>NC_086241.1:59475486-60786736 GCF_036321145.2 Pelmatolapia mariae
CTCTGCGTCTCAACATGTTGATTTTTCTTTATTGTGCATGTGTGACCGTGGTTGAGAACAAATGGCTATTTAAGGCCTCAGAAGTCCAAGTGTGGTATATAATTTTCCTTTACCCAGAGGTTGATTCCTATTGGTGGAGTTAAGATTAAATTGTGTCTTCAGGGTATGGAGATGGATTAGTGTCTTAAGCACATACTGTGTACAAAATGTGCCACATATAGAATCTCTTTCCTTCCTTGTCCCTAATATCTTTGTCAAGGTTGGAGCCATATCTGATGCACTGCGCCCTTTATTTAAGCACTTAATCACGTAATGGCTTCCGTAGGGGCCAATAACATCGACATGAGAAACGTGACTGTGTTCATCTATTATCTTATTAACTTTGTGAAATGACATATTTATGGTTTAAACCCACTGTATGTTGGGGTTTTTTTCAACTGCTAACTTTAATGATCTGCATTCCTTTCTTATTTAATACGATTAACTGCTCCTCACGTATGAATGACAGTACAGCACACAGACTCTCTTGCAGCTCAGTGTCCACAAAGCTTTCTTGAGACCTACAGTGTGAGATGCATTAGCTGGGATAAACCTGGTTAATGTTAGTGGTTTTAGGTCTAAAACATCACATCTATGCAGAGCAGAAACCATAATGTCATAACAATCAAATCAATATTTATTATCAGCAGTAGTCTGACAAAAGTAATATCCCAGTGGGGATGATTTTAAACACATTCAGTTTGGCTTATTTTGTCTCTTTTTTGACATTTTGTTTCCATCTGATTGCACTTGAAATACTTCATGTATGTTCTGTTTGTCTAAACGTTAAAATCTTTGACTGAGGTTGACGAGATCTGTGGCGGGTGCAAAGAAACGTCTTTTAAGAGTGTTTTAGTGTGGCCCACTTCAAGTCAACAGAAGTTACCGTTTCCACAAAACTACAAAGAAGCTCAAGTCATGCTGAAAGGAAGAAAGGTATCTCTATAACCACAGGAGCACCACAAACTTAAACTGTAAACTTGCTGAAAGTTCGATTTATCATAGGACTGCTAGTTTTTGAGTCATTTGGTACAAATGTTATCAATTTTTATCTCTCAGCAGTAAACACAACATGAAACTGAGGCTGGAGGAAATGAATGAAAGAATCTAATCACAAACAAAATATTAGTTATTTAAAGTTTAAAGTGGATGATGGTGGTAGATGTAAAGTAGCTTAAACCCCCAGATCACTGTCTTCTAATTCATCATGTATTCATCAAAATTTCTAGACAATTCGTCCCAGAGCAGTCAAGCTGTTTTATCCTCTAGTGAAGCTCAGACCGACTGTGCAAACATATGTCATACCTGAAAGACATATTTGAATTCAGTTCAAACAAATAAAAGGGTTTAGGGTTTTTTTTAAGATTATATAGAGCTGAGTGTTTGTACACTGCATACTTTGATAGAAATGAAGGCTTTTACCCACATTTTGACTTGAAGGCAGACCATTAGTTCCATAGTTTTATGTGGATTCCTACTTTGGTTGCATGTGCATTGCTTCTACTATACAGCCATTGCCCCATTTACCCTGAATTGTCCCACCACAGCGTTTGGACCTTTGCCATGAATGAAATTTGATCCAGTGGATGTCCTCTTACTTCCATGCAGTGCTGCCATTGTAATTACATTTGACTTTTATTAGTACTCCCATCAATACACAATCACGTTCAAACTGTCAGTCTAACAACAGCAGTTTGGTCTCCATCCTATGCCATCTTATGTTTAGTATTGTATCAAGATTATGGGCTCCCATTGAGACAACTAATGTCCATTTAAATGATATATTCATAGAACCTTCATGTAACCTTGATGTTAACATTTGAACAACATCTGTGGTCCTCAGTCACTACTCGGTATGAGCTAATGATGCCCAGTGGACAAAGTCTACTGCGAAATGGAGTTATTTTCCGCTTCGCTGGTTAATCTGGCGGCTGTGTCAGTGTCGCACATGCTGGCCAGATTTTAAAGAGTCATGGAAAGCTGTTCAGAGGAGGAGTCACAGAAACAAGTCTGACCATTTGCCAAATTCTTTGATGTCATCTTTTATAAAAATGAGAGCTGTATTTGGAAGCATAGTTTCTTTGTCTGCCTGAGAGTTTATTCCAAAAAATGTGACCATGTTTACTTTAGTTGAATGTATTCATTTTCGGAATGAGTAAAGTAATAAACAAAGCAAATATTGACCAAGATCTGTCATTCTGACAATTGTATTTGCAAACCAGAGCCTGCCTAGAGTGATGCTGTTCAGTTTATACATTAATTAGAGCTTGTTATGCTGCAACACTGACAGTGTGCCATATAAACAGCTGCTCCCTTGTACCTGTACAAGCTCCAGTCAGTCGCTGCAGAGATGTTTTGGCTCTTTTTTTTGGCCGCGCTCTCTGTTTGGCTTGAGCTAAACCAATAGTAAGCCAACCTTTCCTCACAGCTGATAGATAACCATGGCGTTATTATTTTAACTTGTTCCCAGCTGTCTACATGGAAACTGTGTGGTCTAAACAACCTCTGCATGGTTTCTAACTCATACCTATTTTTAAAAAGCAAACATAGAGAAAGGATGTGGGTGTTCCAGTGATAGTGGTGATAGCAAATCTACAAAGAAACGCAAACTGTGCATATCTGTGAGAAATGACAGGAAACTGTACGACAGGTATTGTATCTGCTGGGCCTGCAGGATGGACAGAGCAAATAAAAGAATTACCCTTCTAACCTTTGGTGAAGCAGAAGTTGACAGGTGACCTTCCTGTTTGATTTCATCTGTTAAATGTTTGCATACCAGGACAAATATGCACATGATAATAACAGACTGTGGTTGGTTTTCTTTGCAATGGACCAAGTCATATTGGTTTGAAACATTTGATGTTATTCATGCAACAGTCTCCTTTTCAATCAACCTGAAAACTACAGGGGAAAATAAAATCCGAGCTAGTTGTGTTTCTGCGGGGTGTTTGCTAATCTATGCTTGTATGAGCAGGATCCAAAGGCTTGCAGCCAGTGCATGGCCAATTGCAGCAGTAAACAAGCTAACTCAAACACCAGGGTCATTTAGATCTCTCCACACATAATTACGCTTGCCAAATGTGGCAGAGAGAATCAGAGGTCTGCAGCTGAGTCTGCGTTTTAACAATGCTTTTGTCTGCAAGCTGATTTGTGGTTCAAAATATGTCACTTGAAAATGGTCTCAATATTTATTAAAGAATTAATCAGCAGCTATTATTTATTTTAAAATGGTTAAACAGTAGGGGAAATAATAATGGCTGACAATCCTTACACCTAATACACTAAACTGGAGCTTTTTTGGCCATTTTTCTCATTGTGTAATTTATGCATTTATATTCACAAACTTTCCATGTTGTTCCATCTTTCCTTTCATTCTCCTAAAAACGAATCCATCTGAAAGCATTTCTGTGTGGACTTGTTGAACATTCGCATGTGAGAATAGAGTTTCACATAAATTGATTCATGCCCCGGCTTGGGAAATTGACAAATAGGTGAGTTCATGTTTTCTTGGCTCTGCCAGAATGTGCCATGCCTCTCTTCATGGAGATTTCTGCCTTGCCCTGTTTGCGTTGGATCAATCACACCCAGTTATCTAATATGGATCAGGTTTTGCATGGTAAACTAACAACTTCTTGCACTAAAATATGTTTACATTTCTTGTCACATATTGCAGTGCTACATCTTTTGCCGGTCTTGGACCTTCTTCATGGCACAGATTCAACAAGATTGCTGTAATACATTCCTCAGAGATTTTGGTCGATATTAATGTGGTAGTATGACACAGTTGCTGCAGATTTGTCATCTATAAAGCAAATCTCCTATTCTACCACATCCCAAAGGTGCTTTATTGGAGTACAGTGAACTCATTCTCATGTTCAAGAAACCAGTTAGAGATTATTTGAACTTTGTAACATGCTCAGTTGGTACTCAATGTTGATACAAGGCAGAATCAATGCCTCTGTGTTGTTTGTGCCAAAATCTGACCCTACCATGTCAGAATTCAGCATAATTCAAGACTCCTTGCAATAACCCACATTTGTTGTCAAATTTTGGTGAGGCTGTGAGAACGGTAATCTCAGTTTCCTGTTCCTGATGACCATCCTGTCTGTCACCAGCACCCATGCTACATTCAAAGTCACTTAAATTACCTTTCTTCCCTATTTAAACTTCAGCAGATGTTTTTGACCATGTCCAAATGCCATTGGGTTGCTGCAATATGATTGGCTGATTAGATATTTGAGTTAGCAAGCAGCTGAACCTTTAAAGTGGTTGGCGAGTGCATGTCTGATGGTACTAGGCTTATAAATATGCAGGTATTGTCCTGAATTAGTAGTCAGGACTTTGGTTTTCACTGCACTATATTATTTATTTATATTTAAATTATTCTACTACCAAAGTTCCCATCTGTGTATGGCTGTAGGCCTTTTCTGCATTCTAAAGAAATTTCTTCCCGTCTTACTCACCTTTATTTCACCTCTAGGATTAAAGGTAAGTCCAAATGTACCTCTAGAGTCCACTGTATGTAATAATCTTCTGTAATAACATTGTTTAAAACCATGGTCTTAAATTGGAACCTCTGAGAATAGATGACATAATTGGCTAATTCCTCTTTTAATGTATCCTCTGACTGTAGTCTGAAGTGGCAGGCAGGCTGGCTGGGTGACATTTCTAAAGAAATAATGGAGAAAATTATTCCTTTAGAAATGTTGAGCCCAAAGGAAGTAAGATAAAGACGAACAGTGGTGAGAAAAATGGGCCAAAAGCGATGAGAATAAGCAAAGCAGGAAGGAGAAAGTCATTTAAGAAAGGGGTTGCATGTGATGACGAAAGTGCTAGAGTGAGGGGTAGAGATAGTCGTTCTGTATGTATGATTAGTAGTTATCAATTGATGTAAAATGCATTTAGGAGCCACTTAAAGTATTATGTGGATTGTAGAGTCAGCTGTGCAGGTAGAGAGCTTATAGTGCATTAATTTGATTATTGAATTTATTTTCCTGAGTGCTTTTGCTTGTTTTTGATACGGTTTAAGCATTTTGCATTGTTAAAGTTAATATAATACTTATACAACATGGCTCCTCGGATGCTCTCATGCATGAGCTTATTTTTATGTGATATTTTAGTTAGTTGAGAGGGGACTGATAATATTTAAAGAAAAACAGAAAGAAGTAGAAACAGTTGTAGAATGATTATCATAGTGGCAGTTGTGTTTTTATCTAATGAAAGTTGTTGTGAAACCATTTAAGTTAGAAAATACAATTTGTAAAAGGACAGTTTATCTGAATCTTATACATTAGTTATAAAAGGTAAAGTTACAACATGCCTAGAGCTACCTCTGAGAGTCTACAGTTAACATGTTAAATGCAAAAATTCATGACGGCACAATTAGAAAAAGACTGAAGTATGGCTTGTTTGAAAGGTCGTCTCGTGCATTTTCATGTAACATTTTAGAGAAGCAGACAGGGAGAGAGCTTGTTCTCTCTTAAAGGACATGACAGCATGCATTTAGGGTGGAAAAACAATCACAGCACATCGGAACAAAGGCTTCATACCAACTGTCAAACACAGAGGTGAAGGGGTGATAATTTGGGTTTGTTTTGCAGCTGCAGGACCTGGACACTAAACAGTCATTGAGATGGCCATGAACTCCTCTGTAGGCCAAAGTATTCTAGAGTCAAATGTGAAGCCATCTGTCTGACAGCTAAAGCTTGGCTGAAACTGGATCATCTAACAGGATCTTAATCCGAAGATCACAACACAGGGGCTGAGAAGGAAAAGATTGGATTGACTGGGCCATTGGAACCAGTCAATCCAAGCCCAGACCGCAATTGAGATGCTTTTGCAGGACTTTAAGAGAGCTGTGCATAAACAAATGCTTGCAAACCTCAATGAACTGGAGCAACATTATAAAGACGAGTGGGCCAAAATTCCTGCACAATGATGTGAGAGACTGAGAAGGTAATGCAGAAAAGGATTTCTTAAAGTTATTTCTAGTGAAAGTAGTTCTGCAAGCTGTTGATTCATAGGGTCTACTTAGTTTTTCAAAACACTGCAGAGAATTCAGTGAAATTCTCTTTTTCACAACTGTTTAATGAAGCCATTTAAAGTTTTATCCTCACAGTATAGGTAGTTTCATATTTACCAAGGAGGTAATTATAAGTACAAGCTTATATTAGTGTTTATGTGCATGTCATTCGGTTTACAAACAAGATCACTTGAAGAGTTTTAAATGAAATTTGATAAGATTTGTAAGGGTATAGAGTGAGGAGATGTTACCAATTTATTAAGATTTGGCTTCCATCGAATGTCATCAAGGTCAACTCGATGATTTATTAGCCAAAAATGGACAAAAATCAATATAACTTAACAATCATGGTTCTTACAAGTGTGGTGTATATTTTCAACATATGAAGTTAAAGTTACATAGAGTTAAAATACCATGTGAGATTTGACCTCTGATGTCTATTTCAAGGTCAAGCTATTTAAAACTGTTTGTTTGTTTTGACAACATAGGAATATAGGGAATAATGTCTTTTAAATGTCTTCATAAATGTATGTTATGTCTGAGTAAATGTAACACAAACTGTCAAAACTGGCTTTAAAAGGTTCCTTTGGCTCTAACTAAACCCTCATTGGGAAACAGCAGGAGGAAAAAAAACATCATTTTCACACTGTGCAACAGCCACTGTGGCATTTTACTATTAAATGAATATTTTTAAATTACATGAAACTTTAATAGGGTATATTGATTGAAGAGTGAGACTGAGAAAATCTCAACACTTTACCTGATGTCAGCTTGAGGAAAAGGCCAGATACTGAGCAAGCAATCAATTCTGGTGAGTGATTATGTATATTTACTCACTAAGCCAGAAATATGAAGCATTGTTTCATGCATTTTTTTTCCTTTACCATAACCCCCTTTGTTTTAGACATTAAAAATAAGTGTAAAGAAAGTGCACTGCATTAGAGTTAATTATGCTTTCACTAATATTTTTACAGCGTTGATGCGAATGTTTGAGCGTAAGAAATCAAGTTTAAAAAGCTGCATTACAAGAAGAGCATCACAAGAACAACCACTGATGGAAATACCTTTCTTGAGTGTTTGTCTTGGAGTTTTTCATGACATCAGAGCATGTTTGACTAGCTGCGGTTTGCATCCATTAACGGCTGAAAGGTGGATGTCCTTGGAATGACAGTGGAGGAGACCAATCAACCACACTGAGAGTTTGGAGGAGGCAAATCGAGTTGGACAGGAGTGGTTGCCAGCAGCTCTGTATGCTGCTGTCATAAGGGGCATGTGCAATCAGTGAGAACAGTTTTCTGAACATGGGAATCTCATCATTGAGGTTTGAAGATGCAGGTCCCTGACAAAAAGATCTCCCAGAGGAGAAAGCCATCTGACATGTCTAGAGGAAACACTGGATCTGGCTAGACAAGGAATGTCAGGAATATCTTACTCAGGAATTTCCGCAGTGAGGTAACCGCTTTAGTTGCTCCCCAAGAAATTTTAGTTCAAATGCACGTCACTCTCCGTGAAGCCTGGCTCATTGCAAGGTAAATAGTCTTCTGTTTGTGTCTAGAGTCAGGTCAGCCAAGTATGTCAACTTCTATCTGATGTTATTGGCCTATTACAGAGTGTGAAATTAAATGCATCTTGTTGCGTACTGCGTTTGACCTCCTTCCTTCAGAACTGCCTTCATTCCACAAGGTATTAGAAACATTCCTCAGATTTTGGTCCATATTGACATGATAGCATCACCCAGCTGCTGCAGATTTCTCGGCTGCACATTCATGATAAGAAACTCACTTTCCACCACATCCCAAAGGTGCTCTGCGGGATAGAGATCTGCTGACAGTGGAGGCCATTTGAGTACAGTGAGCTCATTTTCATTTTCCACTCATTTTAAGTGATGCTCATTTGCTACTAAGGGCCCCAGAGTGTGTCACAAATGTATTCCCCACATCATTACACTACCATCGTCATCAGCCGGAGCTGTTGATACAAGGCAGGATGGCTCCATGCTTTCATGTTGTTTGCACTAAATTCTAAGCTTATCTGAATATTGCAGCAGAAATCACGACTCGCCATAACACCAACATTTTTGCACTCTTTTCCAAGCTTTTGTGAAATGTATGGTTTTCAGGGGTTTTATCGTTAACTTGGTTTCCCTGGATCTTTTCTCATGTTGTAGTTGTGTCTTATTTTGAAAGAAATATTTACACATTACCATAGCAACCAGAGAGCATAAAGGGGGCAGAAAGGAGGATATTACTCACAATGTTGTTGGCGCATTTCAGGAAGACGCTGCTAATAAAGTTAAACAATTACACAGTGAATTCGTGTTTATTATTATATTTACAAAATACCACAGTTTTTGTCTTGGTCGTATCATTTTATTTTGTTGTATTTATCCACAATACCGTGAATTGTCTGACATTAAACCGGTCCGTGCCGCAAAAAAGGTTGGGGATCGCTGTTATAGCATACTGCTTCAGCTCTATTGTTTACCGATCATCTGTTGCAGCTGAGCATGGAGGTGGTATTATTATGTTGCTAACTAGTTTTTTTAAATTCACTGCTAAAAAAAATATTTTTGTTTTTCTGTATAACTCAAGAATATCAACCTGTATCAATACTGGAGTTGTGTATTGCACTGGTGGCCTTTCTGTGTGAGCTTGGGCAGGCTGATAGCCACTCCCAACCTCTATGGTCCCTTATCTTGGGAAGCGGATTCTTGTTTGGACATGTACAGAGAGTCATTGGTGTAGACAGGCAGCAACCTATTCAGCATATTCAGAAAAAGGATCTATCAGGAAACATCACTATGAACAAAAACGGTTACTGTTATAGAAGTGTATTTATGTCGACATACTGCTTCGTCTGGATTGTTTGTGCATCAGTTGTCTTCCATCAGCTTCCGCTTGTTAGCAGAGTTCGACTCAAAACTTGGAAACATACTGTGCCGGTTTTATCAATATATGTAACGGTTAACTCCCAGAAACTTTTAGCTTTAATTGGATTTTTGAATGTTATGGAAGCCCGTTTCCACCACTAAAAAAGAGGGATCCATAACTCGAAATTTCGAGTTATTTTCTCGTAATTTCGAGTTATTTTCTCATAATTTTGACTTATTAACTCGAAATTTCGACTTTCTTTTCTCAAAATTTTGAGTTAATAAGTCGAAATTTCGAGTTAGCGCTGCCAATCAGTAATCTACGTGAATGAGGTCATTTCCTTGTCACCCGGAAGCTGAAGCTGAAGCCACAAATGCTACAGCTAAGCTACCAGTATTACATCCACTCATGAATCCACAGATTGCTGAGTATTTTCAGCGTGGCTTCAAAAATGATGAAATCCTTGTGTTATTAGCTGAATCACATGGCGTTACTATCCGCAAACGTACTCGCAAAAGCGCCAATTTGTTGCGATCCGGTTTTGAGTGAGCATTAGTCTGCGCCATATGCTTCCGGGTAACAAGAAAGTGACCTCATTCACGTAGATTACTGATTGCCAGAGCTAACTCGAAATTTTGAGTTATGTTTCTCGAAATTTTGAGTTAATAAGTTGAAATTTCAAGAAAATAACTCGAAATTTCGAGTTATGGACACTTGGTTTTTTTGTTTTTTTTTTAGTGGCAGAAATGGGCTTCCATAGAATGTTTTAAATTGGTGATTTAAAAAACAACTTAAGTACATTTTTAAAAAGTTGTTAGGTTTCTCTCTTGTTCCAAAACGTATATTGATTTCAAAACTGAGCCTTCTCATATTCTTGGTATTTCTTATGCACTTTTATTCAACTGGCAGATTAAATGTTAAAATAACAGAGTTTTGCCAGTCTGTGCTTACTCACTCATCCTAGGTTGCTCTAATCTGCTCTCTGGCCATAGGTCTAGTCTGCTGCTACTCTTCGTATCACTTACTGCTGTGCACTGTGCTGTAAAGTTTTTCAAGTCAAGCGAAATCCTCCTCTCCGTGTTTTTCCCATGAAATGTTTAAAAGAGAAAAGCCCGCCAGAGGGTTTTTTTCTCTCCTGCTTTTAGGCCACTTTGCTTGCTTTCACACCATGAAGAATGACCTCATTCTGAGGCTTCGTGATCTTACGTTTCGTGATTGACAGCTACCCTTGACTCCTGCGTTGCGTCTCAGGAGGATCAGCGGGTGTCGGGCTCTCGTGAGGGGTGAGCTGAGCCGCTTACCCGATGCAGCCAAAGACGTTGCGAGCTGACTCTCACATCTCGAGGGATCGCAGCGCAGCCGCACAAGGGTAATTACCCGAGCACTGGGGTGAGGGGCAGATGAAGTGATTTCAGCACTTTTGAATTAAATATGGTCCAAGGAACATGAGTAATCCACAGGCTACTTCATGACAAACCCAGAACCATTCACAGAGCCTTTTACGACGTATGAATACACATGGTGTTTCTTGGTATGAACTTTGTTGAATTTTAAAGGAGCGGTATGCACAGTTTTTGTTTAGTTTTTTCTTCTTTCTTTCTTGTTCTCAGCAGCCTTGAATTAAACATGCTCGAAGGAATGGGAACAATCTACATGCCGCTCAGACCACAAACGCACTGCTATCCAGCAGGGATTAAATACACAGAGGATTTCCATCCATGTAATTTAACTGAAATTTAAAGGAGATAATTCGCCATTTGATCTTTGAATTAAACATGCTCCAAGGAGCAGCGACAATCCACAAGATACTTCAAAACAAGATCCAGAACAATCTACAAGATGCTTTTATAATTATACATGATACATATTTCCAGATGTGCATTGTGTTGCAGTTCATAGCCGGGTGGTTGTTGGAGTCTGTAGTTTCCTGCACTTAAATCTATCCTGTGTGATTTCAGCTAATGTTTAAAATCCCATTGGGATTTGCAAGAGTTAGTCTTGTAGACAAAAAGGTTGGTTCTGTGCCTCCTGTCTGCCCTTTTAATCTTCTTAGGCGTTTCACATGCACCCTTTTTTTTAATCAGGGTCCCTGGCTGCTTTCCCTTTGTGGCATGATCTTTATATTTGTCTCCATTGCCTGAAGACAACAGGGGTGGTTTTAATCGGCTTTTTTTTTTCTTTCTTTTTTTCTCTTCGAAAAATCTGTCCATGCACTTTCTTGCAATGTGAGAAAACCTGCTTGCAGTCAATTCTGTTTTATTGCAGAAGGACCAAAAAGTCCTATGCAGTGAAGCTAGCCTTTTGTCTCTGTAAGCAGTTGCTCAGTGACTGACAGCACGAAAAGTGGAAGCAGAGCTGTGTGCCTGAGACCTCGCTAATGCAGTTCAAACAAGGCCAGGTATCCTCCTTTCCCTCTGTCTGTGTGTGACTGACAGCGTGCATGTCATAGTGTGACCCTTCTCATCAAACCCCCCTTTGGGACTTGTCAAAATCCACTTAACCACTCAGACCTGAATAGTTAAGCTCTTCCACTGATCCTCTTTTTTTTTTCCCCCCTCTCTCTCTTTAGGGGACCCTTGGGCTGTCGATCTAGACGAGGCCTTTAGGTATTCTGGAATAGCAGTAATTGTCACACTCCTTCTAGTGTTTTAGGTTAGAATAAATATCGCTGCTGTCATCTTTAAGCTTTAAAAATATCTTTTATTTAAGTATAGATAATGTAAATTTAGGTATCTCTATAAATTTTACAATTTTAGCTTGTCAACAACACAAAATGTACAGACTGAATAGATAAAAGCAGCCGTAGCAGTTGAACCATTGGAGCAGAATAAAGTAACATCCTCAGGATATATTTTATGTATGTAGCATTATGTGAATACAATACAGACTGATAGGAAAGATATATGCACTGTAAATATAATGTTAAACGTGTTTACTAACACGATAACTGTACAGAAGTGTACGTTTTAAGTGCAATCATTGATTCACCTACAATTCAAGGAGCAGAGCATTTGAAATCCTTATGATTCCAGTTTTAATATTTAATCTCCTGTGGGGTCTGATTAAAAGACCCCACAGACAAACAGGACTGGATAAACTCATCATTTCTACTGCTATGGTCACATTTTAGCTGCACCGTCTCAGCTAACTAATATTATATTCTGTATTTAATTTTTATATGCAGCTGATGAGCAATGATAGGTGCGATGATATGATTTGCCTTTGATAGAAACGCAGATGAATGTGTCTCTCGCTGTCTTGAGCACGGAGCGATCTCCTCTGGGATCAAAGCTCAGAGGAGCGCTCGGGCGCACAGAGCTGGCACACACACAGTCAGGAGACTTGACGGTGATAGAAAAGGAGATGGCGTCAATCTCTGGCTTCTCCTGTGCTCCGAGGTGACAAGCAGCCCGCCGCTGTGTAGCCAGGCGGAAAACTGCCCTTTCTGGCATGAGCTGCCTCGGCCCTTTGGCACCGCACACTCAACGTAGCCCTCGAACATCTCCACCATCCATCTGCAGCTCAGCATAATCTGCAGCCTCCTGCCACAGATCTGACTCTGGTATTGGTACCTCCTGCTGCTGCTGATACTTGCTGCTCTGGAGTCACTGGTCAGTCACACAGGATGAATAATACACACAGTAGGGTCACGATTAGTGAGGGTTAATCTGACTGACTAATGCTGCAAGCAAATGAGGTCACCGCCTTGATACTTATACTTAATGCTCAATGTAAACATGTCTTTTTTATGGGGATAAACTACAGCAGTGAGCACAGAGGAAACATTACTGCTTCTTCTATTTTTTTTATTTTTTTTTATCTTTTATGTCACTTCAAACTAGTATGTCCAGTTTATTTGGCTCTTCACCCCACTGTCATTACCTTCATCCCCCTTGTATGTGAATACGTATCACTAACTAATAGTTGGGGAGACAGAGCTGCTATTTGCTGCCACCTGCTGGTGAATTAGGGCAAAAACTATCTGAGGACCATCCGGATTATTGATTTGTGATATGGATTGTTTCTTTGTACCTTTTCATTATGGTTCATGTTATTCCCTTTTCTGTAAGGTGATCATTAAAGAGGAAAAAGACTGCTGGGCTCTCCTTCAACACTTGTAATTTTTCAAAATAACTTTTCATCCAGTCCGACTGTAAATGTTTGGATTAATTTTTCTATTCAGTCGTAGCAAATACATTCAGCTAAATGAATGTCAGTAATAGCTGTTTTTGTACTACTACTAAATCTGTTAGGAGTATAGATAAACTTATACTGTCCTTTTAACCAGCTACACCAATTACTACTAATCTCTTTTGACACTTACTGATTTATTTTAATCATTTATTGATGCACTCACTTAGTTGGTTTACTAATCTTTCCATTCATCCCATGCAGAAGTATCCCCTGGGGTGCACATCTGCTAAGGTGTGATCTGAAGAGCCTCCGTATCAGCAGAGGGAGACATTCATGACCAGCAACCACACTGGAAAAAAAAATCCCCTGATATATCACTCTCCAAACTCCACTGCAGACATAAACATGCAGCCACACTTTCATACACTGAGAGGTGGTGGTTTATTTGAACATGTGAGTCAGCCAGTCCCTGTGGGCTGCAGCTGGAGAGAGTACAGTGCCCCACCCAGCAGCAGCAGCAGCAGCAGCAGCAGCGTCAAATGTGGTTGTAACTCCCCCAACCTGCCCTCCCCCTCTCCCCCTCTAATTTATGCACGCTGGACTGCCCTCCCCTTTACTTCAGGATGTATTGTCCTCCACTCTTTAAACTGAGTTAAGTATTCAAAGGGAGCCATTCACTTACAGAACTGTGGTGGAACTAAAGAGCAACTACTGGATGGCTGCTGTTGGCACACAGATGTCTGTTTGCGGTGAGTGTATTTTTATGTATGTCCTGGAATGCGGTGCTATGGTCGGAGGTGGTAGTTTTCTGTAGATTAACAAGAGGATCTCTGAATTCGTGTTGCCTTTTTTCTGCTCTTGGTTTTTGCTTTTGAATCTTTCTCAAATGCTTTTGTTAGTAAGTTATTAACCAAGTCGGTGCTTGTCCTCACATGATCCTTTGAAACATCACTCAGTGTAATGTGTTGAAGGCATGTAGTGATCTTTATTAGGTCCCCTGCTGAACTGTAACCATACAGTGTCATTTGGTTTGAATTAAGCTGTTCAAATCAAACACAAGGCTTTAGTAAATAAAAGGTTGTTAAAATAGATGCAGACATGGACTTTTTCACATTGTAGATCTGGTGCTCAGAGCAGAGAACCTAACTCAGATTTCACTACTTAAAAGAAGATCTTATGATCTTTATAACTATGTCGACCTTCTCATACTCGACATATTGACCTCTGACATAACGTGACCTAC
The DNA here is from genome assembly GCF_036321145.2 of Pelmatolapia mariae. Lineage (NCBI taxonomy): Eukaryota > Metazoa > Chordata > Actinopteri > Cichliformes > Cichlidae > Pelmatolapia > Pelmatolapia mariae. The sequence continues at coordinate 59,489,795 of NC_086241.1, forward strand.
ATTTCTGTCTCAGAGCAGGATAAAAAAAAATAATTTGCTGATACTTTGTGACCCAGGTGTGGTTAAGGCAAGCCAGAGGAACTGTAAAAACACTCATTAGACACTCTTTGCCCTGGGGGCATGTGGATCTTTTGTCTGCCCATGAGATGCTTATTGCTCGAGAAACGTGACACCACGTTCTCCTTTTCCAGCCTCTGTGGTCGATGTCTCATGCTACAGTTTTGGCGCAGACTCTGCTAATTTGGAAACAGTCAAATTTCAAGCACGCTGCAGTATTTTTGTCAGTCATCTCCAAGGAAGAATGTGCGAGATTGTTTATTCGATTTAACGTTCAGCTCACTTTTCTGACTGTGTACTTAAGTTGTGTTTAGATTTGTCTATAACTGGGAAGTATACACACTAGACATCCACCATGTGTAATAAGCACTTAGGGCACTGCTGTGTCATGTGGCTGCTTTACAATAGGCTGTTTATGTGAATCAGTGGCAGTCGGAGGCAGAAGAGCGACTGCAGCCAGGCACAGTGCAGAGCTTCTCAGTTGGCCTCAGCCTTGTTCCTCCTCTATATGAAAAGCAGCCAGATTTTCAAGCCTTCTTGGACTCGGGGGCATGTCATTTACCAAATGAATGGGCCTCTCTTCTGGACAGTTGAGGCAGTCAGAGTCCATCATGACACAAGACAAGTGAGCCCACAGTATTACTTTTCACTACAGAGGGCCGTTTTCTGCAGGCCCATTTGCATGCCTTTAGGATATGGCATGAGTGAAGCAAGATAATAAACATGCGTGAAACAGCTTATGAACATTCTGGACGGCTATTACGAACACAGTTTGCCTTAAATCATGACTAGACGTGATGACCAGCTGCCTTCATACATCTTCTGTTTTTGCAGGTTTACCATCGCTGTTGATTTCTGACATTTTCATGCGCTTAGTTTCAGAAAATCCTGCTAAACAGGCTACACAGTTGTTAATTACATGGGGGGAAATTAGTAGACTCACTTACTTTACTCACTAAATTTAATTAGATTTTGTCCACCTCGCTTTCCTTGTATTTGTTTACACGTATATTTTTTTTTCTCCATCCCTTAGTCACTTAGTCACATGGAAATTGCTAAATAAAACCTCTTCAAGCACCATCTTCACAAGACCAAACCTAATGGACAGAGGCGGCTAATATAGTTAAGCAAGGCTTTCTCAAACTCAAGCTTTAGTTTGGACAGGTTGCTAACTGGCCTGTTTTTAATTAATTTATCTTTTTCAGTGTAAAACTATGAGCAGATACCCCCCCCCCCCCCCCCTCCCCTATAGACCACAAACTGTGTCTCGGAATGAGCCTTTTAGCTTTGCAGCTGGTTGCAACGTCAAAACCTGATAAGCACAAACCACCACAACCCCAACCCCCCACGTCCCCCCCTGCTGGTAAACAGTTCCCTGGGTATCACAGACCCACCCTCTTTAATTCCAAATGTGGAGCCAAAGTCTCCCATTGTTATTTATTTGCCAGTGTTGTTTTCTTCTAACTATAAAATGTCCCAGTCATGAGAAAAGAAATGCAAATCACGATTTTGGCTCAAAGAGCAAACACAACAGACTTGCTCTATTTCCAGTATTTCAGGAACTGAAGCTGCAATGGATTATTTTTATTTTTGATCCAATAAGGAATATCTGTAGTGCAGAGCTATTTGGAGATGATCAGAAATTGATGTCCAATCAGGAACAAGAGTTGTAAGGGACCACAGGTTTTACTTTTAGTCAGCGAGCTGTAAATGCATCAACATTTACAGCTCGCTGACTAAAAGAAATACCTTACAGCTCTTTATCCTTAGGCGCTTGAAAAAAGGTGATCTGATTTCTTTAAGTTTTCTCGTTCCTCTTCTTATTACCTACACAGACATACTGCTTTAATCCTGGTTTCTATAACCATGCCATTGCTGTACAGAATCACCATTTAAATAAAATAAAAACCATTTTAGCTATAATTACAAATAAATAATCAGTGAGAGAGAAATTTGCGAGTGATATAAGCCATTTTCATGCATGAGCTCAATAAGAATCTGGAGAATCATGCTGGAACATCATCTGCAGTTTCTCTTTCTCAGAAGAAAATTCCTGCAATAATTTCACACGGGTCAAATCAGACCTTTCACATGCTTTGTACTAAATGTTACTGGCAAGTTCAGACATTTAATGTCCAAACTGGCTGATGGGGTGATGCCTAGACAAGTTCAGGGTTGCAATGCATGTGTAATGTGTCTGTAATATATATTGTGTCGTTCAGGTCGTCTGATAGATTCCCCTAATTGATTGTGCTCCCTCAACAACCTGTGAAGTATCCTGAGTTGAAAATACACCGTCTGGGGACCTGTGAGACATGAATTAACTTGTTAGAAAGAACTGTAGGCACCGTTACAGGCAAGTCCACAAAGAAATATCACCTCACTCTGCAGTTTTCCCGTGAGACTACAGAGAATCTTATTGTTTACTTTCACCACTCTCACACCATCACTTCCTAGACATCACAGGCAGGCAGCTGTCTTCATTGAGAAACTTCTGTAAAGTTACTGGATGCTTCCTGCTTAGCACCTCGCAGACAGAGTTAGCAACAAGCTGGGAACATGGTGGAGACTAGTAACGAGTCTCCACCCAAATAAAAGACAGAAACAGAGCTTAAAGTAGAATGCATGAGGATTTACACTCCCCAGGTGGGCAGAAACACCATTCCATATGAATGCTAATGTTGCCCTGTGCCTGCGTATGTGACTGTATGCTAACATTGACCCTAACAAGCTTAAAGGGTGATATGATAATGTTCTAGTGTTTTTAGCGTGTCTCCAAATGTTAAAGGCAAACAAAAACCATCACAATTTGGTTTTTTTGTTTGTTTGTTTTTTGGTTTAGTAATCCTCTATCACAGGTGTTATACAAATTTTTTTTTGTAAAAGAGGAAAGGTTGTTTTGTGAGCAGAAAGCTTATATGGGTTGGTCATGATAACAAACATTAACAGTATTTTTTGAGAGTTACTTTAAATTCTTCTGATTTAAAACTTCCTGTTTAGATCTAGAATCATTTCCATGAAAAGAAAAATCCCACAATGTGTTAATTCTGATCCCAAGGGTCACTGAACCATAAAGCTCAGCACAGATTCTGTGATTTATTATCTTCCCACACAACAAGAGGCACATAGCATTCAGCTTTTACAATTGAAGGAAACCAAAAAGGGGGTTACATGCAGGAGAACGAGCTGTGTGTCAGGGCAAAGACTCACGATCCCACTGAGTGATTCTGCTTCTCCTGATTTACGGAAGACTGAACCGTGGCCTCCCAAGTCAAGTCCCGATGACTGAGTGCAGAGTGAGTGTTGCAGTTGCGTCACACGCTGCCTCTTCTGGCCTTGAGGTCAGGTCTAAGCAGGGCTGAGGAGGTGGGATGGGGTCACCGGGCAGGAAGATGATAAGCTGGTGCAAACAGAGTTGGTATTGCAGCCGGGTGTCTTTGATGCGTTATCTTATGCCCTGGTGCTTTATCTCAGTGGTTCCTGGCTGTTTATGTTACTGGTGTCAGTGCTAAACTTTCAAACAATGGCTTCATGTTTACAGTGCCTGCTGTTCAGTATCTTGGTCAACCCTCACAGGGTGTCGCTTTCCTCTCCTGATCTGTGCTCGTATCTGAGTGCGAGTCTGAATCCCTCTCTTGCAGGATGGCTCGGTGGGGAACCTAGATGACCTAGCTCAGGAGTACTCTCAGTATTACGGCACCTCCCTCAGTGACGTATGCGAAAGGATGGAGGAGCTACGGAAACGCAAAGTAGTGCAAGATGCAGAAATGGTAAATTGTCTTTTTCTTGTCGGTTAAGATCAGGGTTTAAGGTTTAGTGTGGAACGTCTTGATGCATTCTCAATCATCCAGGAAAGTAAATCTCCAAAACTTCAGCTGAAACTGAAGAAGTCACTTGGATGAGTGACGAAACGTTTCTCCCACAAAACGCTACGTCCAGATGAACAGATTCAACTTTTGGAGGTTTAGTGTGGAACTATTGAGAAATTGATATTAGTGCATCAGTATCCATTAGTCAGCTGTTTATTCACTCTGAACTTAGCCCAGCTGTTTTCAGGCCTCATGCAAGCAGAAGGGGACAAAATTCGCCTACCTGCACTTTTTGAAAGTCACGTTACCACATTGTATTTTTGTTTATGTAAGTTAGCGACTCTACAATAAATAGATCCCTTATTGATTTTCTCATCTTGCATGAAAGTGAGTAAGCATATTTTCTCACATGCAGAGCTGTCCCTGAGGTTGGGTCTTCACTGCAACTTGTTTTTAGTTTCTGATTCTGACTTTTGGTTTTTACCTTAGGTTAACCTTTTGACTGAGTCACCTTTTGGGTGATTCAGTCAAATGAAAATTTTGTCTGTTCTTATGTTATGATGACACTATAATTTACTCCTCCACTTCCCGTGTATGTGTGTTTCAGGGAAAGATTGACTCAGTGGCCACATCAGTGCAGCTGCGCTCACAGATCCAGGTGAGTGTCCAGCTCTGAGCGTGTCAGACCCCGGGAAAAGGCAACTTCCTTTTCCGTGTGTCAGCAGACAGGCTGATAAGAGGCAGAGGAATTGGCTAGTCATGATTTATCCCGAGTCAGTGTACTAGGCCACAAAGTAACATCCGAGTGACTGCGGGGAAAAGAACTGGCCTTGACACTGTTCTTGGAAGTAGATCCTAAAATATGATGACGTATGACAAGTTATATATGGAAATTTTCTGGGTTTGGTGAATGTCTGGACTTTAATCCAGCTGAGTAGAAAAAGATTTGCCAGTTCCTGTATATATGTATGTTTAACATATGTTTTTCATCTCCTTAGGAATCTCTAGGACTCAGCAGCACTATGTCAACTCCAGAGACTGAAAGAAGGTAAAAAGAATATATACATATAAAAATAACCCTTTAAAAAAAACATGAGTATAGCACAGCTTCCCTGACTTTGTGAAGTATTGTGGGGAAGTATCGAGGAAAAGATGATTTAATGCGATATATAAGAAAATAAATATAGCTACTCGTCCACATAATGTTTATTGTGGATGCTTTACGCTCTATATGCTTATTATTTATTTAAAGTCCATGACTTCTGGAAGCTGAACTGCTATGACTCTTCCTGTATGATCTCCACCGCCCCGTGGACACGTTCATTTCCTCTGTTTCCTGGTGTCACATTTATGAAGTATTTCTGTGTAACCTCTAAACTTCCTTCCTTCCTTTCATTGTTTCTTTGGAAACATTTTGAAGATTAGTCACGTTTTGTCATTGGAAAGCTGAATAAGATCGAATAATTTATATGATGAGTAATGAGAAAGCGACATATTGATTTTATTAGATTTGTTTGTGCAGATATAAAAGTTTCCTGAAAGTTGAGTAATAGCTGTTCTCGTTTTTCAGGATTTAATTATCATTGCAAAGAGGCCTGTTTTATTCAGAACCTGGACAGGGATGGAACTGTGTAATTCCTGTTAGAACAGGATTAGCAGGAATCCTACTCTGCCCCCTAGTGGGATCACTCCATAGGAATTTCATGAATGCGACTATCAGCAAAATTAGGGCTCCTTTTTGGAAACAAGCATGTTGCTTTTACACTTTTTAAAAATTATTTCATTGATATCTTTTTAAAGTTCACAATCAAGGCACGGTCCTCTCATAATGCTTTCTTTCTCACAGTGCATGGGGAGTCTTTATGCTATTTCCTGTGGTAAATGGGAGCATTTAATAACAGCTGCACAAAATAATTTGGAGCTTATCTTCAGTATGCAATGTGCAAAAGTATTGAGCCAGTCCTTATTTCTTTATGTTTTGCTTTCAAGAAGACAGACTTTCTTGTCATTTTTGAAGGTGTTTTTACAGAACTTACTGAAGTCTCATTAGAAATGGTCTCAGTAGAAGGGTGGCTGTCAAGAAGCCATTATTAAGGAATGGAATATGAGCTTTGAGCTGTGCCAAATTACACAAGGACTGAACTAAAAATCAGTGGCAAGTGGTGTTATGAAGTGAGACACAGTAGACAGACTGTCATCTTTTTAATCTGCATTTCAGCCAGTGATGTTGAAGACCTTTGTTCATGATTCCTTCAACTTTGAGAAGAAGTTTCATTTTTTTAGACTAACAATGACCACAAGCTCACTGCCAATACTGTAAAAGCATACCTGGATAGAAAAACGCACAATGGAACACTTATCAGGACCTCAACCACTCAACAAGCAGCGTGGGATCATCTTGAAATGCCAGCCAACATCCAGAGAAGAGCTGTCAATGTCCTTTAAGAACCGCCCAGAACTATTTCTGTAGACTAGTTAAAAGGATTACAAAAAAGCTCACCTGAGAGAGTTCAGGCTTTTGAAGAATAAAGGTGGTCATACCAAATATCAGCTTTGAAGCTGAGTGGAATTGTACATACATCCATTCTCTTCTGCTAATCCAATTCAGGGTTGCAGAGGGCTGGAGACTACCCCAGCTACCATAGGGCGAGAAGCGGGGTTCATACTGCACAGGTTGCCAGCCTGAACATCGTTCAGTTGCTGCACCCATTTTCCAATTTTCCTAGCAAAATATAAAGAAAGGTTGAGAAGCATAAGACTTTTGCACAGTACCTGCGTACTCTGGATACAGTAACCTTAAACCAGGCTGACACACAATAAATACAAATCAATAACAAAACAAACAAAGCAGTTAGCATTTAAAATATTACTAAGCAACTCTATAATCAGGAATAAACCCTTGACTTCCGATTTAAAAGCATAAACTTGATCTGGCTTCAAAGTGAATGACCACAAACAAGCGTAAACAGAGAGAGGCTGTGAGAAAGACGGACACAAACAAACAGTCCAGAGAGATGAAGAGAGAGGCAGAAAGAGAGAGTGAAAGTGTGCAGGGAATGCAGAGGCCACGTTAGTGCCGCCGCTGCTGCAAAACCCCAAACGGACAAGAACAGGGCTCCATTGTTCCAGAGATGGACGCAGAGCACTGATCGGTGTTCATCAGCCAAGAGCGAGCCAGTCTGTTTCATCTGTTTTGACTGCTTTGATTTGCCTCTAATGTGATGCTAGTGTCTTGAGGCACAGTGTTTTTTTTGTTTTTTTAATATCAGTTTATTTTAATTTAATTTTTTTTTTAAATCTGAAGTTGAGTTGTTAGGGGAAATGGTGGGATAGCAGTAAAAAAGATGAAGAAAATAACTTTGGACAGCAGGTAGTGTCGTGTTCTTTAGTTTGATGTTTGTTTGTTTTTTATTTGAGCTTTTCTGATTAACTGAATATTTTTTGTTAATTTTTAGGTTTCCTGTTCACAAATCCAGCTCGGACGATGGATCAGGAGGTAAGTCCAAACTTGACTGGTATATTTTGTTTTATTGTCATGTACTCATTTTTTATTCTATGTTAAATAAATATGAGTTTTCACATGTTCATTTACACACTTAATCTTTCCTAAGCACCATTAAGATTTGTTCATTTATTTCTTCTGGAGAAATGGAAAGAATTCCTTCCCTTACCATACTACTTTATTGTTTACCTGTTTATCAATTTGGGGTGATTATACTTTGAATTTGTTTGTTTTTTATTTCTCCTGTGCTAAAATTGGTTTATATGTGATAGGAAAATGGGATGGAAAACGAAAGAGCAAGTCTTTTTGGCAAAGTTTCAAGAAGTCCCAGAAGGGTGTCATTCGTCAGATTTCAAAAGGTACCTCAAATAAACACGAAAAAAATGCTTTTCATTTTTTGACATTAAGAATTTTTCTTAAATTTCGTTGTGTTTCGTCGTGTTCCTTAATGTCAGGTGTCATTGCTAATTTTTGCAGGTGATGATGTTGGGTTTGTGGCCAGTGAAGTTACGATGAGTGATGAGGAGCGAATTCAGCTGATGATGATGGTGAAGGAAAACATGATCTCCATAGAGGAAGCCCTGGCACGGGTAGGATGTTCTGCATCCCAGAGAAACTCAACTTTAGATTATCCAGCTGCTGTGTTACTTTGACCTTGTGGGGGAAAAACACACATTTTTATGGATAAACTACAAGAAAGTCTTATCATATTGTAGGAAACTTTGTATCCATGTCAGTCTGCATCACAAAAAAAAAAAAGTCCTGTCACGATTTAATCTTTCTTATGCAGATATATGGTCAAACTAGGGTTTAATCTGCACAGTGAATATCATGCAATATTTATAATTCATCATAAAATACTACATACTACATTTTCCAGGATTACTTCCCGTTTGACTGATTGTCTCCTCATAATAGACTCTAAAACTACATCATTAACTAACAGGCTCATTCTTTTTTGCAGCTGAAGGAGTTTGAGATACAAAACAGACAGACATGCAAGGCTGATCTCACAGAGTCCACTGATCCCTCCAGTACCCCAAATGAGTCGTTCAGCTGTAACGTAAGTCTCTAAGGGCATCTTATTTGCTTTTTAATGCTGAATCACTACTTCAGACAGTGTGTTGTGCATGAGGACCTCCGATTTACCCGTGCCAACGCTGCTGAGGCGTTGACAGTGCCGTTTTCTTTTTCGCTCTGTCCCGATGATGAACCAGGGCCCCTCTAAAGCCCTGCAGCTCAGGGTCCTTTCCCAACTGCAGGGCATTGGACGAGCTTCTATTCATTGCTGTCAAAGCCCTAACCCCCTATTGTGCTGTGGTGAGCGGGTGGATTCAGCACAGGGCTCTGTTATGCAGGCTGCAGCTCTATTATGCGTGGGTGGGGTGATTAGGGGGCTCAGGTTCAGGGCACATTTTTCACATTAGTCTGTATGGCCTGACTGTTTCTCTTTACTATATGTATCAATCTCACTTTTCCCTTTTTTTGTATTTATGTGACCTTTGTTAAATAAAAATCCTTCCTTCTAACTCTGAACTTCTATTGTATATTTCAAGCTGCTAATCAGCTTTCATTTAGTCTCATGATGTCTGTTCTGAGAGATGCATGCCGCTGATGTTTTGGTCAGCAGATAATGCTCAGCATGCATGACCCAAGACTGCAGATGCACCACTGACATTTTCAGATAATGGTTAAGGTGATTTCCAAGCAGATAGCTATTTAATTTTCCGTACATAGAAGGCTTTTTTTAGTCTGCTGTGACCTACTGTGTATGTGTTAGCTCTCTGCATGGGGCCCCAGTGTCATCACTGTGGTTTCCTACCACATATATTTATATTAAGCTACAAGCTTCTACAACAAATAGTTGCAAAGCATCCACAGCAAGTACGCCGATGAGTTACTAGAAATGAGAGTAATTAAGATAGCTTGCACACTGTAGTATACAAAAAGCAAAAGTGTTGCATAATATCTTCTGACCTACTGAGAATATTAGGCCTCAGAGCCAAAGTGTTGTTCACCTTACAGATGTTGTCTATTAATACAGTTCTTACTATTCTTTTCCATCAGCCCTGCGACCTGTCAGACAACGAACAAGAGGAATCTGTCACATTCAGGAGGCTCCACAAGCTGGTTAACTCAACCCGGAAAACGAAGAAGAAGCTGATCAGGATTGATGAGTCTAAGAGGCCTGGAGCAGAGGGTACTAAAACTACTCTCAGATAGTATCTAATGTGGTAGAGGAAGCAGTGTGGCACACCGCAGTGCTGAATGTGGCATTTGAGAGAATTTATCAGTATTAGTGACCAATGACTGTTGGTCTGTAATAGTATTTATAGCATGTTTTTACTTTTCCCCTGCTTTAAATAATGCTCAAAAACCACAATCTGGCAAGTTTCCAAAGATAAAAGTATCAAATACAGTTTTATTGGCAGATTGGAAAAGCTCTGTTACAGCATCTACTGCTTCAGAATCTTCTTTTTTTAGTATTGACCATGAATGGCTCACAAATTGCAGCTATTATCAAATAATTAATAAATGCAGTTGCTGATTGTATTAGATTTGTTAATAAACTCTCTTCTGTTCTCTTTTTACCCACCAGAGAGCCTGAATGCAGATGGCCTTTCCTGTGGAGATGCCAGCATCTCTTTATATTCAGGTTTGCAGAGGAAACCTTTAGTCTGTCCAGTGGACTCCCTGGCTTCAACCCTGCAGGAGCAACTCTCCTATAACCGAGACCCGGACAGCCTGACCACCTCACCGTCATCCAGCAGTGTGGACACCTGCAGTAGCCAAAAGACCTTCCAGACCTTGAGCAAGTCTAGCGGTAGCCCTGTTCACCAGGAGACCGACATAGCAGGGGAGGTGAGGGAGCCAGGTGAAGGCTCTTCCTTTTCTGAAACAGAGGGCTGCAGTGAGGAACCCAAAATTGCACGCTCGGTGACCGATGGCGCGCTGCGTCACCCGGTCCTCAACCCACTCAGTCACCACGGGGTGAGTACACAGGCGCATTTAAATAAAGACTGCAGTCTAGATTGTTGTTTATTAACGAATCTTTTCACCTCCATTGTTAGTGAGTTTGCACCATTGGTACCATTATTTAAACGTCTCAATGAGGCAACAACAAACTGCCCATTTAAACTGGCCTTTTAGTTTGAAAGAGAGTCTGACTGGCTTAAAGGCACACTCACATAAAGTTCTAAATTCCTAAACATGTCACAGTTTGTACATAATAGCCTCTTTCATTCTTATCTTCTTGTCTTGTATTTGTACAGATACTCAGGATCAATTCTTAACTAAACAAGACTGGTGCCTATCAGTGGTGCCATACACCATCACTGATCCTGGTTAAATGTAAACATAGTTGAAGTCTATTTAAGAATGAATAATAAGAAACTCCAGGAACTAACAAACCAATAGACGTGTACATTTTCCATAACACTGTCTTTTTATGTATTCATTTCTCTATGTCAGTCTTATGTTGTTATTCTTGTGGCTTAAAAGCATAAATGGTGGGAAAAAACTGCACCTGCAGCAGAAGACAGACCGTGCTCTAAAATCTCATTTCTTGCTTTCTCTTGTTTTTTCACAGAGAGCTTCTAGCTTTGGAGGATTCGACCTAACCAACCGCTCAGTGAATGCAGTCAGCCCTGAGAACGATAACACTGTATGTGGCACTAAATGTGACCTGAATCAAAGTCAACTTTATTGTCAGTGCTGTAATATGTAGAGGATACATATACGCAGTATTGTATAGCTCACTGTGTGCAACAAGAATGACTCAAAAACGATGAAATTAAATAGAGAGATCCATAAAAATTTGTGACACAGATATGAAAGTAAATATGAGATTTTGAAGTATAAATATGAAGTACACAAGATTGATTAAAATATATAAGCTGTGCAAGGAATCCTAAAGCTATCTAAATAAATATGAATTATAACTTTAACCTCATTTACTTATTTCCATCCTTTTTACTTCTCTGTGCTTGTAAATTAGATCAAAACTGGAGATGGGGATTTGAGAGATGGCGTTAAATCTCCACCAACACCTCGTATCTCTCTGGGTAAAAAAGTCAAGTCTGTGAGAGAGACGATGCGCAAGCACATTTCCAAGCGATACCATAGTTCTCTCTCTGAGCAGGTATGTTTTTAGAAGCATTTATGTGTGTTATCATTGTAAAGTATGGGTGTGAGGATTTTTAAGCAAGTGTAATAAATGTTTTTTTTTTTCCTTATATCTTCCAGTCAAGTCCAGATCGCTCTTCCAGCTGCCCTCACTCGCCTCAGATAGACTCGGACTCTTTGGAGAAGCCCAAACTGAAGCCAGGAGGGTCCGTGGAAAGCCTGAGGAGTTCGCTCAGCGGACAGAGTTCCATGAGTATGTCTGTTTGTCGTGTATATTCTAATAACTCTCAGTATTTGTTTAAACTTGATGTTTATCGCCTTTGAAGTAGTCTAAATGTTCTGGTCTTGCTGTATTCATCTGTGGTTAAAAAAAACAAAAGAAAAAACTAACTCCTCGAGTAAAGAAGAACATTTATAATATTTTTACGAGACTAACAGACCCATGATAACTTGTGGTCTTGATGTGACATCTTCTTTTCTGATTCGTGCAGGTGGTCAGACGGTGGGCACCACCGACTCCTCCAACAGCAACAGAGAGAGTGTGAAGTCTGAGGACGGAGAGGAAGACGAGCTGCCTTACCGTGGACCCTTTTGTGGACGTGCTCTGGTTCACACAGACTTCACTCCAAGTCCCTATGACACCGACTCCCTAAAGCTGAAGGTAGGCTATGTTATATTGCTCACTACTTAGATATGAGCTCGTACTGAAAAACAAAAAAACTCAAGCTCAGCTTATCTCGATTCGCAGAGCGGAGACGTCATCGATATCATTAGTAAGCCTCCGATGGGTACGTGGATGGGGATGCTCAACGGTAAAGTCGGAACCTTCAAGTTCATTTACGTGGATGTTCTGAATGAAGAGGAGGTGAAGCCCAAGAAAACACGCAGGAGGAGAAAGGCCCGGCAACCCAAACCCACCTCTGTGGAGGAACTGCTTGATCGCATCAACCTCAAAGTAAAGAAAGGCGTACATTTGTGATTAAAAGCAGGGACTAAAATACTTGCATGTGATGGGTTTTAGCTCTATTTAAAGGAACAGTTTGACATTTAGGGGAAGTACACTTATTTGCTTTCTTTTTGAGAGTTGGATAACAGCAACCACCTTCAAATCTGTACAGACTAGTATTATTCCCCCACCTCCTCACTAGTAAGATGTTACATTCTGTTTGTTAAATCAATGGGGAAATAAAGTGCAAAAGCAACTAGTTATATGTAAGTATATAAGTGATAGTTATATTAAGAGTTTTAACATGTTAGTGAGATTTGCCTTTATTTTGTATGATGCTTCCCTCTCCTTTCAGTCTTTAGCTTCACCTTACTCACAGCAGGCCAATAGGAGTATTTTCTAAAATGTCAAACTTACAAATTTTACCTGTAGCTTAAATTGATTATTTTTCATTTTCATCTGTGTTGGGAAATTTTTAAGTTAAGCTAACTTCAGATTTGTTTTGCAAGATGTGCATGCCCAAATGGCATCCCTCTTACATATTTTAATGGATCTGTTTGTGCACCTTTTATTATCGCCTTTCTACAGGAGCACCTCCCCACCTTTCTTTTTAACGGTTACGAGGATCTGGACACATTTAAGTTGCTAGAGGAGGAGGACCTGGACGAACTCAACATCACAGACTCGCAACACAGAGCCGTGCTGCTCACCGCTGTGGAGCTGCTGCAAGAATATGATGGTGGGTCAGACAAACAACAAAGTCTCGCTCTATCATAGAAACGTCCTCAATCCAAGGGCCACATTTCAAATGAGAATATTTGAGGGTTTCGATGTACAGATCAGTATCTAAATACTGTGTCTGCAGTAGACGCACAGTCTGAGTTTGGTTTCAGCTTCTGTAGACATTTTTTCTGTTGTTGATGCATCTCATGGTTTAATAGTTAAATTTTCAAGAATAAATGAACAAATCCTGCATAATCCTCTTTTTTAACTCAAATAGCCACTGTAATTTGCAAAATTTTACCATTTAATTCATGTATGGCCTGAAAATAGCAACTGGGACCATAACATCAGGAAATTGTTTGAGGTCACAAAGTAAAGAGACTGAGGGGCATTTCTTCTTCTAACAGAAAGTCTGAGTAGTTGCCCCCTGCTGGCCATCGGAAAGAATGCATGTATAAAGCACTTAAATTTTCAGACCTGGAAGTCACAGCTATAGTTTTGCCACGATTTTCTTTTGAGTGACTGTCATGCCCCTGGTGGCGGCGTTGTGCATTGCAGGAAGCAGCGACCCAGAGCGAAGCGGTCAGTCTGAAAGCTCGCAGGAGAAGCTGCTGCTGGACAGGCGTGGCCTCTTGGGAGACTCCCCACGAGACTCTGGCTGCTACGAGAGCAGTGAGAACCTGGAGAACGGTAATGACAGCCTGACCCACCTGTGAACACTGTCCGCTTCTTCAGCCCTCCTCTGCCTCATCCCCTGTCTAGAAAGACTCTCCAGCTCAAGCATTCCAATCCACCAGATTCCGTTTCCATGCTCTTCTGGAAAGACTCTGCTGTCGTCGCATTTACTTCTAGCGCTTCATGTTTTTGTTTTTTTTCCCTCCTCAAGCATCGTCATGCTTTTTTCTGTTTCTGCATCACTGAATCAAACTGTTTTGCAGTCACTTGTGTCTGTTCAGTGCTTCTGAAAGTTGGCATCACTTGCCTTCTCAACATAATACAGAGGACAGGTAACAAGGGACTAGCAAGTTTACTTACTTGATGTTGAACTGAGCAGTGACATTTTTCAGGCCTTGGAAGAATCTGCGTGCAGAGCAGCTTGCAGATCTACAAATAGATCCGCAGTGTTGACTTGTGTGGTGGTTTTTGCATTTGCTGAAAGTGGTGGCTGTTGTGTGATGAGTGTTTAAACAAGCTTTAGGTCTACTTATATTAAAAAACAAACTTTTTCATTAATGGCAGTACATTTTTGCTGTAAGTGCTCGCTTTATTCACAGCTGTATCATGCTTACAGTGGTTTTCTCTGTAGACTTAAGTCTACAAACTGTCGAAATGCAAAGAGCTGTGCTTTCTGAATGTCACGTGATTGGAGTACGATGTCAGATCAGCTTCACCTTAAAGTGTATTTCCTTTAAGATTCTGATGTTTGTGTGTATATTTTTTTTAGTCCAGTAAAACCTAATGTTGCACAATATTTTATCACGTGCCTGAAGACTGCATATTGCAGCAGAATTAAAATATTTACTTAACAGTGTAAGTGTTTAAAATAAGGCATTTTGTATCATTGTAAATGCACAAAAATGCAGAGGGCTCAGGGCGACTTTAAAATGTTTAACCAACTTCTCATTGAAGTGTGGCATGTTTAGGCCCTGAAGTCTCAGCATTTTCTGAAGTGTGCTTCTGTTGTGGTTGAGTGTGAGGAATAAATCGCTCCATGCTTTACCACAACTGACTGCTTGCTGCTTTTCTTTTACCCATCGTTCATTTTAGTGCACATTTAGCTGCTTGTTTTGACTTTGTTCTCTTTGGTGTCATTTCAAAGTAGACACTTTCCAAGGCTCTCTGCTCTGCTGTTGTTGTGTTTAAGCCAGATACATGTCACAACTGCCTGGCAGCTGTATGATCTGCGCACACTCCACTTGTTTATTTCAGGAAGGGGAAAAAAGACACGCTCGACCATCAGCAGATCTTCATCTGGCTTTGAGTCCAGCCACCTCCCGTCCCCAGAGTACTCTGTCCTCCCCCTGCCCCTCACCTCCACCCAGTCCAGCAAGTCTTCATCCCACAGTAAACCCAGATGCTTCCCCCATGTCCATCCTAACCTCCCAAAGCGCGGTTTGAGCTCCATAAAAGGTCGTATTCAGAGCAGATCCATTGCTAGGAGCCACAGCTGCATGGAGCTAAGAAGAAACGCAGCACAGACTCCGCTACGCCGCTGCTTCTCCCTGTCGATTCTCCACAAAGATCAGAAGAGAAGACTCCTCCTCCGCCCTAAAGACTTAAATCTGTACAAAAAGAACACAAAAAAACCACTGACAGTCATGCGTCTATCCTCCCACGCTTTATGTAGGACATCATGCACTGCTGCATGTACCAGCACAGCAACACAGCAGGCACACCCAGAGCCGTCACCCACAGCTCCACCCAAAAGGTCCAGCGGCCATGTAGCTACACCTTCCTTATTAAACCCAGAGCAAGAGCCCTTACCGACAGTAATTCCCGACAGAGAGCACATCTTTCTAGGAGAGAGGAAGGGTGCTTCAGTTTCAGCCACTTCTGAAGCTTGTCGGCTGAAACGAAAAGAACTAAGAAGTAAATCTGGCGGTGGAGCCGGTTTCTAACAAGGTCTGTACAGTAAGTGCAGTACAGAAAGGTGTGACTTTACAGCTGTTGATTTCTGGTTTTCAGCTAAATGGAAATTCTGAAAATGTAACCACAGGTTTTCAAAGAAAATATAACAGTGTAAACCTGGCATCTAAAGTGGAAACGTGAAGGTCTGTACTTACGCTGTTAAACCACATTCATGTAGCTACTGACCCCCTCGGTCACAGTTTCAGTGATCTCCATTCAGCTGAATCTGGTCTGTGTCTCTGCAGTGGACCTGTGCAGAGTCCAACAGTTACAGAAGCAGCAGCGCTCGCTCAGAGTTGTCATTTTTCAACACAAAGCATTCATGAATAATTTACTCATTCTGGGTTCACTGTAATGGAACATTTTCAAACTGTTAATATGAACTGAGTGTTTTTTGTTGTTGTTGTTGTTGTATATAAATATAGAATATAATAATAATGACAGCTGGCCTATACAGACAATTTTGCCCCAGATGGCAAAGTACGGGCGCAAACTAGAAAAGCAATAAGCCGTTTCTTTTTCAGGGTTTATTGACACAATGTCACACTGGTGTTGCTGGACCAGAGGCCTTTTTCATTATATTAGGAACACCCCAATCAAAACATCTGCTGTGAAAGGAACCTAAAATTATTAACAGGCAATCAGCTTTTATGATAACGAAATGAATGTTTCCAGACAATGCAAAAACATTATCTCCACTGAAATAGTGATACAGAAAATGTTCTTATGTATTATAAGCATAAAAATAACAGCAGTAAATGCTTTTTTTTTTCTTAAATCTGATGTTTTTACAGTACTGTTACAGAAAGATGTAATGAGGGGTATATATCCTGAAAACTTATTTACGATTAGTTAAATTAAAACTCCACCACTGTTAAATTATTAAATAATTATATTTCCATAAATCATGTTTCTATATATACTTTTTTTTTAATGTAAAATCTACTCTAAATCTACTAAGTGTTCTGTCTGTGCTTAGCTTTGTCCTTTTCTAAAAAGGTTGTGTTAGTAGCCCTGAGTAGAAGTGGGATTTAGAATGTGTTCACAGTTTAGCCTGTGGGGCCATTTCATGAAGGGACTGTTTGACCAGCCCCAGTGTGTCCAGAGCTGTACCCCAGGCGAGGGTAACTCCCCAGCCCCCGTGGCCATAGTTGTGGACCACAGGCACCGGCCGGCCCTGCAGCTGCACCACTTCCCTCTCCACCCTCGGGTTCTTCCTGCTGGGCCTCAGGCCGACCCACTCGCTAAGAATTTTGGCTTTGTTGAGTGACGGCTCCAACCTACTGCAGCGCTCCAGGATGCCTTTAGTGTCACCGCCGTCCACCTGCAGCCGCCAGTCTCCCTCTTGCCTCGTCCCGCCTACAGTGACGCTGCGTATGCCGGGGTAGATGTACGTCTTCCCATCTCCATCTCTAATGAAGTGCTGCACCCAGGGGGCCTCCACTTTGAGGACCTGGCCTCTGACTGGGTAAACTTGTGTGTCTCCCACCAATATTTTGGAGCCAAGACCGGAGCAGTTGACAATGATATCAAAGCTGTTACTCAATTCTTGAAGACTGTTGACTTTCCTCTGTTCCACTTGACCTCCAGCTTTTCTGAACCTTTAGAGAAGAATTTATGATGTTAACATGACTTGAACTTTA
Organism: Pelmatolapia mariae; assembly: GCF_036321145.2. Taxonomy (NCBI): domain Eukaryota; kingdom Metazoa; phylum Chordata; class Actinopteri; order Cichliformes; family Cichlidae; genus Pelmatolapia; species Pelmatolapia mariae. The sequence goes on from NC_086241.1 coordinate 59,507,228, forward strand.
AATTATTTTAAGTATTTCATTTGTAATTAAAAGCTTGTGGATATAATGGTATGACATGGTAAAAGAAGTTTAATGTAGGGGATGAACCTCTTCTCGAGCCATGGCAGGTAGGTGGAGCATTCGCATTTTAAGGTGGTGAAAGCCTGACCAAACTTGTGATCTGGGAAGCGTTTCAGTTCAACATCAGTCATGGGTCGAAAGCCGATCACAAACTCTGACCAGAATGGTGTTTTAACTGCTGGAACCTCTTTAAAAATCTGCCAGCTGCAAGAAATTAGAAGAAAAATCAGCGGTTCGACAATGGATGGGGCTAAGTACTCAACTTTTACAGCATCGTATACAAGTATCAATTGCTACCCAGAGCTCAGCATTACTCCAGCTTCTGGTGCACATTGAGACTGAGCAATGGCCAACAGGTGATCAAAGCTGTCCTTGAACCAGCGTCTTTGTCTTTGCAAGGGAATATCTGATGGAGAAATGCATCATGTAAAGCAAATGTGCACTGCATATTTATTTTTATATGCATTGCATATTTTGCCATGTAAAATATTTACTTTATCATATTGCATAATGTGGTGCAGCTGTAGTGCAAATCTCTGAGACAGATCCTGTTTTCTTACCTGGAAATTGTGCAGCAAACAAAATCCCAGCAGCTCCGTCACTAGTTGTGTCCGGGCTGAATTTGTCAGCCATCAAAGTAACAGAGCAGAAAGGTAGAGCTTCAACAATGCACACAGCAGTGGAGAATCCAATCACGCCAGCTCCAACAACCACAACCCTGACGCTTTTCATCATGGCAGCTCTGCACCTCAAACGAAAAAAAGAATTTTACTAAATGCCAAGTAACCTTTGTTATGACTCTCGTTTTAAAAGTTACTCAACAACTTGCAGGTATAAACATGTTACATCATCTTAACTGACACCCTAGTCCAAGGTTCAGTCACACAAAGCCCAACCTTAGTCTACATGTCGGTGTTTCTAATCGTCCATTATCAGTCATTGAAAAAGCAGTGCATATAATTTCATTATTTAGTGTTAATTCCAGTGACTTTGCTATCATGTTCCATTTGTAGACTTCAAAAACTCATGGTGCCTCAATCCTCCAATGCCTTTTACAAATAAAGAAAAAGCAGCTCTTACAAAAAAAAAAAAAAAAAGCTCTCTTTCTCACAGGCTCTCAAACACCCTGACATTTCTTAGAGTGCATTAAGGAGTATTACTGATTAATTACTGATTCTAATTATGATAAATTTTTATGACTAAAACCGTTGAAGATGAGCAGCCAAATAGTGAACGATATTTATGATTATGCAATATTTTAATTACTGCATTATGACATAAGAGATACATGTGTATGTGTGCGCTTTTCTGGGGTCTGAAAAGTTCAAAATTCACCATTTAAAGTACTACTTGCAGACCTGCCTTCTGCACAGGCCCAGCAGGTCAGGGTGAAACAGGAGGCTGAGGATAAAGGCACAGAAATGGCTAAAGAGTGTTTTGTTCTCCCCAGAAGGGTCTGGAGGGAACTGAGGGCATGTGGGGCGAAAAGAAGGGGGTGCACCATCCAAACTCCAGTTAACAGGCTCTCCTCAATTTCTTTTTCACAATGCATAGATATGTATTCTAGTAATTGCTGTAGCTGCAACTACGTCTAACAGATTGTGGAAGTATATATATAGCTGTAAGTTCTAACAGTTGTAACAGTAATCATACAAAAAACCCCTCCCCACCTGCTTTCTTGGAAAGGTAGGAATACCTTAAAAATTAGTGAAATGTAGCTGATATCATGTTGGGAAATACATTCTATTTTCGTTACGCATTTCAAAATAAAAACTGCTCATTTCTTTTTTATTACAAGTTTCTATTTGTTTGTTTGTTTGTTTGTTTGTTTATTTATATAGCACTTTAATTACAACAGTGGTGTTGACCAAAGTGCCTTACAAACATACAAAATACACAATAAAATAATACACAAAATAGCAATATCAATTAACATCGATGCCAAATAGCTAATAACAAATAACTAAATAACTCATGCAGTATTAAAAGCCAGTGAGTAGAAATGTGTTTTAAGATTTTAAAAAGGTTGAGGGTAGGAGCCTGTCTAATGTGGAGAGGTAAATCATTCCACAATTTAGGCGCTACGACCGCAAATGCACGATCACCTCTAAGAACCAGCCTCGACCTTAGTTGTATGGAACTATAATCTAGACTAAATACAAGTTGTATGGCTCACTTTAAAACAAAGTCCCATTGATATTAAAAAAAAAATAAATCACTAGATCACTAGAAAAGTAGAAACTGCAACAAATACAGCATAAAAGTGCTATAAAATTTTAATTACTTACTACATATGCCTAAGATGTGTGGATGTTAAATATAGCCATTACTTGAATGCGCCGCTTGTATGCTTTGTATGGCTCTCCAGAGTGCAGACCAACAATTAATGAAATAAAGCACCTGACGGTGCGTTGTAAGGAATCGAAAATCTATACAGATAAATAAGCCTTATACACACCGAAAGCTCGACAATGCAATATTATCCACCCACCTAAAATAAAACTGTCTCCTTCTTCCCCCGCACTGAAAATGTCACCAGAGGGTTTCTGAATAGGAGACCGGTCTGCTGTCCCGGTACACCGTGTTTCTCTGTTTTTCTCGGGGACGTGCAGGTCCTGAATCAAATTTCATTAGTTATGATAGTTTAATAGTCATTTTAAAAGGCAAAATCCTACGGAGTTATTAAAATATAATAATTTCCCACAATCCCACCTATTTAACAACTTCAACAAATAAACTTTTATTAACGGAGGAGAAACGGTTGATCGACGGGGAAAGGTGCGACCCTCAGCGGTAGCTCGGCGTGGATCTCGTCAGACCCTCACATCTCGCGATAGGTGGCTCATATTCACGCTCTCCGTCCGTCCAGCGAGCGAAGGTAAGGTCCTAAAAGCTCCCTACTTCAAATTAAACCGCGGTTTATACGCTTTCAACTGCTCAAGTCCTGTCACCAGACCGAAAATGATTAGAGTTAACTTCTTTTGAAATCATTACTTCGGTCGCATTCTTCGCTTTTTCTGCTGTTCGTGGCCCGTTTCAAATCAGCAGCGGTGCATTGTTTGCTTTGAGACAATTAGCTTGCTTGCTAACTAATCGTCTGCAAACATTATTGAAGCTGAATGTCAGTGAACTCTGCATGAATGTGATGAACAGTGCAAAATATTCCCTGTAAGTCACTGCATGAGGTGAATGTAATTACCATTATGAATTCAAGTCCCAAAAATGAGCCCGTCAGCCTTTCACAAGTTGGATTATTTAGCATTTGTGTCTTTTAGTATTGGAAAAATAAATATTATCCAGAGTTTCATTGTGAGAACTGATTTCAAAGACATGGGGATAAACTAAACAACGATATTCTCAACATTGTAGACAGTTTTTAATTATATTTCTGTTTATATTATCTATTTATATTTCATTGTAATATGAATATTATTTTTTGTTAGTTTAGCAGGACTGATCACTGCAGATTGATCAGCTCTCCAATAGTAATTCTAGATCTATAATACCTAGTGTATGCTTTCATGACAAGACTGTTATTTGGACAGTCCAACCATGTCTGGTGTGCTAAATGTGACAAATTTCTGAGAAACTGTTGTTAATATTTGTCCTAAATTTTTACAGACTGAATATTTACTAATGGATAAACGGATAATGTAGATTCCACTGGTCATGTATGAGTAAGTAGTAATAGCAGTGGTAATACGAAAAAGTTCATATACACTGTACACACTGTACCTCTGATACTTTAAGCCAAACTTCTATACTGCTGAGGTCAGAAGATTACATATTATCATATCATAATGGGCATAAATGTCTTCTTTAAAAGCCCAAAATTACCATGACCTTCATGCCCATGATGAGTGCATATACACTTCTAAACTAACTGTACACTCATCTTGTTTTCATATGTTCTCATTATTCATTTCAGGGACAGATGTGGTTGTTTTTGCGACAAAGATGTCTCAGAAATCAACAAGTCCACCTTCATCGCTTATGACTCACCTTCATTCAGAGTCACATAAACAGAGCATCCTGAGCAAATTCAACAAGCTCAGGAAAAGTGACCTGCTGTGTGACATCACTCTTGTTGTTGAGGATGTGCAGTTCAAGGCCCACAAAGCCCTGCTGGCAGCAAGCAGTGAGTTCTTCTCTTTCATGTTCACAGCAGAAGATCAGATCCATCGGTCCATCTACCGGCTGGACGGTATGACACCAAACATGTTTGCTGCAGTGCTGGAGTTCATCTACAGCGCTCAGGTGTTTGTTGAGGAAAGCGCCACAGAGCAGCTCCTGGCCACAGCTCATCGAATGGAAGTCGGTGACCTTGTCAAAGTGCTCACTGACCTAACTCGCTCTGCAGCAGGGGTCAAAGGCAGTGATGCTAAAGCAAACAAAGCTGAGGATGCAGAGCTGGTGAAGCGCAAAAGAGGGCGGCCAAGGAAAGATGTAGGTGCACCTGTGACAGAGCTGGTGGGGAGAAGAGAACCATGTGAGAGCTCAGAGGACCGACAGGCAGGAGATAATCCAAAAACTGAGTCTCAGCCTAGAAATGAGGACCCCGAAGAACACCAAAGCCGGCATAGCAAACGCAAAATCAACCCACCGGTAAAATATAAGGGCTACAAAGTGGGCAATAACACAGCAGGACACAAAGAGCCTGGGAAGAGGGGCAGGAAAAGGAAATACCCTGACACTGAGGCCCGATGTGAGGACTGTGGAAAAGTCTTTAAAAGCCACCTGTTTTTAAAGATTCACCAGCGTACTCATACAGGTAATTACACTCCGATTTAAAGAGCGGTCAGAATGGAGGTTTAATACAAATTTGGCCTTTTTTCTAGAGTTTTTGGACATCGTTTAAAAAAGGACTTCATTCCCTCAACTGTAATAAAAATAAATGTTTTAACTTTTCAAATGTTGTGCTGTAAAAAAAAAAAAAAAAAAAACACATAGCAAGTACAGATGACTACGACTGACGAGAGTTTAGCAGTCACTAATCACATCTGCACCTGTAAAAATAGGACCACTTTCTTTAACTCCAGGTGAGAAGCCTTTCCACTGCACGGTTTGCGGGAAGAGTTTTACTCAGAAGCACACTCTGCTGGCTCACCAGCGCATGCACACTGGAGAAAAGCCATTTGTTTGTACCGTCTGCTCCAAAGCGCTTTCCACCAAACACTCCCTGCAAGAGCACATGAACCTCCATGAAGGTAGGACCCAATGAACGGACTTCTCAGTTTCTCATGTTTGATAAGTAGTAACTTTGTTTACAAGTAATTTCCAGGAATCCTCATAATTTCCTGAAAGTGATCTTTCCAACAAAGTTGATCTACAATCTGATTTGAGAAATGTAGAAAGTGTTAGTTGTTACAGTGATTACGTCAGACCTACCATTCTTAGTTTCAGCTGTATTTTTTTTAAATTCGACTAGAGTAGCTTTCAGGATGGCATACGACCCTCCTCACCAGCTTTTTCTTCTGATTGGCTACTTCATTTAAACTTTATCTATATAACGCCTCAAGGCGCTTTATATTGTAAGGTAAAAAGAAATGAACACAATCAGCCGGTATTGAAAGGCTATGTTTCACCAATAGAATGCAAAGCCAAAGCAAATCAGGCACTCCTTAAAGCACCGTCTGACAAGCTGTTCACTGCATTGTGCAGATTGAAGTCCTGGATGTAGCCCAAATGATTAACACTACACCAACAAGCAGATATAGAACAGACAACAGACCATCAAACCACATTCGAGTGTCTGGACTTGATTCCTAGAAACGGATCGTTATCCACCGTTTGAAAATACTTTGGATTCAGTGCAAGGGATGTAAACCAGGAACAAATCTTATGCAAACGGCGCTGTAGAGTTGTCTTCATTGCAAAGCAACACAGCTAACATATTTAGCCCCTAAAAATGCACAGTGGCAGTAACTGTGCTGTATGCAAAAATCATAGGGGAAATAGATTGTAGTATTTCATTATATGATAATAACACATGAGATCCCATTTTACTTCTATTAGATACACTTGGGCCCAGTAAATACATGCCTTCTTTAACATAAATGAAACAATGTAGGGGAAAAGCTTTTTACAACTAAGGGGTAAAAAGATGTTCTAAGAAGAATTAAGATGTTTTGTTTCTCTGGCTAGGAAAACCAGAATGATTTTCAGTTTACTACCCATTACTTCTTAATACAACCCTTTTAAATGTGCCCAAAAATCAAATGCCCACACTTTGTGTCTTGCCTGTGCTTTTGATTTACCTAGTTTAATTTGATGTGAGTTGCCTAGTTTTGGATGGATATTGGCTGTAGAGATGACTTCCTTCTCTTAATGGCACTAAAGCCGAAGTGCTCTAGCATATTGTGATGTTGATCTCTCATGAGCTCCGTTTTATTTGCTTCTTTAGAAGAGAAATCCTTTGACTGTGATAAATGTGGAAAGACCTTCACTCAGAAAAGGCAACTTAAAAGCCATTACAGAGTTCACACAGGTAAGACATGGGAAAACTGCAAGAGATCTGGTCAGTGTATTCAATCAATCTGAAGGTAAAATCATTGAATCTTTATTTTTAAATAAAGGTAAATCATTGCCAGAATGTGCTCAGTGTCATCACAAGTTTATGGATGCAGCTCAACTGAAAAAGCACGTGAGAACTCATACAGGTAAGATTAGCTCTCCAAGTCGTTCTTCTGCTATTAATATCTGCTTTATATCTGGAATCGTGTCCTACAGCAGCTGATGGTGTTAATGTTTATACAGGTGAGAAGCCTTTCACTTGTGAAATCTGTGGAAAATGTTTCACAGCCAAGAGCACACTGCAGACTCACATCAGAATCCATAGGTGAGCTGTTATATTTGATTTTCACTCCACTTAACAGTTTTTGCTACCTGCTGTATAATATATGTCCCAGGAGGAGACATGTGGTCATAACTGCCTCAATATCTGGTTTTGCAGAGGTGAGAAGCCTTATAACTGCAACATCTGCAAGAAGTCCTTTTCAGACCCCAGTGCAAGACGACGACATGTTGTCTCCCACTCGGGGAAGAAACCCTTCACCTGCTCCTTCTGCAGCCTTTCTTTCACACGCCTGGACAATCTGAAAACACACACCAAATCTCACAACAAGGAGAGAGCTGCGGGTGGAGAGGCCTCATCAGATACTGTGGCAAAAGATGGCTCAGCAGCCCCGCAGGAAGAGGTGCGAAACATCCTTCACCTGCAGCAGTACCAGCTGCCTGCCAGCACTGAACAGGAGCTCCAGCTGGTGGTGACGGAGGATGTGGACCACATTAACTTTATCCCGGGTCAGGACCATGAGATCAGCCTCATCAGCACAGAGGGAGAGATGGCTCAGTCAGCCCCCTCTAAACTCACCCTCCTCGCCCGGCCATCAGGGCACGTGCAGAATGTGGCGTTGGTCACTCAGGGTGATGTGGTGGATCAGACCTCTCAGATCCACACTATCAGTATGCTGCAGGGTCAGATGATGCACCAGGCTGAGCAGATGCATGTTATCACTTTGAGTAAAGAGGCTATGGAGCAGCTGCAGGCCCATCACGGCCCTACACAGCCCTTTCATATAACACAGCGTCCCATTCAACAGCTGCAGGTGATGCATCAGCCAATCCAGCAGCTGCCTGTTGCTCAGGAGCCCTCGGAGGGGCAGGTGAGTAGGGAACAACAACAAGGCCGGGCTATTCACATCAGCAGCCAGAGCAGCCAACCGATCTCCATCAGTCAGACTAGCGAGCAGATCTCCAACCATCACATCCAAGGACAGACATTTCAGATCCAATCAGGAACTGTGTCCTATCTGTACACCACCGGACTGCCACAGGAGAGCTGAGAGTGATTTGGACCACCGGGAACTTAAATCTGATGGTGCTACTGTGGAGATCAATTATAGACCGTCAAAACTGACCATAGTCAAAGGTAGCAGTATTAAAAGATGAAGTTTGCATTTTCTTTAATTAATTTTTTATATAAAAATATATAAGCATACCTTTTTATACTGTTGTGTTTCCTTCCACACATTACACCACTGTAATCTGATGGATTTGATGAATTTGTCTGGCAGATACCTTCCTCATTATGCCTTTATCTGTGCCACAAATTTCTTCACAGCACAATGATCACACTTTTTTGTGTATGAAATATCTAATATCTTTCATACCTTGCCCAAAGCATTGCACTATTTGACACTTTTCTGCAGCAGATCCTTTTTTTTGCCATATTGCTTAAAAACTGTGGCATGATTAATAATGTGGAACATCCTTCTTAAGTAGTTTTCCTTTAATTGGGCTCACCTGGTTAACTAATTACGACAGGTGTCTGAGATTGATATGAGTGATCCAAAGAGCCCCCAGACACAAAGGTGTTGAACCAAAAACCTTCTGGTTATTGCTTTGGTTGCAAGCAGATTGCCATGGTTTTCTGGAGTTTTTCCATGTCTGTCTGCAAATACTTGCCAGCTACTGGCCAACTGATAGTACATCATGATAAAGTCAGACACAAACCAGAAAAGAAGAAGGTTCGACTTCAAAGTAGAAGTTTGCTTCAGTGCTGCAGCAATCATGTGTCAAAGGGCGCCACTTTTACTGGCATGTGTCTGTAGAGAAATCTGTCACTTCCATTCGAATGCAGCACTATGTTACTCGCCAAAAGCAGTCACAAAGAGCCTTTTGTCATCCAGCTGGGGAATACACTGTTTTTACTAGCGACAGTTGATCCTACATCATCAGCGCAATTGTCAAACATCCAAAATGATGCTGAAGTTAATGACATGTTGTTAGTGGCCATGTGTGAAAACCCTTGAGGCCCTGGAGGACATCAGCTGGGAATATCAGGAGCCATAATGGAGGAACTCCCAAACAAACAAATGTGATATTTTTCAGTTTCCAGGTTTGAAAAGTGAAAAGTGTCTTAAACCTGAATTTGTATTTATTGGTATTTAATCATTTTATTAATTACTGTAAAATTAGTGATAATAAAGCGGGTAGCTTTTGCAGGTATGACTGTTTCCAAGATCCTCACTTCCAAAACGCTCAATTCGAGTCTTTAAAAGGTTTGTTCACAACCAAATGGTTGATATAAACATGGCTATGTCCACCTTTTATGTACAGTCTGAACAGAAGACAGTTACTATGCAACAGATGCTAAACAGTTATTTTTAATGATTTTTTAGAGCTTATGACAAAACAGGTTTTTGTTTTTGCCCACTTAAAAATGTCATCATTTGGTTTTATTTCATAAGATGTGACCAAACTCATTCTACAACTGAAAAATGAACTTTGACATGATTCCTCTGATAAATTTGCAATAAGCTAAAATTGGTCTATATCTAATATGAGTATTAGACACCCTGAAGTAGACATGATGTAATGCTATTAATTGACAAAAGTTAAGTACGGATTGCCAAAACATGATTCATAAATATAAAGGCAAATTATAGAAATATCCAAAAAGTAAACTATCAGTGATAAGGGTTTTGTTAAGAGCTGTGAAAATATTTATTTTGAATATTTAAAAAGGTACTGAAATATGGTGAGGAGCAACATCAAGATGCTGTGCTGTAGGTTAAAGGGAAGACATGCATGTCACAGCTTTGGGAATGAAATAGATAACATTCAGTTCACACAGAGCTATAAAACACTACAGGCAAGCTAATCTGCTAATCAAGTTTGTGTGTGTGACTGATTGCTGCACCTCACAGATCTGGGAACAAAGCCTTGGCTGTCGGGACGCGCAGGCGACACAGATCCTGAAAGAGAAACAAAGGCGGATTCAAGCTGAACATCTAAGAGATTAAAAATGGGCACCCTGCTATACCTATGTGACAAAACAGATCCAGATTGTCTTTAATGTGAAGAGGCAGTCCCTGCTGCTCAGAATTTCACACTTCAAGAAAGACACCTGCTAAAGTATTTATACCTACACTCTATATCCATACTGGTACTCAGGTTGTTGCACTCATCGTATTATTTTATTACTTGTTATTCTGTTTGTTAAAAAAACAAAACTATTATTTATTACTTTTTAAAGGAAATCTGTTTCTTCATTATTTTGTTCTTTTCGCTCCGGGACCGTGTGTACATAATTTCGTTCCACCTCATGTTAACATGTGATGCGAATGACAATAAAGCTCCTTGAATCCTTAAAGATGGGTGACTGCAAAAGCTTTTAAAGCATTTTCACACATTCTTGACCTTGAAACCAGCAATGTACTGTCTCGCTTTACGTTCACCATTTAGTAGTTGTCCTATTATTATATAGACGTAATCTTCATTAGTTGGAGCTTTAAAACTCCAAAATGTACCGTGCTGTAAAAAAGTATCCCCCCACCCACCTTCTTGTTTTTTACATTAGGGATGAAACAAGTTTTTAAATGATTATTTCACTCACTGCTTTAGGTCTGTCTGTGCTCGTGTTTGAATGACCTCTGGCTGTTTCTGCTCTCTGCTGTCTTGGCTCTGTTGCAAAGTCCTGAGGTGTGGTGTAGTTTGTGAGGCTGCCAAGCTGCAGGGCTGAATGCTGCCTGTTCCGGTGCAGACCTGTGCACACAGAAATAGAACAGAGTGAGAGCTATGCTGCAGTGTGAAAATAATATCTATAAAGAAATTTAAAATGTCATCACAAAAAGATATGAGTGTCTGGATAATCTGATGGCTTTCGATTTCACTCATGAACCGCATGAGCAGCTTTACATTATTGCTTCACTGCTCTGAGATGAAGGTGGTGGGCTCAGTACCTGTCGAGGGACTTCTAGTAATCAGTCTGCTGACTGATAGCATGCAATAAGTCCTGCTTTGACCTGTGATATAACGATACCGAGAAAGTAGGAGTGAAATGTCAAGTCAAGAATGTCTGAAGCAGACAAAATCTTACAGGCAAAGCGACCTGTTGGTCTGTCATCCTGTTGAGTATCAGGAGAGCCTGGAAGGCTTTTACCTGCTGTCGAAGCTCCTCTGGAGAGAGCTGCCTCCACATCGTTCATCTGGTTCTGCAGTTTATCCAGCTGCTGAAAGGCCTCTTGTTTAAGGCTGCACTGCTGCTGTAGCTGGCCCCTCACCTGGACCCCAACAATGTGGTTAAAGTTTTTTTTATTTATTCCTGCTTAAATTTAAAATAAAAACACCATGTGCATTGATATTTACTTGACAGATCTATCACCAGATTGAGGCCAAGACTAACTCTGTATCTGTAAGTATCTCTACAGGATTTAAGGTCACATGGTCAAAGTGTGACTGTTGAATCACATGGGCTCTGAAGACTGCATTATACAGTTCTGTTAAAAATTAATTGTCCCTTTCCTGTTTTTTTTTCTCATTTTTTTGTCACACATGTTTCAATATTAGACACAGATAACCAGAGTAAATACAAAATGCAGTTTTAAATGATTATTTAATTAATCAAGGGGGGAAAAAATCTAAAGCTACCTGGCCCTGTGTGAAAAATATAATTACCCCCTTTTTAAATCATGAAATAACTGAGCAACCTTTTTCTATCTTGCCCAAGGATACTTGGCATGCAGACTGGAGGAGCCAGGGATCAAACCACCAACCTGCCGATCAGTAGGTGACCTGCTCTACCTCCTGAGCTACAGCCACCCCCCTTTAATTTGCATTATATTAATATTAGACAAAGGTAACCCCAAGTATATAAAAAAATATCACTTTTTAAATGATGAATTCATCTCAATTGGATTTAGGTCTGGACTTTTATCCTACATCACTGTCAGATTTTTGCCAGATTTTTGGCTGTGGCTAGTGAAAAACTCTAAAAGCAAATAGCTAACCCCAAGTTGCTCTCCGATGCATCTATCGGAGTGTGAATGTGTGTGAATGTCGTTAGAAAAGCACTCAGTTTAGAGTCAGTGCTTGTGAGAATGGGTGTGATTGGGTGAATGTGGCATGTTGTACACAGTGCTTTGAGTACGCCAGGAGAGTAGAAAAGCGCAATATAAGAATCAGTCCATTTACCAGTTAAAGATAGGAAATCAGGAGGGAGGTATTAATTGAGGTTTCTGATAGCTGGTATTGGAGGGCACTGTGCCTTTTCAATGAGAGTCGTTCAGAGTGGACATTGATGGCTTCTCAGGCCAAAGTATGAACATTATCATCCTGAAAACAGTCTGTCCTGATGAGTTCTTCTATGTTGAGCCATGCATCTGTGGAGTGGTTGTCTGGTTTTCCTGTGTAACGTTATGAGCACTCCTTGCTCCACTGAGCAGCACACACTACGTTGCTTAGATTGTGTTTCTGCCTTTGGGATGAACCAGTGCTTTTCTAAGGGTGTTGCTGGATCTGACATACACTTGCATGTTATACTGAGTTGTCCCATCATAATTTCTTAGAAATTGAATTTCTGACAAGCCTACCCAGCGATCAAGAACCACACCTTGAGTCACATTTTGGATCATGTGACCATTAATAACTCAAGTGGTTGAAAAGTCTTCATGAATTGAAAAGAAGTCCAACTAAAGTGCTTAAGACTACCATGACCTGAAAGACTGAGAACCTACAGATATAGTCTGTTAATTGGTTTTATTTGACTCTCAGTTAAGCTGTTCAGAGTCTGATTTACTTAAAATACCATGATCTTTTTTAAAATTGTATCTCTTCAGATGATCCATTTAAATTCCACTGACCACAGGTTTTTTTTTTAGCTCATGAAAAGTGAATTTTTTTTAGGGTTTGCACAGAAGACAGCCTGCAATCAGTGGTGCATAACACATTAATTAACGTACAGACCTGCCGGATCTCTTTGGCACTGCGCTCTCTTTGTAGCCTGTTTATCCTGCTGCCTCTGTCCAGCTGCTCACCGAGGGCCCTGAGCTGTCTGTCTCTATCCTCCATGTCGGCTCTCATTTGTTCCAAGGTCTGCACTCGATGAGCGTCCAGCTCCTGTCTGCTGCGGGCTTCCCGTGCAGACCGATGCCTGAACACCTGGAGCTCCTCTGTCTGTGAGCGAGAACCAGCAAACATTCAGTGAATACATCCAGGCTTCTTCTCCAGACAGCTCTTGCCACTGTCAAAAACTGAAAATGCACAGCTTTACATGAATTAGGAAGTCTATGGGAGCGAATTGTGATTTAAACACTTCAACATTTGCAGTGAGCCTCCAAAAACCCCCGATCCTGTCCTCAGAGATCCGAGAAAGCTGCAGAAGCTGCGATATAATGTAGGTCTCTGTATGATCAGCAACGAGGCAAAAAATGTAGTTAACTTTTAAAATCTTGGCATTTTAAAATAAACCTGCACTGCTTCTGAAAGCATTCAATAGCACCTTCACCAAGCTTAAGAAATACATACCAAACATTTCATAGTTTTAATGAATTTCAGAGTATTTGCAGTTTCAGCTAATGTTAGCAGGTGTGGATAGGAGTGCATGTACCTTCCTGCTGAGCTGCGTCTTGATGCTGCTGCACTCTGCCTGAGAGCAGGTCAGCGCCTGCTGTGCAAAGTCCAGCTCCTCCTGCAGGAGAGCCACCTTCTCCTCTGATAACATTTCCACTCTGAGAGCCTCGGTGCGAGTGGTAACCTCCCTCTGCAAAATGACCAGTGTGGCACTGAGTTCATAAATGTATAAATATGGGCTTAGAAAAATAATGCAAAGCTGACAAAATTAGTAAGGATTAAGCAGGTCAAGCAAAAGAAAGCATTAAACTTTTAAATTGCAGTACTTGAGTACATGTAACATTGTTACATTATTTGTTTAAATCCTACAACTAAGCATATTCATGCTTTTCCCTTTCACTTGGTCTCATGTTCCCTCCCTGCAAGAGGTAAAGCTAATTTCTGATTGCTGAATATTTCTTCATCCTGCTGTTAACCTGCTTGGTTTGGAGCAGCTGCCTGTGAAGTTTCTCCTGGTCGACCACCTGCCTCCAGCATCTCAGAGCCTTCAGTTTACAGAGCAGAGCAGTCAGCCGGCTGTTCTCCAGCTTCAACTCGTGGACTTCTTCCTTCTTAAGATAACAGTTAGGAAAGTGGTACAATTCACAGATCATCTTCAATACTTCTGCTCTTTTTAACTGCCTACACATAAAAACTTTCTGTACCTTTAACTGTGTGAGGGCGAGTCCATCATTGTCTTTGGTGCAGCCGTACCTCTTCTTGAGCTTGATGATCTTGTCCACTCCTTCCCCCCGTGCTCTGTTCACCATCACACTTACGTCCCGCTCCATTTGTCGGGGATATTCATCAAGTCTGGCCTGAAAGCCAAACAAAATTACCAAACAAGTCTTTAACAAATCAAAATGTGAGATATGACAAAATAACACTTGTTTATGTATTTCAGGAATAAGCAATGTTTTACCACATAATTTTAAGTTATTGTCCAATCAGTTATCTTTCTATAGCATCAACAACAGTCAAAACAAGGTGCATTATATTGCATGGTAAAGATCTTACAATATTATAAAGAGAACACCAACAAATCAGATGTTAGCAAATTATTATGGTAGAGAGAAACTTCTGAGAAAGTGTCATTCAACCTCTTTCTGCTCAAATATGATATATGAAAAGGGAAAGTATATATTCTAGTTATAAAGAAACAGTACACTTACCAGCCACTTTGTAGTTTTCACCACTTCAGCTACTTGCTAACACAAAACTGGTGAAAACTACAAAGTGGCCAGTGAGTACTGTCGATGCTATAGAAATATAATTGATTAAAAATTAATCAGCGAGTCGCACTGTGTCACTTCTGCCAGCTAAGAACTCAAAACGGAGGCTAAAATTTGCATAATCTCACCAAAATTAAACAGAAGAGTGAAAAAAACTCCTCGTCTGATGGGTCTTAATTTCTACTACAATATTTGGTTGTCGAGGGTGAAAGTTTTGTTGTAGCCCTTTAACAGGGGGCTTTGTTCTTTCACCTTTAACTGGATGCAGGTAGAGAAAAGGTGTCGGACCAGAGGGTGGTAGCGTTCTTTGAATGTGAGGCCGAGCTGCTCCTCTAAATTAATTTTCTCTTCTTCCAGGTGAGCAACTTGGGCCCGCAGGGCTGAGACCTCCAACATCATCCCACGGCATAAATCTGCCACCTGTGGATTAATAGAGCTCAAAAGTAGTTTTGTTTGAAAGCTCTCAATCTCAAACATGACTTACATTCCTAAAGCAGCTCAAATCTGCTTTTCTGCTACTAACTCACAAAATCATAGAGGCTACAGATGGGAATCACTGTGTGTACCTCTTTGTGAGAATTACTTGTCTGAGCGTCCTTCAAACTCTTCAAATCCTGCAGTTAAAATAGTGAAAGATAAGAGATTTCATTTTTTTTAAAAATATAAACTGCCAATAATATATTTAATCAGATAAAAAGATATTCCACACATGTACCTGTTCTCTCTGGTACAGAAGCTGAGTGTGCTGCTGCAGGATTTGTTCATAAAACTGTGAGTAAAGCAGAAAGCATTGGCGCTCTCGTTCCATCACTGAGGAGCTGAGGTGAGTGAGACACTGCTGCAGATGATCCCGAGAGACCTTCAGCTAAAAAAGAAAACAAAGAATATTATTAATGAACATCTAAAGTTTAGCAACTTGCATTAATACTCTATTCCCCCCCATTCTTTGGAATATAAGTTTTAATCGTCAAAAGCTGCACTGTTATATTCTCTCTATGTGTGTTGGCATTTCTTCACACAATACATGTGAAAGAGATACTTACAAGTGTAGTCAGAAGGAAATTAATGTCATCATAATTTTAGGCTTAATGATGTCTTTTAACTGCTCTTTTTCCAGGGTAGAATCATTGTAGAGCATAAAAACAAGAAGGGGTTTCTTTATCCATACAGAGTCAAATATATACAGAGACCCCCACTGATATTTGGTTAAATGTCCTTTAGCAAAGTTACACTTCAACCAGACACTTTTAGAAGCCATCAATGAGTTTCTGGTGTAATTGTTGTATTTGTGTATTTGACCACCTCTCTTGGTAGAGTTCATTTAAATTTGTTGGTTTCCTGGCATGGACCTGGCTTTTAAGCGCAGCCCATAAGTAAAAGCGCTACACAAATACAGGCCATTTACCATTTTACCATAAGTTTTCAATAGTTGAAGAATTTGGAGTTAGCCCTCTTCCTTCATTATTGCATCCACTTTGTGTGATGTAGCAGTACCACTGGAAGCAAAACAGCCCCAAGACCATGATGCTACCACCACCGTGCTGGACAGCTGGCACTGTGTTCTTAGGTTAGAAAGCATCACAATCATTCCTACAAACCCATCTCTTGTCATTTAGGCCAAATATATGGTGGCCCTGAGAGGCCAAATGGACTGCAACTTAAGAAAACATCAGCAATAAGAAAAATGCTGCAAAAGCACGGAAAACACAACGGAAATAGGAAAAACGAAAACAGAAATAGGAAAAAACAGATTTCCAAAAGCACAAGGGAAGTGTTGTGCTGGGAGACACCTAAAAGAAGTGGAGGATCTATCGCTTTTGTGAGGAAAGAAATGATGAGAGGTAAGTGTGTTAGCCTAACTATTAGCCCAAAAATCAGTCATCAGTATTATATGAATCATGATAAAACACACCTAGCATGTTTTGGGTTCCTGCAACTGGTTCGTTGGGTTATTGTCTCCCCAGAAACACTTCCCTTGTGCTTTTGGAAATCTGTTTTCTTTTTTCCTATTTCTGTTTTTCCCTATTTCTGTTGTGTTTGGTGTGCTTTTGCAGCGTTTTTCTTATTGCTGGTGTTTTCTTAAGTTGCAGTTCGTTTGGCCTCTCAGGGCTACCGTACAAATAGCTCAATCATTGTCACGTCTGTCATCACTGATGAGAAGTTTACATGTTGTGAAGTTAAAAGCTATTGAAGAACCTTCAGCACCACTTATAACTGCTATAGGAACACTTCAAAGAAATCAACAAAAGGCCTAAATAACCATAGCATTCATTACCTCAAGTGTGAAGACATTACTGGTCACAACAGCAGCTTGTAAACATTTAGTTGCATGTAAAAATGTTGCTTTTAGAGAAAAACTTCCCCTTAACTTTTTAAAAAGAGTTTGTACATTACTCCACATACCCTCTGTGGGAAACATGATTGCCACCTTTATTTTGCAGACTCTCGAGGAAGAAGAATCCTGGTGGAAATGGACTGATTACCTTCTCTTTCTAAAATAAGACATTTCTCAAACACCTGTCAAAAAAAACGTCTACCTAAAGCTGATACCAAGCAACACCTCATGTTCCCTGTCCCACATGTCTGCATAATTAACTGAGCATGTTCCCACTCCTTTCTCCTCTTTTTATGGACAGGAAAACAGTTAACTAAACAACTTCACTTTCTTCCTGTGCACTGGAAATGATAGGAATAAGCAGCAGATTTTGCATGTTTTTCCAAATACTTTGTGTACTTGGGGCTGTTAGAAATGATAATGATAGCGCTGGAGTGCAACCAGCTTGTATAATCAGCTCAGGAGAAATGGCAGCCTTTGTAGAGCAAGCATTTAAGGTATTCAGTGTGTTTTTGAAGGCATGCCTTAGCAGAGCAGGGTTTTAAGAGCATTATAAAGCCCACATTTAAAATAACAATGAAAGTAGATAAAATACACAGGTTTGAGTTTTTTTCTTTTTCAGCAGAGATCCTACTCCCTTTCTCCACACAGTAATCAGAAGCCTGTCAACAGTAGCAGCACATTATTAAAAGATTTTAGGGGAGAACAAAGCATGAGTGGGTATTTTCCCTACCTCTCCCTCCAACTGCTCAGCTCCCTGCATCAGCTGCTGGATGAATGTTTCCACCATCTGTGGCTGCTCACGGGACAAACTGTACTTCATTTGACTTCTTTTCCACAGCTCTGCTTACATGTGGAAACATTATGTAACTGCAATCATATAGTTTATAGTAAAAATATTTTGAATGGGTATTTAAAGGTAGATTCAGTGGTGTTTGTGCGTACCTGTGGGGAGCCGATTATCTTGTTGAGTTTTCTCTGAAAGCACTAGTGTGAGCTCTCTGCTCATCTTTCTCTGCACTGCTCTAATCATGTCGCACTCTGTGCTCTCCATCAGCAGGTGGAGCTGGAAAAAGTAGATTTTGCAGCACTATAAGTTCTTGTTATTATGACATGATGATTTAATTGTGCAGTTTTCATTGTGCTTGTACCTGCCAGGCTTTCACATCAACCTCTGAAGCTCCAGGAGGGGGCAGAAGAGACTGGGTGCCTGAGATTAAAACCTCATAGTGGTGCTCTTTATCAATTTGTTTAGCCAAAGCTCTCATACTGGGGTAAAAGATTTCATCTCTAAAAACAAAGTGAATAATTGCTGTAAAACAATGATTGAATTAGAAAGACCTAAGCATACCTTACATTATCCTAAAACAACATTAACTTTTAAAAATTTTGTCACAAAAAACAAACAATTATTTTCTGATATGAGTAAATAACATTATTTGAGTGTCTGATTTTTGATATTCTTTAATTACCGGTAAAGTTTTACGAACTGTTGATACAAAGCAGGTGTACTGAAGACATCGGCGCCTAAACGTCTTAGAGCCCAGCTCTCCTTGAAGACCTCTAGCTGCTTTGTCAGCAGGAGAAAACCTTTCAGCACAGACTGGACTCTGATTGGATCCTGAAGGTCTGCGGAATCAATCTTTATCTCTTCTTCTTCATCATCATCATCATCATCATCATCATCATCATCATCATCATCATCATCATCATCATCATCTTCTCTGCAGCTTTTATTTCCCTGCAATAAAAAAAAGGAATAGTTATCGAATCAGCAATCTTAGTGATTTACTTACAATTTTTATTCACTAATGTGTGAACCCTAACGTGGAAGCGTCACTGGTATGACCTTGTTAGAAACTGTCGTTACTTCATTAGGTGTGCCACTATGCTGAAGGTCATCTTTGTTGCCATGGAGACGAACAGGCTCTGCCTCTCTTCCACCGTTCAGGACGTCCTCCATGAGCAGGGACACCCCGAGGATTGCAGCATTGGCCTGCAGTCTGCTGCGACTGCTCAGGCTGCTCAAACAGAGCTGCAAATAACCATGAAATCTTTTTAACAATCCATGGGAGAGTTTAACGATGCATTAAAAAACCAAAACAAACAAAGCTGTGTAGTTGGTTAAGGTTGTTTGTGCTGTTTGAATCTAGACTTGTTAAGCCTATTTGAGAATTATGGGTATTAACCTCCTAGGACCTGGCGTCTACATATGTGGACATCACATTTTGGGTTATTTAGACCAAAATACTCAATTTTGCTCTACAAGGGCCTGATATCCACTTACGAGGACATTATACTGCTACTGTTCTATCAAAATTTTAAACAAATATCCTCATATGTGGCTCTTATTTTTCTTAAAAACAAAAATAAGGTTAAAAAATAAAATAAAAATCTAGTAATTCTTTGTTTTTACATTCATCGGGCCCCAATATACCCAAATATCAAAGAGAAATTAAAAATGCATGCCGTGGAAGAGTTCGGGTCTTAGGAGGTTAAGGACAATACAAGAAAGAAGTCCGCACCCATTTTGCAACTGTATAAATAAAGACAGGAAATACAACGACTTTCTTTTTAGCGGATGATCATGAATTTACTTGAGAGCATCTTTCTCTTAATGATAACAATACTGAGGTCCCATCTGTTTAGTGTCACACCACAACACTCAGTGTGCTTCATATTGTAATGTAAAGTCCCCACAATAATCCAGAGAAGACCCAAACAATCACAAAACCCATATGAGCAAGCACTTGGCGAAAGTGGGAAGGAAAAACTCCTTTTAACAGGAAGAAACTTTCTGACCCAGAATTATGACATATTGATGGCAAAATATATTTTTGGTTGGAAACATGATTCATACACAAGACCAAATCTACCAAGTCCCATCACCACCATTAACAGGTGAAAAAAAGCGTATGAGGTGGTGAACCTGCATGCAGTGTTCAGTAGGTGGGACATCCCAAACATGAAGAGGGAGCAGTCCATGACAGGCTATGAAACTCCTCCATGGATACATCCTCTGTGCCTGCAGCAGACAAAGCCACAGAAAGATGACGTGACAGAGCACATTTCCTCTCATCCTCTCAAGTGTTTTCATGTTTTTTGAAAACGTATGTTAGGATGATTTTCTAAAACGATTATATGAAGTCACCACCTGACAGCCTTGATTCTCCAAAGGTTGAGGAACGGGCAGCATGAGACTGAAGACGTCAGTCTGGATGCAGCCAATCATCAGAGGGAGAGCGTTCACCATGTTGTCATTTACGCTCTGGTAGGAAGTAACATCACCAGAGGAGAGGAAAGCCTTCCTAGACATGATAAACATACTTTCATTATTAAGGTTTATTAAGCTGTGATAGAAGAGTGATGGAGGGAAACTTCGGGGGAGTAACTGGGAAAAAAACAAACAAAAAAAACTGATACCACAAAAGCTTTGAGTTGTTGAAATATTTGAATTGGCCAAACAGTGGAAAGTGCATCAACATGAACTAATCACTAAATCACTAAATTTAAGCTATATTTTTCTTTATGTTTTTAAAATATTATACACTATTTTTTTTTGAAAGCATGTTTCTTTTGCAAGATTTGAAAATGTTTTCTATTAAATGCTGGTATTTTTTAAAATCCATGATAACTGCATCATAACAAAGGAAACCATAAAACCAAACACAGAAAAGAAAAGAGTAAAACAGCCTTTAAATATCTTTGTCATGGAGAAAGTTTCAGTATGGTAGCAGACAGCTGAGGGAAGTGACGATTTCACTGCTGACCTGACAAAGATTCTGACAGCAGTATCAAACTGCAGCAGTAGGACCTGCCTGCGCAGCTGCAGCAGGCGGCCGACGGACTCCAGGTTGCTGGGGTCAGACAGATGATCGACCTGCTGCTGGAGCTCCTGCAACTCTGTTCCTGTACAGCACCCAGAGAGGAAAAAACAAATGTGTGAATGGCTGTCCAAATCCAGGTTTTCCTTTTCTATTATATCACCTGGTCCCTGGTTATACCTGAAATTCAAAGATGGTTAAATGAATATGAAAGTTGTATGGCCAGTTCAGTCTGAACCGATAGGAAGGCAACAGTAACTCTCTCTTCTCTTATCTAAGAATAGAAAAATAATATTTCATAAAGGCTCACCAGAAGACTGGATAACAGAAGATTGGAAAAACATTTCCTGGTCTGATGAGTCTCAGGTGTGACATTGGGATAATAGGCTCAGAATTTGGCATGAAAATGAAAGCATGGATCCATCCAGCCTTGTATCAATGTTTTAGACTGGTGGTGATTGTGTAATGGTGTGCGGGGATATTTTCTTGCCACACTTTGGACCCCTTAATATCAGCTGAACTGAGTATTGTTGCTACGTCTGTTTCTTTATGACCACCTATCTTCTGATGCCTGCTTCCAGTATGATAAGGCACCAAGTTACAAAGCTCAAATAATCTCCCTGGTTTCTTGAACATGGCAATGAGTTCACTGTACTCAAACTGCATCCGGAGTCACCAGATCTCAGTTCTATGGAGCACTTTCGGGATGTGGTGCATTGGGAGATTCACATCATGGATGTGCAGCCAATAAATCTGCAGCAACTGTGACGCTGTCATGTCAGAACAAACCAAAATTTTACATTAAAAAAAAGGTGTATTTATTCTGTCATGTGTCAATTTTGAGTCATTCCATCCTATTCACTCTCAGCATTGCATGAGAGATCCCTAAACATTACCATTACTACAATTCTTTTGGAACGCTTCATTTATAAAATAAACCTACCGATGCTTTCAGCGCCTCCCCAGTCAGCTGCCAGATGTGACCCCGCTGCATCATGTCCTCTCCCCCATCTTAAAGAGTCTTGTCTGTTTCCCAGTTTGGAGAAGCTGATCAGGTAATGAATGATGCCATGAAGAGCTGACACGATCTGCAGAGTGTGACGGAGAGCCTCATCACATGCCTAATGAAATCAGACCAGAAGAGGATTAAATAAAATCCAGAGAAAGAAAGTGTTAACATGTATCTCTCCTCCACCAACGGAAACAAGAAGAGCAAAAACAGATCTGCTCTAAAATTAGTTCATGGCATGAGAAACTGAAAGCTAAAGTTATCACCCTGTGACCTGCTGTAATATTAGTCTCTGTGACAAGTTCAAGTGTCTCACCGAATCATCAAGTGTTTTGAACATGCAAAGCACTTCAGTGAAGTGGGGGATGTACCAGAGGTTGAGGAGAGTTCTTCCATCTGCACACAACAACTGCTGAAAAATCCTGTTTGGGAGAAAGCTTGGTTTGAAAAGCTTCCCCGGATACAACTGAAGAAACATCTCTACCAAAATGCACAAACTTGGCATTTTGGCTCAAATTCTTTAAACAAGTTTTACCGTACTATAACCAGGACACAAATATAATGTGGATAATCACTCTTTAATGCTTAGAGGTTGTACCTGTGGTCAGAACAATGATCAGCAACCGGCTGTCCAATTGTGAAGTAGGACTGACGAATGTAGGGAATGTCTTCCAAGAGAAAGGTCAGATTGTGGTAATATCCAACAATCTGAGCTCTTACACAGTGCATGGACATTTGTGTGCTGAATCTGAGAAAAAACATTTAGAAGAACCTTACTATCATAGAAAAAACTCAGTAAAGCTCAGGCATGTTGTCTGTTTTAACAAAAAAAGGATGCCCAAGAACATACTTCCTGAGAAAGTCGATTATGAGCTCCCTTTTGATCTTTGCAGCCTCCTCCTGCACAGTGAGACAAATTAATTTTACTTCATGAGCAGCCAATCACATTTATCATCCTGCTCAGCCACCTGCGTGCATCTCACCGGGGTTTTTAGAAACCCCCCCACGGCCTGTTTCTTCTTCACAAATGAATTCAGCATCTCGTCACGCAGACCCGCTTTTTCCAGCTGGATGGACACAAATGCGCCCATCACCCTGGAGGAACAAATGAGATTTTATATCAAAGAGCAAAAAAAGTGTTGTGTGTTAATCACTACCGGTGTAGTTTGTCCTGTAAGTCAATACCGCTTTTTTGTGGAAGTTCTCCTGGAGTGTTTGGAGGGAAAAGATTTATATTGTTCCTGCAGGCCGCCTGTGTGGCTGCCAGAGCCGGAGTTACATGTTACATCTTTGTCTTCCCTCTGAGATTAATAAAGAAGATAAGAAAAATTTTTCAACAGCTGTGTGTTTATATAAAAGCATTAAAAAAATAACACCACAGTATTCAGACTCTTGTTCAATACAGAGAGTAATAAATACATGTTATTACCAATAAATCAGCGTGTAAACACTATTATTCTCAGATGTTGGACCTAACTTACCCTTGGGCAGTATTCATATTTTTACTCAGCCTGTGTTTGCCAGTCTAATGGATCCACCGTATTGTGCTGTTTTCAAATCAACAACCATAAAAATGTATGCAAAAAAACAAAAACAAAACAAACCCCCAGATGTTTATTTTATCCCAATTCCATCCACATATAGAGCACACATACGGTTAATATTTCACACACATTGAGGCTTTTTTTTTTTTTTTATTGCCTCTGGATCTAGAACATAATTTCGACCAGGGAACATCTGATCAGGATGATTTTATTTGATGTCCTGCACAACAATGACCACTCAGTCCCATCATGCATTTGAAGTCCAGTGTGAAGTCATTCAGACTGTGTCATTATGACAGGTTCTTCACAGGACAGGCAAATATTCTAAGTTGAAATACTCAGAAGTTACTTTTCACCAGAGAGCAACACAAACCTCCGCTGAAGATGAATCACTTTCTGCCCAAAGACAAAGTCGAGCCAGTTTGACCGCACTCATCAAGGCGTTCTTCTGTGTAACCTGACAGGCCAACGCCACCTGGAGGTTCTCGATACTCTGTCTGTTCATAAGCTAGGAAAAACAACACATGAAAGTATTTGTGTGTTAATTTATTTTCTGATAAGCCTTAATGTTTACTTTAATCTTACATGGATAACCGCTTCCTCTGAGCTGAAGCTAAACCTCCCGATCTGGTTCTCGTCCAGTTCCTGGATGCTCAGAGGCAGATGGGATGGGATGAGCCTGCAGCAGAAAGTCCTCTTTAATTTTCTTTCAAACACAGTTTACTGATTTTGTAAAGAAGCTGAAATAATAGATATTGCTGGATTGCTCAAGAGAAGTCCCAACATCTTTTTGACAGCTTCTCTGAAACATGTCTGGTTTTTAATATACATCAGACTTTTTAGTTAAAGAGAACAAAATTCCAGCTTTCAGCTATGATGAAAATGAAGATTTATTTGGAAAATCGGATGTAGTTATGTTTTACCTGTCCACAGAGCTGTCGTCCTCCAGGATTTCTGTGATAAAAACAGGCCTCTGCTGGACTCTGACTTTCTGATCAGTACACTCAAACTGCAGCGGCCTCAGATACAGGTGGAACTCCTCAAAGCCGAGCTCTAAGGCCACATTTCTGTACAGCCTGAGAAAAAAAATGTTACGTTACATTACTCATTTAATTCAAACTGGTTAATCCTGGCTGCACAGAAATGTTAACATATCAGCAAAGAGACAGTATAACCTAACAACAGCTGTAGTTTAATAGAAACTGGATTCTTCTTATCCTGGGAGGGTTTAAAATTTTAAACAACTTTAAAATTGTTCCAGAAACTTTTTTTGCTAAAAAAAAAAAAAAAAAAAAAAGGTGGAGTGGGTGAAGACAAATGTCAGTGACAGGATAGCATCAAGAGTGAAAGGGAAAATTTACAAGTGATGTATAGTTTGAGGATGTTGGCACTGACAAAAAAAGACAGCAGGCAGAGCTGAAAATGTTAAGATTTCCATTGGGAGAGACCAGCATGGACAAGAATAAACATGACTACATCAGAGGGACAGCACAGGTTTGGACAAAGAGTTAAAAAACAAAAGGACGAGATGGTTTGGACATGTGCAGAATTGGTATAGTGGATATATTGGATAAGAGGTGTTGAACTTGGAGCTGCCAGACGAAAAGAGGAAGACCGGAGAAAAGTCATGGATGTAGTGAAGGAGCTGCGTCACAGAAGTATGAAATGTAAAAATGTAGGAAATTGAAAGTGGAAAGTTGTTTGTGTTATCATGCTATATAAAACTTAAATGAGTTAGGTTGCACCTGGATATGTTTGGGTGTAAATATAATAACTCTTTGAAGTAACCTTTGAAGCTCATTTCTGAACTGAGCAGTTTGTTATATGTCACGTGTGTTTATAGAACAAAACGACTGGGTTTTCATCAGAACTTGATGATTGGCTGAAAAACCTGCAAACTGTTTAATATTTACCAAACCACCTCTTTATTGATGCATAGTGAGGTGTCAAAACTTGTTACTAAGGGTACAAAGGACTTTGTCAAATGCCATCTTCATGGGGAAAAAAGGAGTTAAATAAAAGGTCCATAACCTATTGTAAATACCCCTGCCCCTCTGCTGTGAGTGTTTTCTTAACTGTGCCAGATGTGCTGTCTCTGAGGCTGATTCCAGCAGGCGATGGCGGATGCTCATAAGCTCCAGCAGCATGGACAATGTTTCTACAGCACAGGAGTGCTTGTCTGGTCCTTGCTTCATGTCCCTCTCCTCTGCAGCTTTTACTAGTGACAGGCCCAACTTCTGGACCAAAATTGGATCCTCGATAAACACGTCTGAGAACAACTGAGAGCAACAGACAAACTGGGATTTAGTGAAATGGCTTATGTTTTTGTACACAGTAATCTAAACATACTCTGAACAAGAACGTACATCTCTTTGTATTTGTGAGCTGTAGGAGGCTCCTGGTGAAGTCTGGTTGTTCCAGATTTTCAGTGCCTGCTCTAAGAGGTTGTGTTCGAGGTGGAGTTTGTCAGTGATGCTCGTGGCTCGGTGCAACTGACATAGTTCAGTGTGAGCCTGAACCAATCCGTGATAGACTGCAGAGGCCAGACAGAGTGATGGGTGAACTTCTAGCAGGAATACATTCATCAGAGCAGGCCTGCAATAAAAAAAGGACGCAAGGAGGGAAAAACATGAGCATTAAAAGAGGAAAATAATCATATTTTATAGTATAAAGTTCCTCAACAGCTGTTTTAACTTGCCTCGCGCCTCCAAGTGAGACCAAATATTGGGGAACATAGTTGGGTGGACGACCATAGCTGGTTATAAAGCCTTTGTGATCATTTCTCCAGATGCGCTGAAGGTACAGTCGCTGTCTCTCTATCTGTTCAGAGAAACAACATAACCACAACATATAACTGGTGTGTCTCATGTACAGACCACAGTTATTGCACAGCTTCACATGTAAATACAATCCAACGCATCATTTAGTGTTTACCTGATTGTCCAGAATGTCTCGGATCAGCCGCTGGTGGCTCTGCATGCAGCTGATCTCAGTCCTGTAGGCCTGAAAATAGTAATCCTGGTTCAGGTCCAGCTGTGGCTTCCTGTGCATGATGTCAGTGATAACTTGGGCCAATGCAAACCTCTCCTCTGTGCCCACTGCATGCTGGTAGCCTTCATAGTAACAGTTTAAAAGCTGCAGAAACACAGAAGTGCACAGCGCACAAGCAGTTCAGTTTAAACATTCATTCAATAAAATCCATTTACAGCATCTCAGTCGTAGTTCTATAATGTTCAATACTAACAGGAAATGACTGAGCCAAAAAAATAAAAAAATCAAATCCTCTTTTCCATCAATCTACCTGGACTTTGCTCTCCATGAACTCAGTCTCACATGTCCACAAATTGAGAAGCACAGCAACGCGGTCAACATCTGTCCCAGCCCAGGAGTTGAAATCTACTGTCGAGGCTGACACTCCCTCAGTTTTTCCAATTTGTTTGATCGTGTTTCTGTGGATGAAGTGCGAGCCGATGAGGAGAAGCTCATTCATCAGCTCCACAAGGTCCTGCAGAGCAGCGTCGTACATGATGTAAAACCCTCTGGGGTCCTGAGTGTGGATGTAACGGCCCTCAGAGGTGTAAAAATCATGAAGATTCTCCACCTCTGCAAACTCCATGAACTCTGAGCAGTGGACCTAGACAGTTGTAAGAAGCAATGTCTGGATTCTCAGTTAAACCAATTTTTTTTTTTAAATTCACTTGAAGTAAGAGGATATGTTTTTACCTTGTAGTCGACAGGAGTGCTGTGGATATACTGGAAAGAGCCGAGACCTTCTGCCTCTCCTTTTCTTCCTCTGGCTGCATTCATCCAACCCGTCTCCTCCGCTGTGCTGCGCAGCACCTGTCCTTCTAGCTGCAAACCTGCCAGGTCAAAGGTCAAAGTCCTTTCCACAGAGCGCAGGTAGTTCAGCATCCCAAGTGACACACGCTGCAGATGGTGAAAATTAAAACGACATTCAAGAGCTCGCATACTATAGCACAGACCTTCCCAAAGTGTGGGGCCCGCCCTGGGGGGGTGGGGGGGCGGGCGCAGAGCCATGGCAGGGGGGGCGCGGGATGAAAAGGGGGGGGGAACAAAAAACCGCTTGGACACTGCTAACACGGTGCACCCACAGAAACGCAAAGCAGGAGATGAAGCATCGCTGAATATGTTTCCAAACCAACTTCATTCTAAGCCAAAGACTAGTAAATATGGTGAAGCATATCTGCCCTTTGGTTTCACCTACACAAGTGCCAAGGTAGGTCTCCCCTGCAGAACTGCTTTTCCCTGCATCGGGAGCACGCACTGGGCTCTTCCAATCACGGACAAACAGTATCCTACATTCTTGATTTTTAGTTCACAAACAATTGTTTTAATGACTAACTACTCCTGACATTTTGGAGATGTTAGCTCTTTATACAGTAAAGTTACAGCGGGATACAAATAACATCAGGTTGATCCTGCCACGATTTGTTCCCCCGGTTCAAATCACGGACAAACAGTATCCCACAGCTGTTTATGTTTTTGAACCCATTTTGCACAGAGAGGCATTTTTTGAAAAATGTATTGATAGCAATGTTGAAAATTATTACACAGGAAAAAAAAAACAACTACATGTAAAATAATCACACCATGACGCCTCTGCCTTTCTAAATGGAGGGACAGTAACTGCGTGTGTAAATGTAAGGGTGTAAAAACTGAAGATAGAGACAAAATACTGTTAATCTGACTATCTGCCATTCTGCAATTCATCTCATGTAAACAATAACGTGACGTGAAAAAAGGCACATACCTTTGACGTTGCATGATGAACTCTGTATTCCTCGTCCACACGTAAACGCAAAAAAGGAGTTTTAAAAAAATCTCCGTTTTCGGTGATTCGAAACGCTGTTTAGGTGTGAACGAAACAGCTGCGTTTTCACAAATACCCGTGTAGGTGTGGACGTAGCGTAAAAGAGTTAGTAGTTTATTTCATTGCTGCCTGTAATTTATTGCAGATTACTTGTATTTGCTTAATTGTTTAATAAATGTTTGAGGTGTGAAATAAATCGGAATGGAGCAAAATATGGGTGTGTGGTTGGATGATGTGCGTGTGCGCGCGTGCACGCGCGGGGGTGGGGGGGCGCGAACATTTTTCTTGTAAAACAAGGGGGGCCTAGCAAAAAAAGTTTGGGAACCACTGCTATAGCAACAGACAGATATACTTAATATCTTTTCTTTTTTTTTTAATCAACAAGAAAACGATCATCAGCAAAAAACAGTTTAAAGACGAGAGAAAGAACAATTCAGTATCCACAACTGCACCAAAGAATAAAACAGTGAAGTGTGGATTATTAAACTTTAGGTCGCTCTCTCCCATTTTAGTAAATGAATTAAAAATAATCAACAAATTGATTTACTCTGCCTTACAGAAACCTGTTTACAGCAGGATGATTATGTTAGTTTAAATAAATGGCAGCAATCTTCCACTCCAGTCGTTAATTAACCAAAGGCCCTGCTTAGCCTTGTCCACCCTCACTGGAAAACTCAAAAAACTGTTTTATTTGTTGTTCTTTATCGTCCACCCGTGCCTCAGAGTTTCTGTCTGATTTCTCAGAGTTTTTATCTGATTTAGTGCTCAGCTCAGATAAAATAATTATCGTGGGTGATTTTAACATCAGTGTAGATACTGACAGCCTCAACAAGGCATGTAATCTATTATTAGACTCAACTGACTTCTTTCAAAATGTAAAAGAACCCACCCACCACCTTAATCACACTCTAGATCTTGTTCTCACATATGGCACAGAAACTGAACATTTCCACATAACTTTACATTTACAATGGTGGATTACACAGCAGTGGGGAATAGATTTCATCTCAGTAGACGTCTTTCTAAAAGTGCTGTAACTAAGTTTAAGGATGTAATTCATCTACTGTTCTCTTCTTCTATGCCTGGTGCCAACAGAGCAGAGCAGCTACCTGAACGCTACTCCCATAGAGGCTGATTATCTTGTTAATAATTTCACTTCTTCACTGCGAACACCTCTGGATACTGTAGCTCTTCTGAAAAAGAAAGGCTCAAACCAGAAGTACTTGACTCCCTGGTATAACTCTCAGACGCACACCTAAAGCAGATAACCCAGTAAGGTCAAGAGGAAATGGTAAATGGACTGGTTCTTATATAGCACTTTTCTACTCTGAGCACTAAAACCACTTTAAAAAACCTCATTCACCCATTCACACCCATTCGGACAAGCACTTTTTTTCTACTCCTTAAGTGCTTTCTATTTAACATTCATGCGCATTCATACTCCGATGGATGCATTGGAAAGCAACTTGAGGTTAGTATCTTGCCCAAGGATATTTGGCATGCAGACTGGAGCAGATAGGGATTGAAGCACCAGTCTTCTGATTAGTAGGTGATCTGCTCTACCACCTGTAGCATTCCTTTAAGCAAAAGTTAACTAGTAAGAACTTCATGAATTTCTTCACAAATAAAATTTTAAACATTAGAGAAAAAGTTACTCATAACCATCTCAAAGACATAACATTATGTACAGCTACTTTCAGTACAGCTGACTTCAGTTATTACTTCCTCCAAAGCATCAACATGTCTTTTAGACCCCATTCAAGATTGCTCAGAGAAGTCCCACCATTAATTAATGTTTCTCTGTGCTTTTCCTGCTAGACCGCAGTGCAGCGTTTGATCCTGTCGACCCTAAAACTTTATTACAGCGATTAGAGCATGCAGTAGCAATTAAAGGTACCGTGCTGCAGTGGTTTGAATCGTACCTAATAGACTCCAGTTTGTTCATGTAAATGGAGAGTCCTCTTCACACACTAAGGTTAATTATGGAGTTCCACAGGGTTCAGTGCTAGGACCAATTCTGTTTAGATAAAACTGAGGTTATTGTACTTGGCCCTAAAAATCTTGGACTCATTCTTGACCAGGATATGCCATTCAATGTGCATATTAAACAAATATGTAGGACTGAGTTCTTCCAATTGTGCAATCTCTAAAATTAGAAACACCCTGTGTTAGAGTGATGCCAAAGAACTAGGTCATAGGCATTACTTAGTATTACTTCTAGGCTGGACTACTGTAATTCATTATTATCAACCTTCAGTTGATCCAAAGTACTGACAGGGACTAGAAAGAAAGCATATTTCTCCCACATTGGCTTCCCTTCATTGGCTCCCTGTTAAATCCAGAATCGAATTTAAAATCCTGCTCTTCACATATAAAGTAGTGAATAATCAGGCCCCATCTTATTTCAATGACTTTATAGTACCATATCACCCCATTAGAGCTTTTCACCCTCAGAATGCAGGCTTACTTGTGGTTCCTAGAGTATTTAAAAGTAGAAAGGGAGGCAGAGCCTTCAGCTTCTAGTTTGAATTTGGGAGAAAGACACCCTCTCTACTTTTAAGATTAGGCTTAAAAATTTCCTTTTTGATAAGGCATATAGTTGGGGCTGGATCAGGTGACCCTGAATCCTCCCTTAGTTACACTGCAATAATTGTAGGCTGCTGGGGGATTCCCATGATGCATTTGGTGTGTCTTCTTCAGTCACCTTTTTCACTCACTATGTGAGACCTCCCTGCATTTAATTGCATTTCTCTTGCTCCTCTCACCCCAATGCCAATGAAATGTATCTATTATACTGCATACATCAACATGCACTTACATACCTGCCACATAAATACTAGTAGAAAATACTACTACTGTACCTGGAGCTCTCTGAGTTTCAAATGGCGCAGAAAGATGAGGGACAGGTAAGCTCCTCTGGTTACTACTGGACCTGAGAAGCCTTCAGGTAAACTGTCATCCAGGCCCAGGACCTGCAGGTTGTCCTCCAAAGACTGACTGTGCCACGATAATATGAGTGAGTGGGAAAAGAGCTGATGTTTTCCTTAGTCTTAAAAAGGCTTTCAGCCTCACAAGTGACCAAAGTAATGTGATGAATAAATTCTGCAAAGCAATTTTTCTTTGAATAAACACACACCTTTCATGGTAAAAGCTTGAGGTCTGACTCTTTGAAATCTCTTTGTTGCTGCCTCTGCTCCCTCTGGATGCGGATGAGTGACTCTGGGTTTCCTATTAACATAAATGTCAGTGTTATTGCACTGACTGAATTTTTACATCTCCCCAAGTCGAAAACTAGACGACACACACCTGAATGAGATTGGCAGTGTTGTAAACACTTTTCCAAATCTCAGAGATCATTTGTTTTTTTGTCTTGCGGCTGCTTGAGATGAACGATGTGGATTGTGAGTCGCCAACTTGAGCAGCATGTTCTTTGAGAGCTGCAGCCACGTGGAGCAAATTGCGGACCTGCTCAGATACACAGTGAGGACAGCATAACAAAACGTGACAAAAATCATTAAAATAAAAACGCATTATATACGGTCAGGACACTTCATTAGGTACACGTTGCTAGTACTGGCTTTTCTTCAGAACTGTGTTCATTCTTTGTGGCACAGATTCAAGAAAGTTCTGGATACATTTCTCAGAGATTTTAAGTGATCAGCTGGTACTAAGGAACCTAAAGTGTGCCAAAAAAAAAAAAAAAAAAAAAATCATTCCAGTACCAGCACCAGTCTGAGCTGCTGGTTCAAGGCAGGATGGATCCATGCTTTTATGCTTGTCTCGACTATGTCCACATGCCTAAATACGCCGAGGTCACTGGCTCATATGACATAGCAGCTGAAAAGGTGTACCTAATAAAGTGGCATTAGTGTAATGCACTGTTAGCAAATTCTCACTTATGTTCTTTTCACCAGTTATCAGTTAGTCAGTTGTAACTATATAGTTATTAATCATTTGCAATAATTTCACCCATTTTGAAGGATG
Source organism: Pelmatolapia mariae (assembly GCF_036321145.2). Taxonomy (NCBI): domain Eukaryota; kingdom Metazoa; phylum Chordata; class Actinopteri; order Cichliformes; family Cichlidae; genus Pelmatolapia; species Pelmatolapia mariae. Next base: position 59,539,439 of record NC_086241.1, read on the forward strand.
CGTGACACTCATTCAGAGCAGACTCGCTTTTTACCTGAAGAAACTTGCACTGCATCTGGAGCAGCTCATCAACTGAATTCTTTTCCTTGAGCTTTTTGAAGAGCTTCTGCTGCCACGGATCTCGCCTGGGTTTCACCTACAGAGTGGAAACCAAACAATCAGTTTCTAGCATCCTGCAAACATCTGAAAGACTACAGAATCCATAAAAACACAAGTGCTTACAGGGAAAAAAATGCAAATGTTTTGCCAGATACTGATGAACTCTAAAGCACCGAGCATCACAGGAAGCAGTATTTGAAGAGATTATTTTACTATTTTATTTGTTTCCCTCAAACCTGGATGAAAGGAATCCAGTTAGCCTCCTTGCACACAGCCATGGTTGCACTCTTCCTCCCCCACTGACTCTCTCTGACGTCCATACCGTCATAAGGAGGAAACGTTTTCATCTGCTCTTGTTGTCGGAAGATTGTTTTAAACTCCCTCCACACCTGGACAGACAGCAGCAGAGATTCAGACCAATAATTTAAATTTCACCACCTTTTGAGAACAAATATACCATGCTGAATAGCTCCATCTCATCTGCAGTGGTTTTCAGATTTCCTGTGTCATACGGCAGGCGGAAGTAGGCGAGCAGGGACTCCAGCTCGGGCATGAACTGCTCCAGGTGAACGGTGTGGAGTGGGAGTCCTGAAATACAGTTAAATGTAAACTTTTTTCCAAAAGATTACAAAAAACATGTATGAAAAGAAAGGCTCACCATCAGCCTGTTGTCTTTCATGCAAAATTTCCCCACAATCCTTTCCTGGTGCTTCATCTTTTCTTTCACACATAGGTACATAGTGCAGCACCTGTTAAAGCAAATTTGAATGTGAAATAAAGCACCACAGGCATCAGATAGGATGAACAGTGATAAAATCTCTCTGTGGCTTTTTACCCTGAGAAAGTTGTGGATGGGCTGAACAGAGTGCAGGTGGCAGACAAGCCACTGCAGATAAATGACCACATCGTCCTGAGAGAGCAGGCTGACAGGGTTTCCTCGGCCGGTCAGCATCTTCTCTCTGCTTGCTGACAGTCTGCGAGCTCTCTGAACGGCATCCTGATACTCACGGGTCATGTAGGACACCTGATCCTGAGACAAAACAAGTCTGATACGATGATGCATTTTTCAGTGTGACATCTGTACAATTCTTCTCATTCTTTAGAAATAAAAGATTCAGCATTCTCCAGGTGTTTACACGAACATTTTCCAGTGACATTCAAAATAGTGTACAAGGAACTGTATGCTTCCTGAACTGACTATTCTGAATAATTATTAAATCACAGAGATGCTGTATAAAATCTAAATAACTGGATCCCAAGTATTTGTTATCATTTAAAACTCATATATAAGAGAAAGCAGTATAAAGATGGAAAACATGACTGCAGACAGGAAAATTTAGTCCCCTGCCTCTTTTACTATGCTGCTGTGAAACTTTGCAGCGTGATTTGTGATCTAAGATGACGTAAACGAGAGCTGCCCTGAAAAAGAAATCCAAAAACCTGTAATTACTCACACCTGTTCAACTGCTCATTAATGCATATCCAATGAGCCACTGTCAAGAAGACCTGCTGAAGTTCAAACCGCACTTCAGAATGAAGAAGAAAGGTCATTTGGAATTTGAATTTGGCATGAATGTTGCCATTTCAGAAACTTCTGATCTACTGGGGTTTCCCCACACATGACCACGTCTAGGATTTACAGAGAATGGTCCAAAAAAGAAACAAAATATCCACAAATATCCAAGTCGTACTAACAGGAAGGCAACAGTAATAACTCGTACTAGCAAGCTAATGCTAATAAAGTGTCAAGTGAGTATATATACACCTTTCAGAATTAATGGTACCTTAATTGTGTACTATTTAAACATGGGGGGTTAATTCTGTTTTAAAGTCACATTCACACTCGTGTAGAGCATCCTGTGTTTTTTGTAAATTGTATTCTGTGATATTTGCTATATTTTTAAACTCAGATTAAAGGTAGATACAGAATAAAATGCAGAAAATAACCACAAACTAGTACAAAAGTACAGTGAAAAGATGTACTTTTTTAGAGTATTGTTAAAACACTGCTAGGTCATGCTGTTCGTTTACACATGGCAACCTTATAATGGGGATAAAGCTTCTCAATAACGTTGGCATGGCGGCAAAATCTCCTCCATCTCAGCATGAGCAGATATCTGATCTGAGCCAAGTGATAAGATCTGTCTGTGAAGAACTGTGAGGAAAAAACAAAACAAAAAGGAAACTGGTGTAAGTTTAAAAACATTTCAAAAAAAAAAAAAAAATCATCTGTTTCTGCTTCTTGTTTCAGGCATAAATTTTCTGTCTCTTTGTCCTGACCTGGTGCAGCAGAAGAGGCAGACTGTCAGGAGTGTACTCAAAACTCAAGCAGCTCTCTAGCTCTCGCTGCATGATATCAGCCTGAGACCGAGTCGGCAAAATGTCAGCCACCTGAAACCAGCAGAAAACAGAAACTACACCTAAAAAAAATTAATAAACCTAAAAATAATGTCTTCACTTAACATTGGATATAAATCAAAGATTTAAAAGTCTAACAATGCAAGACTAATAATGAACTTTCTGTAGAAAGCATCACCTGAAGCCCTCTCCTCAGTGCATGCTCCCTCTCCACACGAAAGGAGGAAATATCTTTAGGAGGTAGTACAGAACTGAAACAAAAACTTGGATTAATAAAAAGCTTTTACACAAACATCATGGGTTTAAAATGTAAATGCCCACAAATCCGTCACAGCTCAGATCGGTCACATTTTCCCTAAAGTGACTACTATTCTGCTACACTACTTGGGCTAAAAAATAAAAAAAAAAAACCCTAAAAACAAGAAATGGATAAATAAATATACAGAGAACATAACACTAAACACTGCCTGTTAATGTGAATTTCTAATCACTACTGATAATACTTTGTGTTGCATACTTTACAACCCTCATATGCATCTTAAACTTGGATTTAAGGTGGAAAACTGAAAGGTGCCCTGTTTCAGAACAGAAATTTGAAATCATGTGCAGGGTTATTTGAGCACAAAAGTACATCGGTCTGCATTGTGAAGGGCAAACATTCATGTTAAATAACAACCAGTCATATTTTGAGTTGAGGATAGCTTTCAGGTCTACCCTTTTGGCAATCTGAGCTTAAATAATACATCACAGACAAACCTGCAGGCATTAGAAGGTCCTGCTCCTCTATTCTCTTCAATCTCTGCCTTGAGTGCAGAGAGGTGACTCCACAGCTCTGCCTCCATCTGCTTCACCTTCACAGAGGAGGAAACTTTGTACACTGCACACATGTCTGACATCTTCAATGATCAAAACATTCAAATGACATAAAAATAATTCCTTTAGTCCTGCTAAATCTCTGCCTCAACGCTGACTTGTTGTGGTGTGTCCATGGAGACCAACATCCATGGGCATGGGCAGCTGGACTCAGTGACTCCATTCAGGCTCTAGAGGGCTCCATCGTTTCACTGCAGTCAACCAGTCTTTGGGCTGTCACGTCTGATGTCAGACTCTTCAGTCACAATGTAATTTTTGTTTTGTGCTCTAGTTTGTAATAAAAATATCTCAAATACAAGTCATTGCATCACTGTACTATTACATCTTTGAGGAGCACCTGAATTCACCAATCACAGCTCCTTGCCTTCAAAAACCCCGATTTAGGCCCAAATGGTCTATTCCTCTTGGATACAGCGTGTGATTGGTTCTTCAATGATATGATTATCCAATAGCAAATCACCTCCACAGCTGTGGAATTCCTCTAGGGACAGATTTAAAAACAAAAGACAACATCAAACTCCAGCTTTTCAGTAGTTCTTTATGCTTTATTTACATGCACCAGCTCTGATAAAACCAAGTGTTTGCTTTACAAGTGGAAATGTCAACTTCATGGTTTTTTTTGTAGGAGCAATAGGAAGGTATGAAATGTGGAGATTGGCAGTGAAATTTAAACCTTAACGCAGACCGTAAAAATCAGTCAACTTAAAAAAAAAAAAAAAAAAAAAAAGAAAAAAAAGAAAAAAAGAAAAAAGAAAAAGTGGAAGCACAGCTGTGCAGAAATGTGTTAAAAGGTTAAGCCAATGAGAATTATTTAATCTGGTTAACTCAACACTGTTAAACATTTCTCAAAGGACCCTTTCATTTGTTGTGCAAGTGATCACCCAGTGAACAGAGCAATGAAAACAGCCCTAACCAAATGTGCATGGAGGAACAATGGCAACAAGTATCGCAATAAATAAACCAAATGTGTTTTTACAATGATCCAACATGACAAATTTACTAAAACACTCCTGATAATTAAAAAAAAAAAAAAATTAAAAATGTAAACAATTTTAAAAAGCATCCTGCTGTTCCTACAGAATTGTGCTGATGTAGATTTTTTGCCCTTATAATCACACACTTCTGATTAGCTATGCACTGTGTAGCCTCTTTCCACTTATTTAAATGCAGATAAACTTTGGCAATATTTAAGATACTGTGGTCATTTCTTTCATTACAAAGAAAAAAGAAAACTCCAAGATACTACACACCCTCCCAGTGTTGAAAACATGTCACCCAGCACCTGCTATAGTGCTGATAACAAAGGAGAGGCTACTGACGGTGCTTCATCTGCAGCCACTCCCTGCTATCTTTAGATTTAGAGCACCAAGAACTCCATCAAATCAACGCCAAAACTGGTGTAGTTGTAGAGCGCTGCGAGTCACTGAATGTGGTTATTTCAACCCAAGTAGTCCCAAGTGTTTGACAACTAAAAAGTGGTAACTAGAACTAAATCGTGTCCTTAACTCAGTCCTAAGGTCTGTATACAGAGCAGTACTTCCAATATTGCAGTGAGTGGAAGAGGAGGGACCTAAAAAGGGATCTGCAGCAGAAACATCATCAATACTTCAGTAATGGACCTCTTCAGAGGGAACAGAATTCACAGTAATGTCACTTAAAAATCACAGGGTAAAATTTGCTACAAAAAATAAAAATAAATTGAAAAAACACTGCATACAAAAAACACATCATGTAGAGCAGTTCACATCTTGATAACATTACATACTGATATTTGGTGTGAATTGGTGCATCAATGGGGAGGGAAAGCTTTTAAAAAACTGTTTGTCCATTTAGGCTACGTCTCAAAGAAATCTTTAAAAAACAGAAAAAAAGCAGCTTGTCAAGTATCCTCCACTGGAACGTAGTAATGTAACATTCTCTGCAGTTTTTTGTAAACAGGCCATCAGTCAGGCTGACAGCTGGTTTGGCAAAAAATGTTTTGGGTATGAAAGGGTGTGAAAGAGGAGAGAAAGCAGGATGAAAACACTTCATTTTCAGTTTTATGTATTACTTTGTGATATGAGTGAATCCCTGAGACTAATACGAGTTGATCCATGTAGTTTTAACTGAAGGTACTGTAGTTTCATTCCACTCAGTACCGTTTGTTCATACTGGCCAGGCATTGATCTTTTGAAACAATTATTTTTTGTCTTCACTGTGAAGACACCGTTGTTTTGTCTCAGACACCTACAGTACAGTACTGAAGTTAATGCCGCAAATGAAAAATAGGTAGAAAGTCTACTGAAACGCTTACATACCTTCCTTCCCTCTAGTTGCACAACGCAGGACAATTAACCCAAATTTACACCTTCCTTACTTCTGACAGCTCCTCAGCTCGGCACCCAGCTCTGAGGGCTCTGTTTCGAGCTGGAGAAGCTTCCTGAATTCTTGTTGCCGTTCTGTGTGGAGGTGAAGCGAGAGTCAAAGCTGAGGTCCAGGCAATCTGCGTCCATCAGTTCATTGCGGATGATGGAGTCCATGTCGCAGTCCAGATTGCTGCTGAACACCTCGAGGTCCAGATCAGCGGAGAAACGGTCCTGACTGGTTAAACTGGAACTGAGCTGCATAGAGGCATTCTTACTAGGAGACTTCAGGTGTAGCTGCTTGGTTTCAGGGTGGCCATCGTCACTGTCAGAGGTTGACAAGCCCGCTTGCCAACCAGGCACTGAAGAGCTTTGGGCCTGGCCTGCACTGGTGTGGTTAACCAGAATGTGATCTTTGCGGAGCAGCATGGCATTTCGGCGGGAGTTCTGCAGAGCGATGGCGGTGCTGGCCTGCGACATCAGAGGGTCGGACTGGGTCATCATGACATTGCTGTGGCTGTGGGAGTCCATCCCAAGCAGATCTAGGGCCTGGTGCTCACTGTAGTGAGACATGCAGGAGAAAGTGGTCTGCTTGTTCTCTTGGATGGTCTGCATGGGTGACTGTCGCAGGCTCGTGATGGACGGAGGGCTGAAGAGTGGGTTTGTCCCATAGCTGCTAGAGGGACTACCTAAACTGCTTCCTGAGCAGCTGAAGGTAAATACTGAACTCCCCTGACTGTTGGCCCCATCTTCCTCTCCAGGAGGAGGCTGCTGGGATGCTGTGAGGCTGATATTGTCTAAAAGATCATCCATCAGGTTGTCAGAGAGCCCGTCATTGAGGTTCATAGTGCCTGCCAGATCAGACAGTCCTGTTGGTCCAGTGGACGGAGACATGCTGCTGGGGCTGGAGTACAGCATTGGCGACAGGGGTGAGTCGTCATCAGGTACCTCATCCAGCTCCAGGTTAGCCAGGATTGGGGACAGACGACCGCTGAGCGTGCTGGCGTTGGAATTGGTCCGAGAGCGGAAGTCTGTCCAGGCATCGAGCTCGTCGCTGCTGCGGGAGGTGGGACTTCCTGTCCATTTGGAGAGGCTCGAGGAGCTCTCAGAGCTCCCATCTTGAGCAGCCTGCAATGAGGCTTTTTTCTTTGTGGCACGTCCTCGGGCTCCTTTGATGTACTTGCTGTTGTCCATCGACACAGCCCTACGTCTGGGAGCTTTACCTCCTTTCCCACCTTCTGGGTTGACCATCCACCAGGAGCTTTTCCCAGTTCCTTCATTCTGGACTTTCACAAAACGGCTATGGAGGGAAAGATTGTGTCGGATGGAATTCTGCAACAAAGACAAATGATTAAGAAAAAGTATTAATATAACTTTCCCAGTATGAACAATAATTCATAAAAAAATCTTGTGTACATGATACGATTAAGTATTAAGTACTTTTAGGAGCTTCAAAAGCTTTAATGAGATGTGACCTACAAAGTGGACCAAGTCAGAATGTGTGTTCCTGCTGCATCTGTTAGTGTTGTTCTCAAACTTCACTCAAGCTTAAAACTACAAAAGAAGATTACAACATGTATTACAGTAATTGCCAAGCTCTATAACAGCCCAACAAAGGAGCAATGAGCCAGATAATATAAATCACTACAACAGAATATAAAACTCAGTGTTGTAAGCAGACAGTGCTGTATTCTGTGTCCCCTACAAAACTTCTTAAGGTTTTGTTGTTCATCTACAGTACTATGTTTTCAGCATGGTGTGCAGTGTTCCTAAAATTTGAGAAAACTGGACAAATTGATGACAAAATAAAAAAAATAACAATAACAACAATAAAACTGCAGGACTGAAATTATCTGAATTTTGTGTTCTAAATAGAGACCAATAGAGACGCTGCTGACTTTTCAGACGATTACAAAAGACTAAAAGTCAGTGGCAAAAGGTATTATGGAGCTTGAAAGTTATGGTTCAAGTTGCTGTCAATATGTACAGTCGAGTGGTACAAGAGTGACTGTCTATAGCCATCTAGAAAACATGGTGGAGGCTCTGTTATGTTCTGGGCTGCGTTTTAGCTAGAGGTATTGAAATCTTGCCAAATTGATGGAATCATGAATGCAAACAAGTACAGTTTGACATCACCGTGCAATACAATCTGGAAGGTGTGATTAGCAGTAGTGTTTTTGGGACAATCCCAATAGACTTCCAATGCAGTAAAAACACAACTGATAAAACTCAAAAAGGGGAACACCATCGGTCATGGATTGGCCTCCCCAGTGCCCAGACCTCGACATTACTGAGGCGGTGTGGGATCATCTTGACAGATAACTGAACAAAAAGGCAGCCAACATCCAAAGAACTTCAATCTCCTTCAAGAAGCCTGGAGACCCATTCCCAAAGACTACTGAAATTCCCAGCAAGCTTGCCTAACCTCAGGTTGTGTTAAAGAATAAAAAGGTGGTCATCCCAAATATTGACTTTCAAGCTCAGTGGAAATTTATGAACTCCATATGCTTTTTTGCCATATGTTCTGTATTTCCATACCATTTTCCTAGCAAAATAAAGAAATTAGTGACTCAAGGATATTGCACAGGGTTAACTGTAATTTAACCCTTTAAGGCCAAGTGTATCAAAGATGTTACTTCTATATCAGTTTAAATATTTTGCAAAAAAAAATATAGAAAGGAAAACAAAAGCCTGATGTAGCTAATATGATACAAATTTAAACTTGTATGCAAATTAATATTTATCGTCATTTCAAGATTCACTAAACAATCCATTTTCAAAAAAAAAAAAATAGAGAGTTTTCTAGCATTTATTTCATGGTTCAGGCTTTAAAGGGTTAATACAAAAGGACTAATTACCAATGCTGCAGTGTCTTCATAGACATTTCTTTGCACTGTGACCCATTTCTGGCTGCTCAGAAAGGTCTACAGGATTTCCCTGGAGATGTTCCCTACCACGTACAAAATTAAACAGCTGGAGCTCACACTTCAGTAACAGAGGGAGAAACTCCGCAGTGATCTCCATAACCCAGAGGCCAGCTTCACAGGGAGAGGCTTCAGCTCAATTCTCTAAAGCTTAAATTAACCTGATTTAACTCAAGGTCCCATTTAAACCCATCTCTAAGATGATTAAACTTAACCGCTAAACAAGCTCAACACAAAACAAACTACACCAAGAGGAGACCAGAAATTGGTCTCATTAAGGCACTTGATCTGGGCTTTAATGACTGAGGGTTCTCAAACAAGCAGGTTTTCCCTCTTAATGCTTTGAGACAGTAAAGACCCACCAACAAGAAGCCATTCCTAAGAGAAGCAGTAAGAAAAGGCTGAGGTATGCTAAATTACACAAGAACTGGGCTGATGATCAGTGGCAACAGGTTTTATGGAGTGATGAATACAATTTTTTTTTTGTTGTACAGAAGAGGCTCTGTCATACCATTTGATATGGTAGATTTGATTCAACATCTGGAAAACATCCTTTTGGCAACAGCTTCATTTTTCAGCATAACAGTGATTCCAAACATACTGCAGTAAACGCATACCTGATAAGTGTTTCACTGTTTTTTGCTGAAATCTTATGCAATTGCATCTGGTCTGTGTGTTTACACAACAGATGAGCAGCCATTAGACCTTTTATTTCTGGTTAGAAATGCACTAATCCACTCATTTCCTGTCCTAATATATATAGACAAAGTCAGAGTCTCTGCTACTACTGAATCAGTTTGCATAAAAGCTATCTCACTGACAAGAACTCACTGGGTGAACAACAGACCACAGCGAGGTACAAAAAAGAAAGTTTCCATCCATTAAAGCTAAATTTGATCAATTTAGAATTGTTTTCTGATATCGATCTATCCAGTGGGATTTGTGTATCTCTTTTCAGCTACACATTCTAACTAATCAAAATGTTTACATGTAAATTTATCACTACCATGATATCCAATACCACACCTGTCGATGGGGCAAGTCAAATATTCCAACATGTTGCTTATCCCATGAGCTACAGGCAGAGAACACAATAACACCACCTGTCCCGTTCAATCTAATGCAATCCAATACAGTGGAGTCGCAACAAATAAGCCTCGGATACAGTCCGGTGTTGACACAGGAGGTTTTTCATTCAAGTCTGTGATTATTTATTAGGCTTTAAGATATACTGTTGTTATATTCAATTATTGGAGCAGGCAGATTTACAACCTCAAAATGCCCAAGGCACTGATACAACAAAATCTGAAGACTCAAAGGTAGTTTACTGCAGAAGTACTGAATTTTAAACATGCTTCTTTTATTGAATTCACTTCCTGTACACAATTAGTAAAAGACTGAAGCACCTTGTTGTTGTTGTTAAAGATTTAAGGTAACCAGATCCATATGAATAAAACCGATAGCAAACATACAGCAGCGCAACCTACCCGTCTGCCTCCTTAAGATGAAATGTTATTGGATATATGAAGGTATCCAATAAGCTTCACAGGCACGTACAGTACAAGCTGTACTGCATTTACAAGAGAAATCACAAAGAGCGAACTCCTGCCTTCCCCTCCCCCACACGCAGTCACAGTAGTGCTGCAGCACCCTTTGAGCAAAGCCTCGTTCTGAGCAGGGACTGGAGCAATGCCAGTTTAACCAGAGCCAGATCCAAAGACAAACACTGAGCTTCTCTCATACTGCTACACATTGACCTACATAATTTATAGTCAGCTGATTGATTCTTGTGCCCAGGCATCATGAAAAGACAACAGCGGGGTTGAACCGCAGAGGGTTTGATGGGCGTCCATACAGGGGCTGAATATTTAGTTTGACTTACAGCACTGGAGACAAAGCTCAAAACTGAAGGTGGTGTACTTTCAGTGTGCCGAATGAGATGTGTGACGGGTCTGAATTTAAAACCCATCTGTTCAACCCTGAACCTGCTGGGGACACATTTGCCAGGCTCAACCTGAATGCTGAATGTCACACAGCTCCAAAGCATCTCCTAGGAAATGCTGATGTCAGCACATGTGAAACCCTGTTATTAACTCTCCTTTTCCAGTCAACATCTGCCAAGATCTCAAATATGCATCAGGCAGCTTAAACATGAATGAAAACTGACATCTAGCAGTTTTGAGCATAAACTAATTATCCGATTCTGTGCAGATTAAGCAGTTTCACATGTTCAGGGTGATTTTTTTATTTTATTTCCCCTTCTATAAATGCAGCACAGTCTTAACCAGCACAATCTAACCAGTGTGATTCATTCAAAGAAGCTGCTCACTGGAATCAGCTTGCATTGCATATCCAGTTGTGCAGGATTACACACACACCATCTAAATCCTGCAAAGCTCAAAGCTTTCATCAGACTAGATTCCATGACAGATGAATTGGTTTGGTCCAGGCCAAACTAATCCTGAAAATCAAACACAAGCAAGGCCCGGCTGAAGCTTTGGTGAAGTCTGTGCTGCAGTCTGAGCAGTTTGTCTGAAAGTGAAATCAACTTTGCATTGCACGTTTTTTTGGATTTCAACTTTCAAGCAAGCCGCTTTGTTCTCAGAGGTTCGTCTGCATCCTTAATTTTAGAGGCATAATGAAGCCCGTAATGTGATGCGCATTACTACAACTACACTGGTTTACATATAGTTACACCATGTCCCGTTAGACTGGTACACATTTTCAGATCCCCTGCTGATAGGAGGGGATGTTTGATAAATAAAAGCGTATAGCCAGTAACTGATGAGACTACAGGTTTGTGATTGCACCCACTGCCTCCATCTCCGAATTAAAATGAGCTTTGTGCATTGCATGTCTTTACAGGACAAGTTAAAGACAAAAAAAAAAAAAAAAAAAAAAAAGACTGGTCTTTGTTACAATGACAGCCCCAACACATCACCGCTCACCTTCCAGCCAGCAGAGCTGTTGCTATCGCCTTTGTCCTTGAAATATGGCACGGATCTCACCATCCACTCATAGATTTGGGACAAGGTCAACCTTTTCTCAGGGGAGCTCTCGATGGCTTGGGTAATGAGGTCTGCATAGGAGTAGTTGCCCCAGGCATTCCTGCGGGCGGAGGACTTCCTCAGCTGCTGGGTGGCAGAACCGCCCAGAGCTGCTGCGGGGGTTTGCGCCGAGGACGGCGAGCCGTCGGCGGTCTCCTCTTTGCAGGGGCCCCGCTGGACCTCCACCGGCTGGGAGATGGAGCTGTTGCTGCTCGGCTCTCGGGTTTTAACAGCGCCGCCGCTGGCTTTCTGAGCAGCGCCGCTCTCCGTGCTCCCACCCTCATCATCCTCCTCTTCGGGGATTACGTCAGTGTCATTTGCCCCGGGCTTGCCCGCACCAGATTCAGGACGGGGCAGGGGCCAAGTGCAGGACCGTGGCCGCTTCTGGGGCTCGAAATCCGGATCTATCTCAACGTTTAGAGGCGGCTCGTTGCCGCTGCGCGACGCCTCAGCCATGTTGATCGTAATTTGTCGGGGGTTGCACAAAGGGTTATAAAATCACTCGGGTCGCATTCCATCAATGTTGCGTGCAGGCTTCGTGGACAGTTTATTTACTATGCAAGATATGCAAGTGTCCCTGCCTGCAGCTCGGTCCCAGCACGTGTCCGTCTATCAGTCCTCCTGCACGGCGTCCGTCCGCAGCACACGGAGCAGCTGGAGCTCACCACAATCACCAAAACATCGCCTTTTGTCGTGCTAAGCCCACACCCTGGCCAACATGCATTGCAATTTCGCGAACTGTGGAGTGAAAAGACGTGAAGAGTCCGCGGAGTCTCGGAGGAATCCAAAACGGCGTTCCTTCACAAGCGTCCGCGTCCCGCACGGCGATCCTGCATGACAAAGGGAAAAATCTTAAATGTACACGCACGCTGCATCTAATGCCACCACATCAGTTTCATCACTCCACGCACAGCTGCCATCTTGACCATTTCCCTTCCCCAAGTTCTTAATCAGCCGTGCTGTGGAGCTGCCAGTCGCTTGAGCGCTGCAGTCCAGATACCATCAAGGCGATGAGAGGACGGTTTCTTAAGGGCCTGCACCTTCTTAAAAATGTGGCTGCTGGGAAAATGCACCGAGCCTAAAAATCCGCCCCGTTAAGAGCTGAAAAATAATGATGCTGGCTGTAGTCTAGCATCCCGGACGAAGCAGCACGGCGTCCTCCGTGTGCCCAGCTGCCTGCAAACACACTTCATTCAATCTGCTGCTGCTGCGGTTGGCGCAAACGCTCAGAGCCCAGGAGAAGAGGGTTAAAAAGGAAAAAGCGATCCTGCCCCCTGGACTGCACTGAAATTAAAGCGACAGTGTAGAGATGTCCGCTCGCCAATGACATCACCTCTAATGTGACCATCGGAGAGTCTCCAGTGCGCAAAAATTAACGGTAAAACTGGATTTATTCACTTGAATATTACACGAAAAAAGGGAGTAAAAAACGTTTACATAAAAATCAGGAATACAGGGGAAATAACTGGATGTCAGAATATATAGGTCATCTTTAAAACAAATGTAAAAAAAAAATTACAACCAACCCAAATTATAACCTGAAAAACTGACTGTATCGTTAAAGTCGATAAATATGTGAAAATGTGCATTTTCTCCAAATATGCCTTTAAGTTCCTCCCACACTGCCAGGAATACAGTCCTAATATGTACTTGACTGGCATTAAAAAACATTTAAGCCACAGCAAAAACCTATACATTTCTACCAAAAAGGTAAAAGTATAGAATAAATAAACACGCTCCTCACAATAGGTTGTTGTTTTTGTCCCTTATTCAAATATGCAGTTTCTAAACATGTCATTTTCCTATCTGAAACCAGAGCTAGATATAGTCAGGTCCTGACAGTAACCGTTTACGGAAATTTGGTGGTTATACTGACCTGAAGAATGCCAGCTGCACACCTACCCACACAGCCTCTGATGTTTTTCCAGGTCAAAGATTGTTATCTGATATCCGATAAGTCTTTGATAGCCAATACAGATTTAAATCAGAGTTCAAAAAACAGATTTTGAATGGACCCACTATTTAAAAAACAAAACACCCCAGCAGTGTAGGATAGAAACAGAAAATAGAACTGAAGAGCTTAAAATATTTATAAATTTCTTTTCACTGGAGTACATTTCTAGATATCGACCTTGGTATTTGTTGCAGACACTTCACAATAGCAAAACCACCAAAATTATTTATAAAACCTGCCTAAAGGGAGGGTTTTCCCCAACATGTGAAACTATTCAACTCTTATAAGCCATATTGCCAAAATGAATCTAAAAGCTACTGTATAATTAAAGTTTAAATCACAGGAAGGCAGGAGTGTGTGTGTGTATGCACAGTCACTGGACACTTTATTAGGTACACCAATAAAGTAATCAAACACCTGTGTTTGCATAAATATCTAGTCAGCCAATCACATGGCAGCAACTCAGTACATTTACACGTGTAGATATGATTAAGACAGCCTTAGGAAGTTCAAACCAAATATCCGGATGGAGTAGAAAGGTCATTTAGGTGACTTTGAACATGGTATAGTTGATGGTACCAGATGTGCTGGTTTGAGTATTTCAGAAACTGCTGATCTAGATTTTCCCACACCACCATCTCAGGAGATTCCAGAATGATGGTCCAAAAAGAGAATATCTGTAGTCCACAGCAGCTCTCTGGGTAATGGGATCTTACTGATGCTTAGAGTTGATAAGAAGGCAACAGTAACTTAAATAACCACTCAAAGGTATGCAGAAGAGCATCTATGAATGCTCTGCATGTTGTCCTTCACCAAACTTTGAAGTGGACTGGGTATAGCAGCAGAAGAGCATACTGTTTGACACTCCTGTCAGAACAGAAAACTAAGGCTACACTTCCCATGGGCTCAGAAGATTGGAAAAAAGTGGGCGAGTACTTGAAGCACTTTCAGATTCTCCGCTTATCTTTTACATTATACTGTGACATAGAGCAGTATAATACAGATAATTATTATATTTATTTTTAAACCATGTGTTTATTTGTTGATTTGCTATTGCTAAAGCAACAGTGGTTCACTTGCTATCTAAGCTATCCATCTGTGTTAGCATTATGTGACAGTTTAAGTAATTAATGCAGTTAAAGCAAATTCATTTTGATAAATTGCTAAATTCTTTTATTATGTTGCAGGTTTAGGGTTTTGCTTTTCCTTTGTTTACACTTACCAGAGTTTTGCTCCCCTTGCTCTCCATACTGGTCAAATGTTTAAAATTCGCCCAGTATTTCCCGACTTTTATAGTGCAGGTGACGTCATGTTTAACCGCGCTGGGCTAAACCAAGTGGAGGGGTTTTCTTGTGTGGGAATGTTTTCTGTTGATTGTTTAATGGATTATGGAACAAATTGTTGAAAAAATTTGTCCATATAGGAAAGAGTTTATCTATGTAAATGCACTAATGCTGGGTTAGTGAGCGGTGTGTGATCCTAATATGTTTATTTTGGTTGCCATGTTTACCCGCCTAAGGTATTGGTACTGGCCAGACCAATTAGACGCGAAAACAGCCCTATATATAGTCGGTCACCATCGCTTTAGAAGAAGATAGGTGCTATTTCCTGCTTAGATTATGTAGTTCTCTTTCATAGCATTCGTTTCGTGTCTCACTATGGGGAACGCCTCCTGCGTGACCTCATCAGAAGCTCAAATACCATTACGCCAGCCTTTACAGGCTGGCTAGGTGACGCCCATGTCAGGAGGGGCTAGTGCCTCCCTATATAATAGCCTGACATAGCGTCAGATGTCATTCAAAAACCTCTTCTCGCTTCTCACAGAAGCCTGTAGACAACTGTGCGATTGGGTGCTAAAGCTAAACTGTCCACAGATTCGAGTGAACAACTCGGTCGCCGGGCGCTTTGTTCCCAGCTTTTCAGTTGTCCACTAGCATACAAGCAGTAGCAATACTGCTCTGTTACTAGTGCTGGTGCCAAGTAGCAATACTTTCACCCAGGGAAGTAGCAATATTTTCCGAAAGCGAAGTAGCAACACTTTGCTAATAAAGATACCCCTAGCTTTACCATCAGGTAGCAATACCCCTCAACGCTAGCGGTCTTTTTACACATTGGGTAGCAATACCTGTAGAAAAGTAGCAACACTTTTCACCCCACGTTAGCGAAGAATAGCAATATTCTCCGCACTCGGTGTCAGTCTCGCTAACGTGCGCAACCCTCTAGCTAACCATGGCTACGGCTGCCAACGAAGTTGCAAAACTCTGTCCCTGCGGCAAGAAAATTTCTGCCTGGGATACACACCCCGTGTGTGCGGCGTGCCTGGGTTTATCCCACGCTCAGGCCGCCTTGACACCCGCACAAGACTGTATCCACTGCGCGGCTTTCCCACGCAAGCTACTCCGCCGCAGGCTAGCTCGCCAGGCTAACCTGTCGGGCGGCGACCCTTTGCTGTGTGAAGCTGCTGCGGCGCAAGGAGATACTGAGATGCCCGATGATTTGGCCGCAACGCCAGGGCCGAGCTGGGCAGAGGCAGACCCCCAGCCCATCGCGACCGCTTTCCCGTCGCTGGAGGCACACGGAGATCGTGAGCTTTTCCCTGATGCTGGAGTCATCTGGGGAGGAGATGCCAACGAGGACGGAGATGAGTCGGCTGACTCGGAGCTCCTGCTGTCTGACGACGAGGAGGAAGATTCCACCTCCTTGGCTAGCAGCGGCTGGGCTGCAAAGCCCTCGGCTACCGGCGAGGTTGAAAAACCGACACCGCCGTCTCCCCTGGATCTCGACATGCAGGACATGTGCAAGCGCGCAGCTGCCAGGCTCAACATCCCGTGGCCCGCCGTACAAACGGAGGTTGTGAAATCTCGTTTTGACGGTAAGAAATTGCCTAAGGCGAAAAAGACGGGGAAGCATCTGTTGCCTGTTTTCCCGGAGCTACTCGATGAGATAGCGATGACGTGGAAAGCAAAACCTTACAGCGAGAAACACCCCATCGTGGGGAGCTCCCTGCTGGATTGTGAGGGGATGGAGTCTATCGGCCTCCGCCAGATGCCACAAGTGGAGCCGTTGGTAGCGAGCCATCTTCACCCGAAGACGTCTCTGTCCTCATCGGCTCCATCTCTCCCCTCCAAAGCAGACCGCTTCCAGTCTAGCCTTACAGATAAGTGCTACAAGGCAGCGGCTCTGTCAGTGAGAGCCCACAACGCCTCCTCTATGCTAATGGCTTATCAAGCTGAGCTGGAAGAGGACATGACGACTAAACCAGATACCACAGTGTGGGAAGAAATCTGCGTTATAACTGACCACGTCCTCCGCCTCCACAAGGTAGCCATACAGGCTACTGGGAGAGCCATGGGCCTCATGGTTCTTCAGGAGCGAGCACGCTGGCTCGGGCTCACCAACCTGACGACTAAGGAGAAAGAGGACCTCCTCGACACCCCTGTCGTCCCTCAAGGTCTCTTCGGTGCGGCTGTTACATCCATGCAGAAGAGATGTGAGGAGAAAAAGAGAGATGATGAGGCTCTGAAACTCTGCCTGCCGAGGAGGACCCAGCACGTCACTCCAGCGGCACCGCGCCAGTCATTCGCGCAGGCAACGTCTCGCCCGGTCCCCGCTTTCAGGATTCCCAAAGTGCCTAAGACGCAGGCAGCCCCCCAGGCTGCCGGGGCCCCTAAGAATCCATGGGCCCGGAAACAGTCTCCCCAGGCCAGACCTCAAGCGGTCCCACCTCCTCCCCCCGCTGCCGCGATCGTGAGGAGGAAGAAGCGGCCGGCCTGACAGCCTCTCCTCCAGGCGGGAGCGAACCCAGTTTCCCCCCTTCATGGGCCGCCCTGCCGCCTCCCAGCTCCGTTCCAGAGCCAGTTCAACGGGACATGTCCCACACAGAGTGCCTGACCCGGGCCGGCGTTCCTGTCACCGGACCCGCCAGAGGGAAAGAGAGCCAGAGTTCACAGTGTTGTTTCGCAAGCACTTCTTTCGTGCATTCTGTATTAAAAAAGCCCCGACACGCGCATCCAGGCAGTTTGCCGAGGGCGCTGTCGAGTGTTGCAAAACACATGAAAAAATCAGACATGCAAAGAAACGGAGCAACGTCTGCCATAACGCAGCCCGTGGAGACTCGCGTTTTCCCGGCTGTGATGATGCAGATGAGCCCGTCACCTCGCTCGCCTGTGACAGGGGTGGCGGGACACCGAAATGGCGTGTGTTTAGCGCAGCGACCACAAGAGGGCGCCAAAACGCCATCTTCGGTGGAGTGGCCAGTGAGCCCTCTGTCTCTCCACATGGAGAGCTGGGCCACCTGCACTCAGTCGGCATGGGTGCTGAGGACATTGGAGAGGGGCTACAGACTGCAATTCAATGTCGCTCCGCCACATTTCAAAGAAATCGTTTACTCTCGTGCTCTGGGCGAGTCTGCCAGTTTTCTCCTGGAGGAAATTTCCACCTTGAGAGAAAAAGGAGCTATAAGAGTTGTCCCTCCCGAGGAAATGCACAGCGGATTTTATTCAAGGTATTTCCTCGTGCCAAAGAAAGGGGGGAGGGGGATGAGAGCCATCCTGGATCTCCGTGCCCTGAACCGGCATTTAAGGACATACAAGTTCAGGATGTTGACGCACGCCTCGCTGCTACGGTTTGTACGAGCGGGCGACTGGTTCACATCAATCGACCTGCGGGATGCTTATTTCCACATCCCCATATATCCCCCACACCGGAAGTATCTGAGATTTGCTTTCCAGGGGATAGCATACGAGTTTGTAGTCCTGCCTTTTGGTCTTTCACTGAGCCCGAGGGTGTTTGTGAAGTGCACCGAGGCAGCAGTGGCCCCGCTCAGGAAAAAGGGCATTCGGGTGGCCACATACATCGACGACTGGCTGGTGGCAGCCCCAACCCACCAGGGGGCGACTTGTCACACAAACGCTCTCATACACCATTTGGAGAGTTTGGGTTTCCAGATAAACGTGGAGAAGAGCACATTGACGCCAACTCAATGCATTACTTTCATAGGGCTCAGCCTAGACTCCCTCCGGGTGAGGGCTTTTCTGTCCCCGGAGAGAACGGCAGTCATACGGTCTTCCCTAGCACTGTTTCGCAGGGGCAACACAGTGACCCTCAAACAGTGCCAGAGGCTGCTTGGTCTGATGGCTTCCTCTCTAGTGGCGATAACACTGGGACGCCTGCACATGAGAGGCTTTCAGCGCTGGGTGGGCTCGCGGGGACTGGACCCTCACCGAGACGGCCACCGTCGCGTGAGAGTCTCCGCAGACTGTTCACTCGCTCTCCGCGAATGGAAGAGGCCAGGTTTCTTGTCTCAGGGCGTCGCCATGGGGGCAGTTTCAGCCAGGAAGGTGATTTCCACGGATGCCTCTCTTTCGGGCTGGGGGGCCACCCACGAAGGCAGGACAGTGAATGGGGAATGGGGCCCTCACATGCGCTCCACCCACATAAACTGTCTGGAACTGCTGGCAGTTCACCTGTCGCTAAAACACTTTCTCCCTTGGCTGAAGGGTCATCATGTTTTAGTGAGGTCGGACAATTCCACCGTTGTGGCCTACATCAACAGACAGGGGGGTCTGGGGTCCCCCAAGTTACACACACTGGCACACAGACTGATAGTCTGGAGCAGTGTCCACCTGCTGTCACTGAGAGCGACTCACGTGCCGGGGATCTTGAACTTTGGAGCAGATCTTCTCTCCAGGGGCAACCCGCTGTATGGGGACTGGAAGCTTCACCCAGAAGTGGTGAAGCAGATCTGGCTGCAATTCGGCCAGGCGACCGTGGACGTTTATGCATCCAGGGAGAATGCTCAGTGTCCCCTATTTTACTCGCTGCACGATCAGAGAGCTCCACTCGGGGTGGATGCTCTGGCTCACGAGTGGCCGAGAACCCTTCTCTATGCTTTTCCCCCAGTGGCCCTCATTTCTCCAACTCTGGCCAGAGTGAGGGAGAGAAGTCACTATATGATCCTGATAGCCCCGCACTGGCCAGGGAAGCACTGGCTGGCGGAGATTTTTCAGCAGCTGTGCGGCCCACCTTGGCCGTTACCACTACGCAGAGACCTCCTGTCTCAGGCACAGGGGGAAATATTCCACCCCCACCCAGAGAGGCTAGCTCTATGGGCTTGGCCCGTGAGTGGTTTAACCTGAACACAGTGGGGCTCCCTCATAGTGTTATCGATACTATTCAGTGTTCTAGAGCATCGTCCACTAGGACGCTATATGAGCACAAGTGGCGTCTGTTTGAAAGCTGGTGTGTAGAATCACAGACCATCCCTTTTCAGTGCTCTGTGGCTGTGATTCTGTCATTTCTTCAGGCCCTGATTGATAAGGGTAAAGCCTTCTCCACCATTAAGGTGTATTTGGCGGCGATTTCGGCCTGCCATATTGGTTTTGAGGGGAGGACTGTTGGCCAGCATCCCTTAATATGCCGTTTCATGAAGGGTGCACGGCGTAAATTGCCTACATCTAGGCCGTTGGCTCCATCGTGGGACCTTCCCACAGTATTGGCTGCGCTCTCCTGTTGCCCATT
This sequence comes from Pelmatolapia mariae, assembly GCF_036321145.2. Lineage (NCBI taxonomy): Eukaryota > Metazoa > Chordata > Actinopteri > Cichliformes > Cichlidae > Pelmatolapia > Pelmatolapia mariae. Next base: position 59,559,555 of record NC_086241.1, read on the forward strand.
TGAACCCCTGGAACAGGTTGAGTTAAAATTTCTGTCCTTGAAGACGGCTCTATTAATTGCCTTAGCTTCTGCTAAACGTGTGGGAGAGATCCACGCTCTCTCAGTGCATCAGTCATGCATTCAGTTCTCCTCGGATAATACGAGGGTCAGTATGCGGCTCAACCCTGCCTTCGTCCCGAAGGTGGTCGGCACATGTTCCCCTATAGAACTGCCGGCTTTTTGCCCACCGCCTTTCTCCTCAGAGGAGCAACAGCGGCTGCATACCTTGTGTCCAGTCCGTGCTCTGCGCATTTACATGGACCGAACCCAGAGTGTCAGACAAAGTGACCAGCTGTTCGTGTCCTGGGCTAAACCACATATGGGAAAGCCGGTGTCTAAACAGCGCCTCTCCCATTGGATAGTGGGAGGGATTGCCCTGGCCTATACTAGCAGGGGCCTTCAGCCCCCTGCTGGCTTACGTGCGCATTCCACTAGAGGTCTGGCAACCTCATGGGCTCTCTTTAGGGGAGTTTCGATTCAGGAGGTGTGTGCGGCTGCATGCTGGACCTCACCTCACACATTTGCTAGGTTTTACAGGTTAGATGTGACGGCGCCTAACCTAGCGCATTCAGTCCTCAGTGCAGGTTCTTCCCAGGTGGGGGCTTCTCACCTGTGAGGTGCTGTTGGGGACAGTTGTCTTCTTAACAGGCATGTCTGGCAATCCGGGAGTCAGTATTTCTCCCATAGTGAGACACGAAACGAATGCTATGAAAGAGAACTTAAGGTTATGTATATAACCCCGGTTCTCTGAGTAGCATGAGTGAGTGTCTCACCAGACCGCCCTCCTTGCTATGGAAGCGAGGAAGAGGTGGGCTTGTTTTGAATGACATCTGACGCTATGTCAGGCTATTATATAGGGAGGCACTAGCCCCTCCTGACATGGGCGTCACCTAGCCAGCCTGTAAAGGCTGGCGTAATGGTATTTGAGCTTCTGATGAGGTCACGCAGGAGGCGTTCCCCATAGTGAGACACTCACTCATGCTACTCAGAGAACCGGGGTTATATACATAACCTTAAGTTTTTGTTAGAGTTAATTTGGGGCACCAAAAATTAAATTTAGGCCCAAGTTTCACATGTGACAGAGAGCTGTAAATCACTTGCTTCTGGGAACTCAAAATGTTTGCTGGTGGTGTAATGGTTCCATTTTGGCACACTTTGGCCCCTAGTAACAAATGAGCACAATGTACCCAACTTATGATGCTCAGATTATCTCAAACTGGTTTCTTGATCATGACAGTGATGTTCACTGCACTCCCCAGTCACCAGATCTCAATCCAATAGAGCACTTTGGGATGTGATGGAATTGGATATTCATATTATGAATGTGCAGCCAAGAAATCAGCAGTAACTGTGTGATTGTATCATGTCAAAATCTCTGAGGGATGTGTCCAGCACCTTGTTTAATTAATGTCACAGGGGGTCCAACCCAGTACTAGGCAAGATGCACCGAATAAAGTTGTCGCCAGTATATTTACGTAAATAGAATAACATGACACGATGAAACTGTGTTTGAATGACTCACTGTACAATACTTTGTTTTCATATGAGCATTAAATCTTATCAGGAGTATTGTTATTGCTAACCTCACTGTCACGTTCAAAATGAATCAGTGAAATGCTGATTAAAAAAGGACATGAGATCTAATTTTTGCAGAAAAAAAACTGTGTGCTTGCATTGGTAACGCTTTTGTTTGTACAGGAGATATACTCCTGTAGTTTTTTTTCTTCTCACTTTCACTTCCCACACAGTGCAGTCTTTGTTTCTGTAAGGCTGTGTGCATTATTGTATTTAAATAAACAGAGGATGAATGCACGCAGAAAGCAGTTAAATATCAACCTACGCCAACACTGAAACGGTTTCATTTGTGGGGACAGATGTACAAAGCTATTGTGCCATATAAGTGATATTCAGCTGACATGGTTTGCTTTTCTTTTTCCGTCTGGAGAATGAAGACACTGATGAAGAGTCAGATGGTGCCATTCATTCTCTGCAGCATCTGCAAAGCTTTCTGAGATAAACATTTCACATGCACAGGCTAAATAAATCACAACTCGAATAAACACATGGCTGCAAATCTCCAAACCAGTCTGCTGCCATTGTATTTAGACGTGTTAAGATCATATACAACTCATTTCATTTTCAAACCGTAGTGTATCTTAAAATAGATCCGATTAAAATGTCCCTTAAATCTTCATGAAAGTCCTTTTGGATTACTTTTCCAAAAGTCGTCCAGCTGATTTCCCACACATAAAAAAAAAGTGAAGTTGGACCTCAAAATGGCACCAAGTTAAAAGCAATAACTCAAAGTTCATCTTATAAATCCTCCTTAAAGTGCAATGTCACAATAAAATGATTAGATAAGAATAAATACTCTGCACTACATTTGCAGACACGCACAGATGAGGAGTCCCACTGGGTTTGTGCTGCATAAGATGATGATGAGGAGTAGTAGTGTTCAGTTCTGGGCTGTTACAGGCAGCGAGGAGTGCAGATTAAGGAGCACCAAGTTTGGTAACACTGTTTCCTTTCTAAATGTTACGCCTGTGATTTCATGCTTCTGTCCCCCTCCAGCCAATATTCTTCTGTCTGCATCTCTGTGAGTCGGGACACGGTCCTTTGGAAGGCAAATTTTTCCTCTTCGCCGCTGAAGATGGACAGACTGCTGGCTTCTTCCTGTTAGACATTGGACATGTTACAGTTTACTGAGACAGGGGAAGCCCAGTCTGTATGGCAACACACACGACTTTGGGGGGGAAAAAGCCATTAATCAAATGGTGGCAGTCTAATAAAACGATACAACCTCCTCACTCTCAGATCTTTCATCTTTACATGTTCACACAGATTATTCTATTATTACACTCAGATTTCAGTGCCCTCAAACTCCTATATCATTTGTCTTATTCTTTTTTGGCTTAAATAACTTTGGAAAACTCAGACAAGCAGAAAATGAATCAGAATTATAAAACGAGAAAAATTTGCCATTACATGTGATGATTTAACATGATTTTACGTAGATCTTTTGCTTTTATTGGTGTTCAGTGTTGTATTTACAGGTTTAATAGTTTCCAAATTAGATGTTCCAAAAGTTTGAAAACTGGATTTTCATGAAATTAAGTGAAAAATACAATCTGTGGATCCACTAACTTGAATAGATAAATTTAAAGTTAATTTTTACCCAAATAGAAACACTGTTTCTATGGTAACATGCTTCATCTCTCTTCTGACACAGGAAAAAAACAACCTGTAGTCTTAAATGCTTTTAATTCTTGACTAAGCTACTTAACTTTTACAAACCTAAAGTTAAGTTTGCAAATCTCATAAACCAACATTTTATTCACAATAGAGCAAATCAACCATATCAAAGGTTTAAACAATGAAAATGTTCAGTGTGAAGAAAAAAGAACTCATTTTGAATCTGATGCGACGGCGCCATGTTTATCACTGTGTAGCAATCTCTCTTCTTTTAACAACAGTTTGCAAACATCTGGGAACCGAGGAGTCCAGCTGCTGGACTTTTGGGAGAGATATGTTGTCTTATATGCGATTTGAGCTGCTATAGAGCCCTTTGGTCCTTGTGGGCAAGTACTGTGTTGCTGAAATAGACGAGGCAATTTCTTAAAAAAGACAGTGTTTAGATGGGAGCATATGCCTTAGGGCCCTGAAGATCATAAGCATCCAACATTGATACAAAACTGTACCATCAACCTCCAAATGGTCATGGCACATGGCTGCCCCTCCCTCAGCCTGGTTTTTCATTCCCACTGTCACCAAGGGGGTTCACTTGATTGTTGGGGTTTTCTATGTATTACTGAAGGGTCTTTACTCTATAATTTAAGCACCTTGAGGTGGCTGCTGTTGTGATTTGGTGCTATACAAATAAAACTGAATTGAGCTGATTTTTAGCCTCGTCTCTTACAAATGGAGATCTCTCCAAATTCTCTGAATCACTTGATGACATTATGTACGTTAGATAATGAGATACTCAAACCCTTGATAATTTTACATTGAAGGTCATTATTCTGAATTTTTCTACAATTTGTGGGGGGGTTTTTTCGCAAATTTTATGTGAATCTCTGCCCATCTTTACTTTTGAGAAACTGCCTTTCTAACACGCACTTTTTATACTCAGTCATGTTACTGACGTGTTGCTAATAAACATAATTAGCTGCAAATGTTCCTTCCAGCGTTCTTTTTAGTATCGCCCACTTTTACAGCCTTTTGTCATCCCCGTGGCAACCTGTTTGAGACATGCTGCTGCCATAAAATTCAACATGAGGTAATAATTTTTAGGAAATAATAAAATGTGTCAGTTTAAACATTTTAGAGTTTTATGTTTTACTGTGAATACGATTTGGGTTTATGAGATTCGCAAATTCTGTTTTAAATGACATTTCACACAAAAATGTACACATTAATTTCCACTATTTTATGTTACTGATACACCTCAAGGATGGACTTGTATTTTTCCTAATAAAAAAAGGATTTAGGCACAAACTGATATACTGGTTAAAATGATTCTTACAGTTTACACAGTATGTGCTGACTTACTGTTAGCTGTGTGCTCTGGGTTTCATTTACTGTCAGCCGTAGGCCACAGGGGCCTTAATCATCTGTGTTTACCACCAAAATTACCCAAATCTGGTTTCTCTGTGGAAACAGAGTCACAGCTTACCCTTTTCAGCCCCAGGTCATCCATCAGGATGTGGCCCTCGTCGTGACTGTGATCCCCGTCTTGTACAAAAATATCCTCCAGCGGGTGATCTGCGAGGATCACCACACGTACCTGAAATGAGACAAATTTAGTGTTAAATTCCCGTGTTTGGTGTTTTAGCGCAGATTTAATGTGCATACAAACAAATGAAGGAATCGTACCTTGTGTTCATAGAGGGCATCCACAAGCGTAATGAGCCGCCTGGCTTGAGTTTTTTTGTTCACGGTCAGCAGAGGAATGTGTCGAATGAAGACTGTGTCAAACAGCCTGGATATCTCTAGGTAGTCACTTGCTCCTAAAGGCTGGAACATTTATATTCAAACATATGTATGAGGTGTCCACAAGCAAGACTTCCCGCACTGGTTTGAGTCATTTTTTCATTTCCATAAGTTTTTCACCAAACCACACTTTGCATAAAATATTTACTAGAAACTTCCGACTCTGCTGCTTTGTATTAGTCATTTTCTTTCTCTTGAGCATAAGCAGAACCAAAAGCGAGTCAGTCGTTTAAACAGACTCCTTTCATTTCCCATCATTGTGAAGGAAACCAACTAGACTAAAATGCAGGGAGAGGTACATAAAATAAAATACATCTGAATTTATTTGAAGTGACGTTAAAGCAATAAAAACTGGTGCAGTAAATATCTGATAACAAGTCTTCGAGGGCTTTGCAGCAGGACTTTGTCATCAGTATGCAGAAAACCAGTCATACTGCAACTCTGAAAACACACGCATCTGCACGTTTTTACTAGCAATGGGAAACCAGTAGCTCAAGATTGTAGCGAGTAGTTTGCAAATTTGAAGGAAAAAAAAAACAAAACAAAAAAATACTGCACTCTTGTGGTTGAGCATACCTTTGATTTCCCTTTTTAATAAGAGACTTCTGATACAAAGTCAAAACAAGCCCAACTTGTGCCATAAAATAAAGCAAACCACTTTTTCTCCCATATTAAACCTGACATACCACATAATCTAAAAATAAAAAAATGACAAACAGTAATTATAACATATCTTCCATCACACAGTGTGTCTGTAAAAGAGACTCACTCTATCACAAAGCTCCTCAAACGTACAGTCTGCAATGGTCCCGCACGCTTTGTTCAGGCGGACTTTTCTGTTGTGGACGTTCAGAACTCTTGGTCGTGTTACTGCAGAAAACATTATGTTCAGTACTTTATATAATGAGCGGGTCATCAGTAAAATGCTGCAGTGACAGAGTGCCATTTTGAAAGCAGACTTACTGTCATTCTGTTTAAAAGCCAGCTCGTCAAACATTTTATCGAGGGTCGTTTCTGCATCAGGTTCACTGGAACTGCAACGGATGTAACAGGGAAACATTAAATAGGAAAAACAGTGCAAACCACACAAAACAAAATCATCCCCCTGTCTTGTTTTACAATGAGCATTTCTTACAGGAAGTAGAGTTTTCCAGATGAGGGTCTATTCTGTTTGCGGTAGTCAATCCCAGAGTCCAGGCGAAGAGTATGGCAATATTTCTGCAGGAGGAAAACAAACAGTTTACAGATAAATACTGTGATGTCACATTTGGTAGCCTCAGCAGCAAAAGATGACTTGACTTTTTTTTTTTTTTTTACCTGCAACACTGCAATAAAAGGCACAAAGTTGGCTCTCTGCAGGCCGTTTTTATACAAGTCTGAGGAAACAGAAAGCAAGAAATCATTGTCACATTTGCTGTTATCTGGCATACATCTAAATGGCTTTCAAAGTGTTACAGAAGACCGATTATGCCTCTTTCTTGTTTTCTGTAATTTGTACACTCAAATCACATTTAAGCTTGTAAACGTGGTCAAGATGACCTGATCATGTTCAAACCAAGCGTCAGAATGAAGAAGAGGGGGGACTTAAGCGACTATGAATGTGGTGTGGTTGTTGGTGCCAGACAGGCTAGTCTATTTAAGAAACTGCTGGTCTACTGGGATATTCCCACACAATCATCTCTAGGGTTTACAGAGAATGGTCCAAAAAAAGAAAATATGGAATGAGCAAATTCAGTGTTTGAAAATGCCTCATTGACTCAGAGATTACTCAGGTCACAGGAAAGTGGCCAGACTGCTTTAATGTGACAGGAAACTCAAATAACCACTTGTTACAACGAAGGTGTGGAGAAGAGCATTTCTGACGCCATCACGTCGACATGGAACAAAGCCTCTGAGGAATATTTCCAGCACCTTGTTGGATCTATACCACGAAGAATTAAAGCAGTTCTTTCCAACCTCGTACTACCAAGGTGTACCTAATAAAGTGCTTGGTGAGTGTATACTCTATACTGTTACAATTTAAATCGGATATTGAGGTCACTGGATGTAAAATTAACCCCTGTGGGTTAAAACACTCTCAGTTTACAACAGTTTCTTTTTACTCTTGGCTCTCTGTGGTGTCAGTGTGAGCAGATACTCGTAACATCATCGATTCAGGCTCCTAACATTATGGATTTAGCCACAAAACTGCCCGGCCCACCTGCTGTAAGGGTCAGCCAGTAAGAAGCAAGCTGGCTTAAAAGGAGGGCGAAGTGAGGTAAAATGACCCTTTTCAAACAAATGATGAACGAGTAAGATAAATAACAGTTTGATATAGTATAACTGATGCTACAAATTTTAAATACAGTGGTTCCTCGTTTATCCCGGGAGTTACGTTCTAAAAATAACCCGCAATAGGTGAAATTTGCGAAGTAGCCAACTTTATATTTTACAATTATTCTAGATGTTTTAAGGCTGTAAAACCTCCTCACTACACACTTTATACACTTTTCCCAGACAGGCATGAAGATTTTCACACTTTTTTCACTTGCTTAAACACCCTCAAAGTTCAAACCTTCGTAGAAAAATAAGTCCAGTATTATAGAATGAAACCAAAGCTCAAACCCTGTTTTCAGGTCCAGAACATGGGAATAGAGCAGCTGTGAGAGAATTCAACATTAATGAATCAGTGGTACGGAAGCGGAGGAAGTAAGAAGGATGAGTTGAGTAAAGTTTGACTTATCTGACTGTTTGGTTTCGCCTAATGTGCCTTATAATCCAAAAAATACGGTAACTTCTACCTTCCTTAAGCATGTCCAGAAGTCCTACTTTTCATGCGATGGTTAGCATCTTCCTCTACCTTTTGGGTGCTACTGCAGGTGCCTTTGACGGCGCAAAACGTTTCATCGACATTGTTGTGTTTGTTGGGGAGAAAACTTAGAAACATACAGTACAGCATTTCAGAGTCACACTGCTAGCGATCGAAGATTTATGTAAATTTGACAAGTTGAACGCATTCTGTACTGGACAGGAGACAGGGCACGAGATTGATTGACAATAGTCTACAGCCAATCAGGACACAGAACACAATGCGCTGTAACAACAACAACAAAAAAAAGCATGCAAAATTGCACAAAAAGAAAAAAAAAAAATCAGTGAAATAGTGAGGCCGCGAAAGGTGAACCGCGTTATAGCGAGGGGCCACTGTAACACAATATTTATTGCAGTTGTTTTTGTCAAATGATGTATGCACATGTTTACTTTAACATGATGAATAATTTCCTGAATGTGATTATAGCTTATACATTTATGATTACAATCCCATAGGATTGTGCTTTAAAGGCATAACTTGTTTTTTATGTAAACCAAAGGAGTTTTAAGCCGTGTTAAGAACACAATTATAATCATATTACACTAGACATTACTTACCTTCAGGCGGACGATTAGAAGTAGCCACAACAACAACACCGTTTAGAAACAGATTCTCAAAAAGCTGCTTGAGAATCATGGCGTCTGCAATATCAGTGACCTGAAATGTGGGTAAAGCACAACAACATGATTGTTACATGAGGTTACATGCTATAGAGACTAAACATTTTTTTACAAGATGATTTAAAAGTACCTGAAACTCATCGAAGCACAACAGACAAGCCTCTTCACTGATTTCCTCTGCAACCGGAGCAATGGGATCATAAGACTTGGCCATTTTTCCTGCTTTCCTTTTTGGCATACTCTGTTTCAGCCGATGAATCCCTGTAGATTGAAAAGATAAATGCAGTTACTGTTAATTGTAAGTCTATAAGAATAGACAAATATAAGTGAACCCAATAAGATCCCAGAAAAACCAAGTGGAAAATGCAAACTACCACATTCTTACAACATTATAATATTAGATATTTTATGTATAATAAGCATGCAATAGATAGAGTAATATATATTGTTTTGCACAAGACTCTTTCTCTTCTATATGGCTGTCTGCACAGGATATTGGACAAAGTTGCCATTATTAAATAATTGTTTCTGCACAACTTTCTCTCACATCGTTGTGCAGGAATTTTGCGCCCTCCTCTTTACGACATATGTTTAGTTCATTGAGGTTTGTGGGGTTTTTTGTTCATTCACAACCCTCTTAATGTCCCACCACAATATTTCAGTTAGCGTGAGGTCTGGATCATTACAACACTGATTCTTGTCTTCTTCAGCTGTTCTGTTGTAGATTTCCTGGTGTTCTTGGGATCACTGTCCTATTTTATGGCCCAGTTTGGACCAAGCTTTAGCTGTTGGACAGATGGCCTCACATTTGACTCTAAAATACTTTGTTATAAAGAGGAATTCACGGTCGGCTTAATGAGCTCAGTGCCCAGGTCCTGTGGCTGTAAAGCAAGCTCAAATAATCACCTCTCCACCGCTGTGTTTACAGTTGTTATGAGGTGTTTGTGCTGATATGCTGAGTTTGATTTGCTACTTACCCTCTTAATTGCTATGGAAGCAGTAAGGTTGTACTTAGAGTCCTCTTAAATCTTTTGTTTCACATGACTGTATGTGAAGTACTGCTTACACTGGACGAAATACTGCAGTATTTCAAAGCTAAATGTTTTGAATCTCCACAAATTAAATCACAGAGAAATAAATTTAAAAAAAAAAAAACTGTGTCTCATGCTAGAGATTTTACCATTAGTGACAAGTGGATTTGAGTAAATATAATATATCCAGATGGATTATGTACTGATGTAGAAAAAAATGTATATTTGCATTCTTCTTTTACGGCACAGATACAAGAGACTTGATTTATCTGGAACAAAACTCAGTTTCTCTCCAGTATTTCTTTTTGTCAATAAAACAAAGACACCTTATCTTCCCCCACATGTTCACTAGAAGCAGAGAAAGTCCAAAGTTGCATTGATAAACACAGCTCACCCCCCCGCTTTTTCTCTTAAATGCAGCTTAACTAACAACTGTACTCACTTTTATGCACGTCCAACATAAAACCATGGAAATGAACCCTCTTTTTGTTCTCAGTCTCCACATAAGAATAAAACATGTCCATGACCATCGTTTTCCCCGTGCCTGAAACAAACAAACAAACAAAAAAGATCTTCTGAGTTAGGAACAAATCTTAATTTCATTACATTGAGATATGCAACTCTGTGAGTTCCATGGCTTACCAACATCACCGTAGATGTAGTAACCTTTGGGAGGCTTTGGTTTTGTGAAAAACTAAAAGATGCAGAGACAAGTAAAAATGAGCAAAAAGCATCATTATAAACTAATATAGACAAATAGATGGCAAATTATTTAGGAATCTTTCACTAATTCCTTTTTTTAAAGTGTGACCTGAACAAAGCATGCCAAATACACAGGCTTTTTTTGTTGAAGGAATCACACTCAGTAAGAGCGCAAGTTATGTCAACAAAGCCTACAGCTGATGAGACTGAGTAAGAAGATAAGAGAAACACTGTAGAGGCAAATTTTAAAAAGGGATGCTGCTGAAATTATCAGCAAAGAAGATAAAGCATGAAAGAGAGCCGCTCTTACGTTCCTCAGATGTATGTGACACAGTGGTAACCTGAAAAAAGTGAAAAACAGGGCACAGGCAGGGTGGAGTGGGCTGACATGAGTGTCGGGGGTGATTTGTGACAGAAGGAGCAAGAGCGCAAGGGAAGTTTTACAAGATGGTTGTGACACTTTTAGTGATATATTGTTTGGAGACAGTGGTACTGACTAAAAAGACAGGAGGCTAAGCTGGAGCTGGCAGAGTTGAATATGTTCAGATTTTCAATTAGAGTGACCAGGATGGACAAGCTGGACTAGAAAGAGTACATCAGAGGGGCAGTTCAGGTTGAGCAGTTTGAAGACAAAGTTAGAGAGGAGAGGCTGAGATATTTTGGACACTTGCAGAGGAGGGACAGTGGATATATGGGATGAAGGATGTTGAATATGGAGTTTTAAGGCAGGAGGAAAAGAGGATGACCACAGAAAAGATGGATGCAGAGGGTTGGTGTGACAGAAGAAGATGCTAGGAGCAGGGTGAGATTTAGGCAGATGATCTGCTCTGGCAACCTCTAACTGGAGGAGCAACAGAAGAAGATGAAGACAAAGTGGTAAACTGAAAAACCACGTTTCACACGTCATCATTAACACTGGACTTTCTGTGTTAATGTTTTTGAACGTGAAACGGTCACATGTAGGGCAGCACAGTGGTTTAGCTGTTAGCACTTTTGTACCCTGGGGCCTTTTCAGTTTAATGCAGTGTTATTTATATTGCACCAAATCAAAACAGCAGTCACCTCAAGGCACATATTATTGTAAGACACAGTTTTCATGTGCTCAAACGGCTTCTCTCCGGGTACACCAGTGTCAAGTGGGACTGGCTCCAGTGCCTGAATTGAATAAGCAGAAAATGGATGGATGGACAGGAAATAGGGAAACTTTATGAAATTTATGGTAGGTAACATGACCAAAAGGACCCCTGTATATATAATCCATCCATCCTCTTTCACTTATCCAATTCAGGGTTGTGGCCTACCCCAGCTGCCATAGTTGAGCACAGGGCTAACACATGTGAGCTACCACTCACATGCACACCTATGAACAATTTAGAATTACTGGTTAACCTAACCCCGCTAAGTCTCTTGACTGTGGGAGGAAACCGAAGTACCCAGAGAAAAGATACACAGACACAGGGAGAACATGCAAACCCCACACAGAAGGGCTCTGGCAAGATGGTGGATTCAAAGCCAGGACCTTCTTGCTGTGAGGGAACAGTGCTAACCCTCCCTCCACTACAGCCACCCACCTGAGTACCTTAGGTCTGAATACCTAAGTATCCTTATGCAAGATGCCCCATTCATTGGAGTGTGAATGCTACACAATAACAGCATTTTATTACTCCAAAACCTTTGTGATACTCTGTGATGCAAAAACACTTTATAATTTGGATGATAACCAAGTTAAAGGCTGAGTAAATCTGGACAAATGTAAAGATTAATCTCTAATATTGCCAACATTATAAACCACGTTGCTCTGCACTAATATTCCGTTAATATTAATAATAATAACATAAGTTGGGGCGTGCTTCTACCTACCCTGGAGAAGATGGATGTCGGGGTGTTGCTGTATCCTCTCAGAGTTTTGTGCAGCTGGTCCAGTTTCTGCAGCACCGCTTTCTGGTGCTCATCCTCCCGCAGCGTCCCATCTCTGATCAGTCCGGTGTAGTGATCCAGGGGGCCGCTGAAGCTGGCGGCGCTAACACCGCTCTCCTCCTCCGCCTGCCGGACTTTCACAGAGTAGCCTTAAAAACCGTAACAACACGCACGTTACCGACAGGTTAGCTCTCCGCAAATCTTTTAGACCACTACGAAAACGATTTCTGGGTGATTCGGACAGTAACGATAACGTTGCTCTGGTGGGCGAATAGGAAGAATTAGCGGGTAACGACTCTGACAGCTCAAAGGGCAGGATAAAACCGACACGCATAACAAGGTAAGTTTGTACAAAACCTCAAAAATATGCATTATGCCAGGTTAACGTGGAAAAGCGTACACTAACCAACTATGTTAATTAAAAGTAGGACAAGGTTATGATTAGAGCCGCGGACGGTTACTTTAAGCAGTCTAAACTGGCTGAAAACAAACCTCACCTCTTCTGTGGAACTCTCTGAGAGATTTCAGCAGCTTTCCGGAGGAATGTTGCTCTTTAAAAAGAAGCCTAAAGCCCAAAGAAGCTGAGGGTGACATCTTCATAGACAGCGGTACGCGCGCCGCCATCTTGGATTCAAATTTTGTCAATCAAACTTTATTAGCAATGACATTTTCAGTCGCTTTTCGGCCAACAGGAGGCGACAATTCACCATGCCAGATTATTTAACAGCACCTTTCATTATATACTGTCCGTATACAAATAAATACGAAAAACGTAACTAAAATAATATTGTATTTTAATTATGGGTAGTAAATGTGCTATTGCCTCCTAAAAATACATTTTCAAAGGCTATATTATTATTGCGTGTTGCCACTTCAGAATGTTATACACTTAATACATCTCTGGGGTTTCGGCTAGTAGTCAGGCAAAAGAAGACCTCTAAAAGCATCACTTTCAGCTCTGGGAAATTGTGTGTAGTTAGGGATAATTACTTAATTTAAAAATGTATTGCTAGATAATTTCTTGAATAATTAAAAAAAACTAATTTGCCTAAATCTCACGGCTGCACGCACACCTGATTTGTCCTCTGTGACTGTAATATCAAGTGCAGCAGTATCATTGACTTCACTGTATGACTGTAGGGGGTAAATTAATGCTAGATATAGTCTTTCTTCGCCCACCCGAAGTAAAAAAAAAAAATGCGTTATTCAAATTAATGAGTAATACATTTGAAACACAAAATGATAAAACATGCGATCTTCACAGCAAAAATCCACATGGAATTCTGTAAAATCTTCATATTTTCACAATAAGATTTTAATGTTAACATGATTATTTTGGACAGCAGCTATTTATTTTATTCACTGTAAAATATCATAAGTAATAGTAAAAAAAATGGGTCTGATTTCCTGCAGCTCCAGCAGCTCCCTCGTGTTGTTTTTACAAACAGAAAGCCCAAATATATTCAGCGTGCTCTCATGCATAACAAAGAAAAGCCCTGATTCCTCTCATCTGGAAAGCTCGAAGCAGGAATTTTTAAAACATTTTTTTATAATCTGGGTCATTTTTACTTAAGAACATAACTAAGATGATCATTTTGATAGTCGTTATAGGTTGATGAATTTATCAACAGTTCACCAAAGATCTAAATATAATTTAAGTATAAACAATTTAAAAGCTCACAATAACGCTGAAACACAAAAATAAAGAATCGTGTTAAAAATAAATAAATAAATAACAGATATTTAATTTTTATATCAACTGACAGATGCAAATGTGTCTTGGGTCTAATTGTGCCTCCGAAGCACTGAGCCTGGGTTGCAGACAAAACATGGCAGACAACTGTCAGGGCTTACAGGCTTGTTGCCATGACAACAGAGGAGCACTTCTCCCTCTCTCTCCGTCTCTCTGTCTCTTTAATGCACACACACACTGTCACTCGCTCTCTGTCTGTCTCTGTTGTACACACACACACACACACACACACACACACACACAAGCACACAGACATATATACAGTATTACAGTGGAATCCGCCTTGCTCTGAGATCTGTGCTCTGCTACTGGTAGCAGAAGAAAATATAGGAACCACAGCACGGAGCGTAGGGATACTCCACATCTTCACATCTGCTTTGGATGGTGAGTGCCTGCTGACCGGTTATTGTTTGTTTACATGCTGCATCCTTTCACAAATCTCTTCAAAATACATTTGGAGGCATTGCAAATGGCTTCTTTCCGGTTAGTTGTGCTGCTGCGAGGGGGGGGTTCTTTTATTTAGTAGCTGCTTCTTGTTTCCTTTCTCTTATTTTAAGAATAGGCTGGAAGCTGTCATGATAATGGTAATTCATAGCTGGGTAGCCATGGTGAAGTCAATTTCCCCCCCTCCCTCTGCCACTGCTGAATGCATTAGTCTAATGAGATGTCTGCAGCCTGTGTGCCCAGGAGCAGCAGCACAGCAGCAGCAGCAGCAGCAGCAGCAGCAGCGGTGTGTTAACCAAAGGGAGACTAAGGGGGCAAAAAAGCAAGATGGCTTTTCCTGCACTGCATGGGATTTAACTTTGTAGTTGCCTTTAGGCTCCTGGGATTTAAAACAAAAGGTTGTGGGCTTTCACAATAGAAGATAGCAGGTAATAGTCACCCCTCCCTCTCTCAGGTTCATTAGTGTGTTATGAGTGCAGGATGGAGGTGCTGTTTCCACCACGGCACATGCATGGCTGCCTTTGTGTATTGTGTGATTATTATGGTGCTCAGCTAAATGCTGTTTCTCTCAGCACATTGCTTTTCTGCAGTCTCCTAGTGTTTGGATGTTACTGTTGGTACACCTTTGCCAATTGCGTCTGCTTCCTCTGAATTCATGCTAATGCTGCACTCTAGTATGCAGCGGCTACAGAGGAGTATTGATGTGCAACTAAAGTGCATGTTTTCAATGCGTTTCCCTTGCCCTTGTTTGAGCTCACTCATTGTTTCCTTTGTGTCCAGCTACAAATGAGCGTACCTGCAGTGACGGCACAGAAATCAGACGGCAACAACGGTGAGATGCAATCAGCTGCAGTGGCTCCCTCCTTCATCCCCAGCCAGGCGGGGAAGATACCGGGCAGGAAGAGAGGGAGACCTCCGCTCCGCAATGTCGCCAAGATGGATTTTCCTAATCGCTACCCTGAATCGCTCCCTCCACTCAAAGTGCCCAAGAAGAGGGGGAGAAAGCCGGGCTTCAAGGTCAGCCAGGATGGGGAAGGGGATGGGAAAGGGGAAGGGGGGGCTGGTGGATGAGTTGTAGTGTGTGTGGGTGCAGTGTGTTTAAAAATACATGTGTACACAGACAGGGAGACTCCATGCCCTTCAGATTTTGTGGGATCCCAGCATAAACAGAGTTGGAGTTAACATCTGTGAGGCTTTGTTCTGTTGTGTTATGGAATTATTTTTTAGCCTAAAGAGGACATTATTATCAGCACATTTGTTTTCTTTTCATACAGGCCAAAGCATGAAAACTACAGTGTTAAACAATCCTAAACCTCCCTGCATGATTTAGTGTGCATAAATAAATGATATTTCCAAAACAGACATAGCAATATAACATAACAAACATATAACATAACAAAACCCCCTTCTTCCTCTCCAGCTCAAACCCAGGATGGTGATGACACCACTGGCTATTTCTCCACCCAGCAGCACCCCAGAGCCCGATATGAGCTCCATTCCTCAGGATGCTGCCACCATCCCCCACTCTGCCACGCCCCAGGTGCTCACAGGTAAAATACAATACGCTGTTAATCCCACTTAAGAAGCTTTAAAGTGCTTCTCTGTTAGCTTAAAGACAAAAAGGCATATGATCTCTTTTTTTCCCTTATGTTTTTCTGCTATTTCTCCTTTCCTTCGTTTTCTCCATTTGTGTTTTCCAGTCTGTATCTACATCAACAAGCAGGCCAACACTGGGCCCAACCTGGACAGGAAGAAGATCCAACAGCTTCCCGATCACTTTGGGCCCGACAGACCCTCTGTGGTGCTTCAGCAGGCCGTTCAGGGCTGCATCGACAGTGCTTTCCAGCAGAAAACGGTGTTCACTCTCCTCACGCAAGGCTACGGAGGAGAAAAAATATCAGGTGTTGTACAAAGACCCCCTTCAGGTGTTGTTATCTGTTTGTTTAATAGCTTCTTTAGCACACTCCCTAAGGTGTTACTGAGAGAGAAAAAAGAATATTAAAGGTTTCATTGTCTGACTTATAAGAAGCTTTTGTCTAAGCTGCATTTCAAGTGGTCTTCTGTTTTGCTCTTCCAGCCACATTTGATGGGAAGCAGCATCTTCTGAGCCTCCCCGTGGTGAACAGCATCGACTATGTGCTTCGTTTTCTGAAGAAGCTCTGTCGCAGCTTGCACTGTGAAAACCTTTTCAGTGATCAGCCCATTACACAGCACAGCGGTGGCTCCTACCAGTCAGATGGTACTTCCAAATTAAGTTCCTTAACTAATATAAACAAATACTTTGAATCTGTGGGGAATTTTTATCACTAACAGAAGTCTCCATCATCTCTTTAGCTGAAACATCAATGGCTGATGACTACCATTTAGACCAGTCAGATGGCAAACGCTACTCCGTTGACCCTGGCGATTCTGCTTTCAGCTCCATAAGTTCGTCCTACTCACCAAAGTCCACCTACGGGTTTCGCTCTTCACAGCAGTTCTCTAATGGCTCAGCCTCCATGTGCAGGCAGTCATCCACCAGCCCAAACACGTTCCCGGAGAGCAACAGGACAGGTATGACACCATTACAAGATAAATCAAGCATTGATGTGGCCTTTATTTTTCTAAGGTACAAAAGTAACTCTCCATCTTTCATTTGTTCTTTCTTGAGGTTATAATGTGTCTTCAGAATCGCAGGAGTCTAAAGCTCCGCCCAATAAAGACCCATCCACCTGGTCTGTGGAAGATGTTGTATGGTTCATCAGGGATGCAGATCCCCAGGCTCTAGGTCCTCACGCAGATGTCTTTAGGAAACATGTAAGTGTTATACTGCTGATTTACCTGGCTAGACTAAACCTCAGGTCCTCACTGAGTTTCACACCGTCTTCCTCTGCCTTTCACAGGAGATAGATGGAAATGCTTTGTTACTCTTAAAGAGCGACATGATCATGAAGTACCTCGGACTCAAGCTGGGGCCGGCCTTGAAGCTTTGCTACCACATCGACAAGCTTAAGCAGACTAAGTTCTGAAAACTGACTACAGTTTATTAACCTCTTAAATCCAGCAGAATATTTGAGGAAGGTCACATCTGGGGAAGGCAGGTCTGTCAGCCAATGGGAAGAAAGTAGAGTCATGAGGTGTGCCACTTCATTTAGAGTCCCCGGAAGTAAGGTGCATCTGTTCCTTATCTGCCCCAAAAGTATAAAAGCAAATTGGTTATATGAATTACTGAATAACTGTATTGTTTCAGTCTTTCATTTATCTCTATCATAAAGGTATTTGTTGGTAACTTTAGCACTTTAACATTAGCAAGGTCACACCACAAGACCGTATCCATCTAAATCCTGTAAACGTTAGGTTGATTAACTAGTATCACAGATTAGTTTGGTTCTTACATCGTAAAAATCTGCATTATATTGATTTTTTCTTTAAAGTTTCTATATCAAACATGATAATGAGCATCATTTAATAAACTTATTATTCATTTGGAGTTATTTTTATGGTCACCATATTCAGGTCAACTTAAATCTTTTAACTCCAGTTTTGGTCTCCACCACCTCCTAAAATGCTAGGTGCTCCTTTTTGTTCACTGTTGGGCTCCTAATTCTGACTGTCAGCCCTTTAGTGCTGAGCAGATGAAGTATAAATGGGTTGTTGAGAGACTCTTCACTCAAATCTGTAGTGGCAAAAAATGACGCTACGAACAGAAGAAGCTACTTTCAGCTACTCCCTTATTCACAAGGGGTCTCCACATGTTTGTTTTTTACACCAGATTCCCTTTCTGACATCCTAAGGCACCTAAGGGATTTGTGTCTCCTTCCAGGATTAAACTGGGGATCTTTAAGTTGTTAGGTGACTGCGTAAACCACTGCACTATGCTATAAGATTGACCCAAAATAGCCAGACAACTAAATAATAAGCAAACACTGTGTAAAGGTAAATAAAGCCAAGAGGAGCTGACGATTCAGTCGCTGCATCCATTGTGCACTACACCCAACCACCTCATACTGATTATAAAATACTCGGGGGCAGAGAGACTCGAACATTTTGACTTTGAACTGGTGCACCTCAGACCTGGACTGCTTACTCCCTTGCTATTGGCTTACAGAGCAGAAATGAGTGTTTTGCTAAGTTTCCCAGAATTACGATTCATCCCTTCCTCTTGTCTTATGTCTGGCATAAAGTTTGATCTAAACCCATCATATTGTGGAATACATCCTTCATACACATTATATAACATATTTGTAATCATTAAAATAACGCCAACTTTTGTCTCACAAACCTTCATTGGCAGAACATCTGTCTGCTGCAGATTATATATACAGTATATCCGTCATCAGACAAGCAATGTATAACAGAAAACACTTTATACCTTAAGAAAGTCTCATTTTGTCAAATGTCACTATCAGATCTCGTTTTCTCGTTCACCAAGCTGAAAAAACATATCTACGAGTGTATTTAAAAAAACGGTGCATTAAAGACTACGTCGCTTTTTGATTGAGAGATTTAGAAAATCATTTTTGATACTATTTTTTCACATTACTGTATGACGAAAAAGTAATGTTCCCATTGAATTTCCCTTTCTTTTTTTTAATTATAATTTTCATATTAAAAACAGTACAGCCTAACAAAAACAGAACAATAGCCTACACAGAAGGACAGCAGCTCTCTTGTACATACACATATAAAGAAAAGCGAGAGCTTTGTGAACGTGATAGATTAATGTTTTAATATGCAAGATTGTTACACGCCGCCTATCTCCATAGCCTCTTTATGTACAGTCATAAGAACATTTTTTTTAAATTATATGTTTCTATGTTTTTATTGAGCATCAGTGTTGATACACAAGTTGTCAGAACACATGAAACACTTAAATGTTATACTGAGAAAACCCAAAAGGCCATGTAAATGGGTATATAAGATAATATTGCTTTTGTATACCACTTTTGGTGTACAGTATGCATCCTTTTTTAATCAATTAACCTTTGTAAGTGAATGCTGCTGTAAAGATATTCCATGTAAGCCATGCCTAGTGAGATCAAACTAAGCTGTTTTATTTTGAAAGTCACTATGAATAAGACTTTTAGAGAAAGCTGAGTGGATCAGTGCTCTATACCGGTGCTAAAAGTTATCAGCGTATTCAACTGTTTGCTTTTGTGTTTGTGAGATGTAAAGGAAAACATATGTGTATGCTGTATTGTATGTGAGCATTAAATTAAGAAGTCAAATAACCGGAGGTGATGTTAGAGTTATTGTAACACAATATTCGAAGGGGCTGGTTGCCTTTGGCTTGTAGAACAACAGTTAGCATTAATTTTTTTTTACAGCACCCAATCATCCTGAATAGGTGGCGGTTTAAATCTGGGTCCACACATCTGAGAATTATTTTGGCTGGAAGCCTCGTCTGCTCTTCAACACACATGATTTAACAAAGGTGACCTATATCTGTGCCTCTCAAACAGGTGTACAGGGAGCTTCCAGGTTTCTCTGCAGGGCTCTCAAGGGGTCTCCGTGAATCATAAATAGGTTTACCAACTGCAGAATAGAATATTTAAAAAATAACACAGTATATCATGTAATTCTGGTCAAATTTATACCTTATAATTCAAAGGATTTTTCAGGTCTTTGAGACTTATATCACAGCTAATTTGGAATGAAATGACTTTTACTGTAAGTAAAAGAAAATGATTTTATGGAGGGCTTTAATAATTCACTGAAGACTTTTTGACATCACAGCAGAAAAAGTAGATGTTAATAATGCAGGTAACAATGACTAAACTCCATTCAGCTGCGTCAGTTTCAAGGCCCTGGTTTTGTGCACGCTGCTGGTTCTCTTTCAAGCGGCCATTATGTTCTGGGATATTATAATAAGTCAAAAATAAGTGCTATAAAAATATTAATCCTCACTTTCTCCTCTGCTTGTGGCTATTTTTTCCCTGACTTATTATCTGGTCTAAATTCTAAGTAAAGACACATTTGCTCTGGAACTTGCACCATGTTTATCTCCTGAAGTGATTAAAAAAAGATTATGTCACAGGCTGTTGTAATCAGGTGAGAAGGACCTAGATATTAAAGTGGACCTCTTATGCTAATTTCCAGCTCCATTTAAAAAAAAAAATACAAATCTTGGGCTCTGGTAGAGTAGCTAAACATTACTCACATTTGAGAATAACCCTTCTTTGCCTGGGTACATCCACTGTCTGAAACCAGCCAGCTCCTCTCCCTTTAAGGCAACTTTCCCCTGACAGAAGGTTTGTACAGCAGCTTTGTGCTCGCATCTAGAGGGATACCTCCTGTCTTTTACACGATACACATCCAAGAATAGAAAAAAAGTACATGGAGAACTCCGAAGCCTAAGCTTCTGGTGCACAGGGATTATTTGAACATACACTGACCCCATTATTTAAAACTTTGGCCACATTCATGGTCAACTGAATTTGTGCTCTGTGTGAGTGGGTGTGTGTCTGTGTGTGTGAGGATGTGCATAATCCCCCGCAACTCTAAAAGGAAGAAATTAAATGCCAAACCTAGACTTTTTAATCACCATGGAGACGTGAAAGGTTAGATTCACACTCACTAGCTTACATGGATGGAAGCCCCCCCACCACCACCTTAAGAGATGGGGCAGTTTTTCACAGAAAGAGGACTGTGAGAAATTTGGAGTCGCTTCAGCCTTAAAGCCACAGTCAGTATGGACAAGATGTGTGGGTTCTTTTCATACTTTTAAGACAAGCTTGGCATTATTTTTGAGGAAAAAAAAGAAAGAAAATGGTAATAATCGGTCTTTAATTGAGTACTTCAGGATTTTGTCTCCCAAAGGTAATGAGGAGGCTTTAAAACTAAACCAAATGTCACCTTGGGGACGCATTTGAACATACCCAAGGGAAACAGCTAGTAAGTAAGGGTAAATCGTGTATTTAGGATCAACGTGAAGGGCTTTAAACAACAAAAGTGCAAACATATTAAAAATAATTTTTTTTAAAAAATAATGAATTTTACACTTTGATTTGGCTTGTGGTCAAAATTTTGAAGGTGGGTTTGGGTTTGGGGTGACAGGTTTTCTACAGCCTGTCTACAAACTAAGTTTTTTAATAAATGTATTTATTCTTCTCACAGATTTGTCTAAAACCATAAAAGTTAAATATTTCACAGTCGGGTTTATTAAATCTAATTCCAGATTAGTCGCAGTGAATAATTTCATCAGGGCCAAAAATGAATAGGCGATGAATCTTCCATTCTTGCGCCACGGACACATCCAACATGTTAATTTCCTGATGATGAAATTTCAAGCTGACCATCCTCATCACGATGAAGATCCGGTTATAACGTGACAGGATCAGGCTGAACCCAAACCGAGCAGCAGCAGCAGCAGCAGCTACAGTGAACTTATGATCAGGCTGTGATGCACACGGGTGACGCCGCGCTCCTGTAGTCGCATAACCAAAGACTGGCGTGGGATCGGTGCCTGCTGCGCCTCATCTGGAATAACGTCGGGAAAATCCAGAAATTTCATTAGCGGGTGATTTTTTTTTCTCTGAAAGAGGGCGAGCCTCGTTGAGAATAATCCCTTTTGGGCAAACGTTTTCATCGGCAGGGGGTTTTCTGTACTTTGCAGAAGCCAGAGCAGATTTATTCCGATAGAGAATCGCCAAATAATAAGGTAAGAAGTGCGTGCACTTTGAGCTATGTGCCATGTCTTAGATGTATCTCAGATTATACATGCAGGGATGGGTTCGTGTTGATATGTCGTGCATTATGTTTCATATTTTCCTTTGGTGTGAATGAATGGGGATTGAGGAGAGGGCTGGCTCTCTGGCACCTGCGCATCCTTTAAAATAAAGCCTCTGCGTTTTGCCTGGAAAGAGCCAGAAAAACAGAAATAAGGCAGAGAGCGATTATTTGGTGAATTTAGAAAATGTCACCAAGATTTCTGCACTTAATGGGCTTTTTCTCTCTCGCTTTTCTCCCACCCCTACATTGTGGCTCTGCGGAGGCACCGAGGGGGGCTGTGTTGTGTTTTAAAAATAGCTGTTTGCTTCTTGCATTTTGACATGTTTGCTGGCCCGATGCGCACGGAAAGATGTCATTAGGAGCAGGATGGGGGGGATCTAATCTGAAAATACTCTCACTGCGTCGTTTCCATCGGAATGCAGCAGCGTCTCCCTCTCCAGCTCTCACAGGAGGCGGTTAGCTTTAATAGCATTAACTCGGATGTCATTGCCCAAAGCGTGAAATAAAACAGCATCCGATGGCAGAACGAGTCGTTCATACCTGTGGCCTGTGCGCAATGTGGCTGATATTTCTATTAAACGCCGCAGTTGCAGCGCGTCGAGCCGTTTCTCTCAGCTCAGCGCTCCGTGAAACAGTTTTGTCATCTTCCTGCAAAATGTTGCTCCTCAAGGTCATTTGCTGTAGCCTATTTTAGAGATAATACCCAACATCTGTTACTGTAATTACTAATCACGCTCGCCAAGCTTGGTTCTATGACACGCAGGGGATGGACGTTAAAAGCTGTGGTTTGCAGTGATTTGGGCTGTAGCGCACATTTCTGCCGTTTGTTGTGGAAGGCCCAAGCCAATGCAGTGCTGCCTGTGGTGGAGCTGTCCAGCCTGCTGTCATGCTGCAGAGATGTGGACCATATGTTGGTCTCAAGTTGTGGACACTCCCACAACGGCCTGTATTTAGATTACAAACAATATTCTGCTCTCTCATTTGTTCAATTATGCAATGGAAGTTGACGCATCCTTGGCCACTTATGTCATTCGCCACATGATGAGTAAATAATTAATGAATGTGGGGCTTCTGATGGACTGCCCTTGTGTGGTTGGCTTAAGTTGTCAAAGATAACAAACTGACCCAGGCTGATTGTTGTGCAGCTTTCCCACAGCTTCTTTAAACACTGGATTACATGCAGACCACTCAGGTGTGTTTTCAATTGATCCAGTGCTGTGTGCTCCTGCACGCTGCCCTTACTCGTGTCTGTGGACTTACTGCAGCAGCCTCTCTTTTACAAGCAAGCACAGCCTTTGTTGTCATTGTCAGGTTATAGGACAGCGTTTGCAGTGGAAACTTGATAGCAGCGATCGAACATTTGATGAACTGGATCTGCTCTGACGGTGTTGATCCAGGTCAGTGCTACCCAGGCCACTGGCTGGCACAAACAGGCTGAAGGGACTGAAATAGAACATGAGCACTGGGGCAATATTTGCTGCCATCCCAGAAGAAAAAGAGCACATTTTTTACACTCTGTGCTCATTTTTTCGAAGTGGGAATCTGACAAATATTTTCGAGCCGAAGCAAAGGCAAATGCATTATTCACGTGTTCTTGCACCACAGGAAACATGGGTAAGCAGAACAGCAAGCTGACTCCTGAGGTGATGGAGGATCTGGTGAAGAACACAGAGTTTAATGAACATGAGCTGAAGCAGTGGTACAAAGGCTTCCTGAAGGACTGCCCCAGTGGCAGGCTGAATCTGGAGGAGTTCCAGCAGCTTTATGTGAAGGTTTGTGTCCACAAGCTCCCGCTCTTCTTTATCAACTGCCTCTTTTGCATCTGTTGGAGTTATTTGTTGTAGGAACTTTAATCATGCAGCAGTAGAGGACTTATTTTCCCTTTTAAAAGCTGTGCTTATGCTGTAACAAGAAAGCACCAGTTGACCTCTCTCTACTGTTTTGTGCAGTTCTTCCCTTATGGTGATGCTTCAAAATTTGCACAACACGCCTTCAGAACCTTTGACAAAAACGGAGACGGGACCATTGATTTCCGAGAGTTCATCTGCGCTCTGTCCATCACATCCCGTGGCAGCTTTGAGCAGAAACTCAACTGGGCCTTCAACATGTATGACCTGGATGGTGATGGCAAAATAACCAGAGTGGAGATGCTGGAGATAATCGAGGTGAGGGATTATGGAGTCATTAAGCTTTTGCTCATCAGGGGACTGGCTCTGGGATTTTTTTCTCCATTTGTTTTTGGTGTTATCAGTCTCCCACACACCTGCAGAGCCTTGAGTACAGATACAGTTTCGTAATGGCAAAACTGCAGTTGTATTGAATTGCATTTGGCTATTTGTGGAAACACAATCTATAAAATAAATCCGATATGTGTCAGTGATATCAGAGCATATTGACAGCCCCTACTGAGACTGTCAATATGCTCTGAAGTGTGCAACAGTACAAAAACAGTCAGACAAAACCCCATTATTTTATGACCTGAGAGTTTTTAACACTAGTAAGAAGATATTTTTCACATAATTGACTTATGGTTTTCAAATAAATCACCTCAGAGCAAAGAGCCCAGATTTCAGTTTTTGTTTTTTGTTTTCCAGTAATTTTGACTTTTGGAGATTTGAGCATTGTAACTGTGTTCAAATCACAGTTTGGGTCTTTATAAAACTTTTCTTTAGCAAACCCAAAAGCAGCCAAACAGTTTGAAGAATAAACAAATACATATTAAACCTTTATTGGCATCATACTATTGCACTCAAAAAGAATTATTATGCTTAAACACCAGGACCACAACTGACCCATGTGGCTGTTATTATTGTTATTATAGAGCTACGCAACAATATTTAAGTATTTAACATCATGGACACCTGCGATGATCCAGTGAAATGATGTATGTTATTCCAAAAGTGCCATTCGATATATATTTGGACACACGATTTGTGCACTACTGCATAAAGGAGTATTAGGGCCACATTAAGAAAGAAAAGGCAAAAATATTTTTATATTATTTTTGCTCATATTGAGACTAAAGCTGAAATGTTGTTATTTCAAGTCAGACAAACGCCAGGGCCACTTTGCCCTCTACAAAATAGCTTGTGTAGAGTTAGTGCAAGTGTATTTAAGAGTTGGTTTTAATAACAAGGAAATTATTTCTCTTTTATTACATAAACACGATGTGGTGATAAGTGCAATGATGTTGAAGAGATGGTGCAAAAAGCTGCATCTGTTCAGAAGGAAAAAACACAAACTTGGAGGGGTTGGCTTGATTTGTGCAAAATGAAATAGCTGGCAATGGATGATCACAAAACACAATCAGAACGCTAATGAAGTTGTTGTATCAACTCATTAAATCCACATTTCAACTTTAGCTTTTTTCTCAAAATAATATTTCGACATGATTCTCAAAAATAGCATTTCAAGTTTAATCTGAAGATTTGGTTTATTCTTAAATTGAACAATAATGATGAAAAAAAATCTGTTCTTTTGGTGTTTTTTGGTAATACTGTGTCACACTTATTGGGTACTCGAGTAGAATTATAACTTTTACTTAAATAAAAAGTCAAAATGATTTTCCCACTTTTACAAAGGATTTTCCAACTCAACTCCTGTTTGCACTGTTGCGCAATACTGCTTTTGAAATAATTCAATAAATCAGTAAAGCCCCAGTGTTTCCTACACGTGTTCTTGATTTCATTTGATATTTATTTATGAAATATTCAGAGTTCTTGGTCTTCTGTGTGCCACCAAATTTCAGCCTGCTGACAGAAAAAAGTAGCAGAGCAGAGCATGCATACATTATTCAACTACTGGTACTATTTCCATCCACGGATTACTTTTGCTTAATAATTGTATGTAGCTTGTTGTTGTTTACTTGTAGCCATTTCAGCAATTTAATCATTAATCTCCACAAAAATGATATTATTTCAACATTTTACTTTTATCTGTTTATTCACTGCTTCATCCATCCATTCATCTTTTATTCTTGCACAGCAAACCACAGTTCTCAGCTAATTTCTCGCCACACCTCGCCCACAGGCTATCTACAAAATGGTGGGCACGGTGATCATGATGAAAATGAACGAGGACGGTTTGACACCAGAGCAGAGGGTGGACAAGATCTTCAGTAAAATGGATAAAAACAACGACGACCAGATCTCGCTGGAGGAGTTCAAAGAGGCGGCAAAGAGCGACCCGTCCATCGTGCTCCTGTTGCAGTGTGACATGCAGAAGTGAGCCGTCGGTGCTCCCTCCTCTTCCTGTCTGTATCCACACACTCTGGACAGCAGCACACGTTTTAATGTCTCATTAGGTTCTCTGCCATTTCCACAGGAAAAAAAATAACAAAAAACAATGCTTGGACTATTTTTCAATGGACTCGCTTCTTGTGGTTGTATGCATGAGAATGTCAAATGCTGAATAATTTTGAACATAGCTATAAGATATCATACATTTCTATTTGACAACATGCCAATGTGATTTGTGCACAGTAATCCCTCTACATTCTCATTCAACCTTAGCTTGTATATCAGTGGAGCACTGCATTAAATTATGTTTCTGCAGTATTTAGGATCCCCAGTGTTCACTGCTGCAACTACTGTACGCTTTACATGATAGTAACTAAATAATAATTCCTATGATAATTGTAACTGTCTCTACTGTACAGACTTATTGAGCTCTTGGAGGATAGAAAGGCTCCTGTCTGTTCCAGATGTTTTCACACGGTGGAACCAAGAAGAGTAGGTTCTTTGCATGCATATATTATGTGTCAAAAAAAATCTCTTACCTTTTTCATCTTTAGGTGGTTATAAAAAGAGAAACCGTCACACTAAATTCATTTAGTATTGTTGCATGGGATGTACAGTATGTGACTCATTAGACCATTAGTTCACCTCCTGTAATGTGGGAGCATGCTTCCTTCCATTCGATACACGTGTATGTGTGACACTTTCGAAAGGTTTTCGGGTTGCAGTTGAGGGCTAATCTCCAAGGAAGAGCTTTCACGTGAACATATTATATTTTGCTTAAGTGACTTACAGAATGAGCAGAAATATATTTATGCAACATGCGTCCCTTAATGTTACTATTGTACTGCTGCCGCTTAATCTAGAGACGAGGCCAGACTTACAGCTGTCATTAGGCGCAGGACACGTGCGTTATTCCCCACGGCGATCCCAGATTGGCTTCTTTTTAGGCTTCTTCTTTGATTTATGGTTTACTCGAGTTAACGTTAAAGTAACTAAACTTTACTCAGTACATATCAACTTGTTTACAGAAATGAAGAGCACTGCAAAATTAATAGTCTTGGCTTTTGACCTTATTGCTGGGAGCTCACTCTTAAAGCTAGGGCCCTCGTGAGAGGGGCTCCACTTTTCAGTGCAGCAAAAGGAGGGAAAAAGCCTTATATATATGTTTACCGAACACACTGCATTCCTTCGTATAAAACTTTTTTGTAAGGAGAAACTTTTTATCGAAAGGTCTCATCTTCTAATCTATTCCGTTCGCTGCAGTCATTAAAGATGCAGGACCCCCGAGAGAGGTGCTTGATAAAGCTTTTGAGAGAGCGTTTCAGAGCGAGACAGTAATGAGTTGGCGAAGGTTGAAACTATTGCAGAAATTCTCGTTCAGCAGTTTTGCTTCCCCATTTCCAGGCTATGCAAGCAAGGACTGAGTGTCTGCTTGTAGTCCACTTATAGTAGTGGAAGGTGCAGAAGCTTGTCATTGTTTTGTCTCAAACCAAGCATTACATTATCAGTGTCTATATAATTTATAAATTTCAGGCCAGTCACCATGTCAGATTCTTTGTCTAGTAAATGTTTATATCAAATATGAAAAAGCATAATACAAGTGACTGTATTCTTTTATACATGTGGCATGTGTTGCACCCAAAAATAATTCTGTAGTGATTAAATCAAATAAACCATGAACAGGCTTTTTTCAAAAGGCACGGGCTGCCAGGTGGACTTAATGGGCACAAAATAAAATCATCTCTGAACACAGTGCTCTGTATGGATGGACAAAGGGATGAATGGATGGACAGCCTTGTGTGCATAAATCATATGATCCGCATAAAACGTGCTCAGAATTACAGTTTTATTTGTGACAGTGCTTTCAATTATCCACAAAAATGACAATTAACAACTACCGCAAGATAATCAATGAAGACTTTTGATAAAGAGAACAGGAACAGTGACAACAAGTAGCTAAAAAAGAGCACTAATATTGTGGCAATATTTACAAACTGAGTAAAGAGCTGGGTTGATTGACTAAAAGACTCGAGGTATCACATTGGTGAGGTAAATTTAAATCTTATCTTTACAAAAGGATAAAAAGCGCTTCCCGCTGGGAGTAACACACCACCCACTTTGGGACTTAGTAGCTCAGTATGGGTATCACTACGAGTATAATAGTACTACAACCCTTTCCAGTACTGCTTATTTATGCAGCACTTTAACACTACTCTTGTCAGCCTCGTAAAAACAGAAAAATTACATCACAATTTGATTTTTCATCAAAAACTATCCAGCAATATAGAAGAAAATCTATATCAGAATAAAAAGCAAGTACCTGATACTACCTCTCTTTTACCCTAAACTTTATACTCTTTTCCAGCTCCCTATTTTTCTTCATGATTCACAGTTCAAAATAATCCACACTATAATTCATCCACTACCTGAAACAACCAGTTTTTACGCCTCTCCCTTTAAGGCCACTGTCACATTAAGCCAACTCTCTTCTGATTGGCTGCCCCTTGTAAACAGAAAGCTTGTGAGTACTGACATCACAATTCAATACATTTTTTTTTTTTTTTAAGAGAGAAGAAACTGTCAGAAACAGCACTTAGTCTGAAGTCATGCTTTTGGCTCATAGGGATCATATGAGGAGAACACAGACTACATACTACTTTAAGTAAAATAACTAATTAAATAAAAAGCGGGACTTTTTTACAGTACTTTTTGCAGGGTGGGATTAATAGTTGTACCTAAGAAAGAATATGAATGACACTTCACATGATGCTCTAACCATTTCACATTAAATGCATTAGCCAAGCTGGCTAATGCGCTAACGATTATCCTCTAAAGCATATTTCTATGATTAAGAATAATTTCATATTAACATATCTCAAATGCAATGGGGGCTTCTAAAGATAAAACCATGGACGTGTCATGAGCTCATCAGTTTCCCCCATTGTAGCCAATTTTTACATGGAGGGAGTGGAGAGTACAGCTCTCGGTTCCTTCAAATGGACAGCACCTGCCTTCGGGTACAGATATGCCGCTGACACATGGGTCGCAATTAAAACCCAGGAAGTAGAGGCCTCCACCAAACAAATTCACTCAAGTGGCTTAAAACAAATGTTCACCAGGGAGGACAGCAGGATCCTTTACTGTGTTGTTGGGTTGGAAGCCTCAACATTGAAGTTTACTGGAAGCCCACACACACACAGACCAGTACCTACTCTTTGACTCCCACCACCCTATGAAACACAACGTTGAGGTGATAAGGAGCCTACAACACCAGGCAGAAAATATTTCCTCTAAGGAAAAAGAGAAAGAAAAGGAACACACACTTAAAGATAGCTCTTAATAAAACGTGGTTATCCCAACTGGGCCTCCATTAAATCAGCAAAGATGTACACGAAAGAAGGTCAGACACCAGCAGACCCAGCAAAACCCTCAGACAAAATTGATTCATTCATGGGACAAAACTCTAAAACACAAGCTAAACAGGATAGAGTATGCTTTGCAGTGACAAATGCTTGGACCTCCACAAAGGAGAAACCAAACAGGCACTCCATAAACCCAACACAACACAGAAGAACCACCTTAACAGGACAAGACTCAGCTATACATCTGCACTGGAACACTCTCTTGATGACGCCAGTGTTGACATTATGGACCAAGGGCACCTACGTCCCCTGTGAACGACCATGACTGAACAGAGGCGGTGGCTTAAAACACCAGCTATCAACCACCTGCAATGCCATCATGAGATCCCTTCCCGAGTGCTTCAATCCCCACTCACACCTGGCCTCATGTGATCCCAATAAGTCACATGATGCAGTGGGGCAAGGTTACAAGGTGGTTTCACCATTAACCCCCAGTGGTAATGACCCATACTTTTTTTTTAAATACACCTATGCTCATGTGATGACTCACATGATCAATAGTGGGTTGATGACCCTCAGGACCACCTGGGAGGGGACAACCAACCACTAAGAGTAAAATATCTGGGACTCTTTTATTTTTAGAACTGAAGAAGTCTCTTGGATGAGAGGTGGACCACCCACAAAAGACACATGGCTGTCCAACTGATCTGTCATTTCACTGCCTTCATTTCAGTTTCTGCAAACAAAGACAAACTTCTTATTTCAGTCGTATAAGCCAAATGGTTTCTCCATTGTGTTGGCTTTCAAGGAAACTCAATCATCAAAATTTCTGTCTAAGGTCTTTCACTGGATGGGATCAAAACATTTCCCTCATAAAGAATCCAATTGGACAGACCAGGAGGGGCTCATCTCTTTCATGTATTTTTAGTCTTCTTTGATGTCTAAACATTTGTGCACAAGCATTAGACCTGAACGGTTTCTCCCCAGCGCTGACTTTCTTGGATTTTTCTTCTATCCAAAACGCTGCGTTTCAACTACACTGTAATCATCTGTGATGTTGTGTTTGCCCATCACTCCAGCAGATGCCACCTCTGATGTGTGTTATAGCTTGCCACATGATGTAATCAAGGGCAACCTGAAAGAAGAACAGAGACAGGATGCAGCCCTGCCAGATGCTAATGACAATTTTAAAGAAGATACCGTGGCCTGATTCCATCTTTACGCGGCAGCTTGAACACAGACATTGGCTCATGAAAACTGGAATAAAAGCTGCTGGAAAACGTTAATAGTGCAGGACACTTCTGGTAGATCTAAATTTTTTCACATTAATAACTAAAACTGAGAACGTGTATGTAAAGTCCAAAAATTAACAGAGGAAATCATCATCAGCCACTCAGTGTTTCATTAAAACATCAAAATAACACTCAGACATCTTATCTATTATGGACAAAACATTAACTTTGTACAGTGCATGATTTTTGGCATACAACCTCCTGTGTTGTTTTAAAAGCCTTCATTCATTTGCCATAAAATGATAAAAACATTACATAAAATAAAAAGTTGAGAACTCAAAATCCATTACATGATCCAACAGGGATGGATCTGTGCCTTACGAGTGCTCATCACAAGAAAAATGACATTTTTAAAAAAACAGCGATCTCCAAAACACACAGTAATACTGATATACAGCTGCAACTACGGCTATATTTAGTCCTTGTTAAAAACGTGGCGTGATCTTCATCTAAGTAACGATAATAGAGAAAACACAAAACTAATTATAAAAGCAGCCTTTAGTGAACACACTGAGCAATCGCTCAAAGCGCTCGAACTGTAGGCTAAAAAAGAAAAAAACTACACGAGCCTTCACATGAGCAACAACAACAGCTGCTTGGACACAGCTGTAAAAATTACAGATTGTTCATAGAAATAAAAAAAAAATAAAAAAAATCTCAAGAAAGATTGGTTTGTGTGAGCCTTCATCGAAATCAGTGCAACAAAAGAAACAAAAAGCACTCCACACAAACATACTGTGGTACATTTCAAGCTTGCAAACGATCACCTGGATGTTTGCCTGTCAGTTTTAAGGTTTTATTATCAGGACATAAAGTAGTTGTGGCTTTAGCAAGTCTTTAAAATGAGGTAAATACAACCTAATCTGACCTGCAAAACATGACATATTACACTTTGCCATTAATAATTAAACCAAAACGCAATCTAAGTACACCTTTACTGTTTCCAATGGAATTCAGGGGGTGGGTACGAGCCAGGTGCTGCTAATCAAATGCACTTGACTAAATGATCATCAGCAATTGTGACCACCTCTATAAAAGCAGACGTTTTATTAGTTTGGAGGCCTGGAGCAGTTAAAACAATGCCAACGAGCACAGATATTAGCAGCTGTCTTAGAAAACCGGTTGTTGCTGCTCATCTGGAAAAGGTTACGAGGCCATTTCCAAACAACTTGAAGGACACCGTGCTGTAATTACAAAGATTAATGTGGAAAACATTTTACACAGTGCTTAGTCTTGCTAGTAGTGGAGATCCCAGCAAATTCAATTCAATTTTATTTATGTAGTGCCAAATCGCAACAACGGTCGATCAAGGTGCTTAATTCACCCCGAAGCCAGAGCGTTGAGCGTTGCTCAGAGCAAGTGTAAAAAAGAGCTACATCTCAGACTCTACGGGCTTCAGTTAGCGTGTTAAAAGTTAAAGTTCATGACAGCACAATTAGAAAAAGCCCGAACAAGTATGGTTTGTTTCAAAGTGTTGCCAGGAGAAAGATTTCTCTCTATAAACAACGTGGCAGTACGGCTTGGGTTCGAAAAGATGGATTTGACGAAATGACCAGACCTCTGGAACAATCTCCCTTCGAAAGACGAGAACGGAGATGTCTGCCCATAATGCACTGCGCCACGTTTAGTGAAAAGCAAACACAGTATATCAGCACAATGTCAAACATGGTGGCAGAGGGGTGATAACCTGGGCTTGCTTTGCAGCCACAGCGTCGACCATGAACTCCTCTGTATGCCAAAGTATTCTAGAGTCAAATGTGAGGGCATCTGTCCGACAGCTTGGCCCAAACTGGGCCATAAAATAGGACAATAATCCCAAGCACAGCAGCAAATCTACATCAGATGGTTGAAAAAGAAAAAAAATATCAAGGTGTTGCAATGACTCAGTCAAAGTCCAGACCTGAAGGGTGCTGCTTCAGCTATTAGGTGAGCAGGCGCACGTTGGTCTTGCGGTTGAAATGTAGCGGCCGACCTGCGGGCGCTGCATTTTTCTTAAATGAATAATGGCACGGTGTAATATATCATATGTTGCTATTGATCTAATTTTAAAACCATGGACTGATGTTGCTTTGATACCTCAGAGCCTGGTGCTGTATCAAGAACTTCTAAGCGAACAACAGAACAGCTGATAAAGAAAACTGGGTTTTGTAATGATAAAGGCAGAGTCTCTGTCTTAATCCAAGTGAGATGTTGCACCTTATCCATAAATGTTAATGCACTGAAACTATTTTGTAGGAAGCAGGGGTCCAAAATGCCTCATCACTGTACAAGTTTCAAGACCAGCTACAGGAAATGTCTGATGGGAGTTGTTGCTACCCGAGGAGGATCTACAAGTCACGAAATAAATTCAAAAGCACACTTACTCTTTCCGGCTAAAGTAAACAGCTCTTGAGATAGCCTGTTTACTCTAGCCAGCATACCACTGGGGACTTAGGTGAAGCTCACACCACATTTAGAGCAATTAAATGAAGACATCCTGGTAATTCAAAAGGGTTCATAAACGTTTTTTTCTAACTGTATACAGTAATGCCCATTAACATTCATCCACTGATGTCACTGATGCTCAGTTTAAACATCTTCATCTTCTGTTTGACCCCGGTGTCTTTCTGGAGCCCGCAGCTGGTGGATTTTGATGAGGTCCGACTTGGGTAGATTGCTGAAAAATACGAACCTTTTGATCAGGTGTCAATCATTTTTCACACAGCACAGGTCATTTTTAGAGATTAAAAGGTAAAGATGGATAGCGGGAGGTTTAAAAAGAAGAATATAGGATCTTGAAAAACAGTTAAATCAAAAATACTTACCTGCCAAACTGACATAAAATGATTCCAGGAACAATAACAACAACAAAAATCTACAATTGTTCTACTTGCGCACATCAGCCTCCACAGAGAAAACAGAAGTAGCAGTCAACGTCAAAGGATATCAAGGCTAACATCACAAAAATACATTACCTGGTGTTCAGAGGAGTGATGAAGATAAATTGTCGAAGATGCTGCCGCTCTGACAACTCCAGAAGCAGATCCAGACAGATTCTTCGATTGTGCATATCCTGCCGCAGCAAAAGAAAGGGAACTGTTAACTCAAGTGAGTAAAAGCCAAACCCCGTAAGCATTTTCTACTGGTTACATGCGACTAATGTGTTTTCTGTGCACTCACCATGTAGACGTCAAACTCGTCGAGGCATCTGAAGGGTGACTCGGTGATCTCCCACAGTGAGAGCATGAAGCAAACAGTGGAGAAGGAGCGCTCACCACCGGAAAGCGACCTCATGTCACTCACACCATCCTCCTCCCTGCCTGGAGGCTTTACCTTCGGTGCCAACAAAGTTGAGTGTTACTTATATTAACCGTACTGCTGGTTTGCTGTAATGTAACAAACCTTTCTGGCAAACTAGAGAGATAAGCACGTACCATGATAGAGAGCGTCTCATTGTTGTGGTCAAAAATCATAGATCCACAGCAGTTCATCTTTATTAGGAAGTTATTGAAGTATAACTTACATCTGACAGACAGGGACCTTCAGGAAAAAGAGAAGAAAAAGTTTTAGCCAAAAGTACAATATTTCCCATGTCAATGAATCCTTATATTATATTTTTCTACCGTGCAAGATCGTTACTTACCTACGCATTATTTTGTATCTGTTCTGCCTGTCTGACATGATGTTATCCAGACGATCGATGAACCTCCGCAAATCTCTTACTTGGTTGGTTTTCTCTCTGTAGAGAGCGAGGGCCTCGGCGTACTCCCTAATGAGGTCAGAGGGAAGAAATTGGCATAGCCTAAATTCTTCTCAATTCAGCGTTCAGTGTGCACACGTGAAATGAGGGCAGGAGATGATTTAGTGATGGCCAACAGGCAGATCTGATTAATCCGTACAGGGGAAGAGACAGTCCGAAGGAGATGAGCTGAGACTCAGTGAGCAGAAGCGCGCCTTTTTTATTTCTTGGGAGATGAAATCCAGGGAAATGATAGGTTAGAAGGAAGATGGAAGATGTCTTTGAAGAAGCCTTTAACTAAAAAAGTTTTTGAAAAAATACAGTTGGTCTACAGCAAACTAAGTTAGCTTGTAAATCTGTATGAGTTATGTTTGCTGTGTGAGAAAGAGTGGTTGAGTAAATTCTACCTTTAAACACTTCAATTTTAAATGTCCAAAACATCTCAGCTTTGCCTCTCCAACTTTCCTGATCGCTCCATTAAAGATCTTAACATCTTTCAGCTCTGCCGCCCGTCATTTGAATAGTGCAACCCCCTCCAAACCACAGATCGCAGGCCTCCTGTAAACACTTCCTTTCACCATTGCTGTCAACCTTCTGTCACAAATCACCCCTGACACTCATCTCCACCCACTCCACTGTGTCTGCACTTTCCTCTTTACCTTGTTTGTGCACTAAACATTGCTTTGGGTGATCTCCAGGTATTTAAACAGACCCACTTTCACTACCTTTACTCCCTGCGTCATCACCATTTCATTCACACACACGTCTTCTGTCTTGCTTCCTTACTTCCATTCCTCTTCTCTCCAGAGCACACCTCCACTTTTCCAGGATCTCTTCCTCCTGCTCCTTACTCTATAGATCACAATGTCATCTGCCATCATCATAGTCCACAGAGACTTCTGCCTGGTCTCATCTGTCAACCCCCACCTTTAATCCATCCATTACTCCTACCTCAAGTTTATATCTCTATAGTTGCTACAGCTCTGCACATCAACTTTGCTAATGAGTCCTATAAGGGTCATACTACTATATATAATGAAATTAATATTATTACTGATGCATAAGTGTCTGAGAAGGATTTAACAGTTGTAGCCGGTTGAGACAGAGCTTTCTAAAATATTATCTATATGATAAGGTTGGGCATTTTGATTACAAAAAACCAATATATTGCTTTATCCAGTACAACAGCTAAGTTCCACCAGGTCTAGGTTTTCGATGCCAATAGCGTTCCACTTGTTATAGGTGTTAATAAAACAATTAACACCCATGACACATTCAGAAGTGCTTCTAACACTGCACCCTCTATAAATATGTAAATAAAGGCAAGATAGTGAATACAAAAACACCGTTCAATCTAAAGTAAGACACCACCTTTAAGTGTGGTGACAACAATTATTAGATAACAATAATTATTCAATGTAACGTTGCACCCGATTAATGCAGACCTATTTTTGCACCATGTGCGTCACAGACGTCGATTCGTCTGTGGTGGTGCGCCTACGGTCTTTAACACCGGAGGTTGAGAGCGTGTGCAGGAGACCGAGGAGTTTATTGTTTACTTCAACAACCCGACTCATATGTAGCAATCTATGATAGTCATCTTTGATTAGCAGAAGCATAAGGGCAAGGAAAACAATAGCAAATCATAACAGTTGCCTGTTTCATACGTATGGGTTGTTTTCAGCTGTTGTTTTATGTGTAAAAAGGGGTTAAAATGGATTTGTCAGGTGTAGCAATGAGAAGAAAAATCACTTAAAAATGAGATAAAAACTTGTACTTCGAGCTCCAATAGATTTGTTTGCTTTGCATACAGCTGTGATCAGCTAACATGTGCCGTTGCTGCTCTTTGTGGATTTATCTGAATTCAACAAAATAACAGAGCAGCTTAAATTTGATGTCTGCTACTCTGGATGTAACCGGACGTTGACCATGAACAACACAGCCTGCTCTGCACTACTCCCAACATTACTGCTTTACTGTAAACTTCACCACACTAATGCAAACTAACCAATTTAGCATGCACCGAACTGGACAGTCTAGTATTGTCATGCAACCTTTGACTAAAGAAAGTTTTTATATTTCAATTAGTTTTTCCAGGTTTTCCACAATATGACAAAAACTAACCTGAAATAACATATTAAATGTAATTAATCTCACGTCTTCCTTACATCTTTCATCATCTCTCATTTCTATTCAGTAAACATTTCACACGTGAATGTTTCTTTTCTCCCTGGGAAACACAGCGTCTTTATTTCTCGTGCTGTTTGAAACATTTGAATGTCAACAGCAATAAATGCTACTCTGTTTATATCCTGAGCAAATACAAGTAAGCACAGACAGAGCAGGCAGCCAAATAATCAATTTCAGCAACAACAATTTTATTGACATCTGCAGCATGAAGGCATCACACCGATGAGAAGGAAAAAAGAAGGTGCTGAGAGCATATGCTGGCTCAATTAAAGTTCCTGGACCATCGTTCTGGATGGTTCTGGTCTACTTTAACCATGATAACACCTAATAGTCTATTTAGGTTAGCTAATAAAACAAGTCAGCTCAGGTGAAAATCCTTGGCTGAGTGGGGTGCCAGTTTAGGTCTAGGGGGAAACTGGGATTAATATATATTATAAGTACCTTAAGTCTGTACACAGGTACAGTACCTGATTAGATTACCTACATTCTACCAGTTTTATACATACAGTTTACACATGCACTAACATGAATTAGCTCAATACACATTTGAGTTTTAACTGTTAAAATAATTTCTGCCTCTGTTGCTGAAAGCC
This sequence comes from Pelmatolapia mariae, assembly GCF_036321145.2. NCBI lineage: Eukaryota > Metazoa > Chordata > Actinopteri > Cichliformes > Cichlidae > Pelmatolapia > Pelmatolapia mariae. The sequence goes on from NC_086241.1 coordinate 59,597,004, forward strand.
TTCAGTTTCTCACCTGACCACCTGCTGCTGCTCGCCGTGGTTGCTTTCGTACACTTTGATCTTCTTCTTCAGTCGAGTGATTTCTGTGTCGATGCTCTTGGTGTTGCCGGCCACGTGCTGCCGTTCGGGACTGATCTCTGTAGCCTTTGCCACGTATTCCTGTCGTAACATCACGAGACATCTGCTGACTTTCTTTGATTGAATTCACCGAATACTGGCTGGCGTGAATAGCTAAACTACAGCTTAACTGCACCGTATCGTGCTGGGGAAAAAAAAAACTTCCTACCTGTAGCTCTTCTTCTCTTTGGGCAAGCTCGTTTTTCATGCCTTCAATGTTGTCTTCATGAGCCTTCACTTTGTTTTCTAAGATTTTCAGGTTTCGTTCATGCTTGGCACACTCCGTCTCCAGTTTCAGCTGTTCATCCTGTAGATCAAGAGCACAAAGGTTTGGAACCTGCACAAAACAACAAGTTGTAGACCTGAAACTGTAAAACCTCTACTGCACCTTAAGGGGCTCTATTTCCTCTAGAAGCTGATCAATCCGGTCTCTGACAGATGAGTACTTGGAATCTGAGTCTTCGGCCATTTTTCGCTGCTCGTCCAGTTCTACCTTTGCTTCTTGAACACTTTGCTTCTCTGCCTCGATTTTCTGCTGAATCTCTTGGGCAACTTCTTCCTGCACAGTTTAAAACATTCAGAAACACTTAACCTGCATAATTCATGGCAGCGTTTAGTTTATTACGCAACAGATAAAAATAAAAACTGAAGTATCACCAGTGAGCTGATGTCATTAATTTGCTCCTCACTAGCAGTCAGCAGATCAGTTATTGTTGCTTTGACATGATTCACAGAAGCCTGCAACGAAGAGAAAATAAATGTAATCTAATGTTAATTAAAAATCACATTAATCACACTTTTCAGCACTGATTTGCCAGCATTAAACAGCAATTGGAACATAGACTGCACACAAAAGATGGATACATAGTAGCTTATGGATTACTGTTTGCAAGACTGGTTTTTCTGTTGTCACCATCTTGAGGGTTTTTTTTTTTATACTAAACACGCCCAATGCTAACACTGAGCAACTATCTTGGTTAGCAAGGTACATTAGTAAATCACTGTAAAACTGAAAGGGATGCTAACTTCATTTTTAGTGAGGGGAGTAAATAGCCACAATCTTTTTACCTGTTCATGCCTCCAGGGGCTTTCAGAGCTTCCTGCTCGAAAATGACATGCCCAAACTGAACATTGTATTTCTCAACAATTACATACTCTGTGTAAACAATCCTGGTATCAAAATAAAGCTAACACTTGTGAGATTTCATCAGAGGTGTAAATATTACAGCAGATGTTACTGTGTCAAAATTACTGAGGCTGGAACACTAAGAAACTATGTAGATTTTTTCCTTGTCCTTTAAAAATACGCTTTAGTTCACATTTTACTCCAGAAAATCAGTAATCAACATATTCAGCCCTAACACTGAATTCACTTTTCAGCTCTTTAGCTTTCTGCTTTAATCGGAAGCCAGAAACCACAAAAAGAGGAGACAGACTGCAAATTCACAAAATGAAAGGAAACCTAAACAGCTTCACGTGTATCTTTTTACTGACCAGTGTTGTCTTCATGGTCAGGATGGTGTTGTTAAGATTGCCCTCCATATTCACAATGTCTTCGGTGACAGAGTTTACTTGGAGCTGAAACCTGGACAGCTGAGCCTGGTAATTCTCCAGGTCTGAGTCCAGCATACTGGAACAGACAGGATACCACAAACATAACATACCACATCTATGAAGTCACATGAAATTGTTTTTTGTTTTTTTTTTGGGGGGGGGGGACTGTACTCAGGCACAATTTATACTACTGTCATTTCCATGTCACATAAAGATCCAGTTTGAGCATTTTACTGGTTGTAAATGTGAAAGACAATCACTCAAGCCTTGAATAGTTTCCAGTGGTTACCTTATTTCAGTCTCAATGTCCCCACCGAGATATTTTGCCATGCTGAAATCAGACGTGTAATAGCGGTTTGGATACACCTGATCCCCCTCAACTGTGAAGGCTTCACGGCAGTTTTTAGGTGGACGGCAGTGCTGCATGACCCTCCTCGCTTTATCTTTTTCCTGATATCAAACAACAACAACAACAAAAAAATCAAATGCAACATCAATCCTAAAGCACTACTCTAGGCTTAGAGTACTTTAGGCTCCAGGCATAAGCAGGTCTCAGTAAGACACTCACTTTGATTATAAGGATTGATTCTATCCCTCGCATATCAATCAGACAGTTGATAATGACTGGGCTTGTTGCTGTGATTATGTCCATTACCGATGGGTACTCCGGATGATATGCTTTCCTGTGAAACAGCACAGAGTGAAAACAAAACATGCTTAAAAAAAACAAAAGTTTCAGAAAAATTTAATAAGAAAAAGAAAAGAAAATCTCACATAATGCCAACCTTCCATGAATGTTGTACGGTTTATCAGAGAAGGGGCTGACGATAATCTGTGGCCTGTTGCCCTTTGGATAAAAGCGAGTCATCATCTCCTGGAGGACCGCCTCGTCTTTGTAGTTGTCGCAACAGAACGCCTTCATGAAGCTCCGCAGACAGCACTCCACAGCCACAGCTAACGAGGGATCCTTTAAACTGATACATGACCCTGGGAATAAACACAGACTGTCAACTGCAATATATCAAAAGTAGAAAGCTTTGAATTATTTAAATGTTAAAGATGTTTATAAAAAAGGTTCAGCGTTTGCTTTTTTGCATGAAAGAAAAGAACATTAGACATATGTCTGTACAGTAAATACGCAGCTGCAGCTAGGAACTCGTTAGCTTAGTTAGCGTCAAGATGGAAACATGAAAAAACTAATGCACAATAATGAAATGTATTGACACTTTTGTCCGTCAATAAAATGAGATGAAAATGGACGGATCAATCAGAACAAACTAAGTTGTTCAGAGAGGTGGGACAAGTTGATCTGCCCAGGGGAAACGTACAAGTTCTCGTGCTCTCAGTTTCTCATGAAAAAGCAACAAAATGTCAACACTTGTGAAGAAGAGAAGAGACACATTTCACATTTGATCTCAAGGAAAATAAGATGCTTTTTAAACAATGTGGAGCAGCTCCCTGTCTTTGTGATGTGCTCCACTTAAAGTCTGAAGTCAGAGTTTTCAACTTGTAATCTGTACTGCCACTGTTGTGTGCTTGTGACTTGTTAAATAAGCCATACAGAGATAATCGAGCACACTATTCATGAATTTTCTTCAGTCATGCTTTCAAGCACAGAAAAACGACCCCTGCACTGTATTATGACTACTAGTGAATGGCTCTACCTTGCTACAGGTCGTCTAAGGAGCTTGGAAAGAGAAGTGTCTGGACTTCTTTAAGTTGCTTGAAGACGTTTCACCTCTCATCCAAGAAGCTTCCTCAGTTCTAGGGTCAAATGGTGGAGAGTCCCAGATTTAAGCCCTGTGGGACTATCCCCCCAAGAGGAACAAAAGGACCTCCTAATGATCCTCTACCTAATCACACGAGCAAAGGTGTGAAAACAGGTGTAGGTCACAATCAGCCAGGGTTTCGGGTGAGCTCATTGTGAAACCTGGCACCACCCTATGATGTGATTTCCTGAGGTCAAATGACCCAGGATGTGAGTGGGCATTAAGGCGTCTGGGAAGGATCTCAGAACTGGATTATAGATGGCAGACAGTTGGTATCGTAAACCACCGCCTCTGTTCAAAGATGGTCGCTCACAGTGGACATAAATGGCTTTTTTCACTCCTCTTTCAAACCATCTGTCTTCTCTGTCCAAAATGTGAACATTAGCATCCTTGAAAGAGTGACCTTTGTCCTTTAGATGCAGATGGACAGCCGAGTCTTGTCCCGTGGAGGTGACTCTTCTATGTTGTGCCATGCGTTTATGAAGTGGCTGTTTGGTCTCTCCAATGTAGAGGTCTGGGCATTCCTCGCTACACTGTACAACATACACTACATTGTTAAGTTTGTGTTTAGGAGTTTTGTCTTTGGGATGAACCAGTTTCTGTCTGAGTGTGTTGCTGGGCCGTCAATGTTGTTGCGTTTGTCTTTCTGATCCTCCCTAGCTGGTGTCTGGTCTTCTAGGAGGCTTTCCAAGCTCCTTAGACTACAATGACCTGGATGTCTGAGAACCTTTACAGACATCTTGCTACAAGTCATCTTTATTTTTTTTTTCACCTTGCTTTTCCAACTTTGCTACTAGAACCCTCTCAACTCAGGAGTGACATCACTCCAAGCGCCAACACTTGAATTAAGAGATAAATGAAACACAGAATTGGCTGATACCTGATAGATACCTGATAGATGACTCACTTCTTCCTGTTTCCAGTTTTCAGTCTCTTTTCTAGTCAAACTGGTTATTGGTGTTTGTTTTTAATTTAGTATGCAAACATTAGAGTTTTATCAATCTTCTCATCAAGAACGTTAACAAGCAGATCGTATTGAACTGAAAAGTCAAACAAAACAAGTCTGAAAATATTTTTATCCCCCTCCCCCCCAAAAAACCCCCTGAAAATGAGCGTTACCTATTGGACCAACAGGTCTCTTGAGGAAGCGTCCCGTGGCATAAGCCTCGCTAATTGCACTCATCATGTCAGGCACCTGGTCTCCAAAGCGCTTTAGTTTGTTCGATCGACTGGCGAGCAGCTGATTCTTCCTCTTTTGTTTGGACTCGTATGAAGCCTGTACGTTCCTTTCCTCCAGTCTGGTAAATACAAAGAGAGCAAGATCATAAACCTTCACTTCCTTGACAATATGTTTACACGAGAGCTGATTTACTTTGTTATACCTCAGCTTGTCCCGTTCTTCCTTCCCTTTGAGAAGCGCCTGATGTTTGTTCTTGATGTCTTGATTCAGGTGCGTGCACTTATTCTCGAGCTCTGCAAGCTGCTCTTTCAGATTACTTAAAGTCTTCTGCCGTTTCGTGTATTCCGAGTCTCCCTCACTGTTCAGACTCTTACTGAAACAGAGTAAAAAAAGTATTGAAAATAAATACATCAGCTGTATTCCTATCAACGTACTTTGTAACTCTTACTCCCCTACCTTGCTTTTGCCTTGTTAAGCTTCTCCTGGAGAAGGTTTTGCTCTTGTTCCGACTGTTTCAGCTTGTTTAGAGCTCGAAAATAAACGACCTATGGGAAAAGATTGTGACATTAACATGACTTCAAATATTTCTCTATGCATAAATAAATAAATGTGCAGATTAACACAGCGCCGTTTGTCAGTGATTACCTCCTGGTCCTTGTGTGCTTTGCTAATGCTCTTCACTTGTTCTTTCAACTTAACATTGTCCTCTGATAGAGACTCTTGCTCTTCTCTCAGAGTGTCAATTTTGCTTTTGATGCATTGAAGCTTCTTCTCTAGCTGTATGATCTTCGTCTGAAGATGAGAGAGACAGAAACAGGTTTTTAAAGACAAAGCCTGAAAATAATTACCAGCAAGATAGAGCCACTCCCCCCTCCCCCAACCCACAACCTCAGGATATCTACTGTAAACACAACCATGCATTATGTGAAGGAAGGACTTTGAGTTTATGCAGAGATGAAGGTCTGAAGTGGTCTGACATTTATAAATAGGGTTGTATATTTAACAGAAAAGAAACGCTTGTGACTCACCTGACAGAGCTGAAGGTTATCCTTGGGTTTGTAATTATTTTCTTCCTTTTCAATGTCTTCCTTCAACTGCTTTAAGAGCTGCTCCTTCTCACTCACCTGAAAGAGATAAAAAAAAAAAAAAAACACATTTATTAAAAATTGCAAGCTCTATCCAACCAGCAAATGTTGCGTTCAAGCCTCAAGATCAAGTCTTACCAAACACCATGCCATCGCCTTCTTCAGATTCTCCAAAACAACCTTCATGTCACTGAAGGATGCAACATTTTCATATCGTTCCTTCTTCTGCAGAAACTCTTGCTTCAGGTCCTTGAGACACTGGACACAAAAGCATTTTAAAATATGTTTTATTTATGTAAAAATCAAATGCTACTCATAGATAAACATATAAGCTGCAACTGGATACAATTAGGGTTCCCAAATAAAAGGCAGAAAATCAAGAGAAACCCCAAAGAAGAAGATGCTTTTAAAACTGTCAGTGTTTAACCAGAAATAAACAATGTAAATAACATTCCTCCAACGTGTATTTGCTTTATAATCTCGCTTGACGTGCAACATCAACGTTCAGCGGTTTGTGTGAGGAATGCCGTACCTCCTCTTGCCTCTCAACCTGCTGCCGCGTGACCGTTTTAGTGTGTTTAATGTGGATGTAATCTCTCTTCATCTGCTCGAGCAGCGTTGCTTTCATGAAGAACTACAAACGAAAAAAGCAGAAAAGAAAGCACTTATCAAAGTAAGCTTCGTCGCAGGTGTAACCTTTAAATCTTAACGCTTTTAGCGAACGTGGCGTTACGCTACCTTATACTTGTCTGTTTCACTTTTTGAATGCAGGAACTGCTTGCTCATTTCTTGGCTGAGAATGGATACTGGGTTATCCAGCTGGAATACACAAGCAAATATCCTGTTAAGTCCTTTAATGTGTATGATTGTGCAGGAAGCAGTACAACCTCGGGGCATCTACAGGAAAAAAATTTAAAAAGTAGCAAGTACCTGGATGTTAAAGTGGTCCAAAATGGCCGTTAATTCCTCCTTCTTGTTTGAGACGAGATGTCCTAAAAGACATAAAATGCAAGTAAAGTGGTTTGAACCTCTGTTGCCCTTTAAAAGAGGTTATAACTTACATGCCATTCATTGGAAAATAATAAGATGGTACTGTACTGTGTTCATAATTCCTTAAATTTGGACAAGATCTCCTACACCACTGGCCGATATACAGCCCAAAACACAACGGAGCCTCCAGTGTGTTTTCCAGGCTGTAGACACTCACTGTCTACACTCACTTCACTAATTTTTTAGGCCTGCCACTTCTTCTTTTGTCCTCCACTTGTCTGGTAAGGACACACTGCAGACCATACTGATATATGACAGGTTTTTAGCTAATAGCTCTTTGTGAATCTTGTTGGTGCATAAATACTAATTTATGCCTGTTAAACTTGGTTACTTTGGTATATTTTTTGCTAGATTCAACAGAAGAAATGTGAATAAATTATGCGATTTTGTGTGAGAACGTAATAATAGTACCCCAAAAGCTATTTGTTAAGTCAAAATTGATTCATTTCATTATGCTTGAATGATTCACAGGTCAGTGTTGAGTGGCTTAACATACAGAAGAACATCCTTCTGAAAATGGTCAGGTACAAGAGTGAACATGCATACTGGCACATGCACTTTAAGTTCCTTTTATTTATAAAATGACATTTACAACATAGGAAAACCAGCGGCTGAAAGCAGTGCCATGCAAATAAAATATATGCAAGTTTATAGAGAAAATTCCAGACTGAGAGTAAAGAATGTATACAGTATTAGGAGGTGACAGTGTGGCTGAAGTGTTTGGTCTTCACTCCCAACTGTGTCTGGTTAATCTAAGATTTCCAGAAGGTTTCACAAGACTTGGACTGACTCACAGAAAGTTTTCCAGTCACAGCATCTGTGGAAAGTCACCTGATTTGCTTTTCAGCCTGCAGGTCCGGCATCCATCACTCGAGAGCCGATGTTCAATGGTGATACTGTCGCCGTAAACATCCTTTTTGTATGCATCTGGCCCTCTGTTTCTCAGCTTTACTGTTATATCTGCAGTACTAGAAACCAGAGTGTATTTTTAACACTGTTTTAGTGACATTTGCTAGTAAAGAAATCTGAAGCATTTTTAACACTAAAATAAAGACACACGATTTATTACTGAGGGATGATATTAGGATCTATTACTTACTTTTCATTGGTCTTCACAAAGTCTTTCAGTGACATTCCTCTGTTCGTCACAGTGGCCTTTCCCCCGAGGCCTACGATCAAAGCGGTCAGGATAGCGCTTTTTCCACCTGAGGGATAAACCAGTTACAAGACATCAAATTAAATCAGTGCATGTAAAGCATCTTACAGACATGCGGCGCTCGGCAGAGCTAGAAAACTATGCAAATGATTGTAAATGATGCATCAACAGAAAAAAGAAAAGAAAAAAAGAAATCAGGGAGCCGTCTTTGAATAAACAAATTTTCAGTGAGCTCAGCATTAAACAGTTCCTTAAATAAGCTGATACTTCACCTAAAATGATTCAGCCAAGTGAGCGATAAATGATAATCTTGTAAATCCTGTAAGTATTTTTTCCAGTGAAAAAAATCTAAATGTTTAACATGTTTTACAGGGGAGTTTGTGTGGCCTTAAGTGACAAAATAACAAAGCTGGAGAGGGATGGATCAAATGTTCTTGTGTAGATAACAAAATTGGGTGCTTTGCTCATTCACTCTACATTGTTAATCCAAAAAGGGTGACAAGGTTTTGTTCTGAATTTAGGGCTGAATTCAAGATGCCACTTTGGACAAACACTTTATAGGAACTGCTGGATGTCACACTGAAGCAGCAGCAGCATGAAAAACAGTCCCATCCTCCACACCAACCTGTTCCTTTGCTTTGGACACAGAATCGGAAAGATTACGCCTATAACAAGACAAACAATTCACTTTGCTATTTAACCGCTCTCCTTTGTCCACCATGTGTTTCTTTTGTGCCTGATGCACACAACATTTCAACTGGCAACCCCAACAGAAAAGCGTAGATTACAGGAAACAAAGAGGCAATATTCATTCTTCATTCTCTTCTAAAGATCCCTTAATTGCTTCCTGATATCATTTTAAAAACAAACTCTTAATTTGTTAAGTACGACTGTTCAACATTAACGCAATGCAGAGATGGTCAAGATGATCTGCTGAATTTCAAACCAAGCATCATTGTGGGGAAGAAAGGTGATTTAAGTGCAACATGAATGTAACATGGTTGTTGATGTGAGTATTTGAGAAGCTGTTGATCTACTGGGACTTTCCCCACACAATCATCTCTAGAGTTTACTAGAGAAATATCGAGCGAGCGGCAGTTCTCGCGTTGATGTCAGAGGTCAGAGAAGAATAACTGCACTGCTTAAGGCAACAATAACTCAAATAACCACTCATTACAACCACGGTGTGCAGAAGCACATCTCTAAATGCAGAGCATGGCAAGCCTTGAAACTTACAGTAGCAGAAGACCAGACTGGGTCAGCTGAGAACAGGAAACCAAGGCTACAATTTGCACAGGTTCATCTGCTGATTTTCAATTTCTGGATGGCAGCATCAAAATTTGAATTCAGGTTCTTGGTGGTGTAATGTTGTGGGGACTACTTTTTTGGCACACTTTGCTTAACTGAGCATTGTTTAAACACCTCAGCCAAACTGAGTTTTGTCGCTAACCATGCCCGTCCCTGTATGACCACAGTGTACTTCTGAAAGCTGCTTCCAGCGAGATAACACAGCATGCCAAAAATCCCAAATCATCTCAGCTGGGTTTCTTAAACCTGACGGTGAGTTCGAGGTACTCAAATAGCTTGTACAATCCAAAAGAGCAGCTTTGGGATGCGGTGTAGCAAGAGATTCACATCATGGACCTGCAGCAACTCTGTGATGCTATCATATCAACATGGACCAAAGGTGAGAGGAGGTCCAACCCCATACTAGCATGCTGTAGCTGTAAAGTGGCCAGCGATTGTATATATAGGAAAAAGAACAGCTGCACCCAATTTAAATCACATGTCAGACATGACAGCATCCAGATATGATCAAGTGAAGGGAAAGCTCTTACTTCCATTGTGGCCGACTATGAAATTCACGTTTGGCCCAAACTGGAACGGACCAAGAGAATGGTGGCACATGAAATTCTTCAGAGTGATGCTTTCAATGACTCCAATGTCGCCCTACAAACACAAGCAGAAAACAAAATTTAACCTTTAACGAGCCGGGACGAGCAAAGACAAAACTTTGTGTGAGTTTTAATGTTGGGGTGAAATACTCACTGTAGCAAACTGAGCGAAGGCCTTGGAAGAGATCCCCTTATGACTTGGGTTTGCATCATCTGGCGTATTTTCGATACTCGCAGCTGCGACTTTGCGGCTCTTGAAAGTTGTTGCTTCAGTGATCACTTTGCCTTTTCTCTTACTCATTTTGGAACAAGTCACTGGCAACAGAGTTAACATGACAAAGCAAATGAGATACCATTATTTTTAACTCGCCCTATAGCTCAGCACTGTCAGCTTAAATGAAACTTCCACTCATTTTGCAAACTGATAAGTTTTTAATTCTACTAATGCACAACCAGAACAACTTTTCTCGTTCAGTCTTAACCTATTAAACTGGGCAGATTTGAATGCTTCTATTAATAAGTGTGTCCACCTGCAAAAGCCCTGAATAAGCCATCATAGTAGTTCCTTGTTTAAATTTGCAATCAGAAGTGTAAATATGTCAGACATACCCCAGCGAGACATGCAGCAGTTTGGAGACAGCACCAAAAAGGTATAGGAAAGCTTACACAGTGGTGAAAACTAATTCCTCATAGAGTCAGCATGTAAAAATAAAGAAATATGCATTTTGACTTGAAGTCAGGAAGCCGCCACCTGAACCAGCAGATTCAGCGGCGATACAAATAGATGATCAGTGCAACATGTAGCTAAGCGTTTTGCTTCCACATGTAACTCTATGCAACTCTACATAACTACAGGCACCAGCAAGCCGAGCTACGCTGCATCTATAGGTCACAATAAGCTGGATCTGCTATGCCAGCTGCATCAACATGCAAGAGCCCCTGAGCTCAGTGAGAAAACAGTTTCCAAAAGTGCACACCAAAGTCCAGCTCTTTGTCTCATAGCCCCCCAAGAGCGCAGGCGATCACAACCCCCCTCTGCAGACCTCCGCTAGAGTTCAGCTCTCGTGGATCACAAACAATATAGCACCTTGTTAGAAGTCGCCTACCATCGCTCGATCTCGTGGGAAGCCTTCAAAAATATTATGATCACGGGAAGAGTGTACGTCGCTTTACGACTTCCTGGTCGTACGGTGTGACTGCGTGGAAAACGAGCCGCTGCCGTGACAGTTGTGGGTGTGATTTCGGTTCTAAACACGGAACACGAAGCGTGCAGCGCGATTGGCTCGGCACCCACCTGTGTGCGTGCGTGGCTGTGTGTGGGCGTGTGCGCGCGCGCGTTCAAAACAAATGTGACAGTTTTTCCCGTTTTGTTTTTGTTTTGGCTGAAAATAGAAAAGCCGGTGGAGGGAGGAAGTGGAGGGAGGGAGGGACCGGGGCTTTAAATTGTGCTGCATGTGGAGTTAGACTCTATATTTTATTTTATCTTATTTAAAAAAAAATAAAAATAAAAATAAAATAAAGAAAACAACAACAAAAATACAAACACATTGATCTCCGGGAGGATTTTGTGTCATGGCTCATCGAAGCCTTTAAAAGGCGTGAGTACACGCCCCCATGTCCTCCTCCTACCGGATCCTAGTTCAGTTTAACGACAGGAACAAGATGAGACGTGTGGCCTGCAGCAGACGTGGTGAGAAAAAACATTAAGCTGAAGATGCGTGTAACACATCTGAGAAAGCACGCAAACTAAACTGTGAAGCGACGGGCACTTTTGGTGGCAAAAGTCTTAAACTACCCTTCATTTTATTTTGCTTGCAATACGCCAGGAAAAAAAACAGACCTGAGCAATTTATCTCCAGACTTTCTGAAGGTTTTTCAAACGTTTTCTTTGGACACCTGCTGTTTTCTTTTTTTCTTGATCTATGAGTCATTCAAGCATTAAAAATAGTCCCGTAACTCAAGCTTTGAATCAGTGTTGGCGACACATCATAGACAGCTTAGTAAATAACCAATACTGAATTGTATCTTTAGGCACTTAAGGCTAGTAGACTGTTTATTTTTGCACCAAAAAGGGGATTCCCAAAGACCTATTCGCTGAAAACATAGCATATCGATGCAAGGTCTGCAGTATTTGTCAAAAGATGTTTGTGGTGGACAAAAACGTTTCAGGCCTAAAACTATCAACAGCAGACAAACAGTGAAGGTTACACATCTAAGCGTTAAGAAAAGAGTGAGGAATCCAAATTTGACATTTTTGGTTCCAGTGGTTGTACAAAGGAGGTCAGGAGAGAGAGGTACAACAGTGATTGTCTACAGCCATCTGTAAAATATGTTGAAGCTGCATTTCAGCCAGTGGTGCTGGTGGTCTCTTAGCATCAGATTTTGATCCACCATACAACACCATCTGCGTCTGAATGGCAGCAGCTTTATTTTTAAGCATGACAATGACCCCAAACACAGTGCCAGTGCAGGAAAAGCATACATGGATAGACATCTTTCACCTGAATAAACTTAAGTTATTGGATATATCTTTAAAAAAAAAATGTTGGCATGTTCTGCAGATGGACAATAGATGGCACCAAATGCCAGTGTTGTGAAATTTAAATGATCTGCTCTCTCATCTGCTCCTGAATGTGTCTCTCCTCATCAGGCTGCCTGAGCTGTCTTTACGTGTAGTTTTTAATGTGCTAATAATGAAATGGGTCATTAAGTCCTTAGCTTGTTTGTTTTGTAAATGAAAACCACCAGTCTCACTGCAATCCTCTGGCCTGATTGAAGTTAGATTAAATTGCACGTTAGTTGTTAGTAGATCACAGTAGGCCAAAAAGAACTCTCTCACTTTTTGAGTGATTTAAATGGCACAAATTTGTTTCTCTCTATCATCACATTTGTTTTTGTGCATCTGCTTTTGTCAGTTTAGTGAGAGGTCCAACAAGTGAATGTTTTAAAGAAACCTGAGACTCCTCTGCCTTTATGGAATGCATTTCCCTGCAGCCCAAGACATACAGACCTGAATAATAATCCTCTTCTTATAAGAATAAGCAATGAGATAAATGCATAAGTAAAATAGTTGAATGCACATGTGGCCAAATAATCCTCTGGTGTGTTTAACTCTTGGAGGCAACTTTTCCAGTTACATTAGAAATTACTGCGAAGTCAGTACAGATTATATACGTTTTGGTTGGTTAATGGTTAGAAAATAAGAAAAAAATTGCTATCTCATGAAAATGATGCAAAGTGTTACTTTGTTTCTCTGCTAACAGTTCTGACATAGATGACTGTAACACAAAAATGCATGCACCATCATCAAAATGTAAAAGTTGCATTTTAAAAACAAGGAACTATATCAATCCCACAGTACATGGCGTTGCAGCAGTTGTGAAGTCAGTTCAGTTTTATTTGTATAAAACTAAATATAATTCAAGTCTGTGTGCTGTTGAAATCACAATAGCATTGCCTTTTCAGTGATTTATATTGGAAGTTTAAGATCCTACAATAATACAGAGAAAACCCCAACAATCAGATGACCGCCTGTGAACAAGCACTTGGCAACAATGGGAAGGAGAATCTCCATTTTAACAGGAAGAACCTTCCACCATAACCAGGCTCAGGGAGGGGCTGCTATCTTTAAATGCAGAGTGGTAGTAACCTAGGCCACACTACAGTTTAAGTAAAATTTAAGTGCCTTTAAAAAAAATAATGGACTGAAGTTTTGTTTTTGTTTTTTTTCTTAAGTGGTAACACATTTGTCTTTACTATTTTGCAGATATATTTGATGTCTAAGCTTCACGATGTGTTCAATTCCCGGGCTTCCAGCGCCAGGAACAGAAATCTCTTTTCTCATCACGAGGGTGAACCTGAAACCTAACTGTGGTCTTGTGGAATTATGGGTAAACATGGATGATGAGAAGAAACACATTTACGAGCAGATGAGAGAGGAAATTCAGACTCCTCACAGGAAGTTTTCTGGATTAGAAGGGAAACCAGGGGATCTCTGTCTGGTCTACATCAGCGAAACCTGGCACAGAGCTCGGATCGTATCGATTGAAAGTCAAACATACAATCTTTTTCTAATTGATCAGGGGCAGCCCCACATTGCCACAAATGAAGTTTTAGCATGGGCTCAAAATGACAGTTTTCTCCTGCCTCCTGAAATCGAATGTTGCATACTTGCAAATATCTTGTCCCTCGAGAAAAACTTCCCTGATAGAGCTACAAAGTTTTTGATGTCTCTGCCTGGGAAGAAGTTTAAGGGACTCGTTCATTATGTACTGATGCCGGATAGGACAATTCTCCTTGACATACCAGTTGTTTCCAAGCATATGTGCAAGTCTAGAGTTGCAAAGAAGATCCCAGTGGAGGAATTTAAAAATATTGTACTGAAATGTTCTGAGGCCTTTGATGTAACACAGGAACAGAGCCTGAATGTTAGCAGCCAATTTGCTAAACATAACCAATACTTTTACCCAGAGCTGCTTACTGACATTTTGGAAACGGTTTATGTGACTGAGGTAATTGATCCAGAAAATATTTTTTGCCAGCTTCTTATTCTTTCAAAAGCAGTGAAGATATTGTCTGAACAGATCCATCAACACTATGAAGAGAGCTCCAATTTTGGAGAGGAACTTCCGCAGAGCTGTGGGGATCCATGCGCTGCTAAAGGGACAGATGGCAGATGGCACCGATCATTACTAAAGCAAAACATTGAGACCTGTGATGGTGCTGTAAAGGTTTTTCATGTGGATGAAGGAAAAAATGACTTGGTGCCTGTTGAAGACATCAGGCCACTGGCTGGCAAATTCCTGAGAATGCCAGTTATCACATATCGTTGTTCTCTAGATGGAATAAAAGAAAATGGCAGAGAGTGGACTGCAGTGCAGACAGATTTGTTGAAATCACTCCTGCTGAACAAGACTGTGGTGGTGACGTTTGACCACTATGATGCAACTCAAGATGTCTATAATGTTACACTCTATGCAGCTAATGCTACCTGTGTCAACAGTTCTTTTCTGGAGAAGGCAGACTTTATTCCCCTCTCTAAGCTTGAGCAGGATTTAATTGTCCAGAATGAATCTCTTAACTCATCCATTCTCAGTTTACTTGAAGATGAACAATGCATGAATTTACAGAACAAAGTCAATGTCATTCCTGATGGTGTATCAGAGGGAACTGCGGCAAGCTCCAAAAACAAAACGGTCAACGGTGGACAAGAGTGT
Organism: Pelmatolapia mariae; assembly: GCF_036321145.2. Lineage (NCBI taxonomy): Eukaryota > Metazoa > Chordata > Actinopteri > Cichliformes > Cichlidae > Pelmatolapia > Pelmatolapia mariae. Next base: position 59,612,026 of record NC_086241.1, read on the forward strand.
GCATCTCCTTCTTGTAACAGTGACATTTATACGAAAGCAAGCTCTGAACCTGCAGTAGATTGCAATGGGCATACTGCACCAGGTTTCTGCTCCGAGTTGCAAAGTGCTTGTCATGACAGTGAATTCACTGTCGGACGTAGTGTCACTGTAAAGGTATCTTGCATTGAAAGTCTACAGAAGTTCTGGTGTCAAATAACAGAAAATGAAGACTCCCTCAGATGCCTTATGCAAGATCTGCAAAATCACTATTCATCCACCCGCTCTCGGCCACTTGTTCAGTTCATCTGCGTTGCCCGTAATCCAGATGATAACATGTGGTACAGAGCGAGGATTGTTGCTAATAGCAACTCGCCTGTTGTAGACGTGAGATTTATAGACTATGGTCAAATTCAAAAGGTCCCTCTGCAAGATGTGCACCCCATTGATCCAGCTTTCTTGCGGCTGAGTACTCAGGCTTTCCCATGTTGCTTATTCAGTCTGAAGAGTCCTACTTATCCTGTTACCACTACTTGGAATAGCGATGCCTTAGCAGAGTTTCACAAGTTTGTGGATTTAAGTGTGTCGACAGACAATGGTTTGAAATGCGTTGTAAAGGCAGTGGAATCTGATGAAGAAGGTCTGCTGCTTAATATGGTAGACATTCAGACTGCATCTGGTAGTGCATGCAAGCTTCTGGATAAGAAATGTGCACAGTCTGAGGCACATCTGCAATCTCCTCCACAAGTCACATCTGATGTGTACAATTACTCCACATATAATATTGAGGTGGGTGGTAAAGAAAATGTGTGGATAACGTCTTCAGAGACTGTCAATCATTTCTACTGCCAACTGGACAGGAATGCCAAATTGTTTGACAAATTGATGGAAAGTGTTGCACAACTCCTTAGCGAGCCACAGCGCTTAGATCAGACTCTTGGACTCAACAGCTTGTGCTTTGCGAGGTACACCGATAATGAGTGGTACAGAGGTCAAATAGTAGAAATAACTCCAAAGCTCAAAGTGCACTTTGTGGACTATGGGGATACTCTTGTAGTCAGTGAAACTGATATCTGTCCCTTTCCCACTGAAGCGAGCGTGGCCAGGTCATTTCCAGTGCAGGCTATTCCCCTTGGATTGTTTGATGTCCCTGCAGAATTACCCCAGGAAGTCAACCAGTGGTTTGCAGATCGTGCTGTTGGCCGTAGTTTCATCATTTCCGTGGCAAAAGTGGAAAATGGAAAGCTAATTGTTGAACTGTATGATGGCTCAGTGAGTGTGAATATGAAAGTCAGAGAGAAGATAGCTAAAACTAAACAAAACAAAATGACCGATGTCAATCAGCAGACTGACCAGCACCACTTTAACAGCTTGAACGAAGGCTGTTCAGCACAAGAATCAGTATTGGTGGAGACAGCAGGACAAAATGGAGTCCACGGTAACGATAGGATGTGTGCTGCAGATGATTTAAAGGGGAGTTCAATATCCATAGCTAATGTCGCTTCACCACGGATTGAGCATGCAACAGTTTTGGATGAAGGAATAAAACCCATAATGCATGTCACTCTTGAAGACAAAACTGTGGCAGAGACTTCTGTTCAGATTTGCCACAGTGACTCAGACAAGACACAGCACTCTAATTCTTGCCTTGAGAAAAACTTGACCATCTGCATGTACAATTGGCCAAATATTTCTCAAAAACAGATTGAGGACGTGTACGCTTCCTGCATTGTTGGACCACATTATTTCTGGTGTCAGTACAACACTGAAGATCTCAACATGATATCAAAGCTTGCTCAGGAAACTGGACAAATTCAAGATGCAGTTTTTCCTGAGGTACTGGTGCCTGGAAGTCCATGCCTTGCTCTCTTTTCCAGTGACAACCAGTGGTACAGAGCTCAAGTAATTCAAAAGACTGACAGTACTCTCAATGTTCTATTTATTGACTATGGAAATGAGTCTGAAGTTAGCATTAAAGATGTGAGGTCAATACCCCAGCATCTGCTGGAGATTCCTCCTCAGGCATTTCTGTGCTTTCTAGATGGCTTTGAGTCTGAAGGCTCCTGGGACGATGACGTGTATGATGACTTCTACAATCTTGTGGTTGATAAGCCACTCAAATTGACAGTCATTAAGGAAAAGTATTCAGAGATGGCGGGTCCTCAATATGCAGTGAATATTGAATGTGTTAAGATGTTCATCAGTAGCTTAGCGCAGAAAAACAGGAAATCACTGTCAGGAGAAAACTCAGAGAACCAGACTGATCAGACAAAAAGTTTCTCCCAAAGCATTCAAACTGAGGACAACACAACTCATTTTGATGTTGCCAAAGGAAATGACAATCCTTGCATGTACAAAGAGCCACAGCTTTCCCAAAACGATGAAGAAACTGTATATGCTTCTTGCATTGGGGATCCCTTTTACTTCTGGTGCCAATATGCCAACACAGAAGGTCTCCGTGAAGTGTCACAGCTTGTTCAGGAAGCAGGAGAGGCACAGAAGGGCATGATGCTCCATGAGGCTCCTCGTCTAGGGAGTCCATGCCTCGCTCTATATTCCAGTGACAACCAATGGTACAGAGCCCAAGTAATTGAGAAAGCAGACAGTACACTGCATGTTTTGTTCATTGACTATGGAAACGAGTCAGAGATTGACATCAGGAACGTCAGATCATTATCCCAGCCTCTGCTGGAAAAGGCTCCTCAGGCCTTTTTGTGCTGCTTAAATGGATTTAAGGAGTCCGAGGGCTCCTGGAATGACTCAGTTTACGATGACTTTTACACTCTTTTGATTAATAAACCACTTAATCTCAGAGTAATCAGCATAGGAAACCACTCAGAGGTTGGTGTTCCTCAGTATCATGTTGAAATTGAGTGTGAAGGAGTGGCTGTGAACACACTAATGCAGAAATACTGGAATCCAGTTACAGAAGAATGTGTTGGTGCTGAAAGCCATCAAACAGAAAACCTCCCACAGGGTGCTCAGACTGAACCTGATGTGAAACAAATTTGTGTTTCCGAAGAAAATGTTTTTAAATGCATGTACAAAGAGCCGCGACTTTCCCCAAACGATACAGAAATGGTATATGCATCTTGTGTTGTGGGACCACATTTCTTCTGGTGTCAATATGCCAACACAGAGGACCTCTGCAAAGTGTCGCAGCTTGCTCAGGAAGCAGGAGAGGCACAGCAGAAACTGTTCCCTGAGACTCCTCGTCCAGGCAGTCCATGCCTCGCTCTGTATTCCGATGACAACCAATGGTACAGAGCCCAGGTTATTGAGAAAGCTGACACTTCACTGCATGTTGTGTTCATTGACTATGGAAACGAGTCTCAAGTTGACATCGGTAATATAAGATCACTGCCTCAGATTCTGTTGGAGAAGGCTCCTCAGGCCTTTTTGTGCTGCTTAAATGGATTTAAGGAGTCTGAGGAGTCTTGGGATGACACAGTTTATGATGACTTTTTCAACCTTGTGATTAATAAACCACTCAGACTGACAGTAATCAGCATCGGAGACCACTCGGAGATCACTGTTCCTCAGTATCACGTTAAAATTGAGTGTGAGGGAGTGGATGTGAACAAACAAATGCAGAAATACTGGAAAGGAGTGTCCAGAGATGGTGCCTTGGCAGAAAGTGTGGAATCAGGTTAGTAGACTACTAGTTAGTGTTACTGAAATGACTGAAAGGTCCTTTGCTAGTTTACTGTATCTTGACTTTTTTTTTCCCAGTATACAAGGATGAAACCAGTGCCAAGAACGAGATTGACGAGGCTTAAAAGCTGTCAAGTGATACAGCAATCGGTACGTTTAATACATAAAGGTCTCTTTTTGATAAATGCTTCTTTTTGGTGTGTTATTAATAGCAACTCACAGGTGAATTATCTATCAAAAGTAAATTTCCAGAAATGGAGAATTAATGACAGCACTAAAAAAAATCTTTCTTTGTTTCTTCCAGCTCTGGGGGAGCCAAAATGTGTCTGATACGTTGTTTCAATATGAAGTAACAATTTGTCTTATTACATTTTTTTTTTTTTATTTGTCCCAATAAAGTGTTTACATAGATTAAAACTGGTTTGTTTATTTATTTTCATGGTTTCTAAACATTTGAACAGATAGTTTTGCAGACTGCATTGGCTGGCAGACTTGCAGCTGCTTAGCATTTGTACTCTGATTAAAAGAACAGTAATGCAGACTTGGAATAAATCTCTACAACCAAATCATCAAGATGATTGTATAAATAAAAGGGATTTAGTCGTAGCTTTTATAGCTTTTAGATTTGTTTGGATTTATTGTTATAACAGGTTATAATATCCTTTATCAGGTCAAGTCTCTAGAAACACGTACAGAGTCATATTTTTGATTTTTGTTTTTTGACAATCCTTAAAGATGGTTTGATTCCTACAGCAGTTTTCACTTTTAATCCAAAATGACTTGCATTTGCTTATAATAAAGATTTGAGCATTGACAATTGGTGCTGTTTAATTTTTATTTTTTTTCTATGGATATTTATTTGGCATTTCATTTATGAAACAACGGTAACCTTAAGGCACTTTATGTCTTAACGTAGAGTCTCTGAGTGAAAAACTCAAACTATCAGTTTTACTTTTGAGATTGGGGGGGAAAAAAACTCCTTACAGTTTAAAAACTTCTAATAGGAAGAAACGTTGAGCAGAACCAGGCTCAGGGAGGGGGAAGCCATCTGCTGCAACTGTCTGGGGCAGAAAGGAAAGAGGAAAAAGGGCACACACAGAGAGATGAGACAAAAATCGACTGTGGCATGAAAATTAACATTAATGACATGCTGCAGTGGTGTATAAACACCTGGGGAAGAAATGGTCGGTGCATTTAGGAAGCCCCTCCACAAGTCCGAGCCTTTAATGGCATAACTAGGAGATATTCAGGCTGAACCAGCTCTAACTATAAGCTTTATCAGAAAGGAAAGATTTAAGCGTAATCTTAAAAGTAGGGAGCATGTCTTCAAAGTCTTGAATCTAGATGAAGGGATACATGTGTGGCAGGTTCAAAATGACTAAAGTCAAGAAAAAATGTACTGTGGTAATAAATGTGCTTCATGCAGGCCCGTTAGATCTGGGAATTGTTTGTCAGCAGATGTGGAAAACCAGTATGGAGTCATGAATGTGAATAAAATAATATAACTAATAAAGCAATTAATTAAGAATCTGGCTATATCTGTGAAGCACAGGACACTTAAAATGTTAGCCTAATTTATTTCCACACAATGAGTAAAGACGGACATAATGTGGATTGTGTTACCTTTATTTACTTGTTATAGCACCTAAAATGAGTTTTCACTTCCTAAGACAGGCTAGCCTTACTTAAATCGTGTCTTTGCTGTTTTTGAATAATAATATATTATTATTAATATATTATATTATTGATAACGATCTAAGAGACACGCCCTGGTTTCCTTTCCGTGTTTTTACCTTCAGGTTAGGAGCCATCTAGTGTTGATCCGTTGCTAGGATCCACTGTTGCTAGGTTAAAATGTCAGAGTTGCACCAAGCTGCAGCAGCAGGCGACTATGATCAAGTTGAGGAGCTTCTGAGGGAAAATAAGTGTAATCCCAACCAGAAGGACATCGACTGGTACAGCAAGACACCTCTCCACTGGGCAGCGGCTAAAGGTAGTTCGTTAAATGCGTGAAAATGAGCCGTATCCTTGTCCCCTGGTGACTGCGCAAGTCTTGGGCTCAAATTACCTGTACGCATTCGTGGTAAAATCAAAATGAAAAAAGTGATTAGGCCACGTGTACGCTGTTTATGCAGCATAAATGTTAGTGTCAGTGCACTAAACTGCGCTTTATACCGTGCGTAAAAACGATTTAGGCACGAAGTCGGAATTCATGAATATTTTTTAGAGCTGCCTTTTCACTAAATATTTAATACAGTAGACAGCATTCATTAAAAAGACTTTGGAAACAGTTTCTCCTTTAATAGCCATAAAGTTGACGATTTTTCTGTAAAAGCTTGACAAAAAAAGCCCTTTCCTCAATTCTATTGATTCAACATTGAAATCTGACATTACATCAAATTTTTAAACTAAATTAATATTGAAACAATATCAGAGTCGGATAAAATACATTTTAAAGTTCAACATTGATGTTGAACATTTATTTTATATCAATTTTCACCCTCTGTTAAAAGTGAATCAGTGTTGAATTCTGATGTTGATTTTTCCATCACTTTTGCATCCTCCGTTAATATTGAAGCAATAATGAAATAATCCTTTAAAAATAACAGGACTAATACTAAACCACTGCAAATTACCATCAGTATTTAAACCTGTGCATAAGACAGTTGTGTATGATCTAAAAACAGGATAACCATTATCTGTTAAACATTATGTTACAATTTAACGTGTCCATAATAATATCCCAATATTATTAAGCATTAGGTTTTATCTTTGCATCAATTAAGAACAGTTTATTATATAAAAACATTTTTTTTTTGTTCAGTGTATTATTTTGAATTCATTGATTCTAATTTACTCTGGAATGGGGCTGGATATTGGGTGTCCTGCACCACCCATCCGATCTGGAGCATATAGGAGCAATTCCTGCACTTGTTGGGCAAAGGCAAATTCAGAAACTGCATTTACCCTCACCTGCTGAGTCAGGCCATCTGAGACAAAAAACAAAAAGTGAGCCAACATGGGAGCTACAGGCCAACCTTGTAGTTGGCTAAGAATCAGAGTTTTGAGTTGCTGCGTCCAGTACAGTCTCTAAATATTCAACAATGTCTTTTTTGTGCTTGTATGTTAACCTCCTAGGACCTGGCGTCTGCATATGTGGACATCACATTTTGGGTTATTTAGACCAAAATACTCAATTTTGCTCTACAAGGGCCTGATATCCACTTACGAGGACATTATACTGCTACTGTTCTATCGAAATTTAAATGAATATCCTCATATGTGGCTCTTATTTTTCTTAGAAACAAAAATTAGGTAAAAAAGAAAATCTGGTAATTCTTTGTTTTTTGACATTCATCAGGACCCAATCAGCCCAAATATCAAAGAGAAATTAAAAATGCATGCCGTGGAAGAGTTCGGATCTTAGGAGGTTAAAACTGTGATTTCACACTATAGACAATTTTTTAGGTACACCTTTTCAACATCTCGGTTATTGTAATTTCTAACGAGCCAATCAGATTGCAGAAACGCAGTACTTTTAGGCATGTGCAGCACTGTACAAAAGCCTTGCACTACACCTCATTTCTTTATATTTTGCTTCAAAGGTGCCAGACTTGTTCGTAAATTTTTACAGTGACCTTGACCTCAGCAATAATTTTCCAGTCTTTCAACATTATTTGGACATGCTTGGGCTGCTTTTTTACTCATTTTCAGTCCGGTCCTTGTACCTAAACATTTTTAGAGGAATCAAGGAAAAAACGTGACTGGACTTTTCTTGAAGATGTTTCGCCTCTCATCCTAGAAGCTTGTTCAGTTCTAAGACCAAATGGTGGAGAGTCCCAAGTGCGAGTTGTCCCTTAAGAGGGTCATTGACCCACTATTGATCATGTGTTTCATTACATGAAAGGTGGCTTTTTCACACACACGCAATAGACAACGACAACATCTCCCAAAATTTCAAACATTGAGAGGTCTCTTTTCAGATTTTCTGGCTATTTAGGGCGAGGCAAGGTCTCACAATGGCTTCACCCAAAACCTTTGCTAATAATGGCCCACACCCTTTTTCAAGGTGTGAAAAAGGGTGTGGGCCATTATTAGCAAAGGTTTTGGGTGAAGCCACTGTGAGACTCTCCACACTGCTGGAGTAAATATACTTCGTTACTGTACTTAAATAGAATTTTCCGTTCTCTGTACTTTACTTGAGTATTTATGACTACCTTTTTACTTTTTCTCCCTACATTTTTAAAGAAAAATCTGTACTTCATCAGCACTACAGGAGAGGAGACGCATGAAAGGAGTGGCTTTTTGTGTGTCAGGCGTGTTCCTAGCTAAAGGTCCAGCTACTGTTTTTTACAGGGAGGAAATGAGTGAGCGATAACTTCACTGAGAGGTGGAAAAAGATGTAGGAAGACAGACAGGACAGGAGAGGAAGAAGAGATGTTCCATTTAAAGGGAAGGACTTCTCAGTGACACTTGGTAAACTGCAAACTTAAACCTTCCATGTGAAGTAATAATTTTTAATCATGTATTGGATTTATATATAACATGTTTTAATAAATTGTGTATTTTCACGCATTCAAGTGTTGAGTGAAAATAACAGATTCAGACTAAGCACATTCATTAGAATTTAGATTTGAATCATATCTGTATTCTTGTGTACCATTATTATTTTATTGTTACATAAATATATTCACTTACCTTTGTACAACCAATGTTAGTAGAGCTGTCCTTCAAGGAGTTACTTTTTACTCTCTTTCTTATTTTCTTTCTTTCTTTTTTTACCTTTTCAGTTTTCCTTGAGTAAAGAAGTAGCTTCACTACTTCAAGTTTTACTGGAGTATTTTTTTTTAACACAGGGATCGGTACTTCTTCTTAAAGTCTACTTAAGTAAAGATAGTCTGTACTTTTGTCAACTCTGCCAAATAGCCAGGATGAATGCATTTTATACACTATACATCCTGAACATCAGTTCAAATGATGCTGAGATGTCCAGCAGACGATCAGAGTATAACAGTAAGATCTATATTCCCCAGTAAGAGGACACCAAAACCTTAAGGAGGGTCCCTGAAAACGTTTCTAAAACACTCTGCACAATGTTGTTTAATTTTCCCAACAGCCCTAATTCATCAAAATAAATATTCTTAACTTGCTCACAAACTAATTATATTTTTCCATAGGACACACAGAAATGGTGAGGATACTTATAAAGCATGGAGCCAGACCGTGCCTGAGGACAGAGTATGGGTGGACCCCTGCCCATTTTGCTGCAGAGTCTGGTCGGCTGGCAGTGCTGCGGTTGCTGCACTCACTCCATGCACCTATTGATAAGGAGGACTGCTGTGGAGACAAGCCAGCGCGTATAGCCGAGATATACGGACACCAAGACTGTGTTAGATTCCTTAAAAAGTATGACATGAAGCCCGGTTTTCAAATTCTTGTAATTTTAATAACAATAAACTATATATAATATAATGCTTGTACATCATTAATATATGGTCTTGTTTTGTGTGTTACAGAGCAGAGATAGAGTGCGAGGTTTATCGCAAGCTAGCAGTGCGAGAAGGGGTTTCAGTGGATGACACAGATGAGGAGTGGGCAGAACGGGACAAAGAAAACTTAAAAAGTGAAGCAAGATGTGAGCCCAAATCCCATTTACAGAAATAAAATCCTCACGCAGGTTTTCTTCTATCCTTTCAGCTGAGAGTTTTCCTTCAGCTCTTCACTGCTAGGTGCTATTTAAAACATGCAATGTACAGCATTATTAAATCACATTTCATATTAATATGTATATTGAACAAAGAAAGACAGATATGTACGTAATAATTATTAAAACTTCTGATTTGTATTACTGCAAGTAAACCAAAATAAACAACAAAGAAACAGTCACATCAAAGAGTAAATGTAGCTCATGAATCTAATATATTTGATTTAACTGTAGTGTTTTGTGAGTATACATGTGTACAGGTGTTGTTTAGGACTTTTTAGTTGTTGATTCCACCTTTGTGGAGCTTTCGCTGATGGTTGGTGGAGCCTGCAGAACAGAGGAAATAGATGTGCGTCATTCATTATTAGTCACTGTGGTCATTTACAAACAAGCTGTGGTTCACTTACTTTGTTCCTGAAAGAATTCAGCAGTGCTTCACGGGTCTGTCAAAATCAGAATAAAAGCAAAGTTTGATGAAAACATTTCCAAGGATTTTTTTGATAACTGTTGATAATAATTTTATTAAAATAACTGAAATAACACAGAATAAACCTGAGAACAACTACAACAATAATGACATCGATTCAGCTGTGGATTTTAGATCATGCGTTCCTGCCATTGGCTTCAAACTTTAAATATATTCAAATGTTATCACAGTGATACAGCAGCATGTAACTAAACTAGGTAGGCCTCTTATCTCTAGAAGTAAATGACTTTACCATTCTGTCCCCCAGGCACGTGGTCAACAAAATAAACAAACCCTAGAAATGAAAAACAAGCATTTTTTTTAAAAAAAAAACAAGCGATACTTTTAGCAGAACAGATATTGAGTCTGATCAGTTTAATAATTGTGACCATACCTGGAATGCGTTGAGCACAACAAAAGCGTAGTTCACAGCTAAAGTCACAGCTCCAGCTGTGAGGTCCAGACTAAATGTTGCAAATCCAAAAATCCATGGCAAACCAAAGATTGGAGTCAGAAGAATAACTGATCTCAGGACAGTTTTGGCGGCCCTTATTTCTTTCTCATGAGACTTTTCTCTGCTCCTATGGTCTAAAAGCTTCATGATTACCACTATCATGGCAAACAAATTGATAATCACAATTATACCAACTGGGAGAATGAATGTATAGATGGTTCCTTTCAGAATTCCAGAATAAACCAGCCAACAGGTCTTCTCGTTAAAATACGCGCCTTGAGCGCCGGCGTTGTTGGTGAGAAATGTGATGAAAACAATGAGAAAAGGACAAACGTAGCCCAGGATCAACGAGAACCTCAGATAGGTTTTCTTGCTCACTTTGTGGAACAGGAAAACTGCCTGATGAAGGAGCGTGGTGCTCAGGCTCAACATCCAAAAGAACATGGCCAGGTAGCAGAAATGCTTCAGAAGAGCCGCGATTCTACACCAGATTTCTGAAATGATCTTTGGGTTAGAAGACGACAGAAAACAGCAATCTGCCACCAGCAAACAAAGAGAAATGTTCACATGAGCGGTGTGGCGCAAATATAGAGTATTTGTCTTGACTACTTTGCTCCAGACGGTCAGTTCTATCAGGAGGCTGATAACGAGTGACACCACTGACGCAGAAAGTCCAGCGTACGTTATCTCGGTCATGTAAGGGATTTCAATGGGATACCTGGACATCAGAATGGCAAATGAAGTCAGATGATTGCAAGTGCACTCGTCAGGTTTAGAAGCACCCCCCCAGACACATCCTTCAGCTGTCCAATTGCTCTGGTTGTAGTTCCATGAGACACATTGCAGACCAACATCGGGAGGCCTTGGTGTGAGCAATGGGAACTTTATTGTAATCTGAAGGTTTTCTTTTCCCTGTTGAGTGGTTGTTGACACAACAATGCTGTTGATGTTAGATGTGTTTGTTCTATTGGGCAAATAGTCCTGCAGGTTATTGAATCCAGCTGTTTTTACGATGCCATTTCCTGAGCTTTGAACAGTGACTGAGGCATTGAACACCGTATTGGTGCATTTATCTTCGCTGCATGTCTGTACACGTAAGTTGGTTTGATCAGAACCATTACTTATGTTTGATATCGCAATTAAATTCTCAACTGACTTCAGATATTTCTCAGCCAGGTTTTGGTTGCTTTCAGGATTCTGTGGATTCCACGAGTTTCTAAGAGATTCATCCAGCAGATTACTAGACGAGGCCAGGAAATTCTGAAAAGAAAGACAAAGGTTTGCAGCTCATATAGCTGTGATGTTCTCATTAAAAAATAATCATAAAAAATGAGTTAGTCTTCTGCAGCTGTTTTATGGTATATGGTTTAAATTAGCAATGAACTTAATGGAAAAGTTAAATAGTGAGACTGTACTACTAATTTATGTTAATAGGACTCGAGTGAATAAATACATTGACCAATACTGGAGATTTGTTTCATTGTAACTCTTAAGGATTGTAACTTTAAATACGAGTATTTATACTTATCAATCTTAATGTTTTAAATGTTTTTAAATAGTAATAAAAAAGATATTCTTTGGTACTTACATTACTTGTGGTTGTATCATTTACACCATGGTCTTTCAGAATGGTGGACATGGTGCTGATCACTTCAACTGATGCATTCAAATTAGTGTTAATAGTCCGTGGATTTTGAGTGGCATTGGTAAGATTAGAAAATATTGACTCTGCATTTTTATCTAATGCCCCAAGTCCAGTGCCAGAAATCTATAACAAGAGCACATATGTATTAGGCAAGCTTAATTGTGTCAGATAACGACTTTAACAAAAGCACTAGAGTCCTTTCCATTTTCCTGTCCTGTAAAAATAGCAAAACAGTTGGATAATTTGTTGCTTTATATTAATACGATTACGTTCCTTTCATATTTAAAAAAACAAAATAAAAAACTAACAAATGATAAGATGATAACCTCAGTTATGAAATTTAGGCTTACTATTGCATTTTGTAGTATATTGTCAAGGTCGAAGTTCACACATCTTGATTCTTCCTTTCCCCATATCCCCTTTAAGCTGAAAATATTAATTAAAAAAATAAATGTCACACATAAATTCTATTATATATACTGCTTAAATATTTTTCCTAATCAAAATGCAAACAATTATAGTTTTGGACAGTAAAAGAAACAGAACTTTTAATCTAAATACATAAATAAAAATAATTTTAAAAAGAACTGATACATTATTACATACTACACATGATTGGTTATATTCTTACTCGCATTGCCTTGTTCTTTGCCCAGCAGAGTTTGTGCATTTTAAAACTGCAGTAAAATTAGCTTTTGTGTCTTCCCAGTCGCCTTCAGCTGCACAGTAGTTACCATTTACTGTTTTAGGGAAGAAAATTTCATATAGTTACAAAGACAATATCAAAATATAACTTAGAGAAAAATATGTTAAAACTGAATTTGTGTCACAAAAAATATTTCCTGTTAAGATAATATAAATATTTGATCCTTCAATGAAGTAATAAGTATTTCCAGAATTTAGTCATGACTGCACAATCCTTGCCCAATTTTACCCAAACGTATTTTACATTGTAGTATAATTCAGTATGTCACAATTACTATATTATTATACACTAATATCGTGAACCCTCTTTTGATTGCAAGGTTTTATATATCAGGATGTAATAAAAAAAACTTGTCTGGACTATAGCAAGTTCTGAAATTATATAATTACAACCTCAGATAAACAAATGGCCTCACATGCAACTCTAGAAAACTTATACAGTACACAGATTAGTTCATGGTTGACTCAGTGACTGAAAGGTGCCCGGGTCCTGTCCCATCACAGGACCTGGACATCACCCCTTCATTGTGCTGACAGTTGGCATGAGCTGTTTGTGATGATATGCTGTGTTTGTTTTTTTGCCAGAACTTCTCCCCTCTGGTCTTCACGTTTCAAAGGACATTGTTCCTGAAGTCTTGTAGTTTGTTCAGTTGCAGTTTTTCAAACCTAAGCTGTGCTGCCATGTTCATTTTTTAGAGAAGTTCACTCCTGACAGCCTTTACAAAATAACCCATACTTATTCTTCCTTTTCCAATTGTATTCTGATTAACTTCAACATTTAACATGCTAACTGAGGCTCATAGAGTCTAAGATTGACTTTGCTAGAATGTGCCCTCCTGGGAAGATTGACAGCTGTTTTCAATATTTTCGACTTAGAATATTTTGCAATGGTGGACTTCAAATTGTTTGGAAATGGCCTTATAACCCAGCCCAAGATGGGGAGTAACAGTTGTTGTTAAGATCATTGTTGATGTCTTTTTTTAATATATTTTTTTTTATTAACACATTACTGAATTCTCCAGACCAGCAAACTGACAAAACATCTGCTTTTACTGAGGCGCTCACACTTACTCACAGCCTGTTAATCATGTGTATTTGATTAGCAGGAACAGTGTACTTAGCTTTTGACACACTGCTTTTGCAATTTTGCTTAGTTTTTTAAAAATAAATTATGACACAGTGTAATATTCCATGTGTTGTAGTTTATCTGAGGTTCTATTTACCAAACTTTTAGAGCTGCAAAGTATTAAAGCAGGATTAAAAAAATAAAAAATAAAAAATACAAATATAAACAAAACCCATAATAACATATGTGTGTCTTAGAGATACAAACAGTGGGGCAAAAAAGTATTTAGTCAGCCACCGATTGTGCAAGTGCCCCCACCTAAAATGATGACAGAGGCCAGTAATTTGCACCAGAGGTACACGTCAACTGTGAGAGACAGAATGTGAAAAAAAAATCCATGAATACACATGGTAGGATTTGTAAAGAATTTATTCGTAAATCAGGGTGGCAAATAAGTATTTGGTCAATAACAAAAATACAACTCAATACTTTGTAACATAACCTTTGTTGGCAATAACAGAGGCCAAACGTTTACTATAGGTCTTTACCAGGTTTGCACACACAGTAGCTGGTATTTTGGCCCATTCCTCCATGCAGATCTTCTCCAGAGCAGTGATGTTTTGGGGCTGTCGCCGAGCAACACGGACTTTCAACTCCCGCCACAGATTTTCTATGGGGTTGAGGTCTGGAGACTGGCTAGGCCACTCCAGGACTTTCAAATGCTTCTTACGGAGCCACTCCTTTGTTGCCCTAGCGGTGTGTTTCGGATCATTGTCATGTTGGAAGACCCAGCCGCGTTTCATCTTCAAAGTTCTCACTGATGGAAGGAGGTTTTGGCTCAAAATCTCACGATACATGGCCCCATTCATTCTGTCCTTAACACGGATCAGTCGTCCTGTCCCCTTGGCAGAAAAACAGCCCCATAGCATGATGTTTCCACCCCCATGCTTCACAGTAGGTATGGTGTTCTTGGGATGCAACTCAGTATTCTTCGTCCTCCAAACACGACGAGTTGAGTTTATACCAAAAAGTTCTACTTTGGTTTCATCTGACCACATGACATTCTCCCAATCCTCTGCTGTATCATCCATGTGCTCTCTGGCAAACTTCAGACGGGCCTGGACATGCACTGGCTTCAGCAGCGGAACACGTCTGGCACTGCGGGATCTGATTCCCTGCCGTTTTAGTGTGTTACTGATGGTGACCTTTGTTACTTTGGTCCCAGCTCTCTGCAGGTCATTCACCAGGTCCCCCCGTGTGGTTCTGGGATCTTTGCTCACCGTTCTCATGATCATTTTGACCCCACGGGATGAGATCTTGCGTGGAGCCCCAGATCGTGGGAGATTATCAGTGGTCTTGTATGTCTTCCATTTTCTGATGATTGCTCCCACAGTTGATTTTTTCACACCAAGCTGCTTGCCTATTGTAGATTCACTCTTCCCAGCCTGGTGCAGGTCTACAATACTTTTCCTGGTGTCCTTCGAGAGCTCTTTGGTCTTGGCCATGGCGGAGTTTGGAGTCTGACTGTTTGAGGCTGTGGACAGGTGTCTTTTATACAGATGATGAGTTCGAACAGGTGCCATTCATACAGGTAACGAGTGGGGGACAGAAAAGCGTCTTACAGAAGACGTTACAGGTCTGTGGGAGCCAGAGATTTTCCATGTTTGAGGTGACCAAATACTTATTTGCCACCCTGATTTACGAATAAATTCTTTACAAATCCTACCATGTGTATTCATGGATTTTTTTTTCACATTCTGTCTCTCACAGTTGACGTGTACCTCTGGTGCAAATTACTGGCCTCTGTCATCATTTTAGGTGGGGGCACTTGCACAATCGGTGGCTGACTAAATACTTTTTTGCCCCACTGTATGTGACTTCTTTTTAAACTTGTATATCTTTTATTTTTCTTGAAATGAATTAGGAATCGTTTTGGGGTATTTAAAATGATTCATTTGACTGTCGTCTTTAAGGTAAGTAATCATTTAAAAATGTTTTAGGCAGTATATGTTAAAATATCAGAAACTGTTGTTGTGAACTGGCACAAATGAATGAAATCAGATTCATTTGTTTGTTGAAAGTTTTATAGTTACTTAGTTCTTTTTTACTTCATTGTGGGATCATTTGTGGGTAATTATGCATTCAATAATTCCCATTACAAAATACAAAGACATACCGGAAATGATATTGAAGGGCACTGTAGCATTTCTTACATTCCCAAGTCTGTTGGTAAATGTACACACTGTTGTATATACACTTGTGCTATGAGCACAGATGATTATTTTACTAGTTGTATAAACTAGTATGTTGCCGCCTGCAAGAATTGAATATTCATGTCATGTATTTTCAGAACAATTTTGCACAATAAATATTTTAATTGAAATTATTTGTCAAATAAGACCAAATAAATTACTTACTCTGAGTTTCTAATTGGCCTTTGAGACCTCCATCCCATGTGACATTATAAGGTTCAGTACTATTGTTTATCTCACATTTGGCTTTTGCTTGGAGAATATCATTTTCGGTTTTACAGCGTGGAAATGATGGCTCCGTGAAGACTTCAATGTTTGGTAATAGTGCTACATCCAGTTGAGCACTGGCTTTGTTTAATATGTTGACTGTACAGCCTGATGTGGTGCAGTCACCCGTTTGGTGGTAGATACATGAGTACTCTCCTGAGAAACAAACACAAGTGGGGTTAAAGCCAGTAGATTTTGTGATTTAGGTTGATGTTCAATTCCGGGCTCCTTTCATTCTGTTTGTTTCTGGTCCATAGAGGGGTGGGGTTTTTTTTTTTGGGGGGGGGGGGCATACATATATGGCATACATACCATCCCAGAGTTCTGCCACGTTTGTGAGGTTGACTGTACTGTTAGTTCGTGATGATGTATCAACTGTTGAAACTGTTCCAGTAGTTATTTCATATTGCCCTTTGCTGTTTTTTATACTCCATTGTGGGTCAGTTTTCAGGTCCTCTTTGGTTGTGCATCTGATCACTTTGTTGGGGGCACCATAAGGCACAGGCATTGGTGGCATCTCTAAGTTGACAAGACCTGTGGAGGAAAAAACTAATAATGAAATTTCAATCCCTGAAACTTAAAAAACTATCCAGTGCTGTGAACACCACAGATTGGAGGTACTGTTTTGGAGCAACAGAATAAATCTTAAAATTATTATAAACTAAAACTAGATGCATAAAGTTTGGGGATCTATGACTTTCATTTTATCTTCATCAGAGTAATGATTGCATCCATAACAAAGCTGATTTCACTTTGGTTTCTTGGTTTTTTGGTGGACAGAAAATGATGATCATGGAGAACTAAGACGAGAACAGAATTTACATTTTTTTTAAACTCACATGTTGGAAAGAATTTCTTGCATACAGTATATAATGCACCACTCTGCAGTAAGATTACATTACCTGAAGTCTTCATATTAAGTGAGGCGGACAGATTTTGGCCAATCTTTACTGAATTATTTATCAGAGCTTGTGAATCGATGCTGGAGGCAATGATTATTTTAAAGTCTGCAATGACGCTACCAATCCTTCAAACAAACAAAAAAAGAGTGATTTTACATTTTTATTAGATAAATGTAAAAACATAATATTTTATTTGTAATTGCACAAATATACCTGAATCTTGTAATGTTTAAAAAGTCAAATCCCCTCAGAGTGCTGTACACTGTTTTCATCTAAGAGGCAACAAAGGATGGAAATAGAGTAAATAACAGTAATTTCTATTTTCAAGGTTAAAAATGATGCTGTATACTTTTAAATACATTTTAAGAAAGAAATTATTACCCGTGTCAACAACCCATCGCTGCAATTTGCATATTTAGGGTTTGTTATATCTTCCAAACAATCTGCATATTTAGACCCCCGCAGTGTAAGAGACCCTGTGATGGTAACTGTGAGCAAGAAAATGTCATTTTGGGGGATGCTTTTAACCTTGAGGCACATAAATAATCACATGTGCAAAAACAGCTAAATTGACTAAATACCTGTGGTGTTTGAGACACACTTTGCATTGGCATTTTTATCCAAAGTGCATGTTGCATTGCCGCAACATTTTGGATTAGACTGACAGAAAGTATCGTTCCATCTGTGGCCCGGTTTGCATTGACATTCTTTGCTGTCTGTACCATTTGTGCACACTTATGAGGACAAGAGTTATGCAGGGTTAGAGTTAGAGGTTATATAAGTATTTTCTTCAGAAATCACAGCATGGTGTATGTGGAAGATTGGAAATTAGTTTACCTGTTGTCATTACAGGTGCTTCAACGACTGCACTGCTATACATAAAACTCCTCAGTATGCTCGTGATATTTTCAATTGCATTTTTGTCTGTTATCAGTTTGGCATAAAGCATTTGTGTTGAGTTATCAGCCTGTGAAAGAAAAGTGATTCCATTTTTTTTCTTTTTTCTTTTTTTAATTTCGTGATAAGGTTGAATTTTAAGATCAAAATGTGTAATTGTGTGTAATCAACAAACCTGACAGAAGTTTACGCCCAAGATGTAAAGAAATAAAAAGGTCCACATCCTGTTTTGGGAAAAATAAATGATACTTTTAAAAAGCATCTGGAGTACACAGCATACTATAATTAAAATGTTGCGCTTCGAAACAAATGAAGGTGATATATGGAAAAGATTTTCTGTCGCTTTATCTTTCCTGTTTTGCATACGTGAGAGAGGAAAAAACACATTTGAATATGATGCAGTACAAAGAAATCCACTTATCTCGAAAGAACAGTTGTGTCAAACTGTGCAGGTGTATCTGATAAAGTGTGTGTCTAGCTTGTATCACAGCACTAGCTCCGTAAACAAGTAAGTTCCAAAAAAAAGTTCGGATGATGTGTAAAAAGACGATGCAATGATTGGTAATCATTTGACTAAATATAGTTCAAGTACAACATAAATTTCTCTTCTTTTTTGAGAAAAATATCCCAGCAGCAGGCTACAAAATACTCTAAGAATGAAAAAGAAATGTAGATTTTATGTTGTATGATAGAAATAATTAGTAAAAACAAATCCACACACAAGATACAAAGCTGAACTCTAATATAGAACGGCCATTACTGTTGAGCCTGGAATTACAAACCATTCCATCCATCTTGCCAGGCTATCACACAGAGGAACTATTCATGCCCACATTCACACCTCCCTCCAGTTTAGAGTATGTTAACCTCAATTGGCTGTCTTTTGAATGTAGGGTGTTGCGTACCCTGTGGCAACTCACGCCATCACAGGGAACTCACGCAAACGCCAGGCAGAAACCTCCAACAGGCTGGTGACTTAAAACCCAGGACCTTCATGCTTTGAATTGACAGAGCTAACCACTCCACCACTGTGCAATCCAATTTAAAAAGCGATGTGATATAGACTATATATAGGAATCCCTACTTGGGCTCAAGAACACTTCTGAAAGACTCATGCACATGGCACGGATGACTGGCACATCTGTGATGTCAGGTTTCGGAGTGGTGCGTCTTTTCCAAGGAATGTCTGAATCATTACAGCAAGACCATGTCAGACCATATTTTATGTGGTCGTGTACAGTTTGGCTCCTAAACTGGCCTGTCCAATGTCCAAATCTTTCACACACACACACATGTGGACCACAAAAGCAAAAAAGGTGATGCGGCACAGCCTTCTTTAAAAATATTTTTTTAAAAGCTTTTAGATTTTTTAAGTTTTAGGTTATATCATTTATACTCAAGCAAACAAAGCGATTCAGAATCTGAAAACTTTATTAATCCCAGAGGAAGTTTTGCAGTCTCAGTTTCTCCAAGATAGTAAGTTTCAAAACACTATTTTCAATTCATTTTAAATGATACTTTACACACATATCCAAACATTTTTGTGAAAGCGTCACTAACCTGCTGTACAAGATGGTAGACGGACCCATCGGTGCTCATAAACGATGAACTATCAACTGACGGAGCTCTCCCTACAGCAACTTACAAGGTCGGCAGAAGACTAAAACCTGGTTTCTAGTAATAGGAGTATATGAGGAGTTACTGGTAGAGGTTACTGCAGATACACATGCAAATTAAAAAGACTTATGAAGGACTAATTTGACTTTCAAAAATAGAATGAATGATGTTGGTGTCCATAGTTTTAGCATATTTTCATTTTGAAATTATGCATAGAGAAAAACATGCAATGGCATGCTCACTTTAAAGTCTGTTCT
Source organism: Pelmatolapia mariae (assembly GCF_036321145.2). NCBI lineage: Eukaryota > Metazoa > Chordata > Actinopteri > Cichliformes > Cichlidae > Pelmatolapia > Pelmatolapia mariae. Next base: position 59,631,888 of record NC_086241.1, read on the forward strand.
AGTTTTCATCTTTGCTTTGTGCTGTTGGCTTAGTGTTCATACCTAAGTACTGATAGAATTCTCTTATCTATGTATAAAATATATCATTTACATGAATCGATTGTCTTTGATATGCTGTTTGTTGATTAGGGATTGATAAGTGATCTCAATAATGGAATGGGAATAGCTAAATTCCCCACTCACTCCTGATTTTTCATATATGAAATCATTTTTTATGATTTCATACATTAAAACCACTTTATTTTTTTACATCAGTCACATTTGCCTTCAGTTGGGATTGGCATGCAATCCCTCGTTAACCTGTATTATATTTATTCAACATCCATGCTTTTGACTGTATGTCGGAAATTCTTTTGGATTTCTTGAAGTATTTCGTCTTGGACTGAATATACAAATGATAAATGGTGAATTACAAGAGTTTGTCTGAACATTTAGCAGGAGATAAATTGTGGCCTATGGTTAGCCACACGTAGGAACTAGCCATATTAATGTTTCACGGGGGATGTACTTTTGATGTTACTTTAGTGGCAAATCAGCACACTACCAAGCATCTATATTTACTTTTACATGATTTACATTATTATATAACCTTTTTGTTGTTGACCCAGAGTACAGAGAAGCTCTGTAATGCAGGGTGCCTAGTTTTTGGGTCCAATTTGCACAATCATTAGAGGCCTGAGCTTAAAACAAGGAACTTATTCACTCCAAGCATACAAATCTTCAGTCAAAATATATTTATCAGGAACTGACTGTTCATACGCTGGTAGGAGTATGTGAATTGTACGCATATTACAGGAAATGTATTTGGAGAGTCAGGTATGTAACTCTTGTGATATTCTTGATTAGGGTCTTGAAAAGATCAGAACAGAAGGACGTGGATACGTGCTTTTATTGAACAGCCGGACATCACACACTAACGTGTTGTTTTTTTAGCGGTGCACAAACATACCCTTTTTTGTTATACGTTGGTCAACCAAGAACTAGCCCTGTAACAGGCACTTCTGTATTTTACCACTGGGGGGCAACAATTCACTCTATTACAACTCTTATTTTATTTTATTTTTTAAATAAAAACGTTACGCATCTCTAATTACTGAACTCCTCACCCTATATCTAAGCGAGGTGCTGAACTCCTCCACTTGGGGCAGCAATTTGGTCCTGACGCACAGTAAACACTCTACCATTTTCCAGCTGAGACCTCAAATTTGATTCTCATTCCCACTCACATTCGTGTTGATTCTCATTCCCTCCACTTCACACTCGGATGCAAACCACTACAGTGAGAGCCAGAGGCCACCAACTGATAAAGCCGACAGAACCACATCATCTGAAAAAAGCACAGATGAAATTCTGTCCATAAAATTTATAAACAGAATCAAAGGGCAGCCCTGGTGGATGAAAAGGTTTGACTAAAGGGTAAACTCTCCTTTCCAGCACCCTGGCATATACCTTCCCAGGGAGGCTATGGAGTGTGATCTCCCTGTAGTTGAAGCACACCCTCCAGTTGCACTTCTTAAAGATTGGAATCCAGAGGGACCGCCCCATATCATCTCCACACCATGTTGCAGAGGTGTGTCAACCAAGACAGCCCACCAACATCCAGAGCCTTTAGGAACTCAGGGCAAACATCCAAGGGACAAACCTGACATTATCAGTGAAGTAATAAACATACATTTGTAACCCAGTGAGTTTACACGACTCAAAAATGCACTACAACATTGTTATTGTTAATTGTGATTCATCATTACTCTGTTAATCACTGAGTTGAGCTAAAGTAAATCAATAATAAAAGATAAATAATATAAATATAAGAATAAAACCCCAAAGAGTACATTTAACACCCCTACTGGTTAGGAAGGAACAAGCCCCGCCTTCCCCTGCTCTGAACCGTCACATGTGCTCAGACACAGAGAGAGACCATGCTGATTTTCACTGCCAAGCTTGTTGCTGGAAAATAAGTATTAACTTGATAAATTGAGCAAATATCCATACCGGAGATCTGCATGGACCTTGGAGAAACGGACCTGGTTTGTTGTGAACATTTTGGACTTTGAAACCATCGCGTGAGTCAGAAGCTGTTAAGCTAACCTTGAAGCTAAAAAGCTAACAAGAAGTTAACGGGGAATATAATGGCCCGATTTCAATGTTGTAGATCTGCACGGGTGCGGATGAAGTGGACAAGATCCTCTCTGAGAGTTGAACATTAGAAGTGTGCTGGTGAGTTAAACTGGGACTGGGCGAATCAGGCTAATGGAAAAGCTAACTAGCCTAATGCTCATAGCTGTAGCTGACCACGTTTTCACTGTGGGAGAGCACACGGGGTTTCTCACGGAGTTCAGCCACTCTGAGCACTCAGCTTGTGTGCTGATGATGTTCTAGTATTACTTGTTGAATATTAAATGCACTAAAATAAGATGATGGGATAAGTTAATATTGATCTTAAAGGTCATGAATCTACTTTTTTTTTTGTTACATTTGCTGCTCTAGCGGCACTGTATAGATGTCCGTGCGTACTCTTACTGTGCTGATAAGTTACCACATACTGTAAAACTACAGCATGTGGGCTTTTGTATACTTTTTGGTCATTTTATTTTGTACATTTGAATGTAATTAACATATTGCTTCACTGCTATGCAGTTCAAAGCAATGCTCCTGTAATTCAGTTAAAGGGGCAGTACTGTAAAAAATAATCTACCATAGTTCATGGTTTATTTCTGATAGAAATGTGCACCTTGATGATGGAATAAGCTGATTGTGATTTAAAGATTGCATTCATGATTAAGATGCACTGTAAAGACTGATTAGAAATGAAACTTAATGTTTTGTGCTTGTTTTTGTTAAAGCACTTGCATTATTTACTCATATGGCCATATACATCACTATAGTGTGTGAACTGAATTAGTAAATGGTAAATGGCCTGTATTTGTATAGCGCTTTACTAGTCCCTAAGGACCCCAAAGTGCTTTACACAACCAGTCATCCACCCATTCACACACTGGTGATGGCAACCCTGACAGCCACCCTGGGGTGCACTGACAGAGGCGAGGCTGCCGGACACTGGCGCCACCGGGCCCTCTGACCACCACCAGTAGGCAACGGGTGAAGTGTCTTGCCCAAGGACACAACGACCAAGACTGTCCAAGCCGGGGCTCGAACCGGCAACCTTCCGATTACAAGGCGAACTCCCAAGTCTTGAGCCACGATCGCCCTGTTGTTTACAGGTTAGGTTTTTTTGTTTGTTTGTTTGTTTTTTTTGTGGGATCGTGAGACCTGGATTTCTTCGTGACGAGGAAGATGGCGAGCCTTTCCCTTTGAACCGAACCACAGCCATTCCGAGTTGGCCCAGAAGGGCAGGTTGCTCTTCTCTCACGAACAATTGCAACAGTGCGGTAGGACGAAATCGCACCAATCACAGACTTTTGACCTATTGGATTTGACTTGACTGAACACTGACTATTAAGCCAGCAAGACTGACATATCTGAGCTCAGATAAGATTCTGGTTATTATTATTATTGCTGTCATTGTATTTTATTTTATGTTTTCATTCCTGTTTATGAAGTGCTGTTAAATTGTTGCTAAATAGTTCAATACAATTCAAAGCAACTTTACCTGTGGCTCCAGTCATTCTTCTGCACGCAACTCACTTTATCCCTCCTACGAATCTAGCTATTGGCCCATTCTCTCCATCTTACTTTAACTTCCCCTATCCTATCCTGTACTTGGCTACACATTCTTAAAAGTCAAGGCAATATCTTCTGAAAGGACATTTTTTACAACCAAACTAGTACTAAAAAATCATCAAGTACAGAGAAAATATCACCATAAAATATTATTACTTTTCTTCCCATGTCAAGCTCCTGTATATCACTTTTCACATATATCAGCATAGTTCACCTGGAGAAACCTACAAGGAAGGAAATAACCATTTGATTTAGGCCTGTTACCTTGCTGCAGTTTTTTATACTGCTAGAATACATGTTGTTCTATTTAACATGGCCAAAGTTTAAAATAATGAGGTCAGCAAATGTGTAGGTAATTTTTATGATCCAAAAGCTTAAGTGTCAGACAGTTTGAAAACAACCGGTTCATGAGTTTGGTTTTGGGAGGGTGTTTTAGCCAATCTATTTGGTCTGTGGTGTCAAGGTGAAGACGGATATTAATAAAATAATCACTCAGGGACTCAGCTCTGACTATATGCAGTAGACCCACTCACCTGCTGTTTGAGGGGGGTCTCCAGTCAGAGGAAAACCTGCTTAAAGCAGTAAACGCCCAAACTGAGGATTAACTGAAGAGGCCTAGTATGAGGTAAATAAGGTTTATTTTAAAATGTGAATCGAGTTCTATTGTAAATGAATAATATAATCACATTGAGCTGGAAATGCCCATCAGTGATCATGAAATGAAGCTGACAAGACTTAACTAAGACACTGACAGGTTCAACTGAGTCTTTGTAAATAGAATTAAAAAACAACTAGTGCTGAAATAAAATTTGTTTAGGATGGACAGCTGCAGGCCTCATCAATAATGACATCAATAATTCCTGAATGACTATAATTATTTATTTTTCTTCTATATTAAGTATGTTAAAGGTTATACAAAGAGAGCAACAGAGTGTGACTTGAAATATGGGAATGTAGATGTGATATTGCACAATATGGACATCAAGGGCGGGAGGAGAGAGAAGAACATGTATAAAAAATATCCAGTGCACATTGGATAAGGTGTTCTTCCTCTAGTTTCCTGCAATTGGTATAGAGAGCATCATCAGAAGATTAGCCACTCCCAAACACTGGACTTACAAATTGGATTTGTATTTTTTGGCTTTTTTTTTCTCATTTCTGCTGTGTTGGATTATAACTTCCAAGGATTTGGCTGTTTCCTGTTGGATAAGTGATGAGTGCATCTTCCAGCCTGGCTGTGCCCATCCTCCTCTTAGTCACGCCGCTTAAGTTCAGTATTAGACAATCAGCATTAGCTTGCAGTAGATTAATTAGATGAGTAAACAAGGTAAAAGCCTGTGTATTATTATATATTTTGTGGCTTTCTCTAATTTTTGCTGTCTTGGATTATAACTTCCAAGGATTTGGCTGTTTCCTGCTGGATTATAAGTGATGAGTGCACTGAAATCCATGTTGGATTTACTTAATTCAGTAATGGACAATGGTTGCACACAACTGTTTTGCTTTGGCAGAAACTTAAACAACTTAGTTTAATCAACACAACTTATTTATATTCAATAAACCTGTGCATTTTGTGTTGATTAAACGTGATTGAAACATGGTTAGATGAAGTAAGTTGAACTCTTGGAATATTGTAATCATTGACAATTTTGTCTTTTTTTTCCCAAACTATTCAATAGCTTTTACCCCAATACTACTTGGTCACTTAAATACTACATGTTATCTTCATATTACATAATGTTCAACAAAGTCTAGAGTCTGGTTAACATAAAAATTAAATGGATTTACAACAACTACCATCCTCTTGTCTTTATCCGAGTTGCAGGGGGGCTGGGGTATAACCCTGAAATGATAGAGGTAAGAGGCAGGGTACATATACTCTAGGGCACATATACTGAAAAAAGGAAAGGCGGCTGCTCGACTTGACTGAGATGGATGCCTTCCTCAAACCACGATCCAAAGCCGTCGAGATTAAATCACATGCAGTGTTGCGAGATTTAACATTGCTATATTATTGACTTACTTCACTCGAACATGATATGAACAATTTAATATACCCTCTCTGCATATCATGTAGTTTCTACACTATATCGTTACACTTAACTTTAAAGCATGAAGCAATTGTGTTGAATACATGCAAGATGCTTACATAAATTCAAAAGATGGCCAATCCCTTTTTTCAGTGTTCTTCTTCCAGCCTGGATATGCCCATCCTCCTCTTAGTCACAAGTTCAGTATTAGAAATCATCATTAGCTCGCAGTAGATTAATTGGATGAGTAAACAAGGTAAAAGCCTGTGTATTATTATAAAATCACTCAAAGGGTTATTACAGGTTACGCTATCCTTGAAAAGTAAAAGATCCAGAGCCTATTTTTCAGGCTACTTTATTTTAACTCCAAGTGCACGGATTATAGGTGAGAACTGCTGCTAACGATGTGGCTGAGAATTGTATTTCATCTGCAAGGCCACACAAGCAAGGACGCCGTCAGAAGGCGCAGGATCGTCATGACAAGGACTACAAAGCAGTTAGAGCAGTATGACATAAAGCCCAGTTCACACCTCAGATTCTTGTAATTTTAATAACAATAACCAAGAGTATAATCTTTATACATGACGAGTGTACATTCTTGTTTTTGTGTGTTACAGAGCAGAGACAGGGTGACATGTTTATTGTACACAAGCAGCGCGAGAAGGGGTTTCAGTGGATGACACAGATGAGGAGTGGGCTGAACAGGACAAAGAAAACTTAAAAACTGAAGCAAGATGTGAGCCCAAATCCCATTTACAGAAATAAAATCCTCACGCAGGTTTTCTTCTTTCCTTTCAGCTGAGAGTTTTCCTTCACCTCTTCACTGCTAGGTGCTATTTAAGACGTGCAATGTACAGCATTATTAAATCACATTTCATATGAATATGTATATTGAACAAAGAAACACAGATATGCATACAACAATTATGACAATTTCTGACTTGTATTACTGAAAATAAACCAGAATAAACAACAAAGAAACAGTCACATCAAAGAGTAAATGTAGCTCATGAATCTAATATATTTGATTTAACTGTAGTGTTTTGTGAGTATACAGGTGTACAGGTGTTGTTTAGGACTTTTTAGTTGTTGATTCCAACTTTGTGGAGCTTTCGCTGATGGTTGGTGGAGCCTGCAGAACAGAGGAAATAGATGTGCGTCATTCATTATTAGTCACTGTGGTCATTTACAAACAAGCTGTGGTTCACTTACTTTTTTCCTGAAAGAATTCAGCAGTGCTTCACGGGTCTGTCAAAATCAGAATAAAAACAAAGTTTGATGAAAACATTTCCAAGGATATTTTTGATAACTGTTGATAATAATTTTATTAAAATAACTGAAATAACACAGAATAAACCTGAGAACAACTACAACAATAATGACATCGATTCAGCTGTGGATTTTAGATCATGCACTCCTGCCATTGGCTTCAAACTTTAAATATATTCAAATGTTATCACAGTGATACAGCAGCATGTAACTAAACTAGGTAGGCCTCTTATCTCTAGAAGTAAATGACTTTACCATTCTGTCCCCCAGGCACGTGGTCAACAAAATAAACAAACCCTAGAAGTGAAAAACAAGCATTTAAAAAAAAAAAACAACAAGCGATACTTTTAGCAGAACAGATATTGAGTCTGATCAGTTTAATAATTGTGACCATACCTGGAATGCGTTGAGCACAACAAAAGCGTAGTTCACAGCTAAAGTCACAGCTCCAGCTGTGAGGTCCAGACTAAATGTTGCAAATCCAAAAATCCATGGCAAACCAAAGATTGGCGTCAGAAGAATAACTGATCTCAGGACAGTTTTGGCGGCCTGTATTTCTTTCTCATGAGATTTTTCTGTGATCTTATGGTCCAAAAGCTTCATGATTACCACTATCATGGCAAACAAGTTGATAAAAACAATTATACCAACTGGGAGAATGAATGTATAGATGGTTCCTTTCAGAGTTCCAGAATAGACCAGCCAACAGGTTTTCGTACTGAAATACGCGCCTTGAGCGCCGGCGTTGTTGGTGAGAAATGTGATGAAAACAATGAGAAAAGGACAAACGTAGCCCAGGATCAACGAGAACCTCAGATAGGTTTTCTTGCTCACTTTGTGAAACAGGAAAACTGCCTGATGAAGGAGCGTGGTGCTCAGGCTCAACATCCAAAAGAACATGGCCAGGTAGCAGAAATGCTTCAGAAGAGCCGCGATTCTACACCAGATTTCTGAAATGCTCTCTGGTTTAGAAGATGCCAGAAAACAGCAATCTGCCACCAGCAAACAAAGAGAAATGTTCACATGGGCGGTGTGGCGCAAATACAGAGTATTTGTCTTGACTACTTTGCTCCAGACGGTCAGTTCTATCAGGAGGCTGATAACGAGTGACACCACCGACACAGAAAGTCCAGCGTACGTTATCTCGGTCATGTAAGGGATTTCAATGGGACGCCTGGACATCAGAATGGCAAATGAAGTCAGATGATTGCAAGTGCACTCGTCAGGTTTAGAAGCACCCCCCCATACACATCCGTCATCTGTCCATTTGCTCTGGTTGTAGTTCCATGAGACACATTGCAGACTAACATCGGGAGGCCTGGGTGTGAGCAATGGGAACTTTATTGTAATCTGAAGGTTTTCTTTTCCCCCTTCAGTAGTGGTTGTTGACACAACAATACTGTTGATGTCAGATGTCAGATCTGTTCTATTGGGCAAATAGTCCTGCAGGTTATTGAATCCAGCTGTTTTTACGATGCCATTTCCTGAGCTTCTAACAGTGACTGCGGCATTGAACACCGTATTGGTGCATGTTTTTCCACTGCATGTGCCTATATCTATATTTTTTTGATCAGAATCATTACTTATGGTTGACATTTTAATTAAATTCTCAACTGACTGCAGATATTTCTCAGCCAGGGTTTGGTTGCTTTCAGGATTCTGTTTATTCCATGAGTTTTCAAGAGACTCATCCAGCAGATTACTGGATGAGGCCAGGAGATTCTGAAAAGAAAAACAAAGTTTTGAGGGTGATATAACTACAATGCTTAAAATTAATCATGAAAAACTGAACTAGTCAAAATTTACCACATGCAGCTTCTTATCTGCTTCCCTAGTTGGTCATTGATTGACCCTCGATTTCTTTGAGTAAGCCACTGTCAAAACTAATAACTTGAGGTGACTGTTGTTGTGATTTGGCGCTATATAAATAAAACTGAATTGAATTGAATTGAATAATGGCTAAGGTGGTGACGTGTGGCTTCCTGTGGCTTCTTCACAATAAAAGGGACAGGGTTATTCAGCACTTGAACTCTTTTAATATGAAGTAACAGCAGCAGGAAATTCTTGAGTTGCATTAGCAATGAACTAATTGTAAATAGTAAAACTGCTAATGTATTTAAAAAAGTGAATAAATAGATTGGAAATTTGTTTCCTTGTAACTCATAAAGATTCCAACTTTACGTACAAGTATTTATACTTATTCATTTTAATATTTGTTAAAGAATTTAAATAATAATAAAAATAAAGCTTCTTTGATACTTACTTTAGTTGTGGTTACATTGTCTACTACTTTCAGTTTGTCACTCATGGTGCTGAGTACATCAACTGATGCATTCACATTAGCAAAAGTGTTAATACGCCCTGAATTTTGAGTGACATTGTTAAGGTTAGAAAATATTGTTTCTGCATTTTTATCTAATGCCCCAAGTCCAGTGTCAGAAATCTGTAACAAGAGCACATATGAATTAGTCAAGCCTAACTGTATCAACTACAGTGATTTTGACAAAAAGATGAACAACTTTCCATTTTTCTGTTCTGTAAAAATCTCATAACAGTTGGAGAATTTGTTGCTATATTAAGTTAGAGATTATTAAGTTACTTTCCTATCATATGGAAACAATTTCTTAACATAAATTATGAAACTTAAGCTTACTTACTTTTGCATTTTGCAGTACATTGTACAGATCTGAGTTCACGCATTCTGACACCTCGTCTTTCCATTGTGCATTTAAGCTGAAAATATTAATTTTAATATTGAATATCTTAACAAATGTCACAAATAAATGTTCACTTATGAACTGGTCAAATGATGTTCCCAGTCACAAATGCAAACAATCATTGTTGGTGGACTCTTGGAGCCATTTCAATACAAAAAAATAAATAAAAATAGTCAAACAAATAACTGATACATTATTACATAATAAATATGATCAGCAGTTGGATTCTTACTTGCATTCCCTTTTTCTTTTTCCAGCAGAGTTTGTGCATTTTAAGACTGAAGTGAAACCAGCTTTGGTGTCTCCCCATACACCTTCAGCCGGACAGTACGGGTCACCTGCTGTTTTTTCGAAGAAACTTTCATACATTAACTAAGACAATATCAAAAGTTAATTTAGAGAATGATGAGTTCAAATCTGTTGCAGAAATTATATCCTATAATGTCTCAAAAATATTTGGTCTCTCCAGAAACACTCTCTCATCTTTGAAGTAATCAATACAGCCTGCATTCATTCATGATTCTAAAACATTGGGCCGCTCTCCTATATTTTATATAATAAGTATAAGAAGCAACTTAATACTTTACCCCATTTTATTTTACACTGTATATATCACTATCACTATATCTATTTTTACAAACTACTAGTGTCATGGTAAAAAGAAAGTGCACCCTCTTTCACTTTCACAAGGTTTTATATATCACAACAATATAAAATAAAACCTCTGGACCTTAGCAGATTCACAAAATATTTAACTACAACTTCAGATACACAATATTTTTAATACATTTATATTCTGTGTCATTATTTATGTAACAAAATTTAAGTTAAATGCAGAAGCACTGTGTCCACCCGCATTAAGTACACCCCATGATTCAGTAGCTTGTAGAACCACCTTTATTGTGGACAAACCTCTCCACGTTGGTCCTGTCGGACAGTGTTCCAGAAGTCCTGTGGTTTGTTCAGACGCAACTTTGCAAACCTAAGCCATGCTGTCAATTTGTTTTTAAAGAGAAGAGTTTACTCCTGACAGCCCTTCCAAACAAGTAACACTCATTCTGCTTTTTTGTAATTATATTGTGTTTAACATTAACATTTAACATGCTAACTGTGTCTGAGATGTAGCTCTTGGGTTTTTATGTAATTTTTCTGCACAGTCTAACCTTGGGTTGCTAGGATGTGCACTCCTGAGAAGATTAACAGCTGTCTTGAACATGTTCCACTTGTGAGTAATATTTCGTATTGCTGAATTATGGACGTTAACTTGTTTGGTCTTATATCCCCACCCAGTATGGGGAGTAACAGCTGTTCTATTAAGATCATTGTTGGTGTCTTTCTTATGTGTTAACACACTACTGAATGCTCCAGATCAGCAAACTGATCTGCTTTTACAGAGGTGCTCAAACTTACTGACTTACTCCCAAACTTACTCATGGCAGGGTACGCCGGTGATTAGGAAGTAGACCCAAGAGCAGGACATGGAGGAGGACAAAACTGTGGTGAACTAAAATCGAGCTGTTTATTGTGGCTGATGAAAACCAGGAACATACAACAAGACATTATCAACAGTGGCAAGAACTAAAACTAAACCTAAACTGGGCAAGACTGGCAACTATGAATGAACTATGACACTATGACAAAACTGTGATACCTGATACCTGACCTGAACATGATAGTGAGCATGATAGAAACTGTGAGGAAAAACCAAGAGTTAAAACAATGAACATGCCCTGAACACAATCATGCAAAACACTAGAAACACTGACATGACATGGGGGAAGTATAACAGATGACCTGACGATGACTTAACACATGGACTAAATACACGCAAGGGGTGATCAGGAGTGGAAACATATGAGGGAACAGCTGACTAGAATGAACATAATGACGCCACAGTGGAAGTGAAACTAAAACAATGAACAAAAGTACCTTTCAAAGTAAAACAGGAAACATAATAAGACACAGACATGACATGAGCTAAACGACATGAAACACAAGACAGGCAACGACGTGGACTGACGTGGAGAATTAACACTGTGGAAACATACAGAGGGAAAAGGGAAACTGGAGATGAGGCAAGGACATAAGTAAGCACCTGAAGGGCGAGTGACACTTAACACAGGGGTGAAAACACAAGGGGAACTTAATCAACAAAAGAACTAACATGGCAACCTAAAATGAGCTTTGGACAAATAAATGACAGCCAAACATAAACAATGAATATCAAAATACCAAAAAACGCAAAACACTGAGTCACATGACCCAGGACCGTGACACTGACAGTCAGTTAATCAGCAGGAAGGGTGTATTTAGTTTTTCACACACTGCTTCTGTATTTTTGCTTAGTTTTTTGTTAAATAAATAATGACACAGTGTAATATTCCATGTTTTGCAGTTTATCTGAGGCTGTATTTACCAAACCTTTAGACCAGCAAAATATTAATTAATTGCATAGTCTAAAGCAGGATAAAAAAAGAAAAGTATAAACAAAACCCATAATAAAATATGTGTGTCTTACAGCTATAAATATCACTTCTTTTTATTTCTATTTCTTTTAATTTAATTGTAATTATTTAGGAATATGTTTTGGGGCATTTAAAATGGCAAATCTTTTGACTGTCCTTATTAAGGTAAGTAATGATTTATAAATATTTTGGTTGGTTTATCTTAAAATATCAGCAACTTCAGACAACTTTAGTGAACTGGCACTTTTTGAATAAAATTAAATCAGCTGAATTTGTTTTCATTTATTTTTGCCAAAGACAAGAACTTTGTTGTAGGATTTCTTTAAGTTATGCGTTTAATCCTTATTACAAAATGCAATAACTTACCGGCAATGATGTTGAAGGGCACCGAAGCACTTGTATTCTGCCCAAGTCTGTTTGTAAATATACACGATGCTGTAGTTTGATTGTTGTTGTTTACACCACAGTTGATAATTTTTTGAGCTGAATAAATTTGTGTTTTGTCAGCTGCAAGAATGATACATTCATGTCATGGATTTTCATAACAATTCTTGCAAAAGAAATATTTTGAACTAAAATTATTTGGCAAATAAGAAAAGAAGAGAAAATATGCATACCTGAAGTTGTTGAATAATCTTTGAGGCCGTCACCATTCCATGTGACATTATAAGGTTCAGTGCTATTATTTATGTCACATTGGGCTGCTACTTGGAGAACATCATCATTAGTTTTACAGCGTGGAAATGATGGCACAGTGAAGACAGCAATGTCTGGCAGTAGAGCTACATCCAGTACAGCACTGCCTTTGTGTAATATGTTGATTGTACATGTCAGATTGGCATTGCCACAATTTTTGGTTTGTTGGTAGAGACACAAGTATGTTCCTAGAAAAAAACACATGGTTAAAGCTGGTACAAGTAGGAATTAGATTTAATCCAGATAGTGTTACTGAGTTTTTCAGCTCATAGTGCCAAACTAGTTAACTGTTTAAAGCCTGAAACATTCCCAGAAAAAAAGTGAATGAAAAGTGAATGAAATATTTATTGAACCTTCTGACATAAAAAAGAAAAAAGAAAAAGAAAAAAAGAAAGAAAGAAAGAAAGAAAGAAATATCAAATTGCATATACAAGTTTTAATTTGTATCACATTCGAGATGTAAAAAAATATATCTTTATTTCTTTATTTTTTAATTGCTTAAACATGTATTGTACAATTTATTTAGTTTTTTTCTGGGTGAGTTTACACTAATTATAGAAAAGTCTCACATACATACATACAAACATACCTTTCCAGAGTTCTGTCACTTCTTTGAGCTGGATTTTACTCTCTGTTTGTGATAATATTGTGACAGTTGAAACTGTTCCATTAGTTATGTCATATTGCCCATTGATGTTTGTTATACTCCATTTTGGTGTAGTTCCAAGGTCCTCCGTTGCTATGCAAGTGATGGTTTTGCTAACGGCTCCATAAGGGACGGGCATGTTGTTTGGCATTATTAAGCGGACAACACCTACAGAGAACAAACAATAATAATCAATTGCCATGGAAACCACATACATCTAGATGGTATGGCATATGGAAATACTGCCACCTTGCGGCCAGTCATTGAAACTTGAAAGCTTTTACAGTTCCATGAACGCCATAGGTTGAATAGCACTGTAGCTGCAGATAAACCATCTTTAAAGCGTATCATTATAAACTAAAACCAGATGCGTGAGGTTTAGAGAGATTTTTGTCTCTCGCTCATATTTTCTTGATCTTTATCAGAATAATATGATTGTATCCATAGCATTGTTGACCTCAGGTTATCATTTTATAATAGAAACAAAGAAATAAAATTGGGATTTTAGCTGGAAACGATTTGTAAACATTGAAAGGTTATTTAGCTGAACTGGTCATTTAAATAAGAGTGTTAGTCAAATTTTACACAGTGAAAAAATGTTTGTATAATATGCACAACATTTCATGGCAGTCCATCCAGTTGCTGTCGAGATATGTCAGTCTGACATGTTGGTGAAGAATGATAATCAAGGAGCGCTAAAATGATATCTAAAAGGCAATCTAACAGAATTTGCATAAAATTTGAGGAAAAAAAACACCTTCCGTCCAGGTTGGAATTAACTTCTAATATGTGCGCCCTCCACAGGTAGATTACATTACCTGCAGTCTCCATATCAAGCGAGGCTGACAGAATTCGGCTGATGGCTTCTGAACTGTTAATCAGAGTTTGTGAATTGACGGTTGAAGCTATGCTCATTGTAAAATCTATGAAGAGGCTTCCGAGCCTTCAATAAAAAACAAAGACAGATTTTAGTCACACATGTAAAATAAATTTACCAAAACATTTTATTTGTGATAAAAGAATATACCTGAATCCTGTAATGTTTAAAGAGTCAAATCCCCGCAGAGTGCTGTACACTGTTTTCATCTAAGAGGCAACAAAGGATGGAAAAAGAGTTAATAACAGTATTCTTTATTTATTATCACGGTAATAAATACAGTGTATATTTTTAAATAACTGTTTATTACCTGTGTCAACAAGTCATTTCTGCAGTTTATGTATTCCTGGGATTGTGTGTTTTTCAGACAGTTTTCATATTTGGTTGCCTGTGTAATTTTCACAGATCCTGTGATGGTAACTGTGAGCAAGAAAATGTCAGTATTGTTTTTTGAATGCCTTCAACCTTGATGTATACAAATTACATAAATTTGAAAAATTAATTAATTAATTAATTAAAAATAAATACCTGTGGTGTTTAGGATACACTTTGCGTCTGCACTATTCAAAGTACATGTTGCATCGCCGCAACATTTTGGATTAGACTGACAGAAAGTGTCGCTCCATATGTTGCCCGGCTTGCATTGACATACTTTGCTGCCTGTATCATTTGTGCACACTTATAAGGACAAGAGTTACGCAGGGTTAGAGTTATAGGTTATAAAAGTATTTTCTTCAGAAATCACAACATGGTGTATGTGGAAGATTGGAAATTAGTTTACCTGTTGTCATTACAGGTGCTTCAACAACTGCATTGTTATACGTAAAACTCTTCAGTATGCTCGTGATATTTTCAATTGCACTTTGGTCTATTATCAGTTTGGCATAAAGCATTTGTGTTGAGTTATCAGCCTGTGAAGGAAAAGTTCCATTTTTTCTGTTTTTAAAATTTTATGTTACGGTTGAATTTTAAGATCAAAATGTTTAATTTTGTGTAATCAACAAACCTGACAGAAGTTTATGCCCAAGATGTAAAGAAATAAAAAGGTCCACATCCTGTTTTGGGAAAAATTAATTATATTTTTAAAAAGCATTTGGTGTAGCAAACAATAGCATTTATTAATTATAAATACTATATATATAAATACTATAATTAAAATTTTGCACTTCCATGCAACACCAGCCAAAAAATGCAAAAATTCTGCCTTTGCAAAGTTTATAATGGCAATAAGATTAAAGAGATGATAGAGATCATTAATGAAGGAAAGAGAGAGAGGCCATTTTTTGCATGCAGAGTGGAGTGGAGTCAGAATCAGAATACTTTACTAATCCCAGAGGAAACATATCTGGAAATATATCAGGAAATAAAAATCCTGATATATTACATAAAAAAAGAAATTTAAACTAAGTTGAAATTGAGGTGCCCCTCTTATCATACTGACTGCCAGGGCTCATACCACCAACCTTCTAATACCTCCTGAGCCACAGCCACCCACAATTCAGGATCAAATTTCAAATACATATTTTAAAAATTCCAAGTTTAAAAACACTATTTTCAGCCAAATTAGTTTAAATGGTCACGTTGTGGAAAATCGCAAATACTGAAAATTTTACTAACCTGGTGTACAGGATGGTAGAAGGACCCATCAGAGCCCAAAAATGATGGTGGCGCACCAGATGGAGGTATCCCTACAGCTGCTCACAAGGAAATGGTCAACAGAAGACTGAAGTATTTTTTAACGTGACAGCAGTAGATGACCAGTTACCTGTAGAGGTTACTGCAGATAGACATGCAAAGTAAAAAGGCTGTCATGTACCACTAATTTGACTATCAAAAACAGAGACTGAATGGTGTTTGTGTCTAATATGGTTTTCATTTTGAAACTATGTGTACAGAAAAGTGCAGTGTCACCTGAATAACTCCACAATACAGTATCTTATATAAAGCAAAAGTGTAGTTTATTTATTAGATGCGAGGCATAATAAAACATAAAAAAACCCCATAAAAAATAAACAACTTTTAACTTATAAAACCGAGTGTGAAACTCACCCCAGACCTATCAGAAAGTAACATTTTTATGACATCATATATGAAAAGGACCGTTTTTATATCAGTGATGTTTGCCTTCAGACTGAACTATACTGTTTATTCAGTGTTCAACTTGCTGCTTCAGAGTAACTTAAGCATGTGTTAATGTGAGGTGACCATTAATTTTTGTACACATATTAACGTTTCACAAGGGATGTACCATAATAATTTTTCCTATTTATTTATATATTCTTTGAACTCTGAACTCCTCCACAGGTCCTTATATGTCAATATCAGGTTGGTTGCCATTTCCAGTTTACCAGTGATATGTCCTTATTTGACACAAATCCCAACTCTCAAAGTAAAAAGATCTTTGAGCATAAACTGATGAACTAAAGGACGTTTTAGTAAATTAACTGTCCAATCCCTTCTTAAAGTATTATTACATGTATTATCTGTTGAATAATTGATTGAATTGTTAATTTTCCTTGTGAATTTGTTGTACACCACCTTATCAAAGAAGACCAGTGAGAACTGCAAACATATTGGAAAGCCAACTCTTTTCACGTGAATGCAATGGCAAATTAGCCCTATACCAAGTATCTATATTTACCATTTACAGTTTTTTTTTACATAACCTTTATGTGCTAACAGACCTTATTATACAAACCTTGTGTTGAGGACCGAGCGTACAGAGAAGCTCTGTAAGGAGGTACTTTTATGGGTCCCATTTGGATAATCATTAGTGGTCTGACCTTAAAACAAAGAACTCATTTGTCCAAGTATTATATGAATACAAATGTTTAGTCAAATGAGATTTAGGAGCAACTGACAACTCTTTCTAGGCAAGGTGAACTGATAAAGAGTTTACAGCTAAACAGATATTACAGGTAATCTATTTGGAGACTTATGGTATCTAACTCTTATTATTATTATTATTTTTAAATAATAAGCCTCACATTTGATTTTTAGATTAAACATATACAGTAACTTGACATCGCATTCAATTATATTTTCAAAGGTGATTTGATATAAATGAGTTCAACTGAGTTCAATTCCATCAGGCCGGGGTCTTTCTGTGTGGTGTTTGCGTGGGTTCTCCCCGGTACTTCGGCTTCCTCTCAAAGACGTGCAGTTGGTGGGGTTAGGTTAATTGGAAACTCTAAATTGCCCATAGGTGTGAATAGTACATCCTGAACAATAGAACACCCTGTCCAGGGTGTACCCTGCCTCTCGCCCTAATACAGCTGGGATAGGCTCCAGTGCTCCCCGTGACCCTGAAAAGTGGATTATGTATTACATACAAATAACTCATGTGTGATGCCAATTACTTATTAAACAAAATGAATATAAAAAATACTTTTAGCTTTCAGTCGTTTCTATTCTAATGATAAAACTATAGTAGTAGTGTAATAAAATATATCTAAATTAATATTTTCATTCATCAACTTAACAATCTGGATATTATTTAAATCGATGACTTATCAGTTGGTTAAAAGAAAAAAGATAGTATTGGCAAAATAGGAAGTGAAACTTCCTTGTTTATTTTAAAAAAAGGACATCCAGAATAAAAGCTGCTTTCTCCCAAACTTGATTTAGGAGAAATGCAAAACATTTCTTTTAGTTTGAATGTTGTAGAGAAGTCTAAATCTAACCAGCCGCAACCGAAAACATGCGCATGAAGGGAGACTATAAGTTAAAAAAAATAGCGCATTCAAAATGTACAAGAGTAAAAAGTGTCTAAAAGCATAAATGATAATATTTAGTGACTTGAATACATGATTGGAATGTAGATCTTTACATTAACAGCATTTTAATGATGTAACTAGCTGGAAAATAGCTCGTATATTTAAATCTTAATACTGTTGGTGTTTTTCTGTCCAGTTACTTATTATATACATTGTATGGTACGTGCAAGTTAAGAAAAAATCAAATTGCTTTAAGGAAAGTACGATATTATATTAATACAACTAACTCAGTACGATGTTTGAGTACGTTTGAAAAATGTCTAATCATTTAAACACCAAGCCTGTAGTTTTAATGCAAGCTAATTATAAATAGCACTAGTTGTAAATTTGGACAGGGACTCAATTTTTGTCATTTTGCCTCTATACACCACCCCAGTGGATTTTAAATCAAACAATCAATATGCAATTGAAGTGTAGACTTCCAACTTTAATTCAGGAAGTTTAACAAAAGTAATCAACTGTTTTGGAATTAAATACAATTTAAACACAGTCCTCCAACTACATTATACTAATCTTCATGTGTGAAACTTGTGCAGGGCCCGCTGAAATTTGCAACCGCAAAAATAAAATAAAAACTTAGGAAAACAAAAAACAAAACAAAACCCAAAAGGTTGATTCTGTTCATCTGGATGTCGTAGCGTTTTCAGCGGGAGAAACGTTTCGTCACTCATCCAAATGACTTCTTCAGCCTCAGCTGACTGCAGGTTTCCCCAGCCTTATAAACAGTACGTTGCATAATGACTGAAACTAGCACTGCTGAATGAACAATAGGTTGACATTGTTCATTAAGTGGTGCTAGTTTCAGTCATATCGGCCAGTTTCATTGACTTTTTGAACACGTCAAACACAAGGAATCATTTGTGCTTCCAAATACTGAGACTGGGATGATTGTGTAGCTCTGGGTCAATTCCTTTTACAAAGTGTTGTGTTTACTTTAATATTTACTCTGAACTTCTTAAAGATGTCAAATTACCCCAATATTAGAGGATAAAAATCAAATTAAACAATTTCAATAATATAAAAAACTAAACTTTAAACATTTTCTTAAAACTTACAGAAACAAATCTATTCAAAACTATAGACTAAAAAAAATAAAAAAGTCAAAACATAAAACAACAAAAACTCTAATGAAAACAACACAAAAGACAACAATGTAACTATAAAATCTTTAATTCTCTTTAGAAAATTTTGTACTTTTTCTGTCAAGTAATAATCATACATTCTTAACATACAAGGCAGTATCTTTTCACAGGACCATTTTTAAAACAGCCACAGTAGTGCTAAACAGTCATCAAGTACAAAAAAAATATCACCATAAAATATTTTTACTTCTTTTCCTCTTATGTTCAGCTTTTTAACATGTACTCAGGAAAAACCTTCAAGAAAGCAGCTAACAATTTGAAGTGAGCATTTTATTCTTCACCCTACTTGCTGCAGTTTTTTATACTGTTCCAATAGGGGATGCTCAAATTTAACATGGCCAAAATATAATGAGGTTGGCATATGTGCAAAGTTTCGGTGTGAAAGTTGCCTCTATAGTCTTTGCTCATTTATGTCAAGGTGAGAGTGGATATTCCTAAGATAATCATCTCAGGGACTCAGCTTTGGCTCTGCTGTTTGCGAGAGGCCCTCAATCAGAATACACCTGCTTAATGGAAGAGAAGCTAAAACGGATGTTCAACCGAGGAGCTGCCTCAGGGCCTAGTACAACTTGTCAGCTGCATTCACATAAAGCTGGCAAGTAGTGTAAGTAAGACATAACTGACTCAGACACTGACAGGTTCAGCTGAGTCTTTTGACATAAATAGAAAAACAAACAAAAAAAACTGATGTTAAATGTTGAAAAATTTGTAGCTTTGAATGCTGCAGGCATCAATCTAATGTGGACGATATTCACAACTTCTACATGTAAATTTTTAGAGGGAGCTGAATAGAGCCTCTTGTGACAGACGTCGACGTCACACTGCGGTTTCATACTCTACGAAAGTCTCGGAAAGAAAACTTTCCCTCTCTTCCAGTGATGATCTATCTTCTTGTGGGAATGCCAGTCCATTACCTTCTTTGTGTTGTGAAGGTGGCCTCTGTGGTGCTGCAAGCTATACGTATATATTTTTTAATTTAAAAAGATAAAAACACACATAAGGAAACTGATTTTATCAAATATTCACACCTGTGAAAAAGCAGCAAATATTTAACAGTGATCATTTTGATTATAGACACCATGTTAGTTAGCATGCTGACATTATGCTAAGTGCTACTGGCAGCCACTCCCTTATTCACAAGGGGTCTCCACAGAAGGTAGCTTTACACGTTCAATTTGGTATTTTCTGCCAGAGATCCTTTCTGATACAGCCCCAAAGAAGGATCAAACCAGGGATGTTTCACGTACCGCTACTGCTAGCACTGATAGGAATTCATTTTACAGATGCCGAAAGATTAAAAAACTAGATTAACAGTGGAGATGGACAGGATTTTACAAGGAGCCATAGAATGCATTTAAAACATTTTCAAACTCTTGAAATATTTCAGACTTTAAAGTTTTGGTGCAACCACATTAACAGATAAGACCTGGTACAGCTATATCAGGAAGAGCATACACATTTGTATTAGGTATGCTACACTAACACTGACATGACATGCCAGAGTCTGACACATTGAAAACATTTTAAAACCAGATAGACCAGTGCCCTCCCACCAAATTTTGTGCTACACATTTCCATAAACTGTTACAATGACTGACTGCTGCCAACTTCCGAATTTTGACTCTAAATGATGCAGAGTACATACGAACGAAATGCAAGCAAGCATACATAATATTTAGTCTAATTTTGGGAAAAAGGGGGAAGCAGCATTGTATTCAGTGGTGCCTGAAGATGTTTACGGATAATCCCTCCCACTGCCTCCATATCCAACACTCTCTCATTTCCAACATAATAAAAAATGTCTATGAGACCAGATTTTTACTCCTGCAAGAATACAACCTCTGACGAATCAGTCAGGATAAATTACTTATAATAAAGATGAATGAAGTCACCGAGTTCTGAATCCTTTTAAGTCCTCCTAAATAGGTGAATGCACCTCTTTCAGTTTTAGTCTAAAAAGAACTATGAGTTTCTTACATAGCCCTGACTGATATGAGGATTCCTTACACAAGACTGAAATATTCTTGATTAGAGTCTCTCTGATTATCTGATTAGTCTAACTGTTCCAATTCTTACTTTAAATCCAGAGGAGACCATGCTTTTCAGGTTGTAGCACCTAAATTTTGCAATAGCCTTCATCAGCCTGTCAGGTCAGCTCAATAAAAATTAGCTTTAAACGACTGCACGACTGGACAATCTGCAATTTGCAGTGTTAATCCTGGCAATTAGCAGTCAGTTAATAAATAAATCTAATCCGCAGGTTCATACATATTACGACTGGATGAGTTAATTTTCATGTACTGCAGCCTGGCATTGCTTCTAATGACAGCATATAGATATGTGCTCAATAATAAGAAAATAATTGCATCCATGGCCTGCTAGCACATTCAACTCATCCTTTTTCGCTTTCAACTCTGCAATGGGTTCATGATGCAGATGTGAAGTTGTGGTCGCACTACACTACAAACAAACTGCTTCTGTGCAGTTTGTTTGTGGGCTTAAATGACACTTTCTGTATTTCACAGGGTCAGAATAAAATGTTAATATGTGGCACTATCAGAGATGGAAAAAGATGCAAGAAACACAGGACAAGAAAGGAAGGATGATTATTTTCAAAGGCAAGCACTGCTTAGAAAGTGAAATTTACATGCTTGGAATTTTAAAGTGTATATGTAATGTTGTAATTAACCTTAGAATTTTTTGAGTCACATATTTATAAATAAATGATGTGTTGCTGAATTACATTTTTGTGAAAATGTCTTGCACAATGAACTGAAGTACACTAATTCTGTGTTATACAAAGACTGGATGAAAATATCAGGAAATTCAGGACAGGCTAAACTGGTTAGTTTGGAGTAATGTGTTAAAGTTTACAGTGCTGGACTGTTTACATCTAGGTAGCTGACATGAATGTATATTCAAAGTGATGAAGCTGATTAGATTCACTGAATTGTACCTTTCTTATTGGAAAGGTCTAGGTGTTGGAAATTAGTTATAAAGCTTGTGTAACAGTTACTAATATCATGCAGAATTCAGTTGGCTAAAAAGGGCAGAAAGAGCAAAACAAATTATTCTGACTTATTTCTAAGTAATTTAGTTTCCCATGCTGCACCACTATGCCCAATCTTATTGTTCCCCACCTGCCAAATCCCACTTTAGCCACCTGCAAATCATGATCCTGAAAAGAGGCTCTTGAAAAAAGTCCCGCTCTTCCAAATTCTAGTAAACATTTCAAAACGTCATCTCTGTGTCACCGGGGGTTACACCATCTTTACATAATGCTTTACTATTATTCTACTCCAAATACATTATATATAAACATTGCAAGGTTCTTTGCTATTAAATTGATCTTTTCACTCACCGTTTGTCCCAGTGGAGTCACACAGCAGAGCTTCTTCTTCAGGTGTTCAGGTAGAAAACAAAAAAGTTTTCCTAACAAGGGATAGAGTGTTCCTGGCATCACATCTTCTTCCTTTGTTGGGCCTGAGAAACATAATTTAGAATTTCTAATAAACATTTTATAAAGAAAAGTTATGGACAATAAAGATATGCATAAGAACTCACCTACCTGTAAGAAAGCTGATAATCAGGCCTATTAAAATGACTGTAGTGCAGTTAAAGCCACTGTACCACATGTAGGACAACGAGTAAAATCTCTTGAGTCCAGAGGGTTGGCTGAAGAACAAAGAGATGCTTAAGGAGATGATCAATGAGGAGAGGTCACAGTGTGCAGCCGGAGTGATCCGTACCTCAGAGTGATATTGTTGAACGCTGTCTGAATAGCAGTAGTCGCATTGGCGCCACATTCGAGTGGTAGTGGTCTTGTGCTACGAGTGACGATGCTTCCAATGCCGAGCCAGAAAGCCACAACCAGTCCTGCACACAGACCTACCAGAGCTCCCTGGAAACAATTAACAAAATAAGTTAATAAATAAATAAACAGCATTATTGTGAATTTACGTTAGAAGTCAACTTACGATGGAGTTGGCCCACGGGAAGAACATCCCGAGACAAAACAGACCAAGAATAGGACCACCAACCATGCCGAAGATTTTCAAAGCAACCTAACGTTAAATATGATAAACAATCAGTCCAAACATAGAAGGTCGTTGATTATAAAGTTATAACCGGTGCGAGCTTACCTGTAAAACCGAATCACCCATGAGGTGAGTGAGATATGCCATGGCCAGGCAGAGCAGTCCATAGGACATAGCTTATTAAGGAGACACAAGTATAAACTTTAGGGTCAAAGCATCATTTTCAATTCACTGCTTTAATTCACAAATTGCAACATTTAAAGTTTCAGAGAGCAGACCTAAAACTTTGGACAGCAGGGTTGCTCTCGCCTCTGTCATGGCAGGATATTGCGGTTTGATGAGGTCTTCCATTGTTACAGTAGCTAAAGAGTTGAAGGCCGACGATATGGTGCTAAACAAGAAAAGGAAAAAAGGACGTGTAACTTCAAAATGCATATTTAAAGCATGTTTCACCTCTTGAATTCTAGTTACCAAATCATTACAGCAATAAGAATTGATGTAAAAGATAAACAACCACAATTACCACCTTGTATTATAGGTCTGTACCAAGTCTTATCTTTGAGTCCAGGTGAACTTTGGTAACAAATTTGAGGAAATGCTTTTATTAATTATCTTCAAGAGATAAAGAGAATGGAACAGTGTTTCAACTCCACAACAGAGCTATAAAGCAAGCTCAACATAAACAGTCAGGTTCTCTTTATGTTTACTCGCTTGACAAAACCTACAATTCCTATCAGAGATAACACGTAACACAACAGTGGTTATTATTATTATTATTTTGTACACACAAATATGTGACATCTGCACATTAGAGCTCTGAAACTTTCATGTTGATGCATTTAAAAGATCAAAGTTATGCAGTGTGTTCAGTTCTGAGTCAGTATAATGGACACCAGGAGAGTTTGTCACAAGATCAAAGTAAAAGTCACTAAAAGTCACATTTGTAGATAAAATGATCTACAAATGTAACACAAACATTTACATATTTTCTGTATCACCAACTTAAATGTAAATTCTAGTGGCAATGAGACTAGCAGCTGTACAATTATAGCAATGGTTTGTGCTGCTGTAACTTTATAGCTGGGCTTAAACTGGTGGTGTTACTAAGCTACATCTCTACAGGTAAAACAGGTTCCTTCAGCAGAGAACAGCACTTAAAGATTCTGTAAATAATAGAAATACTGAAAATGAGTCACTTCCAATTGTGAACATAACCTGTTCCAGACCAGGTTAGCTGTTCAACAGAAGTTGCTATGGTGATCTAACCTGAAAAGAGAGCCACCTTTATGGTATTCTTAATGACAAATAGCCTACAAATGCAGCAGGTTATTCACACTGGAATGTATGACTTTAGACTCAGCATAGCACACTAATCCATTAATCCTGGTACACCCCCCAGATTCACTCTGTGTGTGTGTAGGAGCAGTACCTGTGCCCCACTGACAGTGAAACTGCATCACAAAGATCAGCACAGCCACAAATTACAGCAAAAAAAAAAAAGAATCATTTTTTTGTCTCTTCACTTTTAATGAGAGTGAAAAACCTGCTTTTCTTTTGGAAATGTGAGTTAAAATGTTTCCTATTTTTACAAAGATGCATGTAAACATCATGCAATGTTGGGGTCATGGGCAATTATTGAAATTGTGTCCATACATGACGATAAGCAGATAATGCAGGTATCATGACAAGCCTAATGCTGAGTGATGAAATACTGTGGAAAGAGGATTGGTAGAAAAAATTATTCTGTCTCTGCAGAAACTGTGGAAAGTCCCGTACCTGAGGGCTGCACTGAATAAACAAGCAATGAAGAGTCCAGGCAGCCCCGGCAGACCGTGCAGCATATCCATCACAAAATATATCACCATCTGTGGAAAACAAACTATAAACATATCTTCCTGGTACCTTCAGTTTGATTTGCATAAATTTATAATTTGCCAGGAACAAAACACATATTGTATCATCTCTGACGTCCAAAACACACTAGAGAGACATGAGTTGAATGTAATGAAAGGTATCACTATAAAATATGCAAATACCAATGCTGTTTTTTTGTGCCCTCAGGGGTACTTTATTTAATTCAGCATGAATATTTTTGATCATCCTTCATATTTCACTTCAGATTTTGTTCACTCCAGAAAAGAGTATGGGAGTTATGCAATATTCATCTTGGATGGATGGATGGATGGATGGATGGATGGATGGATGGGAACACTAAAAACATTACACAGCACAGTGCAACTCACTGCATCCCGTGAAGAACTGGCCAGCTTGTCAGAGTGGTCCTCTCCACAGTAACGTGCAAACATGACCAGCCCCATCACACAACTCAGAGCCAGAGCCAGCTGCAGGGAGGGAAAAACCATGTAGCAAGACCTGCAGGAGGTTGGGAACATAATAAGGTGCTAACTTTGAAGTCAGCTTCTTGTCATTTTCTTTTTATTTCACTCATCCTTTTTGCAGATGTTTTTTCATTTCTTTATTTTTTTTGGAGCACCCTCCTTTAAACTTGCAGGGCAGAGTGGCTAACACATATAGCTAATCTAACAGCCACAGGATTTAATAAAGCACATGAATACATACAAGCTAGCTTGAAATAAAATATTTAGAGGCTCATCTACTGTCTCCTTCCATTTCTGTTGTGTCATGAATAACTGTAGAACATATTATCAGTATGAATTCACAAGAATCTTTGCTTTAATATCAAAGCCACTGCTTACCTGACAGCCTCTTTCTCTGTGCGTGAGCTGAGGTATCTTTGGACCTGAGCCTGGTTCACACCATACAGGGACAGCATGAGGAAGACCCCACCGACCCCAAGAGTCCAGAAGGTGTGTCTCTCTGTCGGATCTGGGTTTAGACTGTATCACAGGCAAGAGAGAGAGAGAGAGAGATGCAGTTTAAAGACTATATCTTATGAAATCAAATGCATGGACCAGAGTGCTTTTCAACAAGCTTCCAGTATAGAGTAAACTTCCAACAGCAGGTAATGATTCCAAATATACTAGTTGAAGAATACAGTTCTGGATTAATTTAATAACAAAAGCAATAGCTGACAAAACCTTTCTTAAATCTGCAGAAACAAAGATTTGCAAGTACTAAATATTGAAGAAAAACACATTTAAGCTAGATTTATTTTTTTCCTCCCTCTACTAAATAAGTGGTTTTAATGCCACCTGCAGTACTATAACCTGCATTTAACTTGTAGGATAGGTGAAGGATTGTTTTAGGTTTGTAAGACTGTCTAGCAAAGTAGCGGTTGGATTTACATAGATGCGGAAAATCTGAAAAAATGTTTGCAAAGTAGCCTCAGGTGCCAACAGACACATTTTTACAGCTCCCATGGAGCCAGGTGATATTGGTTTCCATCTGCCAGTCATTGTTTAGAATGCAGATAAATTTTAATAACCAAATGCAAACCTAATTTCTCACCAGAAAAACCGCACTGTGGTTTTTAAATGTACGAGCTACAACAAAAAGAAGCGTTAGATTTCAGAGTGCTTTAATTCTGCAGCTGTTTGAAAGACTGTTAGAAAGAAGGAAGTTTCGTGTGGTTGCCGGTGTGAAAAATAACGACAGCTTTATTGGAGTATGCGATGTATTTGACTATCATCTGGATATATATGCTGTGTATTTTATTTTTTCCCCTTTATCTGCATGCAACTAATGTGTGCTCACATGGGAAGTGTTGTACACCCCAGAAAGCTTTCAGCATCAAATATCATGCCCCTTGCCTCCATATTTTACATATTCATATGAAAACTCTATAAAGAGTCGTTTCCGTTAAGCAAACTTCAAACGCACTCGAGACCAGAGATGCGATTTCCCTCCCAGACTTTCCTCCAAACATCAGCCACTCCTCCAGTCTTCTGCACTCCCACCACAATGACAGCCAGCTGCCCTGCAAACATCACAACAGTCTGAAAGACGTCTGTCCAGATGACGGCCTTCAAACCACCCTGAGACAAAAAGGAACGGAAAGCATTAAAAGGCTACATATGTGAATCGAGAAGTATTCAATTGCTACTCAAAAATAAAGACCCTACTACTACTTTTTTGTCAGCTCTTGCAAGTTATTTTTATAGAATAGCAAAGTCAGTGTCGACAGAAGAGCAAGTCATTCCTATCAGGTTAAGCTCAATGAAATCTTAATTTATTCAAAGCCCTTGTAGAAGGCTGTGCGAGCTGAGCCTGTGATGTAACTCACCAGTGTTGTGTACAACGTGCACACTAGTCCAGTGGCCAGCACTGCTCCCCATAGTTCAAACCCAGTGACTGCAAAACCAGAGACAGAGAGCAACCCACTGAACTACAAGAATTATTTAGTTAAATTCAATGAGTAAGAAAAAAAAAAAAGATAAATGACCTCTTCTTACCTGCATTTAGTGCAAAGGCAGGAGTATACACACAAACTCCCATATAGATAACCTGCAGTCGGGTAAAAAGAAAATGTCAGCTTCATAGAAAAACCTTTGAACTTTAAGGCCTTTATATTATTGAATGCACTAAAGCTGTCCACTAAATGTGCAAAGTGACATGAAGTTTATTTTTCTTATAGCTGAGAGTAAAAAAGAGAATATTTATACTGCTTTATTATATCTGCTTAAACTAAAACTAGAGCTGGTACAACATGACATAGCTACTGGGTATCAGTCTTCCTCTTCTCCTTCTTCTTCTGCCTGCTCCCTTTAAAGGTGTTAGAGATCTCACACTATCTCTAACATCCTCCTCTGTCACACCAACCCTCTGTATGTCCTCCTTCAGTACATCCATAATCTTTTCTGTGGTCTTCCTCCTTTCTTCCTGCCTGGCAGCTCCACTGTCAACATCATTTGTCCAGCATATCCACTATCGCTTCTCTGCACACGTCCAAACCATCTCAGCCTTATCTTAACTTTGTCTCCAAACTGCTCAATCTAACCTGTCCCTCTGATGTAGTCATTTCTAATCTTGCCAATTTTGGCGCCTCTCAGTGAAAATCTTAACATCTTCAACTCTACCATCTCCACCTCCATTAAACTTGTCCACCTTCACTACCCCTGCTGCAGTTTCACTGTTACACCTCTAACCCTGTCATTTACACTTATTCTGTCTTGCTTTTTACTAGTTGTAAATAAAAAAATAAATAAATGTAAGCCTAAACTTATTTTTTGGCACCATCCCTACAGAATACCATTATTATAAAATGTTATGTTACATTAAAAAAAAAATCTTAATGGGTACACAAAGGAGGTTATTTATATTTTACACCTGTGAGAAAGACAGCAGTGATGTTATATTTGTAGCTGTGGTATTTGAATATCAAATATTGGGAAAAAACCTTGCATCAGCACATCCTGTGTTATCGCACTGCAGTGCTGCACTCACCATTTGAAAGATGAAGGTCAAAGTTCCACATATGCGTACTGCTTTGCTGAAGCGCAGCTCAAGATACTGTGAAACAAAGCAGCATAAGAAATCTAAAGATAAGCTTGCTTTAACTGAGTACTGGTGAAAGATGAAAATGCTTCGGCAAACCTGGTAAGCGCTTGAGACGCGCAGTCTGTAAAACACTGGAATGAAAATGTGAGCTGGAATGAAGAGGCCCAGGATGTAGGCGCAGCCGATGAACCAGTACTGAGTGCCGTGCGTGTAGATCTCTGCTGGTACGCCAATGATAGCCACGGCCGACTGGAACGAGGCAATGAGCGAGAGGGAAACGGGGAGGCAGCCCATGCTTCTGTCTGCCATTAAGAACTCTTGAGTCGTGCGCTGACGCCCACCAGACAGAGCATAGTACAGCCCGATGCCCATAGAGGCAGCGAGTAAGAGGGCAAATATCACATAGTCTATAACCGTGAAGAACTTCTGGTCGGACTGTTCCATCTTGATTGTCTCCTGGCTGCAGTTTGAGAAGATTGTGTGCTTCTTCACACACACGGTCAGAAAAATAGGAAACGTCCTTGTTCACACCCATCAGTCATAACAGTCCAACAACCTTGAAGGAAACAAAAAAGCTGAATAAATATGCATGTGGGCTGGCCTTTGAAGGTTGGTGCTTTGAATCCTGGGCAAGATACTAAACTCAAGTTGTTCTCTGATGCATCCATTGGAGTATAAATGTCAGACAGAAAGCACTTAAGCATTAAAAAGTGTTTCTATGAAAGGGTGTGAATGGGTGAGTGTTTTATAAAGCACTGAGTGCTCAGTTAGATTAGAAAAGCGCTATTTAAGAACCCGTCTATTTATCATTTGCATGTGAGGTGATCTGCTCAGATATCCAGAGTTATTATTTATATTATTTAATATTATTCTATTCAGCCCTTTTCTGCTTATAAAATAAAATAAAAAAACAACTTTGCAAAAGTGGGAGAAGAAACACATCTGCACACAGCTGATTTCCTTGTGCTTTTCTTAGACATTTGTGCTCCTGCTCAGACAAACAGATTCAGCACTGAGTCTGCTGTCACTAAACTGTAATGCTTGCATCAAAGCACCGCTGCTACATGAGAATATCACCAATCTGTGCAATGTAAAGCAGACAAACTGAAGTCACGTAACCTCTCACTATGTCAACTTTTCCCTGCTTGTGCTGATCCAAAAATAATGTCAGCTGTTTTGGAAAGGGGGAGGTTCCTTGCTCCTGAGCTACAGCAGGAACAAGTCACTGTGAGTTTTCAAGGTCAATGACATCAAACAAGTGCTTCCAGCTGTGGCGAAGAGGGGTTAAAAGGTCATTTTAAAACGTGTTTTCCTATCAGAATATACAGCCAATAAAAAATATTTCAGTGGAATGTACTATAAATTCACAAGGGTTGCAGTATTTTAAAATTGACTGCTTAACTAAATCAAGCAAAATTACCTAGAAGATTGTTTTCCAAAACATTTGGGGGGGTTTAGCATTACAAATAGGTGTCACCCAAGAGTCCAGGGTGGCATCCTCATGTATCTTGTTTTGATTTCCTTCCACATTAAAACAGACTGAAGGTTGAAATCATTTCATCTGGCCGGGAGCCAGATTAGGTATTAATATACTGTAAAAATCTCTGCTGATCAATGAATTGATCATTTTGCCTCACACCCCACAAAGGAGGCGCACAAAATACAACAAGGTCACAAAAGCCTCGCTGTACTATGGCAAGGCATGATGCAGGATTTTAAAAGTGACTTTAACTTGACTTGGAGACACTGTTGCTGTAGCTTTGATATTTTAGTTATAAATAACTGTCCCGTGACCATCTGTAACGTTATCTGCATAACTTGACTGGGTATGAAGGAAATGGCCCTAATCAAGACAGCATGATGTGTGAGAGGAAACAGTGAGTTAGCGGAGACATGAACAGGTAAAACAGCATTGAGCAGGGTTACCTTTACAGGGCAGCACTGCGGGTATCCGGGTGAGTGTAACCGTCACCATGCCTTTCACTGAGACGTTCAAGAGCACTGCGTTAGTTAAAACTTGATGAGGAAGATATTTCCATGAATGAAATCACGACTTTATGAAAATCAAGGGTTGTATTTTCAAATAAACGTGTGTCTTGTGTGTTTAAACTTATGCTATGTTGAAAAAAGGACTTGAACACACGTACCTTGCTAATCTGTCGCCCCATTGCTCCATGTGATCGCAAACTGTTTTTAATTTTCTTCCGGGGTTGGAGAAGTGGGCGGTGTGGTGACGCAACAGCCGCCAAAATCGAAAACTTGCAAGAGGAGTGGATGTTTACATCGGATCAAGTACGTACAGAAAAATAAAGAAAAAGACTCGGGAAACATGGAGGGAGCACCTGCGAAAGGTACCTCGGAGCGTGAGCTTTTAACTAGCTTAGC
This sequence comes from Pelmatolapia mariae, assembly GCF_036321145.2. NCBI lineage: Eukaryota > Metazoa > Chordata > Actinopteri > Cichliformes > Cichlidae > Pelmatolapia > Pelmatolapia mariae. Next base: position 59,663,027 of record NC_086241.1, read on the forward strand.
GACACCGCAAGCTAGCTTATAAAGAACATTGTTGTGATGCAAAGTTCGTTAGCCTGCTAATGCTATGAGCTAATGTTTATTAGCCCAACAATACAACAGTAAAACATTCGTTTGTGTCCTTTAGAAGTTAGTAAATGTGTGCTTTATCCTCAGGTGTTTTGAGTCACCTGAGTCTGCTGGAAGTTCAAGCCAGGAGTCGTAAAAGTCAGCTTCAGCAGCAGAGTCGTGTGATGGAGCTGAAGGCTAAAGTTGAAGCACTGAAGACCCAGAGAGAGCAGCTGAAGGCACAGATACAGACACACCAGGTTTGGGGACTCATGGTGGTAGAAGCTAACTTAGCGGACAAATATTTACGCAAAACACGTGATAAATTTATAAAATTATAAGCCGTATTTATATTCATAAAATATACAGTTTATAGTAGGATTACATTGAAATCTTTATCAAGATATAGTAGTTTATGTTAGTGTTTTACTATTATACTACAGTAGAGTACTCATCCTTACCTGACCATTTTCAGAAGAACATTGTATTTTTTTGTTAAGCCATTTAACACTGATCTATAAATCATTCAAGCATAAAAAAGGTACAGGCATAAAATAGTATTTTTGAATGGGATTCAGATCCTGATTGTTTAGTTAGGTGTGAGAAAGCAGTGATAAACCAACTGATTTCATATTCATATGATGCTCACATTTGAACTGGGTCTGAAACGTTACATCACTTTCACATGCTGGTTAAACTTTCCTGTTACAGGACCTCCAGAAACTGAGGTTGGCTATGGACAAACAGTGTGCAGATGAAGAAGAGGAGAACATGGAGGAAGAGTCGGAGAACTCAAAACTTTTGCAGCTCATGGCCAGACACACTCAGCTGAAAGACCTTCTACATGCTCATCACCTCATTGGTATCAGCCTAACTGCAGTATTATTTCCTCTGGTTCAGTGTCACATGGAGATGTTTTCACTGACTTTTTCCAGTGTGTCTCATACTTCAGATCTTTATTGGCCTGTTTTAATCCTCTTTTTTTTCCTGCTCTGTTTTATTTGCTGATATCGTCAGGTGGGTATGACATCATAAAGACTCGCAAAGGTAAAGGAGCGTGCGTATCTATCGCAACGGCCTATGAGGACGTCTTCTTAGACACCTTTAACCTGGAGATTGATCTGAAGCCAACTGTAAAGATTAGTCGCCACAACATCCCTCCCTTTATTCCCCTAAACAACCTTGCTGAGCAGAACAACATGCAGACAGACCTGAGGGTGTTTCTGGACACGCTCAGCCAACATCTCAACGCCTTTGCTGGTCGCAAGCAGCAGCTGAAGCGTGTTAAGGTGCCAGATTTCACTTTTTTAAATTATATTTCACCATATCCCTCAGTAGCTGTGGCATCGCCCTATTAATGTTGACTCCATCATGTTCCACGTTCTGGGAGGGCAAAGCCATCTGTTTCAGGACTCCATGTTTAGGTGGCTGAAGATTTTTATTTTTTTTTTTAAACATATCTCTGGCTGGACGTTTGGGCTTGTTCTGCTACAGAATTAATTTACACTTTGATTAAATTATGAATAAAACAATCAAAAGTACCCTAAACAGTTGCACAGTTCTTTTTATGAAACTTGTAGTTTTGTTGGTGAGCAACAGAAACCGTGGAGTTTTGTTCCATTCATAGATTTTGAAAGCCAAGAACCCATTAATGTTATGCACAAACTATTTATGGCCTTTAAAAAACAAAACCGTTTTGTATTCATTGCTATTTGTTTTAAAACAATATCAAATTGACCCTGTTCTGCTTTTTGTTTATAGGAGAAACATAAGTCGGTTGAGGTGATGGAGAGTAATGTTTTATGTTCACTACTGGTGCTGTTATTCACTGTGCCGAGAGAAAAGACAGCTGTGCTCTGCACACTGGACTACACGGACCACACCAGATGTCTCCCCACACGAGTCCATCTTGAAAGTGAAGGTAGGATTTTCACCTTCATTCTTGTTTTAAACACAAACTCAGTCCCATTCCCACAGGCGTATGATGCAACATGCTTTTACGAACATTTGTGGAAGCAATGGTCATTGTAAAGAGGTCACTAAATTGCAGAAAGGAAGCTTGTGAAATCCTAGAAATTCAACCATCAGCTGAAAGTAGTATTGCTGCAAAAGTGGAATTGTTCAGGAGCCACAAGAGGTCAGCCACAAAGGGTACATGAAGTGACAGGACTGTTTCAGTGGCTGAGCAGACTTTTGCTGTAATGCGACCCGATACTTTTGTCCATTTAATAGATGTAGAAAGTCTGTTTACAAACATGTGATGTTGTTGTTAAAGACATCCATAAAACTTAAATTTGGTAATGTTGTTTAATGTTGATTTCCTTTTGTTTGTTGCAGACAAACAGCTTCCCGATTCTCCACAGTGGAAGAAAAACTGCACCTTGCTTATGGAGACTCCTGTGCACAAAGCTTTAATAAGCATGAAAAAAATGGGAAGCATTGTTTAATTTATTCACTAATATGTATTAAATGAGTTTTGCTGTTGCATTTTGCTAAAAGAGTAATGTACTTACTCATTTTTCATTTTTGTTTTTAAGGTATTAAATGGTAAGAAAGTGAAGTTTCCAAATGTTCAAGCTAAAATTCAGGCAATAAAAGTCATATTCGTGATGTGATCGCTGTTTTTTGTCCCTGTTTCTATATACATGGTCTGTAAATAGTGTCTCTGATGTTGCTATTAACTTGTGTGTAACATCAACCTGCCAGAGGGTCTACAGATGGAAATTAGGCTATAATCTGGCATAGTTACATTTGTTAAAATCTTCAATGATATGTATTGTCCCTCTTTCTAATAAAGAAAGGATAAACATCAATTTTATTTTATTTATTTATTTTTTTGCTTTGAGTACAGTCATACAGGTATGCTCGTTGCCATGGCTGTCTCAGCACATGTAATACAATAGCCCATTGTAAAGCGTGTCTAGTGCAAGCGGTTGTCGGTAAGTGTGCAGTAATTTTTCAGCAGCACATTCCTTAGAGATTCAGTTTCAGCACAATCATGGAGTTTGTTGCACATCAAACGACTAATAAGAACTAGTTTTGTTTTTAAGGTATTGAGTTGTGAAAAAGTAAAAATGCCCAAATACCTTTCAAATTCCTCTACGAAGGTTTCGTAACAACCTCCACGTCTTTTTTATCTTTCAGCTTCTCTATAAATTCCATCACCTTCTTGTGTAACATCTCTCTCTGAAGCAGTCTCAGCCTTTCCATTTCCTCTTGGGCTTTCTGCTGTTGCCTGGCCAGCTCTTTTTCTGATATTGAGTCAATAGTTGCAATCTTTTTCATCTCCATAAGTGACAAGTTGCTCTGGACTTTCCCTTTGTGTCTCACAGAACTTGTGGGTTTAGTCGATGGTGGTGGTGCTGATATGGACCGACCCTGTTCCACGAGTTTAGATCCTTCATAGCTGGATTTGCTAGAACGCAATCGTCCAGCAGATGTGTATATCGCCCTGGAGAAGTTTGCGTCTGCATTTCGTTCATACTCGGCGATTTCTTTCATAGCGATGCTGACTGTAGCTTTTGGTTCACAGACTTGTACAATCACCAACCGTTTTGCTTCATTTAGCAGTTTGTCCCTTCGCTGTTGAAGCATTTTCTGGGTGTATCGGTGCTGTTTATCCAACATGTTTAGCTTATGTTGCAGATCTCGGTCCTCCTTTTGGTTTAGCACTCTTAACACTCTTTGAAGTTCAGGTCTTCTATAGATGTGATTCATTATATCCATTATATCCAAGGACTAGGCGGAGGAAAGCATTTTTTGAGCTTTTTTTTTTTTTTATTAAAACCAAAAATATCAGTTTTATTACCTGATTTTTGTGCACTAGTCCACTGAGCACAGTCATACAGGTGTGTTTGGTCCCATGGCAGTCTCACCATCTGTAATATAATAGTCTATTGTAAAGCATGTCTAATGGAGGCTTTGTTGGTGATTTGCAAGTGTGCAGTAATTGTTCATCAGCACATTCCTTAGAGATTCAATTTCAGCACAGTAGCAGGGCTTCTTGCACGTTACATTGTGACTGTGAAAAATACTTCGATTTTGTGCAGTTTTCTCCCTGCTGCTTCATATAATTCACTGTTTGGGGTTATGATAAAAAATGAATTGTAAATGTACATTTTGGGAGACAATTACATTATGAGTTACCATTTGTTTTACTTTAAATGCTGTGCAAATAAATACAATCAGAGACTGTTATTCGAATATCCTAAACTGTTGCTTTTATATAAATGTTAGTAATTAGAGATGTGGTGGTTTTAGAAACACTGAGCTCATGAATCCTAGCTATTCTGACTGAGAAAGATTTGCTTTGACACAAGTGTCACACACGTGTCATCCTTCTCCAACTGTCTTTCTCACCTCCTCCTTCACTATATCTGTGAATCTTACCTGGTCTTCCTCTGACCCTCCTGCCTGGCAGCTCAATGTTATCTTAGGCCTGATGTATCCACTAACCCTCCTGCCAGTTTTTCATTTGGCAAAGATTTAATGCTGAATACGTTTCCCGGTGAAACCCTCACTATTTAACTGGGCTTGGGACTGGCACTAGGAGTACTCTGGGTTGAGCCATAAAATAAATATATATTGGTCATGATCTCCACTAGCTTTCTATATTTATTGATTGGTTTTTCCTAATATTTTGATCATCTATTAACTCCTTCAGTCGTTTTAAGCAAAAACATTTTTTTTATCATTACTTTAAGTTTTTTATCATCTTATTTGACAGTAAACTCTGAATCTTTAGGGGTTTTTTTTCCCTTTGATTGGTTGATTTGATGATTTGTATGACCTTGGGATTTGTCATCTTCTTGTGGGTGTTTTCAATCTGCTTTTTAGTATACTCATTTATAATTGAAAATAACATTTGTAGCACTTAGATCCACATTAGCATGAACATAAGACAAACTATGCTTACGAGAAAATCGCTGTGCTACAGCAGGCAGAAAACGAAAAAGTTGAAAAAAGATACAATATTACAAAAACATGACTCTAGTTTGTTATATTTCTCAGTTTACTTTTATTTGTCTTTGTTCCCCATAAAATATTAATTGCATATATTAAGTTATTATATAAATGGAAATAGTACGAAGTGTCCTGATCATATTTACAAAAAATGGTGTAAAATTGCAGTATACCTTTAACAAGCAAAGCCAGCCCCTCTGGAGTTTGGCCCTCCCGCGCCAAAACTGAAAACCAGGCTAGAAGATGGCACAACAAAACTTCCCAAAATGTCACACAGTTACTCCAAAATTGATCAGCTGTTGACATCGCTGCTTGGTAAGTTTATTCTCTGCAGTGATTTGGCTTCATTTACATTTGCAGATGAGGTGTTCGCTCGTTTTCAGCTGCTTACCTTCACTGCTGCTTCGCTGGTTTTAGGGTCAAACAATGTAATCAATCAGGTTTGTCGATTTACATTATTTAATGAAACAGATAATGATTCGGACATAATGCAAAATACAGCAATCTGAAGCGTGTGAGAATGATGCGCATGCGCATTACGGAAAGGGGCGATCGTGGCTCAAGAGTTGGGAGCTCGCCTTGTAATCGCAAGGTTGCTAGTTCGAGCCCCGGCTCGGACAGTCTTGGTCGTTGTGTCCTTGGGCAAGACACTTTACCCGTTGCCTACTGGTGGTGGTCAGAGGGCCCGGTGGCGCCAGTGTCCGGCAGCCTCGCCTCTGTCAGTGCGCCCCAGGGTGGCTGTGGCTACAGTGTAGCTTGCCATCACCAGTGTGTGAATGTGTGTGTGAATGGGTGGATGACTGGTTGTGTAAAGCGCTTTGGGGTCCTTAGGGACTAGTAAAGCGCTATACAAATACAGGCCATTTACCATTTACAATGTAAAAGCAGAAAAACTCATACGTTTACAATAAGGGCTTTCTCTTTTCCGCTTTTTCGCTGTCTCTTCTCCATGTTTTTTCTCTTTGTTCTGCTAAATAGTTTTGCTATGTATTCTTCCCCTTGAGTTCCTGGCCTGTATTCAGTATTTGCGGTTTAAACAGTTTTGGTCCCATGTAATTGTTTAGAGATGTAAAACTGTGTTAACAGGAGAGTCAAACTGTTTCTGCTACTTCAGGTGCTGACTTTGGCATTAATAACTGCAAAGAGATGAGTTGGCTGTTACCAAATACGAACAGTTAATTTTGATCTCACAGAGGTTTATGCTTGGATATTATTTAAAACATGTAACGGCAACAGCCTCGTTCAGAATCCTTAGCCTCGTTTAACCCAGATAACCTAAACCACTGAACACTGAGGCATTTTTTAATACATTTGGACACACTGGGTGGAGAAGATCACTGAGATAACCAATCCGCAAAAGATATTATATGCAAATAAACCAGGTTGGAGGCTTTATTTAGTATAGACCACAGCATCAGTTTACTCTTAAGGTTTCACACCAGACAGAAGCTGAAAACCGAGCTGAAGCATGTTGCCGTTTTGAATATGGAGCACCTAAACAAATCTATGGAAATGCAGATATCAACAAATAACACTTATTTTATGAAATGCTGCTGCTTATTATTATTAGTAGTAGTATTATCTTTTCTGTAACAACTGGTGCTTTAACATCATAATTTCCTCTTTTGTTTTCCACTCAAATAGCAATTGCCCCTGCAGAGGTTATCTAATGCATCACATCCTGCAACCTGGAAGATTTTTACTCAGAAATACGTGCCACACAGTGAGTGTTTAAGCACTAAATTAAAGCCTACATAAAGTTGCTTCAGTTTTACGTGCTGCAGTTTTTCTTGTTGCGCCACTTGCGGGTCAGAAAGAAAAACGTAGGCCTACTCTACTTTTGTGTTCAAGGTGTGGTCCAAGCATTACGTTAGTGTTGCCAAGATGATGCGGGCAGTGTGTGTTGATGTACCCGGAGGACCGGAGAATTTGCTGTTGCAGTCTGTTCCCAGACCTAATCCCAAAGCAGGAGAAGTCCTGATTAAAGTTCATGCAGCTGCCCTCAACAGAGCAGACCTGTTACAGGTAGAGTATATTATAGCCAAAAGAGCATAACACAGTGCTATTATCTCCTGTAAATCTCATAGCCTGCTTTCAGTCTTCTGTGACTCACTGTATTCTGAATTATATCTAAATTTGCATAACACTGGCCTAAGAATAATTATCTTGTGTTTTCCACAGAGACGAGGCCTGTACCCTCCTCCTGCTGGTGAGAGTGACATCATAGGCTTGGAGGTAGCAGGTACTATCCACACCCTGGGTCCAGGGGTGAAAAAGCAATGGAAACCAGATGACCGGGTCATGGCTTTGCTCTGTGGAGGAGGATATGCAGAATATGTTTCTGTGCCCGAGGAGCTTCTCATGCCCGTTCCCTCTAATCTCACAATGTGTCAGGCTGCTGCAATCCCAGAGGCCTGGCTCACTGCTTTCCAACTGCTGGATTTTGTTGGTATAACAAACATTTCTGTCTCTCTTTGTTTTTCTTCATTTTTATATGTTTTATGGATAAAGATTAGACAACTGAGTTATTCAATGAGTCACATTTATTTCTATTTGACTTTTTTTTAATTAACAAGAGGCCAAAGTCAGATTTGGTGCAAATTCTATACTTGCCATCTGTCTTCTCTGCTCCAGCTCAGGTGAAAGAGGGTGAGGTGGTGCTGGTTCACGCTGGAGGCAGTGGAGTCGGAACAGCGGCTGTTCAGCTTGTTTGTCTGTTTCGGGGTGTGCCGGTTGTCACTGCAGGGAGCCCAGAAAAATTGAAGCTGGCTGAGAAACTGGGCGCTGTAGTTGGATTCAACTACAAAGAGGAGAGCTTTGCACAGGGAGTGCATGACTTCACTGGAGGTGAATTATGGAAAACAACATGCAGTTAATTTTGCTGCAGGCGACGGTGCAGTGTCTCTGCTGACAATCCCTAATGATAGCATTGTTTTTGCATACTTCAGATTGCTATCAAATGTTTTGTCTTTGTTTCATAGGCATTATATTGGAGTTAAATGTTTCCAACCACTGTAGCAATCAGAGCTTAATGCTACATAGCTCTTCTGTAGCTTTCTAATAAATGTACATCAAAGAGCTTTGGTAACCAACTCCAAAAAATCCTCCATCAATACTTAAGAAGCAAGTCAAAACACATGATTTCATTTTCAAGGATAAAAGAAAAATGAGTTGTTTTGTAATTTTAGTTAAAAAAACATTTATTTAATCAGTCACAGTGTATTTGTTTAGAACAGGGGTCAAGCATAAGACCGGGGGGAGAATCGGCCTGCCAAAGAGTCCAATCGCGCCCACTGGAAAATGCAAAGGAGGGCATAAAGATTGGAGTTCTCGGTGTATTTTCATTACATTTACAACTTTTCCTACTGATACAAACCTCCTCTATGGTCATTCATACTGCACTAATGTAGTAAAGTTGCATTAAAAACAGCGGACGGATAGAATAGTTCCTGTATTTTCACTCTTCACTGCAGAAATGTAGTCTTCATTGGTCTTGTTTAGCCTAGCTAACCTACACCACAAAACACTGAAGTAATTTTGAATACATTTGAACACAATGGGTGGAAAAGGTCACTGAAATAACAAATCTGCATAAGAGGATATTATATGCAAATAAACTGGGTTAAAGGCTATATTCAGTATGGACCACAGCATTAGTTCACTCCTAAACTTTCACGCTAAACATGGAGTCAAAGTGGGCTGTGGTGGGCCATGATGTAAAATAAGATTAGCATCTCTGGTTTGGAGCTATTTTGAATCAAGAACTTGATTGTATTGGAAAATTGCAGTCACCTATAATTGTAAAATCTCTCATTTCACAGGCAAGGGAGCAAATGTGATCCTTGATTGCATTGGTGGGCGCAACTGGGAGTCAAATGTGAGCTCTTTGGCCATCGACGGCAGGTGGGTGCTGTACGGCACCATGGGAGGGAGGGCGGTAGAGGGAGATCTGCTGGGCAAACTGCTGTCCAAGCGAGGCCACTTGCTCACTAGTCTCCTCCGCTCTCGTAGCCTGCAGGTAAGAACTGAAAACAGAAGTGACACAACAGCTGTGTTTCTTCATCTCTGTGCTGACTCATGTCAGTGTCGCTTTCCTCTCCTGGGTCTGGTTTGCCAAAATGAGGCAACTTGCTTGGGTTACTTTTCAGACATCTCTTGTAATATATATGTTTGCAACTGGACCTGATATGTACTTTGCATTTTCCTTTCACAGTACAAAGCTGACCTGGTGAAAGCTTTTACAGGCAGGGTGTTGCCATATTTCTCAGACCAGCCTGCCACCCTGAGGCCAGTGATTGACAGCACATTTAGCCTGGATGACATTGCAGAGGCTCATAAGCACATGGAAGCTAACAGAAACATGGGGAAGATTGTCATCGATGTGATTCCACAGATTGAGCAAACACAGTGATGAATTCATACTGTAATAGAAACGCACTGGCTTTGAAATTTCCCAAAACACTGAAACCCACTGTCATTGTAAAACTTTTCTTTTGTTATGAATATTCACAAATTACTAATAAAATAGACCAAATCACTGTTTTTCATTTTCTGTTCTAGTTTTGTTACGATTACGTCCCGTGTTACTGTTCTTTTTCTATCCCCTATTCATTGAGGTGAGTTTTCTCCTGTGGTGGTATTACTCACAATTTTCTACTAGCAGCATAGAAATGACAGAAATATGCATTTCAATGCATGATCAATGCTTATAATAGTTAACTAAAAAGTTAAATTGGGAAAAAAGGAAAACTAACTCACAAAACTAGAAAAACATAGACAGTAAATGTTATAAGTTTTAATCTTTGCCAGTTTAGATACATTTTATTATCACAGCCTGCCTGATTAAATTTTGTTGCATTTGCTTATTGAGACTTGTGATGTCTACATGATTGTGAGTCAGCTGACATTTGTACTGTAACAATACCTGTTTTGATTTTCCAAAATTTTGCCCCTGATAATAATCCTCAGGGGTCACCACAGCAGATCATCTCCCATCATCTCACCCTATCTATTCTCTTCTGCCACACCAACCCTCTGCATATCCTCCCACAGTACATCCACGTACCTCCTCTGTGGTCTTCCACTTTTTCTCCTGCCTGGAAGCTCCATACTCAGCATCCTTTGTCCAGTATAAATCCACTATCACTCCACTGCACATGTCCAAACCATTTATGTCTTCTACTGATTTTTAATCCTCGTCTCTCCAGGGCATATCGCCACCTTTCTTAACTCTTCTTCATCTGCTCCCTACTTTCACTAAAGATCACAATGTTGTTTGCAAACATTATATACTCCATGAAGATTCCTGGCTGACCTCATCAGATCACAGATCCAAACTAGAAGGGGTCGAGATGTTTCTTGATGCAATCCCACGCCCACTTTCAACACATCTATCACTACTACCTCAGTGTTATCATACATTTCGTGCACCACCCTCACACACTTCTCTGCCTCGCTATAATTATAATAATAAAACGTGATTTGAAACTGTATTGGAAAGAAAAAAATCGAATAAATAATAATTAAAAAAAAAATAAATAGAAAAATAGCAAACTATAATAACTGTCTGTCTTCAAATTTTATGTGAGCTGGATCTTATATTAATAAATTAAAAAAAAATCGGAAAGGATTTAGAGACGACTCTCTAGACGATGCTGATTGGTTGTGTACTTGTTTAAATAAAGTTCTTTAAATTGAAAAAAAAAAGTTCTCAAACTTCCGGCTTCTGTGTTGCGGCTCCTTTCACAACTTCCCTCCAGGTCATGAGGAGGCAAAGTTAACATAAAAAGGTCGCGTAACTGAGTTATTTTAATGAATAAATATTAAATTAGTCAACGGACAACTTTCGGACTCTATGAGTCGACGGAAAACAGCGAATATCTTTATTTATCTGGTAAGTAAGACTGAGCATGTTCCTCAAGCCGCCCTGCTAAACGTATCTGCGTCAGCTAGCAGTCTGAACCCGCAGGTGTTCACGTGAAATTTAGCAAAACTAGTTGAATGTAAGAGCTAAACTAATATTTTTATGAGTGAGCTGTAGTTATACAGACAGTCGTGTTAAAAGCTGATTCATGTGAATGAATTGTTGACCTATAATCGGTCAAACATGTCTCTCATGAATATCAAGCCATTGTGAACCAGAAGTAACATATCTGTCACAAGTTAGAAGCTGCAGTCTGTGTTTGGGTAATGTGACGCTTATGTCCTTTATTTATCAAGGTAACAAGTTTTATTGACGTTAAAAATGTCAATTTCAAGACAAATTTAGCCAGTAGGGTTGCAAAATTTGCCACAAATATAACATAACAGTTCTACAAAGATATTTTAACGGGCTAAAAGAACTAGGTTGATTATAATGCAGAGTACAAATAGGTGCAATGATGCATTCATAGGGACACTTGCAAAACAAGTCAATTCTTTATTCAATCCCTTAGTAAATCTTGTAGACTACAACCAATTAAACAAATCAAACAAGGGTATTAGGCATAAAAACACATGCAGACGTCAACAAGCAGTGTTTGGCATACATATTGTGACCAGTGGTTCTACATAAATCTTTAGGGGTGGTAGGGTAACTAAAACCAAAAGCCGATTCACTGAATTTAAAGAATTCTATTTTGCTGCTAAGGTGCACGGGCTAATCAAAAAACATGTCAGTATGTAAGTTAAGGGGTGCTGAAATGCATTTGTTGTTCTTCAAAGAGGCTGGCTGACCTTTTTAATTGAAAAGGTAAATGTGAAGGAGTATGATGTCCTTTTAAGGAACAAAACATCCCCAGCAAATAGGCCTATTTAGGTTTATTAGCAATAAACAAGAGTTGTAAACCAGAGTAATTACATGTGTAAAGCACTTTAGCTAACTGCTGGTATGAGGAACCTTTGTATTTAAACTTGATCCTACTTTCTGTTTTGAGCTTTATTTGGATATATGACTGTATGTGGGGTTTGCATGTTGTTCCCATTCTCCCAGAGAACCCCAGCTTTCACCTACAGTCCAAAGACGTGCAGTTTAGGCTAAATTAGGTTAATTGTACAAATGTGTGCAAGTAATACGCTTACTTTCTGTGATCAGAAGTACATCTTCAACCACAGCAATAAACATGAATTAGAACGCCTTACAGTGTCTGAATAGTGTGCTCCTGCGTTCACTTGCACTGGGACAATGCAGATTAATGATATACTGAATGATGTCCTTGGTCAGCATGCTGTCCATCAGAACTTCCAGATATGTTCTTTTCTTTTTTTCCCTCAAACTTCTTTATTTCAACTAAACCTTTGAGCCCTTGAAGTTACTTTCCTGATCTGTCTGCAATGTGCCTGTCAGAAAAGGGTGGAATTGTTTACGTTTTTATGTCACAGAAAACACATCCTGAAACATGGAGGATCCAAACAGACCACAGAGGAAAATGTCAACAGCAGGAGAGAGTTTGTACAAGTTGCTGGGAGTGGAGAAGGGAGCGTCTCCTGACGAATTGAAAAGAGCGTACAGGTGTGATTATCTCTTTCAGTTCTGAGCTACAAGAACTAATAAATAAAATGTTACTCTCACTTGTTAATTGTGCTGTTCTTACAATAGAATGGCATCATTGTTTCAGAGATTTATGGCGACATTAGTGAAATCTTAGGCCACGTCCACACTAGACCGGATAGATTTGAAAACTGCATTCGTCTGAAAACGCTCCGTGTCCACACTAGCATATTCAGTCATTTTCACAGAGTTGTGCATCCACATTGAAACGGCCGAAAACGTTCCAGTACTGCGTATGCGTGAAACGCAAGAAGAGTCGATCTGCCTCATTTCTGTCTGCTGTTTATTTACTTTCTGGCTCTTTGAAACGTCGTGGCAAAGCACTGACTTTTTTAAATGGACTAACAATGAGGTGGAGTTGTTGCTGTGAGCAACACAAAAGTACAAAGTTATAAAAGTGAGTGAGAATTAAAGAATTTGAAGAAAAGTGAAGCATGTACAGACTGATATTAATCTTTAATAGGGCTGTCAAAATTGAGAGCAAACAAAACAAGAGCTGTATAATGCCCTCCGCTATCTTAGTTTAATTGGTCACATGACTGCATCACGTGACTAAAATGTGTCATCGTTTTCAAAAAGTCTCAGTTTTTGCTGTCAACACTGCGACACGAAAGCACCGTTGTCAAATGTATGCGTTTTCAAACCGCTGCGTTTTCCTTCAGCGAAAGCGGCATCTCAGTGTGGAATGGGAGGCCAAAACGGAGAGAAAATGATGGGTTTTCAAACGAAAACGCATTAGTGTGGACATAGCCTTAGTCATTGTTTTTAAAAATCAGTTGAGTAAGTGATGCATATCCCAAATAATTTCCTGTGTATTATTCCCCTCAGTATGTCCTTGCTTTGTTTTGTCTCTGTGCTATTAAATAGTTAAGGGGGGGAGGACTGAGATTTTTTTGTATTCTTTTGATCGCCATCTTCTTCTTTTAATCACTCTCTATGCGGGTCGTCGCCGCAGATCATCTGTCTCCGTCTCACTCTATCCCTGCATCCTCTTCTGTCACACCAACCCTCTACATGTCCTCCTTCACCACATCCGTTAACCACATCTCTGTGGTCTTCCTCTTTTCCTCCTGTCTGACAGCTCCATATTTAACATCCTTTGTCCAATATACCCACTCTACCCTCTCTCTAACTTTGTCTTTTAGTCTTTTTCAAGCATTTTAAATGCCACGTGGTTGTGGGTTTTTTTGTTTTTGTTTTTTTTTACGGTTTAAAAAAAGCAGATTTCTAATTTATTAAGAACAGTTTTTTTTTCTGTGACAAACTTAATATTATTAATTATGACTTATGTGATGGGGGATATGTCATAGTTACAATAGCAAGACCTCAGTAATGCATACTCTGTGATGTAGAGGACCACCAAAGATCCAGCTGATTACATTGTCAGTCCTAACAAATCATTTAAGTCAAGAAAAGAAGTCTGAATTCTAACCCTCACTTGTTTGTATATTTTTTAATTTTTTAATTTCTCTTTTGACCAGGAAATTGGCGTTAAGGTATCACCCTGATAAGAACCCAGACAACCCTGAAGCAGCTGAGAAGTTCAAGGAGATCAATAATGCCCACTCCATCCTCACTGATTTGGACAAGCGTGGTGTCTACGACCAATATGGATCCATGGGCCTCTCGGTGGCCGAGCAGTTTGGGGAGGAGGGAGTCAAATATTACTTTCTCATGTCCAAGTGCTGGTTCAAGGTGAGAGGCAAGGGGATGTAGTTTTAAAGGTGAAAACAGAGTATGAAGTTGTTTGTACTGGTAGTAGGTGAATTATGCAGAAATTTAAACACCAAAATGTGACCAGAGCATGGCGCAAAGTGTCCAAAAACTCTCCTAATACTCACATTGGTTTTCTTTTAGACCCTGTTTGTGTGCTGCACTATTTTCACCTGCTGCTGCTGTTGCCTCTGCTGCTGTTGCTGCTGCGGAAAGTGCAAACCACAAGATGAAGAGGACAATTTCGTCTACATGGACCCTGAGGACCTGGAGGCTCAGATCAGAGAACAAGATGCAGGTGAGGAACTAATTCATATTCACTTAAGAATATATACAGTTGAGCAAGGCAGCAGCTTGCATAGAAACAAAGAGCTGGAGCTAGAAAACCAAATGGTGTAGTGTCCAGTTTCTGATTATCAGCATTTTTAAGATGAAAATGTTTCCTCTAGAAATCTAGGATTAATGATATGGAAATATTAGTTTTCACAGCTTAGTCTGCCTTTTTTTCACCGATATAGTTAATTATGTGTTTTCCTGTGGAAAGTCTGCACAGGATGGCGTTAACTGGATTCTCTTACAGTCGACAGCCTCTTGAAGTATTTACAGCCCAGTTTTGCTGTACTGATAACACGGGTGTTACTTTATGCTGAGCAGTTGTAAGCCTGCCAGTAATCTTGATCTTAACTGTGCATGAGCAGTAAATCCAGCAGCTAGTTAACTTTTCCAAGAAGAGGGGGGGTGTACATCCTCATTCAGTACAGGACATGTTTAGAAAATGATATAGTCTATAAAAATGAAGTAAACATCTCAGATGAACAACAGCTGATGACATATTACACTGTCATTGTTTCTTTAATAAAAACTAAGCTAACATGCAGAAGCAGTGTGTGGGTAAACGAAGTACACCCCATGACTCAGTAGCTTGAAGAACCACGGAGGGATGGATGACTTCATCAGTCTTTCACAGGGATGCAGGGACTTTGGCCCACTCTTCTTTATAACGTTGCTTTGGTTCATTGAAGTGGAGGCATTTGTTTATGCACAGCTCTCTTAAGGTCCCACTGCAGCATTTTAATCTTGACTTTGGGAGTCCCATTGCAACTCGTTGATTTGTTTCTTTTCAGTGGGGTGTGTGTGGGCATTTACCAAAACACAGCTCTGAGCATGTTAACTGGGTTGTGGTCTGAACTTTTACTCGGCCTCTGCAGCACTTTTGGGTTTTTTTCCCTCTTTTTTCAGCTGCTGTGCTTGCGATCATTGTCCAATTTTATTACCTAATTTGGGCCAAACCTTTAGCTGTCAGACAAATGGCCTAACAGTTGACTCTAGAATAATTTGCTATACAAAGGAGTTCATGTTTGACTCAGTGGCTGCAAAACGAGCCTAGATCATCACCCCTTCAAGGTTTTGTTCTTGAAGTTTTGTGGTTTGTTCAGATGCAACTTTCCAAACCTAAACCATACTGTCACTTTTTCTCTATTAAACAAGCCATACTTGTTTGGTCTGTTTTTAATTGTTTTCTCTCGAACTTTAACATTTAACATGACAACTGTAGCCTGAAGAATCTCAGATACAGCGCTTGGATTTTTTTGAGTTTTTCAGATCTCTGGGTAAATTTGCTAGGAAGATTGGCAGCTGTCTTGAATGCTTTCCACTTGTGAATAATCTTTCTCACCGCAGAATGATGGACTTTGCATTTTTATCGAAATAGCTTTAATATCCCCCCTACCCCATCTAATTTTAAGACGTGCTAAATGGCAAAATATTTTTTACTTTTATCCTCATGAAACCTGCACATAGAGTGGAAAATCTTGCCCTGATCTCGATCTCTGTAACTGGTGATACTTTACCTCTGAACTCTGTCGTCTTTGTACATTTCAAGCCGAGACAAAAGCAGGTGAAGAGATGTCGTTAAGAAGCTGTGTGTTGAATTTTGTTTTACAGCAGACCATCCCGTAATAGTTATTCAGCCGAACTCTAGCGATGCTGCTGTCCATTCAGGTAAGGTGTTATTCCGTCTTCAGGTAGCGTTCACCTGTTGTCAGCTTCCTGCTGCTCTGTGCTGCTTAACTCGGCTGCTAGATTTTACAGCAGTGATTCACTGTGGAAGATTTTTTTTTATTTTTATTTTTTTGCATGCCAATATCTTGTCCATGTATTAAATCCTTAATGTGAAGGACACATGGGAAATCCAAAGCTTATCACTTACAGAGGACTTTCTGATGATGTGCTGTGTTTGGTTTTTCTCCAAACGTGGTCCTGTGGATTGTGGACAGATGTCTCCACTTTGGTCTCATCTGTCCAGTGGACATTGTTCCAGATGTTTTGTGGTTTGTTCAGATGTGACTTTGCAAACCCAAGCAGCCCCCCCAGTCTAATTTTCAGACGTGCTAAAGGGGAGATCATTTTTGTTTTACTCTGATGAAACCTGCATGTAGAGTCGTAATTAATGAAATTCACTAATGCTGATTCTGTTGCCTAACAAAATGTCACTCTAATCCTTTAAATTCTGCCCTGATCTTGATCTCTGTAATTGATGATCCTTTACCCCCTCCGACTGCTGAATGCTTGTTACGCTGTTAATTGCAATCGAAGCGGTAAGTGTGTTCGTATACTTTCAAACACTGCTTCTGCATTCTGGCTTATTTTTGTTAAATAAATAATGACACATTTCATAGGTCAAGTGAGGTTATATTTCTGTCATTTTAAGACGTGCTGAAGGTCAGATTACTGTTATTCTAATACATGAGACTTGCATGTAGAGTGGCAGTTATTAAATTCGCCGATGCTGATGCCTAACAAAATGTCATGCTAATCCTTTAAATTCTGCGCTGATCTTGATCTCTGTATTCTCTCGTCTTTGTACATTTCAAGCCGAGACAAAAGCATGTGAGGAGATGTTGTTAAGAAGCCGTGTTGATTTACCCAGTGTTGAATTTTGTTTTACAGCAGACCATCCCATAATAGTTACTCAGCCGAACTCTAGCAATGCCGCTATGCATTCAGGTAAGGTGTTATTCCTCCTCCAAATACATTCACCTGTTGTCAGCTTCCTGCTGCTCTGTGCTGCTTAACTCGCTGCTAGATCTTGCAGCAAAGAATTGATTTGATATACCTTTATTAGTCCCACAAGGGGAAATTTCATGTTAATTTAAACGTTTTTGTGCTGCTTATGTTTTCTATCTGTATCATCTGTTGTTGTTAATGAGAAAAGCTTCATTAAGTGTTTTTCAGTGTTTCTATCCTAAAGGATTTTGGAAGGATGTTTTTTTGTTTTTATTATTTTGTTTGTTTGTTTTTTATGGCGTTATACCATTTATATGGTTTATTCCCTGCTATAAAAGATCATGGCTCAAACTGTAATAGTAGTGGTTTTCTTTTTAAGCTCTTTGGGTTTTATTTAATGAATGGTTATAGAAATTTAGACTGTAAGTGTTGTCCATTTCCCACATTATATAAAAAAAGGACACAGAACAGAGTATACAACCAATCATCAAAGTCTCCTTTTGCATGTATGAGCAGATTGCACAGATTGTCACATAATGATTCATACAGATTTATAGTTCTGGAGCTTTGGCTGGAAAAATTTGTACAAATATGGAGTGACATGAAATTTGGTACAGATGGTGTTCACTTAACTTGTTTTCTGGCGCCATCATCTGGTCAAATGCCTTGCTTTAGCGCGCTGACATGCTAAACTAAGGCAGTGAACCCAGTCAGTAATATAATTGCTTTATTTATTTCTAAATGATTAGACGTACTTTCCTTCATGTGTCATTTTCTGTGAGACGTAAGTGGTTTTGACAGCTTGTTGCCTCATTTAAGAGCACTCCCACACCACACACCTGTTCATCACCTGTTCTTGTTACCTTCTGCAGGGGAGAACACACCGATTGTGATTCAGACTCATGCAGCCAAGGGGGGCTCGGGACCTGGAGAATGAACGAATGTATCAAACACTGAAGTGCAGAGAATGTTTTCATCTCAGAGATTTGTTTGTTTACATGAGTCAAACTGCAATTTATTTGATTGTGCCATAGTTATTTTTTTTAAAAATGTGCTTTTTCTTTGATCCAGTCTTGTATTTATTCTTTTTAAATGTTAAATTTCTGAATTTGGGGCAGAGACAAATAACAAAGCCATGCAGATCAAAGCCTCTGAGCTCGGGGATAATAGTTTTTTTTCCTGCGCACTTTAAACTCACACATTCATATTGAATGTTCGGAATATTCTGAAGCTGCCATGATCAGAGCACGTTTTGGCCCAAGATTCAGAAATTTTCATATTTTTATTTTTAATATGCCGATTCAGGGGTTTCTGTGGAAGCTTGAATTTTGGTGTCAGATCTCAAAATTTCGACTCAATAACTCAGGATTTCAAGTCGAGTCCCACTTAAAGTTTCACCTAATCAGACGTGTGAGCCAGCAAGTTGAAATTTTGAGATGGTGACTTGAAATTTTGACTTTACTTTGCCTCGCAGTTTTCAGTGGCTGGGGAAAAAAACGCTTGTTCGGTCGCACTGCACATAGAAACAGACTCTATGTTAAAGGGTTTACAGATGTGGCCACAGATCACACAGATTTATCAAAAAACAGAGGTTTAGTTTTAAAATTTTAGCTCTACCTTATGTGACACATTCAGTTGCTAGCTTGTAAATGACTCATTGAAGTTTAGTCTTGTGATGCTTGCAGAGATTTTAAGGAATTACTAAATCACCTTATTCTGAGAGTTGGATGAGGACTGTTGATCACATTTGTGTTTGTCCACTTGAAATCTACTAAGGATAGATTGTAAATGGATGAAATACCCCCCCCCAAATGATTTATGATTTATATACCTGCTTTTAATTAACACAAAAAGATTGGATTTACTCCAATGGTACGTTTAGAAATTAGTCCTAAAAGAGTTACATTTAACTGTGATTGGATGGGCGAGTGCAGCAATGTGTAGAAACCAAAGAAATCACACGGCGGCTTCTGCTGTAGCGCCCTCTTTGTGTGTGATTTCACCTAGCAACAACCAGCAAGCCCCAGGAACCACTCGCCAACCAGCTGAGGGAGCACACCTTTTTCCAAGCCTCCGCCTCCCTCACTACCTAAAGCAAAGAACCGGCTGCACCAATGGACCATTGTTTATTCTGTTTGTGCAGAGATTAAACAAAAGACATGTGTTTCGGACATGTTGATTGATGTTTCCACTTGTGATGTTTTCAACCTTTATGCTTAAGTCCCTTTGGCTCCAGCTCAAGCTTAATTATACACACAGGCACAGTGACGACAATCCGTTTTAACTCCTGGAAAGTGAGCCAGTGTTTTAGAAGAGGCACAGTTGGTCATTTTTGTCATTGCACATAAGTTAAAAAATACGCAGGAAGGTGAATAGAAAGTTGTGTGAATTTTCTACACTTGACACTAAAACCATCGTCGTTTGTTTCTTTAGAAAATAAGAACGCAGCTTTCTGATTTATTGCCATTTTGACTTTTTTGTGTATGTTGTGATTGTCTTGTAAAGTCAGAGCTATATTTATGATTAGAGGATTTATTACAAATTGAGTATATATTAAGATAAAGGTTCTTTTGTTTAAATGATATTTTTCTATTTTCTCTCGGGGTAAAAATGTTGAGATTGCGCTTCATTTTGATTTCATTTTATACAGATCTGGATATAATAATAATAATAATAATAATAATAATATGGATGCTGATTTTCTGACGATCCTTGCCTGCGGTGTATTTAAAAGCCAGCTTGTATACTTTTGTATGCCAATGATTATACTTGACGCAAAAGTGCCTGAATGCAGTTTTTGAATAATTTTACAGAAATTTGTATTTTATGTCATTATCTAAACATTTCCATGCTGGGTTTGTTCTGTCCACTTTGACAAATTTCCAACTGTTGGTGTAAATTTGAGTTTCTTCTAAAGCAGTTCATGAAATAAAGTTGAATAATTCAGAAAATGTCATGCGGTTGTCTTATGATTTCACTGGAGTTGGCTCAGTAACCTGCCATTGGCTCCTGCGGTGCTCCACCCCTGAGAGATGGCGTGGGTTAGAGCAGGTGGTAAGTTGCCAGGCTTCCCTCTAGCTCCAGGTCAACCTTAAATACGGGAGTGTCTCAGCTGTCAATAACATGAGGATATGGAGTCATCAACAGATCCAGAGAAGCAACATTTGATTGAGACTCATTTGGGGCCTCTTGTGTGGTACGTCTTCATTTTCTTTTGACCTCCTGAAACACCAAAGTTCAACACAGATGGCTTTAAAACTGTTGACTTCCACATTGGGCCAGCCTAAGTGTAGATCTTCCGTCTTGTGTCAGGGTGAGCTGTC
Source organism: Pelmatolapia mariae (assembly GCF_036321145.2). NCBI lineage: Eukaryota > Metazoa > Chordata > Actinopteri > Cichliformes > Cichlidae > Pelmatolapia > Pelmatolapia mariae. Next base: position 59,683,604 of record NC_086241.1, read on the forward strand.
CAGAGAAAAAGTGCTCAGACTCAGAATTCAGTGAAGATGCCCTCAGTGTGGAGGGGCCGTGGCAGCACGAATGGCTCTGCCAAGAGGCCGATTGGAGGTCGGTGACTAAAAGGGACTCGAGATGTTTGGCCAGAAAGAAGCTTTTCACTGCATGTGCCGTCAGCCTCGTGTTCATGACGGGAGAGGTCATTGGTGAGACAAAAGACTCATCACAAATTTCCCTGTCAGCAACTCTGATTGTGCCAAAAAATGAAGTTTACCTATTCGTTTTTTACTGTGTCATGCATAAATATGTTCGTAAAGCTTGTTGAGTTTGAATCGCTCCATACAAACTTGATCTTAAAGTGACACACTCAGGCTTCCTCTGCCCAAACACGCATACGGTTTTTTGCAGGTGGATATGCCGCCGGCAGTCTGGCCATCATGACGGACGCAGCTCACCTTCTGACTGATTTTGTCAGCATTGTGATCAGCATCTTCTCTCTGTGGCTCGCATCGAGGCCTCAGACAGGAACCATGACTTTTGGATGGTATCGAGCTGGTAGGAACAAGTTTCTCACGAGTAGCTCTCAAGAATAAATGTTTAAATGTCAAGATTAAATGTCACTTTTGATGGCAGCATCCTGCAGGAGAACAAACACGACACCCTGTCACAAAGCTCCCATCATCTCAAACTGGTTTCGCAAACATGACAAGAAGTGCACTGTACTCAAATGGCCTTCACAGTCAATAGATCTCAATCCGGTAGAGCAGGGATGTGGTGGATGTGCAGTAACTGTGTGACATTATCGTGTGAATATGGACCAAAAGTTTTCAGCTTATTGTTAAATCTGTACCATGAAGAATTCAGGCAGTTCTGAAAGCAAAAGGGCATCCAACCCGATACTAGTAGGGTGTATCTAATCAAGTGGCCATTGAATTTATGTGCATATTAGTCCATATGAGTTGCACAAACTCATATCCTTCATATTTTCGGGGCCATTTCTGACTCTGTTACTGTTTCACGCAGAGATTCTGGCCATGTTTCTATCTATTGTGTCGATCTGGGCCGTGACAGTAGTGCTCGTCTTATCAGCCGTGCAGAGGATCTCCGATGGGGAATACGAGATTGACAGTGAGATCATGCTCATAACATCAGGCTGTGCTGTGGGGGTCAATGTCCTGTGAGTGTGCCGAGCTTACTTTATGGATTATTTCTGCTTGGTTTAGGGGGGCAGTCAGCAGCGGTGAGTGATGACGTCTATGTTTTGTTTTACCCAGGATGATCCTGATCTTGCATCAGCCTGGCAACTCACATGGCCACAGCCATGGGTTTGCCACCAACCTGACCCAGAGTGACAAACATGGGCAGAGGAACAGCTACGGTAATGCAAGTGTGAAGGCAGCCTTTGTCCACATGGTAGGAGATCTGGTGCAGAGTGTCGGTGTCATGCTGGCTGCCATGATCATTCACTTCTGGGTAAGTGTAAGATGAAAAATAAAATAGTAAAATAACAATAACCAAAATAATCAGGATGGGCTTGATAGAGCACTGTACTCTCCAGGTACTCCGGCTTCCTCCCACAGTCCAAAGGTGTGCGTGTCAGGTTAATGGCCGTTTCTAAATTGGTTTTAGGTGTAAGCATTCACTCACTGTAATAGAATAGCAACCCGCAGTTTCTTCCCCATTTGCTCTTTCTTATGGAAATTTTGCTATGCACTTATAACAAATCAATTACATGAGCTGTTGCTCATGCACGCATGCTATATGCAGGTTGCGACTTTTTAACACTGGCCTTACTGCTGTAAATGTTCATTAGAGCAATATCATTCCATCATTTGTTTCTGATCATATTTCTGTCTTCTTCACAGCCTGAATATAAAGTAGCAGATCCGATTTGCACCTTCCTGTTCTCTCTTCTCGTTATTGGGACAACGCTTCCTGTCACGAAGGATGTTTTCAGGATACTGCTGGAAGGTAAACACACTTCCCTCCGCCGGTGGTGACGTTCAGATTTTAGCGACAGTTTACCTAACGTGTGTATTTTCTGAAGGCGCTCCTCGGGATGTGAGCTTGTGCGCCGTGACAGAGCTGCTGCTGTCTTTAGGAGGAGTCACCGCCATTCATAGTTTACACATGTGGAGCCTCAACACGACTCATTCTCTGCTTTCCGTGCACCTTGCCACAGGTAAGAGGCGAAGACGGTACTGTTATTACTGTGGAGAGGAAGCAGAACCTGCTCTGAAACTCAGTAAAAATACTGGGGTAGTACACCAAAAACAGAATTTCCAGTTTTATTATGCTGTTGCCAAATATAAGTTACTTGAAAAATATGGCAAAAAAGAGAAAAAGAAAAGAATTAATTAGTTAATTTTCTGCTTTTGAAGTTGATATCACTGAAAATAGATACATATAAAAGTCAAATAAGATTTTGAAATCCATAATAGTCTGTTGCAAATCTGTCTGCAGATTTTTGGGAGTGCCCACTGCCCCCCTTGGTGGTGCCCCTGCTAAAACTATGGAGGTTTAATTAGAAATGAAACACCACACGCCCATCCTGCACCTTTTATCCTGGTCCTGTAAACATTTGTTTATTGTTTGATCAGAATGTTTGTATTCTAAGCAAATAGGATGGAAAACCCTTTGGCAAATATTGATATATTACAGCAGTAATGTAAGGTGCCAGTCAACTGAAAAAGAAAGTTCTTATTGCTTTCACGAGAATTAGGAGGGTAAGAAGCCGCCAGGTGCTGCTAATTAGATGCATGTGATTAAATGATCATCAGCAAATGATTAATTCATTGATGAACTCTATAGAAGTAAAGGTTTTTGGCAATTTTCTGAAGCATTCTAGTTCTTTCTAGGAGTGAAGGTCCCAGAAAACTCAAAAAACCAAACAAAACTAAAACAAAAAACCCCCAAGATCTAACTCTCAAATTCTACAGGCCCTAGTTAACATGTGAAATATTCAAGTCCATTGACGGCACGTTTAAAAAAAGACTAAGTATGACTTCTCTGCAAACATAACATGGCGGCACACCTTAGGTTTGCAAAGTTGCATCTGAACAAACCACAACACAGGAAGTAATGAAGAATATGGACACAAACACCTCAAAACAACCCCCAAAAGGTTGATTGTGTTCATCTGGACGTAGCGTTTTCAGTGAGAGAAACCTCGTCACTCATCCAAGTGACTTCTTCAGTCTCAGCTGACTGCAGGTTTCCCTAATCTTATAAACAGTACATTTGCCCAATGACTGAAACTAGCACCACTGAATGAACAATGGGCTGTGAGGTCAGTTCATTGATCATTAATATGCAAATTCTCATGACCATTGATCAACAGCTACTGATCAAAGACCACTGATCAATGGCCATGAGTACCATTCACAGAGAGTTGGGGAATGGCTGCAATCACAGCATTGTAAGATGGTGAAAGATGCCCCCTTCCCCTTTTTTTTCACATAAATGGCCTCCTTGACTCCGCGCTGCAACCAGCGTTCCTCCCTGTCCAGGATGTGTACCTACTGGCCTGTAGGTGTAAATAGTCTGCAGAGTCCTGGCCTGACGAGTTAGCTCTTCTGTGTTGTGCCATCCGCTTCGCCAGAGGTTGTTTGGTTTCCCTGATGTTTAAATCACGGCAGCCATTCCCCAACTCTCTATGAATATAATCTGATTTACATAGAACACAAAAAACCCCACAAGTTCAGAATACACGCTAAACAGGTAAAATATTGTCATTTTGGGCTGAAGTTTTATTTACTTCCATGAACTTCTGAGTACAAGCAAAATTCTAGCATCAACAATAAAATGAAGAGGAAGAGTTGAGCCAAAGTTGTAGCAGAAGAAGAGCACTGATGATAAAATCATGTCATTGTCTGTATTTATTTGTTTGTTTGTTTTTCCAGAGGAAGATGCTGATTCGCAGATCATCCTTAGGAAGGCAACAAGGGTCCTGCGCTCCAAATTTGGTTTTTCCAGCATCACAATTCAAGTAGAGAGCTGCAGGATTTCGGGCAGCAGTGTAGAGGTTTAAAGTTGACTGAACAGAGACTGGTGACTGCAAAAATAAAGGCACTGGGTGCTCCCATTTAACAGCTTCATATTTGGGACTGACCAGCTAATGGTACAGCTGAACGTTTTTGGCACTGCAACAGATTTTAAAGAATGACTCCTATGAGAGCAGATAAATGTGATAATGTACAGTTATCCGGCAAAAGTAAAGTTATATATTTTGCTTTTATTTCCCCAAAAATCTACAATCAAAGTTGTTTTTCTTTTGGAAAAATGTTTTTTGAGCCTATAACTGGAGCTTCTTTTGCACTAGTTACATGGGTGGGTCAGCTTGGCTAACTATCTAGATAATCTGCTGTAAAAAGGTGGCTGGGTGTTTGTCCTGACATGTAGGTTGAATTGTAAACACAAGATCTAGGCCTCTGTGTCCAGTCCATTCATTTTACCACAGGTGTACTCAGTCATAGATTATTAACGCAAACGGGATGTGCTTTTACAAAGTTAGGAGCCACCCAAATGATCTGAATATTTCTAAATAGTTTTAGATTTCAGGTTTTTCACAACTTGCCAAAAAAAATTGATGCAATAATTTTAGATTTATAAGACCCGTGGGAAAAAATTAGTTTTGTCCATTTAAAATGTCAAACCTGACGTAGGCTGCATTTTTAGATAAATAATTGTATATGTTTACAAAATGTACATTTTATATTTGCATTTCAAGTTATAAAAATTTACTCAACATGTCTGTGTTTTTTTTTTTTTTACAGTAAAAAATACTACTAGGATTTTAAGTTCTTTGTGTGATTTCAGATCAGTAATACTAATGCAGTATGTCAGTGAAAAAAACAACTAAATTCAGTTGAGCTGAAAAGAATGATACCAAACAAGGCAAGGGGAAAAATTAAAAGAAACAATTTGAGGGTGAAATACAAACGTAAACTCAAAAGGAGTCAAAAACGGCCGGTTGTATTTCAGACCTCAGTGGGTTAATCCAACAAATCATGAAAAATTAGGTTTAAATTTTTGTTCATGACAGTGCAGATTTCTGACATTTTGTGTAATTTAAGCTGTAACAATGTGATTGTTTTCTAACAAAAAACAGTGTGAAACTGAAGTTAGACTTGTGTTTGTAAATGAACCGCCCCATGTTGTGTAGCTTTCTGGATTTTATACTTATTGGGCTACATATTTATTTATTATACAGGCTATACAGTACATAAAATCAAAACTCACATGTTTTATGTAACTAAATTGTTTAATTATGTGGGCTACAGACAATAATTAAGTTATAGACTATATTTATATGAAAAACGTGTATACTTACTGCATTTGAATCATTTTAACCATATGTAACCACCTGCGTATGTGTTTGGGGGAAAAAAAGGCTTTGATTTTGCCACCCCATTTGATTTCTTTGCCACCCTCATGCCACCCTAAGAAAATTAATCTAGATCCGCCCCTGATGGCGAACCGTGCCCAGTCAAGTCCAAGTAGGTACTAATAGAAAATGGGCAAGTTTGCTTGCTGAAATGTTAAGCGCTGTTATATCAGAGAAGAGCAAGGTAATCTGTAATAAAACTTTAAGACTGAAACAAACAATGTCAGGAGGAGAGTTTTGGGATATTTCCCATAGTTGCCTTTTGGTAGCTGCACAAAATAAGGAGATACCTTCTCCCTTGCCACGGGGTTCTGTGTGTGTTATGTAGGTATTTCTTTAACGCAACAATCTTTAAGGCAAGTTACCGCTCTAACTACCTCAGACAGAGAAACGTCCATGGAATTTTCTTTCCAGTTTATCCATATCTGGTAAAACTCCTTTAGATGTATAATCTAATTTTCAAGGGAGTGAAAACAAAGATTCACTCAGCAAATACAATCCCAAATCCCAAACTGCTGGGATGCTGTGTAAAATGTTAACAAAAACAGAATATAGCGATGTACAAATCTCAAACCCGTATTTTATTCATAATAGAAAACAGAAAAGCTAAGCTTCATTCTGCCAGAGGTTTCTTCCTGTTAAAAGGGAGTTTTTCTTTCCCACTGTCGGCGACCGCTTGCTTACAAGGGGTCATTTGTTTGTTGGGGTTTTCTTTGGAGGAATTCGTTTAATTCATCCACATTAGAGAATCTTTGAGCATGAACAGCCTGTTTAAGGTATTGCTAAAGCATTTCAAAAACATTTAAGTCAAAACTTTGACTAGGAGCCATCCAGAGGTGCACTTGCTGCTGTGTTTCAGATCATTGTCCTGTTGCATAACTCAAGTGCTCGAGAGCATCAGTGCATGAACTTACAGCTGGACATTCTTCTTCAGGATTTTCAGACAGAGCAGAATCATGGTTCCATCAACTGTTTGATGTTCATTTTATGAAATACTGTGTTCGCTTTATGATCTCACTACCAGAAATAACAGAAATCCAACTATCCACAAACTGTCTCATGACTCCACAGAATATTTTCCCTAAGGTCTTTGGGATCGTCAAGACTTTTTTTTTTTTTTTTTTTTTGGAAAACTTAAGAGGAGGTGTTACGACCCGGCTCGAGGCCGCAACATAAAAAAGGAGACGAATATCAGAGTGTAAGTGAGAAAAGGTTTTAGCTTAAAATGGCATCGCAGGTTGGCTCAAATAGCTGGTGCCACAAAGGCAAAGACTAGTGAGCTTCCTGAAAAGCCTGCCTCAGGTATGCTTTTATTTACACCTTACTAGGTGTGGCCAATTAGCAACAGCTGAACACACTGAGGAGATTAGGGGCTGCAGAGGAGCGTAACACCACCTCCCTCAAAAGGGTTCCTCTAGGACCCCTAAATTTATTAAGCCAAAGCCAAAACTTGAGCACTTTATTACCTGCTCTCCTAACACAAAACTAAATACTCGCATTTCTTTAGTTGGCATCTTTAAGCATGGATGCCCCTGCATGAGGATTTAAAGTTGCCACACTGAATGCACAAAGAGTAACATGTGACTAACATAAAGGAGTACAACAGTCAAACCCAAAAGGATTATTCAACCTGCTACAACACAAAATGAGAGCAGCCACGAATAATCACATTCACAAGTGATCTGTGGTCTCCACCACACAAACGGTCACTTACAAGTGGCCTCATACCACAACAAGTTACTGTAATATACAAAATTCAGTAAAGCAAGCATACTAGTGAACAACCACAAAATGAGGAGCTATAGCCACACAACGATCACATCAAGGGTGGCTCAGCACCCCTCAGTGTTATTGCCATCACCTGGCCAACAACACTCACAAGTGATCCAACTGAAGTAGCCATATTCCCCACAACACTAAAGGTCACAGCCCAAGACATTTACCTCATGAGGATCTCATATGGTATCCACCACCACTGATATATTAACGGAACGCACATGGTGTACTCTCTATGCCAACTAAAAAACTGCTTACCTGCCTCAGCTATAAGACCATAATGGATTCACTTGGCACAATAATTGGCTTTTGAAGTAACACCCTTTCAGATTTGTAACATTAGCAGTGTCAACACCACCGCTGTGTGACGTTTGAATCGCCTTTCATCACACACGTCTGTCACTAAGACATTTTGCAGTTATAAAATTTTAAACTTGAATTTTTTTCTCGTGAATTGAAACGTTTTTTCATATGAACCTTCTTTTTTTTCACCCTTTTCTTTACTTCTGTCTGCACCTTGCTTCACTCAATAGATCTCCAGTGCTCGCTAGAACAGATTTGGTTTGTTTTTTGCAGCATCAGTTTCAATTTATTTCAACTGACAATCCAGGTCAGATGAAGTACGCTCCCTCAGATCATACAGGCACATAATTATGAGGTACAAATTTTTTTCAAACAATACATACAAAAGAGTCTTAGCACATTATTAAGGACGGTATAGCAAGAGTTAATCTGGACTGAATCCAGGTCAAAGCAAGCAATGAAATGTTAAACATAGATATGAAATTCCTAATAGGTAGAGATTATTCCGATATGCATATTTTTAAGGTTTTTTTTTTTTGGATGTACTGTAACAGTTTAGTTTAACAAACAGTAAAAAAAAAAAAACCCCAACAAATCTAGGTAGTTATTAGTATATCACGTAACAAAACACTTTCTGGTCCGATGAGCCCAGAAATTTGCAGATAAGAATTGTTCAGCATGACAAAAATTCCTGGTTTCAACACACTTTCTGGAAAAGCAGTCTTCAATGTGCGGACTTGGGGTCTCCATCTTTCCAGTAGTTTCTGTAGGCCTCCTGGAACATGTTCTTGCATGCGATTTTAGCTTTGAGTTTCGAGCAAATGAGAAAGGAGCCGCCCATTTTTCTGTGGAGGGAGTAGGTTTCCTCTGGCGGTGGCGTGAGACGCTCTTTCAGCATCACTGGGATGAGATTGTGGATGCGCTCAGTTGTGCTCTGCATTCCAAAGTCAAAGGGCTTTTCTGAGTTGAAGGCCTCCCCGAGGATCATCACCGCATCCACGTGGGCGTTCTCCATCGCCTTAATGCAGAAGACAAGAAAAATGATCAAGAGGCTTTCAAGTAAAAGTTCAGCATGTACAGAAGCCTGCTCCTCTGCCTTTAGACGAAGAGATCAATATTAGTTTTATTTGTGTTGAATAGGACGCTGCACCCAGCAGCTTGCAACAGAGACTGGAAACAAGCTGAAATAATCCCCTCCATCAGCACTTCTAAAGCTAACACTTCATTCATCATTGGTCACATATTTATTTTGCAGGAGGACATGCAGCCCAAACACAAAGCCAGACTCAATAAAAAAATATTTCCTCTACCACAAGAGCTGCAAATCTGATTAAAGACACACAGGCCTGCTCTCAGCCTCAGGGAATAACTGGAGTTATGTGAAGAGACAGACTGAACAACACTGGAACACACTAAACTCACACAAGAACTGTAGTAAGACGAGAGAGCAATGTGATCTTCAGGCACCATATAATAAAGAGAACAAAAAAAAATGTCCACAGTATATACTCTAAGTCATTTTTACTATCATCTCATAACAGTTCCTTTATAATAAAAACTAAGATAGCGAGACTGTTCACAAAATATTAGTGCTGTTGTAGTTCCTGTTGGGTGCCACTAGAGGTCGCTAAAGAACACCTAGTAAATACTTTGAGTGACTGAATATTTCAAAACATTTTCAATAAAAATGTGGTGCATTTCAGAAGTTCCTCTCAATCTTACTTTGAACACAGTAAAATTGCTGTTTGACTGCATGAACCTTTCATGTCTTTCACGCTACATTCAAAAATACAACAACAGACAAATCATAAACATAAACTCACAGCCACTGTTGAACTGAATCACAGTGTGGTGTGGTTCATTAGTAAAATTTACAATGTCCGTTTCTCACCTTTGACTCGTATCCTGTGAGGAACTTCATTTCTCTGGATTTCAGTAGGACACATTCTCTGTCCTGATCTGCAGCCGCTTTTATAATCTGAGTGAGAGAAATCGCACCAGACAGTTTCACATGTCGAAAAGATATTTCTCAACTGAAACTTATTGAAATTCTTGTCTGCACAACAATAAAGCACATCATCTGTCTTAACCTGTGTGGTTAACAGATATTCCCACAGCAAAATGACAAAAACAGAGTAACTTGAAAAGGACTGCAGTCCTGTCCCATGATTCAACAGCTTGTAGAACCACCTTTAGCAGCATTAACCTGAAGAACTCGTTTTCTGCACGGCTTTGTGAGTCTCTCACAACATTGTGGAGGACTTTGGCCCACTCTTCTTTATAGTGTTGCTTCAGTTCATTTCTGGGACCACAGCATTTCAATCAGCTTGAGATCTGGACATTGGGCTTTTACAGCACCTTGATTCTTCTCTTTTTTCAGCCATTTTGTTCTAGACTGGCTGCTGTGCTTTGGATCATTGTACTGTTGCATTTAGCTGCAAAACAAACCAAATCATCACCCCTCTCCACGGTGTTTCACAGCTGATACGAGATGTTTGTGCTGATATGCTGTGTTTGGTTTTCTCCAAACATGGAGCTGTGCTTTAGTATCATCTGTCAAAATGACTTTAACATGTTAACTGAGGTCTGCAGAGTGTGAGATGTAGCTATTGGGTTTTTTTGGGTGACTTTACAGGGAAACGCCTAAATGCTCCAGACCAGAAAACCAGAAAAACCTCTGTTCTCTATAGAGGTGCTCACACTTGCCGATGTTCATTCAATAAAGTGCATTTCATTAGCGCTCTTGCCTGCTTAATTCTGTCAATCGAAGCAGTGTGCTAAGTTTTTCACATCCTTTTTTCATATTTGTATGTGTGTTTAGTTTCTTGATAGTCTTCACGAACGCTATTTTCCAATTACAAAACAAAATGTTGTAATTACAAGTAATAATCTAAGTGTACTTCATGTGACCAGAATTATATGGACCTAGAATGGGTTAAGGAGCAGCCAATGTTCAAGAAACTTTGAAAGACTTTCAGAAAACCTCGACAACTACAAGTCTAGACCACTTAAAAAAAACATTACACAGCACATTAGAAGAATAATTATAAAGAAATGACATAACATTTGCACATCACTGTTTGAGAACTAGATATACTAAATTCTCAGGCAGGTGTATGCATCTTTTTGTTTTTAAATTCATGTAGCACAATAGCCAGCGGGGGCAACACAGTGTACAACAACAATGAGAACACTTCTCACCTCAATGTAGGTATCAGTAAAACTCTTGTTAAATCCTCGAGTAGCTCCAAAATCCAGCAGTGCAACCTGACATGAAGTCATAAAAAACAGAAAACACGCGTCAGTGAAAAGGAGAAAGATTAAATCCACGCGTGTCTCTGGTATAACTTGGGCAAACTGACCTTATGAGTTTGTGGATCAAAGAAGAAGTTGGACCAGTTCGGATCGGTTTGCATGTATCTGAACTCAAAAAGCTCCCTCAGGCATAAAATAAGGATCTGCTCACAAATCTGGCAGAAGGAGAGACAACTGGAAGTGACATGAGGTGTTTTTATAAGTGGGTGCTGACACTTAAATAGTTATCTCTGCTACATGCTGCCATGTCTCAGGGTTTTTTTTTTTATTATTTTAAGGTGGCATGTACCTCATCTTGGCAGAGCACAGGTGTTAACTATACTGTAAGTGGTGTAGAGTTCAGAGCAGAGTGAAGCTCTTAAAGGCATACCTCATTCCTGAGTTCCTGAGGGAGATGTGTGGCCTTGTCCAGCGGGAAACCAGGCACCAGTGTTGTGGTGAGAACCTGCTTATTGCTTAGCTCGTCTATCACATCAGGCACACAGAAGAAGGGGTGATCCTCCAGCAGCTCGCTACCAAACACACAGCAACAAAGTCAGAAGAAGCGTGTAGATAACCCCTATCTGGTCCTTCAGGTGCTCTGTTACGGCACAGTGCAAAAATCTTGAGCCACCTATTTCTTTATATTTTGCTTCCAAGGGGCCAGATGTTTTTGTCTGGTCTTGAGCAATAGTTCTCCGACCTTTCTGAAGGTCTTTCAAAGTTTTTTCTGTGGAAAACCTGGAGAACTGAAGCCTCATCAGAAACGATCCCAACAGAAGGGTGGCTGTCAAGAAACCATTTTTAAGGACAGACTGAGGTACCCACAGTTATACAAGAACTGGATTGAAAATTGCTGGCGACAGATCTCATGGAGTGCTGCATTTTAGCCAGTGGAAATTCAGAAAAGTACTGTTCGATGTTGATTTAAATTTTTGCCATATTGTTGCAATGGCGGACTGTCAAACTGGATTGCCCATTGTGGGATAAATAAAGTTATCTGAATGTGAGCCACCATGCAAGACCATTTGAAAAAAACATCTGATTGGCAGTTGCTTCACTTTTCAGCATGATAATGACGCCAAACACACTGACAGTACAGTAAAAGCACACCTAGACACACACATACACACATAATATGAAAGCTTGCCTAAGAGAGTTCAGGCTGTATTGAAGAATAATGATGGCCATAACAAATATGGAATTTCAAGCTTGTTAGATTTTTTATTTTTATGCATTTCCATTTATGTTGGAACATGTTTCAATAAATACTGCACTCATTTCGTGAGCAAAATGGAAAGAAATGAGGGGTGGGGCTCAAGGCTTTTGCACAGTACTGCATGTTCATGATCTAGTTACTGTTTGTTGCCAAATGGCTCCTTTATCAAAGCCGCCTGCTGCTGAAAATGTCAAGGGCATGAACCCAAATCAAAAATATCTTTAGGACTCATTATGACACAATAAGAGCTGTGGAGGTGTTACTATGGGAACTCTGAGGAGAGGAAAAAAGAGAAAATTCTTCAGCAATGTTTGTGTATACTGTATATCATTCATTATGCAGCAGCTATTATTGTAAGTTGTTGCCTGGTAGGACTTTCCAGGAAAAACTGGCAGAGACCAAAGGTTAAAATAAGTTTGTATGTTTTTAAACAAAATCAGAGGGTTCAAAACACTACAAAGTATTTTCTTGTGGATAAGAAATACAGTACAGTAGCTAAAATAGCCAAAAATAGTGGCACCAATGGTGACACAACCTGAATCTCTGAGGAGGCGGGAACACAACTGAATTCTGGGAAGTTGGCGCAAAAGCCACAGACTATATGAGGAATATTTTTTAAAACTCAAAATCTAAAACCTAACAATGCATTTATACACAAACTGCTAAATAATACAAAAATATAAAAAATAACACAGATAAAGGCCACAAGCCAGAATGTAAATGATGCAGCAGCTCCTCTGTCTCACCATGTCATCACAATTCACAGGTGACTGCTCATAAAATAACAAACGTGACCGTGACCTTGAGCAGTTTTAGTGAAGACCAAGTAGGTGATCACTGTGTTTTACTAAAATCTGAACAGTATTGTGTGAGTAGTAGCGATTGTGGCTAACTGGAAGCTCTGGTGCAAAGCACGCTTCTAGCAAAGACAAATAAAACATTACCCAAGCTTAGTCAATTTAGTAAGAATAAATGCAAACAACTCACTGAAATTTTCTGGCACAATTTGCTTCCCTTATATAATCACATTCCAGCGCCAACTCTCGACTCATGACCTCAATGAGATGCTCAGGAAACAAACCTGGAAAAAGAGGTCAAATGGGGGGGGGGGAAAATCATTGCAGTCGAGCTGCAGGTTTACAAAGATCAGACAATAGCAGCTGTTATCCCTAAATGATAAGAAAAATACCTTCAGGCAGTGCGTTGCTTAACCTCAGAGCAGTCATGATATTATTCACGTCACTCTCGATACTCTTTGCTATTCCAGGGTACTGAAGGAAAAAATTTGATTGAGTTATTTTATTCTATTTGCTGACTTATGACCCACTTAACATCTGCATTTATCTCAGGAGAAATACTTCTCTCACCTGAATCTTCATGGCTACCTCCCGGCCATCCTTCATCTTTGCTAAATGGACTTGACCAATGGACGCAGCTGCGAATGGCCTCTCCTCGAAGTATTCCAGTTTGTCCTTCCAGCTTGGGCCGAGATCACTGTAAATGACTTTCTGTAGAGAGAAAAAGAAAAAAAAAAATTAACTGGAGAAATGTAACTTTATTTGCATAGTTTGCCAGCGTTCTCCATACTGTACCATCATCTGCTTAGTAGGCATGAAGTCCGCACTCTGTCGAACACGCTCAAAGATTTTAGCCAGCTGAGGGTTGATAAAGGCGTCATCTGATAAACAAAAAAGAAAAGTACAGAGCGAATGAAACACATGATGATGCCTATAGGGTAAGTCAAGAACCGTTTAAAAAAATAATAATCAGGTGTTACTGAAAAGACATCAGGCGGAGCTGAAATTTAGGATTAAAAATGAATTGAAAATGCTCAGGGTGAGACTTGCAGATGTGCAGAGGATGTGGATATACTGGATAAAGGATGTTGAATATAGAGCTGCCAGGAGGGGGAAAAGAGGGAGATCACAGAGGATTCATCGATGTTGTGAAGGGGGACATGCAGAGAGTTGGTGTCACAAAGGAGGATGACAGGGATAGAGTGAGGTAGCAAGTAAATGATGACGAAGTAGTAAAAACAATCCTCTGGTACTGTATGTTTTCAAGTGTGCAAAACCGATAGTCTTAATTAAATCCTTGCTTTTAAATGAAAAAATACCTCAAAGCTTAAATTTGGCTAGCTGATATCATGCAGTGAGTTAGACTAGAGCCTAAATGGTGCCTTAAAGGAGAGATAAGAATGAATCAAAACAGGGTCCAGACCATAGCCGAGTTAGGTTTAACACTCTATAGGTCCATCACTAACATCAATCTTTCACATAAATTAAGCTGTAAAATATATATGTTTAAAATATAAATATAACCATCCAATGTAGCTTCACTGTAGTAGAGACAAGTGTTTCCCTATAAATTCTTTTATTATCTAATAATATATTCAAAATATAAATAAGTTTACTGTCATATGGAAAGAAAAACAACAGATCCTCTAGCTGAAAAACTGGAAATAGTTGTTGTTCTGTATTTTTAACGTGAAAACTAATAACACTAATAATCACAAACGGTTTCACTTCTACTCCTTGCAGATAAGGATCGTTTGAAAGCTGAAGAGATACTAAACGGACCTTGAAGTGACACCGTTTTGTCAACAGCTTTTTTTTTTTTTTTTTTTCCCTCAAGGTCAGTATTAAGATAAAGTAAACGAAGTTAGCTGATGATAACGCTGAAACTGTGTCACAGCTGGCTACCATGTCAGTTTGGATAAGGGAAAATAAAGCTTCTACAAACATCTTTAAAACAAGTGTTGTTGAACAATCTTGTGGTTTCTTTTAAAAGGTTGCCAAGGATTAATGTTTAAAAAAATGCTTAGCTGAATGATTTTAATCGCAGGGATCATACATGACTGCACAGGCCAGAGCTGAAAAACATGACTGCGCTGTAAACATGCTTTTTAAAGTCAACAGACCACAGTCAGGCTAGACTCTGCCACCTACAATAACTCCACTGGAATTGCACGTATTGTGTACAGCTGTTTATTTTTGGAGATGACATTTTAGTTGGTGAAGTGATCTCGTTTTTTAGCCAGCGAGTCCAAATCAGAGGCATGACAGAGTCTTGTTGACAAGTTGAAGCAGCAGACAGTAGGCATGTTTAGTCTGTGATGGAAGTTGAACCTTTATTTGTACACCGACACATGTGGGTTTCCTGCTTGTAATATGCCTCAGCAGTTTGTCCAGATCCTCATGTCCTTGTATCACGTGAGATCAGTTAATACTGTATCACTAAAGATTAACTCCTGTTTGTGTTTACAGTGATTAACACAGCTGAGATCCATTAAGTTGCATCACTCAGGTGTATGTGTATCTGTACCTCACCTTGAATACTGAGCATCTGTCCAATTTTTAGAGCAGCACCTCGAACTTTGCAAAGTGTCCGGACAATTCTTTGAGCGTTGGCTTCAGAGAGGAAAGCATTCGAATCCATTATAGCCTTTTTGTTACCTAGAAAACACAAAAACTGTTTATAACATGTGCCAAGACAACTCGCAACTGAACACGTGTCTTCGAAAAATGCATCAATCCACAACAAATCCCACCATTTTTCTTTTATTCCTAAATGTGCAAATCCTTGTTATCCTAGCACATTCTGCTTTCTCTGTCTTAAAGTGTCCCCACTTCCTAGATGTTTAGTGGGGTTCAGGTCAGGTGAGTGTGGAGGAAAGACTAAAAGCTTTAAGATAATCTGCTTGATCGTGCTTTGTGTGTACAGCTCACTGAGGCCCAGCTATATTTAAAACAGGTGAAAAATGTCTCCAAGATGATTTGCTTGAACAAGATTCTGATGAGTGGATCGACTGAACACGTGCTTCAGTGGAAGGTTACATCCAGAGGAAATGTGACCTGCTGCTCAAAGCAAGCAACATAATCAATACCACTAATCTGCTTAAATTTGACTCCTGACCTAGAGCCAATGAAGCATCTACAATATCGCTTTCTAACTTTTAGTCATAACATTAGCAATTTTTTAACATCAGTTTAACTCCACAGACTTTCCATTTTTATTTCCATGTTTTTGTGAAATGCAGAAGTTTTTTTGGGTACGATCAGGCTGTAACATCCAGCGTTTGTAGCGGGATGTTACATAGCTGATTGTTTCTTCTGTACAAAATCTCAGAGCCCCTTATTTACAAACAAAACATTACAATAGTGTCCTGCATTTCCCCAAACATTAAACTAGTCACTGATATTCTGTGCTTGCGTAAGCTTTCTGCTTCCACACAAAAAAATATTGAACTCCAATATCCAGAATTAGACTACCTGGACATCCTGACGATAAACCGGAAGGTGTGTGGTTTTATCACAATTGCTTATCAGTTAAACGACAGGTCAGCTGTGCAGGTTTAGAGGAGCAGCTATAGCTTTCCTGACATCATTAGCAAAGCCCAAACATGAAGATCAACCTCAGCAGACTCGTAAAGCAAAAGTCTCCTGTTGTCACCTTGTTCTTTGGGTTTTAAACTCTTCTTGACCACTTCTGCAATTGCTCCGATGCCAAGTCCAACTGCCAGACCTGCAAAAGGAAGTGAATATATATATATATTTTTTTAAACCAAACAATTCACTGAATAAACTGCTGCAAAGATGAAGTTAACATTATCAGTGTTGGTAACTGCTTGCAAGACCAGTGTTGCCCTTACAAACAACCTACCTGCATAAGATAACTACTGCATAAAAAAAAAAGAACGTGATAACAACAATCAGCAACCAGACTTGGGTATAATTTCTTAAAGCAGCACCATGGAAGGCTCAGGGGCAAATGGAGGCCAAGAATTAGTGAGAGAAACATTTGATACTTCCACGAGAAGGCAGCTGATGGTTGGTTGCACGTTTTCCTATTATCTGGATTCTCAGGCATGTTCCAGAAACGCTTTTTCTGCTACTGATACTCTGTAATTTAAGTCCTGTGAGGGAGCACGTCAGCACTTCCCACAATCTCACCCCACCTCTTGAAAACTGCTGACCAAGGTCATGAGGTCAGACTCTTTCTACTAAATCCAAAATTAAACTTTGATACCCAAACACTTTACAGTATGAGGAATACAAGCAACAGTGGCTAGTCTACTTACAAAAAAAACAGATGTCTGTATAAATGGCATGTTCAGGCTTTGTGAGGGAGTTTTTACTCAAGTGCATATTGACGTCTCGCTGAGTTAGACTTGGAGGAAGTGCCAGCATTGCCAAAAACAAATTGCAGAACTATTTTGCAGAACTTCTATCGCAAAAAGTCGTTAGTTGCTCATGAAAATCCCAGACTCCATCCAGGATTATGATTTTTAAAAAGGTCAGATTCTCATTTAATATATAAAAATAAAAGTGAGCTCAACATTAAATTGGTTAACGATTTTTATGGATGTTCTCTCAGTTTAAAGACAGAATCCCATTAAAGAAGCTGTAACTGATTATTTTAAAACACATTTTTGGGGGGAGTGTGATAGGTTTTCAACACTGCTGCTGCTTAACATTCATGCAGATCACACTTTGACAGCACCTGGCAGCAGCCCAGTATTCCCACACAAGCTGGCGTTGTCCAGCTCTTGCCTAGTGGAGCAACTCAGGGTCAAATGCCTTACTGAGAGCTACACTTTGTTTTGAGATTTACAGACATTTTTAATTTAGGCTTTATTGTGACAAATACCCTGGTAAAGAAATCCCCTACCTCCAAAGTTTACCAGCCTTCCTATCCGTGTGACGGGTACCTTCTTCTCTCGAGCTTTTTCACTAAGCTGAAATCAAAGGAAATAAAATGTAAACACTTCACTGCAGCTGTGAAACACACACTCGCATTTATCATTAAAACACTCATTTACAGAAAAAAGAGAGAGAGTAGATACCACTTGCGTATGCTGCTTAAAGTCCCTTTTCTTGTTACTTCTTGCTTTATCGATATCCTCCGATGTCAGCCGCCCCACTGTGCTGTTGTCCTGGTTCAAGAGCCTCGTATGCCCAGAGAACAGCCGACTTGACCAGTCTTTGTGGTACCTCAGACCTTTATCACATCTTCCACTGCAGGTCCTCCGATGCCCATTTGCACTTCCTGTTAAGCTTGTACTGAAGCAAGCAGCCATAGTGGAGTATCTGTGAAATGTTGTGCCTCTGTATACGCAGACATCTTTCTGGTTCTCCTAAAAGAACAAAACATGACATTCAGCAACATTTATTTATGCAGCTGTTAAGTAAGGAAGGGACAAAATATTTTTCGCTTTCTCTTGTGATATGTTACCGAAACGCTGGCGCCAAATATCAATATTTTTATTAAAACGAAGATGATAACTAAACTTCAGGGAAGAAGAGAAGAATCTTGCAGCAGAAAAATGACAAGAAAGCTAACAAATGTAAATTTAAATATTATAATATTCTTAAATAATAATGACAATACACACAGGCACAACAATGCTGTTTATAAAAGCATAATTCCTGCTTTTTACCCTTTTACAGTGATGCACTGCATGTAAGGTTACTTCTAAAATAGCTGCACTGCTACTTAATTTACAAGTTGTTGATGATGTATTTAATGGGCACATGGATTAACAAAATTATAAAGATCACAAATAAATAACAAAAGATTTGTGGAAAAAGCAATATAAAGAGTGGGATAACATGTTACTCATTACATCAAGTAAATAAGAAAACAAACAATAACTCATAATGTGTAAAACATTACTTTTGGAGTAATGTGAGCTGTTCCCACCCGTGAGGTTTGTAGTATCTACAGCACATAAAACCCTTAGAAGAAAACCTACTAACAAATTAGTTCTGTTAAAGTAGAAAATAAACATTACAGCTGTATTCCTCTTGATGCACAGAGCTCTGTATGAAACTCCTATTAAAGTGGAACACAAGATGGGCTGGCATTTACAGAAAAGGGCCCATGCAGAGGTGTTTCTAATGAAAGTGTATTATAATAAATACACTGTAAACTGCTATTATATACAACATCAGTGTTTGGTCTCAATTAACAGGTTACAAAAATACAGTACAAGTTCACGCTGTTGCCTTTAGATGCTTCAGCTTGGTGCAAAAGAGAACCCCTGGTGTAAGGCGTTATAAACACTAAAACCAAGTGTATACAAATCCAGCTTCTACCTGCTTAGTTCAGAGGCTGTTATTTTAGTCCCAAAAGACTATTATTGATTAATTATTAAATATCCAAAGTACAAATCCTTTAATTTTAACTATGAGCCTTTACTTCCCAACAGCAAATAAATAACAGAAGCAGTGCCGTACACTTGGCAGGCTACTATTATTATTATTATTATTTTTAAATACCCCTATCAGGCTTTAGGAAATCTGTTTGTATCCTTCACAGCCTGCTTCACGAACCATCCCCTCTCACTTCTGCTTCTGCACTACCTGCCTCCAGAAGCCTCTATCTTCTGCTGCTCTGCTGCTGATGAGGTCATAGTGACCAAAAAGCAAAAACAGAAGGTATCTGCGCTGCATGCAATGTGAAACTTGATCCTAGTCTGCAACTGCACAACACCCAAATCACAGCTGACTGCTCACCCTTGCTGTTCCAGTGGTGTGATGAAAGTTTACCAGCCTCTGGTTCCCGGTGCCAGTTAGGCCGCCTGGTGGGGCTCTGCAGGCCGCCTGCTTTACCCACTTAAGACTTCTCCAGACCACGGTGTCGCCTGCCATGTGGCAGCTGTCGGTTAGAAACCTGCAGGGGAGTAAGGTCTTTGAAACAGGTGTTGGGGTGTCATGCAGAGATGTGTGAAGTGGTGTAGCTCTTCTGGGTGAATATCCGTTTATGTTCTCACACTTGAAGAGTACAACAAGACCACGTATAGCACGCTTAAGCAAAACAACAAAATAAACACTGCAAAAGTGTGATATTGACGTTGCTCACAGCCTGGATAAGAAAGGAAAATTTAAAAAAAAAAACACAAAGAGAAGCTTTCAAAACAAACCCGAGACAAAAGGCATGGACAAAGAAACAACTTCCACTCACCACTAACAAAAGCTTCGCAACACACGTCCTCAGACGTCCTCCCCGCTCAGTGAGCGTGCACACCAGCGAGCATTGTGCTACTGTAGCATGAGCCACGTTCACCTTGATTTAACTCGACACAATTCCCTTAAAAACCTCCAGCGGGACGAAGGAAAAAGGCGGGCGACGCGCTGGAGGACGTGCCGATTCTGTCCGAGGCTCCCCCGGAGGAAGTTTAACAAACACGGGCCAATGAGGCAAACTTCAGCCGCGGGGTCCAGACATCAACAAACACCCTTACTGGCTGGACAAACTGTCAGTCGCCCCTCACACGTCAGCACGCGACCGATTGACGTGTCCTCCAATGGGGCGGTGCGAGATGTGAACACGTGAGGCATTCACGAGCAACTAGCAAGAAAGAAAAAAAAAAGGACACATGGGGGAGAAGGCTTTCTGCCAGACCATGTGCTGGACATGCGCTTTCTAACGTTCGATGAAAGGTTACTATGGTCACGAGAAGTAGTACAACGCTCAAAGTAAATGGTTATTTATTTATTTATTTATTTAGATAAGGTAGATCCGTATTTGCCCCAAAGGTGTACCAGAGGCTACTCAGAAATTTCCACAATTTACAACAATAACAATAATAGTAGTAGTAGTACAACAGAGCAAAGTAATAGACAATGTACTACTGTAATACTAGATATATTTATACATTTATTTATTTATTTATACCAAATTAATAAACACAAAATTTAAAGATTATTTCTCGATATTTTTTTTAAATTTTATTTTAGCTAGTTTTTCAAGTTCACAAAATTGTTTCAGTTAGTTTTCTTTTTTTTTTCTTTTTTTTTTAAAAAGGTCATTTTTTATTTTATTTTAGCCAGCTGACACTTTTTTTCCAGGTCTAGGTTTATTTTTTGTTTAGTTTTAGTTAACTCTAATAACCTTGCTTACAAGCAGGGGTGTGTCTAGAAGGTGGGGGGTGGGAGGATTGTAGATCACGTAGCGGTTTACACATTCGTCTAACAAGGGAAATACTTCCAGTTCAATAACAAGAATACACATAATTCACTTTGGGGTTGCTATAGGAAGAGGATGCAGCGGGAAATACAGCCAGATCAAACATGCAGAGCAATCCGTTGTGGCGGCACTTGGGAAAAAGGGAGTAGCTTAAAGCAGCTTTTATTATTAATCGAGCTACTGAGCATTAGATAAGCAATTAAAAGTAGCAGCATCTCTGACATTAAAGAGATATACATATAAACAAGTCAATAATTATGATACAATAACATCATGCTGGGTTATATGATTCTGAAAAGTTTCATCCCACATGATGAGTACATTTACTGTAGATGCTTTAAATATATTTTAAATATACAACCTGTCAGCAGTTAAGCTGCTTAAGTAGAAAAGGTATAAATGCCTTTTCCACTTTCCCAAAATAAGTGTCTTGAAATTCTTGTCCAACGCCACTTTTTACCCAGAAAATCTGTGATAGGACACATGAGCCTGAAATTGTATTTCAGAACACAGGGGAACACAATGCACATCTGCCTCTGCGCTTCTTGGTCCCCCGCGACCCCCCCCCCCCCCTTTTTTTTTAAATCTGGAAATGCCTCTAATTTCAACATAGACAAAAGGAATGTTTTTTTATATCATTTAATCATGATGCAATACAATGTTTTCTTGAAGTTTGATAGAAGGTAAAGAAACTTTATTTAAAAGGTATTCAGTTTCATTTTAGAGTAACTCAGAATCTGCCAGTCTGAGAGATCAGCATATCCACAATATACTGTGGTCAAAAGCATTTACAAGTTTATGAATAAGCAATAATATTTTTAGAATTTAGACAAAATTAACCTGTGCAGTAATCTGAGAACTGCTTGGCTGGATTACATTCAGCTCTTTTAGTCTTTAAGACTCTAGCAGCTGCGTTCTGGATAAGTTGAAGCTTTTTTTTATCACTGTCTTAGAAAGACTGGACAAAAGTCCATTACAGAGGTCTAATCTGCTAGAGATAGCCCTGAACTAGTTTCTCCAGATGGCATGTCAGTACAACTCAGCTGAATCTTATCTAACTATCTCACAACTCAAACAAATCAAATCAGTTCACTGATTTCCTAAATCTAAGATGTGCAAACACAAAAGCAGCAGACATAATTCTATTATTTAGTCTGAAAGCAGAATTGATTACAGTCTTGTGGTATTAAACTAGCTTAGTGTACCACTGAGTTCAATTTGTTCTTTTGTAAAAAAACAAGAATGAAATTTAGTTTCATAAGTGGATTAAAAAAACTTCAGAGCTCAAAAGTGAAAATGCAGAAAATTATGAGGTGCACATGAAGGCAACACTACCCCATGCAGCTGTCAACTTTGCCATCAGAGTGTGGTAGCATCAGCTGTCATGAAGTTAACAATGAATTGCCTTTTAATTTGAAAAAGTGATCAAGGAAATAACTGCTACTGCTCTGCTTATGCTAGGATATAAAACTGGCATGCAGGATGTCAGTGGCAGGAATTTCAGACGTGTCAAATGCACAAAAAAAGCACAACTTGGATGTGAGTTTGTAAACTCGTCTTTATTTTCTCACATTTTTGTTTTGCTTTTTACGCCGTAGGGCATTTTGTTTCCATCATATATATAATTTTTCCTTGGCAAATCCTTCATAGCATTTCTTGATAGATAAAATATTCTTTGTGCTCTCCGTCAAGGTCTGATGGCAGCCTTCAGCTTCGGAAAG
This sequence comes from Pelmatolapia mariae, assembly GCF_036321145.2. Taxonomy (NCBI): domain Eukaryota; kingdom Metazoa; phylum Chordata; class Actinopteri; order Cichliformes; family Cichlidae; genus Pelmatolapia; species Pelmatolapia mariae. The sequence continues at coordinate 59,706,259 of NC_086241.1, forward strand.
AGTTGGAGAGCGTTTTGTGTCGTCACCTCCATCACCTTCTCCAGCGACACTCCTTTAATCTTACTGATGTACTCGGCAGACACACAGATGTTTTTTGGCTCATTTCTCACCTGCAGTCAGGACATGGGGCAATCGTTGTATTGATTCTTATAGTTATGATATTATCAACTATATTAATTACAACAAACTAGAACATTTATTATACAATTTTCTTTGTAATACATAAAGAAAATATTAAATTACTCCTCCCAAACAAAGAGAATAATATAAGAAATTTGTAAATACTCGACCTGTTTTTCTGGGCCGAGAGCTGGAGAATCAGTTTCTAGACAGATGTTCTCTAGCGGCAGCTGTTTCACAAGTTTCTGCTTCTTGGTGGAAAATACACACACAGGTCACCATAAATCATTAATGCTCAATGTGATAAAGTCAACCAATGAAAACAAAGTCAACATGCCAGTGCTGTGTGGGGAGTGTAAATACTCACATACAACTGTTACCTGTGTCAATTAAATAAACTAGTTTGGTCTGTTTACACACGAATGACAGATAAGCTGACTGCATGCTCGGCTGTACCTGCTCACTCCTTATTATGGATGGAGGGATAGAAAAGAAATAGCCGGCCTTCACTCCCTCCATGGCAACAGATGGTTTCCCATCAAAAGCATGAAGAAGGACTTTTTTGACACCTAGTGGCAATACAAAGGAACTGCAGTTTATTTGTCAAACGCTCAAGAAAACTGTTAACTCACAGACAGAATAAACTTAGGTGTTCACCTTGCTCCTTCAGGAGCTGGATGGTGGGTCTTCCTGCAGACCTTGAATGAACATTTCTAAAGCCAAAAATTAAAAAAACAAATGAACAAACACAATGTATTATAGAAGGATTCTGTAATATACTGTGGCGGTCCTTGTCTCATAAACCTTAGATTTTGAGCGCTTTAATTTCTGCTAATTTTTGTTTTCTTATGGAGTTCCTCTCTGTCTTATTTAGGTTTTTACACTTTAATTGTAGTTTACACATTTGCCCAATGTATGGATCGTCCCTGTTTTGATACCAAGAGGAGACACAGATCCATTTAGGGTTGTGTTGCGAAGGGAATCTGGTATTAATATCTACCAAATCAAATATGCAAAGCTATCTACTGTGCCGACCCCTTCTGAATAAGGGAGTGGCTGAAAGACTCTTCTTTTATTAAAGAACAAAACAAAAAAAAAACCCAACCCAAAAACAATACACATTAATATTTGTACTGTATATATTGCTACACCTCCCAGGAAAGCTCTTAATTAGTCTTTGCTTAAAAAAATGCTAATAAATGTACCACATGAATTTCAGAGAATAGCCTTAATAACAAATATCTCAAGACTCACAGAGGGAGGTCCAGCTCCTTGGCTATCTGTGCTTGACGAATCAGGACCAGCCTTTGATTCTCCTTATCGGTGTCGCTTCTGACATATCGGGGTGTAAAATCCAAACCAACCTATAATGGCAAACAAGCTGTAATATCATTGTAGTTAATAAAGAAAACCAATGAAGGTGAATCAAAGATGCTTAATCTTTACCTCCCCAATGGCAACAAGTTGGTCTTTGTATTTCTCTATGATAGGCAAAGCAGCATCCAGATCCTGCAAAACACACAGAACACACTCCTGAATCTAACTGCATAAACCAGAAATAATTCATCCATTTTTTAAAATTTACAAGCAGTAAAAATTACAATGTTTTTACTGTTTTCTGAGAAAACTACAGCTGTGGTGGAGGAAGAGAAACACAGACAAATTAACTGTCTATCCATTCTTGTACAACAGTCGTCCTTACAATCTGCAGTTCTTAGTGGTGCGAGACTTTAATGAGCCTATTAGTCACTGCAAAATTGCAGAAAGAATGAATCATCCACACTATTTCAGGAAAGAAGCGCTGCTGTTTTTTTTCCACTGCTGAGTACCACAATTGATTTTTTTAAGATCAAACTGAAGCACTAATAATGAGACACACTGGTGACCTGTCAGAGTGTACCCTATCTTTCTCCCTAAAATAGCTGGAATACAGTCCAGCACATCGTGACCCTCAATTTGATAAGCAGATGAAGATGGGTGGCTAGATGGATGTTATATTTTCATAAAGCCACAATACAACAATACTTGTTTACGCTCTACATGGCTGTTCGGATCAGCTGGCTGTTGTGTTTGTGGCCTTCTGGTGAATAAAGAAATATGAGCCGTCTTTCTCATCCCCCATTAGTACTCTTGCTGCAATGTTTTGTATCAAATGAAGGCTTTTCAGGGAAGTTCAAGAACAGCCTGATAATAACTTACAATAGTTCACCCTTGCAGTAATAAAATCATGAACTATTTTTTCAGCATCACTCTGAGACAGGATGTTCCTACTTTTAGACACTACACAGATAAAAGGAAACAATCTTACATATTTGTAAGGCACTTCAAGATTCCTCATAGTGCTACCGGAGTAGCACTATGAGTAATTCTATCCATACTAGGAATTTGGTTAGACCCCATGTTTCTCTGACTTTTACAGCTGAATATAATAACCTCAGTTTTATCTGAATTTAGAAGCAGGACATTAGTCCTGCTCATCCAGGCCTTTATGTTTTGAAATCATTCCTGTAGTTTAACAAATTTGTGTCATCTGGCTTCATAGATAAATATAGCAGGGTATCAGCTACAAAATAATGAAAATGCATGCAGTGTTTTCTAATATAGCTGCCAAAGTGAAGCATGTACAATGTAAAAAGTATTGGTCCCAGCACAGAACCCTGTGGAACTCCATGACTAACGTTTGCGTGTAAAGACTACCTGTTTACATGAACAAACAGATACAATTCAAACTTGGGCAGTGTATTTCCTTTAATGGCCACAGCTGTATTCTTATCTCTGAAGTAAAATGTTTCGATCAGTGTCACTGAATGCTGCACTGAGTACCAGGACAAGCACAAGGACTGGGTCCACTCTCAGAGGCCATAAGAAGGTCATTCGTAACCTTCACTAGTGTCGTTTCTATGATATGATGCACTATAAATTCTCAAATCCAAGAAGATTTCTGTTTTCAGGAGGTAGTTGTGACACCACTAGCTTATGTTAACAGCATGGGTGGAAAAAGATTTTAAACTGCAGCAATCCTACCTGAAGGCAAGCACCCCTCTGCTGCTCGGGGGATACTTCTTGAACAGGGTGAACTCCTAAGCAGGGGAAAATGAAACCTGGAAACCTGGAGAAAATTACAGCAGGAAATTACAAAACCGCGACCTACACAGTACAGATACATCATCATTTAAACAGTGCTGGGTACCTCTGTGACAACTCTATAATCTTCTCAAATTCCCTTGAATGCTCGGCCACAGCTAATAACGCCAACAAGCCAGCCTGGACAAGAGTTAAAACAACCAGAAATTATCTTTAAAACAACAAATATCTGACTAATTTTCAGCTTTTACTCACGAAGATCTCACCTTTTTTGAATTTTCGATCACCTCTTCTACATCCTGGCGAAAAAAACGTGGAAAGGTTAAATTAAGGTTGCTAAAGATAAAAAAAGGAATTTTCAGTCCGTAAACAAGCGTTAATACCTTGTCAAAATCCCCCGCAGAGATGTGACAGTGGCAGTCAACGTAGCCGTGCATGTGGACGTTGTTTAGCCCTCAAAATCAAAACAAACCCGCTTCCTCTAATAAAATCCGACTGCGCATGTGCACGTGTGGGCTCGTCAGTGCGCGAGATCGATAACACTGCGCAGCTCGAGAGGGCGGTGCTCTCTTAGAAATTATTGGTTGAACTATGGCGGGAAGTAAACGGAAAGAAATCAAACGTACCTGGTTCTTCAAGGTAAACCAGCCGTTTTGACTTCCTTGTTTTTTTTCCTCCTGCCAGTGTCAGTTCCGCATCTTTACTCTCAGTCATATGATGTCTAAAGAGTGAAGTCGGATCTGTGTGCGGCACTGAAATGGGAGCTTTAGCAGTCTTTCCTTTGCTATTATTGATCCTGCAGATCGGGGCCAATAATGCCAAATACGAACCCAACTGGAAGTCCATCGACTCCAGACCGCTGCCAGAATGGTATGACCAGGCAAAGTTCGGCATCTTCATACACTGGGGTGTCTTTTCTGTCCCGAGCTTTGGCAGCGAATGGTTCTGGTGAGTTCTTCTTTTGACATTACCAGATCTTTAAAATTTTGCAGACAATCAGTGAGGGCAAGAGGGTCTGTGAAATCTAGGGAACAACTCATTCACTGGAAATTCCGACTTCGGACTTATCCAGGAACCCACCATCTATCCTGTCCGAAGTCGGAGATCCCATATGTTTTACATCATGGCAACAGTGGCAGTACAGATTAAAAGTTTTACAGTTTTACTACTGTAAAACCTGTAAAACTGTAAAACTTTAAATCTGTACTGCCACTGTTGTGCTTTTGTGACCCAGTAAATATGCCACACTCTGAGCACGGACCAAGCTCTATCTAATAATGTACTACAGCTGTGTTTTAAAGACAAAAACAAGACAAACAAAAAGAAAGAAACAAACCAACAAACAAAAAACAAGTATTATGCTGCATTGCTTGTGATACCTTGCTAAGAACCCCCCTCAAAAAATCCTGTTTGTCCTGTTTTTTGTTTTTCTGACATGTGACTTCTGAGGTGTCTGAAATATGGCAGAAAATTCCAACTGCCACCTCAGAATGTCAAACTTTCGACTTATGCCAAACATCTAGGAAGTCGCATGTCATTAGAGCATTCCAGCAAAACCATGATTCGTTTTGCTTCCAGCAAAGCACTGAAGGATGGGCCACAGGTTTTATGTGCAAGGGACACAGTGATGACACATTTTGTATTTTATTTGTTACACAGGTGGTACTGGCAAAAGCAAAAGCAAAAGCCATATGTGGACTTCATGCAGAGGAATTATCCTCCAGACTTCAAGTATCAGGACTTTGCACCGCTGTTCACTGCTGAGTTCTTTGATGCCAAAGAATGGACCGACATCTTCGCCTCATCGGGAGCAAAGTACATCGTTCTGACCACAAAACACCATGAAGGTACACCACATTTTTGTGTATCGCTGTGTTTATATAATACCAGCTACAGTGTTCTTTTTTTTTCTGAAGAAGTAGTCTGATGTCAGTATCGGTGTCAGCGATATATGACTGTCCTTCAACCACACAAGAGATGTTCTGTTTTGTTGGTGTATTTGTCAGGTTTCACACTCTGGGGCTCAAAGAACTCCTGGAACTGGAATGCGGTGGATGTTGGACCAAAGAGAGACCTGGTGGATGAAGTGGTGACAGCTCTTCGCAATAACGGTGACATTCGTGTAGGGTTGTATCACTCCCTCTTCGAATGGTTTAACCCGCTCTATGAGCTGGACGCTGCCAATGTCTTTACTACAAACTACTTTCCTACCAGTAAAACTCTGCCTGAGCTTTACGAGCTTGTTGTCAAGTACAAACCAGAGGTGCTGTGGTCTGACGGAGATGGAGACGCGCCTGACAAGTACTGGAACAGCACTGGTTTCTTAGCTTGGCTCTATAATGACAGGTAAACTTGCAAAATGTGCATTATTTTTCACTTTTTTCCCATCATGGATATAAAAACTGAGCTGACTGAAATCTTCTCAACAGTCCAGTACGTGACACGGTGGTGACGAATGATCGGTGGGGCTATGGCTCCATCTGCACACACGGTGGATATTACACCTGTTCTGATCGCTACCAGCCAGGACACCTGCTCAAGCACAAATGGGAAAACTGCATGACCATTGACAAAAAGTCCTGGGGTTACAGACGTAACGCTCCTCTCAGTGATTACCTCACCATCGATCAGATTGTGTCGGTGAGAGCTGAAAATCGTATTCACCTCTAAACTAAAACAGATTCACTGTGATTAAATGAGTCACTGGGAAATTTAGCTAATAGCTTCTTTACTCTTTTCAACACATTTCCTACGACTTTGCGATTTTAAATTGTATCTTTAGGCATTTTGTTACTAGCAGCCATCACACACAAAAAACATACCATGACTACACTTAAAAATGTAAACCCATGAGAGTTAAATCAACTAGTTAAAAAGATGCAAAAATGCAAAAGTTGTCTGTGTAATTTACAAAAAGATAAAATAATTAAAACAGTAAAATCAATAAAAAATCAACAAGAAGAATGACAAAATATCATCACATGAGTGAGTGGCATTAAAGAGGAAAGAAAATGGGATAGAGATAATATATGGGAGTTCAACCTGAGTCAGCGGCACTAGAGAATTAAGTTAGAAACTATAGCCAGAGGGTCGCTCTGCAAGCCAAGGTGAGCCAGCTGAGCAGTGATGCCATTCTGTGGTTAAAATGTTAGGATTCTCCTCTGTTTTACTTTAAAACACGCCTCCAGACCCAGACAAGGGAGCGGTCACGTTAGATTGAAGTTCGTTTGGTTCGAGGGTCAAAGATGGAAATGCTGATCTGGAGCCCTTCTTGTGGCTTTGATTGTTCATGTTTATGTGTCAAAATTCGCTTGTAATAATTTCCAGACATGTCCACTTTAATGTGTGTCCATGTGTGTGTGTTTCAGACACTGGTGGAGACTGTGTCCTGTGGAGGAAACCTGCTGATGAATATCGGCCCCACACACGATGGAAGAATCGCTCCGATCTTTGAGGAGCGTCTGAGGCAGATTGGTCAGTGGCTGAAGGTCAATGGGGAGGCCATCTATAACACGACAGCATGGCGAGCTCAGAATGACAGCCTCACTCCAGATCTGTGGTGGGTCCCCAACTTTTTTTTATAAGGCTACATTGATATCTATCTATAGAAAGACATAGAAAGTTATAGAAAGAAAAATATAGATAGATAAAATCAGAGGTCATTAATGGGTCTGATCTTCAACAGGTACACGTTCAGACCCCAGGAAAAAACCATCTTTTCCATCTTACTCAAGTGGCCAAATAATGGATCAGTGATTCTGAATGAGCCAGTGGTTACTGGGCAAACTCAGGTAAGACTGACTCCATACCTAATAATGTTGCGATGCCAGCATCTTGTATATAAACTGGTATTATTGTACATGGCAATAAAATGCAGAACCTTGTTTGAGATCTGAACTTTATTCATAACTTCCTTTTGTTTAACAAAAAAGGTGGTGCTTCTTGGTTATGGCCCTCTGAAGTGGGAGCCTGTAAAGCCCAGTGGGCTGCAGGTTCACCTGCCCCAGCTGTCCTTTAGCCAGATGCCATGTCAGTGGGCCTGGACACTGAAGCTGACTGGGGCCACTTAAAGGAAAATCACATCACTTGAAGAGGAACTGATGGAGCAGAAAGGAAGGATTATACATACGCTTATACGGACGAGTGACAAATTAAAGGAAAAAAATCAATATGAAATATCTTAGAGTATTAAGTAATTATGTAAGAGCAGCTTCATTGGCAATTATTCCACAAGTGTCTGAAACTAAATGAAGAGATGGAACTTTGTACTTTTAAAAGATATTCCCTATTTTATTTCTGGTGACGGCGAAACTGCTGTCAGTCCAGAAATATGTGTTCTAAGACCATAATTTTTATGCTCCTCAAAACTGAAACCTTTTATACTCCTCAGGGCAGAAATGTTTTATTACAGGATAAGAGTTATCACTCAGAACAACACTGTATTGATTTTCAGTGACCTCAGAGCAAGCTAGTGATCCGCTGGGTCACTACACTTTAAGGAGCAAACATTTAAGTTAGTAAATTGTTTTCGTAATATAGTCAAAGCTGATTAATATTTCCGTGTCTCGAAACACCCCTGGCTCTGAAATGTGCAATCATCTTTGTAATACTGGGGCTATGCCCTGCAGCTCCAGTGTAACATCCCTCTTCATGTAATTGTTGACCGATTGTTGCTGCGGGGTGAGACGATGCCCTGCACTGACATCCTCATTAGCCCGAGGAAGAGTTCCTCCTCTGTTTATGCCGTACAAATCGCACTAATGCACAAGCATCAGAGTCAACAAATGTGCAGTGTTGACCACAGTTTCCAATTCCATTTAATAAACTTTTCCCTATCTGTAAATGCCAATATTGCTTTACTCATTGTTCCTAATGAATCCCTTTTCACTTGTAACGCCTTTTTTTTCTTGCTATCTTGATAGAGTTTCAGCTGGGTCTGCTTGACATTTTTACACAGAACACCATGGTTTTCCTTTAGTTTCTCACCCAGAAACCCAGGCCAGTTTCTGTAATTTTGGGACCAGTGACATTAAACACTGTCAAATTGCTGCTTTTCTTTGAGATGTGCTTTGTGGGAAGTTTGATAAGCTTGTTGCACTGATCGGTTTGATTAATTTTTAATAAATGTTTCAATAAAATCAACCTTTATTACGCTGACTTGTTCTCATTTCTTGCTTCCGTTTGGCGCCCCCTTGTGTCAACATATGTAACGCCCCAGCCGCCTGGGACATTTTAAGCAGTCTGACGGTGCAAAACAGATCTATGCACCCCCGCTGTGCACAGATGACCCGGGAAAACAACACATCCGCTTCTGGCTCTGAAAAATGCAGCAGCAGTGAAGTTATTTTCATGTTGCACACTGACCGGTAAGCCTCTGCAGAATTTCTTTCAAAGCTGGTCTTTGCTCTTTTTCTGCACTGAAACCACAGCAGCTGCAGGAGTATTTGTCAACTGAGATAGAGAGTCCGGTGCAGGGCAGATCTCACTGTTGCGTCTGCTCTCTGTTGCACGCCTTTAAGGTGGGAGGTCCCTGTTCTGCAAATGTTCCATGACGTGCTGATGGGGGGTTTGCAAGGGGTTCTCACGTCTGTGCAACCCCCCCACCCCACACACATACCCTAATTTCAGCAGGCTATCCCCAGCCTGGTACGCGCACATCACAGCTGATCACCTAAACACAACAAACAGAGATGTAAGGATGCAAAACGCGTGCACAGATAGATGCACAATAATAGTGAAATACACATATTAATTCTGGGAGAACCCGGGCTTTAAAGCTTTAAAGTTTGTAGCAAAAATGTTGAGTTGTTGAGATGTCAAAAAATTTAACAGGACTGCAGTGTGGATTATTTTCTCGGTTTAGTCAACTGGAACAGAACTTACTTGTTTACAATGATGTATTTGTTCTGTTTGGACTGCATATTGTGGAGTTTATTTGCATATATAGTAGTGTGACAAAGAAAGTCCACAGGCCTCAGTTAGCATGTTAAATGACAGCACAGTTAGAAAAAGCCTCTACTCTCTAAAAAGAACACTGCAGCACACCTTAGGATTGCAACACTGGATACAAACAAACCAAAAGACCTCCTGAACAGTTTTCTTTGGAAAGACAAGACCAAAGTGGAGATGTTTGGCTGTAATGCATGCACATGGTGCCATGTTTGGAGAAAATCAAACACAATATATAAGCACAAATGGTGATGAGAGGAGATGATTTGAGCTTGTTCTGCAGCCCAGGTTCTGAGACTGTGTAGTCATTTAGTCGATCTTGAATTCCACCCAAAGGATTCTGGAGTCAAATGTGAGGCCACATGTCCTAAAAACGCAACAATGATCCCAGGCAAAGCAGCAATAAAATGATGTAGAGCACTGACTTGAGCATAGTACATTAGGTTTATGTGACTTATTTGTTGTTAGTGGTGTCAGAGACATTAAAAGGACTTTTCTTGTAATACTGAATAATGATATTCAGTTAACTGAAAACAGACATGTTACTGTACTTTGCCATCTTGACTTTCTCCCACTTGCATATTACTTTGAAGTAAAGGCAAGACTTCAACAAAGCCAAATCCTTGCCTTTTCTTAAACTATTATTTTTCATGCTCACTGGGACTGCGTGTACATTTATTAACAATCAGCACAGAAAATGTAAAACTGCGTGATTCACTGTGTGGTCGACACACTGCCGGCTCATTTCTGCAGTCTTGCTTCTGTAATCTGCAGGCAGTAATTATATATGTAGACAGGAACTGGGAAACTGTTACAGACGTTGGCATGGTTGCCATGGAAACACACAATCATGTTAGATTATTTTCAGGTACTGCTGTGATAATGGCATAAGCATGCCTGCTCGAGAGGCTGACTTGAAGAGACGGACAAAGGAGCGGTGGACGGCTGATGAAAAAAGTGAATCGGTTGAAGTTTTCTGAATGAACTGATGGCTTCTGTGAGAAGGTTTTTCGTTTAATGCTGTTGTGTTTGTTCAACCTGCTGGGTTCAGTTCCCCCCCACCTTTATCTCAGGCTGCCATATGACTGCCACTACAGTGAGCCAAGAGGAAAACCTCATTCCTTCCATTCATAAACCCCCCTCCCTGCCCTTCTAATTTAGGACTAATATAATTAAAGGCCCGCTAGTAGTCAGGTGCATGTGTGGCATTCAATCACATGCAGATTTGTGGCAGATTTGAGCTGGTCAGTAGAGCCACGGCGTAGCTTTAGATAGTGGAAATGCCAAGCAGTGTGTGGAACATCCTGAGGGACAGACCATTATATTTATAGAGGCTCACGACTTGACCTTCACTGCACATTGAGTATCAGCCATTTTAGTGCCGCTCCTGTAGATACTGAATACAGCATAATGGATCTCAGCTGCACTGCAGTTAGTTAGCTTCAACTTCATCTTTGGCTTGTTAGAGGCTATATCTAATAATAGCTCTCTGCAATTCCATACTGTGGAGGGACTCTGTCAATACACAGACTCTGCATTCACTGCTTTTCTAGCACACAGCGAGTTGCTGTTTTTCTGAAGGAAATGCTCTGTGAAATTACAGTTTTGCAGAGGAATGAAATGCTTGCCATTTGGATAAGATTTTGAACTATGAGGTGAAGTTCAACAGCGAGTCATTACATAAGTTGCTCTGTTGTGTAAGCTTTGCATTAAGGGGAGGACCTCTGTGAAACATGTCTTAGCCACAGCAAGCACAGCTGGTGCAAGCCCAAAGCCAAGGACTCCTATTCATAGAAGCCTCCAGTTGTTCTCACCCAAGAGCAAAGAGTGTAACCGAGGAGGAGGAGGAGGGTCAAAGCGGGGTGTAATATCTGAAGTTCTGTAAATTATATTGTGTCGAAAGGCCAAAGTTTCACACAAATGGCTGAGGCGGAGTGATCATAAATCAGTTCAAAAGCACGGAAAGACCTCGTTTGATGTGTTTGATGGCAAAACCTGCAGCTTCAAACGAATGTTATGACACATTTTATCAGATGGTTTGGCCTCTATGCAAAGGTAATTTCACAGTAAAATTCAAGTCAAATTCAAATGTTTGTCATATGCTTTAAAGGACACTGTTTAATCTATATTCATGTATGATTTTGATTCCAAAAGTCAATCAGACATGTTAAAAATAGACGAGAAAGTACAAAGTAACACAGCAGTAGTTACCTGGGTACAATGTGCCACATTTTGTTATCTAACAATAAGCCAAAAAAGGATGTAAAAGGTGACTAGTAACATTATATGCCAATACTGGAGTCATTTTCAAATCTTTAACCCTTTGTTTACTGAAATTTGTGGACTAACCTGATCAGGAAATATCACAGGCAATTATTTAATTATAAGCAACAGGCTTATGTGTAACAGGGTTACGTGCAAACAGTAAATACATTAAACTGTAGTTGTAACTGCTACGTTAATAGAATTAAGCAATTAGTCTTTCTTCTCTTGTTTTGCAAAATTAAAGCTCAGACTATAACAATGCAGCCCAAGAGTCACTAATTCTTACTGAATCTTGCTCAGAGGAAGTCTTTAAGATTCACTGCAGAGTTGATGCATTAATGCAAAGGCTCCAAATGGCACCAACTAAACTCGCACATGTGATTCACAAGATGAGGTTCGCAGCTGCACATAATCTGCAGTATTGTCCTAGTTTTTTTTTTTCTTTTTTGCCTCGTTAATGACACCCCTCATCACGACTCTCTCCATTCACAAAGCAAATCCTGTCGTGACGGAAAGAACTGGCTCTGAACGGGGCTTGTGGGTGTCTCAGAATTCAGAGAACATGTCTAATTTTTGCAGCAGCCTCGCAGCCAGCCACATTCATTGAGTTCCTCTCCGTATGCACACGCTGAATAGGATCACGCTGTAGGAGATGTACATTCAGAGCTCGCTGCACCATATGATTAGAGTCTTTCAGCCGAGCGCTTTTGCATTTCTTCCTACCGACTGTCCGACGCATTTTACATAGATAATAATAGTTAATGAATATGTGTACCTGAATGAATTTGAGCTGTGAGGGATGGGTGATGCTTTAGCTCTTTGGATCATGACAGCCCCGCTCCCCACTTTGTGTGCGGAGTGTGCGAAGCGCACGGAGAGACGAGAGGGAGAGGGAGAGGAAAAGCGCCCTTAAACGTGGGCTGTTGTGTATCCCTCTCTGGGCCCCTTTGCTATTTTTGTGCCTGGGTCCGCACGTCACGCTTGGGTATTTTCTCTGGTGACTAGCTCGCATCAATAGATCTTCTAATGTACATCCAGTCGGCCAGCAGCTTCGCGACTGATGGGACTTTTACCTCGCTCGTTTCTTTCATATTTCGCCACCCGGACATGAGGAGAATGGAGAGACGGACTATGCAGTATGAGGAATGTCACATGTGACTGCCGATATGGGACAGGGGACTATTCAAATGTCAGGTTTGTATGAGGATTATATTTGATATGTGAATGCCAGCTGCTGTGTGTGTGCCGTGTGTCACTCCGATCACAGTGAGAGAGCTGCTGGTTCATTCTGCATGCTGTCGTAGAGTACTTTAAAGCCAGCCGTCTCCTTATGATATTTATGGATTTGTTGTCAGCGTGAGACTTCAAGCCCTATTCCCTTTAATGGCCAACTTAGCCCCTAATGATGTAATGCAGCGGCATAACGATGCTCTCCCGTAGCTCACCGTGCTCCCTTGTGTGTGAAGGGATGTGCCCAGCGAATGTGCGGTTCAGATAAATGTCTCCACAGAGTCGTTTCTCCATCCATGCGGACATACTGTACCACAGTCAGCCCACAGTCATCCCGAAGCACACCTACTGCCACCCACCTGCCTCCTGTTGTTGCACGTCATTGCTGCTGTGTCACATATTTTCGTTTAGGTTAGCGCTTGTTGCCAGGAGTGAGAGGAATTTGGCTTTCAAAGGTGCGCTGGCCCACTCTTTTTTTTTGGAAAAGTCTGAATGCGCTCAGAGACTTGTCAATGAGACTCTGAATGTGACGGCTCTGTTTCCTCCCTGTCGTGCTCAGTTCAAAGGTATGCATTGTTTCTGAGGGTCTTATCTCATTGTCACTCTGCACCCATATTCCCCTCTTCCCTCCTCTGGTGGCTCACAGAGGATGGAAACTAAGCAATGAGGTCAGATCGACCTTGAAAGGGAGCTCCCTACCAGGCCTCTGAATTTTTGTTACCCCCCAGGCACCCTCCAGCTTAGTTTACCTCTCTAAACCTCCCCGTTGAAACATGGATCATTCCAATCCAAAGCTGCCCCTCCACCTCCTCCCCTCCTCACCATCCTTCATATGCCTTCATTATTTTTCCTGTATGTGGAGGAAGCGTTCAAATCTGTCTGACAGCAGAGACCCTAAAGATGAGCTCAAAGAGGGGAATGGGCATTTGGATAAGAACACAAAAGGTAGATTATCATCTTTACCGCTGCTTTCGAGCGTCTCTCGGCATCTCAAGAGTCACCTTGGATTCATATCCTCTGGTTTTTATGCTTGAGCAGTGTGGTGGTGTGCTAACAAAGAAAGAAAGGGAGTGAGAGAAAGAGAGTGAGAGTCGAAGGATGTCCTAATTAAAGGGAACTCAGAGGGTTTGTACCAGATAAAATTACATAACGTCGTTAGGGAGGACACAGCATTTGATACTGAGAAGATGAAAATGACGTGCCCTCAGATGGCCATCCATCCCCACGGTATGAAGTGAAAGTGTAACCAGTTCACTTCAGCCACAGGCATCATGATGTTTCTCGCTTGAGTCCTGCATGTTTACCTACAGTGAAGAGTGTGGTCCTGTGCAGCTCACTGTGGAGAGGGACACTAGTGACTCAGATAGGTTGGAAGGTTTGAATCCTACTGGAGGCGATATGAAATGATACTGGATTTAGATAAAAGGCTTTAAAGGTGCAGGCGGGCTCATTACACTTCATTGCCATTGATTTAAGACTATCGACTGGCATGCTTCAGCACACATACCAGACTTCAAAAAATGCTTACTTCCAATAACAGCCTTGTCTTCTGTCTGGTTCAGTTTTTATTCCCATAATTGCCAATAACGTCGACCACGGCTGAACATGTGAGTTTAAAACTGAATTTATTAATTCCCTTTGACCTGTTGTAACACCCAGTGGCAACCTATACAGTAGGGTTAGCTTGTGTTATGAGCCATACAAATAGATGAATTTTTACAAACTAGATCATGTTACCTTTCAGATTAATTTTTATACATTGCAGTTATTTTTTAAATTTTTCCAAAAAGATTAAAATTTGATCAAAAGCCGAACACTACCTCTAACTCGGGTTGGGGTGATGGTGATCCGGTGCATAAATGTTTGAATAAAAGTGACATTCCACATTACGGTACTGGCTTGTTTCCCCATGAGGACATCATTTGACAACCTCACCTGTGCCCTTAATGATCAGTTTTGACACTTCAGTATATATCAGTAAATTCGGGGTTTGGTAGATACATGGGCAGAGACCACCTTCACTCACCCAGTGATTTTGTTCCATAAGGAGGCCTGAAATATGACAGAAACCACTCAGGTCTGAAGGGACCTTCAAGGGTTACTCCTAGTAGGCTTTCAAGGGGTAAAGAGTTAAATACCTCTTCATATGCACATTCACAGAGCTTCAGAAAATTAGGTGCCAGGGTTTACCTTGGTAAAGAGACCCAGCTTTTCCATTCCTGCTGTGATGGAGCTCATTATGAATTTTATACTCCAGTTTTATTAGGAGGACTTTTGGGAAACAGCCTTGAATAGCTCTCAATTTCAAGCGCAGACACACACACACACACACACACACACACACACACACACACACACACACACACACACACACACACACACGCAGACTTTCCTGCCTCATTTATTTTGTCACGATAATCTTCTTGCATATTTATGTGGTCCTAGTTCATGTTATTGCATCCTAACGACTCTTTCTTATTTCTTTCAGATGACCCTTCCCTGCAATTCACATGTATGTTAATATTACTACAGTTACATAACAGTTATTGTCCTTGAAAATCGATCGCAAAGGAAGTGACACTGGATTCATGGAGTCACTTGAAACTACTGCAGGGGTAAAAAGCTCCACTGAGGGTCAGGACAGAAATGCTGCACAGAAAAAATGCACATCGGAGGTTGCACAGAGTAGGCGGAGACCACCAGTCGAATTGGAAGCCAAAGGGTGGCACCAACAACTAGAAGAAGCTCAGAGCAAAGATACATGTGGTTTCAAAGAAATGTCTGACTCAGGGAAATCGCTGCAATTAGAAGATCAGCACCCTCAAGCCCAGTCCACAAGCCATCCAGACTATGAGGTATCTTCATACCCACTACAGTCCACAAAGCAGTTTTCTAGTGGCAGACAGAAAGCTTCTACACAGTCCCCAGCACTCACATCTCACAGGAAGTCCCCCAGCTCACCTGAAGTCCAACAACAATGTTCAAATTCAGGGATGGATCCACTTACAGAAACGGTGTGCAAGGTGGAACAGAAACCACAAAAGCCTGGGAAGTATGTTTGCGATTACTGCGGAAGGGCATGTGCCAAACCCAGCGTGCTTAAGAAACATATTCGCTCGCACACAGGGGAACGACCCTACCCATGTGTTCCCTGTGGGTTCTCCTTCAAAACCAAGAGTAATTTGTACAAACACAGAAAGTCTCATGCTCACTCAGTCAAAGCTGGAACGGTGCCATTCTCAGAACTCGGTTCGTACAATGCCAATACAGACCAAGGGTCTTTTGAAGGGGAAGGAGAGCTGTTCTCTGATGCTGAGCAAAGCACAGACACGGACGAGGACACTCTTAATGACCCGCTGCTGCTGCTGGACTCTCCAATGGAGGGATCAGATAACACTGCTGTAAAAGTACTAAATCTCATTGCTCAGAAAAAGGGAGCCACGTCAATGTCAGCTCAGGATGGTTCATCCCAACCCCAAGAAATCAATGCACCTTCTGCTGCTGCCGAGGCTAGTCGTGCAATTCAATCTTGCACAATCAAACAGAGGCTGGCACTCCGGCTGTCTGAAAAAAGAAGCAGTGACTCTGACCACAATCTGTCCCTCCCAAGTCAGTCTAGCAAGGGCAGCACGGACTCCGGGTACTTCTCTCGCTCTGAGAGTGCTGAGCACCAGACCGGCCCTCCGAACACTAACGCAAAGTCCTACCAAGAAATTATGTTTGGAAAGTGTTATCGGCCAAGCCCTAAGCAGGCAACAGCTTTTGCGGCTTGTAGCACAGACACGAGTGAATATACCGGCAAACGCTCAGAGAAAGGCGTCTCCCGTGTTTTCACCCAAGAAAAAGACACAGTTGAATCAATCAAAATAAACACAAAATCGTTCACAAGGGAAGAGGTAAAAGAACCCCTATTAGATGCTGGCTCTGATGTGGGGCCTCTGATCAGAAGCAACTCAATGCCAACATCCTCAGCAGTCTGTCTGACTATGCCTCAAGCACTCAGAGGCAGTCACTCGTTTGATGAGAGAACAAGCACCGGCGGCATGAGGAGACTCAGGCGGCAAGCCGCTTTCGAACTATCCGCGCAAGATGGCCATACTGACACTGACAGTCACGGAAAGATTAGTGAGAGTGGCATTTCACCCTCAGGACTGGAAATGGAAAACTACCCTTCTGTGGTGCCTAGTATGAGCCATCAGAGGCATGCGATGGAACTGGCAACGCGCAAGCGTCGGAAGGAAAAAAGGGAAGAGGAGGATTTGTCGGGTCAATATGAAGGCCATCATGAACCGTGTGAGGAGATGTTTGATTCAAGCAAGGACTATGATGTAAAACAAGGCGCACTGGGCATTATGGCTTTACGGAAAGGCCATTCACAGATGGACAGGTGTGACATGGACATATCGGTGTGCCCTGAAGTGTCTGCTCGAAAAAACTTAGGGAATGTAATATCAGTTATCCAGCACACAAACTCAATAAACAGGCCTTACTCTGAACATTCAGAATCTTACAAATATCAAGCTATGGAGGCCTCTGAATCATATGAGATGGAGCGAAGTGACAGTAGATTAAGGGAGTCGGTTCAATTGGGGCCCAAGCTCGTGCGGCAGTCTAACATACAAGTCCCAGAAATTAGAGTCACAGTAGAGCCTGACAGTCCAGAAAAAGCTCCTGAGGTGCAGGTGAAGGAGCCAGAGAAGCACGTGGAGGAGTTTCAGTGGCCTCAAAGGAGTGAAACTTTAGCACAATTCCCTCCAGAAAAACTCCCTCCAAAGAAAAAAAGGCTACGCTTAGCTGATATTGAGCACTCCTCTGGTGAATCTAGCTTTGAGTCCGCCTGCACTAGCCTGTCCCGCAGCCCCAGTCAAGACAGCAACTTATCTTACAGCTCCACCTTATCGTTTGACAGGGAAGAGAGCTTGAAGTCGGTCTCTCCAGCCAGGCAGGATGAATTTGGCAAACCATTAGAGTTGTTAGCTGTGCCAGGGAGTGGGCACTCCCTCTCAGTGCTCAACCAGCGTCAACAACATGAAATGAGACGCTCCTCCTCAGAGCAGGCGCCGTGTAACTTGCGCAAAGAGTTCCCAGAGGTGCGCAGCATATCATTTGACTATGGCAGTCTTTCTCCAACATCCAAAGTTAGACACGTGGACATAAACTCTGTGAAGGAGAGAAGAAGGGGAAACTTAGTGCGGCAGGAGTCACTGAATATGGATAGTGAAGTAACACAAGTCCCATCACAAGTGTTTCCACAGTATCTCAGCAGCATCTCCCCTTCATTCACTGCCGCCACTATCCTGCCGCAGACTTTGCCAATATTCTCAGCTGGGAGTACATTTCCTCAGCTTGCACATCCGAGCCTGATGGTTCCCGTAAGAATTCAGACTCATGTTCCATCCTACGGTAGTATCACATACACCTCAGTGTCGCAGATTTTTGACAATCACTATGACAGTGTTAGCTCCACTACGTCCACCCTTCAGAGTCAGAGTTCAAGAATTTCTGGGAATCTTGATTCTCATAACATATCGGCTCATACAAAACCACCTACAACACACACCCTCAATGTTGAGGCCCTTGATTTGTCCTCAGCTAAGCTCAAGACAGGCATCCCTCTCTCTCTGACCTCCAGAACTATCTCAACCACTAATGCCTCCAGTGGTGGCGCAAACAAACGGATGCTATCCCCTGCCAGCAGCCTGGACCTATTCATGGAGGTCAAGCAGCAAAAGCGTGTGAAAGAGGAGAGGATGTTTGGGCAGATTGTAGAGGAACTGAGTGCGGTGGAGTTGGGAAAATGTAATTTGAGTGAAGAGAAGGGGCACAGGTCAGGGATGCAGGGTGCACCAACACCTCATGCTCAGAATGACTCACGCAGGAGTAAATTTATCACACTTCAGCAAAAAGAGGCCGAGGCCACGGACCACGGCGCAGAGTCAGTAATGGAAAGCAGCTCCCTGGATGCAAGCTCGCCTCCTTACGCCATGATATCAGTCAGTGAAGTGAAAGAAGCTGGCACGGAGAAACGAGTGCAGATGGATATAGTGGCACAGCTGGTAACCAGTCAAGACATCCTGATGTCAGACTCTGAGCATTCAGGACTGTTATCTCAGTTTCCAAGTCTTCGCACGACGACAGGTGTGAGCTGGTGTTATCTCAATTACACCACACCGAGCTGCTCTCACAGCACCGCCCCTTTTTCATCTGTGTACGCCACCTGGCGTGTGAGTTCCCATAACCCGAACCCTCTTGAAGTGAGCACCAGCGCTGCTCTGGCTTTGCTGCAGTCCAGACAGAGGGGAGACAAGGTTATATACACCATGGCTGCCATGTGCCAGCCTGGTACAGGGAAACTGGTCTCATCACTCATCCTGTGGAGGCAGACCATGGAACAGGTAAGAAAACGATCCTGTCTTTGGATCAAAAGCATACTGGTGTTTTAAACACCTGTTGAGATATTGAATTAAAGCCTTATTTATTGTATATCTTATATCAGTAATCACTGATATAATCAGGAATAATTATGAGAAGATAACTGTTTAAAATGCAGAAAGGACCTTAATACCCAGAATTTGGCAAACTGCACACTTTAATCAACCGACAGAAGGTTTCCTTGGAAAGATCCTGGAACGAGCATTTGCTTGGTGCTGATAATGATATTTAACTATGAATCGCCAAATGGTCTTGATTTAAAAGAATATGTCTTGGAGATGAAAATACCAGACATTATAATTATATTAAGGTAATTATTAAGTCCAAATCTTGGTACTTTTCTCCACTGTGCTCAGTGGATAAAAAGCATAACATTTAACATTAAGATCAGAGTTACCTGTGCTGGGTTTTTCCCCAGCAGTGGCATAGTTCATGTTTGCAAAACATGCTGTGCAATGCCATGTGTGACATACGATATTGGTGGGATCGTGTTGCACTGTCGATATAGTGTCCACTTAAAAAGGATGTTAACACAATGTTTGTTCATCTGATTCAGCTGCAGAGGAAACCGGAGCCCAAAGAGGTGGACGTCACCTACGGGAAGAAGGTGAAAGACATCAGCTGCAGAGTGAAAACTGCCAAGGAAGAGTGGAAAGAGAGGGAGGCTGCCACAACCCAGACTGTGCCAACACGAATAAAGATCTTTGAAGGAGGGTCAGTCGAGATATTATTTACCATTACACTTGTCACTTCTGCTGACTGCATATGCAGCGGATATATTAGAGTGCTAGTATGTGAAGTATCTGTTGGCCCACGCTCTTTTTGCAGTTTACGACTGTGCTTTTTGTGCATTTCTTTATTAGAAATGAATCTCTCTCTTTCAGGTACAAATCCAATGAAGACTATGTATATGTTAGAGGTCGAGGCCGGGGTAAATACATATGTGAGGAGTGTGGTATTCGCTGTAAGAAGCCAAGCATGCTGAAAAAACATATCAGGACCCATACGGATGTGCGGCCGTATATCTGCAGGGTTTGCAACTTTGCTTTTAAAACTAAAGGTAAGCATTTTTTTTCTTACAGAGTAGTGAGTTATCGTAGCTGTAGCAGTGATAAAAAAAAAAGCTGTTAGATTAACTTTTTTTAAGCATCTGAAATGTATGAAAGTTCAGTTTCTGTTGTGTTTAATTTCAACAAATTTGCCTTATTTCTACAGGAAACCTAACTAAACACATGAAGTCAAAAGCGCACATGAAGAAGTGTCTTGAACTGGGAGTGTCAGTGACGATGGATGAGACAGAGATACAGGAACATGGTAAGACTGGGATGTATGTAAGATGTATGTAGATATGCCCAGCTGTCAGTGCAGCAAATCCAGCTAAACTAATGTGTTTCTCATTTCAAGTGGACGACATGCAACAAAAGTCCAAGACAGAGGTGGCTGCGACGACCAAACATCAGTTCTCAGACGCCGAGGACTCCGACGGCATGGATGAAGAAGCTGATGAAATCGATGAAGATGACGATGAGGACGATGAATACGAGGGTGATTCCACTCCGAAGTTACATTCAAGAAGCACGAGTCCTCAGCCATGTGGAGTTACCTCTCTGTCAGTTACAGCCACTGCTGCCATCCACGGCTGCTCCCTCGCATCTCTGCCCGGAGTCGATGTCAATCAGCAACCCTCCGGCAGACGTACGAGCTTGGATCATCGTCCTGTTCTTGCAAACGACCAGAGAGAGAAATCCGTGGATGAAGACTCTCTGACCATGCTGTCTCCAGATCACAGCAGCTTCCTTTTTGACCCTTATTCATCTTGTCTACTCTCTCCTGGCTGGGAGTCTCCCATCAGGGAGCCGTCCCCTTCACGTCTACGTTACCCGTCCCCAAGGAGGGAGCTTTCGCCACGTGGTCGCTCCTCACCTAGATGGGATACCTCTCCACTGAGGCCTGGTTCACCTAGCTTCACACCCATCCAGCATCCCTCCCCGGTCTCAATTGAACGGCCCATGTCTCCCGGCATAGAGCTTGCTGGAAAGCGGGAATCCTCAGTCAGAGGCAGGCAGAGGGTTGTGTTAAGAGCCGTTTCACCACGCAGAGGTTCACACCAACATAAAGGCAGCGGTGACAAAACCAGACACCAAGCAAAGATGGAGATGGCTCAGCACCAAGGAGCCTTTGAAATGGAGATGGTAAGTAGCACAGCGTGTGCTGCAGCCAGTTCAAGTGTAACACAAACAAAGAGCTTTTAAGGACTTATTGTTAATCTGTTCAAGTGTATAGAACAGCATCTAAAAATTATTTTGTTAAATTTTGATGAATCTGGGTACATGTAGATAGACCATGTATGGTGTAAAAACAAAAATATTTTCATACACTGTATTTAACAAATTTTTTGGAAATGTTATATTCTTGTCTACTAGTGTATCTAACTCGAACAACATAAGATATTAATCTAGGAACAGTTAAAATGGTAACTATGTTTAAAATTATAGCTTAGCAAACAAGCATGCTAACTCTTGCTAGCAGTTGGCGAGTTGAGTCCATCGCCATTTTTTCTTTTGGGACAGTTTTTTTTTTTTGCATTAATTTAGTTCAAGTCAGTAAATACTTAGCTTGTAAAGCACAACTGTTGACTAGCTAATGTCGTGCTATCATGACCTGGCATTGTATGGTGGATACTAGTTTTTCAGCAGATTTGACACTTGCTACAGTTAGCGCACCCTGATCTTTAGCGTTTGTTACCAATAGTAATGGATTGGATTAATAGATTGCATTTATATAGCGCTTTTCGGGACCCTCAAAGCACTTTACAATTCCACTATTCATTCACTCACTGGTGAAGGCAAGCTACAGTTGTAGCCACAGCTGCCCTGGGGCAGACTGACAGAAGCGAGGCTGCCATATCGCGCCTTCGGCCCCTCTGGCCATCACCAGTAGGCAGTAGGTGAAGTGTCTTGCCCAAGGACACAACGACCGAGACTGTCCGAGCCGGGGCTCGAACGGGCAACCTCCCGATTACAAGACGAACTGCCAACTCTTGAGCCACGATCGCCCACTAGATCGCCCCCAATAGTGAAGACTATTCTCCACTAATGCCCTAGTCACACAGGCTATCCCCCAACTGTTGCTGGACGTTGCTGGCAGTTGCTTTTAAGTTGATTACAAAAGCCTGATTCAACCAGGCCAAGAGGGCAGTCAGTTACCCAATGGTAATGACCGGTTGTCTCAGAAAACTGTGTACCCCACAAATGGTTGGCGACTGGTTGCTGGCAGTTGCTAGTGTGAAACTTATGATGCTACACCACAAACTTTCTTGTGATTGCTTTTAGCGTTAGCAGGTTTTGCATAATTAGCATGGAAGATGGCAACTTAGGTGCAAAACTCTCAAAAAACTTGTCAAGCGGCAGTGAAGCGGCGAAGAATGTGGCTCAAACTGTAAATACAAACTTTCGCCAAAGCAATCTGCTAGTGACCAATCACAGGGAGGTTTTTGGTGCATCACCTTTTTTGCGACTGTTTTCACCTAGCGAGAGCCAGCAACCACTCACCAACGACTCAAAAAAAATACACATTTTTCCCTAGCAACCAGTGTATATTTCAGCATGGAATTAGCTATTTGTGTTTCACTAGTTAAAAGAAAAGCACACATACATTTTCTTTTTCTTGCACTGAAAGAACAAGTAGTAAAATATTCTGTTGGCAGAGAAGCTATTTCTTCTCTGAGTGCTTTCATTTTTCAACATTCACATTACTTCATGATTTCTAACTAAGATATTTTCACATGAGAAATTATCTTGGCGATGCTGAAACTGCTGCTAATTCTGCCAATGTGTCGTTCCAGGATCAAAGGAGCAGCTTGGCTTCCAGTCTGCCTGGTGCTGCCAGTTCTCATCATCAGAACATCCTCAGCCACCTCCCTCTTCACTCCCAGCAGCAGGCCCACAGTTTGCTCCCCGTTGTTCCTGTTGGCGGGCTCCAGATATTACACTCCCCGCCTTCCTCCAGCACTGATGTCAGCCCCTCTGTGGCGCCAAGCCCCCAAAGCAGCGAAGGCCAATGTTGCAGCAGCAGGGAGGGATCTGTCCTCAGTCCTGAGACAGAAGGAGAGGACATCAGAGGCCACGGCCAGCTGTCCTGCCACGAGGCCGCTCAGGAGAAAAGCCTCGACCCTGAAGTTGGAGACAGCAGACAAGAGGAGAATGTACAGACCTGCTTGAAAGCCATCGCCTCGCTAAAGATTACCACAGAAGACCCTCATTAGAACCGCCATTGTCTGTTTTCTCGGGTTGATCAAGGAAAAGACACCTCCTTGCTACACCTGCGACCTTGTCACCTTCTGCCCTTTAGGCACATGACCTCATCTTTATCCCATTAGAGGCAATATAGTAACACTTCCTCTGGTCTTGCACATACCCGAGACATCTTCTTAATTGGATAATATGAGTGGAGGTCATATCTTTTCAGTGGAGAAGAAAGCCACCGCATCTGATGAGCTCTACTCTTCAGATGCTTTTTTGAAAACTTGGACGAGCAGCAGCGTGTTTTGCAAGGTGGAGAATCATTAATGGGTTCAGGTGCAATATGGAAAGATATTCTGCTAATATGCCTTTGTCTGACATAGTAGTTTGCGTACAATTGCACATAAATTATATTTATGAATTCTGTACAAATGTCCTTAACATATACTCCTTCTTAGATACATACAAACAGTGTATTTTACTGTGTGTACTTTGAAAATAGACTGTTGTTTATGTAATCATATCAAGGTGTGATGCAGTAGTGCAGTAAATAAAGACTATTTATAAGGGGAAAAGTATGTGTATTATGAAACAGTCTGACCAAATTTTAAGTAGATGCTTCTTGTGCAGTTTGGTGCTTCTGATCAAGCAGCGAGGGTCTGTGCCTTTATTTTGCGTTTCTTCATTTCTTTATCAGAGCGAGAACTACGGAAAGCGGTCGAGGTACTCTTTATTTTGCTCAGAGGACAGCTTTTTCTTTCTTGCCCCGTCGGCTCTGTTGACAGACGGACGCAGCTTTATTTATGTGAAACAAGCTTAAAAGAAACAAAAAAAAGTTTCCTATGTTGCAAATTTTCTTAATGTTGTGGTTTTTATCTTGGTAAAAATGCATGGGATTTGCTATTGCACAACAATAGAGGAGGTAATTATGTAATTATGAATACTGTAAGATGTATTTATATATTAGAACGTAAGCACTTATTGATACTGGTAAATATTTGACTACTATTTATATGGTATATCTGTACTTATGCAGCAGTGATGCAGTTATGCAGTGAGCTACGCTGGCATTGCTTTTGATCTCATGTCGTCTACAGTTTTTTTTCTTGCTTATACAGATGACCATGAGCATTTTATGAGTTTTCAAGATGCACTTTCATCCTTTTACCTTTGATGTTTTAACTGACTCGGTCAGTGGAGGAAATGGGGGAGTAAAACACAGTTTGTTCTCTTGTGATTTTTGACACATTCCAGTTGTTTTTTTCTTTTCTCATTGTGTAAAACACGTTGCACACGAATCCAAGGGGCTACAATGATCAGTCAATAGTACATTTTCTTGCATTTCAAGTGTAACTGGATGAATCAATATAAGTAATGACGTTAAAAGCATGACTATTACTGTGCTTCAGCTCACAATGTAAGTAATCATTCACCAAATGCATTACTTCTTCTCTGTATATATATATATGTGTATTTTTATGATTTAAACTATTTTTGCAGTGTTGAATTCTGAAAACTTTTTATGTGGATTGTTTATATCTCTTTAAGAGGTAAAATGTCTGCAGCTGATGTAATGGCAGAGATTTAATGAGGCTGATTGCTAACACAGCGTGTCTCATCTTTTTAAAAAAAATGTACTCACATCTTTAAGTGATTATCCGTTTTTGAGATTTCAAAATTTAAAAACACAACAACACTTTGTTCACTCATGTTTACATAAAAGATTTATAGGTGCACTGCTTTAATTTTGTGTTTTCCTTTCTGAAGGTGTATGTAGCTTTGATTTCATGGTTGTGTATTTTCATTTGTTGTGCAGATAGCTCATAAAATGTGAAGGGAAAGTGAAGCCTTTTATTTGCTTTTGCATACATTATGTATTCAGATTGTGTTTGTGTTTTTTTAAAATTGTGTATTCATATATACTGAACTGCATTGTGCCTCTCATGTCTATGGAAATCCTGTAAAACACACAGAGGACAAATCATTTTACCTCTAAGCTAAGATTTTTTCGAGGGGGGAAAAAACAACCTCAGTAGCCAATCTGTTGTTTAGCTATTTGCATCAAATCTGGCTAGTCAGGACGGAGTGCCTCTTTTATGCTATGAGGAATTTATTGTTTGGTGCTCTACTTTTTCAGATTAAATTCAAAATTGTTTTAAAAGAATATAATTCTAACCCAAAAATGTGTGTCGCAGCTTATTTCACGGCTTCCGTACCTTTGCTCCTGCATTATTCACCGCTGTTTAAATTAGAGCTCGCACGAGAAGGTTTTCAGATGAAATCGCTCACATTTTATCTTCAGGGTACAGTGAAAAATTGGAGAATCTCCAACCAGTGACATCCTCTGGTGAAAAATTATTACTGCAGTCATAACACGGGAGAGGAAAAATAAATGAACGCTTCCAAAAATAGCTCTCACCTTGTGACTAATATTGAACCACATTCGCACACACTTTGTTGTGTATCAGCAGCGTTTGCAGTGCACTTTACTGCATGTGTGAAGCATGTATAAGCGAGGAAATGAGCAAATCACATTTTTTCGGCCACTCTTCTCTGGGTCGGGGGAGGAGGTCTGTTCTAATTCTGGCCAATCACAGAGACACATCAGGGTTTTTTTTCCCCCTGTCTCCTGCTCAGTCACCAGGCTTGTCAGGCCCATTTGTTAGAATAATTATATGGCTGTTAACAGCAACCTTGCCTAAAATAAAACGAGTGCTGCATTGGTTCAAAGACACCACATAAAATGGCTGCTAAAGATTTTACCAGAAGATTTATTGCATTCATACGTTGTTAGCGTGAACACAGGTGCTTCTTGGGGTAAATTCCCACTAAGATTACAATCAGAGGAGGCCCGTGGGTTGTTTTTAATAGAGGTGTGCTCTGGAGTATCTCTGTACTCCCTCTCTCTGTTCAGAGTGAGCTGTGCTCCTCTGGTTTATTTTGAGGTGGTCTTATCACAGCTGTTGTAGCTGGTGGCAGCCTGTCCAAGCCCCTCGACACTCTTCCTTTTCTCCCTCTGGCCCTTGGTCCTGGTAAGACCCTGTTTGCTCCTTGCCCTGCTTCTTCAGGGATATTTAGACTTTAATAGTTTAAAAGATTAACTCTTGTGCTTGGGATGGTTTTCAAAACGTCTTCTTTAACATACTAATGAGTGCCTCTCTGAATTTGATGGATGCAGTCTTTGCCAAGTTTGTTAGAGGCGAGAAGCTCTTGACGGCAGTGAGGCTAGTCTAGTCTGTGAATGCATTTAGTAATACTTATGTTAAAGTAATGGCTCACTAAAGCCACAGTGTTACATACACTGTTTTAAAGGTAACTTTAACCTCCTAGAAATATACTGCGTGCCGACGGGGTTGCTTATGTAACATTTGTGTTTTTATTGAATATTAATAGTTGAAAAACACAACTTTACTGCGCACAACCACTGACATCAATAAGAGTGGATAAGAAATAAATAAATAACGTGCCCATATTAAGAAGTTCTTAAAATAGCCTGTGGATCTGGAACAGGTGCCATGTGCTCAGCTTGTGAAAGCACAGGCAGCGTGAAGGCTGCACTAATTTTATGCACATAAACAGGCTCTGGCTGCAAGCCCGTACAACGCAAGACAAACGCAAGCACTCGATAGGGGATTATATTTATTATTCACTAATGAGCTTTAGTATTACTTTAAGTGATTATTGTTTTTGTTGTAAAAATGGCAGATTTTCCAATGTCTGCCTGTCTTAACAGTAAATATAAGATGGTCTCAAAACCAAGAAAAACTTGGGCCACTATTCATTTCTTTGTTTTGCAAAAAATGAGTGCGTTGATTTACTGAAACGTGTCAAGATACACGGAAACAAATAATTAAAAACAACGTTTGTACCATTATTCTTCGGCAGGAGTCTGAACTCTTAGTTTCTTTAACTACTCCTCTGGAATTGTTCTCCATCCTCATTGAAGGATGCAAATGCATCAAATGAAGGTCTACATACATCTCTCAGGTCCTGTGTCAGGTCTTTGCTGGACGTTTTCCTATTTCTAAGAAAATGACTCTCCTGGAGATATTTTTGTAGGCCTAGCACTTCTTTTGTCCTCCACCTGTCCAGTTTACTCAGAATTTTAAGTAAAAACTACTCGGCATGCTGAGATATGCTTTCAGCTAACAGCTCTTTATCAATCACCTTAGTGGTGTAAAGCTTATTGTCAAATTATTGTGTTATCTTTGGCTTTTTTAAAAATAGATTCGACGTAAGAAATGAAAACAAATTACGTGGTTTTGTGACAGGGTGCTAGTAACAAAGGGCCTAAAGATACAAATTAAAATCGATCTGTGCAAAGTTGTTTATTACAGTATATGTAAACACATTTGTTCACCCCTTGAGTCTTTCTTATACTTAAATGATTCTTGGGTCAGTTTTAAGTTGCCTGACAAACAACCCAATGAACAAAAAAGCAGCCAATGTCCAAAGAAGAACTTGATGGTAGTGTAGAAGTTTGAGTCTATTTTTCTGCTGAGCCTTTACAGCAGGGTTACAGAGTTTTATGTGTGTCTATTTACAAAAAATAATAATCTGTTGATGTGTTGGGTCAGCCAATTCACTGAAAGACATTTACTTACTGTCTCTGTATGAAAATCAGGTGTGAATATTTATCTTACTTCTCCTTTTCTTAATAGTTAACCATAACGCTGTGTTGCTGTACTGGAGAACATGAATGGAAAAGTCATTTATGACATCATTGTAAAGACCTGTGCTTTTTTTTACTATGACAGAAAGTTCTGCAGAGATGAAGGTCTGTGCTGGAAATTCTCAGATCTGATTTGAGTTAATCAGATTTCTGATTGATTAATCAGTAAAATTAAGCTTCAAATAGCAAAGCTGGAATAACTAGGACCAAAATGGACACTCAGCATGACTTTGCTTTTCTCCATGTTTACTACTTCACTAAACAGGAAAACATGAGTTTATCCTAAGCCTAATCCTTAGCCTCTTACACATGTACGGATTCCATTACAGAACCAACCATCTCCCTTTTGGAACTACCTCAGAAAAATGGAGGCTTGTCAGGAGAGTAAACCCTCACCCACGGGTCCTGAAGCATCGCCAGCCGAGGATCACCACATTGACCTGACAGAGGACCTGGGCCAACAGCTGGAGGACATCATTAGCACCTACCAGGCTGCTGAGATTCCAGCTGAGCCAGAGGACACGGAGGAGGTCACAGCCGTCAAAGAGGCAGAGACCCGCAAGGACCAGAAAATGGAGAAGAAGATGCTGAAAAATCTAGGTGTTGTGTGTGGTTTTGAAAAAACAAACAACAAAAAACAGTTTTATTGATTTTATCTGAGGCGGGTTTTATTCAGTGAAGTCAGCAAAAATCCAGGTTGTACTGAAAGTGATAGTTGTGTGATAGCAGAGCCGTAACGCGTGTAAGTGCATCCATCTGCAACAGAGAGGGAGGTAAAATAGTATTTCCAAATGCCTTTTATAGTTTGTGTCATTCAGCTGCCAAGATGATTTTTCACAAGATGGACCAGCAGAGTTCTTGAAGTCCCAGAAAATCATCCAACAATAATTTCTGTGTCAGTCTATTTAAAACTGGCTTTATGGCAATGATTGATTTTTAAGGTTAAATTCTGTATGGCTGCTCAGGGAAGGAAGCTATGCTGTTGATGCAAAGTCTGAACAAACTCGATTCTCCGGATGAGAAACTGCAGGCCATCATCAAGAAGCATGCCGAGCTGGTGAGTGGATAAAACAAAGGTGAAGAGAGCAAAAAAAGAAAATATATAGTAGCTCTCATCAAAGCTATGGTTTGTTTCCAGAGAAAAGATATATTCACTATTATGGGGCACTGTGTGTGTGCTTTTGCAGCTGGAGGAGCATCGCAGTGATCAGAAGCAGATGAAAGTTCTCCAGAAGAAGCTTCTCCAAGTGATGAAGGAGAAGGACCAGCTGCAGGGCGAGCACAGCCGTGCAGTGCTGGCTCGCAGCAAACTGGAGGGGCTCTGCAGAGAGCTGCAAAGACATAACAAGACTTTAAAGGTAGCTCAACTCCAGACATCACTGCTTGAACAGTGTCTAATCAGAGATGCCGAAATCGCCATTTGTTGTTGAGCTATGGTGCCAGGTGGTCCTAGCATACTTTTTGCTCTACAGGATATGACATCAGCTGACACTGAAAATCTGCCGCCATGTCAAAGCTCAAAGTTTGACCTATTCCACTGCCACCCTCACAACTCCTGTTGTGAAGCCAAGTGTTGTTCAAAACAGCAGAACTTTATTTTAAAGCGATAGTTAACTCCCTGATCAATTATGCATGTTTTTGCTTGCAGTGTAGCGCTTTTAGTCAAGATTGTTTTGTTGTGAGTTGCTCAGTTTCAGAGCTTTTTGATGCTTTAGCAACTATCACCTTTATAACAACCATAAGAACTGTGCAGACAACACTGCAGTTCAGCTGAAAGGGTTTGCATTCTCTCTTTTATAAGTTTAACATCATGGATTCTTCCTCTTGTACAGTGATACAGTTCCTTCATGAGCTTCCTGTATGGCTGCTAGTTGGAGCAACCGCAAATTATATAAGTCAGTGGTGGCGCACAAGACAAACAAAACGGTTGAGCATTTATATGCATCTTGCAGTGCAGGTTTTAAAGCTAACACCCATGCCTGAATCGCAGGAGGAGACCCTGCAGAGGTGCAGAGAGGATGACCTAAAGAGGAAAGAGATCACCACCCATTTCCAGGGCACGCTCAGTGAGATTCAGGCCCAAATTGAGGAACACAGCAGCCGCAACACCAAACTGTGTCAGGAGAACAGCGCTCTTGCAGAAAAACTGAAGGGACTCATTTCACAATACGACCAGCGAGAGGCGGTATGGATCCTGCTACACTGTGAACACACACGGACACTCGCATAACATAACAGCAAAGCCAATTTGTACTCCCAGTCTACATGCATTATTAAAACTGGATAAACTGTACTTGTGTAAACCTTCTCACATCTGTGCCCATGAATTATTTGCAGATTTCTCCCAGGTCTTACATTTATTAGTTACACTATTTCAGTTTTATGTAGCCAAAGGCTCCCAGAGCAAGAAATGAAACAGCTTTCTCTGTGAAAACGACTCATAAATCCACCTGAATGTCTTCCAGAACCTGGAAAAGGTTTTCAAGCACAGAGACCTGAAAGAAAAGCTGCTGGAAACCAAACTCGCGCAGGCAAACATGCTGCTGAAGGAAGCAGAGGAGAAGCATAAGCTGGAAAAAGACCTTGTACGTTTTTTCGTTGTGCATTTTAATAAAAGATTTGTTGTAATAATCCCCTTATGCTCATTTTTCTATACCATTTCAAAATCACACAGCTGCTGAAACAGGCAGCAGAATATAAACTGCAAGTGAAGGTCATGAAGGAGCAAGAGATCGATATTAAGGCCCAGGTATGGTATCAGGGCATCATGGGCAAAATTGGATCATTTTTCTACCTCCCTGGAGAAAAGTATAATGTTTTGTTACCATTCTTCCTCAGCTTGATATGTACTCCAAGAAGTTTGATGAATTCCAGGGCACGGTATCAAAGAGTAACAGTGTCTACAGCAGCTTCAAACAGGACATGGACAAAGTAAGTTTGGTTTTACAGAATATTTGAAGTCGGCTTCAGGAGATTAAATTATTGAGTTTTTCTGCAAAAAGATGATGACAAAGATGACAAAAATACAAATGAGAGGAAAGAATCCCATGAGCCTTTCAGTAACACTTCAAAAACTGACAAACCTTATAATCCTACACTTGCTCAGTTGCAGCTATTTTTAGAAGATACTTTGATTGTCTGCAGCATAACATGATTTTTTTTGTTGTTGTTGTGCAGATGGCCAAGAAAATGAAAAAGCTGGAGAAAGAGTGCCAGTCATGGAAGACTCGCTTTGATGGCTGCAATAAGAATCTTATTGACATGGTGGCAGATGTAAGAATTTTTTGTTGTTGTTTTAAGTCATTAATACCCTCATATATAGATATATTTTAAAAAATATGACCCACCTGGGAAAAAATTCAGTTCACCATATGAAATTTTATACAATATGTTAAAAATATTTTTTACAGAAAGCAATCAAGGAAAAGGAGTTTGAGCTTCTCACCATCAAAAACCAGAAGCTTGAGAATCTGTGCAGGGCTTTGCAGGAAGAAAGGAAGAGTCTATATGCAAAGGTGCATGGAGCTGGCAGTCAACCGGAGGACAAGTCTGCTGATCCATCAGAGAAGGGGGGCTCTGAGAAGACACCTGAAGACCCAAATGAGAATCAGCCCATCCAGAATACTGCAGCACCTGCCCCTACCGGGACACCAACGCTCACAAGTCCGCTCACCGAGGAACTGGCTAAACTGAAGGCTGAACAAGCCCTTCTGAAAGAGGTCGCCAGTTCTTTCACAATCTCTCACATTGCCCCTACAGAAACAGGCACAAGTCAATCACATGAACCCACCAAGGAGCCAGAGGAGAACCACATAGAGCAGAGCGAACACCAGGAAGTCCACGAGGATGGATACCAACAACAGAGAGATTTGGAAATGGAGTCAGTTGATTAATGCTGAAATCACTGTGAAAAGAAACCATGGTCGTGTGAGATTCTTAGCAATAAAAATAAAAATGCTACATCTGTGTTGAGTGTCTGATCCTAGTGTAAAGACATTTAAAAGTGGGTTTATTTTAGTATGCAAATCTCCACCTATAACTACACAGATTTATGAACTTGTTTAACAAACCAAAGCTTTTCCAACTACCCATTGTTTTTCTCCAGTAACAGTTTTGTAAAACTCGGTTCTATACCACGAGCCCCCTCCCAGCAGCCTCAGCCTATAGCAGCATATCTAAACAAATGTTCAGGGTCATCTAATGTAGCTCTAACTTTAATCGTATATCAGAAAGGAAAGTTTTAAGCCCAATATTAAAAGTACAAATCCCAATCCGAACTGGTTCTGGAATCACTCTGTAGAGAGTCTTGGCTTTTAATTACTTGTGTTGCAATATCTCTGCGCTTCACCCAGTCTAGGACCTGATAGGATCTAGTGAGCATGAAAACTGTTACACAAGCAAACAAGATTGTATTTTTTCAGTATTAAGGTGGCTAGCTAAGGACTAAGAGACAACAGAAATTCACAAGAAAACAAAAACTGAGCCCAAAGTTGAATGAATTTAACTACAAATTCACTAATTACTGATTACGTAAGCAAAATAATCAGTTTTTCCGGCCTTTGTTTCATACACATTCAGATGCTTTTTGTTTCTGGCTTCATTTTTGTCTTCAGTAATTAAAAAGCATGGTCTATTGGGCCAACATCAAATGACTGGCCTGGGCATTGAAGAACATCCCATTTCTTTGCCATGAGAAACCCTTGGGTTTCTTTTGCATTATGCTTTTGGGTCATTATCCATTTGCCCTGTGAAACAGTATCTGATTAGTTTAGCAAAATCTGTCTGGACAGCCCTTTACACTTTATAATTCCTCTACTATTTCTATTAGCAGTCACATCATTAATAAACAGAGGTGGCTGGTTCCATTGGGAGCCATACCATAATACTGACTCTACCATGTTTGACAGATAATGTGATATGCTTTGGATCATGAGCTGTTTTTGTCCTTCTTCACACTTTTCTCTTCCCATCTTTTTGGGAAAAGGGAATTTTAGTTTCATCTGCCCATATATATTTTTTTCAGAACTGTTCAGGCTCTTCACTAAGTTTAATCTGTCCTTCCTGGTCTTGGGTTTGCACCTTGCTCTAAACAATCTCTTTCTTAAATGTGGACTATTAAAATGAAACACCTACCTCTTTGAGAGTGTACATGACTTGGTTAGATGGAAATAATTCTGTGATCATCACTTTTAGTTGTCTTATAGTCTTTCACACCTTTTGGTGTTGCTGAGTTGGTCACTGCATTCCTTCTCTGTGCCAGATTGTTGATTTGGGCACTCCTACGTTTTCTCTCTCTGTCCCTGAAAGGTTTATTTTGGTTTTCAGCTAATGTTGTCTCCTTCACTTCGACTGAAATCACTATGGACCTGATATTAAGACTTCTACTAAATGTTCAGCACTTCAATTTCAGATCTTTTATCTGCTTAGTTTGTCATGGAATAATGGAGCAACGGATCTCACCTGCTCATTAAACTGCTGGTCAGTCAAGTGTCCAATTACCCATGAACATAATTATTAATATCCTAATGTGATACTGTGCCAAAACAGTGACCAGTTATAGCATAACTAAACAATGAAATGGGCTTGATGTCAAAGAATGTATTTTATTTTAGAATTTTATTTCCTTTCTTTCACCTTTCTGTTTTTTGGGCTTTTTATCTATTTCAGTTTTGATTAAATGTTTTGTTATAAGTCATTTAAAACCTGCAAACAAACACTTGTGTCACAAATCAGTGACGTTCCCCTTTAAACTGAGCTTCAGTCAAAAATCTTTTGGCTCTAAACTTGGCCAGACTGGACTTTGAGAGAAAGCAGAGGCAGTTGTTACTGCGGTCCCCGATAAGAGGCTGGAGAGTTTAAATGAAAAATGGCAGAACAACCAGATTCAAATGCAATTTCTTGTGCAAAAGCTCTCTCATCTTTTGTCGAAAAAGGAAAAGCTCTGTTGGACCTCGCTGAGAAGGAAAGCAGGGAAGGTAGGTCACACAAGTGTACATAAAAATAGACACCAGTCGTCAAACAATTTATGGACGTAGCATGAGCAGGGGCTGCAGGAGTCCTATCAATCATTATACATAAAGAATCCGCTGAAACAGATGGTTAGCAGCTAACTTCGTGCACTTTGTGTCACACAGGCTTGTGCCAAGAATTCGTCAGGCAGAAAATCCGCATAGAGCGTAAACAGTCACTGCTGGGTCTGATTGAAGCCGGTGCAACTCTGTACAACAGGTTTAAAGTCCCACCTTCAGTTTAACTAAGCAGCCTCTTCTGTTAAACCTTATTATATTTAATATTTTTAGCTAAAATATGTAATGAAGTGTTATATTTCAGGCCCATTTTTTCTGCTTCACAGCCTGTCTGTTAAACGAAAAAAGGATGCTGAGGATCTCTGGAGCAAAAATACAAAGTAAGAGCACAAAAATTTAATTTTTAATTTTGTATTGAGGTATATATAACTATTATCATCTAGATTACATGGCAAAGGCCAAATCAGCTGTAGCTTGTGCTTTCACAATTGCTGTGCATCCACTCACTGATTCACATAGTACAGTAAGTCACAGCCTTAATAAACTGACATAACCCCTGAAAACTATTCTGCATGATGTTCCCAGCTGTGCTGCTTTGAGAGAAGCTCTTCAGGACTTTAAAGAGCTCGAAGTGAGTTCTTGTAATACAAAATGTAAAATATTTTTAAAAAGCATACTCACCACGGTCATTTTATGTAGTGCAGCCAATGTACCGCAGGTGCAGTGGGATGCCTTTCTACAGCGTTTGGATGATGAGTTACAACTGAGTCCTAAAATACACAATGTCGATCATCAATCAAAACGCATTTCACCAGATACGCCGCTCATCGATGCCAGAACTGGAGAGTGGGTTTGATGAAAGTCTTTAATGCTTCCACACTTATTAAAAAAGCGTAACAATGAACCTCATATATCTGCCAGTGTTTATGCGTTGTTGGTGCTGTCTGCTTTGCACCTTTATATTTTACTGAGGCTTTGTGTTTGACAGAACAGTAACACTGCAGAGATATCTTGGGAGAGGCAAGAAGATATTGCTGGTGTTAATCCGTCAGTTCTCCTGTCTGCTCTGCCGTCTACACATTCAAGATCTGCAGAAGAATCAAGTAAACATCACACACCTAATAACAATGTTTTGCTACATTCATCCAAACCTATTTGGACGACTCATTGTGACCGCAGTAACACATTCATGTTTTTTACTATGCAAGAAAAATGCCAGACATAACAGCACGATATAAAGTATTAATTTGAACCAAAAAAAATGATTACCAAAGAGTTATAAGGTGAAAACTTTGCATATCTCAACATGTTGTGCAGTGTGTCTTTAAGGGAGGGAAACAGGGAGAAAGTGGTAACAGGTCTTGAGCCCAAATTTAAAAGTTTTGGGTCTAATTGTAATCAGTGTGTGTAGAGGAAATCATTAAAGAGGAAGTAGTGAGTATCTACAGTCATCCGTAATACACGACTCTATCATGATATGGGGCTGCATTTCATTCAGTGGTGTTGGGGTTCTTGTCAATAAATGGTATTATGAATGTAGAAAAGTATCATCAGATGTTGATACACCACGCAATAATACCATCGGGAAATCGTCCGATTGACAGTGATCCCAAAAACACTGCTAATGCAGTAAAAATAAACATGGATAGATAGAAAAACACACAATGAAACATAATTAGTCATACACTGGCCTCCCCACATCCTAGACTCAACATTAGTTGAGTCCAGGATGTGGGGAGATTAATCAAATTCAATAGTTTTATTTATGTAGCACCAAAATCACAATTGCCTCAAGGCTATCAGGCTTTTCCTCCCCATTCTCTGTTAAGATACCAGAGAATGGAACAAAAGGCAGCCAACATCCAAAGAAGAGTTTTGAATGCCCTAAGTTCAAAGTTCAAAGTCGAAGAATAAAAGTGGTCATACCAAATATTTACTTTCAAGCTCATTGGAAATGTACACATGCTGTTTTTGCCCCATACACTGTGTTCCTATTTTCTTTTTTTCAGTAAACTGTTGGCTCAAGATTTCTGCACCATGGTGTATATGCAGTGTGATATTCTCACAAAGAGTGAGAGAGAGAAAGGGCACTTAAAAAAAAAATCACCTGGATCACCTGTTAAGAGAAGAAAAAACAGAAGAGAAAACAAGCAAAAAAAGAGAACAAACACAACACCATCGCAATAATCTAGCTAAGAGTAAAAACAGTAGATACTAAATATTGAATGTTGTTGTGCAGCACGCAAGATCGACAGCGCACAATGTGCTTTGAGGTAGCAGCCAAGAAAGGTGTCTGTGAACACCCGTGTGTACACCTGTGTGCACACCTGTGTGGATGAGCGTGCTTGTATTCAAAAGGTTTATCCATGTAACGATCTGCTAGAGGATGTGGAGATCCATAGCCCTGTCCCCCAGGGGATATATATATATATATATATATATATATATATATATATATATATATATATACACACACACACACATATACATATATATACATATATATATATATAGAAAAAACAAACACCCATCTCGCCCCTGCGGGCGGTTTATCCTTCAAGCTCGGGTCCTCTACCAGAGGCCTGGGAGCTTGAGGGTCCTGCGCAGTATCTTAGCTGTTCCCAGGACTGCGCTCTTCT
The DNA here is from genome assembly GCF_036321145.2 of Pelmatolapia mariae. Classification (NCBI taxonomy): domain Eukaryota; kingdom Metazoa; phylum Chordata; class Actinopteri; order Cichliformes; family Cichlidae; genus Pelmatolapia; species Pelmatolapia mariae. Next base: position 59,742,917 of record NC_086241.1, read on the forward strand.
GGACAGAGATCTCCGATGTTGTTCCCGGGATCTGCTGGAGCCACTCGCCTAGCTTGGGAGTCACCGCACCTAGTGCTCCGATTACCACGGGGACCACCGTTACCTTCACCCTCCACATCCTCTCGAGCTCTTCTCTGAGCCCTTGGTATTTCTCCAGCTTCTCGTATTCCTTCTTCCTGATATTGCTGTCATTCGGAACCGCTACATCGATCACTACGGCCGTCTTCTTCTGTTTGTCTACCACCACTATGTCCGGTTGGTTAGCCACCACCATTTTGTCCGTCTGTATCTGGAAGTCCCACAGGATCTTAGCTCGGTCATTCTCCATCACCCTTGGGGGCATCTCCCATTTTGACCTCGGGACTTCCAGGTTATACTCGGCACAGATGTTCCTGTACACTATGCCGGCCACTTGGTTATGGCGTTCCATGTGTGCCTTGCCTGCTAGCATCTTGCACCCTGCTGTTATGTGCTGGATTGTCTCTGGGGCATCTTTACACAGCCTGCACCTGATGTCTTGCCTGGTGTGATAGACCCCAGCCTCTATGGATCTTGTACTCAGAGCTTGTTCTTGTGCTGCCATGATTAGTGCCTCTGTGCTGTCTTTCAGTCCAGCTTTGTCCAGCCACTGGTAGGATTTCTGGATATCAGCCACCTCCTCTATCTGCCGGTGGTACATACCATGCAGGGGCCTGTCCTTCCATGATGGTTCCTCGCCTTCCTCCTCTTTCTTGGGTTTCTGCTGCCTGAGGTATTCACTGAGCACGCTGTCAGTTGGGGCCATCTTCGTGATGTATTCGTGGATGTTTCTTGTCTCATCCTGGACTGTGGTGCTGACACTCACCAGTCCCCGGCCTCCTTCCTTCCGCTTAGTGTACAGCCTCAGGGTGCTGGACTTGGGGTGAAACCCTCCATGCATGGTCAGGAGCTTTCTTGTCTTTATGTCAGTGGCTTCTATCTCCTCCTTTGGCCAGCCTATTACCCCAGCAGGCTACCTGATCACGGGCAGGGCGTAGGTGTTGATGGCCCGGATCTAGTTCTTACCGTTCAGCTGACTCCTCAGGACTTGCCTGACCCTCTGCAGGTACTTGGTGGTTGCAGCTTTCCTAGCGGCCTCTTCATGGTTCCCATTTGCCTGCGGGATCCCCAGGTACATGTAACTGTCCTCTATGTCTGCAATGTTGCCTTCTGGTAGTTCAATCCCCTCAGTTCTGACTACCTTCCCTCTCTTTGTTACCATCCGACTACACTTCTCCAGTCCGAACGACATTCCAATGTCATTGCTGTATAGCCTGGTAGTGTGGATCAGTGAATCAATGTCTCGTTCACTCTTGGCATACAGCTTGATGTCATCCATGTACAGGAGGTGGCTGACAACCGCTCCGTTTCGTAGTCGGTATCCGTAGCCAGTCTTGTTAATGATCTCACTGAGGGGGTTCAGGCCTATGCAGAACAGCAGTGGGGACAGAGCATCTCCTTGGTAGATCCCGCACTTGATGGTGACTTGTGCTATGGGCTTGGAGTTGGCCTCTAGTGTTGTACGCCACATCCCCATTGAGTTCCTGATGAAGGTTCTTAGGGTCCTGTTGATCTTGTACAATTCTAGGCATTCCAGTATCCAGCTGTGGGGCATTGAGTCATAGGCCTTCTTGTAATCAATCCAGGCTGTGCACAGGTTGGTCAGTCTGGTCTTGCAGTCTCGGCTGATTGTTCTGTCTACCAGTAGCTGGTGTTTTGCGCCTCTGGTATTCTTGCCAATCCCTTTCTGTGCCCTGCTCATGTATTGACCCATGTGCCTGTTCATCTTAGCCGATATGATGCCTGACAGGAGCTTCCATGTAGTACGGAGGCAGGTTATTGGTCGGTAGTTGGATGGGACCGGTCCCTTCTTGGGGTCCTTGGGGATCAGGACCGTCCGACCTTCGGTTAGCCATTCCGGGTGTCTCTCGTTAACTAGCAGCTGGTTCATTTGTGCTGCCAGACGTTCGTGGAGTGCAGTCAGCTTCTTCAGCCAGTAGGCGTGAACCATGTCGGGCCCTGGTGCTGTCCAACTCTTCATACTGGATATGAAGAGTTGTATATATATATATATATATACAACTCTTCATACTGGATATGAAGAGTTGTATATATATATACTGCCTCAGTACTACATGGAAGCTCCTGTCAGGCATCATATCGGCTAAGATGAACAGGCACATGGGTCAATACATGAGCGGGGCACAGAAAGGGATTGGCAAGAATACCAGAGGCGCAAAACACCAGCTACTGGTAGACAGACCAGACTGACCAACCTGTGCACAGCCTGGATTGATTACAAGAAGGCCTATGACTCAATGCCCCACAGCTGGATACTGGAATGCCTAGAATTGTACAAGATCAACAGGACCCTAAGAACCTTCATCAGGAACTCAATGGGGATGTGGCGTACAACACTAGAGGCCAACTCCAAGCCCATAGCACAAGTCACCATCAAGTGCGGGATCTACCAAGGAGATGCTCTGTCCCCACTGCTGTTCTGCATAGGCCTGAACCCCCTCAGTGAGATCATTAACAAGACTGGCTACGGATACCGACTACGAAACGGAGCGGTTGTCAGCCACCTCCTGTACATGGATGACATCAAGCTGTATGCCAAGAGTGAACGAGACATTGATTCACTGATCCACACTACCAGGCTATACAGCAATGACATTGGAATGTCGTTCGGACTGGAGAAGTGTAGTCGGATGGTAACAAAGAGAGGGAAGGTAGTCAGAACTGAGGGGATTGAACTACCAGAAGGCAACATTGCAGACATAGAGGACAGTTACAAGTACCTGGGGATCCCGCAGGCAAATGGGAACCATGAAGAGGCCGCTAGGAAAGCTGCAACCACCAAGTACCTGCAGAGGGTCAGGCAAGTCCTGAGGAGTCAGCTGAACGGTAAGAACAAGATCCGGGCCATCAACACCTACGCCCTCCCCGTGATCAGGTACCCTGCTGGGGTAATAGGCTGGCCAAAGGAGGAGATAGAAGCCACTGACATAAAGACAAGAAAGCTCCTGACCATGCATGGAGGGTTTCACCCCAAGTCCAGCACCCTGAGGCTGTACGCTAAGCGGAAGGAAGGAGGCCGGGGACTGGTGAGTGTCAGCACCACAGTCCAGGATGAGACAAGAAACATCCACGAATACATCACGAAGATGGCCCCAACTGACAGCGTGCTCAGTGAATACCTCAGGCAGCAGAAACCCAAGAAAGAGGAGGAAGGCGAGGAACCATCATGGAAGGACAGGCCCCTGCATGGTATGTACCACCGGCAGATAGAGGAGGTGGCTGATATCCAGAAATCCTACCAGTGGCTGGACAAAGCTGGACTGAAAGACAGCACAGAGGCACTAATCATGGCAGCACAAGAACAAGCTCTGAGTACAAGATCCATAGAGGCTGGGGTCTATCACACCAGGCAAGACCCCAGGTGCAGGCTGTGTAAAGATGCCCCAGAGACAATCCAGCACATAACAGCAGGGTGCAAGATGCTAGCAGGCAAGGCATACATGGAACGCCATAACCAAGTGGCCGGCATAGTGTACAGGAACATCTGTGCCGAGTATAACCTGGAAGTCCCGAGGTCAAAATGGGAGATGCCCCCAAGGGTGATGGAGAATGACCGAGCTAAGATCCTGTGGGACTTCCAGATACAGACGGACAAAATGGTGGTGGCTAACCAACCGGACATAGTGGTGGTAGACAAACAGAAGAAGACGGCCGTAGTGATCGATGTAGCGGTTCCGAATGACAGCAATATCAGGAAGAAGGAACACGAGAAGCTGGAGAAATACCAAGGGCTCAGAGAAGAGCTCGAGAGGATGTGGAGGGTGAAGGTAACGGTGGTCCCCGTGGTAATCGGAGCACTAGGTGCGGTGACTCCCAAGCTAGGCGAGTGGCTCCAGCAGATCCCGGGAACAACATCGGAGATCTCTGTCCAGAAGAGCGCAGTCCTGGGAACAGCTAAGATACTGCGCAGGACCCTCAAGCTCCCAGGCCTCTGGTAGAGGACCCGAGCTTGAAGGATAAACCGCCCGCAGGGGCGAGATGGGTGTTTGTTTTTTATATATATATATATATATATATATATATATACACACACATATATATATATATATATATATATATACATACATACACATGTGTGTGTATATATATATAGTTTTATCTCTAATGTTACTTTGCAGAGTTCTCTGGATGCACACTCAGTACAAGTGGTGGTCATTTCGTTTGGCTGTCAGGAGGGAGCATCACACTGGGTACAGCAAACAGGCTGTCAGTATGACATGCTGCTGGATCCCAGTAGAAAGGTCAGGGTCAACATCAGACAATACACATTTCAGTCTTTGATAAACAGATAAATGAACTCATTGTTTGGTATTGCAGATGTATAGTGCATTTGGCCTGGGAGCATCTCTGAAGAAAGTGTTAAACTTCAGTAACATGCTGATCTACTCTGAATATGTAGCGAACGATATGGAGTTTCCACGAGAGCTTCCGTGGATTCAAGACGACATGTTTCAGGTCATCAGAATTCAATATGACTATTTTGTGCAACACATCTATCTATGTGTTAATAAACTCTAAGAGGTGATAGAGAAATTTTCACCACAAAGAAAGACTTTTAAGATTCATGAATAATTTCTCGTTACTGTCATTTGTTCCAGCTGGGAGGCAACTTTGTTTTGGACGAACATGGAAGGGTGCTGTTCTCTCACCGCTGCCAGAGTCCTATAGACCGACCCTCAGTGGAGGACATTTTATCTGCACAGTGAATATTAAAATCCTTCATGCACGGCATGAATTAATTAAAGGAAAAAAGAAACAGATGATGTCAGCTGATTAATTCTTTAAGTTAAGATAAATGTGATTATTAAGCCATCTTTGAAACGATAATTTTGTGAGAACTGCTTTAAAGGTATTACTTTTTTTTTTTTTATACAGTGCTGTGAAAAAGTATTTTCCACCTTTTAGATTTCTTCATTTTTTCCTTATTTGTCATATGTATATCTTTTAGATCATGAAAGAAATGTCAGTATTGGACAAAGATAACCCCAAATAAAATTATTTTATTTATTAAGGGGAAAAAGTTATCCAAATCTACCTGTGTCTATGTGAAAAAGTAATTGCCCTTAAACCTAATAACTGATTGTGTCACCCTTGGCAGCAATCAAGCGTTAGCAATAACTGGCAATGAGTCTCTCACATCGCTGTGGAGGAATTTTGGCTGCTCTTCTTTGCAGAATTGTTTTAATTCAGCCACATTGTAGGATTTTCAAGCATGTACGGCCTCTTTGAGGTTATGCCACAGCATCTTAATCAGATTTAAGTTTGGATTTTGACAAGGTCATTCCAAGCCTTTATTTTAGTTTTGGTTTTTTTTTTAGCCATTCAGATATCCTGCTGTATTAAGTGTATCAAGTGAGCTTGAACTTCAGTGTATAAACTGATGACTGGACATTCAGGACCTTCTGGTAGAGAGCAGAATTCACAATCAATTACAGAACGTAATGGAGGCACAAGCAGCAAACCAGCCAAAGAGCCCCAGACTTTACACAAGATGAAACAGGACTCCAATTCCAAAAAGTTTAGTTTTGTGTATTCAGAATATTTTTCCAAAACTCTTGGGGATCATTAAGATTTGTTTTTGGCAAAGATGAGACAAGCTTTTTAGTCAGCAGTCATGTTTTTCGTCTTTGAATTCTCCCGTGGATGCCATTTTTGCCCACTCGCTTCCTTATTGTTGAATCACGAAATCTGACCATAACTGAGGCAAGTGAAGCCTGCGCCTCTTTACATTATTGTTGTTGCGGGTTCTTTTGTGACCTCCTGGATGAGTCGTTGATGCACTCTTCGTAAGGTGATCGCTCCTTGAAAGCGTCACCACTGTTCCGAGTATTTCAGGATTAAAATGGACCAGATTCAGATTAAGAGTTTGAAGATAAGATGATGAAATAGGAAGTGCATTAAATATGAAAACATATGTTAAGTATTAATGACAGACACAATATCACTGCACAGTCCCAGTTTTCCACTTGGAATTCTTGGATTGCATTAGCACTATGGGTAACTTGCACATATGTCAAGGCATCTAAGTGTTTAACGACACACAGCCCTTTTAAATTACAGCTCCACAGTAAGCGTATGGATCCTAAAGACGTCCGAAGTGCACATCTGTCACCCACTGACTGCATGTAATGCATTGTGACATGAAAAAGAAAGCGTAAACTGCTGAGTGGCTGAAGTCCAACATCAGTTAGTAATGAGGAGACAAACTACAACTAATGGTTGGGTTTCCTCAGTTTGCAATTGCTTACACAGCATCGCTAAACAGAGGTGACACAGCACTGTCTCTATGCTCTAAGGTCTGAAGCCTCTTTTGTCTTATGATAAGTGCTCTGAGTGATTAAGTGATAAAACCTGGTGTATAAATGAAGCCCATTTAAACATGGCAGGTTTTTGGAAGTGTTTCTTCCATTTTATCTTTAAAAGCATACATTTTACAGAAACAATAACCGTTTTCAGCTTTAAAATCAATGTTAAAACTGCTGCTTCTAATATCTGAGTTTCAATCAATTATTAGAAAATGATGCAAGAAAATTTCGACAAATTTGCAAGAGCAGAAGAAGAGCAGTTCAAAAATACATCTTAACGATAAAAATAACGATGAAGGCTGAAGGTAGAAAATGCACCTCTGCAGACATAAATCACAGGATCAAGCTTCATAATGCTGCATGTTTAATGACATAAGCTTGCGCAAAACCCTTGAAATGATGAGCAGTAAACTCAAGAGCTATATAAAAAAAGTGGGCCTTTGATCAAGACTCTTCTTAGACATCTTCAGACTATAATTGCTTGACGAGACCCATCATTTTAAGACAGTCCTTAATCACCAGAGATGGCAAACGTGGACAAACTCATCATGCAGATATGAGACTTTGGGCCATTCCAGAGGAAGATTGCCACACTTGGTTTATTTCCATTTTCGCTTTTGTACTTGTTGGAGTTGTTTTCTTAGGCCACACTCTGGATCACTGGTGCTGGAGTCATGGATCTGAGGGCCTCCGGGAGGAATGTGGATGGAGTGATGTCAAGGTGCGGGATGTGACCATTCCCCACTCAGAACAGTCTGGATCTTTCAGCCGTTGTGAGAGATTTGCAGTGGACTGGAGCGAAAGCCAAAAGAAATATGATGAACTTGACTGGCAGTGGATTTCTAATGCAACCCAGACGGTGGCGTGCGAAAGCAGATGGGTGTTTGATGAAAACCGCACCACTATTGTTTCTGAGGTAAGTGGTCATTGTTTTCCTATTTCTCCAATGATGTTATAGTATGATGTCATATATCTTTAAATTGATTTTACAGCTGTTGTAATTGATCTCATGGGTTGTGTTTGCATTAGACTGATTCATGTTTTGACTGCTTGAGAAGAAACTTACTGTATCACATGTAATATTCATGTGATGTTGTGTAACTCTGGAACATGACCTAATCTGCCCTGCAGCTAAAAATAAAACAAGTGAGCCATGTTACCATGTGAGTTTTAAAGAAATCCATTTTCAGCTTTTGCTATACATATATCAGAAAAGTTCTGTTGTGAAAAGAAGTGTTTTCCTGGATCTAAACTTTCCAATATTGCCCCCCTTGCTATTCTCGTCACACACATTTATTTGTGTTCTTTGGTTTTTGGTTTATTTTACTGTTATAGTCATGAAATCACAAAGAAAAACAGTGTTAATCTTTGTGTTTCTTGGAATTCCTTCCCACCTAGTTTTTAGATCCTGGCTCGCCGACCTGCATCAAGTTTCTCTGGCATGTGGATTTTTCATTGGAACTTTTGTGACAGGTTACCCAGCTGTCAGGTTTATTATGCACCAATGACAACACATTTTTTTCTTTTCACCAACAAATCGATTTAGACATACCCCTCTAACTCCTTGACCCTAGATGACATCACCGACTGATTTATGGACCTTCGCGGTTGCTCTTGTTTAGCATTTTAGTCATTTCATCCATCTTTTAAAACAAGATATCACATCACTGAGGATATAAAGTAGCAACTTACAGGGTAGCAATGCCTAAATCTTTTCTTGGATTGTCATCTGATTTACTTTAAATTGGAAAATAATTTATAAAATGATCATCATTTTGTACTAAGTAGGGCTTAAAACTAGCGATTCCAACCATAATCTCATTATCAAAATGAATAGTGACATATCAAATCAAGTGAAAACTACACAATGATTTCTTGTACATTTTTATACTTTTATTTTTTAACTAGAGCACCCCCTGTTGGCCACTAGATAGAATGGAGGTTTAAGGAGCACTATTTTTAGACTTAGCAGCTATCTTTCCATCTTTTACATTAGGTTGTTGGCTGCGAAAGATCAAATCTACCCTTTGATGATTAATTTAGCATATTTTGTCACATATTGTCTCATTTGTTGTGTTAGACTGATCCACTTTCAATGTTCTGCTAAAACATGTTATTTTCTTTACGTAGTGATTGAGTTCTTTGGGTCCAACAACAGGAAATTTGTGTCCATGGTGATTCGAACTTCCTACTCTATTGGCATGGTTATCCTGCCTGGCTGGTCTGGCTTACTTCCTGTCCTCCTGGAAGACTCTGCAGCTGACCATGAGTCTTCTTTGCATCCTGTTTATCTCAAACCATTGGTATGAATATAATTTTCCTTCAATGTGACACATTCAATGCTTAATCTTCACTTCATATTCACGCTGAGTCCAATAGTAAGTTGTGTTTGTTAAAAGGATTGTTCCTGAATCTCCACACTGGTTGTTTTCACAACAAAGAACTACCGAGGCCATGAAAGTTGCTGCAAACATTGCTAAATACAATGGGAAATGTTTACCACATGAGCTACCAGAGGTATGACAGCATTTTTGAACAACTGTATATTCTTATTAACATAGGAGATGCAATTTACAAATGGAATATTTTAACAGTTTATTAAAATGTTTTTAGATCATTCATTAGGAGTAAACTAAGAAAGTACACCCAATTATGTCAATTATGGATTTGTTCAGGACACCAAATATAAGAAAAAACACTCTAATTTTAATGTATACTTGGTAAATCAGTCTGAAACTACATTTAAGGATTTTATGTTTTTATACAACATGATGGTACCATACTATAATTCTTTGATCCAGGTTTACAAGCACTGTAACAATGTCTTCTTGGATTTCTTTCTGTGCTGTGGTGGAGCTTCCCATTGGGCTCATATTTTATCTGCTGGTCAACCGGGTTTGATGCTCCCTCAGATACTCACTTTCACCACAGCCATTTTGGTTTTGAAATTGAAGGTGACAAGTGATGAATGGATTTGACTGTGCAGCTAGACGTTTATCGGCTAACAGTTTACAGACAAAGAGTATAGGAGCTGAAACATTACTGATTTCACCCGGTGAACAACTGCTAGGAACCACTCGCCAACCAGTGGTTGTATCACATTCACATTATTAGACATCTCCTTGCACTTGCATCATGTGTGAAACTCTGTAGGCAAAAGTCTACCACCAGTCCTTTCAACCACCGATATCGCCCTCTGGTGCCCATTAAAAAAGAGCAGGTTTAAGACACTTCTATATTGGCTTCACTTTTCAGACCAATGTAGCTCTAACTTCCTGTTGTAAGTTTTCATTTCTCACAGAAATTTGGATGTGTCAGTGTGTTCATCAGCTAGTGGCACTGGAGCCATTGTAGCCCCATTCCTGCTATACAGACTGGCCAGTATGTGGCTGGAGCTGCCTCTGGTTCTTTACAGTTAATTTAAAGTTTTTGATCTACCTGCAACTATTTTGTATATAGTAAAATTTAAAGTATTTAGCATATTACATATGTTATCTTTGTTTCAGGTGTGATGTTGATGTGGTACAGTGTACAGGTAACACTGTTGCCTGAGATGTCTAGAGTTGCCCTGCCAGAGATCATAGAATTGTTTTGCAGAAATGTTTCAGGATAATGAAAAATAAATTTCAAAACATGAAATAGAAATGTGCTGACAAAAACACTGGAGGAGGGAGGAAGACAGCAGAAAGAAAATCAGTGTTTGATGTCTAAGAGACAAGAGTGTGCTTAAAAAGCCCAGTTTTCCAATTAGGCATTTGCTGCAGAGAGATTCATGTTCGAAGTCCTTCATTTCTGTTTGTGTGCGCTTTCTGACAGGAAGAAAGAGAAATCGAAATATGCAGAGGGAAACAGCTTGATGAAAGTCTGACGCTTCACAGAGAAAAACATTAGTGGATTTTTTCTGCAGATGTCCTGTGTTTACAATACACTGAACAGTAGCTTCACAGCCAGTGAAAAGTTATTTAAAACTGCCGTGGTTGTGCAGACTTGTGTTACATTCATATGAAGTGTTAACTAGAAATATAGACACTGTGAAGTGATGAAACACACAAGGTGTAAAGACAGTCAAATGAATAAGGGATCAGCACCTTTATGTCTCCTTGAGATAAAAGGGGTGTTAAAACTAAAAAAAACCCTCAGGTATTTGAGTTACAGACCCAAAGACCAGATACGCAATTTTGCCAACATGTAGCCATTTATAAAACACTTTGGCCCCTACAAGAGATCCCCTACAAGACCCTTATGTTGTCTGAGTACTATCATTTTTGTTCCTTTTATTGATTGTGTTTAATAAACACCTCTTTCATCAATTCAGCTCTATATTGGTTTATCTATACACCCATCCCACTACCACAACTCCATGAACCTGGTTCTGAAATGCAGATGCAATAGCTTTCTTTTGTTACTTTCACATGCACTGTTTACCCGCCTGTAACCCTCTTCCAATGTGATTGGTCATTAGAGCTACATATAGCTCAATTGAGCTTTGTGAGATAGTGTTATCCTGCTCAAATTAGTCATCAGAAGATTGGTATAATGTAGTAATATAGGGATCGACATGTTCAGCAACAATACCAAGGCTATGGCATTTAAACGTGGTCAGTTGGTACCAAAGTGTGCCAAGAAAATATTCACCACACCATTATATATTATATGTTTATATAACCTTATATATAAAACACTGTATAAACTAAGCTTTTAAATGAAAAAATAAATAAATAAATTGTTATTCTTCTGGGCTGGAGCTTCGATGTGTTCATCAAACAGACAATAATGGAAGAAACTTTAATGTAGTTTTTTGTTTATCTGCTTCTCTGAGAAATCTGCACATTCCATCATCCAGACAACAATACGCTTGATTGTTCATTTAAAAAAAAAAAAATCTATACTGTATGTATAATTGAGGATGGTTTTGTTACGCCTTTTGTTCCACCGAAGGTTTACCCAGAAAGCTTTGGAGCAGCCAACAAAAGCTGCCCCACATACATAGTGCTGACTGAATGGGAAGACATGTAACTATAAATTGTGCTGAAAATCAATGGTATGCGTGAGAAATGGGATTCCCTCAAGCATAAACAATGCTGTGAAAAAAGAAAAAAGTGGTGACTGAGAAAAAATGTTTTCTCAGCAAAACACAATCTTTAAAGACAATTATATTTGAAAGTGGTGAAAATAATGAAAAGAGAAGATGATAGATTAAATCTGTGCTGTCCGATTATTTTCTTGCATCAAATGTGTGATTAGGAAACTGTGTCTCTCACATAACAAAGATCCACTGACCTGTTAAATGAGGGCAGAGCGGTGAGGGGGCTTGAAGAGGGGATGAGTATGTGAGTATTAAGTAGGCAACTAAGAATTCACTGCAGAGAACAATGTAAGTGGGGAATAGATTCGATGAGAGCTGGAGTCCTAATGAAACAGCCTGTTTTTGTAGGAAGGAGCTTTGCTGTTATTTAGAAAACAACTTTGAGGTTGGTTGTTAAAAATGCCCGAAGAGGACGAACGAGATAAGTTAGGCAAAGTCATCAGACAGTGGAACAATAACAGACTGGACCTGTTTGAAATTAGCCAACCCGACGAGGTGAGGAACACAAAATATCTGTGTTTGTGAAGGTTTCTGTATTTTCTGTCAGTGCCACAGTTTTAGATGTAGTTTCAAAGATAAAAATGTTTTTCTACTTTTAATTATTGGTGCTATTTGATATTATAAGACACAGAAATGTAACTTTAAAAGCTCATTTAAAAATGACTAATGAACAATTCAGTTAGCTGATCAATAGAAAGTATTTAGATAATCAGTTTTTCAAATTTATTTATAGCAAATTCTGTCGTTTACTCTTAAATTTAAAGCTTCTTAAATTTCTGGATTTACTGGTTATTATTACAGAAGAATCAACTGCGTACTTTTGGCCTTTACATTTCCGGTCTGATCAGATATTTTGCCACTAGCATATTCTTGTTGCTGTTTCACTTTTTATGTTCCAAAACAGGAAAATTATCTGTTGTAAAATAACTGAAATATTCGTGGTTAATAAGGAAAATGTTTAGTTATGTGTGTGCTATATTATATTCACCCACCAGCCACAGTTTTCAAACCACTGAAATATGAAGTTATTTAGTTAGTATGTAGTTATTCTTTTTACTGAGGTGGCCAGGCTGAGACTTGCACTGGAGGGTTACAGAAATTTTAATTGGAAGTGCTCTTAACTGTTTTTTTAGTTTTATCTGTTGAAGCTCTGAAGATAAATACAAATGTAATGAATAGTAGAGGTTCCGCAAAAAAAGGTTCTCACTGATAAATTACTGGTTGAGCCAGTGAGCATGTGTGCAACCTCCCACTGAGCTTCACTATGGCTGAGGGGTGACCAGACTTTAGCAGCCAGTTGCCCCCTTAAGAATGGACTTTGATAAGACAATCTGTGATGGCAAGAGAATTGCATCTCCAAAACAATGGGTCTTGTGATGCAGTGCTTAGTGCCTACCAACTGGGTAAAGGAATAAGAGATGGGTGAACAGATCCAAAGCTCGTTAAGTGTGATAAGCAAAAGTAGGCCGATGTTGTTTAATCCTGCAAAAAAGCTACTGTAGCCAAAATTGCAGAACACACAGAAAGTCTGTGTTTTAAAATAGCCCCAACATTTAAATACAGAAGCTTCCGAGGGCCTGTTTAGCTCACTGGGTTGAGTCTCTGCTTTTAATCATATTGCATAAAGTTACTGTAGAAGCCTGGGTCTGAATCTGCCCTGGGGCCATTTATTGCGTGTCTTCTCCTTGCTCTTGCTCCCAAATTTCCTGTCTTCTCTCCACTGTCCTATCAATTAAAGGCTAAACCCCAAAAGTATATAAAAATACAGAAGCCTCTATTCACTTTCATTATCACTTAGTTCGAGGTCACAGAGGGGCGTGGCTGGAGCATATCCCAGCTGTCACTGGGCAGGTGCAGGTGGGGTACACCCTAGAAAGGTTGTACCCCAGGGAAGCTGGAGTATCCAGCCTACACAGGCACAAAAAGAACATGCAAACTCCACAAAGAAAGGCCTCAGTCCATTAGTAACAGTAATTTCATAATTTCAGTAAATTGATAATTTTCTTTTTTTCCCAAATAAATGTCACATATTTGTTTGTTATGAGGTTAGAAAACAACAGAAGACACCACCTCAGGAAATTATAATGTCTATTTTTATCTGATTAAGTTTAACGGGTGATTGAAATTATAGTTGGCTGGAGTCACAGGCTACGTGGGTCTTCTTCCAGACCTGAGACAAACGGTGGCACATCTTAACAACATGTATTTATATACAATTGCTTGAAATGATGATCTTGGAGTCTGCAGTTGTTTAAAAAAAAAAGGCTCTAACAGACCTTCACAGGGTGTGTATATCTACTTTTCCATTGTTCTGAGTATTGGTCAATCCACTGAGTGCTGTCAAACAAATCTTTTTTATGCTTTTCGAAGAAAAACTACCAGTCGTACTTGATCATGATTGCTAATGAGAAGTTAACAGCCCTTGGCCTTCCCAACTTAAAAGACATTGTGGAAACTCCAGCATCACTTATTAAAATATTTATGTGAGTGTATAAAGAAAATCCAAAATAAATTCAAACTTTGCACCCAATTCTTGTTTATTAAAGTCATTAAAGATGTATACTGTATAATTATTCCACCCTGAAAAAACAACAGCTCAACAAAATCATTAAAAGCCTAAAATTACCATAAAATCAATTGTACATAAACTTCAGAGCACAACTGTACAGAGGACAGCAGAAACTGTAAATCTTGCTCTGCTCATTTAACTTACATTTAGCGTAAGCTGTACTGCCTGTTTCTCTCTGTGGGGCTATAACCAGCCGATCAAAATTCAAATGTTCTCTTAAATCCAAGCTCCAAATCTTAGAAAACAGACTTTTTCTCAGTTGGAATCCTGTTTTTAGCTTCAGCTTTAACGGGTCGTTTGTTTTGTTTTAGACACGAGGAGCAGCAGGAACGCTTCTCAGGGACATTCTGAAAGCTTTTTAAATTCCTAAATATAAAACAGCTCTTTATAAAGACTAAATTGGTCCATTCCTTTTCAAAGTCTGTTCACCTTCACAGTTAAGGAAGGACACAGAAGGATAGAAAAGCGTGTTTTGGTTTTTTTTTTGATACAATAAAAAAAGGTCAATTTAATGAACAGAAAACACAGGACACAGTTCAAAGCTGTCATCTATGACTGGTTACCCTACATATACACAAGCCGCTGGTTCAAACTCCGCCTTAGTTCTTTCACGACTGCAGTAATATGAAAGGCAAACACACAAAACACTAAGAATGTCACGTTTCTTGGCAGAATCTGGAATTTCATGGCGTGATGCGCTTCTACTTCGAGGATCCTGCTGAAGGCAACGTGGCCACGAAGTGTCTGCGCGTCTGCAGCGACTCAGTGACTCGTGAGATCATTGACATGCTGTCAGAGAAATTCAGACCCGACATGAAAATGCTGACTACTAGTTATGCCCTGTATGAAATCCACAACAATCGGGGTAAGCAATTAACTCAAGAGAAAACAAGTGAAGACACTGCCTGTTTCTGGCTGTTTACTTGCTTTTATAGGTAATAAATGATCATAAGCCATTTATTAATACTGAAATGTCAGTTTTATCATTATGTTACTATTTTTAAAACAAGTTATATTACATAAAGGAGTAATCAAGCACAGCCACATGCTTTAGTTGCTTATATGATTCAGTAACTACACCCTCCTTGCTTTATTTGTTTTCTATGGAAGAAGAACGCAAGCTGGATCTGAATGAGAGACCTTTAGTTGTGCAATTAAACTGGAACTCAGCCAACAGAGAAGGACGCTTTGTGCTCAAGAAAGACAAGGACAGTGTGGAGGTAACTCTAACACCCATCGAACCTGAATTATAACTGTAACGTACTGTCTGACACCCGCGCCATCGTTTTATGTGTTTAACAATAAAGGAAAAGTTCGAGGAGAAAGAGAAAGGAGGCTTCATACAAAACTTTAAGAGGACGCTGTCAAGAAAAGGAAAGAAGAAAGAGAGGAACAGCAACACAGATGACAAAGCTTCAGAGGATGAGAATGGGTAAAACGTTTCATTGTTCGCAGTTTTTACTTCTTATTTGCCAGACTACCAGTGTCACACCTACCGAACCATCAGAATAACATCCTCTCCTTTTAAATTATTATCCAGGCCAGCTGAAAATTCACTCAACAATGACAGCATTTGCTTGTCTAACCTTGATGCACAAAAATATTGCACAGAAAAGAAAAGACCAGAGAGGCAGGCTGCTGCAGGTGAGTAATCTTAAACACTACAGACTGGATCATAACTGGGTGCTTTACTTGGACACAGTCTGGCATATTTAAATTCTAAATCTAAATCTAATCGTGAACTTTCATATCAAGCTGGATTACCGATTGGCGTTCAGTTCTCTGATAACTGTGAGTATGAAATAAGGATTTTATAGTTTGGTACAAGGAATTTGCAGACTTGCTGCCTTCCTCTCTCATAATGTCCTCCTGCCCCCTGCTGGTGTCTTTTACACATTTAGTTGCAGAGCCCTTCCTGTCTGCAGTTATAAATTACACCAACAGCTCCACAGTTCACTTCAAGCTCTCGCCTGCATACATCCTCTACGCCGCGTGTCGGTTTGCTCTACAACGCCGGTACGGTCAAGACTCTCGAACCTCAGAGCACGCAGACAGTGTAACCTCGATCAGTAACAAAATGGTGTCGATGACAGGGAAGGTCATCCAGGCAAGTGTATGACAGATTCTGTGACATTTGCAAATATTAACTTCAAGGAAATGTCACTTTATTGTTTAATTTAAATTACGTCTACAGTCAAGATGGACTTTCAGACACTAACACTTCAGAATCATGTTTGCAGGTGTTCTTTAAGTTTGCATGATGCTCATATGTGGGCTACATTTACCTTTCCAGAGGCAGCAGACTATTGGCGGGGCTCTCGCCTTCTGGATGGCCAACTCCTCTGAGCTGCTAAACTTCCTCAAGCATGACCAAGACCTCAGCCCACTGACACAGCAGAGCCAGCTGGACCTGTCCCACCTGGTGCACAAAGCCTACAGGTAGACACGACACAATCAGACCATAGCCTTCTGTTTGACTTTAACATGTCATTTTCTTAATTATTCCACTTTGTTTAATATGCTCTAAGGATGTGTTTTTATATATGTGGTGATACAAGTAAAAACAAGAACTTTAGAGAGGTCTTACTGTGCTTTTCATTATATCTGCTGTTACACAAGTATAAGGACACATTTCTGAAAGTTTTTTCTTCTCCTGGCTCTGTATGATGTCAGTGAGAGGGAATATAGCCCCTGCCCACCTGCTGTTCAAAACTTATGATTAAAAGACTTTTTGCACGTCTTATGTTTATGCGCAACTACATTATGATATTTTTGAATCTTATGTATGTTACTCTGATTTGATCTAATCTTATGCATAGTGTATCACCCAAAGTCTAATTGTTGTACTTTTTACTCCCCAAAGTTGTCTGCTACAGTGTCTGCAGAATGAGCTGAGGAAACATTTGCCAACCTTCCTGATTGATCCTGAGCAATATGGTTCCCTGCCAGCTGGTATAGGTGCAGGTTTGGTTATTAAATTAGCATATATATATTTTACTAAGTGAACTGTTTTTGGATCCTTGACTTTACTAAATATTCTTTTTTCTGTCTTCCTGTTGCAGAAATGGTGCTTAACACCTTGATGAACACCATGTCTCTGTTACGCCGTTGTCAGGTCAACCCTGCCCTCACCATCCAGCTCTTCTCTCAGCTCTTCCACTACATCAGCGTCTGGCTTTTCAATCAGCTCATGAGCCCTGAAGCCAGCACCCCAGGCCTGCGCTCCCACTACTGGGGAGCTGCTCTCCGTCAGAGGCTCACAGCCATCGAAGCCTGGGCAGAGAGACAGGGCCTGGAGCTGGCAGCTGACTGCCACCTGGGCCACATCATCCAGGTATGCAACTCTCTGTTTGAATACTGTTAAAACAGTAGCACTTTTTACCAAAACTAAAACTTTCTACCTCAAAAATGGTTTAAACCTGAACCAGGTTTTATTCTCTCTAATATGAAGAGCTTTCGACAGCTGTATTATTGGCTTTAATTTACAGCATGTTTCATTTGGTTAAAGCCGTTAAAATAGCATTGCCTGGCTGTTTCTAGGCAACCACCCTCCTGACCATGAACAAGTACTCAATGCAGGATGCGAAGGACATCCAGACAACCTGTTTCAAGCTGAACTCACTGCAGCTGCACATGCTGCTGGCTGGCTACCTCTATGCAACCAATGAGCCACACATACCCCCTGTGAGTACCTTCAGTCTGCTCTTCCACTTCCACTCATGCTTGTAAATCCTTGAAAGAAAAGGTCCAAATCTAAAGATCAGTTAGTCAAATTATGTGAAACACATTTTCATGTGACAGAGAAAACAGTACGCTGGCATAAACGTAGGGTTTGCATTTAGTGTGCCTTGCTGAATTAAAGGCTTCACCACAGAAAATGAGTACCGCTGTATAGATCTGTGTGAATAATTAATGGTGAATAATATGATAATGAATAATTTATAAGGAATAGTAAATTGAGCTGTCATATTACTTTATTCGGGAGTTTGAGAACAAATATTTACGCCGACTATCCATCATGTGCCATCATGCTCGATCAGGTAACTGCTCAGAGAGATACCAATGAATGCTTATTAATGCTAAGGCAGAGCACAGGGCAATAGCTTTTGTTGTACACCTAAATCAAAAAGTCAAAAGCCACCAACAGTGCAAATACAGCAAAGTCCAGTTTAATGTCTTGAATTGGCTGAAGTGAAACCTTGCAGTCTCAGGAAGCACCCACTTGCCACACCCCTAATAATCCATTTAAAGCTTTAATAAAATCAGTGAGTTGAAAATGTGTGGTGGCTGTAGCTCAGGAGGTAGAGAAGGTCATCTGCCAATAGGAAGGTTGATAGTTTGCATCCTAAATTATCCGTGGGCAAGATACTGAACCTCAAGTTGTCTTAAGTGGAATGTAAATGTTAGAAAGAAAGCACTTAAATAAAAAAGAAGTGCTTTTGAATGAGGCAAAGATTTACAACATAAACTGGGGAATTAGCTGAAAACTCTTTTGTAACAGAATATATTCACACTTTTTAATGCTTTTAATCCTATATCTATGGGAATGGACTCACTTTTGGGAGCCAGCCTCAAGTGGACATTTGAGGAACTGCAGCTTTTTTGTCCTTCCACAATGGTGTCGTTGTTCCATTTGTATAAACTAAGTCATCAAAAAGTCCAACAGTTATATCAACACCTCTCTAAAACGTTCACTGTAAAAACCGCCCCATGGTAACGTTAACTAGGGTATGATTTACTGCATCTAATATTAGATTGTGTTAGTGGTTCGGGCACCTTAGGAAAGACTGAACGCCTCATGTGTGAGGTATTTTAAGCATGTTTGACTGGGAGGAGACTGAGCAGCAGATTCACGACGTGCGAGAGAGGTTTTGCCTCTTGGTTGGCTTGAGAATGTCTGGGTGTAGGCAGTACATGAGAAGAGGAACTGAGCATCGTGAGGCATCGTGATTACATCTGTCCAAAAACTAATTTTATTTTAACTAAGCAATACTGAATATACAGTATTTTAACTATATTAACTGTAACTGATAAATCTTCTCTAACTTATATTATTGCTGCTGTTCTTTATAACTAGCACCAATACCTGCTCCATTACTATAGTTGCCTGAAGGTAACAGCACTCATTTGCAACCGAGGTCCGAGGTCAGGGTCCTTTTCCAGATTTTGAGTCCCAGTTGATTGGATATCCGTTTCCTGAAGCCTTGCCACATAATGACTAATGGCAATCTACTCTATACAGCACATCGACCTTTTCCTGAAATATTTCAGCTGCGTGATCCGCTGCCTGTCCTCACTGCAGGATTTGATCAATGCTGTAGTGACAGCTGCCGAGGCCTCAGCAGATAACCTGATTCGGAGCGAAGGACGGGACATCCAGCTGCAGGAGAGCCTCGACCTCCACCTGCCCTTCCTGCTGCCGGAGGGAGGATACTCCTGTGACACTGTGAGAGGAATCCCTCAGGGGTTTAGAGAGTTTTTGGAGCCAATGTGCCAAAAAGGTATGGATTTTTTAAAATTCAGATTACGGTAAGCGACTGTACTTAAACCTAAAATGGGATCTTTGCTTCACCATA
This sequence comes from Pelmatolapia mariae, assembly GCF_036321145.2. NCBI lineage: Eukaryota > Metazoa > Chordata > Actinopteri > Cichliformes > Cichlidae > Pelmatolapia > Pelmatolapia mariae. The sequence continues at coordinate 59,762,552 of NC_086241.1, forward strand.
TTACATCCTTCTCTTACAGATCTCTGCTCTTTAACACCCCAACCAAACTCCAAAGGGGACTGGACCATTTATTTCAGCGAATCTGACCCTTCCGTAGAGAGTACATATTTGGTAAACGAAAACAAAAAAGAAACACATGGCCCAAGATGTGTTGAAATATGATTTTACTTTGACTTAAGGGTGCATAATTTCTTCTTTGACAGGCAGCACATAGACAGCCAGAGATTACGACGATCACACTGAACAAACCTTTGAACAGTGGGATGGGGGTCAGCATTGTAGCTGCCAAGGTGACCGTTCATTTATTCCTGACTATTTCTGTTATTTCTTAGTTTTTAGCATTTTACTATTCACTACTACAGATGTCAAAAAAATGTGCAAACCATCTCAGTAAATGAACAGCCTGCCTCTTATTTTGCTGCAGGGAGCTGGGCAGCGTACCCTCGGGATCTATATTAAATCCATCGTCAAGGGAGGACCGGCTGAAATGGTGAAAATAAACACAGTTTAGGTCCATCTTTGAAAAAGAGGAGCAGAATTTTCAATGAACTGCGCAAGTACGCACTTAATCAAACTGTGTCTCTTTACTCTGTCCAGAATGGCAAGTTAACTGCAGGAGATCAGCTGCTCAGTGTGGATGGTCAAAGCCTGGTTGGTCTCAGCCAAGAAAGGTAGCTACTGCACAGCCTGGGAAATGTTTAGCTATTCTTATCTTTTCTTTTTGAAAGCAGGACGGTGGTTAGTCTAAGCTGAAAACTGCAAGAGAGATTATAAGTGAATAAGAATAACCCTGAGTTATTCTCTTTTACAATTAGCGAAACTTGTAAAGACATTGATATTCCCATCATGATATGACATCATGTAACATCTGGGATACCCTTACTTTTAATCTATGATCTCATCACAACCTCTGTAGGCTGCACGCGCTCACAGATGGTGATTATAGTAAACAAATACTTTCTGTATGTTTGCTTTGTGTACTATATGCTTACTTAAGTACTGTTCTTTTCATTCAGAAGCACAGATATTATCCTTTCCTCCTTCAACAAATGCATATCAGCTTCACTTCTGAAAATAACAATAATAACAAGAGTACTTAGACAGTGCAACTCCCCCGAAGGAAAAGGCTACACTAAAACTTTGATGTTTTTGTCACACTGTTTTTATTACAAAATGATGACATCAGCAGTTTTTATAGATCATTTGTGCTGATGTCATTATTGTTAAAATGGAAATCTAGTGTAGTATTTTAATCTTTTTGTCCCATTGTAAAGTCATATAATGTCATATTGAAATAACAGTTTGGCCTCCAGTGACTAATATGTTGCTTTAAAATCTGGAGATAAAGAAAAGAAAACTAAAGCTTCTTCCCAATTTGTGTGATCCTGACTTCTGACCTCTGACCTTGAAGCATTACATACCAAAATTGTGTATTTTATCAGGGTTTCCCATATTATTGGGGCAGAATAGACTGAAATCTTTGGCCTCTACAGTCTGTAAAAACTCATGCAGTGTGTGATTTTGCAAAACTTTTTATTGCGTCACTGTGACAGTGTAGGGCGTAGTCTTGAAAAAATAAATAAAAAAGTGCGTTGCTCACTCTGTTCCCTTTAATATGATACATTACACTGAATTTCATGAACTATTTGTCTTCTTTCTTTCCCCCAAAACTGCAATGTAACTATTAGACACACAGCACAGGTTAGCTGGTTGAGAGTAGCATGTTTTTAACTTTACAAATGCCAAAATTTAAGAGTGTTTTAGCCAAGTTTAAGTATTTAGTAATTCCGAAACAATCTCTAAACTGTGACATTAAAGAAAAGTAACCTTATTAATCTTACACTGGTTTAGGGCAGCAGCGATCATGATGCAAACTGGCCCCATTGTGACCTTACAGGTTGCAAAATTTGCTGCGAGTTACCACGGCCTAGAAGCCCTGCTGAGAGAATCCACCCCAGAGAAGACTACAGGCAAGCACCAGTACACTCAAATCAAACATCTGCTTTTTTTCCATTACTTTCTACCTTCTTTTACCTGACAAAGACCTTTTCTTGCCTCATAAGGGGTGAGAGACCACGCTAAGCCAAACAATAAAGCCTGCATAAAGTACAGCACAGAGGACCACAGTCCCTCAGAGCAGCTCCATGGAGGCAGTCGAAGGAAGAAAGAGCAGATAATGCAGAGGAACAGACAATTTTATCGCTCCAACCCCAACATGGCCGGTGGGCGCTCTTCTCCTGTTGTCACTTTTTGTTGCTGAGCACTGACCGCACATATTTCTTACTGTTAAATATGCATAACATTGGAGAGCGAGTCATAATAACAGCTGCAGTACTTTTATTTTCTTCTTATTACAGCAGACTTTTGCCTGGAGGATGGAGATAAACTTGTTGACCCTTTCACAGGAAACAGCACCGCTTCTGTGTCCACTAAGAATCTTTGCTCTGATGTGAGATTATTATTAATATTATCGTTGTTGACCAATGTTTTTAACACATTTTCAGTGACTTGTCATGATCTTACACAGGCCAGATACATTTAAATATTTAAGGATTCAGCGTAACACTTTTTCTTTCTTGTGGTCAGAAATTCCACTGGGAATACTTGACACTACCGAACCCTAGATCCCAGGACAGGAATGTATCTGAACCTAGTAAACCACAGCAAACTTTCCAAGTGTCTTTGAAACCTTTAGCTGGACAGAGCTCCAATAGATCTCTAAACGTCATGGTAAGTTTTGGTGTACCAAGACATTAAAAGAAATACATAAGGAAAGTCATAATAGTACAGCTAGAAAGAATTACATTAAAATCTCTTTATTTACCCCCCTCTAGCGCCAAGCCCTCTCTCAGGAGAACTTGTGTACAGACAGTGGACACCCCCTGCTGGACAAAAGTCAGAGCAAGTGGACACAGAAGGATCAGGGTGCAAAGCAAACTGAGAACTACTGCACGTCTTTCCCTATCCGCTCTTGTCTTTCTACTCATGACATCCTCTCTGATAACAGCTCCCCCACAAATCAGCAGCAGGTCAGCCATGTAAGCTGTGCCGGTGTCTGGAGAACCCCTTTTTCACAACACTCAACATCCACACCTTCAATCCAGCCGATACGCATCGACATCCCCCTAACAAGAGCGGTGAGCCACCAGTCAAATCCTCCACTCACTACCTTCCAGCAGAGTTCTTCATCGCTGGCAGTGAAGATGAGCCGAACTCTTCAAATCAATGGACACAAGCAGAATCCTCAAAGCCAAGCTAGTAGTACTTATGCATGTCCAGTATCTCCAACTAAGAAGCTACTTCAGCCCTCACTTTCATCACAAAAATTCAACACGCACAGAGATCAAGTAGCAAAACCTCAAGTGAGTATCACTCCAACAAAGCATGTTTCCTTCCAAGAACCTCCCTGTCAACAGAAAAAGAGCACAGGTCCAATGAAACAGAAAGATCCTCTGGAGATGTCTGATCCTTGGAAGAGGGAAGCCCAGGAGAAGCTGGAGAAGCAGCAGAGGCTTGAAGCGGTGGAGTTCCTGCAGCAGGAGATGCAAGAGCTTCAGGCTAAAGCTAAGCGCACAGCGGAGGAGAACGACCGACTCCGAAAGCTCAACCTGGAGTGGCAGTTTCAGAAGAGGCTGCAGGAAATTCAGCAGAGAGGAGATGACGAGGATGAAGATAAGGATTTGGACATGATGGTGATGATACAGCAGCTAGAGAACAGCATGTCACAGGCCAAGGTTAAAGAGAAAACACACTGAAAACTTTACTTTTTGAGCCTGTTTTTTGTGTCTGCTGTTCATACACTGTTAACACACAACACTGTTAGAACCTCTTCCGATTCCTATTTAGGTCACACAGCTCATCTAATTTAAAGCTGAACACAGTGACGCCCAAACGTTTTTGTGGTATTAAGCAAAGTGTATTAAAGGGAGCCTAGTATGGTAATTTATTCTAGGACTTCAGTAGAGAGTGTTAACGAAAAAATCATACACTCTTCATGTACATAAATATCACAGCAAAATGGGGCTTTTAATGATTTCTTTGAATGGTTCTTTTTCCAGGGTGGAATGATTCAAAATACAAGAATTCGATGGACTTTATTTTGAGTTTCTCTAAACCACACAGTTTATATACCAAAGTTTACATACAGCCTCGGGTATACATAGACTCTTAAGTTTTGCTGATGGTTCCAAGGCCTATTAACTTCTCATTCGTCATCATGGTTGACTACAACTAGAATTTTCTCTTTGTCAGTATAAAAGGGATTTGATTGACGGCACTCATTGGATTGATCAACGTGAAAGTCTAAAGAACTCAGTGAAGATTTAAGGAGAACTGTAGATTTACACATGTTGGCAGGTCTTTTGGAGCCATTTCTAAACAACTATAGAGTCCAAGATCATCAGTTCAAACAAATGTTAATGAGTAAAAGGAAGATGTGTCACCACCTTGGCCTGGAAGAAGACCCAAATTGTCATACTTGGATGAAAGGAAACAGGCTCAACCCTGCCATGAACTGGAAACTGCTGGAACACCAGCATCACTGTCCACAGTGAAGCCAATTTTACATCCCTACATGTAAATGTAGGGATGTAAATTTCACCTCAAATTAATAGCTAGATGTTTGAAACTTGAACAAAACTGGGTGTTCCAACAGGACAATGATCCCATATACACATAAAAATGGTTTTGGAAAGGATAACTCATGTTAACATTAAACTTCTGGAATGCCCTTCCCATACCCTGATCTCAACCCTATTGAAAATGTGTGGATTAGGCTTAAAAGCCAGGTTTGTGCCAGGAAGCCAGCCAGTTTCAATGAACTCTACCTATTCTGCCAAGAAGAGAGGTCAGATATGCAGCCAGATTCATGCCAGAAACGTATTGACTGAAAGTGTATGGTCAAGGTGCGACTTGCTACTGGACATTTCAATTCAAATTCAATCTTGTGCACCCAATTCTTGTTGTTTTAAGTCATTAAAGACATTTGCTGTACAATCATTCTACCCTTGGAAAAAGAACATTCCAAAGAAAATAATAATTATTAAAGAAAACATTAAAAGGTCAAAATTACCAAGAAGTTCATGTCCATAATGAACCTAACCATAACTAACATATCTAACCATAGCTGTACATGCATACTTCTGTAATGACAAATTTACTTGTGGATACAACTAAAAAACACCCAATAATTTGCATTATTGTCTTTTATTTCCTGGTTCAGAACAACACAAGAAGCTCTGGTGGGAAGGACAAAACGGAAAAGCAGGCGGGAACTCACCTCTCCAAAAAGGAAGATGAAGAAAAGAGAGGTAATCCTTAATTCACACATTAAAGAAAAGTGAATGTTGTTGTGTCAGTTTTGTTTATTCAGAAAAGTATGTGTGCATATCAGCTATGTCATTTGATTCTAACTGGGAAAATGTCCATGTTTTTGGCAGCTCAGCGATTAAGTGGATTAGCTCATGATGTTCATCAAGCAGCATCAAAAGAGTGAGTTTACACTTTTTTGCCACACAAAGCGGAACATTAATCTAATTCAGGGGTGGGGGAACTCCAGGCCTCAAGGGCCGGTTTCTTACAGGTTTAAGATATGTCCTTGATCCAACACAGCTGATTTAAATGGCTAAATTACCTCCTCAACATTTCACGAAGTTCTCCAGAGGCCTGGTAATGAACTAATCGTTTGATTCAGGTGTGTTGACCCAGGGTGAGATCTAAAACCTGCAGGACACCGGCCCTTGAGGCCTGGAGTTCCCCATCCCTGATCTAATTTAACAGGCAGCTACTAATGCCACATTTCTTCTCAAGAAGACTTAATGATACATCTGCCCACAGTGGTGCAAAAAAAAGAACGGAATAATATCCCTGAGTGAAATAAATCTATAAAGTCCCCTTTATAAATACATTCTAAAACAGCACAGGATGTTTGTTTCACCCGTATGTGATATAATTCAAGTATCTCTGATGTGATGGTTGTATTTGCAGAAACCAGGAGGAGAAAATGAAGAGAGCGGCGGCTCCTGAGAAGCTAACATTCAAGGAGCGCCAGCGTCTTTTTTCCTTGGCGTCCAGTTCATAAACAGAAAGCTCAAAAGACAAAAATGTTTAAATAAAAAAATGTAATTATTTGCTAGCATCATGACAGCATCTATTAATCACATGTCCCAAGGGCAAAAAGTGGGTAATTTTAACACAATATTGTTCAACACTGTTGTTCCTTCTTGTATTTTTCATTTAGGAGTAGTTAAGGCACTTCTTACATCATTTTCTTTTTAACAGTAACTGTTTGCGGCTTCTTTTAGTGGAAGCAGTTAATTAATGTTACTTAATGCGCTGATAAAACTGCACCACTGCCTTCTCTTGTTCGTGAGTTTCAATCGAACCTTGCCGCAGTCTACGGATCTCGTTGATCGCGTCAATCCCAGAAATCTTCCTGGTCTTCACCAGGTAGCAGGCCAGCATTGTCCCTGTTCTCCCATGACCATGCATGCAGTGAACTGCCACACCCTGTAGAAAACAATATAATCATTATTTGAGTCAGTTATCTGTATCCCTGAATATTTTGGGAGTTATGGAGTATTTCTCCTAGGCTTGCAGTTCCCAGAAGGGATAAATTAGATTACTAATGCTCTGTAATACATTTTTAAATAATCTATTATTTATCTATTATCCCCCCCTCCCCCTTTGGGCTCTTGGCAGAGTGCAGCACTTAGCTATTTTTGGGGAAAACCTGCAAAAGAAGACGTTTGTTTATGGAAATAAAACTTAATGTCAAATGCTTTAAGTTACAGTACTGAGCTAGCATACAACTATAGTGTCAGCCCAAGAGAGGTCTGAAGGTACGTTAATTGCATAACCATCCATCATGCACAGCCTGTCACCATCTGAGATCTTACCTCACCCTTGGAGTTGGCCTCTTCCACAATAGAGAGGAATCTATCAATCTGATTGGGTGAAGGAGGAGTAAAGTCAGCTATCTTGATGTGGTGAAGCTGTAACTCTGGGCATGAGTCATGGTTGGGTGGTTTCCTCTCACAGAGGCAAACCAGGTGCTTGATGCCATTGTCCACCATATACCGGTATTCACATGGCATCCTGGGCATCGCCAGTCCAGCCAGTTTGCCTGGCTCCACCCAGGAGAAGTTGTGTGGAGCAAAGGAGGCCATAAGTATTCAACTGAGGAGAGGGCAGAGCATAGGTTTATTTTATAAACATTCAGTCTATATTAACAATAAACGAAACAGTAAAATAAAACCATAATCTTAGTCTAAAACTGTTGATGTCACAAGTGGGATTCGAACCCTCACTTCCAGGGAAGTGTTTTTATTTTATTTATTTTTTTATCGTGTCACAACCCGCCTCAAAGAGTCTCAATCGGGACACTAAAAATATTTTTATCTTTCTGAGGATAACATGTAAACTTCACATAGATACAGATAAAGCAACAACGACTTTTACATCTTAAATATATCAGTAAACAGTCGGGAAAGAGCGCTAAAATAAGATGCCAAGAGTGACACTGTGCAGCTGTCTACTTTACGTTAGCATAATGCTATTGGCTAGGCTAGACAGTCCAGTGACTCATTGAGGGATTAGTTTAATAGGGTTACAAATGCAGCCATAATAGGGTACAGGTCTGGTACGGAAATACACTTCAGGCCTTACCAGACTTTACCTGTTTGTTTTCAGAGATTAGAAAAGCAAGTGACAAAAGGTAACACCTAGCTAAACTTTAGCAATGGCATGAAGAAACTAAGCACCTCGCAGATTTGTAAAGACAACTCGGGCGAGGAATTCACCCTATAGCAATTAGCTTCCCTATAAATAATTAATGTCTATCACCTGACAAAAAGTCCTGAGAATTACTCACGGTTTACTGATGAATGCACTCTAGGGACTCTTGTTCAAACCGCCTCACCCTGTCTGTCAAGCTAGTTACTACGTTCGCCGTTAGCACGTACCGTAGACAACTTAATAACAGCTACTTCACAATTTCGCTGATAACTACTACGATTCTACAAGAGTAAAACTGGAAAGACACGTTATCTAACCAAGGCTAGATTGTGTCTGTTGCAATGCTAGGTATGACGCGCCAGTCAATCAATCAATCAGTGTGGGAAGCGGCTGTCAAGTTCTTCAATGAAAATCATCTTACTTGTTGTAATGGATATTTAGCTGCCTGCTAATGACAGAGAAGATTTCTGATTTGAGTACAGCGCCTTCACAGTGGAATGAATTGTTGTTTTAGTAGCACAATCTACAATGACTAGCTATGATCGACTTTAAAAGATGGTCTAGCTATTTCTGTGTGTAAGTCAGGATGGCCGAGCGGTCTAAGGCGCTGCGTTCAGGTCGCAGTCTCCCCTGGAGGCGTGGGTTCGAATCCCACTTCTGACAATAACCTTTTTACATTTTTTGATACAAGAATCTGGTTTTATTTCACCGTTTTGTTTATTATTAATGCTGACTGATTCCTTGTTTGTGGCCCATAGAATCAACCCACACTGACAAGCTAAAGTACTGGTTTTGATTCAGTGACCTTAATGACTCTGTTATGTAGTGCTAAGAGACAGGGATTTTTTATGTTAAATCTAGCTAGTCTACAACTTTATATTTTACATTTTAAATGCAAATAATAATGATTTAAAATGAAAATTAGAAATACCTAAATGTAATCCATGCAGTTGCACTTTCAGTACCTGCAGAGGGCAGCAAAATAGCTACACTGTTACCATTTTTAGTTAATGTCCTTTAAAGTTGCCAAACACACTGCTGGAGCCATTTTAATGAATTTATGTTGCACTTCTCAAACTTTATTTTAAACTGTGGTGGAGATGTCAAAGTTTGGGATGCCAAATATTACAAAGAAATATTTCTAAAGTCGCTTTTTCATGAGAGTAAATTTTCTCTTATGAAACCAGTGTCAGCTTGACTTGAGCATGCAGATGTGATGATGTTTCCAGAGGTTCTTAGTTTATATATATGATTACAAGCAATGTGGAAAAAATAATCTCACAGATCCGCTGCCTGCTAAAAAATGCTTTTAGCTGTATCATGTATAATCGAGAGATGTCCTCGTTGAGTCTGCATTGAATCATTCTTGTTTTAATATTTACTTTTGTCACCTCTAGAATGAGACTGCCTATTTTATACAACCTCCACATGAAAGGAAAGTGAGAAGATCATTTGACTGTTTCATGCAATAGTTAATGATACAAACACAAACATTTAGAACTCACAGCACGGCACAGTTTACTTGCTAGTCATTTCATACAAATAGTAGAAAGAGGGTTTGTATCTGAAGGAGACAAACTGCATCACATGTGCCAGACAGGCTAGATGTTGATACACAGAGACTGATTTTCAGAAAGGTAAAGGTGTAAATAGTCACAGAGTTGAATGTGTCAAACATCCTATTAAAAAAGTTTTCACTAACCTGTTGGTGTTAAAAAAAAAAAAGACTGCTGTAATCACGTAGTTATAGAAAGATATTTAGGTAAAGTTGGAATAAACACAAAATAAACAACTTAAAAAAAACATTCCAATATACAGGTGGCGTCTAGTGGTAGGCGTAGTTTTTTTCTTTTTCTTTTTCTGTTTTTTTTTTTGCTTTCCTACAGAGCTCAACCAACCCACAAACCACTGAACAAAACATCTGGAAGTCCCAAAAGAACCACATCCATATTTTTCTCATTTTATCTATTTTTTGTTGTTACACATCACAACCCGACGACGTGGTAGGTTGACTGCTTGTCCATCATGTCTCTAGGTGGTTATCATCACACTCCTCCTCCTCATCGTCATCATCCCTTTTGTGTCATCTAAAAGCGCAGAACCCTTCAACATGCCGCACAGCCCCTCAAAAACAATTGCACCGCTTTAATGGTTACACTTTAATTTTTGCACTCTTTAGGTGCCGTTCGAGAAAAGGGGGCAATGATCGCCGTGCCCTCCTACTAGAAGATTTCTACGTGTTTTGAACGTCCATGTTCAAAGTCCCCACACTAAGCAGACTGCTGAAGGGACGTGCCGAGTTTACAAGATGGCACAGAAGAACTTCTTCTCCCTGAACGGGTTCTCCGACGCTGGCACTGGCGACAATAGAGGGTCCTCTTTGGCATGAGCTTCGCAGTATGACATCAAGTCTGCTGCAGCTTTAGACACCTGCAGTTACAAACACACACACACACAAGTGTATCAGTTCAAGTTGGCGTGCACAGTGTGGAAATACACTAGTCCAGTTTAATTCAAAGAGTTAAATCAGAAGGCGGATGCTTGTCTTTTATCTCGATGGCAAACGCATAGCAGCATGTAGGAGCTAGATCAGGGGTGGGCAATTCCAGGCTTCGAGGGCCGGTGTCCTGCAGGTTCTATATCTCACCTTGGGTCAACACACCTGAATCACATGATTAGTTCGTTACCAGGCCTCTGGAGAACTTCAGGACATGTTGAGGAGCTAATTTAGCCATTTAAATCAGCTGTGTTGGTCCAAGGACACATCTAAAACCTGCAGGGACACCGGCCCTCGAGGCCTGGAGTTGCCCACCCCTGAGCTAGATCCTGGTTAGCTTAGCTTTACCAAAGTACCCCTAGAAGTCAGTCTCACCTCTTAGCACTACTTTACTCACATTATTTCATCAATAATTCTCACAAACTACCACCATCATTAATGTGACTTGCTCTTGCAATGCCTAATGTTAAATTTCGGAGAAAATTAACCAAATAAATCATCTAATCGTTCTGATCTTACACATCTATGGAAGTCCGTTTCTGCCACTAAAAAAAAAAAGTATCCATAACTCGAAATTACGAGTTATATTCTTGAAATTTCGAGTTAATAAGTCCAAATTTCGAGTTAATAAGTCCAAATTTCGAGAAAATAAGTCTAAATTTCGAGAACGATAACTCAAAATTCGAGTTATGGATACTTTTTTTTTTTTTAAGTGGCGGAAATGGGCTTCCATACAAATCTGTACATATAGTACTGTGCAAAAGTCTCAAGCTGGCCCCCATTTCTTCATGTTTCAAATACAAATGGGAAACAGTATATGTAGAGTATATAAATCCAAAACCTGTCACTATTTGATCCGACCACCTTTATGTTACAACACAGCCTGAACTCTCTTAGGTGAGCTTTCTAGTCTTTAAGGTCTTCAGGAATAGTCTCCAGGTTTCTTGAAAGACACTCAAAGCTCTTCTTTGGATGTTGGCTGGCTTTTTGTTCCATTCTCTGTCAAGATGATCTCACATCCAGCTCTACGTCTGTGGGGAGGCCTGCCCATGACTCATAGTGTTCCACTGTGTGTTCTTCTATCCAGGTATGCTTTTACTGCAATGACAGTGTGTTTGGGGCTTCTTGATTCCACCCTTCCAATTGAGACCATTTCCAATGAGGCTTCAGGGACTATTAAATGGAAGCTCCTCATACATCTCTCAGGTCCTGTTCCAGAACTTTGGTGAGTTTTTCCTCTATTTCTTAGGGACATGACTTTCATATACTCCTCATCTGCTGTAGCTAGTTTTTTAGGCCACCTCTTTTTTTGTACTCCACTTATCCCGTTTTCTCACATTTTTAAGGACACACTGCACACCACGCTGAGATACGCCACGTTTTCAGCTAATAGCTCTTTGGGGATCACCTTGTTGGTGAAAGTCCAGCTCATTAAAACCAAAAATATAAAGACATGAGAGTTCATTCAAGAGTTTTGCACAGTACTGTAAATCTGAAAAATAATAATAAAGTCATGTGCGACAGCTGCGCTTGTCTGTTTTTATGACCGTAACAGTGATTGCTGCTCTCTTTGTAAGTACAGTTTGTTCTTAATAGGCTTTTTATTTGGATACATTAACAAAAATTAAAAGTAAATAAAGTATTCACTGCTATTGTTTACCTCCATTAGCTCTGTAAACTTTTAAGCCCAATTGTAAACAAATACATGTAAGTTAACGGACGGAAACCTAATTAAAAACGTAAACCACGAGGTGCCAGCCCACCTTTATCCTGTCGATGTTGGCTTCCATCTTCAGCTGTTCCACCAGCTTCCTGGCTTGTGCGATGCTGGCCGTGTTATTGCTCGCCATGGGCGCTATCAGTCAGGCCTCGCGTGCTCTGTCTGCCTTTAGCAGAAAGAGATTTAAACATCCCAAACATTTCAGCTCAGAGACGAGCACTATAATATAGTGTAACAGGCATGCAGAGAGGAGTGCTAGTAACAGATACCCTGTTTATTATCACATGCCTACGGACACACAAACCATAGACACAAGCATATTATTTATGGTGTCAGTTGCTAGGCAGCCCCTGACAGTAGGAGGGGGAGGCAGAGGAGGTGGGAGGGGAGTGTGGGGGTGGCGCTTTGTCCGGTACTAAATTTCAAAAAAGATAAACGGATAAGAAACATTAGAGGTTTCAGAAAGGAAAAGCTCTCATTATGCATAATATTTTTTGTTTTTTTAAACATATGTGGTGATACTCAGTCACAGTGTCACATTTTATTTGAAGTTTTTGATTTTTTTCAACATAACAGGATATTGCTTCTGTGAAAAAGTAAGCAACCTGGCCTCAGAAGCTATTATTGCCCCATTTAAGCAGTCATAACGCTTGCTGAAACTGGACTTTTCCTCCATATAAATGTTGCAAGATGTTAAATTAAATGCAAACTGTTTCTTACATGCCCTTTGTTTCAGTATATTACCTCTATCTGCAGGTGGTCTTGCTTACTCTCACAGTGCATGGAAGGTTGGCTGGCGATTCTAAATTGGCTACAAGTGTGAGTGGTGTTTTTTTTCTCCTTTGACAGCCCTGTGGCAGCAAGCAGACCAGGTGTACTGAAGGGTAAAGCAGGTATACTTAAAGAATGCATGGACAGAGGCTCAGAAAATATCTACTTATTCAAATATCTTTAAGAAGAAAGCAATTTTTAATACACATATTTTTTCTCTCAACTGTAGTTACTGTATTGAGTGATTAAAACTGTTCAAATGCTTAATGGGCTTCTTGTAGATCAAACAAATAATAACTGCCTCCTTGGAGAAGCTTCAGTGCTCCTCAAGTTCTCTCTGGAACGCCTTTGAAGGTGCACATTTCTTGCCACTATGGGCGATTAAATATTGGTGGAAAATACTTCCCAATGTGCTCACAGGTCTGTTCAGCGTCTATTCAGAGTCTTCATTACGTTTCTCCAACTATTTATTCTTTACATTTGTCACCGTGTCCTGAGGGCCTCCCCTGAGTTCTCCAGCTGCTTTGATTAAATGGATCAAGCCCTCCAAAACGGCTTCATCCTCGGTGTGCGATCAATCATCACTGCAGCCCCCCCTTCGTTATTCGTCTGTGCACGCTGTGGTACGACTCAGCGTGGGTTCAGCACTGATCTCAGTGAGGTGCTGGAGCAAAGCATAAACATTAACGCTCTGCGGTGGCACATCTGCTCCTCAGCGCAGGTTCACGGGTTAATTCCATATTATATTTGCAATGCTTTAAAGAGTGATTGTACTCAAATGAAGCAGAGAATTTAACTTTAAAGCGTTCTTAAATGGTTTACAGATGAAAAGAAATATCATGATTAAAAAGTACTACAGTAATCTATTTAATCTTTGGAGTAACCCTAAAATAAATGGGAGAAAAACTGTAAAGCATTATGCACAAGAAGCTCCAACTGGCTTGTTTTTGTAATTTTTGCATGACCTAAAACAATAAAATGGAAACCAATACAATGTAGAAGATTAATTATCAACACAAAGGTTAAAAATTTTCACGACAGGAAGAGTATTTTTTCATTTTCCATTTTCCCCCTCCTCTAACCTAAGCTGGAACATCTCTGCACGATGTCAGCGCAAACCAAATGACAACGTGTAGACGATCTGTGAGAACAGCCTGCAGCAAGCTCAAAGCGCGAGGAGTGGAACATAAACACGATGGTTTATAGTCACTGCAGCTGAAGGATCCTGGATGTTCTCAGTTTGAGGAGAACATCACCTTGTAGGGTCATGGTGTGCCAAAAAAACCCCAATATCCATTATAAGGTTGCTAATCAACTCTGTTAGCTTTTTAAAAGCCCTTAAAGCAAACTTCGTTTTCGTCCCTCACCAAAATAAAAATAGGACAGAGTTATGATCGCTGAACAGAAATTAGTCTTTGGTGTCGTTTATATCAAGGCCACAATATTGTTTCAACACCCCTGGGAGATGTCAAAACAGGCCACCGTATCATCAGACTATTGATAGGGATAAATGTCACTCTGTAAGGTTTCTGGGATACGTGAAGAAAAGTAGGTCTTCCATTTTAACACATGCCAAAAAAAAAGAAAGAGGTACAATAGCCTATTTTAAGTAGAATTGTCAAGGAGAGTTGATGTTTTGAACAAACGCTGTACAAAATATGGAAGAAGCTAAATGATCAAAGTCAAGTCCCCCTTTGTAATTTCTCAGTTTTTACATCTTTTTCCCGTCCTTGCATCCTCCCCTTGTGTCTTAGTTCACGTGAAGAGATGTGAGAAATGAGGGAGAGACACGAGGAGAGAGGACCGCAGGTATCAGGCATTTAACACAATGAGGCTTCAGCGCTTCATGTCAATTAAATATGATGTTTGGCACAGATGCATCATAAATTGTTTCGCTACAGCCCAACTACTGATGAGAATAACAGTGTTCACACCAGCTTTTATAATTAGGTCTGCGTTTAATTAAATTCACCACATGGCGCATTGTGACGAGATAGCGTACCTAGAGTCCCCGGAGTCCCTCTGTATTTTGCGTATTCCATCTGTGTGTCATGCTTACTTTATAAATACAGGCCAAAAACACTAGTGGAGCGGAGGCTTTCTCTTGTCCTCCAGATACATTTTAATAGCTGGGACATCCTTTAAATGGCACTCCGAGTTTAATTTTCAGGTCACAGGGAAGAGGACAGAGGAGACTACGAGGCAGAAATTTGAGAAATGTAAAAAGTTTCACTTTTTATTTTACCAGCTAAGCTCTATGATAATAAAAGAAATGGAGGCGACATAAATTAACTGCGACTCTGGTTATTTACAGTTTTGGCAGCTGTAACGCAGGAATTTCCCCACTTTAGAGCTAAATAAAGTATACAGTCATGTGGAAAATAATTCTTTACTAGACTGTATATAGTCATGTGAGAAACTGAGCTTGCAGACTCGCCTTTAGCAGGAAGTAAACATCTTCTGTGCACCTTAAAAGTCTTTTAATATTTGGCTCATTCTTCTTCACAGTATTGCTTCAGTCCTTTGAGGTTTGTGGGCACTCGCTGATGCACAGCTCTCAGCATTTCAACTGGCTTGTGGTCTGAGCTTTGACTGGTCCACTGCAAGCACCTTGGTTGTTGTCTTTTTATAGACATACTTGTCTTTTTCTAATTGCACTTTCATGAACTTCAACATTTAACATGTTAACTGAGGCCTGTAGAGTCTGAGTTTTTCCGAGGATTGCACAGCCTGACCTTTGCAGGAATGTTGACTCCTGGGAAGATTGTAGTATCATATTAACATGCACCTAAATGCTCAAGACTAGCAAACTATCAAAATGCTGATTTTAAAGGCGTTCACAATTGATGATGATCACTTAAGTAAAGATTGAATTAATTAATTAATTAAGTGCTCTTTATTCATATGGAAGCAGTAAGGGTGTAGTTAATTAATCACAGGACTATATTTCATCTCATCAAAGTTAATTTAACACATTGCTAAGGGATGAAACAAAAAGCTACATTGCTCGCATGGCTAAAAATGGCAAAAACTTCTCCAAATGACACTAAAGTTAAAGCATGAATGTGGAAAAAAGAGAAAAAAGAGAAAAACAAAAAAAGTAAGCAGCAATTGGGCAGAGCTTTCACTGAGGCTGCAAGGTCACTTTCCTGTTCATTACTGTTGGAGCGTGCGAAAATGCCACCCTGACATTTTCATATCTGCTAAAAGAGGGCGGGCTGATGGTGACATGTAGCAGATGCACACTTTTCCTTCCTTCCTTCCAACCTACTTTCCTTTCCTTTCTGCTAGCTGCTTAAAATACCATTCTGAGATGTTGCATCTGGTGTCATCATCCCGATAAGTGTGACACTGATAAATAATGCATTCAGATGGACAGAGGCCTTAACCGTGTAAGCTGTCGACAACTTTATGGCAGCCGTCACGATTAGTTCACAAACTCTTTGCAGTTGCAGCAAGAGGGCTGTGTCATCACCGTGCCCTCATGCCACAAGATTGAGAAAGATGTCGCCATTCGTCTTTTCTCGTCAACCTTCTTCCTCTTGCCTGGACGTACCTTGTCTACTTACTCCTCCGCGCTCTGCCCTGGTGCGCGTCTGCAGTTCAGTCAGCAGTTTGTGTCTGCCACACTCTCTGCAAACAAGGAGAAGAAAAGAGAAGGGGGGTGAGAATCAGAATCAGAGCTCTGCATGCTTTCAATCCCACATTCCAGATAAATTACGCCAAGGCATGTCTGTGTAGCCTCTGTCCTCTGATCACTGTGTGTCAGAATGTCACAGATAGCTCCTACAAACTGGGCTAAAGACAAATCACTGATGGAGAAACAGCGCACCACAGATGGAGATGCAAGTGGAGCACAAGTGACAAGGCAAAGTCATTTATACTTTTAAAGGAAATATGCTTGAGAGAAAGATGAGAGGATGATTTTTCAACAGCCAGTAAGGCTATCTCAAAGACAGGGCAGGGACAAGGTAACATAATCTGCCTGTAGGGCCACCAAAACTCATCAGTTAATGTTTGATCCCATTTGTTGATTCCATACAAAGTTTAGTGTTGGAGGGGTTAAATGTGTGACTATTTTGTAGCCAGATCCTTAATTATAAGCACAAGTCAAACTTTTACGAGCCTGTCCAGGCTCATAAAAATACGTGCCACGAAGGATGTCACCAACTTAATGTCCTGAGAGATATGGGACTTTGTCATCATTTTAATCTATCAGACATTAGTGTGAAATGGCAACATATTTTGGAGTAAATTCACCTTAAATCAATCTCAAAGTGTGTGCCAAAACTGAAGAAATTCCTTCAAGGTATTCCATAGTATAATGTGGATAATTTGGCATTTGTGATATTGCATTTGTGTCATTTGCATAGGTGATTTGCTATGCAGAGTGAGGGTTTATGGGTATGCAACCTATGCATGAGATGCTTGCATGTGGTCCTCCATAAAAACCAACACTGGGTAGCCTGACTGAGATGACTCTGTGTGTAACTCAAGTGCTGATTTTGTGAAGTTGCCCAGAACAGGAAAGGAATTGCAGTGGAGTTCACAACACAGAGGGAGCAGGGTGGAAAAAAAAACATTAAAGAAGCACAGAAAATAGCTACAGTGGACAGTTTTTATTGTTTTAAACACTTGGTTTCACTTTAGTCTTTTGTATGTTATAACTTTGCTTTTCCCCAGACCAGTTGTTCCATGAACTATGCTGGTCCCTTAACTTGGAAACAGCTACCTCTGTTGTAAACATACTAATCCTCAGACTAAACTTAAAAGGTTTTCAGCACGATAAGAAGGCTGATCGTTCTTCTGTCTGTGCAATAAATATTTACAACAGAGATCAGCTGTTTACCCTAGCTTAGCATAAAGAGGTTTTACAGGCTTTCAGGAAGACATATGGAATATAAAGTGCTGTGTAGTGAGATTTAGATGTGCTGGTAGGACAGAAGTAGCCTAGTTATTTGTCCTCATTTGCAGTCTTTACGCTAAACAAAGCAACAGTGCTATCGGTCCTCCCATCCAACTCTCAGCAAAACAACAAATAATGACACTTCTAAAAATGTCCAACTCTTTCTTTAAGTCTTCAGTGGGTGCTGACCCTAACTTTCTCTCTATCAGCCTGTCCTTTCTTCTTCTGGCCGTTCAGATTCATTCTTTAATGCATCTGTGACTCTGCATCTCGGTTCTGATAAATGGGCCAATTATCCTGCATGAGCAGATCTGCAGAGGACGGGAATTCCTGCCATCATAAATCATGGTAGCACAGCGCACAACATTAAAGCAACGTTACAATGAGGAATCCATTAACAAAAGCTTGCCAACAGCTGCAGGACCCCTGAGCCAAAGTATTTTAGCAATGCTGAAGCTGCTTGGAGTTTAAATAACAAGCAAAAAGAAAAGAACTCTTGCAGTCTTGGAGTTCACTGTAGCCCCTCCAGATTCACTGGTGCCATTAATCTACATTGTTACACTGTGTTATGCAAGCGTCTATAATAATCTCATCTGCGCAGTGATTCTTAAACTAGCAGCAGGAGAGCTGTAGCAGGTGTGAAGTGTGTAACGGGATGGTCTTGTAAAATCTCCTAACGGGAAATTTTATTTAGTTCTTGATGGCAAAGAAAATGTTTTTTTGATACTCCACTAAAAAAGTCAAATGCTGCTGCACATTCAGAGCAGCAGTTGAAGAACAGTGATGTTTAAGAAGCCAGTTTGATTTGAGCTTTGTGACAGTGTATTATTTTGCTGAAAGAAGCCACCAGAAGATGGGGATGAACGGCCTGGTCAGCGGCAGGCGGCAGCATTTAAATGATGCTCAGTTGGTACGAAGAGGTCCAAAGTGTGCCAAGAAAATGTTCCCCATGGTTCAGGCTACCGGGGCCATCACCAACAGCCTGAGCCGCTGATATAAAGCAGAATGAATCCATGTTTTCATCTTGTTTATGCCAAATTCTACCATCTGAATATCGTAGCAGAAATGAAGACTCTTCAGACCAGGCGATATTTTTCCAGTCGTCCATCATCCAATTTTAGTGAGCCTGTGCAAACTGTAGCCTTATTTTTCTATTCTTAGCTGACAGGAGTGGCACTTAGTGTGCTCTGCTGTAGTACATCTGCTTAAACGTTCATGCGTTTTGCATTCAGAGATGCAAACGGTACCTGTTGCCTTGCTATCAGCTCAAAGTAGTCTGGCCATTCTCCTCTGACCTCTGAGACCAACAAGGCATTTTTGCCCAGTTAACTTCTGCTTACAGAATATTTTCTTTTTTTGGATCACTTTCTGTAAACTCAGAGATGGTTGTGTGGGAAAATCCCAGTAGAGCAGCAGTTTCTAAAACACTCAGACCAGCTCATGTTCAAAGATACAAAAATCATCTTTCTTCCTCGTTCTGATGCTCAGCTTGAACTTCATCATCTCAACCATGTCTACACGTCTCAATGCATTAAGTTGCTGCCATGTGATTGACTGATTAGATGTTTGCATTATGGAGCAGTTGAGCAGGTGTACCTAATGAACTGGCCTGTGAGTTTATTTGCTGTGTGTATCACCCAGTTATTCTAACTAATAACTGTTATTGACATTACACAGTGGCAGAGTCACATGACTAGTAACATGCGACTGTGTTATCATAAGTTTTATTTGTATAGAACACATGTTTGCTCACAGAAATATCCGGCTTGTCAATCAAAAGAATCGCTTTTACATCCGGGAACTTTCCAGCAATCATCTTCTGTAGGCTGCTGCTGGGATCGAGAGCAATATGAAAGTAAAGTTGTATAATGCCGCATCGGTAAACACTGAATTTGCAAGAAATTAAACAACTAATTCAGCAGTCTGCTACCCTCCAAACAAAGTTTGTGATTAACGTTTAAAAGGTTTTTGCATGGTTTAACTCAACTAAGCCAATTATGACACAGTGTTTAAAACAGCTGTATTTTTGTGTGATCATTTCTTCAGATTGGATATAAAAGTAGGTTTGTAGATGATTTTGAAGGATGGTGTTTTGCATGTTGGGTTTTTGAAACTTAAAGTGACCATAGCTAGCTAGCCAGTTATTAACTGGGATGCTTATTTGGCTCAGAGACAAGTGGGCTTGAAACAAAATGTATTTACTCAGGAAAAAAATGACTCCTTAAGTACAAGTAAATAAGTTCAAGTTAGAGGACAGCCATGTCCTAAAGGAGATCCAAGTTTATCCTCTGTACTCTAAAAGGGGTTAACAAAGTATACTGAGTTTAGTTTTACTTAGGTACTGAGACCGCAGTGAGAAGCAGGATCTTTTTCTAAAAGACTTCTCTACAATAAGACTTATTTTTGCAGCCAGAAGAGTCGCCCCCTGTTGCCCATTAAGAGAATGCAGGTTTAAGGCGCTTCTGAATGTGCTTCACCTGTCGGGCCTGGAGGTTACGATAAACTTTTAAAAGTGTGGGAGCAAAAACACACTTCAAACAACATTAGCGCGTATTTTAGATTACTTTTCCAGCCATATAATGTTGCCCTTTTAGTCAAGTTCCTCCAATGGTGTGGTGGTTAACACACTTGCATGGTAGCTGAAAGGTAGCTGGTTTGATCCCACCCAGGTGGGGTTACATCAGGAAGTAAAACACTCAAATCAAACACATTCTGTGGGGAAACAAGCACTTCTTGTGAGTTTGAAAATAAGCACTCATCTCATTTACTGTAGAAAAGAGACAAAGCGGCTTTTTTATAGTAATGGCTGCACTAACTTTGGTAATTTCCTGCTTATTTTAATTCACTTTATGCTGTGGGAAAGTCAGAAAAGCCAGCCATTCTTAAAAAAGAAAAGAAAAACGTTGCTGAATTTGATTTCCTGGTGAACAGATTGTGTCGTCATATTAATGTCGCAAAGCAGCAGCGAGATCAGTGGATGAGAGACAAAGGGTGTTAAAATACTTAAGTCCAAGGAATTAGTTTTTTTTTTATCTAAATACTTGAAAAATATCGTTCCTTACTTTTAGACCAGTAAAGAATTTCTAGCTAAACTGTGGTGAGCGGGAAAAAACAAATGCAACATGTGAGTGGTGATCCATTTCTCTCCTTTGTTCCAGCCTTCTGCTTCCCGTCCCTCCCTGTATGGCAGACAGGTGTTCACCGATATGACAGAACCACCCCCAGCATGCTCTGTCCTGCTTCCAACACCACCGAATCAATCTAACCCCTCCTGCCATCCTTCCCCTGACATTTGGAGCTTTTTTGAACCTCTTCCTACAGGCTTTCGGGGGGTCTGTGTTCGTGACGAGGCCCTCCATAGATGTGATTATAGCTGCTGCTCGACTCTGGGTGTCGCTGACTTAAAGGGTGATTAAGCGCCGCAGGAAACATCCTGGTGAGGAAAATATAATTCCTGGCCTGTCGAGAGTGACGATCTCTTACGTACTCCCACACAGGCTGGCTCTCGGCTCAGTTCTCCTTCCTTTTTTCCAACTCCTTTCACTTCTGTAGTGCACACCTTATTTATCCACTTTTATTCCCTACACCATCCAAAGAGAGAAATTTAAGCAGCGAAGCAGGGAGTGTTCTGTCCTCTGTGATGCCTAGGGTGTGAAATCAGAGCGTGGTAATTAAAAATGTGTCCCTGGCTCAGCCATCTGGACCCTGGAGAGTCAGTGATTAACCTGCAAGGGTCTGCAGGGACAGCAAGAAGGCAGGAAGTAACCCCTGCTCAGAGCTCATTTGAAGGTCTCTTAAGGCCTGTCTTTACAAGAATCCAAACAGCACACCTTCCTCAAAGCCCCCTTACTCATTGTTGCTGTTACATTTAAGTTACACTCATAAACCCAGCAGATTTACTACAAATACTTGGTTATTTCTGCAGAAAAATTCTTTTTTGTAATTTTTCTTAAAAAAAAGTAAAAGTTTCTCTTTGCTAGTGGACAAATTGTCATTTAATTTTGCCTTTTTCAAACTGACAGATTTGAGCTCTTAAGGCCTAGAGAGTGAAAAATGCATATTCCTCAACGAGTTCATGAGTGATTGCTGGACTTTGTTGGCTGTTGCCAAGTGAAAAGAGGGTTCTGTATTAAAAACCTCCTTCTGATTGCTCTGGTCATTAGCAGATTGCCGCACTTGTCTGCATGAAAGATGCAGATTTGTTTGTAAACACTGTATTTTGCTAGTGTTTGCAGACAAGTTGGTGTCATCCATACAAACTTCGATGGCAACTAGCAACCAAGAAGTCACACAGGGTTTTCTGTGCAATCCTGGTTAACTATGTGCCGCCCAATGCAGGGACATGTAGGCCAGAGGGCCGAAATCCACCCTATCCTCCCTGGCATATTGCATCCTACAAAAAACTATCTGTATAGCTCGCTACAAATGACGGTATGCGAGCTATACAGATATACAGTTATTTCTTTTCATATTAATCAAGGTGAGCTCATAGCATCCTGAGAGAAGTATTTGCAATCCTTCCCATTGAGTCAGTATTTCATGCTTTCCTACCAAACAAAACCAATCCTAAACCTGGCTGCGGATTTTTTAACAATGTAGTTTTTCCATTTATTTCTGTAGCCTTGTGTGAGTGTGCAGAAGAATAAGTGTGCAAAAACTTCAGTCATCTGCCTCTCATAGTGTGACAGAGTAACTGTACCATCCTCAATGCGTCATAGGACACTGAGCTGCGATGTCACTGGGGAACTAAAGACAGCAAAGGGCACACTCAGCTAAAGAAAGATTTGCAGAAGTGTAAACGGATACTAGAGGACACCAAGAAAGAGAGAGAAAAGCAAATAAAAGCTGGAAATAAAGTTTGTTGGAAAAATGAAAGAGAGGATGTGGTAGCAATACCTTCTTCCAGAGTGGCTTTGACCGCAGCAAGGAGAAGTACAGAAACATAAAACTGACCTCCGGAGTTATTAATGAACACAATCAGGAAGATATTGACTGTTGACTGTAATTTAGCACGGATCCCTGCCCTTGAACAGGAGAAAGGACGCCCCTCCCTCTGCACGCAAAGACGAAGCGATGAGACACAGAGAGCTGAACTGTCAGGTCATAACTGTCTGTGGAGATGATGCTGAGTGCGACAGCTGAATGCCCTTCTCCATCACAGTCTTCAGTTATACTGGGCTCTGAGCGGGATCTCAACACATAGCATCATATTAGTAGAAGAAATAAAGAACAATTGGAGGTTTGATCACAAAACGGCCCATTCAAGAGGCCTATCCCTCACTGATAAGCCTGAAAACACAAAGAAATGAAAACATAGTGCAAGTTAATATCTGTACTAGCTAACTGAACATGCACTGACTGAAAAGTGTGAAAACATCACGGGAAAATCTCATGTGAGCCACCAGAGTTGCGTATTTAGTACTAAAAGAGCACCTCAGTGCTGTGGATCTATATTGTGTGTGGGAGGGAGGCTTGTGGTTGCGTTTCATTCATGATTTATGAAAAATACACAATCCCCATTCAATATCTCTAAAGCCATTGCTTTTTAATATAGCACTGTAAAGCGAATTCACTAAGAAATAGAAAAGGATCTAAATGTTTCTTTCAAATCTTCATCATTTAAAAAACAAAAACATGTAAGATTAAAACATTTTAGCTGCTAATTGAATCATTTAACCATTTAAAGGGCTAGCAAGCACACAGCTGTAAATCTGTTTTAT
Organism: Pelmatolapia mariae; assembly: GCF_036321145.2. Taxonomy (NCBI): domain Eukaryota; kingdom Metazoa; phylum Chordata; class Actinopteri; order Cichliformes; family Cichlidae; genus Pelmatolapia; species Pelmatolapia mariae. The sequence goes on from NC_086241.1 coordinate 59,785,900, forward strand.
TGATTCAGTCACAAAAAACATTTTTAGAATCTGTGTCAAGCGAAATAAATATTCATGATGACGATGATGATGATGATCATCAGGCTAATTTTCCCCCCAGCATTGTTTTAATTTTGGCACGTATTAGCTGCTTCGTGCTCCCTCCTCGTGCCACTTCCTCCCAGTCAGACCACCACCACCACCCACGATCATTCAATGAGCCTGGACATCTGTGCCACCCCCAGGACGCCCTGCCCATCTTACCATTTCAGAGGCTGTGTGTGTGTACATATACTGTATACATGTGTACTGGGGGTAATCTAGGTCCCTGAGGGGGGAGGGGAGAAAGCAGTGGCCCAGGAAATGACGCATCCGCTGGGAGTCAAGGAGGCAGCAGGGAGGAGGCTTCTTTTGCTCCAGGGAGTGCAAATATGGTCTTTTATGTTTATTAAATCAAACAGCCAAGGTCCTGTGTGTTTTTGCATTGCCAGATTGAAGCAGTGACCAAGTGGTTTGGCTTTTCCTCAAACGTAAAGCATTTTAAACCTTTGATTTGCGTGTTACGTAACAGCAGTGTAGTTAGTGGGGTAGAAACAATGCATGACACTGGCGCTCACGGGAACAGCCTCTGAGCTTCAGGAGCAAACACAAAGAAAAAACCCAATTCTTTTTTCTTTGGGGGGGGGGACACCAGTTATCAGCCAAATAATGCTGCTGATTTTTGTGAAGGTTTTCGGGGGTAATCACATCTTTTACCCACTCTAAATTATACTTGGAATGAGACAGTGTGGTCGCATCTCTTGTGTACGTCAGTTTCTGTTCTCCGTGATTTCATTGACGGGAATCTGAAGGAGTTTTGCCCTCACTCATGGCAGCACAAACACATTTTTCCTCTGGAATTAATCAGCATGCAAGACAATAACACAGCCAGATTCCTGGGCTGTTAACAATATCACAAACATCCGGGCTTGTGTAGATTCTGCTGAGGGACCATCACAGACGCTCACTGGCCCTCTGGTCTTTCTGATCAGCTTTTACAAACTAAAAGCCTGGAAACTAAACACTTCTGATTGATTTGGACTCAAGTCAGACTTGCTGTAAATTTTATTTAAACACATCTCTGTGAGATTAACCAGTTAAGAGAGACTTTAAACTTATATGACAGCTATGAGAGGTGACAGGCCTGAGACTTTTCCTCCTGCAGTGACCTCTGCCATGGCTTTAGCCTTTGCTGGATTTGCTCCAGGAGACCGAAAAACTGCTCCTGCGAAATTGACTTGCATCTGGTAGATCCGGCTCACACTTAATTCACAAAAATAAAAATGTAAATAACAATGTTTTTTTCATTGGAATCAGTGGTCTGCTGGGAAAACTCAGGCCGTATCCTGCGCTAGGGTGGATATGTGACATCTACCACCCACCCAACCACAAATCTATGGAAATAGCGCTCCCCAATGGCAGCAGCGGCACGACAATGCCACAAAAGTGTGTGACAGCTATGTGACTTGACTCCGAATACTTTCCCCACAACTTATACTTTGCCCTGTTGTCTAGATGCGTACTTTAAGAGGGTTAAAGTTATATCGCCCCAGTCAAAAGGGGGAAATCGAAATCCAAAGGGGGACCACACGCCAGTGAAAGTGACTATAAGCAAAATAACAATTAGCAGTGGACAATGAAGACATAACAACTCAAACTACTCTGTTTTCTGGCAGTTAGTCGACTGTATCGACCGGCTGCCCGCTGCACTGCTACGCATGGTGGACATTTCTTTTTATATGCAGATGGGGCTTTAATTGTAAAAATTAGGTCTTGAGTTTAGACTGTAAAAAAACAAATGAAGTCTAGTGACTTGGCTTGAGCTTTGTTTCGAAGACTCCAGACTTGATTTCCTCTTTCCCGACAGCTGAGAACACAGCACAGTCGAATGAGCTTAAAAACCAAAATCAACACTGTTAGAAGCAAACAAGCGCTTTGAGTACAAAGGTCAAAGCCTTTAATTCAACATAATTCCTACTTCATGTTTGCTTTTCCTATGAAGTCACTTCAGCTCACATCTTAAATAAGGAAACTGACACACAGATGACAAGGCTAACTGTAGTTTCTCAATTTTCCTCCGAAACAGAAACATTTTTGGGCGTAGGTTGTGAAAGGAGCAGGGAGAGGTCACCGTGCTCAGCAAGTCGTGCACCGCTCGGTTCCCCTTACTCTTTTTCAGTCATTCCTCCCTTACTCCCTTCGCTTTCTATTTAAACACTCGGCACTGGGGTTCTGGAAAACACTCAAGGTTTTGTGAGGCATTGTGAGCCGCTCTTTTAGTCTCAACATCGATGCAGCCGAAAATGTGGCCTCGGAGCAGTTCCTCTTTGAGATACAGTACGACCTGCCTGGACGCGAGCTCTTGCGTAATTCCAGCTCGCATTTGTAATAGGCCTGGATATGTAACACAATTGCATGCACATGATTGGGTGATTTAACGTGAGCTGTGCATGACGATGCCTTTGTGTGACGGGCTAAGACCGGGGAAAAACAGCGCATCTGTGTTTGTTTTCTTGCTTCTCTTTTGAATGTGTGCCGCTGTCAGTAACTATATAGTCTGTAAGCTACATTAAAAAAAAAACATCCACCACCCCCCTCTCCACCTCCTCCCTCCCTCCTTCTCCCTCAGCCATCTGCCTGATACAACCACTACATCCAGCTTGTGTGTTGTCAACTGCTTTTTCCTTTCCTCAATGGAGGGCTAGGAAGCCTCACGAAAAGCTTCTGGATAACTTTCGGCTGCTTCCGTCTTTTGCATCTCTTCCTGCCAACCACCCCCACCCTCCTTTTCATCCACCTCTTTCTTTGCCTTTTCCATCCCTTCTGCTCAGGCAAATATCCCCTGAAACAGATGCCCTTAATTCCTCTGGCCCCACATTATAAGATCTGCCCAATCCTGAGGCAAGAAGGAGGAGTGAGGAATAAGAAAAGCAAGGAAGAAAGCCCACTCTCCTGTTTTCTTTTCACACACACGTATAGGAGGAGATAATGGAGGGGGGGGGATATTAAACAGCGGCTCACCTCTGAGGAAGGAGCTTTTTAGTGATTTTAGAGGGAGGAGGGGATTCCATGACGTAAACCAGCCAGCAGCATCAATCTCACCCCTCGAGTGCTGACAAAAAAGACATCATGGATATGTAAACCCCCCCGCCCCTCCTCTGGAACACACCCTGTTTCAGATGCGATTAACCCATATGCCACCAAATTGCAAAAAATAACTAAATGACAGGAAGCAAAAATGTAAATAAAAATTCAATCTACCTTTACTGTGGTTGTGTGCTCTCCTTCCGTGAATCCAAATGCAGCCAGTCATGTGGAGTAGTATCCACACGTTCTGCCTTCTGCTGATCTCTTTCTGTCTCACACACACACAGAGGCAGCCGATTACATCCACGCTCACAACACACACTCCTCTATCTGTATGCCTTTCGCTCTCTCCCTCTCTCTCTCTGTGTCTACTCCCGCTGAGATCCTCCCTCCTCACTGCTGCTCTGAGTCTCCACCCTTCAGCGAAACGCTTGGGCTCCAAGAATCTACCCGCCTCTTCATCCTCCCTCCCTCTTTGTGTCTTTTCTTTTCTGCTATTAGGACACACTTCCTCCGCCTCTCAGAGGTCCACAGGAAAAGCCTTGAGTGTCTCTGTAAACAGCTGCAATAAACAGATGCATACCAGGACAGCCGACAGTCTGGATTTAAATCTTGAGAAATTTTAGTGGCGCTTTAAAAAAAACCACCCTTACTGATGAGGGCTACATAACTAAAAAAAACAAAAACAACACCATCTAACAACATCACATCCTGTATTGCATGCACGATACATGCCTTCTTGCCACAGCGGAAATGTTTAATCATCAGTCTACTTGCATATCACAGCAAAGCCAAAGATCAAAAGATTACAAAAAAACAAAAAAAACCAGAGCGCTTCAGCAACCGTACACCAGATGTGGAGCAAAAAACACAAAAAGTGCGCTGTACATTTGGGAGTACAGAGGTTTTCTGCATGTGCTGGATACACTCAATTTGGGTGAGTGTACTAGAAGAAAAAAAGTCAAAAACTGGTTCTTACCCTTAGTACTGACAAACCTAATTGATATTATCTCGCAAAGGCAACAGGCCCCAACAACTGGAAATGGTTTAAATATGTTGCACTTTGCACCATATCTTGTCACATTATCTTGATGGCGCCATGTTCTATATTATTGTGGGATTGGGACTTGTTTCTCTTTTCTTTTCTGCTATTTGTGCTGCAAAGGCACTTAGCAAACAAGTGCCTGATGCGAAAGCCAGATTCTTAACTCAGATACGCAATCGGCAATAAACAAACATGTTAAAATCGGCATTAATGAATAAAATAGCTGTGTTGATTACTATACGCTTGCATTTATCTGATTTCGTATAAGCTTGTTTTTCCTTGTAATTGGTTAGTGTTGTTATTTTTATGCCTTTCTTTGCTACTCCTGCATTTAACAGCATAACAACCCATCCTAAGTTTCTGACAAACAACCAAGGGAATGTCTGGCTTTTTAACTAGTAAATATAATACATTAAGTTTTTGTGCCGTGTAATTACTTCAGTGCATTCAGAGACAACAGGGAATTAAGGTGATTACAATCTTTACTCATCCAAAAATTGAAATTTAGGCCAGTTTCCTCTGTTCTGTTGAGCCATTCATTGATCTGGCTTGTTTTGGTGCCAGTTGCAACACTCAGTATCTCTTTTCATATATATTGAACCACTTATTCCAAAAAACAAACAAATAAACCCCAACAACAACAAAAACGTCTTTCAACAGCTGATGAATCAAAATTTAAAGAGTAAAGAAGAGACAGGAAAAACCCCCTTTAATCATGATATGAGTGTTGAGCAGAGGCACCATGCTGGCAACATCTGTTTGCCACTCTTAAAAACATAAAAACTGGCCATCCGAGCCGAGTCCGCGACCAATACAAGATTTTTAAGGCTGATAACAACACTAACATTTTATGATTTTAAAAATCAAACTGACCAATAGTTGTTTTTTTTTCTTTAGGATGGAAGAAACATAAACAGCTTCCCTAAAATGTATTTGTTTGTTCTTGGGTGGGGAGGACAATGTAATGCAGCTTAAAAATAACCTTGTTTTATTGCCACAGTAACTCGTGGATTACTCAACTGGCTGCAAGCGCGTGTTGCTGACAGGGAAGTTGCAAAGTCCCCTCAGCTGGGCAAAGTATACAAGATCAACATTCATAGCATGATTAAAAGTGTTTCTCCCATCTCTTCTTTACTCTTTAAATTTTCATTTCTCTGCTGTTATAAATGCTGATACTGATATATGAACAAATAGCTCATTTCAACTGATATATATCGGCTCCCCTGGTACATCAACTGGGCCCTAGCAGAGTGTAAAAAAAGTAAATACATAACTACACATAACAAATTGTTTGTTTGCCTAAAATAAAATCAGACGATATATCAGAATTTTGGATTTGTAAACCACGAAATATCGGTATTGGTATCGGTCTTAAAAGTCCTATATCAAACAGCTGTAGTGGAGTGTTTCTTCTGTACATTTATAACAGCACGCAGATGTAGTTTGTAAAAACAAATCGACAGAGAGTGCCAAAGCCACTCTCCCTGATGGCAGATGCTTCCCCCAGGAGGGCATTACATCCTGCCACACCAAAAAAAAAAAAAAAACTGTGCTGATCCTGTGATTTCATATAAATTATTAAGGCAGCATTTAAGAGCTGTCTAGCTTCTAATTCTGAGCTCATTCAGACGATGCCTCTATGAGAATACTGTACATCTACTCTCATGCATATCAAGTTTTTCACCTCCAGGTAAACTGAGCAAATGGTATTCATGTTCCTCCTACTGTCTGAGCATCACGTTTTCTGTGAGTCACATTTACCCTGGCTCCATTCAAGCAGATGTTATTTTCTGTGACTTACAGTAGCAGCTCATATCCATAGAGAGAGAAAGAGAGAGGGGGGAGAGGAAGATGTAGAATCAGTGAGTCATGGTTCCTGCGAAGGCGACTGTAGGAAGCCTCTGTCGCCAGGATACCACCCTGATCTGGGATAGCCCTTCCTGGGTCCAGTAAATTAATGGTTTCCACACATCTCTTTTTTTTCACATATCCTCCACAGAGTCCTTTTGTTTCTGAACTCAAGAATCACTGATAGCACCGTCTGTCCTGATATTATAAACATCTAGATTTTTGTTTTGTTTTACTATAAAATCTTTGAAAAATGTTGTCATGCAGTTTAATTGCTGATGATTACACTGTTAACGTGTCCACATCCAGTTCAGTAAATGCAAGAATTCCAGCTGGAAGTGTGTAGCAAACGGCTATGCTCAGTATACATTAACAAACAGGACTGAACGGTATTGTTTTACAAATAATTTTGAAATCACAGGACGTCAGAGGAGAGAGGTACAACAGTGAGTATCTATAGTCATCTGTAAAACACGGTGGAGGTGCTGTCACGGTTTGGGTCTGCATTTCAGCCAGTGGTGTTGGAGATCGGGTCAAGATTTAATTATAAACACAGAATAGTGTGAACACTGTGCAGTACCATCTGGAAAGCATCTGATTGACAGCAGCTTCATTTCATTATTACAATTATCCCAAGCACACTGGCAACACATTCAAAGCATACCTAGATAGAAAAACACACAATGGAAGAGCAAAAAAACAAAACAAAAGAAGAGCTTTGAATGTGCTTTAGGAAGCCTGCAGAACTATTCCTGAAGACTACTTCAAGAAATTACTAGACAACTGTCTAAGAGAGCTCAGGATGGGTTGAAGAATAAAGGTTTTACTGAAGTTCTAATGAAAAACAATGCACCACATCAAATATTTGCCTTATATACTCTATTTCCATCTACAGTAGTATCTACTTCCCCTTTTCCTAGAGAAATATAAGACTTTTGCACTGAACTGCATTTGAGCTAATTATTAAAAAAAAACACACCAAACAAACAAAAAACCAATTACGCGATTTTAACTTAACGTTTTTGAAGGGCATCTGTGATTTTTATAAAAACTGTTTTATTGATTTAAGTATTTATCTCTTAAGCCGTTTGTCAGGTGCAAAAAAGGTCTTTACCTGACTGAAAATCATGATTCAATATTCTGTACACATCCATAAGTGCCTTTCTTGCTAGCTGCACATGCGCATTATCGCCTTTGATGTCTTGGCACTTAACCTAGCCTAGCTTTTGGGGTCACAAGCAACTTAGGGCCCCAGTGGTGGCATGGATCCTGGACAGCGTCGAATAAAAACTGTATATTTATTTGCAATTTTTGTATTCCTAAGTAATTAGTGTCATAATTAACTTTTCTGAATAACTCAGTTTGGTGACTGAGCTTGATTCCCAAAACTAATGGAGCCTCTCTGACGCCACTCCACCCCTTACAAATGAAGCCGAATGGTTTAGCCCACCCATTAACGAAAGGGAAGAAGGAGAGAAGGAAGAAAACTGAGGAAAAGAAAAAGGTAAGCAGAGCACTCCCCAAAGCTAGCATGAGTTGGTAGAGACAGTGAGAAACAGGTGAAACTTTAGCAGTAAGCGTTAATGTGTCGTTTCAGGCTGATGAAACGGCACATTAAAATACCACAATGACACGTCTTATTAATTAAAATAAAAATAGGTGGACGCTTACGGCACTTATGCTGCTTTTGCTAGTTCTAATGAAACACCATGATCCAGCATTATAGTGAAGTAAATAACTCAAATAAACTTTCAAAGATGAAGTGTATCCAAGCGCCAGAATTTGAATGTTTGTTCCTCTTAGCAACTGAAATTTTCAGTTTTCCAACTAGGCCATCATTTTCCATCTCAGGAAACAAGAGTTTTACCGCAGAAATTCAACCGCTGGCTCCTCATAGGGTTTACTTTTGAGTAGAGTTTTTTCCTCTCATAAATTAAAAACTTCTTCTTTATTTCAAGTCAGTGAAGTTTATGTATTCAGTGCATGAAGTCTCCTTTACCCTTGGCTCAGCTCTCTCATGCTTGCACACTCTATCATTAATTTTTAATATTATTATTGTTATTATTAAAAGACTAACAGATATCTATCTATCTATCTATCTATCTATATATATATATATCTATAGCCATTTACCATCACACCAGCAGGCACTTTAGAATCATCAGTTAACCTAACGAGTATATCTTTGGACAGTTTCAATCGTAGCGCTGAGCAGGTTCTATTGGCTAACCTGTGTAAATAACTACCCTCTCGCAGTTTTAGTTGTATTAACCTAAATACCTCCGCAACAGAAGCTCAGAACTGAAAGATTGAAATAACAAAAACACAAGGAACTACAATTCATCCATGCATCTTTCTCCACTTATCAAATTCTGGGCTGTGGGAGGAGGCTGGAGTCTGTCCCGCTGTCACAGATTAAGAGGAAAGGTACATCCTGGACAGGTTTGGAAATTTATCACAGAGACAGACTAGCGTTCTTGCTCAGTTTGGAATGACTAATAAACCTAACCCTATGCATGTCTATGGACTGTGGGAGGAAGCTTGAGTATCCAGTAAACATGCAAAGTCCCCACAGAAAGGCCCCAGGTTGCATTCAAACACAGAACCTCCATGCTGTGAGGCACCACTGCTAACCATTGCATCACTGTGTAGCCCCCCCATCATCTTAAGTTATCTGCTGTACTGTTGAGCTTTATTTATTGTTGGCCCGGTGGTTTTCAAGCATTGTGCCGTGAGATAAATAAGCTGTTCTGAGGAAGTCGATGTGTTTCAGGCTGATGAAATGGTACTTCAGAATACCGCAACGACACTGCTGCTTAATTTAAATGGGGATAGATTTTTTAATTTAGCTTTTGCTAGTTCTAAACACCCACAGGCAGCACACTAGGATACACGTGTTACTGTATCTGTCTAATCTTTGTGTTTGAGATCATAAACTTAATTTAATGTAATGCATGTTTACTGCACAAGATTATCAAGATAATTACAATATTTACAGTTATTATGGTGTGCCTTGACCTCTATATCTTGACCCCAAAGCCTTGAAAATAGTATTAATAGTTTTTCAGAACAGTCAAAAGACTCCTGAGAGATGTGGATCACCAAAGGAAGGGGGCCACAGACACTGCTTATTATAGGGCCCAGAGTTCTGTGCTACTCCCCTGGTACTATTATTTATGTCTATATTCATATTAAGCTTTAATTGATGCTAGAAACCTTTTTTTTTGTTATTAGAATTAGGCAAAGCCCAAAATGAATAAACTGTATGCTGAAAGCAGTTCTGTGTTGTGTCATGGGATAGTGAAGCAGCAGCCACCCACAGTGTTTTAACAATCATAGACACTCTGGTTTATGAGATGAGGTGTGAAAGGTTTCAAGCAACCAGTGGCTGAAAATGTAACAACAATATGTGTGATTATGTCCTCTAAAAATAGAGGTGTGAGTCTGACACAATATTGAAAAGCAGGAAACTGGTCACGTCCTCGTTGTCCGACCACGCTACCCTCATATGTGCTTTCCTTTACCTTCTTTTAAGAGAAACAGCATTTTAAAATAAAAATAATATTCTGTTCTATATTTTAAATAGAGAGCCACGAGTATAACTTGTGAAAATTTGGCACTTTTAATGCACCGCACATTGTACAGTCATTGATGTTTGGAATAAAAGTATTGATGAGACTGTTTCATTACACTTAAGATAATTTGATTCATAGTACCAGCAGTGTGTGCATCTTATTCTGCCCTCTTTGAAACAGTACTCCCTCATTAAGACTTATAATGGCAGTTGTTTGACTCTTTTTGCCATTAATTAGATAAACGCTGCATGCCCCTCCGTCTCACTGACTTGGAATGGATTTGTAGGAAGTCAGATGTTTGATTTCTGTCTCCAATAATATAAAACACATTCAGTAGACATTAGTGCAGTGTGTACTCTTATCAGAAGTTTCACTCTGTGTCTAAGATAAGAGCAGTTTTAACTATGCATGCTTGGTATATGGATCAGACGCCTGGGTATTTTAATCATGTTCTTAAAACGGTGTGGTAAAAAGAGAGAACACATCCTCTTTCAGTTAGGTTTTACATTTCAGGAGTAATGGAGAAATCATCTTGTCCATACTAGATTATTAATTTTGGGTAAACACAACGTCAGATGCTGCACGAGGTCCTCGGGTCCTGCAGCATCAGTCTTTTTCTAATTGCACTGTGACCAGATTTAACATAGCTGAACTGAAGCTACACACACTGGAAGTGATTCGCAGCGCCATGATGGAGAAAAGGAAGCGGCCAGGACCCGAGATAAACTTTTCTCCTCTTTATAGTTTGCGACTGCTAGTAAAAGAGAAGAATAAACTCGATTGACTTATGAGTTGGTATTAAATATATTTAATATTTAATGAGCCTTGAATGTCCACAAGCAACCAGATCTCAGCGTCAAAGCAATCTGCAATGAACGAGCCACCTCTAGAGGCTTATAGATTTAGCTTTTTGGAATTTTCGGACCATTTTCTGACCTTGTGGGTAATTTGCTGGTATTCCCACTCTTGGATGTACAAAATTCCTGTTTTTATAGAGGTGTTCATACTTACTGATGATCAGTTTATCACAAGCAATTGATTTGCAGCACCTGGTTGCTAAGTACCCTGTTAAGTCCTGTGGAAGTACGCTGTACTTAGTTTTTCACATATTGTTCACACATATATATATTACCTAATATAATGAATATTCTGGACAATTGACAGTCAAAACCACATATTTAATATATCCCCTCTGTAAGAATTATTTTTCTGAGATGGTTAAATTTTCCACTTATCTAGTAGCAACTTCAGATGCACTGTATATCATATACCACCAACTGGTTTCGAGCTACATGTGTCAGGCACCTCCCTCCACCACTGGAGAAGAGATAACTCCAGAGATTTGTTTATTTGTAATCAGATTACTGTTTTTCATTATTATCGGCTTTGGGGATCATCTCCTTTTGGTGTCAGTGCAGCTGTTTAGGTTAATAGGCTGCTTTATTAAGTGCTGTTAATCCATTTCCAAGGGGACACGGACAGATGTGGTGACTTCAGACTTTTCTGCTGCAATTAATAGTGATGTTCGTGCATCAGGGCGGAGCTTAAATTCAGCTGGTTTTTCAGGAATTGGAAAGCACCGCCTTTGATTCTGATTGGCCTGCCTTTGTTTGAATGGGTTATATTTTTCTTAATCTTTTGGTCATCAGCATTCATTCACCCCACTCGCCCAAAATTTGTGGAATAAGACAGCAGTTTGAACTGTTCTATTCATGTAGTGTGTGTGTGTGTGTGTGTGTGTGTGTGTGTGTGTGTGTGTGAGTGAGAGAGAGAGAGAGAGAGAGAGGGGTAGGTTATCATGCAGGCAGGGGAGGGGCCTGGATTTCATCTCTGATTTGCGACCATCTGCCTCCTCCAGGCAGCTGCTGGCCCGATCCAAGCATAACCGCCCCGCCTGTCCTTTCCCAATGCCCCACGGGATTTATGGAGAGGTCACCACTGCTGCTGGAGAGACACTGCCACCTAATACTCTCAAACAGTCAGCAGCAATGATCACCTACACATGCATGCTCACTGATGGGGAGAACAGATGTATGGAAATGGAGGATACAAATGAGTCTCTGGAAGCATTATTAGGATCAGTGTACGAAGCCTTTGCTCGGTTTTAAAATTTAAAAATGATGCATCAACGTGGTCAGAAAAGAGCTCCACCTAATTCAACAAGACAAAAGGAAGGAGAGAGAGGGGGGTTGACAAGGGACTGAGAATGGATTTCCCCCTCTGTGTTGCCATGGTGACGGCAGTGGATGGTGGATGAATGATTTCCTGTACAGCTGTGTAGCTCGGAGGGGAGAGTGCGGGAAAGAGGTGGAGCTCGCTGAGGAAGGCTTCCATGTTTCCCCTTAATTTGTGCATCAATGATTTTGTGGTGATTTGTTTTCAGCCCGATGTTGCATATTTGAATGCAATAGAAAACACAGTTACAGTTCCTCCTACTTCAAAGATTTCACCTCTTGTAGCCTTGCTTGCTTCTTGGGGGCTTCTGCTGATATTGATTATGAGATCTGGTGACTGTGAGGCCGTTTGAGTACAGTGAAATCACCGTCATGTTTGAGTAACCAGTTTGAGATGATGTGAGTCTTGCGATGGAAGCAGTGTAAACATCTGAATATCGCAGCTGAAATGGAGAATTACAATTCTGTTGTCCAATTTTGTTTAACCTGTGACCTGTAGCATCAGTTTAGTGACAGGAGTAGCATCCAGTGTGCTCTTGTAGCTCATCTGTTCCACACTTTGAGATGTTGTGTATTCAGAGATGCTCTTCTACATACCTTGATGATGACAAGTTGTTAATTGAGGTTACTGCTGCCATCCGATTAGCCCAGGGCAAGTCTAGCCATTCTCCTCTGACCTCTGGCATCAAAGTATTTTCACCCAGAGAGCTTCTGCTAGCTGGATTTTTTCTTTCTCTGTAAACTCTAGAGATGGTTGTGTGGGAAAATCCCAATAGATCAGCAGTTTCTGTGATTGTCTGATAGATATTTACAGAAGTGTAGCTTAGAATTAAACACTGATTGTCAGCTGATCTGCTTATTTCGTTGCTATTAATACTGACTGCAATTCATAGTATAAATTATTGGGATAACCATTTTCTGTGAAAATGAAATGTATTTTTAATAAAACATGTAAGATAAAAATACGAACAGTATCAAATCAGATTTCTGGGCTTGCCAACTCCGGGAAAAGAAACTGAAATTCAGATAGTTTAAGAAAATGGACATCACTCTACCTGATGTAGTCAATCACTATGTCACCTAGATTTATGAGGTACAAATGAGGATGACAGGTAACTAAGGTCGGCTGAAGCTCTGATGTTAATGGTTTTGTTAATATTAAGTTGTAATAGTGTCCTTTTATGTTCAGATAGCACACTTTAAAATAACGCTTATATGTATGGTTTTACAAAAAAAAGTTGGTGTGAAGGCAAATTTGAGGCCAGAGGACAAAAGGAACAGAGCTGTTTAATTATCATGAAATATTGCCACCCTCAGGCCAAAGTGAGACTTGCATTCCAGTGAGTGTAAACCACCAGAGGGCAGCAAAAACTAAGGGAACATTTTGTACACCACCTTCCAAATGTAAAGTTTTATACTTAAAGAGTTAAGATTTTAGCTTCCAGCTGGCAATACTCAAAAAAATGAAAATGACTTGACAACATATAATTGGTAGATAAATGTACCTATTTATTGGATATTGAGGGCATTAGTACCAAGAAGGCACGGACCAGACTTCATTATAACAAATCTTTTTTTTTTTCTTTTTTTTTTTTTTTTTGAACAACAAGGTGACAAAAAAATTTTTTACCTGCAGGGCGATCCTTTCACAGAAAGGATTATGGGCACAGACATACAGACTCTTACAAAGTGTAAGTATGACCATATAGCAGAGCCAAAGAAGTAAATCAGGAAGACTTTAAGGACATGGGTTATGAATGTATGGCTATGTACCTTAACACATGCTGTTTTAATATAAGAAACATTGCGGTCCTTCAAAATAGACATTTTCAGTTAATGAGTAATTATATAAACAGTTAAAGAAAACAAACAGTATGAAATATAGAAGTTGATTTAATTACACAGCTTTATTAAATCCATGTATTTGTTATGTATTGCATAAAAATTCTCATTGATGCTGTCTGATAGACTGTGTTAAAATAGCGTTTTTAAGCGCAGGACACTTAAAACCATGATAAATGAGTTTTAAACTCTCAGCTAACGGTTCTTACACTGCACGTGTTTGCTGACTGCAACAACAACCAAAAAAAAAAAGAAGAAGAAGAAGAAGAAGAAAGAGGGCAGGTGGGGTTAAACTGAGGGGTTTGATTTAGCCAACCCTATAACTTTAAATTTTAAAATGGCAATGAACACTTCCTACACCCTCATGTTGAATGAATGTGAGCTGGCAGGTGGATGGACTGCCAGGATAGTTGTTCTTTGTGTCTTTTAGCTAAGCTAAGCTGTAGCTTTATAGCAAAATGATCCTACATCCTTATAAAGCAGCGTTTTTTAAAATTCATGATCCTCAATATCTAAAACTGAACATTTCCACCATTTCTCCTAATCTCATGATTAAAAAAAAGAAAACTGTTGGATCAAAAGCAATAACTGACTGACCTCCTCCTGCTCTCATTCATGCTGCTCAGTGGGGCAAAGAAAAACGGAAAAATTAACCCAATAAAATAGTTTGGAAACATCGGTTCAGGGAAAGAGTCTCCATTTCTGATGAAAAGATGTCATCTCCACAACCAACTGCCTTACAAACCGCAGTGGAAACAGTGCCACTTCTAGAGTATTGAAATCTTGAGTAACGGTCACATCTCTTGAATCAAACCGACAATAAAACCTGTCTTTCTTGTTCAGAGCCACATGTCCTTAATACTGTCACCTACACTGGCTTGTAATACTGAATGACTTTAACCTTAAACAGATTAAGTGTGTAACATATACAGTTCATAAAAAATACAACATATAAATTGATTTTTAAGAGAAAAATGTAACAAATTCCAGTTTAAAACAATAGCTGAAACAAAAGGATTAGAAGAGTCAAAGGAGAATGTATATGTATGCGTCAAAGTGTGGTTTGTTTTGGCTGACAGCCAGCCCGGCTCCATTTTGAGGCTAGATTACAGGGAAACTTTTGTGGCCGCAATCGCAGAGCGAGTCAGAACACGTAGGAACTCACCCGACCTCATTCCTCCTGGGAAACTCGGCTGAATTTGACAGGACACAAAACATTGTGAAATCGGGATATTTTTAACATTTAATTGCCGAAAAACTAGCTTGACCTCTGTGTTTATGTGTGTGCGTGCGCAATGTTTAAAAAATAAAGCAGAGCTTGAGTTCTGATGGCTTGGATCTAAGGGTGAAGGTGTGTGATTGTCAAGGCGCGAGACTGACACCTGCATAGTGTGATAAAGGCACGTCGGGTTTGTGTTCAAATGATTAAAAAGTCCAGTCTGTGAGGGGGGTGTTGGCACACTCCACTTCCAGTTGAGGTAAAATGAAGTGGTGGAGCAGAAGAAGAAGAAGAGAGGAGGAAGGAGGCATGGCCGCTCTCACACAGAGGATCGTAGGTCCATGTTCCCTCCCTGCATGACTGAAATGTAATGTTCCACCACACTGGATGTAGAGACAGATGTGGTTTCAGTTTATTTCCATCTCGTCTTTGGTTTGTAGCTCAGCGTGATTACTGTCCTTTGTGTCCTCCACAGAAGATCTTTGAAAAGCTTGTCAGGTGCATTAATCTGTCTGCTGTAAACCTACATGCACAAGTCTTCTGATGACTTTGTAAAGAAGCAGATCAGTTTGGAGGAGACTGAATTAAATAAAATCTTTTTTTTTTTTTTAAAGATGACACAATCCCTTTTGTTTCTTTTGACCTGGGGGTGCAGTTTTTTTAGTTCTTTTGAGCCCAGTGTTTGTTCTTAAAGTCTGATTTTCAGACAGAAACCTCAATGTCTATTGATTATTATGTGTTATGTGAAACGTCTCGAGTGGTGCTTAAAAGGGGCAGCTTACTTGTTGCCAGTTTACTCATCGCTACTATTTGCTGCCAAGAATAGAAACCAGCTCTGCAGCGCACCTCTCATCTCGTTCCCTGAGGCCTGAAACATCTCCACGTCTGACGTGGAGGAGCGAAAAGGGCACCCTGAGGTCGCCTACTTTGTGCTTCTGTCACACGACAAACTCGGGAACCTCATCGCTGGTCAGGTCCAGAGAGAAGTACTTGTTGGTTCTCTTGATGGGAAACGGGTGCTGCTCGCCAAGCATGCCGCCACGCTGATCAGCAAGGCCTTGATAGCCGCCGCCGCCGCCGCCGCTGCTGTCGCTCAGCTCTTGAGCGCAACCGAACGTGTAGCTGTGGGCAGTGTCCTGGCAGAGCTCCGCCCACTGCAGGCAGTCCTTCTGATAGAGGCGGATGTCGTCTAGTGATTGGCTGTGGCGGTCGGTCGAAGACTGAGGCTTCCTGCAGGCAGACGTCTGCATGGAAAACAAGTCAAATTTATGAGTAAAAACGTAGACAATCAAACACAGATAAGTTATGAAGTTTGTCCAGGTGTTTCTTTATAGTCACTCTAAACCCTCTGCTTTACTTCCTTATGACTTGTATGTGCAGTGGCTTTAACTACCTGTGGCAAAGACTCGATGCTCTGTCCTCTCATTTTCACGACAGTCTCAGAGGAGCTGGATGTGGAGGAGCTAACATCTTTTACAATCAATCCTGCAAAAAGACAAACTTTTGAGATGCATTTTGCTACCGCCTCCTTAAAAACAGACAGGTGGCATTAATTGAATTAACTCATTCCACTTTGGGGCTAATTCCCCTGACTGCAGAGAAACTGTACCTGAATATCCGTTGGACTGATCAGGTGACATCGTCAGCATGTCCTCGGTAATGTGGATGCACATCTCCTGATCCAGGGCCATTTCATGAAGCTCCTCATAGTCTTTGGGGTCATCCACCAGCATCTCAATTTCTGCAGAGTAAAATGTTTCTGAATTATTATCTGAGATAAACAAGTCTTCTCACTTTCTCTGGAGCAGCACTACTGGAGTATGATCATTGCTTTTTTTTGGTAATATCAAGTCCCAGAAATCTAGCAAGCCATCAGCATGTTAACTCTGATCAGGCAGGTCTTACAGCATTTTATTTTGAAAACTGAAGAGAAATTTTTTCCTGTGGATTCTTATATAAAAAAGCAAAAACTTTATGAAATGAATCTACCCCTATATTGTTGAAGGGAAATCTTACCTGGACTCTAAACACACAAAATAGATAAATGTAAATACTCATACCTTCATCATCTAGGTTGCGTTCCTTGCCGCTGCTCTCGATGCCAGAGGTGTGCGAGCTCCCGTGACTGGTTGTGGACGAGCTGCAGGTGCGCAGGGGTCTGTGCGGGGCCTGGCCGGGGGCCCTGAAGCTGTCCGCCTCAATGCCGGAGGTGTGCGAGCTGCCGTGGCTGGTAGTGGAGTGGCGAGACAGACGCTTGTGATGAGACGTGCTGCCTGCGCTGCTGCCACTAGCGCGGGAACGCTTGTCCAGATGGTCCATGTCTAGTTCAAGAGCATCGCTGATGTATGACTCCCGGTACTGCTTCTTCTCTGAAGTGGGGAAAGAAAGAAAGAAAGAAAAAACAGGTAGTTTTTAATATCTAAACCAAACACACTTCTGTTCAAAATGCTATATCCATCTCAAAACACAAATTTACGTACTCCAGGCAACCAAAAAAACAGGAAGCATCAGCTCTCTTTTGTCTTATATTTCTGAAGAAGTACCTGATCAAAGGGTGTTTACTGTTGACAGAATAATTGGCGCCAAATACCTTCGTTCTCCTCCAGTCGACGGACTTGTTTGAGAACCGGCTGCAGGTTCATGTAGAGCCGGTGGCTGTTGCTGAGCAGCTGCAGGAGGTGGCGAGACCGCATAGGACATCCTGTGTAGTAGATGAGTTTACGAGCCGAGGGTAGACCGTCAGGAAGGATTTCAAACTTCTTCCCCTGGGAGTGTGGAGGGAGGGGGGAAAAGAAAACACATGAATGTTGATTACAGGACTCGGTGATTTATAGCAGTTAACAAAACACGATTATGAAATTGGAATGTGAAATTGTGACTAAGTGCCAGGGAGGCCTGAAGGCGAGCATTAGCCAAAGAACAAAGTCTGTTCTTGAAAACTATTTTGTAGCTGAACACAAAGCAACAATCACTTCATGAATCTGTTCTTCATTTCCCAAACCAGAAACTGAAACTGTGCATTTCTCAGCAGTTTGGTTGTTTTTCCAGTCAGAGGACATATTAGCTGGATGCTCGGAAAAACTAAAATGGTGGGTTTGTGCTTTCTCCTGCGCCTTTTGGCAGAGGCTCGACACAATAACAGCTGTCTTTAGTGTCAGCAGGGTTGTTTTCAACACAGACCTATAAACATTTCTGCAAGTGTTTAGCGTCTGACCTCGAGAAAATGCAAATAGCTATGCTTTCGGACTACGGGACAGAGCATTACTTTATTTAGACAAATACTTTTAAAGAAAGCTGCTGAACTGAAGTATGTTTAGTGGTTATTGTTGGTTATTCAGCTTTCAAGAAATAAGCTCATAAAAAATGAACTGAGTTCTTTACCGGTGGCTTTCCTACAAAAGCCTTTTCTGTGAATAAGATTTCCTCTTTAAATCTGTGGGAGAGGAGAAAAAGTCTGGGTGGGAAAGTGCGAGAGAAATTTGCTGCCATCCTTCAAACTGAGTATTTATCTTTAACCTCAAAATGCTACTCTGCAGATCCAAGAAACCACCACTAAAACAGTGAAGTCGTACTGGGCAGCAGCCAGGTGTGAACGAGGCGAACTCGGTGAGTCCAAGGAGGAGGCAGCTGATGCTGAGCATTAAATCTCTTCTCTATGAACTGTAGTTATTCTTCCCAGGCAATGCTTTTATCTTAAACCTTTGAACCATCCACTGTTTTGTTTGGTTCGAGCTCCTTTTATTTATAGGCAGAGGGGAGAAAAATGGATAACAACCGCAGACTGCGCACAAAAGATTTTATGTGGCTGTCACATCAGCTGTTGGTTGGCGAGGTTCAGGTGTGAAGTCTTGAATGGAGTATTTTAGCTCTCCGTATGTGACAAGTGAAGAGTACACGCTCTTGAGCCCTTTTTCCAATAGTACCTAACTGGATCAGCTTGACACCACTCCGGCTCGACTCATTTTCCATTACAATCGAGTACCACCTAATGTGCGAAGGGTCATTATAGCAATGCAGCCAAGCGTTTCTTGATGTCATTTGTATGCGACATGAACGCTACAACAAAGGTGGATGTCGAGGCGATGGTATACCTGCTGCTCAGTCTGTGGCTTTTGGTCAGACTCTGGGACTATGGCATTGTTTCTGTGTAGCCATTTCCTTTGTTGCTGGGTTTCAAAAATAGCTGTTTTGATTTTCGTGAAGGTGACTTATCGAACAACGCCACTAACTAGCCATTTGGTGGCATGAAGTCTGTTGACGTTACTTGGATCGCTTGGAACCCCAGTCGAGTAGGTACTAAAAATTTACCTGGTACCAGGTACAATCACCTAATGGAAAACTCTAAAAATCATCTCGAGCTGTTCCAAGCCAACCCGAGCAGGTATTAATGGAAAATGGCTATTAGGGTAGTAATTTGTCACACGGTAGGCCAACCCTAAACCACACACTAATTCTTTCTTCCTTTTTCATTCTAATGGAGCCATATTTTAGAAAAGTAACATCACCTTTTATAATAAGACTTAAAACTAGAGATTGAGACCATTAGCTCATCAGGAAAGAGTTTATTGAGGCAAAAGAGCAGGTTTGTATTCCCACAGACATCTATACAAACACCCTGCCAATATATCAGCCAGTATCAGTACTGACAGCTGATAAATGAAAATTAGTAAAAAGAAAAGAGGAGATGGGGAAACACGCTCTTCAAACATGTTGTGAGTGTCGATGCTGCATCGTTTGTTCAACAGGCATTTATCTTTAAGTTGAACTCTCTGCAGCAGGTCTATGGATGATTAATATGAAGAGGGATGTGTGGGATATGTTTGGTTTTGATTATGACATCAGTATTTATGACTCTGTGAGGGGTGCTTCTTTTTTTTTTTTGCAGAATAATATCTCAGTCAGGTTTTAAGTAGGCAAAAATAATCTGACACCCAGGAGCAGGTATAGTGGATGAACAGCTTGCGTGACGGTAACTCTATTCAAGAACAAACACACACAGCAAAGAGCAGACTGGTGTCGAGTGGCAGATTGTTAAGAGGTTTTCAGAAGCCACAGCTTTTCTTGATCTGTGCACTGTACATGATCGGGTCATCTAAAGCTGCTGTACAACTTTCTGAATCGTTGCATGAAAAAAGACCTCCCGAGCAGGCCACACACATCGAAATCTCCCAGCAACACCAACAACTCCTCATACAGACCAGCATCAACCAGAGCAGTAGCGAAGGAAAAGCTGGCCTGACATCCAAGAGCACAGGACATAAGGGCAATTACTTAATTTCAGCTTTCAAGGGGAGGAGATGAAATGCTCACTGGCTCAAAAAAAATCTAAATGCAACTTATTCCCTCAGAAAAAACCAGAATTCCACCCTGTTGCATTAGTGAACCATGAGCATACTCTACCCTTCCTGCTTTAAACTTTTATACAAAAAAGGGGGAGTTTTAGCCATTCCAAAAGCCAAAATCCTGAATCGGAAATCCCCCTAAAATCATCACAACATCTGGTGCTTATTGACCCATGCGCCCCTGTGCTTGCATCCTTTTCTGGTTTGCCTGTAGCTGCAGCGGTGATGGCAGCAATGCAGGATGACGTGACTTGCGGGTGGGGTGGAGGAGAAAGCCTGTTATTCAGAAGAAGGGTGGGACAGCGCCTTCAGAGGCCTTTTGGGTCTCAGTCAAACCACAGCCACGCCACGGCTTGTTCGCTGTCACGACGGTGTAGATGGCAGACGCAAGAAAACCACCCAAAAAAACAAGACTGTAGAAAACAGGAAGTCTCCACTGTGAACTGTGCAGCAGATACAACGGCTGCTTACTCCAAAATTAGACCAAACTAAAACCCAGTCTCAGACCAAGACCTTCAACTTTCTGGGACAAAGAAACCACATTTCTCAGAGACCTTACAGCCTGTAAAGTCTGCCTCATTGTATAAAAACAACAAAACAGCCAAATTTAGAGTCACAAGGAGCCCATTTTTGTGTAACAGCTGTGATGAGCAATAAAGACCTCTTGGGATTGTGATTAATAACAGACTGGCAGAAAACGTGAAGCCGTCAAGAGTGAAACAGATATACAGTAAGCTTCTCTGCTCTCCTGTGATAACAGAAACCCTATGGAAGTAAATTGCTGCAGCGCTCAGCTTAACAGCAAGCTGAGTCAGAGCAGAGATGAGGAGATTTAACAGGATTTCCTTTACAGAGCACAGGGACCACAGTGATAACTGATCAAAATGGATGAATCGAGGGACATGTATATCATGAAACAGAAAATCCTGCTGCTCATTAGATGAAAAAATGCCTGTAGTTTACAGTATGTGGCTCTGCATGTGTACGTGTGCAAGGAGAGTCTTTAAATCCCTGATTAGTTCCAGAGGACTGGGAGGACTAAGATAAAACAGCCACAAGGAGGAAAAAATCCTTACGTAAAAGTTTCCGCGACCCTAAGCAGGAGCCGGGCTTTCACATACATCACCATAAGCAAGGGGATGGTTGTGTTTCATCATCACAGAAATTATTTTTCTTTTTAAATCCAAAAAAGTAAATTGCAGGACCTGTGAAGAACATTTCTCTGGGCTACGTGTTTTGATGAGACATCTGACTCACCACAAATACCAGTTTTCCCACATTGGTCCAAGGGAAGTCGTACAACAGCTGCCTCACAGAGCCGACATTCTGCAACACAGAAGCACAAATGCATGGATGTCGACTTATTATTCACTGCTTCACTGAGTGAATGGGTTAAATGCAGAGAGGAATTTCCCCACGGGGATCAATAAAGTACACTTTCTTTCTTTCTTTCTTTCTTCTATTACAAATCAAAGTAAACAAAGAATGTATATTGTATATTCCCTGACCATTTGGTGAGTGGCTGCTGGCTGTTGCCAGGTGAAACTGGTTGTAAACAGGGTGCTGCACCAAAAAAATGTTGTGACTGCTTTGGTCACTAACAATTGCATAATTTCACTGCCACTTTAACTGGTATAAGAGTCTTCAAAGCAAAGTTTGCATCTTCAATGCAAAATTCTGGCAACCACAGCAATCTGTTTGCAACCAAAGCAATCACACAGAGGTGACTGGTGCAGAACCGTATACTGATTGGCAAGCAACTTCCAGCAACCACTTGTCAACCAGTCAGGGAATAAACATTTTTCTCTTGCTGCCTCTGGTTGCCAGATGGTCACCATGGTTTCTAGGTGCGATTCATGATGACAGCGTACATGAGTCATATTAAGTTAATGTGAAGCATGAAACCGTATGAAAGGCACTGAAGGCAAAACCACCTGAAATCTGAAAAGAAATGACACTAATAAAGTTCAATATTTTTGGAATACTTGGTTTCATAAATTAAACAAAATTTAAAAAAAAATTAAATACAATTTGGGACTTGCCTCTATTAGCAATTAAGGATTGATAGATTTAGGTATGATTTATTATTCCTGGATATGATTTTGTCTGGTTATGTTATTTTGTGTTTAAAAGCCTAACTGTATGTATACAAGAATACAAAAAAAGTAGCTATGTTGATTTCTAATTAAGGAACAGTACCTGGAATATTTGAATACCACGTAAAGTCAGGCCCAATGTAAGAGATGCTTCGACTTCTTTCTTGTCCTGTTGAAAATATTAAGTTACACGATAAGAGGGGGAAATTAAGGAGAAAATGCTGAAATCAAACCAGCTGTCCATGCATGTCCATCTTTGCCTAGCCATAACATAACAATATAACATACAACATATCACTATCTTGGTCAGAAACTAGATTGATTAGAAGCATTTTTCACCTTATAGAGTCTGTAGTAGTGGACTGTGACATCATCAAGCTGGGCGCACTCCTTGATATACTTGAGGTGTGCCTCTGAAGCCGTGAGAGCGAACTGGTCTTTGTGCATGTTTGGGATATGCCTCAGAATGTACTCACGGCCACGCTTGGCTATCACCTGAGTAAGGAGAGAGAAGTGGGGGAGAGAGGGGGGTAGTCGTCAGGCTTGGCTGCCCTGAAGTTGTGCTGAGTTATTACAGCCGACTGGCGGCTTAGGTTGATGAGGGTGATGAAGCTGCCTGCCGCAGGGCAAACAGATGTCAACCTAAAGAGACTGAGCGAGAGCCAGAGGCAGCAACCGGAAACACGCGCGCTAAGCTTTGTGAGCCCCTTTTTGAAGATTTAGTAAGCTTTCTAAGCACCTAAATCTGGGCAAGATTTACAGAGGGTAGCGTACGCTGTTCATTTCCAACAATTTCCTGTCACTGCTGGCTCCGAGTAGTGATAAGGAGGCAGGAGGCTAATGACGGGAAGTGGGGGCAATCAGATGGGTGTGGCTGCCATATTCAGAGGGATGGTAGTAGTGGTTGGGGAGGCAGTGATGCCAGTTTTTAAAAGTGCGTGTGCTACTTTCAGGGACAAAAATAAACTGAAGTGTTCCAGTTCTCATTATTTTCCATGCTAGGCTATGGAGCTGTTGCTAAGTGTTTGGTCAGCATGACTAATGGAAGGTGCTAAAACATACTCTACACCCTGCAGGCCAGGAACACTGCTTGACAGCCTAAAATCTCATTTTAACATAATGCCCACTGTACCTGCAGCTTCTCAGCTAGTGATACAGCAGTTTGTGTTCTTCTTTCAGTCTTATTTCCGGCAGGCTGTCCACACAATGATCTGACAGCTTGTGTTTCCAACTTCTAACATCACTTCTAAGATTTTTAAGCATATGCCAAAGCTTTCCACCAGATGGCAATTAAATTAGGATACAACTATAAAAAAGATTCTCTTGTCCCGGCACTCAACTTTACATTTTATGCATCTTTTAATACTGATATACTTTATACTTTTATACTTTGAGTTGTGCACATGTTGCCAGTCCAAACACATAACTCCTCACATAACATAGCATCACCTAATGCATAAGAAATATGGTCTTAGAACCACAGAAGTCAAACAAAAGTTAAATGGCTATCATTTGATTAAGAGAGACTATACTTCAACTTCTGTATGTGATACTAAGGCAACTAACTATCAGTGATAAATTCAGAACAGCCTGTGAGTGTGCAGGATAATAGTCATTTATCTTAAATCATAACTTAGGTTTGACATACAGTACGTTCCAAATGCAGTACATGTTAGACAGACTCACCCATGGGGGGAAGTACGCTTCAGGTTCAAAGTATTTCCCAAAGTGCTTGTTTCGTTTGAAATTGCCGAGGTCAGCCTGCAGGGCAAAGGCTGCCAAGAGGAAGTAGGCCTCCTCCCTTTGGATACACTGAGAGAGAAGCACCTGTTTCCTAAGGTGCCAGTAGTAGTAGTACCTGGCCACCCGATCGCTGCAGGGCAGAAAGAGCAGATTCAGCCAGCTTCAAAGATAACTGGGGCTAAACAGAATGATCTTTGTGGAGTCTATACAAATATCCTTATTATTCACACATAACTTGACTCAGCATGCAAATAAACAAGCAAGAGGCTATACTGACCTGATCAATCGTCCATTCTCAACATAATACTGAGCTCTGAAGTGAATGATCATTGGAGGCCCAAAGTGATCAATGCCCTGCAAAAGCCACATGTGGAAAAATGTGTTTATATACTACAACCAGCATCACTGAACGATTATAATCAATCTACAAAAATGAACTGGATCAACTCTATAGAAAAGGAGCAACAGGTAATTACTTAATTACTAAGTTTTTGTAATACTTGGGAGTGAGAAGGGAAGCTCATTACCACGTCTCATGCCCAGATGTTGACCAACTTGGCATTAACACTGGCATTAAACAGCTAGCCTGGCTAGTTTGACAACCTAACACAGCAACTCCCTGAAGTCTAGTCGTTAGACTGAGGTTTCCAGGTGTGGTACCATCTTGGATGTACAGACACTTTTGCCTGTGCACACAGTTGTATCTGGTGTTACAGCCAGAGATTCTGCACAAATCTCCAGGTGCATGCAGTACTGTGCAAATGTTTTAAACACTTTATATGTTTAGAGCAATACCACCGACAGGCATGTGATCCAAAATCATTCTGCAATATGACAACTGTCAAAAAACAGCCAGTAGACTGATAAAGAACTCCTCTATCTTCAGCTTCGAACAGGGAGCCTTACAGCAGACTGATCCCAACAGAGCCCTGAACTTAACATCACAGTTAGTCTGCGATTACATGAACAGGGCAAAGACATTAATACTGTCTAAATCCAGAGAAGAACTTTGTTGAGCCAATTTTACACATGAGCTCTAGACAATGTATGGGGAATTGGGCAAGGATATAATCCTGATACTGTGCAGAGTTGCTCTTTCACATATGTAGGAGATAAAAGGAAACTCTTTGCATCAGATGCTTTGTATCTACTAAAAATAATCCATTTGATTTTGGTTAAGGATTTCCCCACCTGTGAATTTTCCAGGCATCTACCCTGTTAACCTCTCTATTCACAGGCTTGGCCAGACAATTACAAGATAAAGTCAATCTAATGTCCATACCTACAGATTTGAACTTGTATGTTAGGCATATAGCTCCTCTGGATCCAAAAAAGGTCAGGGCTTTGAGCAGAACTGTATGCAAATACGCCCACGGTTTTTAGAAGGTAAGCAAGTAGATGGTAAATTATACCCATCTGACAAGGAATTTTAATTGTATAAATCATGTAAGTCCAGGTAGAAGATTCTTGGTAAATCCTTGGTTTTGATTTACATCTTACTGTCTTCTTCCAATTTCTACTGAAATTTGGGAGCCCAGCAAAACTTTTCTTACCTTGCTTGCTTCTCTCTTCCATTCTTTGGGACAGTACTTGGACAATTTCTGATCCAGCTCCATATAGATGTGCTCATTATCTGCAATGGGAGAGAAACAGCTTTAGCCCAGGAACTCACTGTCTGTGTCATCGGTGTGTGCACACCTGGATACATACATATATGCCTTTGTGTGTGTTGCTCAGAAAAATCACCACTGAATGAGCCCAGTTCAAAGACTGCCTCAGACCAGTCACATTAGACAGCCTCTGAGCTTCCCTTTGTACTCTGAGCCTTTCTCTCATTCTCTTTAACTCACGCTGTCATGTCTTAATCTTTTCCTAAAGTGACACCCTTCATAAGCTGCAGCCTGCTGATCTGACAACTCTGGGCTTCTATACAATTGAAACCAGCTGAAAAGCTAAAAGCCACATAAAGAGCAGGAGCAGCGCCTCTATGACAGAATGCCAGCACCTATTTTTATCAACATTATAAATATACCTGGAACTTGAGTGTTCGTTTACATGACTTGCACTTATAAAGTCAGCACATTAAGAAGCAGCACATTATTATAATTACCAGAATACAAAGATCCATTAAAATTCTTTTGTTTCCACATTGTTAGATTTCAAACATTTTCCAAGAAAATGCTGGTTTTACTTGGTGACAATTTGAGATCTCCACAGCTAAGACTTCTGCCGCCATTCTATTATTATTGAGCCAATTTATGTTTGGTTTGAGGCACTTGAAGAATCCAAAAAATATATCTGAAATACCCAAAGGCAATATCTGTTTCCAGAAACAATATTCCTATTACCAAGGATAATCTGCAGATGTATTTTTGTGGTTGCACATTAGTGGAAGTGGAAATGAACCAGGGGTTAGTGGGAAACTGTTTTTGTTTTTTTTGTTTTTTTTATATTTGTGTAAACTGACCTGTAAAATGTAATTTTGTGGCCTATAACGGCAATATAAATAGAGAAGGATGCCATTTCTGGCACACCGTGTGAATATTTAAATTACAGTTTGGCACAATTACAAACATACAGTAACGATATCTGGATGGCCTAAATATTTTCTGAAAACTCAAAATTAGCAACTCCTAACATTTCAGACGCTAGAACCACAGAAATCTTTTCCCTATTGCTGAAAACATTCACAAATTTTATTATTTTAAACCACAGATATTATCTAAAACTGAGTCTGGTGAAGATCGTCTTGTCAGGGGGACAGTGGGTGACACACAGGGAGTGGGTGGCCTCTGTTTGCTTTGGGGATTTCACGCTGTTCAGACAAGCACTTCAGGAATGTCCTACAATCAGACCCTTTGGCTCCGGCTCAACTGACCTGCTGTGCCACCATTGGCTCATCTGGCGGGCAGCTGTCTGAAAACACCGCCTTTTGCAATTTACTCTCCCTATGCAGCTGCCTACAACTGTCATCTGCTGTCTGCCACACCATAAAACAGACACAGTGACTCATTCCAATAGGACGACCCTCGCTGAGCCCCATCACTGTAAAAACAACTTTAACTTTGCCACACAATGGGAGGCAGTCAGGATGAGGAGGCCCTGGTTCCTGGGCAACCGCCATGACAGATATGTGAGAGATGCTACTTTTAGTACTAAGGAAAGTATCTGTCTGGTTACACTGGTTTTATGTGGCTCCTGATGATAAGCATACTTCATGATCAAAAGTACTATTTGTATAAAGACCCTAAGAATAATCATTCTGACTGATGAGCTCAACTTTGAGCTGCACACAACAAAACAGAATATATATATATACCCCTAAATGAAAAGTAGTCTTACTCTGAATAACACTGAGCCCAAACAGATGACAGTCCTTCAGCCTGAGGAGGTCACACACCTGGACCAACAGTTCCTGGCACAAACTCTTCACCTGGGGAGGAGATGTCAGGACAATTATTAGTGATCGCAATTAACTGCAAACCGGCGGTGTGTTGTATTTATTCTGCACTGTTATGAACCACTACAAAGACCTGGGGCATGCATGAGCAGCACTCTGCCTGCATGTTTATCATCCTATGACATCTTGTGCAAGCTTAAACATGTTGTGGTACCATGGTGTTAGCCACCAAACACAGGAAACTATAAGCAGATGGGTGATTGTAGATTGAAATTCTGGATCTTTTAACTTGAAGAGATTCGTGAGCTTTCTGAAATATTGACTACAATTTGCAATGAAATCAAAACTTCTCAATCTGTGCTTTTAGGTATAGTTCAAAAACTTTATTTACTTTGACACTTACAGTTAAACCTAATCCCAACCTTGAGCCAATGGCCAGTCGCACCAACTGGTTTTTACTAAGCCTGTACCAAGCAGACTTAATATGCTCTCCGAGCTTGTATTGTCATTTTCATAAGGCAGTTTCACCAGTGGTAAAATAAGAACATAAACAGAGCTATCTATCTAGCTATCTGGTGTTGGCCAGAGGAGCCGATGGTGCGATATGGCAGCCTCGCTTCTGTCAGTCTGCCCCAGGGCAGCTGTGGCTACAACTGTGGTTTGCCTCCACCAGTGTGTGAATGTGAGAGTGAATGAATAGTGGAATTGTAAAGCGCTGACCAGGCCAGAGACATTTCTTTGAAGAAAAAAAAAAAAAGATCCTGTAACAGTTATTGTTTTTGGAGAGAACTACCTTGTTTTTCCTTGCTTAGTTAGCATGGAAAGCACTGGGATCGATCAGCTGCTTGGCTGATAGCTCTTCATTAAGTGTAAATGTATACCTCAATCAGCAAACAGCTCTTTAAAACTTATTGTAAACTCAACATGATGTGTAACAGTAGAGATGATTTTGACTTCATGCCTGCTCCTGAAGGAGTTAAAAGCTTTTCATTTAGATGATGTTATGTCTACCTCTGAAAAACAAACCAGGCAGCTTTCAATCAGGAACCTACAAAACAGACACCTGTTTTCCAAGATAAGAAAACAAAAGGTAGCTCACCTAAGAAACACCTGGCACAATCAATGACCTATGTTACTCTGAGAGGTAAAGCGCTAAATAGTAGAACCTTCAGACAAAGCCGAGCAGTTTGGTCATTGACTTTCTTTCTACAGTCTCGCCCACAGACTGTATATAAAAGATGTGCATCATCTTTGTTTATGTTTCTAAATCTAATCTAGAAAATAAAGCTGCCTGTTTGTCAATTAAAGCATTTGAAGTGCACTACATTATTTCACTCATAAGTATTTCTTTACCTTAAAAAGTTTTTAGCTTTTTAAGATAAAAAGACATCTACTCACATTAACTATGACATTTAGTGTGTCATCATTGGGCAAAAAGACACAGACACAGCGGCGGTCCTGCATGGTTTTGTTGTTGTGGAAGTTCAGTTTGTTCATCTTCGTGTGGCTGAAACGGGACAGGCCTCTTCGCCTGCTATCAGGCCCTCCGAGGACCCACCTCCACCACCGACCAGACCTGCTTCAGCTGTAGCCCGGTATAGACGCACCTATGGGCTCAGCGGGACAAGCAGTGCTCACAAGACAGGGCATGGGGACCCGAGCTGCAGTCAGCCACTGTGAAGACACATCATAGAGAACAAAGGACTTGATGTTAGTACAGTCTGATTTATGCAAATGTATGAACTATAAAGATGTGCTCTGCAATGTGCGGAGGAGGCATGGCTGACATTTAAAAAATAAAAATCTGAATTTGTTTGAAGATCTAAATTATTATTTAAAAAGAGCAAAACTGTACTAATGAAGCCTAACAGGAATGAGAAATATAAGACAAATAAGGAGGGGAAGCACTCCTGTTCATTTCCATGTATATGTGACACCATTTCAGAAGACTATAAATGACTCCGGAGGAAGCTGTGGAGGTGGGTCTGGAGAGGAACTGATGACATGTAATGCTGGGTTAAGGAGATACTGACTAAGCCACTCACACTCCTATCCAATTTCAGTTTATGTCACCACCTTTCTTTAAAAAAAAAAAAACAACTCAATCTAGCTGCTATTCTCATCTTTGGCAAATGTAACAAACTGCAGCTTGAACAGCTGTCTATAAAAACCTACACAGGGCACTGGATGCTGACTGGGTGTCTGACTGTGAGCCAACCAGCTCCACATTTCCCTCCTGGCATTACTTTTGTCAACTCATTCAGTTCTGTTAAAAGCTTTTGGCTGTCTGACTTTCTTGAATTTTTCACCGTCTGCTGGAATCCAAGTGCAAGAGTCAGACTGTGGCAGTGTCTGCTCCATGCCTTCTTACTCAGTTTCCTAGAATTAAAGTCTGAAGATGCTGAACAGGAAATACAAACACTAAAAATATTCCCTCTCATTTTAATTTTCAGCAGTATTTTCATATAAAAGGCCAACTATAACTTTATTCTGTGTATGAACCTGAAGTCAGGTCATATGAAAACAGTTCCGATACTCTTTTTGAACAGCAGTGTGTTCCCTAGTTTCTTACTAAGTACTATAAATAGCAGTCTCTCACACAATAGGCATACCAACAGCTTTAACAGCTGTCCTGTGAGCAGCTAGTAGCTCACAGCTTGAATTACACCTAAGGATGTGTGAGACCTTCAGAGGGTATGAAAAGTCTCAGACCAGACCAAAGAAAGTTTGAGAACAATCAGTAAAGATTATCACTTCTTCCTGTTTAAAGTCACTCACCTTGAAGGCATGTTGTCATTACAAACAGGCAGGATGGGTAACAGAGAGGATCACATTACCATGTGAGAAACTATTAGCATTTAAAAGGATGCAGTTAAATAATACAAGATTCACTGACAGGGGGTTCAGCTTAAAGATTCAGTAAGCAGTACCTGCATGCCATAAACACTGCAGTATAAGCTCCCCATACAGCATTTTAGTACCACTTATAAAAACTAAGACTAAGTGAAAAAAATAAGTCTTAAATCTGTAAATTCCAGCTTTAACAAAGCAAGCACTACTGAAAACAACCCTGAAATTACTGAACTGATACCAATAAACAACATCCTTAACTGTAGAACTGCACTTCTGCAGCAAAGTCACCGACCATTCGTACGCCTGCTGTCGACATATAACACTGCTTTGTTTCTGCATAGACAAGGGGCATTGTGGGTAAAGCGCCCATAAATACACATACTGTTGACATATAGCATCAGTTCTCATTAAAGCCGGTCATTGGGTGTGCAGTGTAGCAGGCAACCAGCCACTCAGCAAAGTCAGCTGATGAGCCATGACTGGGGCAGCTCCCTGGTTGCTGCTGACCTTGACTAAACCTGCAACTGCACTGCACACACAAACACGCGTGTGTACAGGCAGACAAAATTAGAGACAAAATTTACAGTAAGAGCATTCATAAGGACACACACTCACACTGGGTATGTTCCTGGACTCTTGCAATGACCATATGTCAGGTGTTACTACAGGGCAGCTGAGCAGTGGGAAGGCAGCAGGGTTAATTAGACATGAGACCAATCTAACTGGATTACTACTCTCTATCATTGTTTCCTCGTTGGAGCACGAGTGATGCAAGTGACCCAGGACAAACACAATGTTTACAGAAAATACCGTGCTTAGCCAGAATGGCAGTGCATGGAAAACAAAGCCAAGGCATCTGTACATAGATAAAAAATACAGGAGGTTTTAATTTACATTACAGGTTAGCTTCAGAATTCTCCCAATCATAGCAGTACTGTAATACTAGAAGCATGCTTTAACTACAAAAACACTTGAAAAGCATAGTCCTTCATTCACACCAATGTTCCATTTCAAGAAAGTAATTGAGATTAGGGCTGCCACGATTGGTCGACTAGTCACGATTACGTCGACTATCAAAGTCGTCGACGACTAATTTAATAGTCGATGCATCGTTTGAAGCTTTGTAAGATCCCAAAAGACGCAGGAATAAGTAGTAGGATTTAAGAGTGTAATAACGGAATGAAACCGAAGATGGCAGCACTGCATGTACAAGGATGCCAGCTGCCGTTAAACCCAGAAGAAGAAGAAACTGTGTCCCAGAATTCATAGCGCGGCCCTGCTCAGTTTCCAACAATGGCGGCAGCTAGTTAGTTTTAATATCTTATTATTCTTTCTGGGTCACAAAATAAACGTTTAACATATTTTCAGGCGAGAATGTAGCTGTGTAAACTTCAAATATCTGCTCAGTTTATCAAGACACCACATATTTTCAAAAGCGCTCCGACGTTTTCGGAGACGTCTGTTACCCACTAGCTCGATAGCGAGCCGGGGGCAAGCCTCACTAGAGCCCGTGAGAACAGCGGACTCCCGGCAAATTGTTTTCAAACCCACCGCTGTCTTTCACTACTCAGGTTAAACATGATTTATGAGTCACTTAGATAACTTAAAAATGTTATTGTTTGGCTTTTTTCAGTATTTTATTTGTTCCTGAGTAAATCGGTTTGCCTGAGATTAAAGTTATAGTTTTTACACAGCTGAATAAACGTCAAGCAGACAACTGATTATCAGAAGTGTGAGATGCTCGAGAATATACTCCGATGTCCCGTTACATTTTAGATAACAAGGAGTTTATTAAACTTCACCGAAACAATCTGCAAATTTCATTTAAATTTAATAAACTATCATCTTGTTTTTATTTTTAGTTAGCACATACCTTAAACACTTAAAGCTGTAAGCTAATGATAGTTATATAAGAGCAGATGCTGCTGGTGCAATACGCTGTACGTTTTACGTTCAATGCATGCATGATCTGATTAGTTGACTAATCGCAAAAATAATCGGTGACTAGTCGACTATCAAAATAATCGTTTGTGGCAGCCCTAATTGAGATCCACATAAAATCTGAATGACTCCTTCCTCTCTCCGTGCCTCACCTCTCCACTTAGTTTCATGAAATAAGACTGGTTGATTTTCACCTTATGTTGCTGGCAGACAGACAAACGCCAATGAAAACACACTTGTGCTGTATGTCTCAAAGGCTTTATACAGTAAGCAGCAAATATTTAACAAAGTTATGTGGGAAGTTTAAAGTAATAAGTCAAATGGCACATAATCATTCAGTTTGTGACACAGAAAATAAACAGCTGCTGAGACCAGAAGGTTTGCAGTGGAATTACATATTAATTATCAGTGATATTGAAAAGTTAGTAACAGAACAAGCTTCACTGGTTGACCAACCACAGGTCTTGCAGTATCCACATGGCAGCTGCACTCAGCATAGCTCTGTCTTGTATTTAAATGTTTTGGTTAAGGTGCAAAAATCAAGCAGCTCCTCAGGGTGGCTCCATATGACATGTTGTACAGTGAGTGATGATGGAAAGCAGGGGGAGAAAAAAAACAAATGTCACATCTTTCATACTACCCATTCATTACACTTTTACATTTTTGAATGGTGAAAGCAAATGCCTCTAATATCAAAGACAGCGGTAACTCAGACATGACTGCATTTTGCCATTACTGATGGGTTCGGGGCTATTGTGTCATGTCTGGTGTACATGTGACACATAACTGCAGACTTGTCCACCATGACAACGCACTGGTCCTTTTCATATATGCAATACATAAATTTACTGGATTTATCAATCTGCTAAATTGTTCCTCAAGGCTTTAATCATATATAACTACATAACAGTCGTAAAGACAGCTATTTTTGTCTCCATACATGCACAGTACTTACTGAATCTAAGCTGAGGTAGATTAAGCCCTGTGGTGTGTTCAAGGGGATACATCACGTCTTGTAAGAGCGCCATGCTAAGTTTTATGGAAATGTGATCAGGGTGCTGCATTAGACATAAACCATTCAGATGGCATCACATTAATGGATAAGAGTGTGTGTGTGTGTGTGTGTGAAGGGGCCTACTGGAAAGAGTGCTGGATAATGAATCGGATGCTGCTTTCAATCCCCTTCTACTGGATTGCAAAGTGTGATGCAATGCTCAGGTCCAACTAAGCCAACACCCGCACAAAAAGCGGCCAACTGCGCTTCCTCCTGCCTTTAAGTCTAAAACAGGGATCCTGTCAACGTGGCAGGACCAGGTATGACACCGAATCCCACACTGAGATACAGAGCAAGGCCTTCTGTCAAGACTGCAGCTCTTACTTTCTCATTCTTTCCCTCCATTGACATTAGAGGAGTGGACACTTCCAAGTCTTACAAAGCTCCAGGAACACAAGAAGAAGAAAAACTTCCTCTACTTGAAAAAAGAAGGACGCACTCACTGAAGGAGGCTGTGCTGTGCTGATTTAAGTGTAGCTTCAGGTACAGCATATGTCAAAGTTAAAGAAAACGGAGAGAAGAAGAGTGGATATATATACACAACAAAGAACGAGAGAGCAGGCGGGAGGGAGCTGGAACAAGGCAGCGCTCAGAGCTTTGGCATGAAAAAAAGAAAAAAACTGCTGTAGTCAGGAGAATTCCTCACGAACATCTGCTTCTCATTCCAACAATGGCGGCCTTTGATTCCTGATGCACACAACGAGCAGCACCACCACAATCCTCTGACAGCATCTGAAAACCTGGAGTGGCACACATGCACTGTAATCCCTCATGTGGAGCTAACCAGGAAAAAAAACAACTGTCAAGCCAAGTGAGCTAAGATTTTCATACTTTCTAGTTACTGTGAAAACTTTTTGGTGCTACTTTTAAGAGAGATTCCCAGAAAATATAACAAATACAAATGAGGTGCTATTCTTTGTCCAATATGACAGTGAACTTAAGCATCCCTGGGTTTCAGACTGTTGTGAAACGAAACAAAACATCTACAAATGACACCTTTGACAGGTAACTTATTTATTTGTAAAAGAACCATATAAAAGCACCACAAACGTTTAAACTGCAATAACTCAGAAGAACTTCACAAATAATAACTAAAATCCTCAATTTTAAGAAACTGAAGCACCATAAGGTCATAATATGCTAGGGCTGCTCGATTATGGCAAAAATGATAATCACGATTATTTTCACTGAAATTGAGATCTCGATTATTTGACGATATTTATTTAACAATAACAATATATTGAATAATGGCTTTAAAGATGTCAAAAAATAATATAAAATAGTGTGCAAATACTGATAACAGTGCAAATGTTTGCAATATAAAAAATAAATGAAAAATGTAAACATCTATGTTTAGTGAACTTCAAAATACTGCATAATACTGGTTGTTCACTGTGTTAATTGAGCAGTGGTCTTTGGCGAGGAAAACGTTACCGCGTTTGTTATCTCCTTGTGTCTCTGGGAGCTGGTGGGATGTTTAGTCGCGTTGTACAGGGTAGCGTGAATGGAAGTCTGTGAGGATGAAGCAGCTGTTGTCAAGAGTTTTTTCTCTATGTTCCTTCATTGTTTGATTGTATGTCACTTTGTGAGCGGTCTTCAAATGATTGAATAAATTTGTAGTGTTGCTCTGTGGTGCAGCTACGACACCGTAGCAAAGTTTCCACACTATGTCTACTTGATCCACGTCTGACTCCGCGAACCCATAATGTTTCCACACCACTGAAGTCGTTTTACCTCTCTTTTCAACCAACGGCATTCTTTCTTCAGCAGCCATTATCCTCTCCTCACCAAATAACTTCTGCTTAGCTTTCCGAGCTCTCCGAGCTTCCCTCGGGTCCTCTTAATTGTTGTGACGCGTGTTCGAAACGCAGAGAGGTGCGCTCGATTTGCCACACGGAGCAGCGCGAGAGGAGGAGCTAATAATCGGCTCAGTCATTTTTAAAGATCGTTGAAAGCCCAGATCGTAATCACGATTAAAATTCGATTAATTGAGCAGCCCTATAATATGCTATCCTCTTTCTTTTCTTGGGATTGAACTTTAGTCAGAGCTAAAAATTCTCCACAATGGGGTA
Organism: Pelmatolapia mariae; assembly: GCF_036321145.2. NCBI lineage: Eukaryota > Metazoa > Chordata > Actinopteri > Cichliformes > Cichlidae > Pelmatolapia > Pelmatolapia mariae. The sequence continues at coordinate 59,821,209 of NC_086241.1, forward strand.
TGTGTGAGGAACAAAAACACAAGACAAATCCTTATATTATACAGACATGTTTCATGGGCTTCAGATGGTGCCCTGACTGAAATATTTAAAGGGCACAACTTTTATAAATAGCTCCAGTGACTTAATTCGAGTAGGAGCTGATCCTTTTTCCCTCACAGTTCCCTGCCAAAAGATCAGTTTATGCAGCTAATAGGAAATGTTGCTGAGCTGACAAGTAACTCTAAATCATATTAGTCACAGGATGGCATTAACCTGAAGACTAAGACTTCCCATCTCTTCTGTTTAACTTGCTGATGGACTAAATGAGAAGCAGAATAAAAAACACGGGTGGTGGCCAGTGGTACCACTCAGCCTCATAGTAGATACATCCATGATATGAATTTCAAAATCCTATGTCACCTTGTTCCCGAGTTATCGCATTCATAAAGGTTTCAGAAAAAAGTATGTGTGACCTCTAACCTTGAGGTCAACGGCACTGAGATTCAAACTCTTCTGAAAATTTTTGTGGATAAATCTATGCTATCAATTTCAGATGAGATGACTTCCTTCTTGAGTTATTGCATTCACAAAATTTTCAGAAAGCCTGACCTGAGATGTGAACTTGATTTTTAGTAGATACACCTATGGTATCGTTTTGAAACGCCCACGTCGCTTTGTCCTCGAGTTTTTGCATTCACAAATTTGGTTGTCCATCTTGCCTGCCCACCTGGTAGGGTAACAACAATACCCCATCAGCCTTTTAAGGCTGAGGCATAGAAAGGCATAAAAAGTATACTAATGGCCGACCTACTTGACTAGTGAAACCATTCCTTTTATGGTCTAAACTTCTTAAGTCGTAAACCTGCATTCTTTCAAACAGCCAGCAGAGGGTGACTACTATGGCTCCAAAAACACTTGAGGTTGCACAGAAGTCTTTGTGACTTCAGTAAACACTTTCCTGATGAGTTTATGGGCTCAGTTCATATTGACAACATTAGTTCTTCCAAGAGTTGGCAAGAAGAACTATACGGTGTATGCTCATTGGCTAACGACCCGTCAACCACAAGTCATTTGCCAACGAATATGTGGTTCCTCAGGGGTGGATGCGTTATCCACCCCTCAGCTCAAGGCTCTAAGCAGGACTTCACAAACCAATGGGAAACATCACGGTGGCTACACCCACCTGTCTATGAGAGACACACACAGACAGTTTTCCGATGCTAGGGCTAGTGAGCCAGTAAGACCTACAATACACTGGCTGAAATGCTGCAGTGCACTATTTTCTCTTGAGCCCTTGCCCACAAAAATATCTAGCAGATATTGTGTGTAGACTGTCAGAATTCCTTGTCTCCTACCACCCAGCTTGCAGAGTATAAACAACCTTTTGGCTCTGAGCAAAACTAGCTCTGAGAACCAAAACCTAATTTTGGTGATTTATCAAAGGTTGATGAAATGTGTGATGAAAATCGAGGCAAGTATTCACAATGCAGACAAATCCAGCCCCAGCTCTAGAAAATATTTTGTCCCTCCATGCCAGTAGATGGATCTTAAAAAAAAAAAAAAAAAAAAATATGATCACGTGACCTCTAAATTTCTAGGTGTCCTCTTGGACTATTCTCATGTTCAGTAATTGCTGAATGTCAGACCTGAATACAGGACAGCACTGTATTGCTGTTACATAATTCACAGAGAAAAGTCAAGGAATAGGTGCCCTCAGGGTAAACTACCACTCAACCAGTAAAATGCAGTTTCAGTATATAGCAGCCATTACTTGAATTCACTGGGGTGGTGAATTTTCAATGGTGATATATACATATATTTTTAGGATTTTAATTTTAAAATCATTTTGCATCTAAAATTTAGGCTGGAGTACGCACCCCTTCTCAAACTACTCTCGAACACCTGTGAATATTTATGTCAGACTTATCATGTAATTGCTTAACCTGGCACGGGTTGGCACATTTGTTTTATTTTTTCCAAGCAGTTCCACAGAAGGCTGTTTGTTGCCTTTGGCTCTGCGTGTTTCTCCTGTTTATTCAATGGCATCTCATTTCAAAGTGTCACACGCACACACACTTTACTGGTCCAACACCTAGTATGTAGTATCTTCTTTTACTTCAGCTCTGTTAAAAGTTGCATTACTGCCACCTTTGGAAGTTGTAGCACATTGCATCCTACAAACCAGCAGTAAAAACAACATATTTCATATAATAAAACAGTTAACAGTTAATAATTAATAACATTAACTATTTAATTTATATTTTTAGCTTAAAAATCACAATGATACCCGTCACCTCTCGTTGCTGACTCTGGATTTATAATTCATAAGTCCTGTGTCATCATTCTACTGTTGTTGCCAAGGTTAAATCATTCTGCATTAATACCAGTATGCTATAGATTTTTAGGTCCTTTGAATTTAAATACACTGGATTAGAGTTGGCTAGGTTTGCAAAGTGGCAACATGTGAAAGCACACAATATAAAACCTTCTCTTTCATCTTGTAAAGGAAATTAATATGCTTAAAGTTAAAAGAACATCCAGGTTTCCTTGTGTTTGCCTTTTTCCCTTAGCTTAAATAAATATATTTTTATAATCTGTAAATTGATTCAGAATGATCACATCCTTCACCGTTTGAATATGCCACTTTTCTTCTCTTTCTCTACAACAAAAATCAGTAACAGAAAGCTCCAAGAGAAAAGATTCAGGGAATTCTCAGTGAACACCTTAAGCTCGGCTACTTTTATGGAAAAACTGCTTTAACAGTCATAGCATCTGGCATCCATGTGGCTCTGAGGAAGGACTGAGAGCTCGCACACATATCTTACACTGCCGGCATTGCCAGACATGTTAGGACAGAGTCAGCAGTCGCTCCCTTCCCTCCCCGCCCAGCATTTAATCTTGGACTCTGCATGAGTAACCTCACAAACCTAGCAATCGCAGTGCAATTCACCACAGAGACGTCAACCCGACCATTACATATGCTTGAAATAGCACAAATAGCCTTAAAGGAGAGGGTTAAAAAATGAGCTGCAATTATAACAAAACCCCAACCAAAACCGGTTGTTTTGTTTCAAGCAAAGTGCTCCATTATAACTGTATGAAAATGTTTGCACAGGTGATCTAATCTGTTTCCTGTGTGCAACTACAAGGATTGTCTTCCAGTTGCTTGCACTGTCCCACTAGGGGAGAACCACAACACTGAAGTCTTTTTTTGTTTTGTTTTGTTTTGTTTTTCTCTGGAAAAATGCTTGAACTGTGCGGACCTCCTGGGCACCATTTTTTTTTTTTTTTTAAAGAAAGGAAAACAAGAGCTCTAACCCGATCACCTGGTAGCATGCCAGCTACGAAGGGCTCTGGAGCATGAAAATGACCTCAACGGAAAGACAAAGTAGAGATAATTGGGCCAGTGTGTTCAGCCATCATCAAACCCATACAACACTTACAGCTGGAATTACATCATAGCATGCTGAGAAATAAATACACTTTTTGCTAAAGGTATTCTTTAGTTTCTCACTATCCGGTGTTACTGACCCACCAGTGGTCCCATGTCTCTGTAACTCATCTCACAATCAGTCCTACCAAAAATCAACAAACCAGCCTTCAGGAAACACGAAGAGCTGCTTTGAGAAATAAGCCGATAATATCCTCAGGGGATGCCGGCAGGTTAAATCTCTCAGGTCCACTTCCTCAAAAAGACATGAGCTTCACTAAAGAGCCCAGCTAGCAGAGGAAAAACACAATCCAAGGAAGAAGGACATGGGAAGACAAATGCAGGAAGAGCTGACCCATTTTTTCCCCTTCTATCTCCTTAGCACACTTAAGCCTTTCAGCTGAGGTAAAAGCATACCACCCTGATGTTTTTGCTTAACATTTTTGCTGTTTTTGTCCTGTCAGAGCCAAAGTGTGTTCATGACTCTTGAGGCAATAAAACCAGTCAATTGTGAGAATTACAAAGGTACATAAACAGCTTCTCTGGAAATTAGGTTAGTTTAAAACTGGCCTTTCCTGAGATACAAGCTACCTGGAGCAGCTATCTGGGCTAGATAGTAGAAAGTGATAGCAGCAGAGAGCCGAGGGCACCTGTATAATTTACAGAAAAATAGATTTGAGGGTGTATACACCCTCACACTGTAGATACTGTGCAGATAATACATGCAAGATGGCAAGAGATAAAGTTTCTCATACTTCATGGCAATAACAGTAATTTCACCCTTTCTTGTATATGTTTATCACATTGTCCTGAAACTCAAACACAGTTTCACCTTATCTTCTAGCAACAAAACCAAGGGCAGATAAAGAGAAGAGCCTTTTTAAAACAAGCTTCCTAAATGGTATGATAATCCCCACATTGCATTATGTCATGCTTCTTTAGGATAATTTGCATTGCAAGTTGAGAGTTATGTAAAATACAGGTAACGGGTTATCTTCAGTTACCTACAAAGAACACCACAGGAGTTTTCCTCTTCAGCTTTGTTACTATATGTAGGCGTTTTGTACTCACTGCAGAGATTTAGTATCGGAGAAAGCCAGCCCCAAGGCTAAGGATTCAGTTGAGCTTCTGATGCTTAGTGTAAAACTGCAGAGATCATTGAAAGCTTCAGAAAAACAATCGGTAAAACATTCAGTGAAGTAATGTCAAGTGCTGTTTATGGTTTTATAACAGAAAGGTAAAGCTGAGGGTAAAAGTTTTAGAAGGAGCTCAAAAAACATAACAGAAAACATTACACTCACAAAGTTTTAGTGCAGTTAGAGAGGGGGGATTGCCTTGTGAAATTATGGACCATCCCGTCACACATTCCTACAGACTTGCATGAATGAGTCACCCACACGCACACACACCAACCAACCACCTTTGTTCACTCATTTCCTTTTTGTTTCTAACACCAGCACTGCTCTTCCCGTGCAGACAGCACCTGCACTATCCCCCTCTCCCATTCACTTTGCTCTATATATACTATACACCACACTGAGCCAAGATAGTGTCACCATATCAAAAACATGACTTGTTTTTCTTCCGTTCTCCCTTACAGCTGGACCAGAGACCTGGATAGCAGGTTGTATTTCTGGAATGGTCCAAGCAAAGTATCTGAATAAGCTGCCATATGTAGTGGAGAGATTTCCTAACGTTATCAGGGGGATCCCCCTTGCCTGACTATGCTGGTGTCTTCAGAGGCAGCCAGCGTGACAAGTGCAGTAATCATCACTGTGCAATGTTTATGCATTGTGCAAGAATGTTTATTACATTGCATTAATGTCCCTATTAGAGCTTGGCAAAGAACACGAATGACAAATTAGTTAACATCAGTCCAGCTGAGAAAGCTTCATTTCTGCTTTGGCTTCTTCTGAAATGAGGTCATTTAAATCAGAAAATTAACAATAAACCAAGGACCCATGCAACATTTTTAGCTTTAAATAAGCAACACCTTTCCATAAACAGAATCCATGGATTCCCATTCTCCTTTGTGTCTTGATTGCCCTTTGGTCTAATATTAAACAGAGGGGGGAAATTGCTGGCATTCCTGTGCGCTAAGACAACAACTTTGCAATTTGCCTAAAATAAAACAAAAGGGGGATTTGAAGCAACAAAAAACCGGGATAGGACTGCAATGGGGCACGCATACTTTTTGCCATTTACGTCCCCACAGCCACACGTGTGCGGTATTTACACAACAATAATAAATCCTGGATGTTAGTCATTTTACTGTTTAACTGGACTGGATAAAAACACAACCCCCATAACGAGATATTCGCTTCTTAATGATGGGACCAGGTTTCTGGTAATGATGACAGAAGATGGGTGAAGACGTGCAAATAAAATAACTCGTCATGTACCCTGAACAAGGTGTCTTCCCGTCGTGTAAGTAAAGGTAAATAGCAGCGACTAAGTCCACGATACTCATATTTCAGGGCAACATTCCCAGTCAAATATCCTGGCAGCATCCCAGTTGATGAAGCAACGCAACTAATCTGCCCAGACTTTGCGGCAACGAATTCAAAACTGCTAATAATAATAAGAATAATTTAAATATATGAAATGAAGTGAAACCCACTCCATTTGAACATCTTAACCCCGGAGAAAAGACGCCGCAGCCCTGCTAGCTAAAGTCCTAACCGTTAGTAATCCCCCCGCGTTAAGTCATAAAAACGGCTAAAGGTATTCAAAGCATTTGGCCGGCGATGTAAAACTCACCTTTTAATGACAAAACAAGTTATTCCCCTTTGAAGTGGTTAATCCAAAAGGAGTTTTTTTCCGAAAAGAAAAAGAAATCCACAGTTTAGAAGGACTTCAGTAAGTTTTTGGGAAGAGTAGTCGTTCGGCCGCCTTCGGCTGGAGCCACACTGTCCGCGCTGGAGCTCCACATAGGAATACATGTGCGGTGAAGGGACGAGTGAGAGGAGGGAACCGGGATGCAGATGTGGATTTTCTGTTTACATCACCCAACAAAATAAAGCCAAACGACTATTGGCAACATATGTCAATATCCCAAAAGTATACTCAGTAATGTGCCCGGGGACAGTTTATGCCTGTTAATATCGAGAATTGCCGTGGAGCTTGTAGTTCATCCCCCCTAATAGAGGTCTGATTTGGTATCTTCCACGGCCGCCTCTCATTCCATTCCTCCCAACTGTGTAGGACTCAACTCTGCCGCATTAAATTTGGAAGTCGCAGCAGGGAGATCGCGATAAAATAGTAACGGCGTCGTTCGTATGTATTAAAAGCCTAGCTCAAAAAGTTTGAGATGTAGGGCAGTTTGTTTTATTTCAGGATCACCAGCTGTTTTGGTCTTCTTCTCCTCTTGCACTGTTACTGAACATGCAGTAACGGGCAGTATTTTCCACACGGATAAAGGAAGGATACAAAAACCAATTTGATAAAACACCCAATCATGTGATATTATAGGTCATAAAATTATCATAAGGTGACTTTGAGCTCAACAAACTTAATTTTGAACTGGAAATGTGGATGTTAGCACATAGCAAGTCAGTTTTATCAGTTAAGAAAACAAATTGCACAGCATAAATTGCTTAGAATAAATAAATACGCTAATTTTACTGATTTTTAAACCTGGGCAAAAAGCATGTAATGAGAGTAAAGGTTAGCCAGCCCTAAAAATGATTGTAATAACTCAATAACTGTACATATGCTTCATATTCATGTTTATTCATTCCAGTTACTTGTGTACTGCATCCTCACCAAAGGGTGTGCTTGGGGAACCCAGCTCCACCTTTTTGATGTCAGGCAGTGGCTGCTTAAAAGACAACAAAATATTAGGGAGAGCCCCTTTTAGGTGACGTGCTGACCTGTAATTAGTGTGTGGGGGCTCCCACTCTGCTGCAATTGCTTGTCAGCGGAGAAAAAAGACGAGTGTCAAACATGAAAAGGGGCTCGGAAGTGTGCCTGGTCAAGCCAGGCTAAAACCCCCATCTAGTCCAGACTGCGCAGAGCTTAGCTTTGAAGTGACATCAGAAAGGGACCTGTGAACAACAAAGCGACCCACAGGCCATTATCTTCAAAAAAGAAAAGGGGGGAAAAGCCACAAATCCCAAATCCAGGATGAAACACTGATCAGGTTACTGTCGTGTTTGAAGCTAAGTTCAGAAGTTGGTGGTGACACCTCTGCAACATCATTAATTCTTGTTGTGCAAGTGCTTTGCGCAGTCCTCTCCCATTTTCTCACTAAATGCAAAACCACTGGAACAAATGCCACTCCAAATGTGACATACCTGACATATTCCACAGCTTATTTCCACCCCGTCTGCCTCCTTCTTAAACCGCAGAGTGCTTCCAGCCTTTGTCTCACTGTCTTGATTTGATTAGCTGGGTCTGGCCAGACTGGAGGTGCAAAGGAGGGGGAGCTTTTTGTTGAGGCAGTATCTGGCTAATTGACATAACTCTTTCTGCTTTTCTATCTCCCCAGGGGAAGATGAACAGCTCCCCCACCAGACTTTAGTCTCAGTGGAGAGTCCTTGCCATCAGCTCTTCCTTTGGCTTAATATGACGCACGTAGCCACTCTGTATACTCAAAGCAAGGTAAAAAGAAAGACATTATGATATTCTCCTGTGGAGTGATAATCTGCAGTGGTGATTTGGAATTTATTTGGTGCACAAGAAGGGATACAAAAATAACCCCTGCAAGAATGCTCTGGATCATCAGCTTATAAATGTTCCATACTTTCCAAAAGAGCTTACGGATGAGCATGCACAGACTGGTTTCACCGTCTAGATAGCTAAAACTAAATGACTTGAGCATGCAGTCATTACTGGACTGCATGAATTTTATTTCTTAAGGACATTAATATGTTATACCATCCTCTGCTCTTATTGCTTTTACTTTCTTAAAATATTTTGGACCAGAGAGTCATGTAGAAAAAAAAAATACACCTGGGATCACTTTATTTAATTTCTTTCTTATACTTGTGGAGAGCGGCATGGTTCTTTTCATAAGACAATAGTGTCAAAATTACCTCGAGAGTAAACAATGACATGTCACAAGTTACAAGTTGCAACTTGTATGCTGCACATTTTGTGAAATGTGCCCTGGGGACCTAAAGTAGTTCTGCAGCATGCACTGTAAGTCTGCGCTCTGCAAAGCTATTCTTCTGGGTGCAGCTTTGCACTACTAAATGATGCTATAATGAAACAGGACAGGGATAAACAGCCTGTAGAATCAAAGGTGGGAGGGCACTGTTGCCTAAGATATCAATGTAAATAGATGAAAACAAGCAAATAGGGGATTTCACACACATGTTCGGTAAGTTACCATTGTCAGTGCAGTTATTATGAGAAACAGGTTGGGGAATTTATCGTCAGAAATCATAATCTGTCATTTATTTGCGTAGCGCTTTGATGTTGCCAACCATCCATTACCAACATTTAACAGAAACCTTATTTTGCCTTCTCACTGAACAGCTATTTACGTCTGAGCTGAACTCTATCGGCTTTTTGTTATTTTTTCCCCGTCTCTGCCTTCAAAAGAATGCTTGTACTTGTTCTGTTAAATACAACAGCCTGGACTCTAAGAAGCTGAGCATGCATTCAGAGCTCAGCAGATGTTCTCTAATTGTGGTCATTTGCTCATCTGTTATGTAAGGATGCATACCAAACTTATTAAGCAGCATCAGAAGAGGAATGAAGAGGAGTACAAACATCTCTGTTTCAAGTATTGCTGCTCTTTTGTTTGTTTTATGTAGTGTCCTTTGAATGCATTCTCAGGCAGTAAGGCAGATGGCTGGTCAGTTACACGATGCTATGGACTCAATATTCTCACTCCCCAGGGAAATCTCAGGGAAATAGGGGTGGGGTATCTGCATGGAAGATAACTTAAGTGTTATGGGGAGAGGAAGGCTTCAAGATGCTCTGGTGTGCTGTAATTTTACTGAAGTGCAATAATGAAACAGATTACTGAAAGTTTTAAGAATGAACTTCCTCATCCTGCAATACTGGAAGAAAAGATGGGTGGTAATCCCAAAGCCCTGGTGCACTATAAAGTTAGTCCAAGAGCAATTCTGAAGAAACATGCTGAGTTTCCTGCAGCCACATAGAGAATAGAGGTCATTGATCTGAATTATTGTGCCAAGGCCATCTCCAGATGCTGTCTGAGAACCCTGTGGCATCAGTAGTGGCACTGCAAGCTGCAATAAAAAGTTTATTATGCTGTCTCATGTTGCAGGTTTTGGTAGCAAATACCACTAATCATCCAAGACTTGTCTCCGTTTGTTGTCAAAATGTGATTCTCCAGCATCGAGCGAGACAATCGCCGCTGTATCGTTGAAACAAAAGCAACAAGCATGTCCCGCTAAAAAAGGTTCAAGTCACTCTCACATTGCTCACAGTCACTGGCTCGTCTCACAATGCACTTTTCACTGGACGTTGAATGCTGCGGCCCAGAGAGCAGGAGAGAAAGTGACAGAGGAAAACATATAAACAAAGAAACAAAGTGAGAGAAAGAGAGCTGTAGATGGGGGTGGAAGAGTGAGGTCACCAGATGGTACAGTGAAAAGAATGCACAATGGTAACACAACACTGCTTTCTTTCAGTGTGCTCTTGTAATCCTAAACTGCAATACTATATGCAACGCACATGCAGACTATAACATTATGTTGGCATTAGTGGACCAGGAGTTTTATCAGTGATAACACACAAACAATGTTTGTATTGATCCAATTTGTATCACGTAAAATAAGTCTGGGAAGGAGAAAAGGCTGTAGATAAATGTATGGCATTGGTAACTGGTAATAAAATAAAACACATAAAGCTCTCTGACTAGCCTCTTGTCCATGAGCAGTGAGCTGGGTTTTTTTTTTTCATTTCTCTTTCTGAAATGCTCAAACATGACGCCGCCCATATCAAGAGCTGACATCGTGTCTACATTTGTATTAGACAGCAGAATTTAACAGGACAAAACAGACAATATATTGTTACAAAAACCTCTAATGAGGGCAGAATTGTTGCGCTTTTTGCTTTAAATTCATAAACTGAAGTTTTAAATTGAACTGAGCATGATTTTCAGCAACAGTTTATTATTGTTACTTTTATAAAATTTTGTGTATTTTTCCCACTGAGGATTATATGACTGTGCAAGGACGCTCTGTGGAAACATGAGCCACAAAGTATACAGTATGTGTCTGTGTGTGTGTTGTCACAGTGGGTTGTTGTTTTGTTTTGGTATGGCATCCACGTGGCTAATGTAGCAACATGGGGTCATGCTAGTGCGATTAATACGGGCCAGATCTGAGCACCAGCTGTCATACCTGGCCATGTCCCCATTCACACAGCCAGCTGGCAGTTTATCAGCTCTGCTGCATTACTTGTCTGTTCAGAACTATTATTATGAGTATTACAGGCACCACATTTCATTTAAGGAGCATATTTTCTGGAGGTGCCTTTACTGCCATACAGGAATGTCTGTAATAATTTTCCACGGATGAAAACAAGCATTTGCCTTGGGTATAAAAAGAACATCTTAGACAGGCAGAGTTTCACAGAAGTAAAAAAGAGCAGCGGTTCACCAAGATTAAAAAAAAAACTGCACTCGATAATGTTCCTCAGCATAAAAAATACTTTAAATACTCTTCATCTAAAGTACATAATATTATCAAAAGATTTAATTTAGAGAAATCTCTGTGCGCAAACAAGGCTGAAAATCAATATTGGATGCTTGTGTGGCACTCAGGCGGCACTGCATTAGAAACAGGTATAATTCTGCCATGGAAATTACTGTGTGAACTCAGGAACCCTCCTATAATTAATCATCTCTGACTACAGTTCACTGTATCATCCACAAATACAGGTTAAAGTTATGTTGTGCAAAGAATAAGTTATATGTGAACATGATCCAGAAATGCTGCTGTCTTCTCTGGGTCGAAGTGGAAAACTGTTTAAAACAGAAATGTAATTTCATTTTAGAAAGCATGAAAATCGCTTCCAATGAGCTTCTTATCAGTGCTCAGTTCATAAACCTGCATCTCTGGTGGTATATGGGTGCATTAGTATCTATGGAATTGGCACCTTGCACATCTGTAAAGGCATCAGTGCTGAAAGATATATGAGCAACATATGCTCTGGTCCAGATAATGTCTTTTTCAGGGCAGCTAGAGTCTTATATCAGACAGGAATGCGACGTGAATTGGTGACCTTTGAACTATTTGCTTTGTCCTTGTAATTCAGTCACCGCAGGTGTCACTTTACATGGTGAACATCCCTCTTTAGCACAATCAAACACTGACTGGAACCACGTTTAGCACTTACCATCATAAAGACTACTGATGTTGACATGTTTTGCATTATTCATTAAAGGTATTGAATGCTTTTGGATGATGCAAAATCTATCTGTGCTTTGACCATGCATAGCCTTTCTGACCAATAACAGATCACAACAGATGCTTACATAAGAGACTATTAAGAAAATGGCTAATGGCTTTTTATAACAGTAATAAAGAATTATTGATTTTCTCTTTCTGGCAGTGATGGTTTACCAAAGATCATGGCTTCACTTTAACTTGATTCTGGCCAGTCACAGCTGGTATTTGTGCCTTTGAGCAAGGTTGGAGGGAAGAATGGACCAAATTCATAATCAGTTTTACCATAAATAGTTAGATTTCAGTGAGAATTTGCTTCCAGCTTTTACTGTAAATATGTGTTGAACAATTTATCATGAATAGCATCCAGCTGAAGTGTGAGAGTTCGCCGTCTATGCTATTAATAACTCCAGTATTTTAATATAGTGTGTTGTATGGAAGTCAAGGTTAAAATGTGTCAGTGAAAAGCTCCTGAGCTAGCAGTTGCCTTGTGACTGATGTTGTCTGCACACACACAGGACACCTTGAGAACACCTCTTCCCCCAGGTGAATAGCCATCATTACCCAACCCTGAAAGCCTAAGTTTATTGTTACTTCCTAAACAGAGAAACACATCCGCAGTCCATTAACATGAATTAAGATGTTTACTGTTTGGTGAAAACTCAACAGCAGCTCTCAATCAGCGGGTTATTGTCTGTCCCACCACAGGTCACTGGTAGTTCCTGAGTCATAAATCACCTGGGCTAACCTTGTCCAACATCTCGAACCAGTTTTACGCTGGATTTTCACAGCAGGGATGAGAATATCTGTTGTTGGGATTAGTACTGATTGCAATCACTGGTACTTCCCAGCTGCAAGGGTCATGGAAGAGGCCACGAGAGGCCGGAGGCTCGGGAGCAACTAAACAACACCTCCCGTCCCCACCCCCACTGCATGGAATGTGTCTGTTTGTTAGCTCTCATCTCCACAGTTAACTTTGCTATCTGCACCTGACTGTTAATCTATCATCGCACAGAGTAAATATCAGCATGTGCAAGTTAAGGCTGTGAACAGCGGTGAGCGTATGTTGAACTAGGTATCTGCAGCTCACTTCCCTTTCACTGCAACAAAAACATTCTCAAAAGGATGGTTAGCAACTAATGGCACTTCATCTCAAATCCTGAATTTAAAGTTTGCCTCTTTATCGGATGTTTTTTTTTTTCCTTTTTTGTTTTTTAAAAAAGCTTCCTTCGTCGTTCACTGGTTAAAGAATAGAGTTAAGTCATCTGAATCAAGTGTGGATGTGGTCAGATCAGAGATTAAGAAATAAAGAGCAAACTGCATGTTTTTCTGTTAACATCAAACATCAACCATCAGATCAGATATGACACATTAAGTTCCCGTTTAAATCTTTGCTTATGTCTGTCCTGTTATGAGAAGCACAAATTCTTTCATGTTCCCTTCATATCATAACTCATTTGTGCCCGAACCGAGACAGAAGGGTCACAAAGACAGGAGATAATGAGATACTAAGGGTACGATATCCTTGAGCGACACTGCATTTATTATCTGTGCTGAGTCTAAATCTGAGTCAGAGGCTGTTTCCTGTAAACTAAAACACATCTGATACAAGACAAAACAGGATAAAATAGAGGACAAAGGCGACATAAAGTAATTACTGAGTTGTGCAGAGAAACGAGAAGGGGTGAGAGCAAATATTTGCCCTCGCTCGAAGCGTGTTTGGGTTTCGGCCACCTCAACCAGTCCAAAGTCCAGAATCTAAAATTGGACTTTTACTTCTCTGAACTCTGCTTGCCAGTCAAAACTAAAGCAGGCAAAACCCATGAGTTCAAACACAGCGGAGGTTCAAAACCACAGGTGTTGTTTGACTGTGAATTCCTACACGCTATCACTTTTGTTGCCAGGATAAAAGGAAGATATGATATTCTGAGTGTCGGCACGAAGGAGTCTAAATCTTGTTGACGCATGTTCTCAAGGCTGAGAAACCTTCCCCACCATTCCCTTGTCAGAAACACACAGTATGGAACTCAATGTCCTCCCGCGTGTTTGTCGCTCTGCGTGTTGTGTCTCTGCAAGCAGAGATAGCTGCCGTGCCAGGGACTGGAGGGGAACGAGGAGGACACTGGATTAAATTTACTGGAAGGTGGTGGGTGTGTGATGTTTTGAGGGATTAACAACGAATCAGCAGAATTCCTGATAAGAGAAAACTCTTAAGTCCTAATGTTAATACCACCATACGTGCTTATACGACACCTAAAATGGAAATATTTATGCTTTTAAGCATCTATCCTAGAGATACTAGATTCATACTTCACCATTCATTTTTTATAGTACCAACACTTTAAAGTCTTTACTAAAAGAGAAATTATTTAATCTTGGCATGTCTTTAATGAGACTATTGTGTCCTATTCTAAGTTTGAACTTTTCACATTTCCTAACAAGATTTAAATCTGGGATAGTCTTCCTGCTGAATGAATCACTGGCATATTAATTCATTTACACTGGTTTATTTTAGTATCTCATTAACCCTTATTAGCAAAGAAGATAAAACAGTTTGTGTCCACAGTTTCCCTTATTGTAAAAGATAAATCTTTATTATTTGCTGTAATCTCTAACTACATCCAGAGCTAGTACTGGCTGCGAGTCATGTCATGTTTTCATGGGACTTGATACAGTCCTGTAAAAAATTAAGTACTCATTCATTCCGTGGAATTTAAGGTGGTAAGTAGTAGCCAGGTACTGCTAATCAAATCATCAGCAAGTGTGACCACCTCCAAAAAGAACCTTTTTTTGGACCATGGTTGGACCAAAAAACCCAAGAGCTACACCCTGGACTCAATAGGCCTCACATAGCATGTTAATTATTAAGGTTTTTTTAATTGTAAAGACGGCACAATTTAAAAAAACAAAAAAGACTGATCTAGAATGGCTTATTTTGAAGGGTTGACAGGAGAAATCCCCTGATCTTTAAAAACAACATGTCTAGTATATTAAAACATTTGAGGCTATAGTGGTTTATATTTAGTCAGTGAATAATCAACAATCTCATATTAATCTCTATTAGCCTCATTAAACTAGAGACCTGTACCTCAGTCATAACTGAAATACGGTACGGTAACTTATTATTCTGCAATAGGAAAATGAGGGACTGCAGCAGTTTTTAAATGGTTATAGTTTGTGAGCTTTGGCATTTGTTACCTGACTATGTGAGAAGTTGTTGGTTTTGGAGTTTTAACAAACACGAGTAGCCAATAGCTATAATTCCATCCATCCAGTTTCTTAAGCACTTCCAATTCAGTCCACTTCAGGGTCTGAGTGGGTACACACTGGTCAAGTCTGCAGTCGATAACAGGGCCAACACAAAGAGACGGACTGCTTTTTTTAGGATCATCAATGAGAAGAAGTCAAAAGTACCTGGACATGCAAACTGCACATAGAAGGACCGCGACCTAGCCAGGGGAATCTAACTCAGGACCTGCTTTGATGTGAGGCAGCAATAATAACGATCAAAGCACTGTGCCTCCCAGACTGTAAGTCAAAAAGCTTACTGACTGACAGCATTTATCTTCAACACTGGGCTTTAATATACTGAGACATGTACTTCAGATCTCTCTTACTGAACAAATAAGATCTAAATCTTTGCTAATGTTTTCACCCAGCAAATGGTCGGTTGTTGTGAGGTCAGACAATGCAAATATGAACTTAACAGATATATCATGTCAGAACCTTTTTATGAGAAACATAAAAAATGTGTTGTTTGCGATGACTGTGTCAAGCTGACTTCTTTTTCTCTCAGTTCACGTGTAAGGAAACATTGTGTGCATGTGCTCTATCGACATTGATTTAAAGCTGAGACGTTGGCGACATAGTGCGTGACAGTACTGTCCTGTTTTCCAGAGAGAAGAGC
Source organism: Pelmatolapia mariae (assembly GCF_036321145.2). Lineage (NCBI taxonomy): Eukaryota > Metazoa > Chordata > Actinopteri > Cichliformes > Cichlidae > Pelmatolapia > Pelmatolapia mariae. The sequence goes on from NC_086241.1 coordinate 59,836,894, forward strand.
AGCATGAACCCGTACAAAGACTCAATGTTTGCATCTTATGCATCCTTCTAAAACAGCTTGACACTGACAAGAGAGAGACTAAAAATAGAAGCCAGGATGAAAAGTTTTAAAGCTCTGGGGGGCTGTGTGAGAGAGGAACATTGGTCCTGCTGTGCGTTCACTGTTAAAGGTTTAAAGGTCTGTACTTTTTGCTTCCCCTGTCTAATGTAAGGGACACAATATTTTAAGCTGTACAATAAAGCAGCAACCAGCAAATCATTCTGATGACCAGCTTGTCTGGCACCAACATCCATACCAGGTTCAAAGTCACAGACAGTCAAAGACCTGACACTCAAAATAGCTATATTTGTGCATACAGTTAATTAGATTTTATTTATATAGCACCACATCACTACAACCAGTAACCTCAAGGTGCTTCAGCACAGAGTATAAGATTTCAAAACTCATCTTGTTATATTTTTATTGTCTAACCACTGGTAAGATGATAGTAATGTGCATCTACTCGACACTGAGTGAGGTTGGTGGTTTGTTACTGTCAGTAATTGTAGGGAGGTCTGAAACTGAGAGAGCACAGGGTCATATGTGACATCAGAGAGTGGTGTGGCTGTAAACGTTTACATGCTGCCCATCAATTACATCACCATCTGATGACATCATCTCCCACTGGGATGAGTAAGACATCCCAGCATCCCCTTGGCTTTTCATTGGCTCTCTGTAGTGGCCATACCCAAGCTCAAGATGCTGGGAGGTAAAATGTGATCTGTGGAGCTATTGTGACAGAGCAAAGACCGCGCTATCCACTGCCATCCCTATGCGTCTTCTTCTGTTTTTGTCTCTGTGTCCCTTGAAATTTGGCAGTTTGCCTGGTATATTTCAGGCAAACTGCAGAGAGAGTTCAGTCAGAGTTAACAGCTCCTGCCCTGTGGCTGCCTGCCCCGCCTTCAAAGCAGACAGTAATCTCAAGATTGACTCAGGCAATAAAAGACAAGTGTGGCCAAAGTAGCTCAGCTTTGATCATGTGTTTCACATCATTTTAAGCCTGTTTTACCCTTCAGGTAGAGTTTCACTTACTCAAGTAGGCTGTTATTTGAGCTCAAATAATGTGTGTTGTGCATTTGGGATGTGCAGGTCTTCTGATCCCCCCAAAAGTTTTTCATTGTGAAGAAAGATTTTTGTGTTACGTTAAAACTAAATTAACTATATACTACAAAATAATTTTGCGAAATAAAAATAGTTTATCTTTATGTGAGCCAAATAGGAATGTTAGGACTAGAAGGGTGTGCCAACTTTTGGCAAGCAGGTAACCTGAGGCTGTTCTCCAAATGGTTGTTTCATTTTGTAATGGGACGGGGATCTCGGGATCCAAACAATCCCATTTTGTTGGTACTAAATCAGTATTGTTTCAGTGTTTCTGACCTCATGCAACTGGACAACACTCCACACTTTTGCGCCCAACCATACAGTCATGTGTGTAAACTCTCATTCTGCTCATTAGTTGGTTTGACTGGTTCAAATAGAACTGGGAGGATTCAGGCTGCCACAGCAGTCTGTTGAATTGACTTGCTCCCTGCGTGATGGCAGTCGACTGGTTCTGACCACCCTGGTATCTAAAGGAACACTTTAGTTTAGAATGCCTCGATTTGTGGTGTTGTTGTGACAAGTGATTTGTTTCTGCTTTCCTGTTCTCGCTTAATGAGATACCGTGTATCAATCAAATCCATTATGTGGCAGCAATAACCCTGCACCAAATGAAAAAGCAATATAATTACATTTTGCTAGCAGTGAGCTTACACATCAGTTAGATAAGGTCAAATTAAGTGAGTCATAACTAAAATTAAAACAGCATATTGACTTGTGTCAGGGAGATTGCTACTGCTCACGGGAATGTGAGATACAGGATTGAATGTGTGTAACCAGCAGTGGCAGAGCAGCCAAATGACATAATAGCATTTCTATCTTTAGACTTTCTCTGTCTTGCTAAAAACATATAAATCAGCCTCAGTATTACGATGGGTGACATATTTACTGTAGACATTGTAATTCTACTGAAGTCACTAGTGCACCAAATGTGATAAACTCACCTGCCAGTTTATTAGGGGTACCTTTATCAGGGCTTTAATTCCTTATTAACACAATCTAATATAACACATAATGTCAGTTCAATGCATTCAGTCAAACCGAATGAATGGGGAAGAAAAGTGGTTAAAGTCAATGTGCCATTGTTGTTTGTATCACATGCTGGTCTAAGTATTTCTGAAATCGCTGATCTGCTGGGATTTTCCTGCACAAACATACCTAGGGTTTACAGAGAATTATCAGAAAAAGGATAACTGAGCAGCCACTCTCTGGGTGAAAATTGCTTGTTTATGTCAGAGGTCAGAGGAGAATGACCAGAAAATTGGAGCTGATAGGAACTCAAAGAGCCGCTAATTTAAACCAAGGTATGCAGAATAGCGTCTCTGAATGCACAACACATCACCTTGGTCTGGAGCAGCAGAAGACCTCACTGGTTGGCCCTGCTGTCAGTGAAGTGCAGGGTGGAGATAAACTGGATAACAGAGGCCTGAAAAGTCTGTTTCTCCTGGGACAGTCGTATGATAGGATCAAAATTTGATGTGAACAACGTGAAAGTATGAATCCATCCTCATTTGTATCAGGCTCAGGTTGGCTGGTGGCGCTGTAAATTTGTGGAGGATTTTCTTGGTAGACATCAGGCACCTTAGTAGCAGCTGAGCATCAATTAATGTCACAGTGTTGTTGCTGACCATGGCTATCCCTTTATGACTACAGTTTTCCATCTTCTGATGGCTACTTCCAGCAGGACAGCACACCATGTCGCGAAGCTGACATCATCTCAAAAGGGGAATTTTCATCAAGCGTCTGTAACTTTCAAATCTGCAGAAATTGTGTGATACTATCATGTCAATGTTGACCAGAATCACCAAAGAATATTTCCAACAACTGGTTGACTTTATGTCATGAAGAAATACGGCAGTTCTGAGGGGGGAAAAAAGGGGTTTTGCTTGAGTAATGTGTCCTAAAAACTATAACCTCTAGATTTAGGAAATAAAATAAACAGCTATATTTTGGACCCAACTGCTAAGAGGCAGCTACACTGTGTTGATTTTTAAGTCTTTAATCAGAATTATTCATTAGGCATGTGGCACGCTCTACACTTTTAGGTCTGTGCCCATAAATGAGTTCTTGGCTGGAAATGTGAAGGATTTATGTGTGCGACTTGAGGATAATCAGTGTTTCCATTAGAGATACTAGAGACTTTTCTACTATTATGACAACCGCAAATACACACATCTATTGACAACTGTTCACAGCAGTCAGTCACTGCACTTACTATAAGATTAGAAGTTATTTTAGACTGCTTCGACAGCTTAGTTTGAGAGATTTGAGAGTTGCACTTTTCTTACACAATCATGCTGCTGACGATGATGTTTTTCAGAGGCTATTAAATGAAACCATCTATCTTGCTGTTTAGTTTAATTCATTTCATACGGTTCAATGTATGCAGATAATTGTGTTCAGTAAATGCCACCTACTGATAAAATTTGGCTTTTTTAATTATTCATGGTCAGCATGGAGGGGCCGCTTTAGCCTTTGGAAAAATAAAATGGGAGGGGGACACAAACGCTACATACACACAGAGAGTTCACTTTACTTTGGTCCAGATGGTTTAATCATAGGATCGTGTTGGCATCGGTAATTTCACCTGTCATTACCCCCACAAATAGAACTTTCTGTTTAATCTTCATTTCCTTCACTGGGTGCCTCTGTTGGTAAGAAAACTGAAGCTAATGATTGGAAACGATTGGCTTTTTATTCATTTAGACACACACACACAGTCTGGCTCTTCATGCTTGAGACTTCGTGATGTGCCTGCCCTGTCTTGTGGTTTTATCACCGGTTTTGATCTTCACGCACTGCCTTTGTTCTTTGTCAAACACTTTTTGATGTTTGTTTAAAGAGCCTCGGAAATTAATCCGGCTTTGACTGGACTTCATTCTCCATGCTATTGCACGGGATCTTACCCTCATTTCACCTCGTGTTTGCAAATTTCCCAAAAGGCCCGTTTTGAAAGAATGTTAGCGTCTCATCTGAATGACCTTTACACTGATCGACTTGATCTAAGACGTTTGGTGATTCATGCAAATGAACGACAGGCTTTTGAAGACGAGATTCATGACAGCAGAGTGTGATTAAAAAAACTCATGAGTGGAAGTTTCCTGGCTGCTAGTCTGATGTAATGAGCGAAGTGAAGAATTATGAGTCTCAAAGTGAATGAAATGAGTGCTGTGTGACTCCTGCTGAGCTGGAGGATCAGCCAACACAGCAGCTGCTTGTCTCTCTGTCTAAACAACATCCATAATACACTGGATCTCAACCTCAGCTGGCTTATGGTTTTAAATCTATCACGACGTAGCATCATCCTGCAGATTAGCTTCAATGTTCCACATCCTCCATCCCCAAACTGTTTGTACTTTTTAGTTTATGTATTCACTTTGAAATGAAGGCTAGATATTGCATCTTTCCCACTTTGACGCCTACTAGGGGTTACCTTTGTTTCTCTTTTGTGAACTGAGCAGTTTCTGCCCTATTCAAGGCCTGCGTCCAGTACCAAATGACTGGATATGCATCAGAAGTTAGAGATCTCTCTCTACCCTTGGAAAAACCCAGAACCCTTCACCTGAGAAGACCACACCAAATTTTGCTCAACTACAGAGAGCCTTTGAGATTTTTCAAACTATAGCTCCTCAATGTTGCCATTAAAAACAAATCAAGAGTAAAGACTGAGTTATGATGAAGCAAATCGCAGCAGGAAAGTTCCTGTTTCAAAATAGAAAAACACACCTGAGGGTACATTCCTCGTACGTGATTAAACAGCATCCTGGAGCTGAGTCAGACCCGTAGGCTCATCAGGTGTTTATTATCAAGCTGGGTATCCTGACTTTTGATTGGCTCCTCACATTTTTTTCACCTCCATTACGCAGCACTGAATGTCCTTACTCTGACTTACATCGGCAGGACAAGACACGATGAACAACCCTTTCTTGCTTCAGTCATTTCTGTGTAATATCCGGATTGTTCTGGAAGTTATGATTAAGCAGTATGATGAAGTTCACCTACATAAGGATGTTTACCTGCTTGGGAGGTGTTTGTGCTTGCCAGCTAATAGTCACACTTCACTGGTGTAGTACAGACTGCTGTATAAATGTGTGACAGCACGTAATTACAACATGGTAACGGTTTATTTGTTTTTAACTGTGTTGTTTTTTGAGGGTTTTTTTTTAACAGTTTTGCCCTCCATCGTAAATGTGCTTTACAGTATCTGGCAGGATGGTTGCTGGTGGGATACAGAAATTAACAAAGGGGATTTTGTGGGCTATTAGTCTCCTGCAGGTCGGCCTGTTTCTCTGTCATCCAGTAATGGGCTAATTATGGAGAACAGTAACCCGTGGGAGCACCACCACCCACCTTGCATGCGCCTCGCTGTGAAACATACCTGTTCTCTAAATCAGGATGTCTGGTTTGAAGAAGGCTTTTTTTCCTCCCCCATGTTAATGGTGTGAAACAAACTGTGATTTTCAAAGAGTCTTGTTTCCTTATGAGTCAGAAGGAAAAGGCTGTCTTACTGGGAACAGATTAATTGTTAACAAGCGGCAGCTGCAGCAAGTTTGTCACTAAACATGTTTGTTGTGTTTACATTCACTTTTTCATCATTTATTGGAGATATTATTGATTTTTTTGTGCATGTAGGGATGTGTTATGTTTGCATCTTTTTCTTTTGCCCCTTTTAAAAATAGAGAAAAACTTATTAGTCATTTTTTTGCTACACTTACGTTTATGTTTGCAAAAAAGTACAAAGCATATCTTAAAACTGGAGGAAACTCACAAAAATATGGTGTTAATAGGAAGAAACTGTGCAGTTTAAATATTCAGTAAATCCAGTGTTGTTGTTTCTCTTCTGTAAACTCAGTGGGAAATCATGATGTTGCCTCCTACTTTCACCGTGTGATCCCCAACTGTGCCTTCAGAGTAGCTTATCCACCCCCTCCACCAATTTAATACTTCAATGATCAAACCCTGAACTCCCACCACTGCCAGCAAGTACAGCTTCAAAGCACCTGGAAACCAGCTCCTCGCTCCTCACACAACCAAACTGACACACTTGTTTAAGAAAAAAATATTTGTAGTGTGTGTATTAATGAAAACGTTTGATATCTAGAAAAATATACTGTAAGTGTAAAGCTCTTACTACAACGGTAATGATATTTGTTTGTTTTTGAAAATGTGCATCCGTGTTTCATATTTTACCCCAGTTACTGCATTACAGAAAGTAGCAGAGGATGTGCAGTTCGATGCTTATTGCTTATTTCCAAAATGTGAAACAGATAAATAATTATTTACTTAATAGACCTGTAATAAATTTTTACACTGTATCTTTTTCAGGGTCATGGGGGGAGGCTTGTTTCTCTACAGGTGCAGGAACACTTATGATGAGGAGATTTAATTTGCAGAGAGGATTCCCTACTTGGGGTTATCTTCACACTGCAAAAATGGGGTTTTACAGTCCAGGAATGTGCAAGGTCAAAAAGTGGAGGAGAGTGGGCAGGCAGGCGAGTGGGTGGTTTCTGGGTTAGTAGGCGGAGATCGGCAAGCTTGAATCTTCAAGAAGGTTGAGCCAAAACGAGCAAAAGAAGGATGAGAGAACGGGACCGCAACCAGAATCAGACAGATTTTAAGGAAAGCAAGTAAATGTTTACTGAGCCAAATTGCAACCTTGGGACAAACCGCAGTTTGGTGGGTTGCTTCTAAAATCCCAAAGAGGTGATGAATTGATTAGGAACAGGTGTGTTGGCTGGACTCACACACCTGAAATCCCACAGCACCTGCTTCCCACTCCTGATAGAAAGAGGAAGAGCGAGAAAGAGAGAGATATAGGGCTCCTAAGCTCAAACAATTTCCTGTAAAAATTTGGTTAATATTGCTCTAACAACAAGAAGCGTTTCCACCATTAAATTAATTACAGTACTCACGTTTCTCTTATCAAGTTTAAAGCAATAACATGTCAATACCAGTTTGTGGCCAGAACATGTTGCCAGTAATGGTATATTTCCGTCACCACAGCTCAGTGTGTACTCAGGTATTGTTCAAAACCATCAGCCAATCCGGCAAATCTGCAGGCCGCTGAGTTCTGTAAACAATCCTCGCCTGCTGATATGTTTACGGCAAAAAGCATTCATTGTGTCCCTGCTGATCCTGCAGGTCAAAACGCCTGATCTGAAGGCTGCTGATGTCATTTACTTCCTCTTGATTGTGAGGGAGATCAGTGTGCTAGCTGTGATAAACTGGGCCAGGAAACTGGTTGAGTGGGAGTGTTGAAGGGAACTGGAGGCAAAGCGAAGCAGCAATATGGCTAGAGCTGGAGGTATTGCTGGAAATCATAATGGCATGGCAGTGGAAATGGCAGTAATAGCAGTGGGAATGGGACCAGCAGTGGAAATGATGCTGGTTTTTCTGTATCCAATTTTCAGTCATAACACTTGACTTAAAATAAAATTTACAGCTCTGAGCTTTTGAATGGCATTTTTTGTGAGCAGTGCAAAATAGGCCAAGGAAATGAACATGTGTCATGCCCTCCACTTTTCTATTCCAGGTTCTTAACTGTGCAATTTTCTTCTGCTGAAACAAAAGCCTTCTTTTAAACAGTTGTTTTATGAGGAAACTTTCTGACTGAATACAGAACTGAACCACCTGTCTTTACAAAGCCACAAGATAATAATGAAAAAAAAACTCCTGCAGATTGCAGAGGACAAGATCTTATCTGAAGGTTAAGTATAAGGAAGATTAAACTCATTTCAACCCAGGATCAGGGACAGGTCTTAAGAAGAAGGGAGAGCATTAACCTTTTTTATCACATAGCAGAATTCCCATCTTTGGGACCTCATTGACTGCACCGACAGAGGAACGCATTACAAACAGTCCCTGGAACAGCGCGTGGAATAAACACTGTGCCTAAACAGAACCAGATGTTCCTGCAGCTATGAACCAGAGAGTGCTGTGATCCCACTCTGGGTTGGGCTGATCCCAAGCGTCACTGGAGCAAACCAGCTCCAGCTTTAGGCCTTAGCAAAACAGCCCTCTTCCTGTGCCTCACCGGAGTGACTATTCCTGTTCTGAGACCCTTTATTCAGCAATGTATACATTTAATTATGAGAATATTAGCTTTTATAAGCAACTGAATCGATGTGAGTGAAGTGACATGTTGACTATGAGGGCTGTTACTAAAGTAGAAAGGTTGGATCAGGCTTTCTTTGGACTCGATATGGCCCGAACTGGGGCCTCTTGCATTTTTTGGACTAGGCGTTGCATATTTTGGGGGAAACAAACTCAGATTACAACCTACGTCTAGAGTGAACTCACATTTGAAAAAATGAGTTTACACATATGCACATGCCTAAAAGCACAGCATAATTTTAAACTAAATGCTAAAGTGACAATCAAACCCACTTTTCTATCAGTTATATTGCCATAAAATCCTTCATTTTGTTTTGAGCCAAGGTTTAAAGACATAAAATCAGATAAGTTGGGAGACTTTGATCAAGGAGATTAGGGTTCAACTCCTGCATGACAAGAAGAAACTACCCGGTTTGGATAAGGGTTAAAAATGACCCTTTAGTAATACTATAATCCTATGATAATCCTTGTCAGATTTCTGGGTTATCGCGATGGCACGTTACGAGTGTTTGTATGGGAAAGAGAGAATGATGAAAAGGGGACAAAATTGACAAAATAACTCAGATAGCTTAAGTTTATCTAACATTTTCTTTCATTTGAGTTACTTCAACTTATTATTTTTAACAACTTTACTTTTTTGCAAATAAAGTACTTAAAAAATATAATTTTACTAATTTCTTTAAATTACTGTATATGGTATCTTTGGAAGGTTTTGACTCCTGGGGTCAATGTGACCCCAAACCTGAAAGATATTAGTCTTTAGTCTGATATAACAGCTCACGATGGAATAAAAGTAAAATGTCCTTGTCTCTATAAAAGTTTTTTAGCTAAAGACTCTGGTAATGAGGTCATATCCTGTCAAATTTGGAGGTCTGCCCACTTGTCTGCAGGTTTTGAAATGTGAGTGGGCAGGATTGAGGATTCTTCGAAAAACCAGAAAGGTGGTGGCTCTGTATTAGTCACCGTTGACTGTTACCAGCATTGTTTGCATCACAGCAAGTATTCAAATTTTTCTTCGTTTTCTCTTTTTCTCCCAAGCCATTTTAGTGAAATGTAAACAAAGCAGTGGTACCATTAGCTAACAGTTTGTCATGGTGTCTGCTGTGTGGCAGGCAGGAGGGAGGACCCAAATGCAGGACTCAGAAACAGAGAGTTAAATTTAGGGCGCAGCTTTATTGCTGGAAAACTCTTCATAGAAATAACCATTACAAAAACAAACCAAAACCTCAAACACAGAACTAGAACCTAAACTGGGAACAGGAACCTAGAAACTAAGAAACTCACGCTAGGAAATACTCAGGACACGAAGGGACACAGTAAGGGACACAGAAGACACAGCACAAAGAGATAGTGTAGGTTAATGCTGCAACGACGAGCAGGGGAAGACGCAGACACTAAATACAAGAGGTGAACAGGGCAAAGAAGAAACAGCTGGGAGACACAGCTGACACCAATCACACATAGAATAAACTCAAGAGTATCAACATAGTGACTAGGAAATATAAAATACACAGAAAACCTAACAAGATTAAACAAGACTCAAGAAGGAATCTAACCAAGGAATTAAACACTGAAAACAGCACAACTAAGACTACCAGTTAATCTGAACCTAAACCATAATACCAAAATGTTGCCCAAAACACAAGAGATGACCCAGTTAATAAGCTAACAGTTAATAAGCTAACACAGCCCATTCAGAGTTAACTGACTGAGTTCAGAGCTGTAGATGACTGCTACATTTTTTAACTCTTTAAATCTGATGATTTATTTTGGTGTTTCTCTAATATTAACAGTGCAGTGTGTTATTGGTAGAGGCCAAGAAAATATTATTGAACTTAAGCTTTTAAATTTAGCAGTACTCAATGCAATTGAGATGCCTTAATTTTTTTAAAACATTTTGTGGGACATGTTTTTGAGCTTTTAAGGTCGAGATCTTTGACTTTTGTTTAACTAAAAATGATTACAAAAATGAACAGTAAATATTGAGTTTTGCTAAACTAAAAAAGTAACTCATTCCTTTTAAGTTATGTCAACTTATTCACATAGGAGACATTAATGAAAACTTTAAGTTCTAGTTACTAAAGAGTTTGAATTTAAATATTAAACGTTTTTTTTTTTAGCCAAACAGTACATTTCAATTGTAATCAAAATATTGGAGTTCTGATAAGCTTCAACTTTTAAGTTCATCAACTTAAAAAAACATAAGGGAATCGGTTGCCTTCATTTTTTAAGGTCTGCTAACTTCTTTGGGCTTAAAATGTATAACAGGCGACAAGAAAACCAGCAGGTTTCATATAATTTTAATTTTATTTAATATTACAGGAGGAATACAGTGTGGGAAGTAAACACAACCCTTAATATTTCAAGGGACTAATGACAGTTCATAAATTTTGAGTTGAAAGCCATGATGGCTGATCTGGCCGGAGAAACGTGCTTTCGTTGTAACTCAAAACTTTGGCAAAGGAAGTTTGGAGAGGCAACAACTTGTGGGATTAGTCTCCCTGGCCCATGTATATTTTCACAGAAAACAACAGATTTTCACATTCTGCATCATAATTTCTTCATCTGACATGCATTATGGTTTCAGGCTCATATTATTAGATGATGCAAAAAAATGTCCTCCTGGGTGGAATCTAGCTTGTTTTTTCTGTTCCCAGGGTGAAGTTTTGAAGTAAAGTGAGCATCCAATTTGTAGGGACTTGACTGGATCCACCCTCATTCTTTGGGAGGAAACCACTTCCATTCCCACCAAATTGAGACTTGCCAAGGCTCCAAACCTGCTGTTACACAACCATTGGGTTGGATGAAGGCCCTCTCACATGATGTTAACTCCATACGCAGCACTTTCCGAGGGTCAGACCTCAGCCTCCAAACCCACTAACTATCTATTAGACTCAAAGTGAAGCTGTTCATTTGTGCTTGTGGTACAAATTCCGTTTGTGTTACAGTAAAAAAAAAACCTTTTGCTTCATCATGATACAGTAGAAGACAAAGTTCTCTGTAAAGACCAAAACTTGTGACACATATATTACTGGTAGCACTTACACATACACTTATACATACATAACTGTTTTAAACAAAACAGGAAATTACATACGTAGTGTGTACTTTGTGTATATTCTACAGTGATGTGACGTTATAAACAGAAGAGAGGGCCAACATCATCAGATTACTCAGAACTATGTTGTTTAAAGTTACCAGGTTTCATTAATGGTAAATACACTTTTTACCATCACATTCGCAGTGGTGGTAAAAAGAAATACACTAGGCTTGTTTAGAAGGGCTGCTGAGAGAAAGCCTGTGCTCTAAAAAGAACATGGCAGTACAGCTTAGGATTGCAAAATTGCATCTGAACAAACTAGAACTCTTCTGGAACAATGTCCTTTGGATAGATGAGACCAAAGTGGAGATGTGTGGTTAGCACCACATTTGGTCAAAACCAAACACAGCATAGTATTTTGTAGTAAATGTGTGTACTTTCTGTTCCTCATGACTGTGCATAGTAAAATTATTCATGTATGAATCATAACATTCAAATGCAAACAAAACACATTAGATGCATAGCTGCTATCATTACAGCCCTTTTGAAGATTTTTATTTTCCATTAATTAATTAATAAAATAACACAAGTAATTTTACTCTTTGTAACATTATTACCATGAAATGCTTTCCAACAGAAAGCAAATACTTGTACAATGTAGCTGTCAATAAGTCATCAGTTCGTAAATATATTTATGATCACATTAAATATAATCAAAATGCACCATTAATTAGTTTATTGTTGTTTATACTATCTTCAAGTATTTTTATTTCATTTTGCACAGCAATACTGGATTATGTTGACAGCTACCAGGCCTTCACTAAATACATTTACGGGTTAATAAATATAAATCAGTTAAATCTGAGAAAAGGTCTCACTTGGCCTCCAGTACAGTATTTTTTTAAGCATATTTAATGAAACTATGCAACATTATGCCGTAATAATGTGTAATATTTCAGAGTTAGAGGTTTTCAAAGTACATGGGCTGGGTCAGAATCTCATGCTTATTTATCTGTGTTATTTATTCCAACATTTAAATTGTCTACTTTCATGGAATGACCCACAAACCATCGGGTGTTAACCTGACATCACTGGTGTTTTGTATTATCTACAACAAGTCTATGTGGAACTTACTGTCTGGGTGACATATGACAGTTTACTAGCTTTAAAACTTCACAGGAAGTGTGAAATTTGTCAGAAGTTTGACACCAAAGAAGTCAAATAGATGGAAAAAGTCTGGTCATAGTTACTGTGGGAAATGAGCTTTTGATGGTGTATCTTGTGTCAAATAGAAAGTCCCGGAGAAAGAACAGAAAAAGAAGAAAAGCTTCAGTTTTCACCCTGTCCTCTATTTGTCCTCATCATGTTTTCTGCTCATGGTTAGAGATAGAACCAGCAACAGTAATGCTTAAGTAAATTTATAATGCTGTGGCTGGGAGGTTTGCAGGCCTGACTCTGTGAATCAACCCACATCTAAAGGAGGTCAAAAGTTCCCAACCATAGCCAATATACCCATGAACTGTAAGTCAAATAGCCAAAATGCAAATGCCAAGCCAAGTTTGTTGTCTACAAATCCCAACGCACTTGGATAAAGCTCAGAATTCAGCCAAAATGTCTAAACTGGCTGGCATCTTCAAACAATCCTCATTGTCATTCCACAGCACTGGCACGAACCACAGAGCAACAAAAATAACAAGAGTCATTTGGCACCCAAACATATCATGCATCTGTCTTGCATGCTGAGGCTTTGATAGTTTCTGAATCGCCCACACAGAGAGCCAGATTCCTTTTCTCAAAATAGCTGGTTGTTAAAGTAGATGATGTGTTTAAATTTGCTCTCTTTTAGGGAGATGCATAAGTGGGAACTTCCCACTTTACTGTGTGAATGTTAAGGAAACTGAACATAAACATATGGGAACAAAAACAACTAAAGAAAACAAAATCATACAAAACCCCCCAAAAACCCCTCAGGTTTTATGACTACTAATTAGACTGATGAATATTTTTGACCAGCTAATTGACATTTTAATTTTGATTTTACCTTTAAAAACAGGAATCCTTGTTTTCAGCATATGAATTGTTTGCTATGCAAAGAAATAACAGCTATTTCTTAATATATATACGTCTTAATATATAATACTTTATAAAGTTTTAATACAAATTGATTAACTTGTAAACTACATTTGCATCAAATATATTGTGATAGACACACACAAAAAAAATACAAAATCAAAGAACAGGATGCGTTTAAGGTCAAAGGGACGGACAAAAGTTTTAAGGACTGACCAAACAAAACCAAGATGAATTTTCCAGCATGATGGAGCACTGTGCATCAAAGTGAAATTTATAACTAAGTACCTAGAAGATCATTAAATTAACATTTTGGATCCAAGGCCAAGTTTACATGAAAACTTTTTCATGTAAAGTTTTTGTTTTTGTTGTTCTTGGAACATAAATAATAATTAAACATACCACCTGTCTGCTGGAGGTTTTTCCTTCACAATGACGCCAAAGCGCTTGCTCATAGGGTTTCCATATGACTGTTGGGGTTTTCTCTGTTTTGTTTATTATTTGGGGGCCTTTACCTTATAATATAAAATGCCTTGAGGCAACTATTGTGATTTGGTGCTATATAAATTGAACTGAATTGAACTGAATAGAAAATTCAAATAGAAGAAGCAAGTTTATAATGTAGTTATAGGAAGCGCCAAATATATATTAAGTCCATGATTCCAGCGTTGTGCTCCATACTCACCCCAAGCTTTCCCCTCCTGCTTATCTCCACCTGTGAGTAAAGCATCTCAGTTTGACTCTTGGAATTATTCATTATGTCTCTGGGATGCTCTGACTGTTCTCTCCCTCTGTCCTAGCGCCCATGGTCAGCCACAGTTTCCCCGGTCCAGTTCCTGCACCCAGCTCTCACAGTACTTTACAGTATTCATGATTTTGCCTTTGCCATCTAGTGCTAGTCTCTCAGTTCATGTTTCATGTTAACCTAGTTCAGAGTCACAGTCTAGTTTGTCTGACAATTCTTGATTTTGTAATTAAATGTTCTTTGTTAAACTCTCTACGTGACTCCAGTATTAAATCTGCTCCTGAGTCCATCTCTCTTCATGGGCCGTTGTGCCATGACACCATCCATCCATTTTCTTCCACTTATCCGGGGCCGGGTTATGGAGTCATCAGACTAAGCAGAAAAGCCCAGACCTCCCTCTCCCCAGCCACAGGAACAATGCAGTTTTCATTCTGCTCGTGGAACACTGGACCAGCTCTTTACCCTCTTGCATAGCCAACAATAAGTTGGACTTGTTCCCCGCCGGGTCTGCCCTTTGTCGCCGATTCTGTTCATAATTTAATGGACATTCTAGGTGTAACCAAGTGGCGGAGGTTCTCTTGGCTTCGTCAGGTGGTGCCTCCAGCTCACAGATCGCAGATAGTGTGAAGAAGTGGAATGTTGTCAACTATATAAATAAATACTATATAAATAAATTCTAATTTAACTAATTTGATGTTTTTATAAAGAGCTGGAACTTTTACTAAATATCACTATATACTTAGAAATATTTTCACATTTGTTCATAACTAATACAGTTTGTTATATCTCGTCTCATCTTTTGTTACATCTTATCTCTTTGTGCTCGTCTCTTGTCTCTTCTCTAAAAGGGTGTTTTCCACCAACTTTTTCCTCATAGGGGATCCTGAGATTGCTGGGGTTCTCTCTCTGATGTTGTAGAAATTTCAGGTGACTGTTCTTGTGAATTGGTGCTATAGAAATTAAACTGAATTTAACTGAACTGATGTTTTTTGATAAAAGATTTGCTAAACATTGCTTAGAATATTTACACATTTGCTCGTAGCTAATACGGTGTGTTACATCATGATACAGATAACTGCTGACTAGAGACTTTAAGCCATAGTTTCATAATACTAAGGTTTGGCCATATGATTACTTTTTGGAACCCTAAATCTACTGCATCTCTGTTTAATATTTCAAATAGTATTTGGAGTAATACTGTAGAATCTAGGGAGCAAATATCCAAAAGTACCAAATCATCCATTTTACTCTGCTGTTGAGGTATTTTTGGAGGGCAATGTGCAGACATGCCTTTGCAAAGACATGTGAAATTCAAATAAAGACCAAGACGGGCACAGAAACAATGTGACATTTATTTATCACCAGACCACCCCTCCATTGTCAAATTTAGCTTCAAAATGTTTACCTTCAATGTTAGCTCAACATGTCCGTACGTGCAGGTGACTTTTGCTGAAGGACTGAAACGCAGACACCCTGTTGAGCCCACAAGCAGTCTGAGGATTTGTTTGTGTGGGGTGTCCCTCCGCTTTGTAAGCTGAGTTTGGGATTTACTTAAGTGAAGCTCTGGTAAACAATTTAGGTTTTCCAGGTGATTCTTTACGGTAGAAAGAAAAAGAAAGGAAGAAATTATGAGGAAGTCAGGATTAAAGTAACTGATTAAAGCTTTGAACTCGAATTTGCATTTAATTTCTGTGTGAAACAAAGCAAGTTCACACACACACACACACATAGGAGAATGATTGTGTTACTATGCTATGAGGGAGGGATCAGGATGTCAGGAAAGCTGTGAACAGGTTACGGCCTGTCCTGAATTCAAGAAGCTGGATCTAGAGTGAAATGAAAAAAATGTGTCTCCCTGTAAAGCTTTAAATCCTTGCAAGACAATCTGGTCTGTGTGCCAAAACAAGTCCAGATCTTTGTAGGGATAAGAGCTATATATTTCGATTTTTAGAAAAATGGGTAGAAGTTTAATTCCAGGTATGTGTAAATTAGCAATTGCTGTATTTGCTGTAGTTTCAATGAAGCCAGAATGTGAAAAGATGTTTACTGTAGATATCCAAGAGGCTTGAGAGCTTACCGACTGTGTTTAGATTTATTCAGAAGCTTCATCTTCCTGGTAGTAAGTTAACAGAAATAATTAAAATTATACAAATGTCTCATTTTAATTTGGCATGCTGTCGTTGCTGTTGTTGCTCAAGTTTTCACTGTTTCACAATTAGATGTCATTGGTTGCTGTTGTAGGGTGACCAGGTGTCCCCCTTTACAGACTTTTGAGCATTTATCATACTTTCTTACTTTTTTATTACTTGCTCTTTGTCCCTTAGGGACTCTTTTGGAAGTTTTCTGTTGCTGTTTTGTGTAAGATACATTTTTCAAGATCCTCGCTATGAGATCCATCTTTAGTGATACTTCTGCTGTGTTTTGGGTCTCTCAGCATCAGACACCCTTACCCAGGTATCCCAGGGTGAGGGTGTCTACTTGTGGCAAGTACACAACCACCTATGGATCGTCCCTTTTAGTTGCCTAGAGGCTTTCTCTGTGGATTTATTCACTCTACTACTTATCTCTCTTGTAATGGCCTGTTGCATTACAAGAGAAAACCTCTACTTCAAAAGTCTATGTCAATTATTTAAAAACTATGTTGCAAATAAATCCAGTACTACAATTTGAAATGATTTCACACTGAGACATTTTAAATAACATTGTATGAATTGGCGATTGGCTCTTTAATTCAGATGGGGGAAATTCTTTGTGGAGACGACCTGCAGTCATTGTGGAGTGAACCTTCCCGACCTCAGCTGCTTGAGGCTCGACCTCTCACCTGCTGACCCCTGCTTGCTGCTGTGAATCTGATGGTGGTATCTGACGGCTTGAGGTGAACACCTTTAGTCAGGGGAAATGAATCATCCATATGCTGCAGTAGGAATGCCATGGTGCAGACTGTCTGGAGTTTTCCAGCAGGAGCTCAGGAATTCAGGCACCTGTGAAATTCCCTTTACTCTTTTCAGAGCGGGCATCAATCCTCCATGAGTGTGTCTGCAGAGATGTCAAATAGAGCAGAGTGGAAAAAGTATATCTGATTGCAACTCAGGAAAAGATCAGTGGTCAGTGGTTGTTAATTTTTTGACCCTGAAGGACAAACAGAAAACCACAAACCACATGTCTCCTG
Source organism: Pelmatolapia mariae (assembly GCF_036321145.2). Taxonomy (NCBI): domain Eukaryota; kingdom Metazoa; phylum Chordata; class Actinopteri; order Cichliformes; family Cichlidae; genus Pelmatolapia; species Pelmatolapia mariae. Next base: position 59,854,168 of record NC_086241.1, read on the forward strand.
ATTTAAAAGAAAGTGTCTCTGAGTGTAAATTTTTGAAGGTGTATGGCAGGATGAAAGTTGGAAGCTTTCTTTATAAATCACTCTTTCCGTTCTCCAGAACACTGGCTGGATTTAAAAGGCAAGAGACTGCGGACATCACAGGATGACAGAAATGGACCCTTTTGATGTGCTACACAGTCGGATCAGTGTGAGCGGTGCCTGTAGCCCAAACAATGTGCTGGCGTCATATTTCATAATCTTTGCAGGCACAATGTTTGAAGCAGTGTGGCTGCATTTCATCAATGGCGACTCAGACGGAGAAAGAGTCTGAAGAATCTGTCTCAAACACACTTCACTGATTATCTCTGGCAACACCAAACCTACAATAAGTCATAAAAACAACAAGAATGTGTAATTTGATTTATTTTCTTACAGAGTAGAGAAAGAAATGCACTATTTGATGATACGTACATGAAAATTGCTCCAGCTAGCTGACTTTTGTTGTACCACAGCGCGATCAGAGCACAAAAAAATTATCTTGATGAACCACTAAATATGTAAAGTTAAAAATTGGTTGAGTTCACATGCACACAACCCTGGAGTTGTTTATATGTAACATGTAAAAATGATACTAGGGTGTTTTATGAGTCATTGCCATCTAGGTATCATTTATATAAAAGTGAGGTACGTGTCACTACATCCACATCCAGTGATGAGCTTTGTATGTGATCATTGAAGTCGAAGCATCCAAAGTAGCAGGCTAAGCAAAGTACCCCAGGTGTCCCACTCCTTAACTGCTTTCCCCAGGTCCTCTGGGAAGGATCTGAAATGATCAAAGTCCAGGAAAGAGATTAAATTTACCCCCATCACACTCTGGCTCTTTCCCCCTCCTCCATGTTAGCTCATAATCCCTCCCTAAGGAGTTGTTCAGGTGTCCTGCTGTTCAGATCCCCAAATCTTGTTATTCTTTCACATGTACCTTCACATATTATTAGAAGGAGTCATTATCTATCATGCGTTTGTCTATCTATGCTGCAGGGACATTTCTCAGCTATAAGCCCACTGTGTATAGCACCCTGTAGTGTTAAAATTAATCATATGTCTGAAACAGTTTTTTGGAGCTGCACAGAGGCTTAAGTACAATTTCCAGTATTGTGTTACATTGTAACCCACTATTGCCGCTATTGGCTCTATATCTCCTGTGAATCTCCCACATGTTCTAGCATACTGGATGACAAGTAAAACAGACTTAAAATGGCCATATGATGAGTGGACGGTAATAAACACAGACTTTGTGCAGCAGCAGTTGGAGCAGTGAGAAGTATTTCTAATTCCCCTCTGCTCAAATGGCTTTGTGACTTTGTGTATTTATTACCTCTTTTTACAGATTTTTGCCCATTCAAATAAATGAGCTTGGTGCAGAGGAGCACAGGCAGGAGAACAAAACTGCTGGTTTTGGTCTTTAAATAAAATTAGCTGACCAGAAGGGAAAACCTCCTTCTGTTAATTATCTGACCTGAGATCTGCTGACAGTGCTATTGTAAATAGTCACAGTGAAGACACTAGGGATGGAAGAAGAAACAAACCTGAGCACAACGTTAGTTCAGACAGGCCATGAAGTGAAGTTGATCTCAGTGCCAGCTCAGTCAGTTTCAATTAGGTCCTGTTATTGATTTATATGAGAGAGTCCAGCTCCTCTAAATGCACCTTAAAAATGTCAGCACGGTAATTTGTTGAGGTAAATGAGGTCAGTCTTTGGCTGATTCACCTTCTTACATCCTGCTGTCCGTTTAAGCCTCACACCTGCAGGTTGCTTTGCAACCCACCTTTACCCTGGCTCCTATTTTAATGCTGCATTTATCAATATCTTTTGCCACTGATGTTTTGTCTGTTTAAACTCTTGTTGCTGCTCTCCATGCCTCATTGCATAGTGGGGAGGTGTGCTTCAACAGCCTTTCCAGCGATTTCCACATGAGTGATGAGGGGCAGTGATGGCCCTGAACATATTTATTATTACAGATGGAAACGACAATCTTTTTGACTAGAGTGAGCTGTTTTCAAGTGCAACATGATATGGTTCTCAAATATTGTATAGACTCACGTGAACCCTTCTATTATTCCTGAGCCTTCCTCTTAAAATACATGTTGACAAACACCAGAGCCCTGCAATTTAAAGGCCTATGCCTCTTTGACAACGTGACTGCTGCACACAATGTTCAGCAATTGTTCCTCTGTAAAATAAGCTATGTAATTACTTCTTGGTGATCAAGGCATCTTCTCTCTGACTGGCTTTTAGGACGGTACAGAAATAGTCCATCTCTCCTCCCCACTGTTGCGGCCCTGCAGAGAAACAACAGTCATTGTTGTGCTTTGAGGCTCTGCACTTCTTTTTAAGGCCATCAAATTGTTCAGCAGTAACAAAAATGGCTTTGGCTCTGTATGCTTCTGGGAAAGATTTAATGACACAATCAACATGCAATTTTGAAGTGCATGTTTTAGCTTTCATTTAAAGGGTTGAGGAAAAATACTGAATTAATAACTAAGGAATCTGAGACATTTTTATACACAGTGCCCTAAGCGGTGTCATCAGAATCAGAATAGAATACTTCATTAATCCCAGGGGGGAACTCTTTTGTTACAGATGCTCACTTAAAATATAAATATGTGATCCACATGAAATGAAAATGAAATATTCCAAAGTTAAAAGAAGACTATGTACAGCATAGACAAGAAATTACACGTGAAAATAGTCCAAGTGTCTTAAAGGAGAGTTATAAAGTTTGATGGCCGCAGGCAGGAATGGCCTCCTGTGGTATTCGGTGCTATAACATGGTTGAAGTTTATTGAGTCTGTTGTTATCTGATACTGTCAGTTTTCTGCCCCAGCACACCATAGCATCGAGGATGGTACTGAGCACCACAGACTCATAAAACACCCCGAGCATCATCCACCAGATGTTGAAGGACCTCAGTCAGGCTCCTGTGTTTTTATTACAGTCCAGTTTATTGTCAGTTTGCACACTAAGGTATTTATAATCCTCTGATTCCACACAGACCCCGTGGATGGGAACAGGAGTCACTGTTGTTGTTGTCCTTCTCGTGTCCACAAACGGTTGCTTAGTCTTTGCCAAATGAAGCTGTCGATGGTTTTGCTCACACCGCGTAACAAAGTTGCCCTGTACTCTTCCTCATCACCATGTAATTGCACAGCACAGTGGTCATAGACACACATAGACACGTATGTTAGCTTAACTGGGGATTCTAATTGGGTAGCGGACTTAAAATAGATAAAAGTGCACAGAATAGAGAACTGTGAATAAAAATAAACATAACCATAAATAAATTGTGCATACTAACACTGTGAGAATCCTGCAAGCAATGACTCCAAAACCTGGAATTCATGGATATAGACATCACCGGACAATGAAGTTTCCCCCATTTGTGCCACGCTGTCATTAGTTTGTATTGTTTGTTGGTCTTTTAGTTTTATCTTCAGCAAGGGAAATGCATGATTAACTGAGCTGAGATCAGGTGATTGACTCGACCACTGAGGAAAAATTCATGCTGCTGTTTTAGTCTGTACTCGCCACACCCTAAATTCCACTGCCATCAGAAACCATACATGGTCTGATGAATTATGCTTCCTATGTTGTGTTTAACAGATTGCTCTCTGCTTTTTCTTCAGAAAATGCCAAACTGTTGATTTGTCCACTCATAACGTTTCAGTTAACTCTCTGATGGGCATGTTTTTGTTTTTGCAGCCTAAGATGACGCATGTGCACGCACTCCTTGCTTCAAACTCTGTATGTAAACTGTTGCAGTCAATGAACTCATGCATCTGTGTGATAAATCTACAGGGCCTCTGTAAACGAATTCAATACGTTCCATTTAGATTGGTATTCTTGTACATGTGTGTTTCTAGCTATTTTGTTACCTAGTGTTCACCTGCTCCTCATCAGCAGTTTGTAATATTTTAAAAGAAATGATGGTTTGCTTCAAGTCAGACATTTTCTACATTAATGTAATTGCCAGATGCATATCTGTTTTGTCTCAGCCTGCAACATGTGCGATCTGGCTTTAGATGTCTTAGCAATCTAATTCAGTGCATATCCCCCACAATGTTTGGATGTGCTTTTTTGTTGGTTTGCAGCTAACATGTTGCAAATCTATTCAGGTCTCATCCAACTGTAGCCATCACAAGGGCCTTTTGTTAAAAACGATCATTTTAATACATGTGTAAATGGTTTCCTTGTTAAAGGTGAAGTAAGTTCTCAAGCTACAGGATTGTGTTGCTGTGAGCCCACATCTAACAGTGCTGCCATAGCACCAAGCATCAACATCTCCCTGGTTATGTAACCGCATTGTAAAGTGAGTATGCTGCCCGAGTCAGAATACGCTCTCTCACTGGTGCTCATAACAAATAACACACATCCATATTCTGACATTTCATTTCTGCAGTGAAGTAAACTCAGTTTGTTGTGATTTCCATACTGTTGCCTGCCTCACACAGCCTTAAGCAGACAAGCTTCATCCAAGGAGAAATATATTAACCCCGACCTACAGCAGAGACTTAACCTTGACAGAGACATGCCAGGTTTATTGCTCCCGGCTCTGACCCGGCTCTTATCTGGCTCTTTTTTGTGAGCTGCTTTTCTTCAACAGCCTCAGATATGAGCTTTTATAAGCCAGACGAGCAGCTTCTGTTGAAGCACTCAACTTAAAACTGAGCGATGTCAGCCTCTAAATCAGAGTGTAGAACAACCAGAGATCTGAGAGGACCACCAGCGAATAAAGATAACCAATCCCTTTCACTTATGTGCATTCTTCTAACCTTCTTTAACTTGAACTTTAACCTATGAAAAATGGAAAATACTGTATTTTATATCCCACAATTAAAAGAAAAGATCTTGAATTAATATTTTATAACCAAATTATATCATTGCACTATTATTTATTTCAGAGATATAAAACAATCTTTATGCTCTCTTCTTCATAATGAGTCCGGTTATTATGCAGAAAATTGTGGCGTAGTGTCCTCACACTTTGATTACTGCATTGAAACTACAGTAGTGGTTCATTTACATGTACTTTAGTGTTTTTTTGGTTTTCATGTGATGTTCCTGTATACTTTTACTTCACTATACACTCACCGGTCACTTTATTAATACTAGTAAAGTAAATAAAGTAAAAGTTTAGTGATATAGTGCCAGCTGTGGACTTGTAGATTTTTCATGTTTTTATTATTTTGTTGTGAAGCACTTTGCGATATTTATCTTGAAAGGAAATCTCAGGCTCAGTGGAGAGAGACCCAGAGTCTGGGGCCCAGTGGTGCAAAAGCTCTGTGTACGCTTCACAGCCAGCAGGCCCTGATTACATGACCTCAGGGAGCTGCTGGAGAGGTATGGAAATAAAACTTCACTGATGTGTGCTAATGTTTGTCCACACAGAGCTCAAATATTAACACTCTAAATTGTTAATACTAGTAGTAGGTTGGACTCTCTTTTTCCTTCAGAGCTGCCATCATTCTTTGTGGCATAGATTCAACAAGGTGCTGAAAACACTCCTCAGGAATTTTGCTCCATATTGACATTTCAATCACCTTTCTTCACCATTCTGATGCTCAGTTTGAACTTCAGCAGGTCACCTTGACCACACCTACATGCCTAAATGCACTGAGATGCATTATGAGAACATTTTTTAGTTAATGCCAACTATTAGCGATTTTTCAGATGCCGATTTAACACGATACGGGAATATTGTATAATGCTCGACATTAGAAATTCCTAACTATTTGACTTGTGACTCAAGTATCTAATTAGGGGATTTCAAATGTCTAGAAGTTTTTAGGCATTGCACAAGGCCAGACAAAGAAGAGCTTATCCTTTAAACTTCTCGTCTGGCTTCATTTAAAAACCTATTTGTAGGTGTAATTAAACAGTATTTCACCTAGAGAATTTAAAAAAAAAAAGTGAAACAGAAGTATTTTTTTTTCTTCTTCCCATGACATTAATTATCTCCCGATGCATTTATTTTGCGAGTCTTAAGCGTGCAAAGGAAACCTTGGTCGTATAAACCTACTACACAGAAATAATTGCACCAATTAATTAAAGAGGCGTTTTCTCGTCATTCTTCACTTTTTAATTTTTCTCCTCGACCTTTCTGGTAGACAAACGATGGTGGGTGGAGAATGCACACACACACACACAAAAACCTTGTGCACTGGGAGAGGGATAGTCAATAGAAAAGACTCAAAAATCTGTCACTTTTGAGCCCTTTTGCCATTGTTCCCCCGCTGTTAAGAGATTTAAGATGTCAAAGAAAACTCGCTCTCTTTTTTTCTCTTCACACAAAGGAATGCGGATTCTAAACACTCTCCCACGCCCAAACCTAAGACCAGATTTCACTTGTTCTTTTGACCCGTGATAATGTTTAAACTGTACTGGAGGGTGTTTTCACGTGTCAGCTCGGGGACTTAAACAATTCAAGAGGACCAGATGTGTGTTTCACATGGGTTGAGGTGCTCCACAACAAACTATCATATCCATGGGAACAGCCGGACTGCTCGCTGAGTTTGGTTTAAAACTTTGGGACTGGAGTAAACATCGACTTCCTTCTGACTAGAAAATATGCGTCTTAACACCAGCGCAAACTAAAAGACTCATGAAGCGGTGCATCAACAGCACCCCTGAGATAAACATTTGCACAAGATTGTTTTACAAGACATACGAGAAAATGCATGCTTTGCTTATAACATTAGATCGTGATTAAACAGCTATATTGTAACAATGTGTAAAACGATGTCACATTGAAACTAATGACTTGATTTAAAGATTTATAGAGTTACATCTCATGGTTTTGCAGTCCAAGACTATATTTTACCACATTATGAGAGTCAACATGCTCATAATGTTCTTTTTGGGCAATTTTCTCTCTGACAGAGAAGAGCCAGATATTTCTCTCAGGTGCAAGCAAAGTGACAACAACCACACCCCTAGTATTAAGAGCCAGTATGTCAGTATAGTGTTTACAGGTTTGCTACGCAACCTTTGAGAAGTCTCTGTCATTATAAATTAAAGAAAGCTGTGACAGTCTTTTATACTTTTGTTCTTGTGGTATTTTTAAATTTAACTCTACTGGTTAGAGGAAAATCCCTTTAAAAGTAGCAGTTTTGTGGAGTTTCCTTCTTGTTTTACTCAGGCTGTGAGCATTTATTATTTCTTTAAATGGACCGTGTGGTGTTTTTTTTCGATCTCCGCCCCCTCTCCCCTCACCCCTGAAAATCCACTCAGTGTATCCTGTGTTTATACTTTATACCGTGTTGCTATTTTAGTGCCCTTGTATTCAGGCAAAGAAACGTGGCAGGGTTTTCTCTCTGGCATGACCGCATTGGTTTCCTGAAAATGTACCTGCTGTAGACTGAATGGGAGACGCAACAACAAACCATTGTGTTTCATTTTTATTTTTGTTTTAGCCACAGTGTAATTATCTGGTCTGAAGGGAAGTGACAGAGCTCCTAGATGTAAATATGGGTGGATACAGAGGAGGGTGTTTGTGGAAGGAAAAAAAAAGATTTTGGTCAACTGTAATTACAGTGGAGAAGCAATTAGTCACTAAACAGACAGACTTTGTCATGAATGTGTAACGGCACAATGAACATATTGAGTCTGAGCTGGACAAAGACCCTGCTACTGCTACAAGTAGTAATATCGTGAGCACGCGCCAGCCTAAAACCTTCTGAGAAAACTCAGAAACACGGAAAGTAGCTTTTTATCCTTAATTTGCCCCCTAAAAAGTAAAGAAATGTAAAGTAAATGGTTATTAAATGATAATTTAAGACTAAAAAAAACATGTCTTGAAGAGGTGCTAACAGTTTAGGTACAGCAGTGCTAACATGCTGAAAGTCTTTTACATCCCAACATTTTTTCCAATTTACCACCTATTACATGGTGGTAGTTGAGATTAGTCAGTCAGGACCACAAACATGTCTTAAAGCCATGTCCAAAACCACTACTGTGTGTTGATATCCTCATTTTCCATTGATTTACACTCACAAAATTCAATCGTGTTTGCCCAAATGTTCCGGAATAGTGGTCATGGTTGCAGGTGACACGTCTTTCTTCCTTTACATGGGATCATCTGCCTCCATCTCACCCTGTCCTCCTGTGTCACACCAACACTCTGCATGTCCTCCTTCATCAAATCCATAAAGCTCCTCTGCGATCTTCCTCTATTCCTCCTGCCTGGCAGCTCCATATTCAACATCCTTTATCTAGTACGTGCACTATCCCCCCTCTGCTCATATTCAAAGCATCTCAGCCTCGACTCTTTAACTTGGTCTCCAAACTGCTCGAGCTAATGTGCTCATTTCTAGGTTTGTCCGTCCTGCTTGTTCCCAGTGAAATAAACTCACAACCTTCACAACCTCTGCTCCTTACATCTCCAGCTTTCTACCTGCCTCCCTCTCACACACACCTACTCTGTCTTGCTTCTGCTAATGTTAGCTTCTTTTCTCTCCAGTACATACCTGCATCTCTCCAGGCTCTCTTCCACCTGGTCTCTACCTGTCCTGACCTCGTCTGTCAACATGTCCATCACGACAGCAAACAAGAAGGGGCTCAGAGCCGATCCCTGATGTAATCCCAGCCACACCTTAAACCCATCTGTCACTCCTACTGCAGGTCTCACAAGTGTCTCACTGTCCTCATACATGTCCTACACCAACCTCACATACTTCTCTGCCGCTCCTAACGTTCATGCAATACCACAATTTCTGTTTCTGCTTTCTCTAGAGCCACAAAGTCACATTGTAGCTCCTTCTGTGCTTCTCTATACTTTCACATCAGTTAGTCTGGCTTCAACAAATCTCTCCCATAGTTTCATGTTATGACTGATCAGACAAGTAAAAAAATGAGGATTTGGTAAGCAATGCAAAGTCCAAAGCAAATCAGGCATATAACAATCTGTCTTAAGAAACAGTATAAACAGTATAAACAGTATAAGTATATAGTATAAACAGGCAAACTGAAAAAACCATCAAATGGCAGGGCGAATTTGTGATCAGGCTCAGGTGGGAATGAAACACAGGTCGGACAAATGATGGTGAAGCAAGGTAGGGAAGACAAAGAAATGCAAACAATAATAGTAATGCATTTAAAAAAACAAATAAAACAGATATATGTGCACATAGACATGGTTAATTTTCAGCTAGATTCACAGATTTTCTCAGTAACCACACACACATATTCTAATTTTCTTTCTTTGAATGATCTGATCAATTTTGTGGGTTTTCAGCACCACTGTGAAGAAAATTATCCTCATCTTTAACTGGTTTTTGAGGGTTTTGAAGTCTAAAGAAACAAAAACATGTCCAATCTCAGTGACCCAATACCCGGATGATCTTAAAATTTTCCTATTATAACAAAGAAATCTTAGTCTCTTTATCTTCCTTATGTGTGGTAATGGTCTAACCACATGGAGGGTACTGAGGGGACAAAGCTCACAGAACAAGCGCTGCCTTGTTGGACGCTCACACTCTTACCTCGCTGGCGTCCAGTAGACCAGAGGGACCGGCAAGATCATATAACACTATCCTGTTTTTCTCATGGATTTTTGTGGTCTGAGCCAAAACCCCTTCTGTCCACTAGTGTCTGGATTTATTTATTTATGTATTTTTAAAAGAGTTCAAACCCAAAAAAATGCTTCTGCCTCTTTCTGCATGCTGGATAAGTGACTTTTCATTTATTATAGGATAAGACTTTTAAGGGTTAGAGGAGTACAGACACTTTGTAGATTACCATTATTATTGTGAGAGAAATTGTAGCTGAAAAAATGGAATTGGAACTGATTCATAGAGTGAATTAATTATGGAATTGGACTACGGGGGTGTGGGAAACAAGATTTTGAAAGTTTCTGTTTGTGTTTGTGGTCGTCTGGAAAAGGTGTGTCAGGTTAAAACATGCACATCCATTCAGTGAGAGGTAAAAAATTAGCCTCAGTGGCACACAGACTTTCATTTCCCTTCCACAGACACAAGTAAGAGTACATTTACTCCGAGACTGTACTTTAACAGTTTTAATTTATGATTCTCCTCAACAACATTTATCTAAAAGCTACTGGTTGCTTATCTAAAGCTAAGTATGCTGGGATTTATAGGAAGTACGCATGTATTCATAGATGGATGACTGAACAGGCCAGAGGGCTCAAAGAGTCAAATTCCCACTATTCATATGCAAAACATTAAGCAAAAACAACAAACATAAGACTTGAAACAAATGCAGGAGGCTCACAGTTACCCCAGAGAGAACCAAACCCAATGCCAACTGTAAATCTGAAGGAACATTTCTACCAAAGCAGAGCAGTTCTGCTCAGCTGTTCTGTGTTTTCACATTAAAAAAGAGGCTTGAAACCCTGGTTCTCTTTGGGAACCTCAAAATAGTAAGACCTTGTGTCTGCAGAGGCATCAGTGGATGTGCTTTATTAAAAAAAGGGGGAGGGAAAAGAAATTGTAATATCCATAAACGCCTCATTTAGCTCCACTTAGGAAAATATTAAGATATGAAAGAATTCAAATTATTTTTAAATATAAAAGTAAATAGAATGAGACAAAGTTAGAGAGGTACAGATGAGATAGGATATATTGGGCAAAGATGTTGAAGATATCAGGCAGGAGGAAGACCATGGAGAAGGTTTATGGATGTAGTAAAGGAGGGTTGGTGTGACAGAAGAGGATGATCCACTAGACTGCCTGAAACTGCCATCTTACTTTGTTTTCTGGTGGAGAAAAAAAGTAAAAGAGGTTCAAATCAACCACAAAGAGATCCAAAACGAGCATAATGAGACAGAAACCAACTACAAAAAGACATAAAAATGAAGGCTTCTTTGCAAGAGGCCTTTCATATGACTAGAGCCAGGGGCAACTTGTTTCTTAACTGCTATAATACGATGGTTGACATGGTAATAAAGGCTTAATTAAACCTTACATATTACTTATTAGTAATATTATAACACATAACACTTTAGTGCATATTTGTCAGGATTTAAGAAGCTAAAAACTTCTTTCACCTAAGACATATAGCTGAAAGCCTCACTGAGAGCTTCTCTCTAATGAGCTCTAAATAAACCAGCAATTTTAATGTCTCTTGGCCATTTTCATCTGCACTGATGATTCACACCCACCACAATGGCAACACAGCAGACTGAACTCCTTGGCATACACTTCCCCCCTTTGTTTCTCCAATGTAGAGAAGTCAGTGTTTCACCAAAGTCTGCAGGATTCTCTTAACAGGGATCATCAAAGTCTGGAGAACTAATAAACTCTGCCAGCCTGAAAAGAAGAATCAAAGAGCCTCTGTAGAAATGTCACAGTACAACATAGTGTTATCATACAGAATCCAGCTCTCCTGCTGCAGACATGGCACTTAAGAAGAAAACTGCTGGTAAAGTTAAAACAAGGACAATAGAAAACCATATGGACCAAAGCGAGTTAAATGAACAAGAACAGAAACTACTAAACTGCCATCTGCCTTTGCTTTAGGATGCAGAACAGTACGCAGCCTAAACCCCGTTCAGCTTAAAGGGAATCTGTGTATGTGCCCGATAAATCAAACCCAGTATGGCAGCTTCAGTTGAGTGTGTATTCAGCTTTTATCAAGCATCTGCTCTGTGTTCTTCATGTGCAGGATGACCCTGCTGCACTGAACCGCTCGAGGGGGCTTGTAGCAGGCTGGTACAGTACATCAGGGGAATCCCATCAAACACCTTTCCTCTTTCGCTCTCCTTCCAAGAAACATACTACTGCTAAACAGAGCGTGTGCACAAGGGTACTCAAGCTGAAATCACAGCTCTGATTAGAGATACAATACAGGAGTTGTCACTCAAGATAGGAAATGGGAAGCCTCAGGAGAATAAATTAGAGAAAATGTCAGCTGCAGCTTTTACATTCAGAATACCACACTTTAACATTCCTGTCACAATTTCCTGAGGTGTACATTTGTCTGACATAATGCTTACTAGTAGCTCCCGAGGTCAATATTGGCTTTGAAAATAACTCAAAATGTGTGTGAGAGTGTCACCTGCTGGCAGACTTTGGCACTTATTATAAAATATGTTCATTTAAAGTTTTTATATTTAGATTTTAAGATGTTTAAACTGGAGTTAATTTTCACTCATTTATTACATTTATTTGACAGTTACTTGTTACCTTTTAATCTGGGTTTAAGCTATGATCACTTTTTCATGTATACAAGAATATAGTATATATTATTGGGGTTAGGTGAATTAGTGATTCTAAATTGGCCATAGGTGAGTGAGTGAGTGTGACGGTTGTCTGTCTCTCTGTGTTAGCCCTGCATCAGACTGGTGACGTGTCCACCGTGTATGCGCCCTTCATGCTATGGTAGCTGGGATCGTCTCCAGACCACACATGGACCCCTGATAAGGATAAGGAGAAGAGGGTGGATGGATGGAGCACATGTGGCAGACCTTTGGTTTTCATGTTTCTTAAATCAACTTGTCTTGTGATCCTTTATGGGGAGAAACTGCTGCACAACACTAGGAAGAAGATAAAACTCTCTCCAGAGTAATCAAATTCGTTTCCTTAAACAATGATACATCATCCACATTTATAGCACCTTTTAAACTTTTCCTCATTCAGCCTTTTACACCATGTACTGTATTTAAGTGGATGTAGCCAATTTAGAGTCAGTTTAGAAGAAAACCACCCAACATCCAGGCACAGTTATTGAACTTCCTTTAATTTTAATGGTCGCCAGAACAAAACAGAATGCATACAAAACTGCATACAGTTAAAACAAACAACAACTTAAAAAGCTTAAAGATTTTTACCTACCCCTTGAGTTTTTCTAAAGATTTTAATTCAGGATTATTTGAGTACTGTCTCTGTCTGACTGTATCACTGCTCCCAATCATTATTCTGACTACACACCAGAAGCTGCCATGCTAAGCACTAGTCAGCCAGTCACATGGCGGAAACTCATTTAGTGCATTTCGGAGTGTAGATATGGTCGAGATGACCTGTTCAAACCAAGCGTCAAAGTGGGAAAGAAAGGTGTTTTAGGTGACTATACGAATGGGTGTGTGAGACAAGCTGAGCATTTCAGAAACTGCTGATATACTGAGATTTTTCCACACAACCATCTCAACAGTTTACAGACAATGATCTGAGAAAGAGAAAATATCCGCAGAGTGGCAGCTGTCTGGGAAAATACTTTCTTTTTGTTGTTGTTGCTAGAGTGCAGAGAATAGTCAGATTCCTTTAAGCAGATAGAAAAGTAAGGCTCCATCCTGCTGCTGGTGGTGTAATGGTGTAGGAGATATCTTCTTGACATACTTTGAGCCCCTTATCACCAACTGAGCATCACTGTAAAACACTGAAGGCCCCCTCAAGCTTGTTGCTTACCATCTACATCTTGATAGTAAGACTTCCTGATGGCTGCTTTCAGCAGGATATCACACCATGTCTCAAAGCTCAAATCATCTCAAACTGGTTTCATGACTGTGACAGTTAATCTAGTAGAGACCTTTGGGATGTGGTGGTGTTGTAATCGGAAGGTTGCCGGTTCGAGCCCCGGCTCGGACAGTCTCGGTCGTTGTGTCCTTGGGCAAGACACTTCACCCGTTGCCTACTGGTGGTGGTCAGAGGGCCCGGTGGCGCCAGTGTCCGGCGACAAGGGAATTCTGTGTACTTCAGAAGATTGTATGAGTGTCTGCACAGATCAGACAAATCAAGTGGCTGTGGCTACAACGTAGCTTGCCATCACGTACGTGTGTGTGTGTGTGTGTCCTATATAAATACAGGCCATTTACCATTCCTCGCTTCACCTGCTTAATATCCTTTTTGCATCTTTGTCAAACTGTATATATTTTACAGAATAATATCACGTAAAAGCAAAACGACAGCTAAAAGTTAAATGGTTTTTAGAGTTAACCCTTTATTTAAAGAAACAATCAAGCATCACAGGTGACTCACTGTTAAAGTGAGAATGCTACAAGTCATATGTACAACCAGTTTCATCCATCACCTAAATGATCAATTGGCTTTTTAAGGAATAAAAATCAGCATAGAAAAAAAAATCTAAATAAATGCAAGTCATTACAAGCCCCTTCAGAACGAAAACGTGTAACAAAACACTGGTCGTATACTGGGTCTGTTGTTTGGTTAAAAGAAGGAAAAGTATACAGGAGTTAATGTTCTTTGAGTGCCATCGTTCATAAAGTGTTAATGACACGTCAGTGCACGATGTGTGTCACTCATGCATATAAAAGAAGCTCAGGTGTTTGACATTTTTACAAGTGATGTTGGTGGGGAAAAAAAAGAAAACACGTCAGTTTTATTATTGCTCCACAAAGCGGAGCAGCATTAGTACAGATATGCCACACATCGCTCTGGATAGAGGAATTTACCAAGTCTTCATATTGTTCGTCTTCTTAATCGCACCTACACGGCGCTGCAGACCTGGCATCGCAAAGGGTTTTGTTTTTTTTTTAAATCAAATATCTTTTCATAGTTAAAGAATCACAAGTAAAAATATTAGAAACAGATAATAAATCAGACATAACATTAATAGCTTTAGGATAACTTATGGGGAAACTAAAGAATCTACTGAAAAACATTCTCCACGTCTTTAATTTAAACTCAATATCACATCTGTGCAGGATGGCCTAGTTCTTTGCTGAACAACAGAAACACAGCCTAGTCAAAGTGAAAGAGTGACGTGATCGTCGCTCTTTCTATAGCATAGATGCTATTCGAAGGGTTCCTGCCCCACATGTACCTGTGTCAAGAGGATGTCTGTAATACAGCCCGGGCTGTGTTAACTGTTCAAACTAGTATTCTAAATAGGGTCACAAATACAAGTGTAGCCACATTTGCATTTGATATACTTAAAATATTTACCACAAAGCTTGTGGCTGAGTTTAAATTAACTTCACATGAATAAAAGAGAGAAAACGAGCATCACTGTTTGCCGCCCTCAAACCCAAGTCTAAACCATAGCTGTAACACTACTGCTAATACAAACGTAAAGATTCCTACAGTTGCTTCAATTTAAAAGCCTCCATTTGGTAAGAAGGAGGCTTTTATAGTGAAGCAGCCCCAGAAAAGTCAACGTGGGAAAATATCAAATCACTCAATCTTTTTTTTTTTTTTTAAATTCTGCAACAAGCAAACTGAAATCTTGATAATAAAAACTAACATTTTAGATGTCCTTCGCCACGTTCTCGCCATCAGGCACAGAAAGTGGAAAGGTGTGTGAACATTAGGGTTCAAGTTGCAGATTAAATCAAATTAAATGAAGTTACCTGTCCACATAGATAACCTACAACCCTGTTATAATAATTCAGAGATTAAAAATATAACACACACATTTATTTAAAAAACAATGCATAGCATAAACATCGTTGCAAAAATCCAGCCGCACTGCACGTCATACCTAAACCTCAGCCAGACCGTTTGTTTCCACAAGTAGAAACAGGTGTCTGGAGTGCTGCTTTTCTTTTTCCAGGTGGAGTCTGCTGCTTAGGCTTAGAGAGAGAGCAGAGGCGAAAGTCAAAAGCTCTCCTTTAACCAAAAAAAAAAAAAAAAGAAAGAGAAAAAGATAAGAAGTGAAGCATTTTTAGGATCTTGGGGGTGAGGAACAGGACCAACGGGAAGATTTTGGACTCTGCTCTAAAAGAAACAAACAAACAAAAAAAAAACACTGCTGCTCAGGAACTTGGCTCCTTCAACTCTGCTGTCTCAACGGTACTCGTGTCAAGAGGAGGCTCTCTCTCTCTCTCTCTCTCTCTCTAAGTGTCCTCCTCCTCTTCCTCGCCCCGGTTGCCCACCACCCGCTTCCTCAGGGCGTCGTCAGGGAAAGCCTGCCCCCTGGGTTCAGGGCGGCCCTCGGGAGATCCTCTCCGCTTTCTCCAGACCTCGTCGTGGTCCTCTTCTTCCTCCTCTTCGTCATCTTCCTCGCCGTCAGCCTCAGTGGGATCCTCTTGTTGCTGGATTAATCTCGCCTGATCCATAGTCTGTTTCTCTGCACAGCAGCATTTAGAGCAAAAGTCAGTATCTTACTCTATATAACATAAATGGAAATTAGTATTTAGTCTTATCTATTACAAAACTCACTCGGGTAGTAATCGTGAGAAGAAAATCTTCTTGAGGGGAAAACGAAATCTGCAATGAACACCAGTAACTGCAACAGACAAGACAGGATTAACCGTTAAACCACTGGGAATGTGTGCATTTGTGATGAACGATGTAAGAGCTTCAAAACAGAATCATTTCGGTTTCATAATGACGAAGCAGGGCAAAATTACTCACCAGACCCAACGCCAGGCCAGAAAACAGAGTGGCCAAGCCAAAGATAACATATGATCCCCACACGGGAATCCCCAGCTTCTCCGTCATGTAGTTATGACAACGCTGGAAATCACAAGAGACGAGATATTTCAACCCACATCAACAAAGCAGGCTGGTTATTCTTTAGATCTTTTTTAACCCGTGCTTTTGTTTATATGTAGCTAAAATTCATGTCATCAATAGAAGGGTCCAGTGAACCTCTGGCGCCACCTTCAGGCCACACACTGTACTGATTATACATGTACAGCAGGGTAGAGCGCCGGCAACCACTACAATAGAGATTTGGAAGTTGAATCTATTGTTTTTATAGCTTATATATACAATTTAGTTCTTGTTTTAACAGATGCAGTTCTGTGCAGAAGTCTTAAACCTCCCCTAATTTCTTTATACCGTATTTGGAAAATGGGAAAAGGGTGCAGAGATTTATTGAACATAGATGGAAATACAGAATAAGAGACAAAAAGTGAGATTCTTATAAGCTTAAGAGTTAATTTTTGGTATGACCACAGCCTTAACGCTTTTAGGCAAGCCTTTTCTATCATTTCTTTAAGCAGTCTTCAGGAATAGAAGCTCTTCTTTGGCTGCCTTTTGTTCAATATGCAGCCAAATGCAGTCAATGTCAAAAGAAAAACTTTGTAAGACCTTCAGACAGTCTGGAGGACGATTGCTCAAGACTGTTAAAAAATATTCACAAGAAAGCGTGACTCCTTGGAAACAAATGTAAAGAAATGAGGGGCAGCTGAAGACTATTGCACAGTTTTGTATCACAGCTGAACTGAATTAGATTCGGGAATATTCATCAACAGCTAAACATTAAGATATCACGACACTTAAACTGTCATTTAAAACAAAGCTACCAACGGAGATACTCAAAATATATTTGAAACATCAAGTATGTGGTAGAGTTTACTTGTGTCCTGGTGTGTTTATCAATGTGTAAAGCCATTCTTAAGCCATCTGTCATAACTGTCATAACCCCATGCAACTGATGTATGTCTTAACTCTGCATCCCAATTCAATTAAGCAGGGCAAGGCTTCCCTCAAAATTTCCTGTTTCCACCTATCTGAATAATGTTTGATTACTCAATTCTCTGTGAGGTCCACTTACGTTTAAACTCCGTAAAACTGGATTAGAAGTTTACACTTTGCACATGAAAGCAAGTCCAATTTCAACATGTAATTTCACTTTAGGCGTGACATGCACACAAAACAAATGCTTAATATGCATAATAACCTACAGCACTGAGAGAGAAATCCTCACTTACCCGGATAAACATGGAGAGCTTGAACAAAGCAGACATCGAATTCATTCTGTCAACAGAGGAGGGGAGGACAGCGTGTAATTTAACACTGTTTCAATCTCTCACATCACTACAAAGCCAAAAGACAAAAATAACAGGAGCGGCACAGGAGGGTGTGCATGTGTGTCTCACTTAAAAGCATCATGAAGAAAAGAGTAAACACTTCAAGTTATTTTCTGCTTTTTCAAAGGAGTAATGTACAACAGTGACTCATTATTATTAAACTAATTGATAAATGGAGAATGAATCATTTCCCATCACAAATTCTACCTTGAACATGAAGGAAAACTAATTTAACTAATAACCCGGGCTGATAAATCTCTAGCATTAATAGCATAGTGACTTAACTGAAACTCACAAAAAGGAAGACGGTCCAAACCAAGAGGAAACCGGCTCGACTGCTTTCCATTTCTGGTCATGAACGAAGCTGAGGAAGTCATCTTTAGTGCGAGCTCCCTGGTACTTGCGGAAGACGCCGTCCTTAGAGCTGAAACGCACACAGATTCACACAGATAGGGACCATCTTATCCACTGATATACTATCAAAAAATGTGTGCATTTAGCAGCTTATAGTGGCTCTGAGCCTGAGAGCTGAAGTTGAGCGACAAGCTGCAGGATAAAGTAGTGAAGTGATAAGATAAAGATTTGAATTTTCTCCACTAAACAAATGAAAAATGATTCTTGGCAAGTATTTTACTGCATCAAGGGAAAGTTAATTTATTTGTGCTTCTATGTTTTCATGTCATGACTTCTGCGTTCTCCTGAACCACAGGTCCAATTATACACCACTGCCAATTTATTAAGAGATAATGTGGCACTTTATATGATGAATTTAATGTTGATTCCAAACAAACAAACAAACAGAAACGCATAGGTGCTGCTGACCTGTTTGCTGCAGATTTTGTAACTGTTAGAGCTGCAACTGCAATCAGTAATGCTGTGGATAGCCATCAGGAGCTGAACTGTAACTCCTTTTTTGTGCTCCTAATATAATAAACCCTGAATTTGAACTGGCAGCGCTTCAGAAGGATAAATTTAGATCTGTTGCTAATAGAGCACAGGAATTCAAGAGCTTAGCCTGCACAAATTTGCCAATTCACTACAAACAAATATACACACACCCAGTATATAGCTAGTACTGCACATATAAACTGAAGTGGCACAGCCAGAACAACTAAAGCAGAGCCACTGTTATAATCTGTTTTAGTCAGACAAATAAACAGTGCAGAGACACAGGTCAATCTTTCAATATGAATCACTGTGAGCTACAGGAAAATAAACACACTACTAGTTCAGGGGCACCAAAGAAGCCTTAGGTTATTCTTTTTTTTCCACTTAAAATTTTGGTCTGTTGCAATCTGAAAACTTGACCTTCAACTCTGGCAGTTTAGGCTAGGTAATTTTGAAAACTATGTGGCATTTTGACTGTACTGCATTGTTACTGGAAACATGAAGGAAATGTGGAGAAAAATACAGCAGGTTAGACTTGATCACAGGCTCAGAATTTACTAGTTGTTCCTCATACAAGACTAAACATAAGATTAAGACTGAGAAGGGACGGCACCTTTCCATCCGAGTCACCAAGACTGTGGAATAGTTTCCTACTGCAGCTACTTTTAGCTGATTCTTTGAACTCTATGACAAAGCAGTTAAAATGTTTTTGTTCCCATCCTATAAATCCTATTTCTGCTACTGTACTTAAGAGTCCCAATGCAAAGTTTTCTGCCGTCCACAGACCAAACCATGATAAAACAAGAGCTTCTTACACAGCTGGGTTAACACATTTAAAAGAGGAAGTAAATAAAACCACAAAATAACCAAGAACTTACTGGTAAATAGTAGGAAGTGAAGTGATGATGAATCGCCCGCTCAAACCTTAGAAAGGGGGGAGACAAGTACACTAAGTGACAGACATGTTGAAGTGATCTTCAGCTACAGACCAACATTAGTATTAACACCTTACAAGAGGCTGGAAAAACAATGACTGACTGACTGACTCACTCACTGCAGAGTTGCCATATCACTGCCAAATCTGTAACATCATCCTTTCCAACACAGAGAGGTTTCCTGAACTGCCCTGAAAGCTTTGTTTCATGTGTACAAGTCATTGTGTAGTTGGTAAATGGGAGCGGTCATTCAGACCCACCTGGCTGCTCTGTCACATCCACTTTTGCTATGTTGACCCCCATGTCCTCTCCCCAGTCCGCAAACTCCTTCCACGCTGGTTGGAGCTGCTGGCACGCTGGACACCAGGGTGCGTAGCTGATGGAGATCAAGTTTCACAAAGAAAGACGCAAATCAGGAGCACAATCATCACTTTCACCGTGCAGATAACCACTAATCTACGAGCTATTATGAGTCTGCTATTTAGCAAAGTGACCCCCATGCAACTGATGGAAGCTGGTTAGCTAAAAATAGCAGCTGTTAGCAGAGCTGAACAATTTGAATTTATCCTGACTACATGTCGGAATAAAACATAACAATTAAATAAAACTAATGACCGTTGCCTTTAGACGGCTGGACTCGTGTTTATGGGAGTTTAAAAATAAATCTAGCTGACTAGTTGTGAGCACCGGACGTTAGCAAGACACTGACAATTCAATCATCCATTCCCCAGTCAGGATCTCCTCCCAGTTAGCATCCGTTACTTCTTTGAGACTGTCCGGCTTGGCCAAAACTGGCGACGTTATAAAGCATATTCCCAGCAGTGAAAAGTATATCCATGACTTGTACTTCGTTTGCAGAAGTAAAGTAAACATGTTTGAGCCTCTGGTGCTCTTGGGTGCTACTGCTGCAGCTAGCTAGCAAACACGCCGTGGCTAACTTCCGCTGTGCGCCTAAACGTCACCGGTCAGCTGACGAGTCAAATTATTTTTAATTAATTTTTCTCCAAAATATAGCTGGAACCATACATTTTGTTTTTATTATTATTATTTTTTTTTATAATTTCAATGTTTATTTTATATCTTAATATTTATATTTATTTATAAATATTTAAAATATTTAAAATTTAAAAATATATTTAATCTGATCAATTTATAACTAGAACAGTTAGTAATACCTGTTAGCTTCAGGTTTTTATGTTTTTATTTATGTATTTTGTTTTATTTCATGAATCCTCCTGGCTTAACTTGGCAAATACACTGGATTTTTCTTCATTATTCCTTTTGTGTTTTAAAAAATTAGAAGCATTAAAGGGGAGCAGAAATGTGCTTATTTACCTTATATTTTTTCTCGTTACCCATGATCTTGTTCTACTTCCTCCAGCTGCTCGCTTTTGGGATTGGCACAACTCCTCGCTGGGGCCCATCTCACCAGCATCCTCTTCTGTCACACCATTCCTCTGGATGTCCTCCTACGTCCATGGACTTCTCTGCGGCCATCCTCTTTTATTCCTGCCTGCACCTCTCTTGTCCACTGTCTGTTACTTCTCTACCTTCACTACTTTCACTCCTTTCCATCTTTACTGTTACACCTGTCTCCTTCTCTTTCACATTCATGTATTCTGTGTTGTCTCTGCTGACTTTTATTCCTCTCCAGGCTCTCTTACCCTTGCTCCCTACTCTCACTAGATCACGTCTGTGAACATCATAGTCCAAGGAGACTTCTGCCTAACTTCATCTGTCAGCCTGTCCATTACCACTCCATACAAGAAGGGCCTCAGAGCCGATCCCACCCCCTTCTTGAACCAGTCTGTCACTCCTATTGCACATCTCAATGCTGTCTTGCTGTTCTCATAAATGCACCAGCCCTCACATGCTTTTCCGCCACTCCTGACTTCCTCATGCAGTATCACAGTTCCTCTTTTGGCATAATGAAGCTCCTGACCTTATAATTCTGCATCAACACTCTCAAAGCAAACATTGCATAATCTTTTCTTTAAAATATTCGTGTTTTGTTGTTAAGTAAACGCCAACTACCAGCAGGTGGTGCTACTGTTTTGTTTTGTTTTTTTTAAAAAAAGGGGGAAAAGAAAGAAACTCTAGCTCTTGTAGTAATGTGGGTTTGGACTTACTGGCTACCTCTTTCTCTGCATTTTTAAAAACATTTTTATTAGCTGTAAACAATAATTTATCAATTATTACTGAAAAATGTATAGATCTAAGTATTACCTAATGATTAAATCCATTCTACTGCCAGACTGGTTTAAAGCACTGCACTAATAAGTACTAATATCTCAGTACTGACTATTGCTAAAGCAATTTGGTACAAATTACATCACAAGAGGCTAAAAAAAAATGAAAACAAGATATGTGACTGTTCCCCCAGACAACGCTGATTCAACCTGAAAATAAAAGACACCTTCCTGCCTTCAAATTCATAAATGTCTTATTGAAGCCTTTTAGAGAGTTCACGTCAAGAGACTAGGCTCTGCATTCAAAACATTCTTGTGTTTAGCTATTTCGTTTAGTGGGTCGTGAGCCAAATACTATTATATGCTTCAAAATGCTCCAGAAAAGTCTGCTTGTGCTTTGCAACCACATAAGGCAAATGTTTCCCACCTATAAACCAGTGTGTGTGCGTCTGAGCCAGTCCTCTTCCCCTTTATGAGAGGATGTCACTCAGAGTAAACCCCAGAATGAGAGCACTTATTATTGTTGGGAACCTGAAGGCAAATTGCAACAGCTTCTAGTTATCACTGCACCTCACACTCTAAAAATACCCGCCAGATGACATCCTTTTGTGCCCCTACTATTGTCCCCTTTCTCCAGCCATCGGCGCTGCTCCACTTACAAGGTTTAGGATTTCTTAGTCTGCAACGGTATTTAGTTTGGTTCACACTCACGTTTAGGTGAATAGTATTTTGAGTCATTTTTTTATTAGATAAACAAACAATCCAGAAAATTGTTGGTTACATTGCAAAGTCAAGCTCTGAGATTTCTTCTGTGTCTCGAGCAACAACAACACCAGTAATTTTCCTGGATCATGGATTTATTAAGAATACCGAATGCCAGGCAACCTTGCTGCCAGCCCGTCCCATCGGTCATTTACCAGATTATGAGAAATATACATATTTTCGCCAAACACTACAATTATGTTTATAATGTTTTTGGAGTTAATACCTACACTTAAGGTTAAGCCTGATGGAGCCTTGTTTTTAGCGCTGTTTATTTTAGCTAGGCAAAATGACTCCAGGTCAGCCATGGCTGCTTTTCCATAGTGCAAAGATATGCTGTGTTTCCTTGTCTGGAGAGTAAAATTCAATTTTATGCTATCCATCTGTTGCTCCTGAGCAATTATTTCTGCAAATGGTCTCATCACAATTTTCATAACATGAACAGGACACTTGCAAATATAAACAAGGTAGATTTTTACTCTTTGTATTAAGAATTTATATTGAAACTCAATCCCACAGAGTCTCTCATTAATCCTCTTCTTTAATGTTGTTTTGTTTCCTGTTACCTTCTCCGTCCTTCAGCGTGATTGACAGGGAGGGTACGCGCAAACACTACCTGGTTTGAAAGCTAACAGCTGCAGTAATATATACAGACTACATGCTGATAATAATTTTAGTTGAATTTGAATGTTTGTAAAACTTGAAAACTTTCACAAAACATTTTACAACACTTTCAAAACTTTGTACATGAGGTAAAATGTAAAATGTAAAAAGGACAGTAAATTCCACTTTGGCACCCTTTCTGCAGCATCGACAAGTGTAGATATTTGTCTTTCTGGCAGCCATAATTTTCGCCTTCTTTCCTTTTACCTACATGCTCCTGCAGCTCTACTTCTGTGTGGATGTAAAGGGCATCGGTGCTTCGTTTTATGTGCAACTGTGCTGTCACGAAGCTCTCAGACTGTCCACGTGACAGCTAATGGATTCCAGTAATTTCAAGAGTGAGAAGTGGCACAGTGTGGGAGTAAAGAGGAAGAACATCCTCTCAAACCAGCTACGCAACACACATGTGGGACAAGTTTCTTTGGGTTTTCTATGTCGTTCTCAAACTCCATATTCAACTTTGCTTGTTCCACTTAAATATTGTAATTAAATGTTTCAGTTAAATGTTTCAGTTAAAGACAAGCTGACTGGTGATGTGTCCTCGTATTGTTTAGTTTTTTCAGCACTCTTCTTTACAGTTAAGCATCAAGTTTTTCACCCACGTCGCCCACGATCGTGGAGGCATTTTCATTGCATTCAGTGAAAATACCTTTGTGTTTTCTAAATATTTGTAGCTGCTAACACAACACTCATAAATTCATTAATGTTAGGATTGCTTTGTGTGTATTACAGCATAGGAAGGTCTGGTTAATACAACTTTTTTTTGTTTGGTTCAGTCATTCAGCCTGAAAGATATTATTTTTACCAGTTTTCTTTGATAAACCCAAAGACATCGAGTTAATCTAATAGATATTTTTCTCTCATTCCCGCAATCCTGGGTTGTATAAGCGGAGGAATGAAGGAAGGAATGATGGATGAATGGATGTTTATTTAAAGCTATCTGAGAATTACCTGGTCCTCGTTATTGCCCTCCCACCCCATCCTCTATTAGTATATTTGTTCCCGTGACCCCTCTCTAAGGTGTTCTGTCAGCAAAATCGGAGACAAGGTATTTCCCAGCTGATAGATGAATAGCACTAGACATACTTGTGAGTAGCAAAGCCCACTTTGGCAATTACATCTCAATACCAGCTGGTCCAACATCCCCTTCAACATCTGGAGTCACTGGAGCGCTCCTAATCACCTGTGAGAATTTATATTTTGCCCAATGTCCTCTCATAAATCTTACTCACTGTCACAGCGAGCACCTCCTGTGATTCACTCTCCAGGGATTCACTACCAACTCCTCGGGCAGCATGACAGCCGTTTACTGAACTGAATTTAATATTAATAATTTAAGTCGGTAAGGTAAATCAGAAAGATGCTTATTGCATTTTAAATTTTTGCCATCATTAAAGCAAAGCCAAAACCCCTCTGTCCAAATGTGAACATCTTTTTATAAAGTGACACAGTAAAGCCTTCAAATTGTCTTCAAATCACAGTAAAGTCAAAGCTTACATTTTAAATTTTGTTTTATGGCTTTTAGAAATTTCTGTCATTGAGTGATCAGCTTAATTCGTGTGCCATCAGTGAGTCATGTGTAAAAAGGGAGCTGAGGTGAGATAAAGTAGATTTTTTTATTATTTTCTACCAATTTTTCTTCCTTTTACATTACACTTTTATGAGTTTTCTTCCTCAGTGTAAAATCCAAACTACAGTAATTGCCTTTGTAACTGAAATAGCACTTCCTGCTCCTCTCACAAGAGCTATAAATCACTTTTCATATCACTCTTCATACCCAAACCACACTAAAAACAGCATAATATCTTTTCTCATTTGCAAAACCCAGTACACACAGTCTCTGCAGCCTTCAGGTCAGCAGCCTACAGAAGTGCCAAAGTGTCAAGCTACTGAACTCTCCAGCCAGTGATTAATGAGTTCCATTCCTCCTCAGGTGCCATTCGGTTGTCATTTGTTTTCTTCTCTGTGTTCCCTGCAGCTCAATGCTGAATTTAACCTGCGTGCCACATTTGGATGTGTTGCACATTGCATGATAAATGATTTGTTTTTCTGATGGTTTGCATTAATTACACTCCTCAGATAAGCTCTTCAAAGTGCAATACTAATTAGCACACAGTTCTCTGAAACCAGCTAAAGGTCATTAACTTTGGAAGAACTTGGTGGATTTTATGCTGTTAAAAATTGCTATTGGAACCCAATTCTGAAAAGTAAAAAGCTGTTCCTAAATGTGACAAATGACCACGAATTCAGGAGTTAAAGGACCACTCAAAATAGTGAACACACCAGCGTGCGACGTGATATCTTGTAAACAAAATTTATGAAACACTGCCAGCCACCCAGGCAGAGACAAGGATAAAGAAACAAAATATTGTTTTAACCACACCATCTAATTTTTAAATTTCACTCTCTTTATAGATTATAGATTTCATCTCAGTTTATCTCCTCTCTTTTAGATGCCTGTTTCAGTCCAATATGTCTATTTTTCATGGTAATTTTATTAGTAAATCAGTGAAGGTGTGTGTGTGCATCTGTGTGCGTGTGTAGAGTGGGGGCCTTTATGTACTGGCTTTGTGTGTCCTAGCCCAGTGAGCCTCTGCAGTGTGATTCCCTCGATCCCTGCAGTTCTCTGGGGTTTATAGTCTGCAAAGTGGCCATGTCGCAGTGTGGCGTGCAGGGAAATGAAAGGGAGGGGTGATGCATTGAGTGACAAAGGAGGAGGTGCTCTTAAAACTGGATCAGTCGGACACTGGGTCACTGGGCTGGGGAGTACCACTGATTCTACTGAGCTCAGCTTACGTCTCAACGTCCTGACTCACCGCTGACCAGCGCTTTAATCTCCACTGACACTTTATTATTTCTACTGAGGCTGTGAAGAGCATAAATTATTGCTTCAAAAGTAATTGAATGTGTCATGGCCTCAAGATTAAGTAACTCGGGTTTCTCCAGAGTGAAATTATTTTCATTTTATTATGTCTGACCTGCCACCAGAAAGCGTAAATCATGTGCTGCGTTTCAGTTTATATGTAACTGTTAATGCCAGATAAACTTGTATATTTCCCAGAAGCATACGTTATATATTTAGTGCAGTCCTGAAAATATTTTACAGGAAAACGAGGTCAGAGCTGTTAAAATGAGAAAGACTTTATCTGCTGTTCCGTTTGTGTTGCTGTGTTTGGCTGTGTGTAGATTGAAAATAATTGTGCAAGTTTTGCGGTTTATGTTCATTTAATGATAAACAAAGTGCATTCTCCATGTTCTCTTTGGTTATTACAAAGCAGTGGGGACAGGTTCACTGGGATTTCGCGCGCAGTAGATTAGTTTAGGAGCATTCGTGGGTAATGGCGTGCAAATTGGGATGCCTCTTTATGAGGCTATGTAAATGTGTCAGGCAGCAGCAAGGGAAAGCCAGCTCCTCTGGTTCCTCTAATTGGATTTGCACGTGTGGTAGAAGGCCTGGATTCATTTGGAACAAAAGCCTTTATTCTGCTCGTCCTACACAGTCCATCCCATTGTTCTACATTTTCAACTACCTGAGTACAACGCTGTAAAAGATGCAAGGTTGCTTTTAGGAATCAGCTCACAAAACAGAACAAGTTAATTTTAATATTAAAGAGGATTCCACCACTGATCTTCAATTTAAAATTAATGATTAACAGGCTGTTTTTGAATGCACTACACACTGGCGTGAGCTATTAAGAGAGGAAACTACTAGCAGCAGCTCTTCAGGTCTGTTTCTGACATTTCTGAGAGCTGTTTGTGGTTCTTTTTAGTCATAATACCTTAAATATGATCTGATATTAGCTTTATTGACCAGGAAATGGAAATTATGTGCTATTCTTTTCAGCTTTTGTAAGATACAGTCTCGATCAAAGGTTTAAGACCACTTGAAAAATGGCAAAAAATCATATTTTTCATGGTTGGATCTTAACAAGGTTCCAAGTAGAGCTTCAACGTGCAACAAGAAGAAATGGGAGTGAGACAAAACATTTTCTTTGAGCATGCAATTTACTGAAAACAATGCTTAAACTGAAACAGGCTGTTTTACAGCAAGTTTAGGACCACATGCCTTTAAAAGTCCAAATCTGTGCAAAAATGTGGATTCATTGTCATTTTCTGTCAGGTAGTCACACTGTCATGATGTTCTGTTGGCAAAGGCAAAAAAAGCTTTCCCTTTTTGAACGTGGTCGGGTTGTTGAACTGCATAAGCTGGGTCTCTCGCAGCGCGCCATCACTGCTGAGGGTTATGGAACAAAAAAGTGGAAGTGGAAGACCCAAAAAGCTGTCCATCAAGACACTGGACGATCCTCGACTTAATTTAAGGCATTTACTGGTGCCGACTGCAGCCCCATAACCATCAGACAGCATTTGAGACTGAAGGGCTTCAAAAACAAAAAAATCTTCAAAGGCCTCGTCTACTTGAACACCACAGAACTGAACGTTTGGACTTTGCAAGACAACATCAAACGTGACATTGAGAGGTGGAAGAAAGTTTTATTCTCCGAAGAGAGAAAAATTTAACCCTGACGGTCCTGATGGCTTCCAACGTTGCTGACATGACAAGAAGATCCCACCTGAGATGTTTTCTATGCGCCACAGTAGGAGTGCCATAATGATCTGGGGGGCTTTTTCCTTCAGTGGAACAATGGAGCTTCAGGTGGTATGTCCAGATGTTGCAGAGAGCATCCCTCATAACTGAGGGCTCTCATCTGTGTGGTAACGACTGGGCCTTTCAACAGGACAACACTACAGTACACAATGCTCGCAGGACAAGGGACTTCTTCCAGGAGAATAACATCACTCTTTTGGACCATCCTGCGTCTTCCCCTGATCCAAATCCAACTGAGAACCTTTGGGGATGGATGGCAAGGGAAGTTTAGTAAATGGACAACAGTTCCAGACAGTAGATGCCCTTCGTGCGGCTGTCTTCACCACTTGGAGAGATGTTCCCACTCATCTCGTGGAAACGCTTGCATCAAGCATGTTGAAACGAATATTTGAAGTGATCAACAATAACGGTGGAGCTACTCATTATTCAGTTCATGTTTGGAACTTTAATTTCTGTTTTTGGGGGGGTGGGTTTCAAGTTTTTTGGAGGTGTGGTCATAAACTTTTGATCAGCTGTAAAACAGCCTGTCTCAGTTTAAGTGTTATTTTCAATAAATTGCATGTTATAGTCAGAATTCATTGTTTTATTCATTTTACCCTGCTTTGTGTTTTCTTTTAAAGGTGCATAGCTTGTGTAGATCACCAGATAGATAGATAGATAACTTATAATACAATAGATACAAGATACAAGATAAAACCAGTCAGTGCATCCCTATGCAGTCAAATATATGACTACAGTTACAGATTTGCATTTATTTGGCTCTGTACTATATTAACTTTAGATTTTCCGGTTGCACTTCAGGCAATAAATTGCATTTTGAATGTGTTGTATTCCTCCTGCTTTCCCTACTTTCTCTCTTAATATCAACATAAAAGGTTGTTTTTACCTGAATACTCTAATCCCCTGAGGTGACAGAACACCGTGTAAACCTCACAATGTTCCCAAACAATCAGTCTGTGTTTTAGGCAGTGATTACAATGAAAACTCTTTTCTCACTGTTTTATTTTTATGATTTTGCATCAACCAAATTGAACCCAACCTCCCTGCCTCTGGAGCTCTGAGGAAGCCATTAACACCCGCACATATTCTCATTAATGTTGGCACGGTGCAGATCTGAAGGTGAAGGCAAGATGCATTGAACATGTGTGTGATAAAAGCAGTGAAACAAATAGCACACTGTGATTTCCTATTTGCTGGTAATGGCGAGAGCAGGCAAACTCAGCTTCTTAAAAAGTAGGTTTGAAAAATGATGTTTTTGTGTTGCTCTCTTTTATGTGCAGATCTGAATTTTCCGGCTCGAAAATGAATATGTGGAAGATATCTTCCTGATAACACAGTTACTCGTTCTTCAGTTGATGATAAGTCAAAAATAAGCAATGGCAGAAAGCTTTTCTCTCCTTTAAAATGTTGTTTTCTTAAACCGGAAGTATTAAGACTGTAATAAGTATAATTTTTTTCCATGTCAGACATTCAGCAACAAAAAACAATCCCCATTCCCAGATACTGGAGTTCTGGACAGAATATAGGACAGGTAAAAGCCTGAATGCAGAGCAGCTGGATACCACCTGGGTATTAGCTGACAGGGCAGATCAGACTGATGCTCTTCAGACTGAGAAAATGCAGGAAAAGGTGATTCTCAGATGTAGAGGGGTTGTGCATGGCATCATGCACACATTGTTGGAGAGCTGTGAACCATATAACTGGTGATACAACCACCAGTCATTAGGGGAAGTGTGTGTTACCCAACTGGTTGGTGAGTGGGTCCCGGAAGTTGCTGCCTATTACTAAAATGGAGTGTGTGGCAAAAAGAGTGCTGCACTGAAAACCTCCTTGTGATTGTAAACAGATTGCCATGGTTGCCTAAACAATAGTTTGCACTGAAGATGCTGACTTTCAAACACTTGCAACTACTAGCCAAGTGGTATTAAAAACCTGAAAAACAGAGAACCAACAAAAGTGCAACTTTTACTTTGAAGGCAAACGATCTCGGTTTCTGGTTTGTGTCAAACTTTTCACAGTTTCATCACCACTTGGAGAGTAGTTGGCATCTTCCATGTAAACTACAGAAAACCATGCCAATTTGCTGGAGACCAATCCGGAAGAATTTTTCACCACCTTTTTTCCCTCAGAACCAGTGGTTAACAGATGGACATGAACCGGCCTGTAGCCTGGTGTGAATGGCCTTAAACTGTCACCGCTATTTTCGCACACCCAAAGTGGTGTTAGGTGATAGGACAACATCACATAGTTAGCAGACAAGTGACTGCAAAATCTCAGTTGGTCAGCTAGAAGATCGAGTTGGGAACTGGCAGGTGGTCTGCTGTCAGTCAGTTACAGGAGTGCTCATTTCTGTGTCAAGATGAATCCAAGAAAAGTTCAAACAAGATGTAAACAGGCAATTAAAAAAACAAGATGGAAATGGGAAGCTAAAGCTGGAAACAGGAGCGAACCGATGCAGACAAAATAACTATGTAATCACTGAGGTCAGAATAAGAAAAAGACAGCAACTCAAACCAACTTGTGTTTTTAAAACAAGAAGAAAATAAACCTTCACAATATTTGTGATAAAAAATGAATTTTTTATCACAAACTGCAGCAATAACCTGAGATTCAAAACTTTCTCCGTTTTCTCTCAGATCCACATCAAGGTGATGACTGACTTCAAACCAGAAGAATAACAGAAAGCTGGACTCTTGATCAGATTTTTTAAAAATAAACTGTACTGGTTAACATCCTGCACATGAATCCTGATTAACTGATAAAAAATGGTCTCTGACAAACAGTACTCCCTCTGAATCCAAAGACCCCAGTGGTCCCACAATATTTTGATGATTGTGAAAATAACACAACGCCTTTGTGATTACTGGTTCTCCACCCAGCTGAACCAACAGAAGATCTATCTACAGCATTATTAACTGTAACTCAATTTGGCCTAGTGGGACTTTCTGTATTTCAAACTGCCCCAAATCTCTCTTCTCCATACTGTTTTATTTCATCTAATTTATTTAATAATCTGTTTCAATATTTAATAAGCAGATCCACTTTACTGTGTTCTACTGAAATTCATTGTAATCTGGTGTAGCTAACTCAAATTCTGTCAAAGAAGGCCGACATTATGTTATTTATACTCCATTCAGGCCTGTGCTGCTAATATACCACCAGTCTTTTTTCATGTTTATCCATAAACAGAAAGAGGCAGTTATATAAGTTGGATTTACTTGTTTCTGAAAAAGCTCGGTACCCTTGTAAGTACAGTCATTCATGACTCAGTGACAGATGATGCTCTTGCAGGCCTCTACTGGCGTCTGAGAGGGAGGCTGGGTTGTCGGAAGCAGTGGGTGGACAGGGCAGGCAAGCGCGAGGAAACGAAGCAAGCGGTGGGAGGCGCACAATGGCGTATCATTCACCGACGGACACCCACACAGACACACACTCATGGAAACACGTATAAAATGTATTTATGTAACAGGCTTCCTGCCTAGAGCAAAGTACACGAGTAGATCCTCATCCTAAATAAAAATAGACACATCTTTTGAAACAGATGCCTCTTCAAGACGTGACGTAAAACATTTCCCTCGCCATACTTCTTATTATATGTTAGATCGCGTCACAATGCCAAATGCATTGTGCATAACGCTTGGCATGTATTTAAAGTAATTCACCTGTCGCTGAAGACGTCTCCTGAAAGATGCAGTTTGAGGTGGGTGCAGGGATTGAGAGCACTTCCTCTGCATGCAAAATCCCCCCTGAATTTATTTCAGCCACTTTGTGTTGGCTTTGTTTAGGGCAATTATACAGTTGTTTGTCTCCATGGAACTTTCAGTTTTCAATTTTAACCCTTTCAATAGAGCAAGCCAGCTTCCAAATTAATTGCGGGATTATATTAAAAGATTCTGCAATATTAACAGGCTTGCAGTGCTTCCCATTTCTCTTCCCTGTACAACATACAGGGAAGAGAACTGAAAGCAGTCAAAGACCAACTATAGAGCATGCAATATATACCATAACAGTATAGCTCAATCCACAGAGAAGGGTTTGTGTAATGGAAATAATCTAAAGTGAGCTATAACAGCTGTGGCCTTATGTGGTTGTGCTATAAGGCCGTTAATTCAATGTTCATTAACAAGTTCTTAGTAGAAAATGGGTTAAGAAGATTCCCACGCTTTGGGCAGCTGTCTCATGAGCTTCTGATGATCTTTTTGGACATTTGCAAATGTAAAAAAGGGGAGGTCCTTGAGCCAAACTGGGGAATTTCCATCGAAGCAATAACCTTTAACATAATTTTACTTCATAATACCAAAAATGAACAGCAAAAGCAGTCTTAAAGATGCATTCAAACAAGTAAAGTTATTTATTTATGTGTTGTCTTTTTAAATTAATCAAAATGTGTTAACTTTTTTATATGAACACATTTCACATGGCAGTAACCCAGCGAACAAAGGAAAGTAGACACGGTCATACTACCTAGTTTAAACCAAGCATCAGAGTGGAGAAGAAAGACAACTGAATGCCTTTGAGTGTGTTGGTGCCACACAGGCTGGTCTGGATATTTCAGAAACTGATGATCTACTGGGATTTTCCCACACAATCATCTCTAGGATTTAGAAGAAAAAGAATGCTCTAAAAGAACAACCCCGGTCTTGATGCCATTACGACACCTTACAAGTTAAAGTAGGGTCATTCAATTTTCCATGCAGCTTCATCAGTGTAGTTTACCCAGGACAAATTCACAATCCTCAAATGATACAACAACAATTTCCAGCTCTGGTTCGGCCGAAGCTAACATGAGGCTGTTGCAGACAAAGCTAACTGTATTTACAATTTTATCAAATTCAAAACATTGCTCAAAACCCATCTGGCCAGAATAGTTTTTGCTGAACTTGTCTGCTTTTTGATGCTGTCAGTAAGAACAAAAAGCTGAAATACATAAAATATTATTCACACAACAAGCTATTCTTATTTGTGATGTGACACACACATCTGTTCATACATATAATAATATTTGATCTCAAAAAGATCAGAGCTGTAAAGATATTGCATAATAAGATAAGATGACCTTTATTAGTCCCACACGTGGGAAATTTGTTTAATCTACACTAGAGGTAAAAAGAAAGTACACTTTTAAATTCTAACATTTCACATGTCAGGACATAATATAAAAAACAATCAGGCCCTGAGGTAACTATAACCTCAGATGAATTACAAAACATCACATATTACACTGTATCATTAAATAATGATACAGTGTAATATGTGATTCAGCAGAAATTAAGCAAAAATACAAAAAAGTGCATGAAAAACAAAGTACACCCTTTACACTGAGTATGCCGATCTCGAGCATTGAGGTGTATTAACACAGTGCAAGTGAGAGAAGACATCAGCAAAGCTCTTTGAAAAGCTCTTGTTGCTCATCAATCTGGGAAGGCCATTTCCAAAAAATGTGAAGCCCATCATTCTGCGGTGAGAGCGATTAATATTCAGGACACCTGTCAATGTTCCCAGGAGTGGACGTCCCAGCAACTTCACGCGAAGGTCGGACCATGCAATGCTCAGAAAAAATGCAAAAAACCCAAGAGCTACATCTAAGACTCTACAGGCTTCAGTTAGTATGTTGAAAGTTAAGGCTTACCAGATTTTAAGAAGGACCTGACCATTTTTTTTATCATGTTATGAAATATAAAACTTAGAAGTCACAGAAGGTATACTTTCTTTTTACCATATCCCTACATGAAGGTCCTTTCTTTAATAAATTTACAGAAGTAAATTCTAAAAATCATCTTTTCTTATTTAATGAATCACCATTTACAAAAATAACATGTCTGAGGTTTTCTATGTTTAATGAGCCTACTATCGTCACATGCATGTACCACGTAAAAGCAGAATGAAAAGGTACCAGCATGACTTCAGCTTGTTGACATTTCAAAAAAACATTGAATTTCCATTCATTATTTAACATTGGCATCACCACACTAGAAATAGCAACGCATATTACTTTAAAAATGGAGTAATTAATGACTTCAGTGAAGTGCCATGCAGTGGGCTAAACTGGACCCTCGTGGGACACTGTCTCTGTGCCCCGGTCAGTATGTTTAACTTTTTGTTTTTAGTGTTTTCTTTCAGTACAGTATGAGAGAAGAGCAACTGTGTGAGAACTATTTTGATGCTGATGAGTTGTCATTTGTAGTCTATTTAGAAGGAGCTTTCTTGCAGCTGCCTCTGGACCATTTACAGCTGCTATTTTTGAACACACTGCCCCCCAAAGGCTGGGAATAGCACTCTGTACTCGATCTGTTTAGCACAATAATAACTGTCTGGAGACAATGGAATTATTTTTCATACTGAAGAATAATACTGCTTTAATGGGTTTTGACAAAACTGAACTGTGTGGTACAAAGGAGAATACATTAAAACAGGTTTTAAAGCATTAAGAAAATGGCATGCCACTTAATAAATAAGCACTGAATATACAGCTGACGTTTGTGCCAATAAACAAAATGATTTATGTTTCTCACAGAAAGAGTCAATCATGACACCCCCCCCCCCCCCCCCCCCCCCCCCTTCCAGGAGTGTTGCTGTTACTCAGATGATGGAGGCATCAACGAGAGTCCCAGTAGATCAATGGTCACCACACCAATCTCTCCAGTCTGCATCTATTGTGCCTGTGGGAGGTCAGCTGACAGTGGGGGAAAAGAGACACTTGCAGGGATGTGGATAGTTGTAAATCAAAGAACAATAGAAGGAAACAAAGAAACGAGAGCAGAACAGTCAAACGTGGCCAAGTTACAGTGCAGGTGGGGCTTCACAGGATTTTATCATTCATCTTATCAATACATAAATCAGCTCTTTCTGATCACTTTTGTTGGTGCCACTGCAATTTTATTTTGTAAAATATTTGCACATTAAATCTTTAACTTGTGGATATCAGTGGGACACAGTCTACATCTAACAAAAATGCATTTTATAATAGGATGTGTCAGGATGAACCATGGGACTTTCTGGAGCTTCTATTAAGTGGCTGGCCTCTTGCATTAGCTATTTTTTTTTCCATAGGACTGTTAGGTTTTGCTGCTTGTTTGCTACAAGCTTTCATCCATGAATTAGTTCTGCTATATTAAAAAAAATCTCCATTAATTATACAAGTAACTGCAATAAAACCTTTGACCAATATTCATGAATCACATCAGGGTATTCACCCTTTTTTCCCTCTACACAACTCTCAGCGGAGTTCCCATGTTTTTTCACTCTCCATCAAACTTTAACTGGGTCCCAATATATTTTGGCCATCTCTGACTTTTGCAAGCATATTATGTGAAAGTAGAATATAGAACCCTCACCTGTTTTTACTGAATCAGAGGTAAACAAAGGAGTCCTCAAGAAAGCTATATAGCCTGCTGTAATGAGAGCTGGTGCCATTAGAGGGGTCCCTGCTGTATCCTTGGTGGGGGTTGGGAGATGGAGTAAATGTATGGATTGTGGCCAGTGAGGCACATTTCGTCTATGTTGTTGTTGGGGGTGCTGAAACAAAGGAAAGGACATCCGAAGACACCACAAGTATTATTTTGTTGACCCTTCTGTCTTAATGAGAGCTTTTAGCCGAGGAGGAAAAAGGTCCAGCAGGTCCAGCATCTCTCTGAACTACACAGCTTTATTATTTACTTTTGTATTCCTTACCCCATGACAGCTCAGAAACATTTTTCTCTTGATTTGACTGACTTCATGTTTAAAGACAGGGAAGAGATCAATATTTTCCTTTCTGTGCTCAGCTCCTCTGGTTCCTTTGGGTTAGGAGAACATCATGTGAGTCCCCGTGCAACAGGAGAGCTGGGTTTAGAAGCAAATCTCCAACCCACTTAGATTTCTTAAAAAATCATTACGCTATTAATTGCAGCACAAATTCCCTGTGGAGCCCGGACAGTTTGCACGGGAGAGGTGCAAAGTGATGGTGCACGTGGAGGCCCCACATGTCTCTTCAGACAGCCCACACATGTAGTGAAAATGCTCTCCATTAGCGATGCAGTGCACTCTCAATTGGTTGTTTTTGTGGAAATTCACAGTAGCATCAACCTCGGCCTCTCTCACAGGAAGACTGAGTGCAGAAATACAGAGGGGGAAAAATCCAGCATTTCAGCTGTAGTTTCAGCTGCTCCAGCCTGTGTATTTATACCGAGAGCATGGCACAGACCGGCAAAGAGCCAAACCAAATCAGCAGCTAAGAAACACATCATTACAACATTCCTGTTGTCTCATTTATGGCAAACAAAAGCAAACACAGCATTCAAAACTTTAAAAGAGTACCTCAAAATTTCTCTTTTCACAGAGTCGCTTAAAAAATCCACTTTTACTGATCAAATATTGCTTGTTTTGCGTTTTGCTTGAAGTGAGTGAGATCAAACATAAAATGCATGACTCTGCTGTCAAAGCAAAATGTAAAAATCTCCACAAACATTTTTAGTTCAACCTTTCTTCCAAACTAAGACATATAATATGTCATGGTCCTGCCATGCTCCTTCTTTTTCTCTTCCTCTTTTCACTTTCTTTTCTTTCTCAGATGGGAGTTGAACCAGGCTCTGGTTTTACCCCCGCCTTCCTTTGGCAGGGTTTCTCCTGCCTTCTGTTCCATCCGGCACACCTGGCTGCATCTACTTGTTACCCTGAGATTCAACGGCCAGCTCAAACCTCCACTCTTTGCCAGATTGTTGTTACCTTTGTGGTGGGAGTCAAGGTCTGTTCCTGCGAGTAGTCCAGCTTATTGTTTTCAGAAACTTGACTTTACCTTCTCATCTGCTCACTGAGTTCTTCTATATGTGTGTTTTGGATGGATCAAGAACTAAACATGTAAGATTAGAAACCTCCAAGTTAAATAAAATGAAAAATTAAGCTGTCTACCAATTATCTCTGTCACTGTCACCTGGAAACTTAACCAACCTCCCCCACCTGCAAGTTTACAAGTTTACAGTGTCCTCCAGCTCGATCTCTTGCAATACTTAACAGATTGAAACTTGCCTGAATTCTGATTTAATTGTTGCTCGTGCAAATAAAGAGCTAAAATTTGCATTAGTCTTGTATTTGAGTCCATTCCTTCTTGTGAATATGACATAATAAGGTGTAATATGCCTGAATGAAAGTAAGTCGGTTGGACAGAACTACCATCTGATCTCTCATGTGATCACTTTGCCCTATGCCCACAGGTCATGTTTTGAAACCTGTTTTGTACTCAGTTGGATTCACAAAGCATCTGATTTGTTAAGGTGGATTACCTTTGTTGCAATCCATATCCTTCTTTCTCTGCCATTGCTTCTTCTGTCTTGCTCAGTATCACAATAGTCTTCAGTCACTCTCCAACCCTTCCCTCTTCTTTAAGGAAAGGTCGGACTAGAAGTACACTTTAATAATTGCACAAAAGCATCTCAAATATCTGTTTACTTCATGAATCTTTCCCTGAAGGCTTAATTTACAAATACTGCATCAGGATATGCATTTATCAGGTCACTGTGAAGGGCACAGATGGTTCTGAATCCATAAACATGAGCTCATTTGAGCTTTGGGAAGGTGCTGCATTGTGCGGAGATGTCAAGCACAGTGATGGTGGGCTTTGGTCACCCAGTGTGTCCTTTCTCCTGCAGAGAATCCTAATAGCAGATGGTAGAATGTACAATGTATTGCATAAGGAAAAGGTTGGTGAAGGTTGCCATGAGCGGCAGTTGGTCACTGAAGGTTACATAAAAGAGTGACTTGCATACCTTTCAAATTCACTCAAGCAGCTCAATAAGTTTAGGGATAAGTAGAGGGATCTAGGGATATTAATGGTGCTGATGGTGTGTTAGTAAAACAATTAAATGTCAGTGAATATTAATTTCCTGATATCTGCTGACAAATTAAAGAAAGAGAAGGATAAAGTGTCTTATTGTTGGGGCACCATGTGCTACCTGAACAGCTTCATGCACCGTGGCATCGATTCTACTGCATATTCTGATGTTGGTATTATATAGAGTGGTCGAGCTCATAAGAACAAAATTTCCCATATGTGTTCAAGTGATTCGATGTTTGACGAGTGTGAAGAGCTTAGCATATGAGTCACAGCTTTTTCATACTCATCAAACCATTCAGTGACACTTAGTGGATTGTCATCGTGAAAGAAACGGCTCTGACACAGCTGCTGGCATCTCACAAATACACACAAAGTGTGCTTTAGTGGCTCTTGATGCAACATTAACGCTCACGCGGATGCTCGTAAAGAACCCTTTGGATTTTCATTTAATTGCAATGGGTATGCATGTTTTCAGTTGGTTGATGCTGTGACTGTTTTCCTAAACCTAACTTGTATTTGGTGCCTAAACATAACCAGATAGTTTTTCATCACTTTCACTGTGTGCAAGGTGTGCCAGGTACCCAAGAAAAACAATTCCTTGTGCATAGCTTTTGAAATATGAGCAGAATTGGATTAAATTGCACACTTTTGACATCCAACCCCACTGAGACTATTTTGGACTTTATCCTCTACACCTCTTACCAGTTGTTCCTTCTCCCCCTGATACTTTACTCAGTTTAATCACATTCCTTCTTCCTGATGTTACTTTTAACCATCTACAGTATAACATGCTCTCTTCTGTTTCATGTGACCCACCACGATGTCTGGTTGGTAAGCCACCAGCTGCTTGTCTGTCTGGGACTTGTAGGCATTCAGATTTGCTGTTCTCAAAATACCTTCAGTGGTGTGTACCATCTGGACCTGGGAACAAATTTGGTTGTGTGTCTCCGTGCACCCTCTCCCAGATTGCATCTCACACTGTGCTACTACACTCACTGACTACTTTATGAGGTACAGCAAATATCTAACCAGCCAATCATGTAACAGCACATCCTGTAGTCATGATCCAGACAGTCTACTGAAGTTCAAAGTGAGCAACAGAATGGGGAAGAAAGGTGATTTAAATGAGTCTGAATATGGTTGTTGGTTCCAGACAGGCTGATCTGAGTATTTCAGAAACAGCTGATCTACTGGGATTTTCCTGCATACAACCATTTCTGGGATTTACAGATAATAATCAGAAAAATAGAAAAATATGCAGGTAAAGAGGAGAACATCCAGACTGCTTAAAGCTGATAGGAAGGCAACTGTAACTCACGTTGAAGCAGATGACCACATCTGGCCTGATCTTCTGCTGCCACTCTTTTGCAATTACATGAGTTCAACAAAGCTTTATAATAGGTTTGAAAAAACATTATCTGGTCTAATGAGTCTTGATTTCTGACCCAACATTCAGATAGTTGGGTCAGAATTTGGTCTAAACAACATGAAAGCATGTATATTTCCTGTCTTGAATCAGTGCTTCAGACTGCTGGTGATGGTGTAATGGTGTGGGAAGATATTTTCTTGGCACATTTTAGGCTTCTTGGCACCAGCTGAGAATCATTTAAATGCCACAGCCTACCCTCACTATTGTGATACGTTCTGGGGGCTTTTTGCAGTGTTAGTTGTGCTCTGTTTTGCAGGAGTTTCCTGTTTGATGCAGGGGGTTGCTGGACACCTGGCCATTGTTTTGCAGAGCTTTTTAAAGTCACACCTTTTGAGACTTTGGCCCCATCTCTACTCCCTCTACTGTTCTGCTCCTCTCCTGTGATAATGCCAAACACTTGCCAACTTAGCCTTTCACTGTCATTATTAGGTTTAATAAATCTTTGATAATCATCATTCAGCTGGTGGTGTGACTCTAATCTTTGCTACAGTCTATAAGCCAGTCATAGCATATTGTTCCTAACCACGTCCACCCCTTTATGACCACAGTATGCTCAACTTCTGATGGCTGCTTCCATCAGGATAATGCACCATGTCATAAAACTCAAACTAGAACACCAATCACTCATGTTACATCTGCAGTCACCAGCTCTCCAGTAGAGCACATTTGGGATGGATAAAAAGAAGATTTGAAACATGAGTGTGCAGCCAACAAATCTGCAGCAACTGGGCGATGCTATCTTGTCAATGTGGACCAAATTTCCTTTTCCACAGTCTTCAACTTGGGTCCTGTTGATGGTGATATTCTCCTGCCTCCGTCCTAACAGAGCAGAGGCAATTTAAGGAGCACATCTGTGCCAAAAAAATTTTTATAACTAAATATTTGACACCTATTCTAATGAATAGGAATTCTAATCTATTGTACATGGACAGCTGGAAGTTTGAATCTGACTCTTTAAATTTAGCTCAAAACAAAAGGAACTTTAAAGGTGGTTTATAAAGACTCTTTGCGGTGTTGCACAATTTTGGATTCAGTGTAACCATTCATCTTTTAAAAATTACAGTACCTTCATTCTTCCAGAAGTTATCAAACCACAATTTCTCTTATGCCAGAGGTCAAGAACAAAAGCACGCGTACCCCTTCTAGTCATATCTTCACAATATCACCACTTTGTCCCATAGAGATTGCTATCTAGGCTGAGCTGTGTACCATAAAGATCCTTCAGTCTGCGCGCTTCTTTACACAGATGGCAGGATGCCTCTGGGGCTGCAAAGGGAGTCTGTGGA
This sequence comes from Pelmatolapia mariae, assembly GCF_036321145.2. Classification (NCBI taxonomy): domain Eukaryota; kingdom Metazoa; phylum Chordata; class Actinopteri; order Cichliformes; family Cichlidae; genus Pelmatolapia; species Pelmatolapia mariae. Next base: position 59,894,439 of record NC_086241.1, read on the forward strand.
GAAACGAGGTAATAGACTCAGAGTAACGCACAAAGGAGACTTCATCCCTTATCGATGGCAGTGCAGACTCCGAGCAGGATGACTGAACTCTGAGCTGAATAGTTTCAACTGACAAAAGGGGCTTTTTATCTCTGTTAGTGATCCAGGTATTGAAGGTGAAACGATGAACTGTTGCATTAATGTGCTTTTTCAAGAGCATTCAAAAGAGAGCAATGTTTGGACCCACCTCTTCAATGGCATATTAGAGCTAAAGGAAACCAAATTATACACTAACACCTGAATATATGCAGTAAACAAAACAATATGTATGCTTTTTCCGACACATAAACAGGTATTTATACATAAACAGTGTGCGGTGACAATGTGTGGCCCTCACACATACCTCAGACCATGCATACGCATATATTTAGAGCCAGTCAAGCCTTTGACATAATTTAATATTATACAACATACATGCAGCAAATCACTTCATCAGAACCTCTGCGTGACTCAACAAAAGTGATGAATATGCATTTGTCTTTTGTATGTCTCGCTGGAATGTGTTTGATCAGCTCCCTGAAGACGGAGCATCTGTTCAGTGCAGCAGTTGCCATTATTGTGTTATTAATGTAGCAATATCTTGTTAACAACACATGCCTCCTCCCACTGTAAGCACTGAATGATAGCTTCCACTGTAAAGCTGCCGTTGCTGGGAAGGTAGGAAACCTGCTTATAAATTAGCTGTCCAGTTAAAAAAAACACATTACTGTCACATCAGTATAAAATAAATGCTGTTGCAGAATGTTCCCAGGCTGGTGAAGTAGTTTCTGAAGTAATGTGCTCCATCTTTCATATGGCAATCAAAGAAATCCAAGTGCACGGGTTCTCCCTGTTTCCCTTCCATAAGAATGGCATCTTGGCTGTCATCCTTCCACTGAGAGCATTCCTGATGAGCCTTCAGTAAACATTTATGAAGGGCCAGATGCATCTCTCAGATCCTGTGTTCTTATATTTATCCGTATTATTTTTCAGATATTGTTCATCGCTGGAAGAAATGCACAATACTGTATGTTTAATAAAGCAATTCAAGTTATGAAAAAACTTGGGCTGCCGTTTGTTTTGAAGACAGTTTTAAAAACTCACTGATATGAATTGTAAAGAAAGATGATTTCAAAGCATTCATTGAAGGTTTATTAGAAATTAGATTTAATTTCTGTTCACTGAAAATTATGGGCCTGCTGTTTGGGATATTGCTGGGTATTTAAAGAATCAACAATAAGAGTAATACTAATTAAAATCTGCAGCTGTTATCCTTAAGTAAAACTCTTCAAAGCTCATCAGTTATTTCTGAAAAAATAACCAATTCTGATCAGGTCATAATTGATAATTAATAATTGTTTTATAATTAGAATTATATTCTCCCATAACTTGACCTTGTGGGGGGGTTTATGGTTTCTTGGTACTGTTGTCTTTTCTCTCCCATGTTGGTGCACATGAGGTCACTAAAAACATCAGAATGATCACAGACACAGGAGCATTCTGGGATGTGATCCATGAAAAGTAAAAAGAAATCTGTGAAGATTTCCCGGTGAGAGCTGCCTGGCCTGTGTGTCCTGGCAGAAGGAGAGTGTTGGCAATGAAGAACAAAAAAAAAGAAAGAAAGAATACAAAATAAAGATTTACTCAAACAGGAAGCTGCACTGTAGCCCCCAACTGAGGAGATTACACAGAGAACAATGCCATAATGCCAGAGGAGGCAGTGAGCATGCATCCAAAAATAGCTAATGGACTTGTTACAAACATTTGGTTGAAGTCAACACTGTATTTGGTTTAATCCAGGGATGCATTTGCAGGGATAAACTCACCATTTGTTGTATATTTTCACGAATCTGAGAAGATAATGGGCAGAAACATTGACAGCACAGGAAGCTCTGGCAGAAATTAAACAACTCTTTGACAGTGTTGCAAAAGAGATGTTCAAAAACTCCATTTTCCATTTTCCAGGTGATGCACTGATGCAACCGTGTATGTGATTGTGTGGTCATTCACACTCAAGTTTGACATATTTATCTGGAACTATGACAAACTGATTATGTTTAACAAAAACGTCCTAATTAATGCCATTTCTATTCCCAAACTTTCTTAGAAAATATGCTAATATAATCACACTAAGTGGCCTCATGTCGTCCTCTGGGCCTCTTAGAAAAAGTATTCTTTTAAATGGGATTATTCCAATTCATTTCCCTATCAACAGCTTCACTGAAGACTAGCTGCTCACGTTGCCATGGATGTCTCAAAAATGACTGAGGTATTTGGCCAGAGAAATAAAGAGGCTCTGGATACTCAAGGAAAAAAAACACTTTGAAGTGCAGTGGAGAGCTGCTGCTTTATCTTATCTCACAAGGTGTCAGTTTCCATGTTTTCGCTCAGCTTCAGCAGTGATCTTTGCTCCCTGTGCGGCTGAAAGGAGCTTTTCAAACAGCAAGTTTGCAAGTTTATGTTGTGCAGCAGCTACAGAGAACTAAATACAGAAAATTAGCAATGATATAAATGTCAGATATTCTCTGGTTCTAATGTTATATCAGACTCCCAAACTCTGTTATATCACTGCAATTTAGCTTTTGTTCCTTTCTATAACCACTGGTTGGACAAATGTTTTTTACAGATGTCACATGTTACCCCTGGTGATAAGCATTTTTGACTGTTTTTGTACAAAATAAAATAATCTATTAACCAAAGTTGTAAATCTGAATAAATGCTTATCACTAGTTGCAGCTGCATGAGTTGGTTTTCTAGCCTGTTTAGATCCAGTTCTGTTGAACTTATAATTGTGACAGTATAAAATACACTGCAGCATATGAAGAAGTTAAATGCAGCTGCCTGTGCATGAATGCCTCAGTAATAATCCCATCATCGTTTTACTTAAATACCTTTTGCTGATGAGGACCTGTGTGGATGTTTCCATTCTGTATTAAGTAAATACTTTGAAAGCACATTTAGAGACAAGACTAATCGGCTTATGTGAACATTTTCTGAGACAATACAAAATATTTTCTTTGGTTTGGTTCTCAAATTAAAGCATACGGATGTTGAGTTCAGATTGTGTTTAGTAATCATTTTATTCTATTGATTTCCTTTTAAGATTCTAAACAATTATCCTGTGCATTCACTGATGTCCACACACATTAGCGTCTGCTGTGTATATCGCTCTAGAGCTCATTAACGGACCTTCACTCCGACAGTTGATTTGTCCAATGGTTGTTTGGAATCCATTGGTTGTCCAATAGCAATCCAGCCTGAGCTGACGCTGCGTGCTTATTGGTGAGTAGTGTTAGTATGCCTCCTTTTCGTTGATGCCTTACATTTGGTCAAGGTTGCACTTGCAGTTATAACAGCAGAACGCGACTGGAGCTTCGTTTACGCGCAAACAGAGAGCAGCCCGATCAGCCGAGGCTCTGCCGAAACTTCTCCCGTTTCTATTTGCACACCCCGGAGGAATCTCTCACCTCTCAGGAGCAACCATGGATGAAATGGAGGAAGAGTTAAAATGCCCTGTTTGCGGCTCATTTTACCGGGAGCCCATCATACTGCCGTGCTCCCATAACATTTGCTTAGCCTGTGCTCGGAATATTCTTGTGCAGACCCCCGACGCAGAGTCTCCACAGAGCAGCCGAGCCTCCGGGTCCGGGGTATCCGATTATGATTATCTGGATTTGGATAAAATGAGTTTGTATAGTGAGGCGGACAGTGGCTACGGTTCCTACGGGGGCTTCGTGAGCGCTCCGACCACCCCTTGCCAAAAATCACCGAACGGGGTTCGGGTTTTCCCCCCGACTGTCCCTCAGCCGCAGCAGCAGCACCTTCTACCGCACCCCGGCTCCTTAACTCCGATCCCTCGTAACTCTTGCATCACCTGTCCGCAGTGTCACCGCAGCCTCATCCTGGACGACAGGGGACTCCGCGGGTTCCCCAAGAACAGGGTGCTGGAGGGGGTGGTGGACAGGTATCAGCAGAGCAAAGCGGCCGCTCTCAAATGTCAGCTCTGCGAGAAGAGTCCAAAGGAGGCCACCGTGATGTGCGAGCAGTGCGATGTCTTCTACTGCGACCCGTGCCGCCTGCGCTGCCATCCTCCCCGCGGTCCACTCGCCAAGCATCGCCTGGTGCCGCCGGCGCAGGGGCGGATAAGTCGCCGCGCCAGTCCCCGCAAAATTTCCACTTGCACAGAGCACGAACTGGAGAATCTCAGCATGTACTGTGTACAGTGCAAGATGCCTGTATGTTATCAGTGTTTGGAGGAAGGGAAACACGGCACGCATGAGGTCAAAGCTTTAGGCGCAATGTGGAAACTGCACAAGGTACGTGCGTAAAAATGATCGGGGTGCAAAGATTTGTCTTCGTCCCTTACAAGTGCGTCTGTTTCTGTCTTTATTTGTGTTTTTGGCCGCTCTGTGCAATGATTCAACATCCTCTGAGCTGAGCAACAAGTCTGTGTTCGAAATAATTTGCGCTGTCGTGTCAGCTCTGCTTAGCATCCGGTAGAGAGGTACAGAGCTGTGGGGTGTTCGTTCTGCCGCTTTGGATTTAAATGAGTGTTTAACAATAGTAAGAGGATGCATTTTATTGCCTGATACACGGTCCAGCTTCATGTGACGCTGCCTTTATCCAAACACTGCCAAACAAACCTGAAAGGCAGTGGTTCATTTTAAATTTTACCTCATAAGTGGACAACTAGAAGCTGCTGTTTTCTATTTGCATGACCATGTAAATGATGACAATCTGTCTCACGAGATGCCAACATCAAATTCCTTCAGTGCTTTGACAGCTCACAGGCGCCCTGGAGATCATTAGGCATGGCAAACGCTGAAGCTATGCTTTATTAAGAATGGGGAGTGAAGCACAGATGCAGGCCTGTGGTGTGAATTGAGAAGCTATTTTGGAAGCTGAGTTGTTGTGGGCAGGAGAGGCAGAGCTGAGATTATCTACGCCTCTGCACCAGCAACCCTCACCTCCACACTCCAGCCTTCAATGAAGAAGGGAAGAATGTAGAGCTAGATATAACTCACACATGCACCCACACACACACACACACACACACACACACACACACACACACACACACACACAGGGAACGTGATGTGTAGTGGTGGTGTCTCCTGGTTTCCATGATAAAAACCAAAAAAAACAATGAATGTATTGAGTGCTGGTGCACAAGCAACACAAGCACATCATTATCTCCCCGTCCTCTTCATTTATACTCAGCAGTCTGGTTTTATACGTCTCCAGAACAGCAATTTAAAAGCACCCCACTCCGATCACCCCTTGTAGGGAGATAATGTGTCACTTCAGATGCGATAGATAACTGTAAAATTGCTGGGAATATCAGATGGGGTCGAACATTTCGCTCAAATCAAATTTCCATCACATGAAAAGTTGCCAATCTGTTCTGCGTAATCATGCTTGGATGTAAAATGGGAAAAAGAGTATTTTTAGAAACTAATCAGTGGTACCAGGCATTTTAGTGCCAATATTCAGCTGGTGGCACTTTTTTTATTTATTTATTTATTTTGACTGTATCTCACGGCACCTGGTTATTCCTGATCTATCATCTGAAGCTGCCCACGGAGCTGTGACAGATGGCTCAAAGCTCAGAGTTGGCAGAGTTGAGCATGGTCATCTTTGGGAGCTTCAGGGTATTCCTCACAATGTTCACTGGAGAAAAAGCTTTTTTACATCTTGATAAATATTTACTGCAAAATGACAAGAAATCCTATGTAACGATTAGAAATCTCAACCTATTTCAGCTTATTTACTGATTTGTTTTCCCCCAGTATGAAGTAGAGACTGACCAAACCTAGATTTCTGGCGCTAATGCCAAAATACAGACACAGGTTTATCAAACAATATTGATTCAGTTACATTGCAAAGGGAAAATGATGGATTTGTGCCTTTTTTGGGGTAGTTTCTCTTCTTCACTTGCACAAATATTAGAGATGGATCATCTCATAAAGCTTCACATTTAACACACAGTCCTAGCTCTGTGTATTTCCTCCACCCGAGCATCTTTAAAACAGCATGATTGAATCTGGGCCCCTATGGAATCAAATTTTCACTCTCCTTACTGGGCAAGTAGCAGGCTTCACATTTTTCAGCATTTTCCCAAAAAGCCTACCTCTGGAAAGACGGGTTAATAAAAATGAACCAAAACAGCACAGTTGCAAACTTCAAGAAAACTATTTGAGCTTCAAGGTTTTTGCTGTAGCCATAGAAAAACCAACCAGTATTCAAAAAGCATGTCCTGCTTACCCATATACTTACACAGCCTTAGAAATGCCCATAAACATCTTGCATTCCCCTTCATGCTTAAACTGATCAAAGCTTTTGGTTGTTTGATCTGTGCGCTTTTGTGACTGAGCCGGCGCATTTTTCATCTTTGCTGTCTAATGCTGATGCACAAAGTACCACACTAAGGATCTTGATCTCGAATCCACACCTGCAGCATTTACACTTCAGAGCTGGAAATGTGGTGATATCATTTAATAGGATCTGTTCTGTTTTTCAGTTGCATTTTTTCTTGTCTTTTTGAGCGGAAAAACAGTGATTTCTCCATCTTTCTGCAGCATTTCTCTCCTTGCTGTAAACAACTTTAACCACCTGCTGCCATAACAGCCAAATCCCTCTTCCTGAAGTACAAAGCAGCAAAGGTCTCTAAGATACTGGACCCCACGAGGAATCCACCCCACATGCTTTACACTTCTCCCCTCCTTCTTCTGCTGCGTTCTAAAAATGAATGCTGCTTCAGATCATTACTTGCGCTCTACATGCTCCTTTACTGCATTAGTTCAAACGCATTCTTGGCTTCTCTTCTAGTCTCATAGGCAATAAAACACCCTGATTTATCTCCAAGCTCTCCTTTTGGTCACTCTAAACCAAAATGGTCATCAAGAAAGAGCAGAAATGAAAGAGTGACTCGTCCGGCATACGTCTGCCTCTTCAGATTTGTACTGGAAGGTTTTATGTGGTGGCAGGACATTAGTGTTGATCTCCATGAATCACATTAAAAACAGTAAAGGGGTATCATCAGTGTGTTAAATTGCGACACAGTGAGTGGTCCTCAACTCTTCACGGATGTCATAACAGGTCACTGAATGCAATCCAAGTCACAGTCTGCCACCTCATTATGTTTAGTGGCAATTAAAGGTGATTAATCAAACTGAATGTACTGCATACGTGTGTGTGTGGGGGTGTGTGTGTGTGTGAGTGTGTGTGTGTGTGTGTGTGTAGAAAATAGGTAACAGATTGCAGCAGCTTCTTTTTCATGCTACAAGAAGGGAGATAAATCAAGAGGTTTGAACCCAGACTCTGAGGGTTTGCACATGTGCTATCTTTTATCTTTACTCCTATTAAGAAAAAAGGGTCTAACAGAAAGTGACACTAAGTTAACCCAAACTGATGCTCTACAAGCTCTCATTCAAGGTGGCCCCAAAAGCAAGCTAATGAGGACAGACAGAACAGGTCACGTGGCCGGGAAACATTTTAAAGTCTTGTTTCAGCCTTGAAGCTGATGTAATTTCTTGTAATTTCTTGGTAGAAGAAGAAGCTACCTGGAGCTTCTGTTAAACTCAGTGGGAGAGAAGGAAAAGCCTTAAAAATTCACATACAAGAAGCAGGTTATTTGTCCTTTCCCGCTTTAACCGCTGTCTTCTGTCAGACTGTCGGGACAGCCACATAAAGAGAAGCAGAAAAAACTGTCCATTACTGTATTTAATTAGTAATGAGAAGAATGTGTCATGCTTTCAGTTAATTATTGCACAAATGTTTCAAGTCAAAGGTGTTCTGCATGATGGCTTCGTTCAAAATACGCTTACTGGACACTTTATTAGTTACAGCCTGCCATTTCTGGTATGGACTTTCTTTCACCTTCAGAACTGCCTTAGCAAAGTGCTGGAAAAATTCCCCAGAGATTCTGGTTTATATCGACATGATAGCATCACATTGTTGCTGCAGATCTGCTGGTTGTTCATCTCCTGTCCCACCAAATCCCAAAGCTGCTCTGCTGGACTGAGATTTGGTGACTATCGAGTCCAGTTGAATAGAGTGAACTTAGACCTCTCTGCATTGAATCATTGCTTATTATTAATCTCTGGCTCTCTTCCACAGCATGTCTTTTGTCCTGTCTTCCTTCTTTCACCCCAACCAGATGGTCGCTCCCCCTGAGCCTGGTTCTGCCAGAAGTTTCTTCCTGTTAAAAGGGAGTTTTTCCTTCCCACTGTTGCCAAAGTGCTTGCTCATAGGGGGTCATATGATTGTTGGGTTTTTCTCTGTATGTATTATTGTAGGATCTACCTTACAATATAAAGTGCCTTGAGGCAACTGTTGTTGTGATTTGGCGCTGTATAAATAAAATTGAATTGAATTGAACTCATTCTCATGTTGAAGAAGCCAGTTTGAGATTATTTGAGCTTTATGGCATGGCGTGTTATCCAGTTTGAACCACCACCAGCAGCCTAAAATGTTGATTAAAAGCAGGATGGCTCAATTTTTATGTTGTTTAAACCACTCTACCATCCACATGTTGCAGCAGAAATCAAGACTCATAACACCAGGCGAGGTTTTTCCAATATTATGTTATCCAGCTTTGGTGAGACGTGCAAATTGTTGCCTAATTCTCCTGTTCTTGGCTGACAGAAGTGGTCTTCTGCTGCTGTAGCCATCTGTTTCAAAGTTGGATGCACTGTGAATTCAAATAACAAGCGGTTATTTGAATTGCTGTTTCCTTCCTACCAGCTCAAGGCAGCCAGCATTCTCCTCTGACCTCTGGCATCAACAAGGCATTTTTGCCTCTCACTGGTCCATTCGGCCCATTCTCTGTAAACCCTGGAGATGATTATGTGGGAAAATCCCAGTAGATCAGCAGTTTCTGAAATAGACCAGCCCATCTGGCACGAAAAACCACGCCACGTTCAAGATCCTTTAAAACACCTTTCTTTCCCATTCTGATGCTCGGTTTGAACTTCAGCAGGTCATCTTGACCATGTCTGCATACCTAAATGCATTAAGTTGCATTTTGCTGCTTTGAGCTGCCGTGTGATTGGTTGATTAGAAATTTATGTTAATAAGCAGTTGAACAGGTGTACCTAATAAAGTGTCTAGTTAGTGTAAGTGCATAAGAACATTGTTCAGTAATAGTCCAACGCCGTGCATTGATACAGCTCACACTACCCTTAAATATGTCTTTTGTATAAGTGACTCTGTGTAGATAAAAGACACGGTTGCTCAATTGTTTAAGAAAGCACTAATAAATGCAGAGGGCAAAGTCAGGCCTGAGGTTTTTCAAGAATGAATTTTCACAGTGGGCGTAAGCTTCAGTGTCTTAAAGCCATTTAGGTTGATGCTGCTCCATTAAAGGCGCTGATATTTACCCCTCAAGCTGCCATGTAAAGAGATTATCTGTGTAAATGTTAATGAAAGAGGGAGATAAGAAAGCAGCAAAATGAGAGCGATGAATGACCCCAAACACCCCAAAGAGAAGAAGTGAACCAGAGAATGAGCAGGAAGGAGAGGCAGAGCAGCGCTGAAGGTCTCATCAGTGAGGTAAATGAGTCGGGTTTGCACAGAAAACACTGACATATTTTTATATAACTTCTCCGGGTGAGAACACAGACTGTCTGAATATTTTAGCTTGCTCCAGGCATGGAACTGGAGAGAGATAAATGCCTAGAAAATCCACAGTGCCATTTCTCCTTTGTGACCCAACTGGGAATGGAACAAAAAAAGAGTTATTCTTTTCAGCTCAAGCAGTCAAATGTTTTAAACAGCATAATTTATTTTGCTCTGTTACATCTGGCTGCTCTGAAACAGTCAGCCCACATTATTAAATAAGGACACCAAAAAAGTGAGCTCAAACTGAGACGTGGGCAGCACAAGTTAAATCATGCACTGACCTTGTTTTTGTCAGCGTAACTCCCAGATTTACCATCAGCATCATCAACATCATTGTCCTGACCATAAAGTGGCAAACCTTGAAGTGGCACTGATGTAATTATCATCAATCTGTTCTCAGAGTCTTGTCTAATTAGCTTCAAGTATGGATATAGCTGAACGATTAATTTAATAGGAAGAGTTACACGGTCCCATTACGAAACAGTGTTCAGGCTTTTTAGTGACATCTGTAGGTTGTTTTTGCTTAAAGGAATGAAATAGACATGATCAACTGTCCAGGGCCTTCTACCTGGCACAAAATGTTGCTGTGGCTCAGGTGGTAGAGCAGTTCATCTACAAATACTCGAAATACTCAACCAAATACCCAAATCAGACCCGATGCATCCATCAGAGTCTGAGTGAGTGTTTCTCAAAGTCAAAGCACTTAGGCATGAATAAAAAGACCTGTATGAATGTGTGCACGACTGGGTAAAAAGTACTCAACTTGAGTATAAAGATGCAAGTACTAGTTTATCTACCTAATAGAGACTGTCATAGGCATCTTTGGCCTATGCCAAGACGACGATTCAAAATGCATTAAAAACAAACAATGCCAATATTTAGGCATACCCAAGTGGTTGAAGAATTCTGCATTCGCGACCTCAGAATCTCATCTCTGCTTTTTGTGGATGATGTGTTCCTGTTGGCTTCATCAGGTGGTGGCCTCCAGCTCGCACTGGAGCAGTTCGCAACTGAATGTGAAGTGGCATGTATGAGAATTAGCAGCTCCGAGGCCATGGTCCTCAGCTGGATCAGGGTGGAGTGTCCACTCCGCGTCAGAGACGAGTTGCTGTCCCAAGTATCTCGGGATCATGTTCACAAGAAATGGAAGACAGTAACAGGACATCGACAGATGAGTTGGAACCATGGCTGCAGTGATGTGGATGCTGGAGCTGATCGTGAAAGCGAAGCTCTCGATTTATTGGTCAGCCATCTGGGAGGGGCTCAGAGTAGAGCCACTACTCCTCCACATGAAAAAGAGTCTTCTTAGGTGGTTTATGCATCTGATTAAGATACCTCGTGGGCACCTCCTGGGTGAGGTGTTCCAGGTATGTCATACAGCAGTGGTCGGGGAACTCCAGGTCTCAAGGGCCGGTGTCCTGCAGGTTTTAGATGTGTCCTTGATCCAAAACAGCTGATTTAAATGGCTAAATTACCTCCTCAACATGTTGCAGTCCTCCAGAGGCCCGGTAATGAACTAATCATTTGATTCAGGTGTGTTGACCCAGGGTGATATCTAAAACTTGCAGGACACCGGCCCTTGAGGCCTAGAGTTCCCCACCCCTGTCTAACAAGAAGGAGGCCCAGGGGTAGACCCAGGATAAGCTGGAGAGATTACATCTCTCGGCTGCTCAGGAACGCCATGGTGTTCCCCCAGATAAGCTGGAGGAGGTGGCTAGAGAGAGGAAGGTCTGGGCTTCTCTGCTTAGGCCACTGCCCATAATTCTGCTGCTGCTGGTTAGTTACTGTGCATATATTCCTACTTGTTTAAAACTACTTGGTGGTCCCTCCACTTCCCCTGTGTAGCCAAGCTCACCAGCAATTTGATCATAAAGATTATACCATCCAAGTACTTAGAATGTACACTTGCCACACATGCACTTGTCAGTAAAGAAATAAATGATTTCCAATCATCAGGTACTTTCTGCCTGATTTTATCCATTTGACATTTTCAGTTAGACCAGCAGGTAAGCCTCTTGATCATCTGCAGCAGACGCTGGCCTCACTGATAAGAATAGATCACTTCTGCCCCATTTCCTGCGGTGCTGTCCCAAGGGTCCTTCACACAATGACTCAGTTTGTCACATGGAGAAACTGTGGCAACTTTCAGATCCCCTCCTATAATTATTTTAGTTTTATCTGTCTTTGTGTGTGTGTGTGTGTGTGTGTGTGTGTGTGTGTGTGTGTGTGTGTGTGTGTGTGTGTGTGTGTGTGTGTGTGTGGACGGGTATTAACATCTTCATGGGGACCAAAAATTGGTAGTTTACTATACTTGTGGGGACAAACAGCCCTTGTGGGGACCAAAATCCCGGTCCCCACGAGTTTGAAGGCATTTTTGAGCCTCAAAATGTGGTTTTAGTGTCAGGGTTACAATTAGGTTATGGTTAGGTTTAGGGTAAGGGTCAGGGTTAGGCATTCATTTTTGATGGTTAGGGTTAGGGTAAGGGGCTAGGGAAAGCATTGTGTCAATGAGATGTCCCCACAAGGATATAAATACACACGTGTGTGTGTGTGTGTGTGTGTGTGTGTGTGTGTGTGTGTGTGTGTGTGTGTGTGTGTGTGTGTGTGTGTGGATAGTTAACGGCTCCTTGTACATTATTGATGACTTAAGTGATGAATAATGCACCAGCCACTTAGGTTCTCCCTGCAGAAGACAGTGTCGTACGGGATCTTGTTAAACACAGAGGAGAAACACAATCTGTGCCGACTCTTAACTCTTCCAACATGTCAGGGCTTAATTTTTCAACAACAAAAGGTTCCCATGATACAAAATATCATCAAGTCGCCCGCTGAATACTGCAGACTGAGTTCTCCAAGGATTGCCTCAGCTCATGTAAACAACCACAATCTTTCATGTTAAAGTTTCCGGTTGGTGTCTCTGTAGAGAAAAGCACAATCAGTAATCAAGCTGTGTAAAATTGCATTAATTTTCACGTTCTTTCTTCTGGAAGCTGTGGGGGAAAATGTATTATTTAATTTTGTTTGCTTGTTTTGTGTCTTTGTCATCCAGAAGTTGACCTTCTGTCAGCTTACGTCTGTTTACAGCATGTAGCCAAAATGACTGTGTATTACACGCGGGATTAAGTGTGCATAAGGAGAGTACTTAAAGAAAGTACTTAACACTGAGAGCGGAGCATTTCACAGAGAGGTATCGCCACAATTTTTGAAAGTAGGTTATGGGAACTCAAAATGCTATCTTTGCAGTGACGGGGATGGAAAGTTTTGTGCCTATGTGTGTTTTTAATTAGCACAGAGTTGAGTGTTTTTACTTTTCTACTTCTGCAACTTTAAGAGCTTTGCAGTGACATTATACCTTCCTCCTACTGTCCTTGCACTTCCCACTTCCTAGTGGGTGCTTTAATCCAAAATGGCTCTGATGCCTTTCTGACATTCGCGCTTTCCTGTGACAGATTGGCTAGTTCACTCGGCCGTGGAGAGAAAATGAAACATGCAGAATGGCCCCAGAGCTGGTGGTGAATTATTCATCCTATGCACGTGTTCCCACTTGGCTTAATTACTAAGATGATTAGTACTTCCAAATAGCAGGGATATCCTAAGCCCCCCCACCCCACTAACTCAACAACCCCTCAAAGCTCGTCCCAAAACATTGCACCATCCTCTTCTCCAGTCTAACGTTGCATGATGCTTTTATTTCCACTATCCCTGAACAAGATGTATTTTATCCCCAGGGCAAGCTTGAAGTTGCATTGCATTAATGTAAGTAGAGGATTCAGCTGAAACTTTTAGAAAGCCCTATTCTCTCTGAGGGTATCAGCCAGAACTAATATCACAGTAGCATGAATCATGCCATGACAGTGAAATATATTCTCTTTTAAAAGCAATGAAAATGCAAATGCGGGAAGATGAGATGTAAATGTCATGCATTTTAAGTTATCGCTAAATGTTCTCATCAATCATCTTAGAAATGATGAAAATCTCATCAAGCTGCATGCAAACCAAAAACACAAGAATAAAAACTGTAACAAATGGATGAAGTAAAATATCTCCTTGGGATATCATCAGCAAGTCTTGCTATTCCATACATTACAAGTATTGGGCCACCTACGCATTAATCCATAGACATTAATATTGAGTTGGCCCTTCATTTGCAAATATAAGTTTCCAAAATTCTGGGAAATATTTCTACACAAATCTATAGAAATGTTTTGTCTGTTCATCAAGAAGAGCATTTGTGAGGTCAGATATTGGTGCTGAGTGAGAGTGCCTGGCTCGCAGTCTCTGCTGTAATTCATCCCAAAGGTGTTGGATGGGGTTGAGGTCGGGGCTCTGTGCCAGTCAGTCAATTTCCTCCAAACCAAACTCATCCGACCATACCTTTATGGACTTTGATTTGTGCACTAGGGCACAGTCATCCTGGAAAAGAAAAAGAAAAAGGCCTTGCCAAAAATGTTCCCACAAAGTTGGAAGCCTAGATTTGCCCAAAATATCTTGGTACAGTAAGCTGAAACATTAAAATTTCCCTTTACTGGAATTAAGAAGCCCAGGCCAACTTTAGAAAAACAACCTGTACAATGCAGTCAGGCAGCATTCTGGTTTTTACCAAACCTACACTAATTCATCAGGTTTCCCCTGATCCCAAGTACAGTAGCAGTGTGCTTTACACCGCTCTATCTAATAGTAAGGCTTGCATGCAGCTGCTCAGCCATCATAACCCATGCTATCATGATATCTCGGCACACAGGTTTTGTGCTGATGTTAATGCCAGATGAGGTTTGGAGCGCTGTAGTTATTGACTCAGCGGAGTGTTGGCAACTTTAGGTGGTCTCCTGCTTCATGAATGAATTGGTGCAGTCCCTAAATGCTTCCACTTTGCAATATTACCTGTTACAGCTGATTGTGGAACATTTAGGAGGGAAGAAATTTCACAGCATCATTTTACAGTATCACACTTGAATTTAGTGAGAATAGTTATTCTTCCACAAATTCTTGTAAAGGTAGCCTGCCTGGCTGATTTCTTGATTTTATGAGACTGAAAACACCTGAATTCAAAGATTAAGAGGTGTGGCTCTACTGAGACCTGAGTGTTTCTCAGCTAACCTCAGTATTTGTAGCTGATTGACTTAGTACCTACAAACCAAACGAAAACACACAAGATATCACTTGAAAGCCCAAGATATCCTCTATTTATTACATCAGGACTTAGTAGGGTAGCTCAAATATGTCAAAAGTTAGAGTTAGAGCAAAAACAAATGTCCATTACAGAGGTCATAAATGAACAAGCTGGTTCTCGGGAGGATATAAAGAAAAATATTTCAGATATACTGGAAATAAATGTCAGCATGTCGTTTAAAGCTCCGATCCATAAATTCATAAACTGTTTTGTAGCTTCCGTGTTGTTTCCATCTTCTCATTCTCATTTATATGCAAAATCGGGAAAATGGCTTCCCAGCTTGTGTAGTTGAATTGTATGAAGAGCACTTGGATGAAAAAATAATCAAAGCAAATTATATATTTGCCTTAGAGATGTGGCCTCAGTCTTTTTTTTCCCTTTCGTGAATAGTTTAGCTGTTACTTAAAAATAAGTCATTAAATGTAAAAAATCTGCGACAGAACTTGAGGTGTGAACAACAAGTTTTCTTCCTACTTGACCTCAGTCTCTTTCTTGATTTGTTGCTAAAGTCTGTCTTCCCATATGCCGACCTGCCGGTCTTGGCACCGTGGACACCGCAGAGCAGGAAGTCGCCGTGAGCTGTGCAAAAATAAACCAGCCTCCACTTTCGTGGCACTTTTTGACCTGGTTTTGAGGACTGAGCTCTGCAGGCTCTCAAACAGACACTGCAGAAAAACGCCCCCGGACAATCAAGTGCTTATCATTTCATCTGCTCTGTCACCAAACGCAAGCTGACTGTTAACTAGGCGAGGCTCGAGCTCTCACAGTATCCATCACTGTATCAGAGAGCAAAATGAGAGAACTGAGAGTGAAAACCAGCTCCCAGTTTAGGACAGATGAAAGGGCAGGTGTGAAGGACCGGCTGATCAGTGATGAAGTCACCAGAGTGTGATTGGCAGGATCTTAAAATGATGGTGGCAGCTTAGCGATCCAGGCAGAGTGCAGCTGATTGATTTCAGAAACCCAAAAGGGTTGTCCTAAAAAGTGAGTGAGTTGAAAAAAAAGAAAGTTTTTCTTTTCTGTTGTGGATTTGAATTCAAATCAGAAGATGTCTTCCTTATCTAAGGGGATGTTTTGACATTTGGTAAATTCTTCTATTTCTGTCATTGCCAAGAGTTTGATTGGTAACGCTGTCATATCTGAGCAGTAGCTAGAAAGCTGGAGCCAGGAAAGCTTTGCATAAAGATGACTGAAAACATGGAAATCTGCCCACCAGCACATCTAAAGCTCATTAAATCCTGTTTGTTTATTCTGTACACAAAACAAAGTTTAAAAAAAAAAAAAAAAACTTCTGAAAGAAAGACACTTAGCTCAACCTAGAAACAACCTGGAACATAAAACTGAAAAAAATTGGTAAATTTACTACAGTTGTGAAGAAACACTCTGTTGCGTCAGGAGCCATTCATTATATTGGATAACGGTTGCTAGGGAAAAAAGTGTGTTCCCCGACTTGCTGGCGAGTGATTCATGGAGGTTGCTGGCTGTTGCTATGTGAAGTCACATGCACAAAGTAACAAAAAGGGTGCTTCACCTAAAAGCTTCTTGTGATCTCGTTAGTCACCGGCTAGCCCAGTGGTAATAAAACTTGAAAAACTGAAACATAAACCAGAAATAGAGATCGTTTGCTTCCAAAGTAAAAGTTGTGCCTCAGTGATGCACTCAACGTTTTTCCAGAGGTGCAATTTTCATTTTAAAGGCAAATGGTTCGTTTCCAGTTTGCATTTTCATAGTTTTGCTACTGATCAGAATTTAGCCAGCCAGTGTTTGTAGAAAACTCCATTCAAAACATCATCACAGGAAATGCTAGCAATCAAAACAATCACAAGCAAGAATTCAAATATCTTAAATTCTATTAAATTCCATTTTTTTATCGTATATTTATTATTTTTTACTTAAATTTGTAGCATAGTAGCTTGCATGAGTTTTTCTTGGTTTATGTAGTTTATGTTTATGTGAATTTGCAGCTACTACAATACAATTTTCCTTTGGGGGTTAATAAAGTAAATGATCTCTCTTCTTCTATGCTTAAATGTTGGTAATCAGTCATTTTAGGCATTTAGAGAGCCAAATTGCTGGATTCATTGTTTCATAATATTCAAAATATGCTACAGTTGTGCTATTGCACTGTAAAAGGATTACCTTTTAGTTGATAAGACAGGATTAGCAATTTAAAGACTTCATCTTTTCCTTTTGAGACTTTCTGATTTTACAAGTATTTGCCATTTTTTTAGACTAATGTTTGATAAGTACATACTTATAAGAGGTCAAACAGGTCTTCAGAATTCATAGAAATCTGTTGTTACTTTATTCTTATATGAAAGAAAACTTACACTTCAAGTCTTCTCTTTCATTTCTTTTCTTTGCAGTGTTGAAGTATGCAGCCCTAAATAACACAGAGGACATTTTTTTGAAATCCCACACAATTGCAGAAAGTTTACATTTGGATCTTTGCTCAGCTGTTACCAGGTCTTACAGTCCCCCAGTGCAGTAGACTCATGTTAACGGCAGCTGTCATGGTTTCCCAAACACCAAGGTCGAAGGTCAGCTGTCGGCCCCCGCAGACTGATTCCCACTCGTCCGGCCAACGTCAGATTCCACGAGCTGGGCTGACAAAGAGGAGCAGACTGCGTGTGATGAGTTGTTTTCACAGCGTTTTCTACTGTATCAGCTAGTCGCTGGTTTTATTGCTGTCTTCCTGCGTTGAAGTGGAGTTTTTCTTTCTGCTTAGATAAGGCCCAGTGCCCTCGTTTACTCCCAGAAGACAATACACCCACCAGCTTGACGGTTGTTCACTCAAGCGAATGAGTTTCCCACAGGGTCAGGCCAAGTCCTCTCTCCCTGTCACCTCCATGTTCACACAGCCTTTGCTTCACATACATGAAAAACTCATCTCAAAAGCGTTTCTGTGCCAGCGCACACGCACAACAATGGCATTTCCCATCATATGTGCTCCACACACCAGAGTCCCAGCTATAACATTAACAGTGCAAAAGTTAAATGCTTATAAATATACACATCATCTTAGTTTTAAGCTGAAAATGACATTTTGTGTGAGAAAATTAGGCTGTCAGTGCATTTTGTCTCAGGGGTGAAAGCTCTGACACTTTAAAATGTCAGATTCTCAGCCGCTATCAAAAGCAGCTTTGTTTGTAAGTCGGCCCATGTTGAGTGCCTTTGAGTTAATCATTTAAAAAAAAGAAAGAAACCCACTCGTTTCCGTGTGAACCCGAGATATTTCACATTTTTCTTTTCATCTTCCTTTCATTTGTTAGCATACAACCATTCCACAGGACTTCCGTCAACATGATGTCAACAGGTGATCCTGATTTGCTGCAGTCTTTGAGGAGCAAAGATAAGCAGATGAGCTCCAGTTTCTCAAGAAATGCAAGAGAAAATTGTAGAAGTATTTAAAAATGGTGTTCCTCAAAGAAGAAAGAAATCTGTTGGAATTTCAGTGCATAAAGGGGAAAGGTGGAAGCCTACGCTGAACACTCGTGACCCCAGTCCCTCAGACATCACCGTCATCCATCAACAGCTGATATAACAATAAAAGCAAAGGATTTCTGTGGGAAACCTTTATGAAGCACTACAATCACAATTACATTCACAAATGCAACTTCAAATTTTACTGCATGTTGATCTGTGACGATGAAAACATGTTCTGGTCACAACAATCGGTATCCCAGATCTTTTTTAAGAACACATGGAAACCATGTGCTCTGAACCAAAGACAAAAACGCCATCCAGACTGTTGTCAGCAACAAGTCCAACAACATCTATGCACTTTTCAACAAAACAAAATAAAACCACATTATAAAGACCCAACTGCAGTCCTGACCCACCCCCAACAGGAAATATGTGGAAAATTTTAAAACAAAAAATGCAACAAAGATGTGTTTGCAGGAAGAAAGGTACAACATAACACCTGAAACATTTTGTCGCTTGTATCCTCAGTGCTTAAATGTCTCATAAGTGTTTATTGCTTTATACAAATGTTTTTGGGAATTTGTTGCAAGCCTGAACTGCAGGAATGAAATAAAGTCGATCATATTGTCTGCAATCAAATAAAAGCCAAAGTAAATATGTCAGCGTTTTTTAAAATCAGCATCGTCCATGTCATCCCAACTTTTTCTGATCTGGGGTTGTAGCACATGATGAACTGTCAGGGCTGGAATCTGCATCCAAAATAACTCATGCTGGGCTGCCTCCATGTGTCTTTCCTGTCAGTGTTAAAGGTCTCACGGAATAGTTTTGGGGCCTTAGTTGTTGTGTAAAACAGGATGTCGGGGTTGGAAATATTTAGGTGGGGTTTGAGTTAAAAAGTTAAGACAAAAAAATCCACTGTTAGCCCCTATTCAGCAAGGATGAAGGACTACAAAATGGATGCTTGTGTGACATAGCAGCTGATAGTCCACGAGGTATATTAATTACATGGTTATCTTCAGTTTCCATTAATCTAATTTAATGCAAAAATTGTGTGGGGAAAGGCCCAGCTGAATCTTTAAATTGCCGACCAAGGTGACAAAATCACATGTTTTTTCCAAAACCCCAAAGATATGCAATTTGTTTTCAAATGAAATGAAGAAAGGTGCAAATAAACAAAATTGTTACTGAATCTTTTGACCCAGTAAGTGATTAATGGAATAAAAGCTAGAGGTACATGTTCTGTATCACTATGAACTGGCCCAAAATTAGGTTTATAGCACTGAGCAGCTCCTTCAGTGGCAGGCTGCGGCACCCTGCGGTATTTTTACTCAGTTGTATAAAGCATTTGTATTCTATTTTTATCCTATTGTATATTTTATTCTATTTATTCTACTGTATATAGTATTTTATTTTATTCTCTTCTGTACAGTTGTGTACTGTATTTTATTCTTATTGTATTCTAATTTTTGCTATATAACTTTTGCACTGTCCACTTCCTGCTGTGACAAAACAAATGTGGGACTAATAAAGGTTATCTTATCTTATCTTATATTTTATTAGATCTTTGTAGTCTTTGTGTATGACCCTGGAGTTTTTAAATACTAATATGGCTCTGATTATTATTAGATTCATTTCCTTCTTTAGATTCTGACGATTCAGCACTTCATCTGCAAATCCATGTAATTATACTTTATTGTCTCTTTTCAAAGGGTCAACTGTCCCAGGCCCTCAACGGCCTGTCAGATCGAGCCACTGAGGCCAAAGAGTTCCTGGTCCAACTAAAAAATATGGTCCAGCATATCCAGGTATACGCACACACACGCACACACGTGGGTTTTGTTTTGTTTTTTGCACGCACCCATAATCTGCATGAATATTTTCTTCTACCAAGCTGTAATCCCCCTCTGTGATCCCAGACTGTCCACTGACTGCCGTGAGCAGCAGACACAAAAAGGCTTATTGTATTCATTTGAATTTCACATTTTCTAATCTCTGTCTTGAACTCTGCACAGGGCCAGATGGGAAGATACTATCTTAATAAAACTATAAAAGATTCTTGCATCAAAATTGAGCTCAGGATGCAAAACAAAGGTGGTTATAAAGATTAACATTTACAGAAACACATGATTATATTAGCATTAATGGGAATTCCCCTTTATTCACATTCACCTATATTATCTTCTTCCATCTAACACATTAACCAGGTCTAAATTTAGATGCTCATGTGGAGACAAAGCTTTGGTCAGCTTATGAAGGCGATTAGAGGAGGAAGGTGGGATTAAAACCCCTCATGGATAGTCGTCACGCAGTGTGAAATGGTGAGGGTGAGGTAAAAGAGTAGAGAGGAGGTGACGAGCAACAAAAAAAACTTAAGATGTGTGAAAAAGTGACAGCATGAGGCGTAATTGTCAAGTTTAGTACTCTGCTGATGCATGAATCATGATGATTTTACTCACGCTTCTCGTCTAAGGAGGAGGTATCTCAGCAAACTATCCATCCCATCATTAAACTCTATTAATTTTGTCATTCCTGTATTTCACTGTTACTCCTGCTATTAAAGTGATGCATGCGGCCTTAAAAGTATCTTCCATCTGTTTCTTTTGTTATTGTTGTTTTGTTTCCAGCTGCAAATTCCTGCATATTTTCTGTCTTCAGATGCTTTGCTTTTCCAGCTTCTTGTAAATTTTTCCCGCAGGAGAACGGTGTGGAGTTTGAGGCTTGCTTGGTGGCGCAGTGCGACGCCCTCATCGACGCCTTGAACCGGCGCAAGGCCCAGCTGCTGTCTCAAGTAAACAAAGAGCATGAACACAAGTTGAAGGTGAGTGAGCATGACAAGATCTGTTCCTGGAATCCACTTGTATGCATCAGAAGGCTGGATGTGTTAAATGGATAATGAGGCATTAACCCTAATGAGGTATTGATTCATGAGCCACACAAGTGCAAACCGAAACAAAATTATCTTAAAAATATCCTTGTTTTTCTTTAGAAGTTGCCAGGTTGGGACTTTAAATTTGATCTGCTTCATAGTGGTTGTTTGCTGCTGTATAATCTTGCAGTGTTGGTTTGACAAAATGAGGGCGGTGATTGTGACTGATGGATGAGCTGGCGCTGCAACTGAAGTTTCATATTGTAGTGGATAAAATACAAAGTCGTGAGGAAAATCTCTTTGCTCTTAAAGAATCTGAAGTTATGTATTTTTCCAGTTGCATTTTTTAGGTTTTTCAGTACCTTAACGATTTTGATAAAGATTAATGAGAAATAGTACACCGTGCCACCGATTTTAGATGCATAAAGAGCTGCATTTTTCTTTAAGCCATCTGCAACACATTGAACGGGGGACATAAGTGAGATGAGAGGATGGAGAGATACATTTGTGCTGTACAGCATCCAATTTCACGCTCTGTTGCTCTGTAGAATTGAGGTTTCACACGTGTAGGTGGTTTGAGGAACATGGCTTGTGCATGGCAACATGTGGGCATACAGGACCAGCAACAGACATTTTTTATTTATTTTTTTAGTCCTGCCTATATATATATACACATATATATATATATATATATATATATATATATATATATATATATATATATATATATATATATATATATATATATATATATATATATATATATATATATATTTTAGATGTGATGTTCATGGAAATTACTTTTGCACAGGAGGCACTCTGGCTATCAGTTACACTCACCAACTTGCAACCTTGATGTGACATTCTTGCCTCCTGTAATCTCCTGAAACTGTAAATAAAAAATGACACAATAACCACCACATAGTCATGCTCTCCTAAGGATCTGCAATAGAAGAGAATAGGAACACTAAACCCTCACCACTGGCTAAACTACACTAAATTAAAGCACTCTTCTAGCGCTGTTCCTTTTACAGGAGCCTACCCTGCCAGCATTTTGATTGGTTAACTTGTGTATGAATTACCTTAGAGCACCTTCGCTTCAACAATATTACTCAATTCAGCAGCTTCTCATTTTTAGCTGTAAATCACGCAGGTTTAAATAAACTAACCATGGCAGATCATACTAGTTGTTTTTATTTAACAGTAATTATGTAACTTGCTACCTTTTTATGCTCTCTTTTACCTTTAAGTGATGCTCAGCAACTCGGCTATTACAAGTGCCGTCGCTGCTGCAGTATTTTCTTGCCTATAGGAGGCATGATTTTAGTTTTAACGGCAAAGACTTTGCAGTGGTGTGTGGCACGATGCACATGAAAAATGAACTGTGTCCTCTCAGTGGATGAATTTTCAAAGACGGATGGATCTTAAGGGACACTGGACAGATTCACACCTCCAACACAGAGGAATTTTAATGCATGTCAGTGCTGATTTGATCCCGCCTGTCAGCTCGGTGTCTGCATGTGTCGTACGCTGAATCTTAATGTTGGAGAAACACATTTCTCCAACGCAGATGTCAGATTTTTCTCGTGCTTTCCGCGCTGATCTCACATGTGAATGTGCTTCTCGCTTACTCGGGGGTACCTCTTCAATCATAAGAGTTTCCCACAGAGTCAGTGATGCAAGAAAACGAAGTTTCGTGCATTCTCTTATTTCCTATTGTCCCCTGGAGGGCAGCGTAGCTCACTCATGTAGATACGAGGCACAGCTAAAAGAGGAGAGAAAGGATCATTTGAGATGAAGCTTGTTTTCTTGAGGTCATCTCCAGGAACTGTGTTAACTCTGGCATGGACATTCATCCTGCAGCTGTGGCTGAATGAGACACAATTCTGTCCCGCTACGCTCTTGGTGATGCTGAGGTTTTTGGTGTCTGTGCTTATAAATGCTGATAGCTGCATAAAACATAGTGTCCAGTTGAGCAACTAGTGATATAGCCTGAATAATACAGCTTATTTAAGCACACGAGGTTCATAATAAAAGCTGTAAAAAGAGCAGGAAACATTAAATCAATTGAATCTGATTTTAAAACGAGGCTGCTGCAGATCACTTGGCATCTCCAGCAGAGCTTCCTGCTGCTCTCCTCTGGTCCTGGCTCCTGACAAGGAAGCCTGGTCGCCATGGTGACTGAGGCACGTTGAGCTTGTTGTTTGAAGCTGTGGAGGCGAGAAGTAGTCCTTCATAGCATGAGTCAGGTTCATTTATTCCAGCACATCAGGAGGACTGACCCATGTGTTTGTGTAGAGAAGCAGCAGAGGCAGAAGGTTTGTCACGTGGAGTGGATACAAAAGGCCCCCCAGATAGGTCTCCTTTAAGCAGACAGTCTGTAAAGATTATCTTCTAAATGCTGATTCAAACCATCTGTGCACAGCTAAAACACGACACGCTAAATGCCGTGTTGATGTCTCGTAAAAGAATTATTAAATTGGATGAATTATAATCAAAAAATTAGCTGAGTCACCTTTGAAAACCTGCAATCTGTTATAGGTGTCCAACAGCCTAATATAATTTCCTGTTCGACTCATTCGCCCTCGGGTTCCTAGACGCAAAGCCGGACATGAGCAGGGCAGGCTGCAGCCTTCTCTGTAGCCTGAAGGATTGTGTTGCAGGCTTTGGCTAAAAACCGCATGCTTAATCTTTTAACCTCAAAAGTTTTTCTGACAGATTTTTTGCCCTCCAGGCAGCAATTTTTCTCAGTTTCTGTCAGATGGAAAATCACATGGCCTTTAAACTGGCGTAATTGGTAATCTATCACCGTAAGCATTTTATAGTCTTCTTTCTTTTCGTTCTTTCTTTTGCTGTAAATACTAGGGACTGAGTGTCCAGCAGTTCTGATGTGTGGTTTTCTTGAGTCGACTGCAGAACAAAGTTTTTGTGGATTCTCAAGCTACCAGAAAAACATGCATGTAATGTCAGTGTGTAAAAAAGCTCTTGTTCTCCATCAGACTCTGACAGATCAGAGGCTCAAATTTCCAACAAGCACTTTAATGCACCAACAAGAAAAGATCTAAAAAAGTGACTTCACATTTTCAGTAATACTTGGTTCCTTACAGATCTGTTCATAGCTCACATCTTTTCATTAGATATGAAAACATTGTGGTTTAGAGAAAGGCTCTCAAACTGTATATAAAAGATGGATGATGTCACCTATTGGTTTGTTCAATCCTGTTTTGACGCCTCCATTTTAGCATTTGATTGCTTCTATCTTAAATTTTTAGAGAAATAGTGTCAATATTTAAACCAAATTGTTGATTCTTAAGTTAGCACGCTTGGCAAAGCCTCGGGCCTAGAGTCCTGCCCACAGAGTAATGTGTACTCCCTGACTAGTTGCAAGTAGTTGAAGGTTGCTTGCAGTCACTAGCACAAAACTGGTCCCAGAGATGTATGTGACACAGAAAAAGGGTCTGCTTGCCGTCAGAGTAAAAGCTGCACCTTTAAAAATGTGATGGTTGCAGTGGTACGGCACAGCTTTTACTTTGAAGGCAAACTTTCTCCGCTTTCTGTTTCCATTGCACTTTTTCAAGTTTCACTACTGCTCTGAGAGTAGATTGCAAGTGTTTGCACAAAAGTTAGCGTCTTCCATGCAACCTACATGTGACCACAGCAGTCTGCTGGTGGCCAAAGTAATCAAAAAGATTTTTTGGGTGCAGCACCCTCTTTGTGAACAATTTTACCCAGCAACGAGAGGTTGCCTCTAGGTCTGTGTGGCTAAAGCCTTAGCAAGGTGCGTGAATTGCAGACGCAGATACATGCTAATTAGTAATTTACTAATAAAATGATGGAATTCATGAACCAGTGGGAACTCTATACTCCTGGGATGATTCGTTAGGCCGCTGGAGGAACTGCAGATCTGGCATTTCCAAGGTGGCTTTGGTTTTCAGCCTTGGAGGTTTGTTTGCAAGTCTTTTCATGGAAAACAAGCTTACCCCCTTGCAACATCAGAGTAACAAC
The DNA here is from genome assembly GCF_036321145.2 of Pelmatolapia mariae. Taxonomy (NCBI): domain Eukaryota; kingdom Metazoa; phylum Chordata; class Actinopteri; order Cichliformes; family Cichlidae; genus Pelmatolapia; species Pelmatolapia mariae. Next base: position 59,919,545 of record NC_086241.1, read on the forward strand.
ACGAGTCACCTCAGTCTTTTGTGTATATTATCATGTATATTGATCACTTTTCAACTGCGCCACTTGCTATACTGAGCTAAATGTCTCTTGGTTTTATCATCAGATATAGTGCACGGGCATGCATCTTTTAACTCCTGGTATGAAAGCCTGGTTTTTCTCAAGATGTCAAACTATTCCTTTGATATAGCTGATGCTTTTAACTGCATACATCTCAGCAAAAATGTTGAATGTAATTAAATTCACTGCGATGAATTTTTTTCTGTAAAGCACATTTCATTTGACGGAAACATGAAAAAAGAAAACATCAGCACGGTCCTCTAATATAATGTGAAGATTGTATTAAATATGATCAAAACGGGGCCCACTTCTTATGCTCTCAATCTCTTTCACTGGATTCTTCAAGGAACAGATTCAGCAGATGAAGGCTGATTAGAGCAACACAAAGTGAATCAGAAACGAAGTCAGTCTGCATCTTCTCCTGCTTCATGCAAAGTTTGTCACTGGTTGCTAGGTCCCCTGGTCACCCAGCTCGGGTTGGTTAATGAGTACAGCGGCTTTGAGGCTATTTTTATTTCCACTTGCTTTCCCCCTTGTTGAACCGACTGTGTTACTCCAGGGGAACCCTCCTTCTCGGGGTCCTTCTCACTTTTAACTAGGCATGGGAGGTATTTTGGACCGAATGGATGCTTAGAGATGTGGTAGGAAGTATAAAGAAAAGCGGAGGCAGATTTCAAATGATTCATTTTCTTATAGTGGATGACAGTTTTCATTGCAGCGAGATAGGCAGCAGAGCCTGTTATTGAAGGTTATTCAGTGTGGGAGGATTACTTGTTAATGTTGAGACTGCTAATATTGTATAAGGGTCTTACTCGCCACTACAGTTGTATCTTTTCTGTCAGATCCTGACAATCAATAGAGAACTAATCAAGACAAGAAACTCTAGAGCTAAAGGCTATTTATGTTCAAGATATATGATCGCTTATTCTATTAAGAGTTTAATTCAGAGATTCCCAACAAGGGCTGTATCTCAAGAGGTACTTCTGCAGTAGTGGGGGGGGGGAGAGATTAGCACTATACAATCTACAACAAAAGCCAGAATTACCATTTAAGAATTAATTGGAACTGAATAATTTTGAGTAAAAAGTAATGGCTAGGCAGTAGAAAAAGACACTCAGAAGGATTATAATTATAATTATATCAGTGTAAGTAATGAAAAAAATGGTTGTCATAGCTCGTTAAAAGTATGGCCGAACAACTGAAATTGTAAGCTATGAACAACCTGTTGAAACCATTTGCTAGTATGGGGGAAGAAATGGAATCAGGGTTAGTGTAATAGATGAACAAGCCCTTCAACAGACTGGGGAGATGTCCAGGGTGCATCTCCCCCCTGGCTTTATGGCAGCTGGAAGAGGCTCAGCCACCCCGCGACCATAAACCGGATAAGCAAAAGAAAATAGATGGATAATAGATAAACATTTTAAATAGCTAGTTAATATGTATAAAAGGTTGTAGTGGTCGCGGGGACACAGAAACTAGAAAAGGCGAGTACAACAGGCAAGCCAACTCAGACTGCAAGGAAGAAAGTGCTATTCATACACAGAGGGGGCTAATTAGGAAGGAGACACAGGAGAACATAATCAAGACAAAGAGACAGGAAGTAAAACTCATATTAATGCTCAAGAGACACACCCTATCAGAGTAAAACAGGAAATAACGGAGTCAATAAACACGCACTGAACATGACATGAGGAACACCCCGGAAACTAGGAAAAATAAACCAAACACAACAGAAAAACTCAAATAACAAAGTATATTAATACTAAATGAAAACTAAAAGACTCAAGTGCAATTATATACAGTAAATGAACCGACCAAGAGTAGACACACAAAAAGAAATGGATCTTGGACTAAAATATGATTTAAAGAAAAAAAACTCAAACATGAGCCAAAACTAAAAGCAAAAGAACTATGAACCCTAACAGAACCAACAAAAAACAAAGAACTCCAGAAACCTCAAAAACCCTGAGGTATGACTAAAGCTTAGATACAACAACATGCTACAGACCCTCAGCCAGTAATAACTGAGAACATCAAACCATAATGAAAACACAGAAAAACAAATTCCTGACTCACAACCCTTGTTCTGAGATCCAAGACCATGACAGTTACAGCTCTATAAAAGTGATGAAAATAGTCTTATACTCAAGCTACAACTATGAAACCTAGGCAGTAGTTTTGCTTGAAAATTGTTGAAGGTAGTTGCTTATTATTATTCTTCTGATTGACTGATTGGTTTTCCAGGGTAAACATGTTTGGGTTTTTGTCTGTCGTGTGGACTTCTGCAAAAAGAAGAGAAAATAACTGAGATCAGTCGGTAAAGAAAATGCATTTCAAATCTGTTATTTTGACCTATGCATGTATGCATGGGTCGCTTACTGCTGTATTTGCTCTCCGTCCTTCAGTTCTAATAGTAAATGCTAACAGATTCTCACTGACAGCTGATTTTCAGTGGATGTGGCACTTGTCACTTCCTCTGATCGTCACTGCACTGTGCAGCATATCCTCACACACACACCTTAATGTTTAATGTTTCTAATAACAAACTATTTTGTGTGTGTTCTTTTATATTTGACCCTCATTTAATGATTGTCATACACACCCCTTTTGTCAGTCTGCAAATGTTATCCTGTGTCCTGGAAGGGGACATTTTCAAACACTGCAGCCACAGTATCTCACAGACACAAGTGCTGCAGTGGCCTAATAACTACAGCAGATACAAATAGAAAATGGTAGAAGAAGCTTTACCTCCTCAGCAGCTAACGACACAGAGAAACAGTAACTGCTGAAGTAACTACAGAACAGTTATTGCATCTTAAGGCATCTGTGGTTTAGCAGGTAGAGCGGTCATACACCACCCGGAAGGTTAGAGGTTTGATCCCCAGCTCCTTGGGCAAGATACAGAGTTTCCCGCAATGCGTCCATCAGAGTGTGAGTGTGTGGATGTTAGGTTAAAAAAGCGGTTGTATGAATAGGTGAATGAGGTTTGTAGTTTCCAGTGCATTTCCTATGTAAAATGTATCTTTAGTGTGTTTTTATGAGGTAGTATTTGTGACTCCAACATGTGCTCATTTATTTAATAAGCACCTGTTCCACTGCAAACACGTTTCTCAGTGTTTCCTACCATGAAGAAATCAAACGTGCTATCAAAACTGCTGTTTGTTTTAGCACTATCACTGTCTTACATTTTCATCATCCCTCGGTTTCCTGTTGTTTTACCATCACTGTGGAGCTTCTGTGACAAAGTGCTTGATCACCCTACCAGCCACATGAGAGGACACAGTTTGTTTCCGCTGTGCAGAGACTGTGGCCCACTTAACGCAGCAGACTCTGCCTTCCTCTACTGCTGTCCTGCACTGTGTTTTCTGTCTCTCAATCCACCATCTCTCACTCTCTTTTTCTGTCTCTCAATTAATTTCTCTCATCAAGATGCTAAATTTGCTCCACTGCCGTCCCACCACAAGCTGCTGCAGCCCCTTCATTCTCGGTTAAATTCAGACGAATGAATCTTCCCTGCGCTGATTATCCGGAGATCATCTGGCAGAGCACTATTGCCGGCGGCAGTTTTTATATCTTATTGGGAAGCTGATTTAAAGCAGATTTCAGGGAGGATGGCTAGAATGCTGAGAGAAGCTGTTAGGGAGCATCGAATCTGAGAGAGAAAAGAGGAGGATGACAATAAGGACAGGATGCAATGAAAGCTGGCAGCACTTCTTTTGCACCTTCAAGAGAGATATTCTTTATACACTGAATTTAAAACATTTCACATGCAGACGAGGGACGGCGAAGCGATTGTTAAGCAGGCAGCGACAGCAGTAAGAAGCCTTTTCCTGGAGCTCTGCCAGGCCACTGCGGGGCTGTGGATGTTCCAGCTTGCCACAGCAGGGATGGTTTGGCCTTCAGCCACAGAAATGTAAACCGAACTGTCAGAGGTGAAATGAAATCTTCTCTCACCAGAGAGAGAAAAGTTGATTCATTTCAAAGAGTTGTTTGAAAATGATTCAGTGTGTCCTAGTAAATATTAATTCACCAGGCAAGCGGTCGAGCCTGCTTTTTGTTGTCGTTTGTATGAAAGTCAGAGGTAGAGCCGAATTTTTAAATCTGGTTCATTTAAGTTCACGCCGCCTCAGTAGGAGTGGACCAAGGCTTTGTAAGTGCTCGCTCATTTCTGAAGCCCAGCAAAAGGATGAAACGCTGCAGATATTTTGGCAGTTTTACTAGAATCTATAATGTCACCTGAGCAGGGCTGACCGATCTCGAGATTTTGCTTAAAAACACAAATCCAAAGATATTTAGGAGTATCCAGTGAATCATTGAATAGTTTGTAGAGTAAGCCAAACTAAGGGCGTTTTATTTTACTATAATGATGTATGTTCCCTAAAGATGTTTTAATCAATCTGGATAAAACTTGCTATATAAACTGCCTAGGGTACCAGGATTATCAGTATAAAGCTTTTAGGAATTATTATCTTCAGTGATGCTGTTTGTAAAATTGCTAAATTAATTTCAGTGCAGTGCAGTCCATATCTGTAAATAAGTGTTCATCAAAAGTGCCTGTAATTGATTACTTTGTCTTAATGAATATGTAGCTTGTAGAGACGAACAATAAATACGACTTTTTATTATTATGAACAGCCTTTTTTGACATTTCACTGGCAAAAAGAGTTACACAGATCAAAAGAATAAAAGGATAAATTAACATACATGTCTGTGTTTTCATGTATGAGCCAAAACTATTATCCACATGGAAGACAAACATTATTAAAGACATTATAGTCCATTTTAATAAAAATATAAATATACAAAATGAATAAGCAATTATTTCGGGGTTACAAAAGGAGGAGAAAAAACCTGTATCTTGAGCACGATCCTATATGCGTCGTTATAGCCCAACTGAAACGTTTTAATGTAATTTTAACATAATTTATGGACTAGCATATTTGCTTGTCACATATTAAAGATTCCTGATGAAATGGCCCAAATATTTCACTTTAGTCAGTGCATTTAAAAATTACATTTTCCAAACGAAAATGGGAAAATTTTGCTTCCGATTCTCTTTGATTGAAGTGATCGTTGCTACACTCTTTTCAGAGTTGAATTTCATATCATACTGCAAAGCATAGTTTGAGCAGACTCTAAGCAGCTGCTGCAAGCTGGGTCTATAAGGAAACAAAGCAACTAAATCATCAGCATACAAATTATTAATAAGGCTCTCCCCCATCATGCATCCTGTATTCTGCTTGTTTAGTGTTTTAGAAAGATCATTCATATAAAGTTGACGAAGAAAGGTTGTACTTCTTCCCCACTGGACATGCATAGTTTGATATAAATACTAATAATGCAAGATCCTTATCAGATATGAGGGGACTTAATTATGTTAATTTTGATTAACACGGTCAAAATCTTTGGTGCATCGAAGAAGCACATAAATGCACCATATATACACAGCATATATGCACAAATTAGTGTTTTGATCATTGATTATTTTTTAAAGAAAATTAATTGCCAGTAGTTGTTTTATATTCTCAAAGCCTATCTCCAAAGATTCTTTCTAATATTTTTGACAGTATGCTACCCAGATAAATTGGGCTGTAGTTTTCTAAGGTGGATATTTGACCAGTTTTGTCCTTGACTACAGGCACCAATAGAACAGTTAACATGGAGTCAGGTAGGCTGCCGTGCAATAACTATCCAGAAAAGCGAGTATGTGAGTAAAAGAGAGATTTTTCTGCTGGCAAACTCCTATTCCATCAGGACCACATACTTTGTTTTTGTTCACTGCTGCTGCAAATTTATGCACAAGACTCATGTGTGTCTGTTTCAGTGAAGGAGGGTTAGAAAGTTTGAACCTCTAAATCCGACCCTTTTGGCTACATCTTCTCATGGTGGCTTTGATTGCACAATTTCTAAATGCTTCATGACATTACTGGGCTTCTGAGACTGTTGCATCAGATGTGTTTCATGTGCGTTCACAATAAGACCCAAATCCGGCACACCAGGGACACAGGTGGGAGGTTGCAAAATATAACCAAGTTAAATGAGCTCTCGAAATTAAGGAATAAAGAATTGAAGTCGCTGCAGGGGAGAAAATACGCAACAAAAATCCAGACTGGAAGATAAATGAACGCAGTGAAGTGCCAAGCCTACAGGAGGTGTGCAAGGTCAGGCAGGCATATTTATAAAGAGAGAGGGAAAGGCACAAGAAAAAATACACAAAGGTAACTGAAAACACGTGCAAACAATCAGGCAATCACATGGTGGTGGGAAAAAGCCCAAGACAGGAGGAAATGTAGCACATAGACAAATAGTGATATTCATTAATATACACTAAAGACCTAAAACAATACCAGACCATAAAGATTATTTCCATGTGTCTCAATTCTCAGTTAAAATTTGAAAATTACAAAAAAAAGAATTATCATGCCGTGTTTGGGATTTACTCTTCACTGTCTGTCTCAATGATCCCATTCAGAGGGCATCCCTTCAGTCATCTCTCATGCTCTGAATGGATTATCATCCTAAAATGGTGCAGTGTTTAAAACAACCACATGTATACACTTGGCTTCTTCTGAAATGGTTCCTTAAATAATCACAGTAAAATAAAAACTGATTATATCAGTAAGAGGTAATTTAATTCACATATAATGAGGTGTAATTCTATTGCAGTCACTGTGCACCTATGGTACAGTATTGCGTATCGGCGTGCACTGACTGCAGTCATCAGTAAATCATCTTCATGCATACTGTTGGTCGGCAAACGGCTTCAGGAAGGATTTTCCTCTCCATTCAGCCTTGGAGCTGTGGCGGTGAAGTTTCTGTTTCCTAGCAACCCCCTGTCCAGCACTTGTGTTTATTTCACACTGTTGCAAAGAAGCTGCGGACATCAGTCTCGGTAAGAAAGAGGGAATCTCTAGACGACATGTTACTCTGGAAGGGTTTCTGTTCCTGTCCCCTCGATTAGGATTAATGGAGCTAATCCAAATTATATTTTTTGTTAAATCAAACGACTAGTACAGGGCAGAAAATCTGAAAACTCTGAATGCATCTCAGAGCCGTGTCATCACTTATAAAGACATTTTAGGGCGACTTTTTCCTCATCCCTGTCTCTGATGTAACTAGTGATGACTGTTCAGGCTGCCTGGGTGTGAAAATACAGTATCACTTTCCTTCCGTTAACGTCAGTTACAGGATCATTTGCTAGTGTCCCGTCAGCCTCTTCTTCCTCCCTCAATCTGTGTCTCAAGAGAAAAAGAGTTATTCAATCAATAACTCTGACAATCCTGCTCCTAATCACGTTATTGGTATTCCTCGTGGTCGTCTCATTCAGCTTCACCTCCAACTGTTCATCCGACAGCTCTGTCTGACCTTTTTGGCTTTTTCTCCCCTCTTTCCTTGTTTTCTTTAGGTCTGTCTACATCCATCCTTCTTCTCATTACTTGTCTTTCTTCTAGGGATGACGATTAGCTTGTGATTATGAACTGTAAATGTATTATACATGTTTACTCTTCTATTCCCCCTGTTTTTCCAGGTGGTGCGGGATCAAATCTCCCACTGTACAGTGAAGTTGCGTCAGACCACAGGCCTGATGGAGTACTGTTTGGAGGTCATCAAGGAAAATGACCCCAGTGGTTTCCTGCAGGTGAGATGGCCACAAGACGTCCTTTTTATTTTTACAAGCTACAGCTGAAACTTTTATTTACCAAGTTTCAAGCAATGACGTAGAACAGGATGAAAAATGTCTTAAAACAAGGTGCTACAACACCTCCAGCTGACATCAAAAAGCAACTATCTCCAGCTATTACTGGAATTAAACTGTTGGAAAACTGATCCATAATTTCATGAGAAAGACGTAAATGATGGTTTGCCAAAGAAACCAAATATTTCCAAGCTCTTAGTCTTCTTTCATGAAAAGATTCCTGTTTTTTAGGGGAACAATTTTGCCTTATTAAAATCAAACCTTGCTTGACATCTCTTTAAAGGCAAAAAAGACTTTATGTTTCTTTCTAATGCCGCCTCTGACTGAAGTTTTTGTTCTGATGAGCAAATGCTGTGTCACACTTTATGACTGTATGTGGCATCCATTCAAGCATTATGCGTTCGGTGACCTTTTTAAATTGATATCTTAATTATTCAGCAAGTAATTTTAACACCATTCAAAATTCTTCATTCTTCATTAGATCAGGAATGACAAACTCATTTTACGTCGTGGGCCACGTATTTGATCTTAAGTGGGCCGAACCAGAGAAACTCTCCTTTATGTCAGACATTTAGCTACATATTTAATCTGTCAAATGCTGATGATAAAGAGAATGAAATAAAAGAAAGAATAAACTTTTCTGTCACTTAGATGTTTATCTATTATTTAATTACTTTAATGTAGTATGAATAGCAAAGGCGTAGGTCTTTATCAGGCGGAAAACCTGTAAACCTTTTCATAAGGTTTTCATCTATGCCTTCCTTCGTATGTTCCAAAGCCAGATCGGGGGCCAGATTAGAGCCTTTGCCAGGTCGATTCTGGCCCCTGAGCCTTATGTTTGACACCCCTGAATTAGGAGATATATGGGAGAAAACATGGTTTACCTATTATAACTTTTGAATTCATATAATAACCCATGTTTTTTTCTTTAAATTTTAATGAGAAACTATCCAAGTTTGAAAACATTTTTTGGAATACAACTAGAAACCTTTTAGACACTTGATGGACAAGAAAAATCCCATTATTGCATATATGAATCATTGCATCTTTATCTGCATTTCTTCATCTGAACGGAGGCTGAAATGTTCTGGCATACTTATTATTAATGAGTAACAGGGAGAGATGTAGCGGTAGATTAATCTGTACTGTGTGTCTCACAGATCTCTGATGCTTTGATTCGGAGAGTCCACATGACAGAGAGTCAGTGGGGAAAGGGGACCCTAACCCCCAGGATGACCAGTGACTTTGACCTCACTCTGGACAGTGGACCTCTCCTGCAAACAATCCACCAGCTGGACTTTGTACAGATGAAAGGTACACAGACAGAGAGCCTGATACTTCTTTAAGAACCACTGTTTTCTCTACTTAAATGTGCAAAATTCTATCTAAAACCTTTCCACTCTTACATTATAAGGCCCTCACTATGTGCCCGTTTATACATATAAAAGTTGTCTTTGCTGTAATGCAGAGTTATATCCACTTGGGGAGTGAGTGTGTGTCTCTTCATACCTCTGTGGGCTGTAATCTGGCCTCGTTTTTCCCCTTCTTAGTCCCAGCTGCTCCCATGCTCCAGCTGGAGGAATGCTGCACTCAGAACAACAGCGCCACATTGTCATGGAAACAGCCACCACTCTCCACCATCGCCGTGGACGGATACATCCTGGAGCTTGACGATGGAAACGGGGGGCCATTCAGGGTAGGTTTCCTTGTGCAGGTACTGTTTTGTCCCTGCAGGCTGGAATTTATCTGTCTGCTTCAGCCGTATTTTTCTTTAAATGAGAACTTTTGAGATATTTACATTTAGATCACAAAACAAAAAGTGAAATACAAGACCAGCTAGAGTATAAATCACCTTTACGTGACATGCTTTCCTTCTGTCTGGGCAAAGGCTCCATCATTTGATACCAGGGAGGACACCAGCTCAGCCAGGGGAATGTGGCAGCAGTGTTTTGTAGCTGAAATCACTCAAGTTAATGTGTGACAGTCGTACAGAGCACGTCACATGACACAGGCGCTGAATGACACGGCGTCAGGAGGAAGCATTTGTACCACCGCTAGGATGATCCTGTAGGAAGCGTGATCCGGCATCAAAGCAGTCGTCATACTCTCACAGAGGTTTAGCATGTAATCCATCCTATAAGATACTCCCCAAGCTTCTATTCACTGAAGCCCCTGCTTTGTTACGACAGCAACTTATACCTCCTGAGCCATTCCCTGGGTACAATGGCAAAGCATATCTGTGTCTGAATTCTAAACCTCCGTATAGTAGGCCTGTTGATTCTCGCAACAATCAATCTGGGAGGCTTCCTAAAAGTGATATTAACATACAGGATGCAGCGCCAAGGCAGGTACTTTATTAGTACTCGCAGAGTTGGAAACAAATGAGTCATGTTACTTGGTTTGCAGAATAAATGTGGTTTTATTTCAACATAGCCCTGAGGCTCACACTTTTAAAAACTTTGTAAGCAGGCAAGAAAGCAATGTTTAATTAAAAACAGAAGAAGAAGAAGAGAGGGGAAAACAAAATCTTCTTCTTTAGTAGTATGAGTCTCCATTTAAAGAGAGCAAATTAAGATAAAAGTGCTCCTCATATCTTCCTCTATATATAATCTCCAATATGTAACCTAGGAAAAAAATGTGCGCTGCTTAATTAAAAACAAAAAAAAAATCCTCAATAAAAGTCAGTAAAAATTTCCAACTTCAGTATTTCGTTCACCGAATTCCTTCTGTGATTTAGGTGTTGCATTTGTTTGAGCAGTATATTTGTTTCTAAAAGGGGACTGGTCTGTTTAGAGGTGGGTGACATAGCCTCAAAACTATATCACGATATTCCAAGCAAATGATATTTCTGACGATAGATGATGAAGTTATTTGGGGCTGCCCCTTTATAAATATTTGTCATGAACCAGCTCGAGGTTCAGACAGTTAATGGCATTTAACAGAATATATATTAACTTACATTAAACAGAAGTATGCAGTGACTAAATCTTAAAAAGAAGAATAATTTAACCCAGAACCCAAGCAAAATAAAACAACAAATGTTGAATATTAACACAAACACATAAAGAGATGATAAAGCAGTCAGAGTGGGGAGGGGTAATGATGGCCTGCTCTTGCTTGCAGACATGTCTGGGCTTGTGTTGTTGATATATCATTGATGTTGTGACAGGACGCTGATACCATTTAAAAGTTTATACCGGTGTTGACGTGGACTGTGTGATATGGCACAGCCGTTCTCTTCACTATTCAGCTTTTGGATAACGAGATCAGACCCAAAAAATGTTTCTCACAGTTCTTTTTTTTCTGTTCTTGGCCCTGTATGATGTCAGTGGGAGCATGTTTCCTAATATGGCTATTCTGGGCACAACACTCTAGCTGTGAGCAGAGAAGCCCCACCCACTTTCAAACCCTCTGTTTCAGACAGAGGCTGATGCCCAGATATAACATTGATAATGACTTTTTAAACTGTGAATCATGCAGAGCTGGGACATATGGAGTCGGAAATGAGTGTAATAGGTCTCCTTTAATAAAAAGAACACAAGCCAATAAAAAGCAGCCTGCAAATCCCCGAAGGCCAACCACAGACACACACACATACATAAACATCTCATCTTCGATATTCTAGTCTGCACTTTCTGTCAGCATCCTCTCATTACTCCAAAAAAAGAAGCACTATGTCCATTATATTCATTATAGCAGCTGGTGCAGCATAATTAAAGTATTTCGCACACCCCCGGCAGCAGTAACTAGAGCTTTTAACTCAAAAAATATTGGACTTTTTCATCCCTGCCGTGCAGAGATCCCTTGCAGATTCTGACTGTGAAGCTGTTGCTTTGCTCAGTGGTTTGTAAGGAGACTGGAAATGGATAGCAGCTATTTGTTAACGTATCCGGTTTTGTTTTGTTTTTCAAACTTATGAAAAGCAGACACTTACATCCTAAATGCAGACTGTAAGCTAAAAGCAGCTGGTCGTAGTCGTTCACCCTTCGAGTTCTTTTCGTGTTCTGTAATTGTCTGTTTCTTAATTACAAGTGTGGAGTAACATGGTGAGCATTCGCATCCAATCTGCCAACTGATTCACAAACTGTATCTGCTAACTGCTAATTGGTAGAGAGCCATTGCCAAATTGTATTACAGCCTGGAGACTTTTTGTGTTAGCGTGTGATCGTCAACACAAACGCACCAAGACGAGAGTGGTGGCGAATGTTTTGCAGCGTCTGTGATGATTTGGTTTGGGGTTTGTGTGTGTGTGTGTGTGTTTTTAAATATTAATTTGCCATCTGGTCTGTGCGTCTCTATAATATAAACTAAAATCCTTGTATGCCGTACCTGCATCTGATGCAGCACTATGCCAAAAAATTCTGAGGGAAGTTTTCTCTTCCTCCTCTATTCTCTGATTCACTGAGTCACACCTACGCAGCTCCACGCTGAGCCTGGCGAGTTGTGTCCCCATGTCTATTTATACTCAAGTGTGGGCTGCCGTGCCCACGTTCAGTTGTACAAGCTCGCATCCTCTCTTATTACCCTCTCCACCAAATTCAAATGGGACACTCCTCCAGAAGAAATGGACTCTCTTTGGTGTCATAGTTACGCACTTGATGCATCTGCCAGCATAACAGGAAGCACTGTGTGTCTTTACAGGAAGTGTACGTGGGGACGGAGACCATCTGCACAGTGGACGGGCTCCACTTCAACAGCACGTACAAGTCCAGGGTGAAGGCCTTCAATGCCAGCGGAGTGGGCCAGTACAGCAAGACACTGATCATGCAGACCTCTGAGAGTACGTTGAGCCTCATCTCCTTCTTCCTCTTGTTTTCACTGTAAATCTAAATCACTGTGAATCTAGAAAGAGCAAAGACTCAAGTATGAATTGGTGTTTTGTTTTTTTTAAGAGTGCTACCTCACTGACAGTTTTGAGCAAAAAGGAATCAAAATTCAGCCATTGTTTATTTTATATTTGCTACTGAGCAAGCAAGCTTTCAGAACACTGTGCTTTTTACAATAGAGCTACATGTTGGGTTGCTCAGGCCAGCGCTGATATTAGTTAATTATCAGTGGCAGTGTATTGTATAGGTCAGACGATAAATAACGAGAAATTGCAACGTCTCCATTTAAACAGTTTGTCCACCAGAGAACATTGGCAATTAGGTTTTTATTATACACTATAAATAAAGATGGTCAAACCATCAGCACGTCCTTGCACAGTGGGACACTGAAGCGCTGCCATCTTTTATTGGTGATTTTAATTTCCAACCAGGTTGGGTGCACCACTGGTCGAGCAGCCTCTGGCTACAAATGCTCAGATACTCAGATACTTTTGCTTCACCTCCATGAAGATTTCGCCGTTTCCCCTTTATTTTAAGTCTGTCATTACCACGCTGTAAAATGTGCTGCTCAGTTTGTAGCTTGATCTTTAAAATAAACACCAAGATTGCTTGCTAGGCAAAATATCATTATCAAATCAATATCATAAATATCCATGTTGCAGGTAATGGGCTCATATGCTGCCAGCTCAAAACGAGCTATACCAGCAGGTGGCAAGAGCAAAGAAACAAAGCGAGGAAAGCAAATGGAGCTGGGCAGGCGTGCAAAGGTGTCTGTAAGGCAGTAACAGGCAGGAGCCAAAAGCCAGTCGGTATATCTACAAGGGGAGCTAATTAGGGGCATAATGAGCAGATGTGTGTTGGCAGTTAAAGAGGTGAGAAGCACGGCTGACAGAAAGAATACTGCTGATGTTCTTAATGATATAAGAACTGGTAGCTCCCATGACAAGTGGGGGAAATGAATGAGAGGAGGTTTATATTACAGCATAATAACATTTTTTTTAAAAGGCACACAGTTAGCTTTTTTATCCCAAGATGGAAAGCTGGAAATTATGATGCTCTACGGACCACCAAGATTCATTCTTAGAGGCGAATATTTTCAGCATTTTAACACCCACATGTTTGTCTTCATGTTTTTGTTCCTCAGGTGCAGCTGACATCTTCCCAAATATGCTGACACTTTTCTTGCATGATCTTATCCTGTTGGCTGTATTTCCATTGATATTATTATAAGCTGAAATGTTACAGTGAATTATGCATTATCATTATTATTATTATTATTATTATTATTATTTTCAAAGTGTTTTATATGAACATAAAAAAAGGGTAGCTACCACTGTGGTTGTAGTTAATGTAATGTTATGCAATGAAGAATATCTGTGTGCTGGCAAACAGCTGGCAGGTGTTTCTAACAACATTTGTAATATAATCTAATGGCTTACTTACTTTTTTTTTTTTACTGATTATCACAGTTCAGTTACATTTCTTTCTACATTTGGGAGTTTATACCAGAGAAATCTTGATTTAACTCCAGAGAATCTAAAGAAATCATAACTTGCTGCTTCTTGGCTAAACCCTTATATTTTGATTATTATGCTGTATTTATATTATATTACATATTAAGTCTGCAGTGAAAATCTGCTTTCTTTTGAGTTAGTTTCAAAGGGATTTGAAAGATCCCAAAACAGCCTCTGTCTGTTTTATATTTCATGCAGCACAATAAATGATCAGAGTAAAGGCTTCCAAAACCCAAGATTTTCATCCAGTGGGCAGCAGCAGGATGTGAATTCTGTTCGAGGGTGTGTTTTGCGCCTTTTAGCCCAGGGGCCTCGACGAGCAGCTGGATTGTGTATAATCCACCCATGTGCCGGCTTTCCCATTAGTTAAATGGTGATCTGCATAGACGGGGAAGCTTGTCATCCATCAGTGGACCTGAAAGGCCCAGACAGCCTCCCTACCTGACACAGAAAGCACTCAGCAGCTGTTGGAGGCGTACAAAGTGATCTAACCACTCAGACGTTTTCAGTGTTGTTGCACCCTTCTTCCAGATCAGATTGTCCTTTTCTTATTTTTCTTATTCAGAACAATTGCTTTGTTTTCATTGTTCCTTCGTTGTTCCTTCTAAGTCTGCAGTGGTTTGTTTCTAGGAGCTCTTTTGTTTTCATTTTGGGGATCTCCTCTGGTCTTATGTCCACTGAGCTGAACCAGGATCCCTGATCAAATCTGCTTTTTACCCTCTCCACCGCCCTTCCCACCCCTCTACACTGCTTCACTGCTTCGCTTTGCTCTCCTCCTCTTCCTCTTTTCTTTTCCCGCTTTTCTTCTTCACTCCCCCCACCATTTCACATTTTAGCTGGACTCCCTCCATGTGATATTCAGTCTATAGGCACAGGTATGGATGACTCTCCTTGCACACTGTTTCTGCTCTGATCCCCTTCAGGCCATTGCTTGTTTCATCAATGAGGTCTTCACACTCAACCCAGCAGGTGGGCAGTTTGCTCCTCTGTGGGCTGCACTTATTAAACGTGCAATACAAGCCTCTAATAAATGTCTTTGCTTTATTTCCTTCGGGAAATAAAGCAGTGTAATGGAACGTCACTGCACATGGTGACACCAGTAAAAGCAGGTCCACTGGAGCCCATAAAAACTGCAAAAGCCCGCCTGTTTACCTTCCTGTATAGAGATCTGTTACTGTGTCTTTCAGCAGTGAGTCAAGCAGTATTGCAAATTTATCATTAGCATGTGGTTTAAGAAGTTTAAAAACAATGTGTTGTAATAGAGAAAAGGAGCAGTTCACCTAAATACAATACAAATTTAACTTAAGTAGACCAACACGGCAGAGTCTGCTCTGATAGTGGAGGTTGTCAGATGGCTCAAGCAAGCTTGAGTTCAGAGTCTAAAAAAACCACACAGAGTCTTTTACCTTTCACGTTTCTTTTCTTGTTTGGGTGAACTGACCTCTTAGTATAATAACTATTAGAAGTTTCTAGTATGTATTTTAAAGTTAAGTTTTATTTTATTAACAATTTCCTTACCTATAATTATCAAACTAATCTGCTTTTCCGTGCAGGAACCGGTTAAGATTTGCAGAGTGTTTGACACAAGTTTGATTATCTAAAAGTGGTTAAGCTTATTAAGTTATAGATTAAGTTATGTAGCATAAGGATATAGTTTAGGTATTATTAATCGTGTTTGATTATAACAATGATAGTAAGTCTTCTTTTTGTCTTTCATATTATTACTGTTCCCTCCATTCAGATATTTTTACAGTGTAACTTCACCTCATCTAACCTTTACCTTCTGGTTTTATGTGGTGTTTGTAAAATCATGATCATTGCCTCTCATCTTGCAGTCGGTGATATTATTAACACTAAAAAGCTAATGGTACGCATTTCCCTTTGTACAGTTGCTTGGTTCACCTTTGACCCGGCGTCCGCTCACCCTGACATCATCTTCTCCAACGACAACCTGACGGTGTCGTGCAACAGCTATGATGACCGAGTGGTCTTGGGGAACACTGCTTTCTCTCGAGGTGTTCATTACTGGGAAATGACCGTTGACCGCTATGACAACCACCCTGACCCAGCCTTCGGCATCGCTCGGAGTGACGTCCTGAAGGATGTGATGCTAGGGAAGGATGACAAAGCCTGGGCCATGTATGTGGACAATAACCGCTCCTGGTTCATGCACAACAACTCTCACACCAATAGGTAATAAAGAAAGTGACAAGTGATTGTCCATGTACTAATGCAGATATCATTTCTTCGATCACAAATGGAAGTCTTCTGCTTTTAGATGTACAGTATAGTAGTGTTTAGAAAAGGGACACCAGTTTTACTTATTAAGCTTGTTGCAGAGGCCTGGGTTTAAATCTGCCCCACGCTTCCCTGTCAGTAACACAGGATAAAAGGCCACTAAGTGAAATCTTACTTGGGTAAAAGCAAAGTTTACTTCTAGCATAAGATTACTGTAGGTGCAAGAAAATGCTTCACTTAAAAAACAATTCCTTGTTGCAAGATGCTGGAAACATTGTCCAGAGATTCTGGACAATATTGGCATGATAGCGTCATACTGTGTCTGCAGATTTGTCTTAAAGATGATCTATTGGATTGAGATCTGGTGACTCTGAAGACTGTTTAAGTATGGTGAAATCTTTGCCGTGTTCAGATTGAGATGATTTGACGTTCTATGTTAACTTGCCAGAAGCAGCCATCATTAGATGGGTATACTTTGGCCATAAAAGGATGAACATGGGCTCTAACGATACTTGCGTAGGCTGTGCCATTTAATTGATGCTCAGTTTGTACTTTGGGGCCTAAAGTGTGCCAACTAAACATACCAAACACTAACATAATACAACCAGACTGACCAAACCACGATTTCATGTTGTTTAAGCCAAATTCTGATCCTAGCAACCCAAATGTCTGTCTGTCATCTGTAAATGAATGTTTAAATAGCTTTTAAATGTGGTCAATGTGATCATGGTGTAGTTACTTTTATTATTAGTAGTAGTAGTAGTAATGTTAAAGGCTACATGATAAATATGAGGACTGATAATATGATTAACAGGGTGGAAAGAATCCAGACTCTAAAGTGACAAAGACTTAAAACAAGTCACTGCTAGATTTTTTTTTTTTACCATGTTTTGATGGAAAATCTAAGCTCAGAACTGGAGGGTTACCACAGTAAATTAATAATACGGTTATTCTTTGTTTTTTTCCTGTGCCCACACAGAACAGACGGTGGCATCACTAAAGGAGCTACAATAGGAGTGCTGCTGGACTTTACACGTGGGATTCTCATCTTCCTCGTGAACGATGAGCAGCAGGGCCCAGTGGCATTCGAAGGCTTGGAGGGCGCTTACTACCCCGCTATCAGCCTCAACCGAAACGTCCAGGTAGAAAATTTCAGTCCATGCATGCACCAAAGTAACTGCAATCATTTCAACTGTTTCCAACTGAATTTACTCCCTAACCTTAAACTTCAGTTCATACCGAGGCATAAAGGCGAAAAATAAAGTAAAAATTGATATATTTTTTATATCCAAATACTGCAGAGACTAAATAATGAACTGACTCTGCACGGTATTGCAGAAAACAAGTTTATATTTTTCCTTTCGATTTTAATTTTCTTCTTTCAGTCTTAAATTTGTTCTCATGCTGGGGAAGTGCTGAGCCACTCTGGGGGATGGTGTTTAATTTGCTAATTCTGTCTTTTGCCGGAGCGCCGCAACAAACAGAAAGTGAGGATTCTGCTTGTGAATTAATAAAGCATCACATGAGTTCAGTTATTATTCATTACAACTATCTAACTTTTACAAATATGTCCTCGGGAGATTAAATCTTAACAGAGAAAAAGCTTCAAAGAGTCAACATCAGTGAGAAGCTTTGAATTTCTTTTTTGCTCCCAGTCAGTTTTCTCATTTGTAGTGCTGTATCCAGGAAGCAAAATGCCTCCCAAAGGGAAAAAAATAGTTTTCAGGCTTTGAGGGAATAGTTCCACAGCTCCCCCTGGAGGAGGAAAAATATATTGAATAGATTTAGTTTAGTAACCCATTTGTGTGTAAATGTGTTTTTCTTTAGGTCACACTGCACACTGGTCTACCCATCCCTGACTTCTACACTCCTGGGGAGGCTGATCCAACTGGCTCAGTGTGCTGAAAACTCAACACCATCCGATTTAAGGAAACCTCCCCAGCTTTCCCGAGGTTCCTCCTGCCAGTCAGAAACTCTTTAAAACCCTCGCCAACTCCCTCTTCCCTTCTCCTTCTCTTTTGTTCCTGACCAACTGACCCCAAGCAATCTGGAAGAGGTCCCATCCAGCGCTGAGCCATGCCTTTATCATGCATAAACCCCGGACTCGTGGTCCATCCTTAGGACACTGTCAGTATGGAGGGTGCTTTGCTGTCTGTACCCTGTATTTTGATATTATGATGCGTTCCAGTTGGTTGAAGAAGAAAATTTCCCAGCTGATGGACTTGGAATGTTTTTAGAAAAGTGTTTATAATGTGGGCTTCAATTAATAGTTTGACATTTTGGGGAAATACACTCATTTGTTTTGCTTTTGTTTTTCCAAGACTTAGATTTGGATTATGGAGCCCATCTTAGCATAGCTTATCATAAAGACTGAAAACAATGGGGAGGAAGCTAGCGTGGGCGCCAACTTTCAACCTTTTTTTTAAATATTTTGATTTAAATATACATATTTAAATAGAGTGTGGCTGCCCATTTCCCCTTTGCCCTGTCTTTATGCAAAGCTAAACTAAGGGACATCTGGCTGTAGCTTCATATTTAGTGGATAGCCAAGAAAGTGGTGTTGTTTTGTAAATGAGTTTATAAGAAAAAAAGAGCCCCCATCATACCATCCACATACAGTTCAATATATCCTATTTTTCATGCTCATCCCTCTCTTTTCTTTTTCAAAAACACATCTTTTCCTCCTCATGAACACACTTACAGGGAGGGAGAATGAGAGGTCATGTGTATGAAAGCGTGTGAGGATTGGTTGAGATGGGTCAGCAGCCGTAACGATCCAAGGACGAGAGCAATAGCCTGACTCTCAGCCGTGTCACTGTCATATCCTCGTTCGTATAAATGAAACGCTTTTCTTAGTGGCTTAGCTTGTGTGAACCTTCTGTATCGTTTGTATAAAGAAAAAGGAAAAATTACAGTATCAGCCTGAAATACTCCTGGAAGCGAGGCCTTCATGCACCCTTTCTCCACAGTGCAGCTCTCAAAACAGGAAAGAGGGGGTTTTGGATTAATATATCATATAGAAGTGAGTTTGAATAAGGTGCTACAGCAGCTCGCTTAGTTCTGGCTTTTTTAAATGTAGGTGATTGAGTACTGGTAGTTTTTTATTATTGTTATTCAAATGATCTATTACAAAGAGGTGTATAGCTAAATAAGTTATTGATGTTCAGAGTTTTTCAACGAAAGTTCTTCATGTTTCCTTCAGTTGATACATAGCTGTTACAGAAAGAAATGAAACATTTTGTCGCCTTGAAAATGTACTTCAGAGTTTGTTTTTTTCGTGCTGAGGAAGCTTCTCAGTTGAATTTCATTAGAGAGCAACAGGAGAGGAAAGCGACGCTGGGCTGTTTTTGTGGCATCACATCTGGCTTCCTCAGTGGGCCACAATGTCAGACCAGCAGTTTGATTTATTTAAGATTAAGCCATGCTAAGTGCTAATGTTACCATGACATTATGACAAAGAAAATGCCAACATGCTGTGTTTAGCAGGGATAATGTTTACTTTGTTTAGCTCAAAAGTGTGAACACTTGCTAACAAGCTCTAAAAAGCACACAAGGTTGAGGTGAGTGACATTAGTTTGCATTTGTTTAGTCAAAAAGTTATATTAGCACCAAATTGTATTAGAAGCTAGCTACAATTACTAATACATTAAATCATGGTTCGTTTCAACTGGTTTAGGGCCCCTGGGGAAAAAACAGCTGTGCATCCTCATTGATTCCCTCAAAATATGAACCCTGCTGCCTCCAAGTTCTCTTAAATCATGGTTAAATTAAATATTAGTTTGTTTTGGAAAATGCATACCATGACTCAGATGTACAGTTCTATGCAAAACTCTTGAGCCACCCCTGTATTTCTTTACATTTTCCTTCCAATGAACCAGATGTTTAAAGCAATAGTTCTCCAGACTTTCTCAAGGCTTTGGTGCTTTTTCACTCATTTTCAGTTGAGCCCTTGTACTTGACCATTTTGAGAAAAATGTTTTTGTTTGTTAAGCTTCTCAACACTGACCTATCACTAAAACATTTAAAAGACATCTAACTTAAGTGATGAAACAATGCTGTGTCTACACAAAGAACCACTTTTAGGCAATTTGTTACTAGCTGCCTGTCACAAAGCGCATCATTTGTTCCAATTTTTTTAGTTAAATCTATGAAATATCTTAAACATAACACAGTTTGGCAGATGAAAAATAGTATTTTTGCACCAGGTTGTTTTCCAAAGAGCTATTAGCTGAAAATGTGACATATCTTGGTATGGTGTGCAGTGTGTCCTTAAAACATTTAAGGAAACTGGAAAAAGGGAGATCAAAAGACGAAATGGGAGGCCTAAAAAACTCTCTACAGCAGATACCAACAGATTTTGATCCAACATGCAATACCATCTGGAAAGCATCTGACTGGCAACAGATCAGTCGCACATCATCAGGAAAATAATCGGTCATGGACTGACCTCCCCAGAGTCCAAACCAAGCAAGATATAAAGAAAAGAGAGGTAGCTCAAGACTTTTGCACAACTTAAATGATCCTAAAACCACTGAGCCCCTCAACAACATAGGACTGGATTGATGGCAGACAATCCACCTTAGTCGGTACTGTATTTCTAACGATGAGGGTCAAGACACTTGAAAGTTCAAACAGTTCAGTAACACTACAAATTCTTTCTTCCACAAACTTCATTGGACACCATAACCTTCAGGATGATGAGATTCTGTTCAGAGCTCCTATGTTAGTCTGATTTAATTTTCGGTCAGTGTGCCTGATAACTCACACCAGAAGGTAAATCAACCTGAGAGGAACATGAATGTATCTGAGCTACAGAATTCAACCAACTGCAAGACGCTGCCAGTCAATGCTCAAGTCAAAATGTAGAATGATCCATTTGAGGGAACTGCTGCCCCTTCAGGTTGCTTGTAAAGTTTCCTGGAGCATCGTAGCCCTGAGACATACATCATACACAGAAGGTGCTATCCTGTGT
Source organism: Pelmatolapia mariae (assembly GCF_036321145.2). Taxonomy (NCBI): domain Eukaryota; kingdom Metazoa; phylum Chordata; class Actinopteri; order Cichliformes; family Cichlidae; genus Pelmatolapia; species Pelmatolapia mariae. The sequence continues at coordinate 59,940,848 of NC_086241.1, forward strand.
TTGAGCTTCATGGGTGTGCCTTTTCCCCCTCTTCAGTACCCAAAAGATTTATGAAACTTTGCTACGAACTAGATTCGTTGCTTCAGCAGAGTCATCTGTAACATCCGCGATGCCTGAGTTCACCTGCTGCTACATATTTTTATATTGTGAAAGGGCAAAATGAAACAATGGTTATGTTTGCTCCTGATACAACCACAGCATTGGGGAGAAAAATCACAGTCAGGTTTGATTTTTTTGCTCTTTTCCTGTCCCGTGTAATTACAGTGATTGTAATTCATGTGGCACTGCTAAAATGGCTGCACAAAGAAAATATAACTTACAGTATGACAGAGTACGTGCATGTATACTGACTGCAGCATTCAGCAAGCTGCACAGCCTTCGCTCCAAGGCTGAATTCAAGCTTTGATTTATGCAACATTTAACTGGCTGCTTTTCAAGGTAAGCCCTTTGTTCAGCCATAATTATGATAGCGGAAAATAACGCATTCAGCAGTGGGTCACTCAGCGACGAGAGCTTCTTTTCAATCATAGGCAGACAAGTGCAGCCATTATCAAAGCATTGCACAACCTCAGAATCCAGGACACGTGAACAATGTGGCTTTAACTCAGCAAAATAGTTCATTGGAGACATTTTCCATATGTCTAATGTAAGATTGCGCACACTTGTGTAATATTCTGTGAGAATATTTAAACTTCTTTGATTTAAAAAGATGACCTGAATCTGTGTTTCTGAACTGAACACTTGGGGTGCTGACATTCAAAAGTGTGTGATTGTAACATTTATTGTTTCTAAACCAGCCATATATACTTATACAACATTAAATAGATTAACCCGGGGATGATTTAAGTCTACTGTAAAGCCTCGCCAAATATGGAAACTATTTCTTAAAAGGACTGCACTCAGTCGCTGGGCGACACTGGGTGTTATATCTCCAAATGTACATACATACAGTCTATGTGTGTATGTGTGTGTGCGTGTGCACCTGTGAATGTGTGTGTGTATTACCTTCATTATGACCTCATTTCACCTCCAAAGTGATTCCTTTTTTTGCCCCATTTGATCCGAAGTGGAATGTCATCGCTTATTATTATTTCCAGTGAACCTGAAATATCTCTGTGGAGAATTTTATCAATGTATTACTATGATTTTATCAAAGTATAATTACTATGATTGTTCCAGTGTCTATCATTACCATATTACTGCTATTATTCTGATGATTTGAAGTATAATATGAGCCTCTGTGTTTTCTGTATGTGTGAATATTCAATAAATAGGTGTGAACAATGTGTTATTGTTATATGTAGTCGATATGAGAACCTAAATGAAGGATTCGGGAGGCATGCAAGACAGATTCAGTGCAGGCTGAAAAGGCTGGATAGAAGATGTGCACATCAGGAAAGCAAAAAGACAACAAAAGGAACAGCAGCGAGTGGATTAAGATATGTTGGGTAAATGGGTAGTTAAAGAGGCTGAGATGTGGAGTTGCAGAGAAATGAGTAACAGGTGGAGCCAATAAGGATGGGGCAGACAATTACAGATGAGAGGGAAAAAGACAAAGACAGGAAGTAAAATCAACCAAGAGATGAGTCTACCCAAATAAAATTACTAACCTTGTCAGTTAATCAGACATAAGTTTTTAATTTGAAGAATCATTTTTATGGATAATTTTTAGGCACTTGCACTTTACACAAGTGTCCCATTTTATTCTACTTTATATATCTTTATTTTATTTACTTTATTTTTAATTTAAACACCATAATACAAAAATGACATTGAAAACAATCCAAGAGATGCACACTGTAGTTCCTGTGCCTGAGCTATGAACAAATCATAATAGTTAATGGTTGTTGTTAAATCCTGTTCAGAGAACAATTTATGCATACATACATCAATAATGGAAAGTGGTTTACAAATTCTCTTACATGTATCAGAAGAGCCACAAGTTTTAGCTGTTGCATTACCCCCTTTAGCCACTTGGTGGCTCAGAATTCAGTTTTATATTTTACTCCACTACATGAGGTGCGCTGAACAGCAAATTAGTGATTTTCTAACTCCTCAGTAATTATCTGAAGAATAAAAAAGTTACGTTTTCGATTGGGATAAAATCATTAGTTTGTCCCCTGGTGTGTCTCTAGGGACCTACTGGAGGGGCCAGACAGAGTTTGGAAGCTACCCAAAATGACAGCGTGCAAAAAATTCTATATTATATTTAAAAAATATTTTATATATTTATTATATGCATGTATACATATTTGCATGTGTTGTTACGTTACATATAAAACCACTCAGGGCAGTCAGCACTTTCTCACCTTTATATAACATCAAATCATACCAAAAAAAAAAAAAAAAAAAAAAACTGCAGATAAAGAGCCATTCATTCTTTATCTGTGGTGTTTCTGCTTCCTGCTGTTTTCAGGTCAGCAGAGGCACCACAGGGTAACACCCTCCCCCTGCACTCACCAATAACAACCAGCATGAGGAGGAGACTAGTGCATGAAAACGGCAACTCTCTTCCCATTTAACTTCACTTTCAGTCCAGGACAGGCACGGTTCCTCAGGCCCGAAACTGCGCACCCACCATGGCGACACCTCTCACCGACCAGGAGAAGCGCAAGCAGATCAGTATCAGGGGGATCGTGGGAGTGGAGAACGTGGCAGAGCTGAAGAAGGGCTTTAATCGACACCTGCACTTTACTTTGGTGAAAGACAGAAACATTGCAACGCCAAGGGATTATTACTTTGCCCTGGCCCACACCGTGAGAGATCACCTGGTGGGGAGATGGATCAGAACACAGCAGTTTTATTATGAGGTGGACCCAAAGGTAAAAGCAAGAAGTTTTAGTGTCAAAGTTAAACTCCACCACAAACGCGCACACAGCTGTAGTGCAGCCAACCTATTCTGCAGAGTGTCAAACTGACAGATTAAAAATATCTCTACATGTAGACTGTTTCCTCAGAGAATGCATTTCCTGAAATTTAAAACGAGAGAACAAAAAAACTACAACTTTATGCGCTTTAGTGTTTCCCTTTTTATGGGAGGTACTTTAACGCTGCATAAAATTTTCCTTGTTAGAATGAGCCACTGTTCTTTCTTTTTTTTTTTTTATGCAGAAAAAAATGGCTCTCTGTTGCACTTAGTGCTTCATTTCTGAAACTGCAACAAAAGCCACAGTCACACAAAGACTTTATCAGTGTTTTGGGGTAGTTGAAGACTGATAGGTGAAAAAGATGTAGCAGGTGCAAATATTTAGTGTTTCTGTTTCTTTCCACATGACCAGCGAGTGTACTATCTGTCTCTGGAGTTCTACATGGGCAGAACACTCCAAAACACAATGATCAACCTCGGGCTGCAGAACGCCTGCGATGAAGCCATCTATCAGGTCTGGTTTATTGCAGCAATTTCTGCAGCATCCACAGCCGCACAAGCTGACCGTACATAATGACACTGCTGATTTTTTTCTGTTTTTGTTTTGCTTTTTAATGCTTTACTGTAGCTTGGCCTGGACATGGAAGAGCTGGAGGAGATGGAAGAGGATGCAGGGCTGGGGAATGGAGGTCTGGGCCGACTGGCAGGTAAAATAATGCAAGTGTTTAAAAGGAGGCTGAGAGAAGGGGAGGAAAAGGTTTTCATTGCCCACGCTCTCCTCTGGGAGTCCTAACTAACAGGAAAAGCTGGAAAACAAAAAATAAAATTCAGTGTGCTGCAACTCCGCAAAAGGGTTAAAGATGAGTCATTTTGCAGGCGAACTCCTTATCTCCTTATCTCCACTACAGCAATATGTCATTGCTATTTCCAGGTTATTTTGGCAGTCCTCTATCAAATATCTCTGTGTGCCTATTCTATCAACTTCCAGCCATTAAAATAAATTCAATTCTAATTTCACTACAGGGGTTTTATGTTTCTGATTTCATGTCTAATTCTTCTGCACACAGCATGTTTCCTGGATTCAATGGCCACCTTGGGACTTGCAGCGTACGGTTATGGCATTCGATATGAATACGGGATCTTTAACCAGAAGATAAGAGACGGCTGGCAGGTACCTGCACCTTATTTTCAAAGCTTTACATTAATTACCCTTTTTTGTGGACTCTTGCAGTTAAACTACAATGAAACTGATTAAACTCAACCACATATTCTCGCTTTTCTCGAACTCTTGGTTTCTTTGTCTTCTCAAGGCTGATTTCGGCCAAATTAGGTCAGAATACTCTTAAAGCTAATCATTAATAAAAACCTGTGTTCAGCTCTGTTTAGCACTGCTCGAGTGATGCAAGAAGCTGGTTGGTTGATTGTATAGGAACAAAAAAAATTGTGTATCTTGTGATAAAGCAAAAGGCTTCTGCCCTTTGGATTTTTTTTTGCTGCTTATTTGAAGTTCAAACTCTCAGTGTAAACATGGACTTCTGAACAGCAACCTATAAACCTGCACAGTGTGACTGAACCTGCATGTATCAATCCCTGTTGCTGGTGAACAGTGTAAACTCAAAATCTACTCGAGGAAGCTGCTGTAGCCAGCAACTCCGAGTTTGTGAACCCTGAGATGAGTTAACGTCAACTGTGAGTCAATCGCGGGAATAACGGACTCTGTAAACTTCACCTGATCACTGGGAGGTTTTCTTCACCAAACTCTGACTCCTCCCCTCCTGCAGCGCACACGCCAGCTGAATGACGCTCAGTTTCATTTCCTCATTCATAAAGTTGCTATCAAAGATCCCAGTTGGATAGTAGGTCACTATTTTATTATGTTTAAGATGAACACATTCATGATCGTTCACTCATCAATGTATGAGAACAGAGGCGGTGATTATGTTCCATACTCTGTAGCCTACCTCTTTGTAACCCTGTGACTCTGTGGACACTAATGCAGCTGTCAGACTGTCAGCCAGTTGGTCCCCACCGGAAAAATTTACTCTACAATACTGTAGCAATCACTGTTTAAATAACTTCTCTGTACAAAGTCTGCCACACTGTGTGGAGTAAAGATGAGACTGAACTGAGTGAAAATCTATTTTGAAAGTGAATTTTTAAAAAGTAGCCTGCAGGCAGTCTGCTTGTAATCTGATTACATTTGTAAAAGTTTGTATATTTCACTCAAAATCACCCGATTCAGTCTCAGTGGGTCAGATTGCAGTGACTCCACATAACAGATCAGCAACCTGTGTCCAGGTCAGAGCCCACTTTCACAGCAGGATAGATCCAAAAAAGATCTACTTAGATCTATTCTAACTCTTTCTCAGCTCATCCTGTCCTAAACCTTTTATGTTCCCTTTATTTTATTATTTATTTATTTTGTCCCAGCATTTATTGACCATTAAATGTTTGTCCCAAGATGACCTATATTCCTGACATCTTTAACTTCTGCAAAAACAGCTTTTGTTTAATGAAAAACTGACTTGAGGGCAGGTCCATCCCACTGTCTTGGTGACAGAGTGGACTTAGCAAACTAACATAACTCCTTTGTTCTCTCCTGTCTTTTATAGTAAAATATCATAATCAGCACTGAGACATGTTCTTTTTTTTAATTTTTTTTTATTAAAATAGAGCTTCTGCTCTTTATTTATCTGTTGCCACGATGAATCGTGATGATTTTCTTTTGTCTACTCATGCACGTGCTTTACTCAAGGTCAATATACTCGGAGCTGATTGAACTAATTCTCAACTCCAGTCTGAGTTGATCGATTCAGAGTTAATTATTTAACTTGGTTTGTTGAACATGCCACTTGGAATAGGGCCCTGATTGGACCACGTGCTCTAAGTGGAGTTTTTGTGTCTCGTTCAGTGACTCTTATCCTGGAGCTCTAACTTGTGACCTACTGTAGGTGGAAGAGGCAGATGACTGGCTGAGACATGGAAACCCCTGGGAGAAGGCTCGCCCCGAGTACATGCTGCCCGTGCACTTCTATGGACGAGTGGAGGAAACGAGAGATGGCCCAAAATGGGTTGACACTCAGGTACTGATACAGAATTATTGATGAAGTAAGAAATAGGTTTTATAGGTTATTTCAGCAATGCATGAATATGGAAGTCTTTATTAGTTACAGCTGATGAGAATCAGCAAAACAGACAAACATCCATAAATGTATGCACACCAGCTCTTCAACATAGTATCCTACTATAAGAATATTGTTAAGAAGGCATAAAAAATGTTAATTTATGGTGTGTTTTTGGTTATTGGGGCAGTTGGGAAAACGGGAGAGTACATCACAGTATTCTATAAATGTGTTTTGGGGGTTTTTGTGTGTTTTAACTTGCAGGTGGTTCTCGCAATGCCTTATGACACACCCATCCCTGGCTATATGAACAACACTGTGAACACCATGAGGCTGTGGTCTGCCCGCGCTCCCAATGATTTTAACTTGAAAGACTGTAGGTCATGAATTTTCACTGTCTATTTAAATTTCTCTGAGTCGGCTGCTTGAATATTTTACCAGCAGTGGCGTGAGGCTCCAACTACTTTTTGTCATTGCGAGAACAAACTCGGAAATTACACTTAACAAATGCATAGTTGCTTAAAGTCATGTTTCCTTTTTTAAGTATTCAACTGACAAATTTTGCACAACTGCTGCAAGACTGGAAACATGCAACAAGATTTATGCATTGCCAAATCCCTCAAACGCTGCATCCCCCCCCCTCCTGCACATTTTTTGTTCTTTCACTTTAAATTTAAAGCATTGAATTTGTAATATTTGTCTGTAGTTAATGTGGGAGATTACATCCAAGCCGTTCTGGACAGAAACCTGGCAGAGAACATCTCCCGTGTACTTTACCCAAATGACAATGTAAGTTTATAGGTAGTCGATTTCAATATCGTCACTCTTTTGCATTAAGTGCAAGACACATATTTCTTTTTTTTTTTCTTTTCCTCCACTTATAACACTTGTTGTTACAGTTTTTTGAAGGAAAAGAACTTCGTCTGAAGCAGGAATACTTTGTCGTGGCAGCCACACTCCAAGACATCATCCGTCGCTTCAAGACCACTAAGAAAGGCATACCCGGTCGCACGTCATTCAAGAGCTTCCCAGACAAAGTAACCCGCTGAGTTTTCTAATATTTATAATAATAAAGGCAAAATGGTAGCATCTGTTTCAGTGGATTTGCAGTGCATTACTTCATTGTATTTTGTAACTTTGACCATCCTGTTGTAGCAAGGAGCAGTTATTTTGCTGTTTCCAAACAAACCTGTGTGTCAGCACCAGTCAGTTTTTCTCAAAGATACTTCTTCACTTGCACAATAAAGTTCTGTATTCATAGAAGATTAAAGCAGAACAGTGATCTACTAGAAAGATGAGGGAAAGATATTCACCATGCATATTAAATTTATGCACGTAGTGTTTATCTGATTTGGAGCAAAAATTAAGCAATGTGTGCGTTTAATTCAAAGAGATTATAGCAACAATTATAGGAGGTCAACGGGAAGGAAACTAACATCTAAATACAGGATGCCGTGTTTTTCAGGTCGCCATCCAGCTAAATGACACACATCCAGCCATGGCCATCCCCGAGCTGATGAGAATCTTTCTGGACATTGAGAAAATCGACTGGGACACGGTTAGTAGAAATTGACCGACTTAAAACAAGCTTTAATTAGGAAATAATGAACAACTATGGGCAAGTAAGGTAGCACAAGAAACAGATGCTTCAGTATTGCATAGGCAAAGCAGAAGAAGTTGACTGCCATGTTAAGAAGTAAAATGCAGGCAGTTGGAGGCTTTTAATCAACTGGGAGAAGAGATGAAATCAAGAATGTGTGTAAATGACTGCAAAAGAATAAATTTTATCTTTATTTTCAGGCCTGGGACCTCACAAGGCGCACCTTTGCCTACACTAACCACACAGTCCTCCCCGAGGCTCTGGAGCGCTGGCCTGTGCAGTTGATGGAAAAACTCCTACCCAGACACCTGCAAATCATCTACCAGATCAATCAGGCCCACCTTGATGTGTGTGTGCTGGACTTTTTCAGCTCTTTAGTTTTGCATTAAGAGTGTCTATAATGAGAAACTGCATTGATGATTCATGAGATTGACATGTCACCACCTATTCTCTTTCTGCAGAAAATTGCAGCTCTATATCCAAACGACATGGACAAGCTGAGAAAAATGTCTCTGATTGAAGAGGACGGAGGCAAGAGGGTGAACATGGCGCACCTGTGCATCGTGGGATCGCACGCAGTCAACGGAGTCGCTGAGATACACTCCAACATCATCAAGACCCAAGTGTAAGCCCTCTGCTGCTGGATGCAGTAAAAAAGTCGATCGAATATCAGACTAAAGACCAAACGAGCGCTGCAGCTGCCATTAAATTGAGTGATTTTAGAATGGAAATCTTTAAATGTCGTTATAACAGATGCTTAAAAGAGAACGTTTGCACCACTTGTTGCTAAATGAGCATGGCTTCATATGTTACAACAGGACTGAATCTTTACCTCTTTTATTCACCATTACATCAACTGCATGTTGAAACTCTCCTAAAGGCCAAAACCCTCAATACCTGTGTGGTACTGTAATGCTGAAGGACATTTTCAGGTGGCTGCTTGTTGACGTGTACTTTCCAATTTTTTCTAAAACAGAAGCTAAATGGGTAACGCTTATGTTTGCTCGCTTCCAAACACGCAAACACAACATAAATTTTTAGGGTAGTTTCGTTTTAATGGAGAGAGACAAAATATCACCTAAAAATCCAGAACAAAACATGAAAGTTATCAACTGATTTGCATGTCACTGAGTGAAATAAGTAGTGAGCAGACTTACAAATTCAGCAGGAGATGATAATTATTCATTTTTCTGTATATGAATGCTATGTGGTTAAGGAGACCATTACAAATGCTGTAGTGTTGCTGCTGGTTTTAAAAGCTTTACTATAACAGCTATCCTTCTGAACATTTCTCTCTTTCCTCCTTTAGGTTTCGTAATTTCAGTGAACTAGAACCAAACAAGTTTCAGAACAAAACCAATGGCATCACTCCCAGACGCTGGCTGCTCCTCTGTAACCCTGGACTGGCGGAGCTTATAGCCGAGGTCTGTTTCAGCTGCAGTAATGATGCCAAGAGACCGCTTAAGACCCCTAAATCTTTAGAGATGTATCAAGCGGCTGTGTTCTTGGCAGAGCATTTACTTGCTGTTTTACAAACAGTCTGCTGAAGTGTAAACTGTCGATGTGTGTTTGCATATTTTAGCCTGACCTTAAGTGTCTTTCAGGCCATCGGGGAGGATTATGTGAGGGACCTCGGTGAACTGTGGAAGCTAAATGACCTTGTTGATGATGCTACCTTCATCCGCGATGTCTCTAAAGTGAAACAGGTAACGTGGAAGGTGTCACTGCAAAGTACCTGAGTACTGAGATTTATTCAATTACTGTGCTTTTAAGAGTAAAATTTTAAAAAGTGGGCATTTATACTTCAGCTTCATTGGGAGTGGCTTCCAGATGTAGTGTCTTACATGCAAAAGATCCCCGATTTGAAACTGGGAGGACACGGGTTTGTGAAGTCCCAGCGATGATGTGAAGCCTGGATAAATGGGAAGGGCATCAGGAATTAGGGAGCAGTCAAAAGCACTCTAATGCTCAAACACTTGAAAGACGATATTGAGCTACATTCATCTGGCAGACATAATTGATTAATTTTAAATAAAAGAATAGTTGTGGAATATTTAAAAATCCCTTTTTATTTTCTGTCTGTCCCTTGCAGTAAAGCAGGAGTTGTGCTGTAAAATCTTTTTTGCTCAGTGATTTTACAACCATCTGCCACTGGACTGGTTCTGGTTTACACACTGTTGCATCACTATTGTTTGTACTGAAATCATATCTGTTAATACCAGTCGTAGCATTGTTCTGCAGTCTTTTAGTAAATACTCCTTGCACCACTATCCAGACAGAAAATGCTGTAATGGCACTGGATTCAAGAACGCCTCAGAACTGCATATAGCATTTATTGGTTTCTTCTGATACTTTTTTATTTTATTTTTTTTTTTTTTAAATAAGTTTCACTAGCTGAGACCACATCCTCCTTTTAGATTGGACAATGGCAGATGGGCCATCGTAAATTGATGATGCAGTTTGGGGAAGGCCTCAGAGCGGACTGGCAGAAGCTCCCAGGCTGGGCAGATACCCATGTGAGGCATAGATAGACATAGGACCGGAAAGGGAGGGTATCAGGTGTGGTCCCACTCCTGAAATGCAGATAAATGATCTCCACTTACATGAATTGATTCTAACCATTAGCCCTTATGCTTATGTAGCTTATGATTGCATGGTAGTGTTTGTTCTGCTGCACCATGAAACTAAAAATTTGATCTTCGGTGGAAAATGACATATCATTTTTAAATGCCTGTGCACATCATTGCAGGCTCAAACGATCTGATTGTGTTGTGCATGATTGCAGTTTGTGGTTTTCAAACCTGGTACGTGTCCAGGCGGCACTCGTCAGTTATTTAGCAATTTCACCTCAGCAACTTCCTGCCAAGTCACATATTTCTTTTCTTTTCCTTTTCTCACAGGACAACAAGGTGAAATTTGCCCAGTACCTGGAGAAGGAGTACCCAGTGAAAATCAACCCAGCCTCCATGTTTGACGTCCACGTGAAGAGGATCCACGAATACAAGCGCCAGCTCCTTAACTGCCTGCACATCATCACTATGTACAACCGTACGTGCAGTTTGATTGCTCAGTGCCAAAAGCCTTAATAATGGCTGATTTTCTGAGTGAGAATTTACATGACACAATCTGACACGTCCCGATGTGGCAGATTCCCCACCCAGCTGTGCATGTTAAAGCAAAGGCCGTCTGACTCAGCTGTGGGAATTTTCCATGCAGCCCCGAGGTTGTAATAATCAGGACATCAGTTTCATCAGCACTTTTCTTCTGTGCAGCATGATGCTGACTATACCTGCACTTAAAGTCCTTTCCTGTTTTGGAAATGTTCTGCACACAGATGCCATATATGTCATGCAATGTGGCAATCCAGGCAGCTTCACTCTGAGCTTCAAGCCAATGAGTTGCATAAGATTACATTTTGGCTTTATTTAGATGTGCTCAGCTCAGGAGTTCTCAAGTTTTCTGCTGACCATGTGTCGGTTTTTTGGCAATGAAAAGCATCAGAGCTGAATTTTAATGAGGCACTTGATGTTCCCTGCATAACTAATTCTTTCAATCTATATTTTTCATGTTTGTTCACCTGCAGTGGCTCACTGCTCCCCTCAGTTTGAGAACTTTATGTACAGCTGGAGCAGGCAGCAGCCTAGCAGATCTGCACTGTTAGGCCCAATATTTATTTTTATTTTTTTTAAGCTGTTTCTGCTCTTTATGCTAAAAGAAACTGACTAGTAACATTTTTTTGTTCTCATCAAATTCTCAAAAGAAAGCAAAAAATATTTCCCAAATGTTTTTCTTCTCAAATTTCAGAAACAAGCCAACAGGAAAAAGATGGATCTAAGAAGTAAAAAATGCAAATCCCCCAAATTTAAAACACTGAAAATTACTTAAAATGACTGTGTGAGTGTGTAAAATGCTGCTTTTTGTGTGCTTTGCTCCATGCCCTAAATGTGTGAGCAGGTTTTTAATTCATTAATTTTGACTAAATCAGTAACTTTCTGAAAATGAATAGAGTCCAGATGGTTTTTGTTTAAATCACTAATATTGAGTTTCTTTATTTTATTTTTTATTTTGCTTCATAGGCATCAAAATGAACCCTACCGCACCTTTTGTACCACGAACTGTGATCATCGGTGGAAAGGTAGCAGTTCAGCCAAATCAAACACTCTGGTGCGATGAACAGACAAAGAAGGGTAATGATTGTGATTGTGTGACGCTCTGCAGGCTGCACCAGGGTATCACATGGCAAAGATGATCATCAAGCTGATCACCTCAGTCGCTGATGTGGTGAACAACGACCCTGTGGTGGGCAACAAGCTGAAGGTCATCTTTCTTGAGAACTACAGAGTGTCTCTTGCAGAGAAAGGTACCATTCGCTTTAAAATGCCACTCAGATAAACTGAGAAAGATATTTTGCAAGTAATTAAATTTTCATGTGCTCTTCCTCAGTGATTCCTGCCACAGATTTGTCAGAGCAGATCTCCACTGCAGGCACAGAGGCTTCAGGAACGGGCAACATGAAGTTCATGCTGAATGGAGCCCTGACCATCGGCACCATGGATGGAGCCAACGTGGAGATGGCCGAGGAGGCCGGAGAGGAGAACCTTTTCATTTTTGGCATGAGGGTAGAGGATGTAGCTGAAATGGATAAAAAGGGGTAAGGAAGTCTCTCACAGACTCTGATCTTTTATAAGTAACTTAATGCTGCGAAAACCCACCTTTCTTACTTGTTCTTTGTTAGATATGACGCCATGGCATACTACAACAAGATTCCTGAGCTGAAGCAAGTGATGGATCAGATCACAGGTGGATTCTTTAGCCCCAAAAATCCAGAGCTGTTCAAAGACCTCACCGAGATGCTTTTCAAACATGACCGGTGAGTAATTTCAAATTGCACGATCATCTCAGCCTGTCTTCAACAATTGAATGTCTTAAAAATCTGACGCTTGTTGGGTTTGTTTTGTTTTTTTCAGTTTCAAGGTATTTGCAGACTTTGAAGCCTACGTGAAATGCCAAGAAAAAGTCAGCAAGCTCTACAAGGTGATATTCGCTTTGCAACACCTTTGCAAAGTTTTCTTTGGTCTGCTCCTTTTGTTTTTCATAAAAAAGGCTGCTTTACATTTCCCCATTTAGCATCTGTATAATATCAAATTCTTTAATGTAGCACATGCAGCTCTAATTACAGTTTTACTTCTCTACACTGTCCTTTTTGCACTATTTCTAACCATTTCCCACATAAGAAGTTCTCGCTCTTTACAAATACAAAAACTTTAGAACATCTTGCATGGACTTGGAGCACACCAGCTCACTTTTGCTGATAAACCAGGGCATGAGTAGCTTTAAAACCCTTAATCACAGGGTTCCACAGTTATTAACAAAATCTGTTCAGACAGATGTGCAGTGTTTGGCATATAAAAGATGGGCACTTGACAGCAGACATTGTTTTGAAGAAACTGATGGTTCTCACACTCCTACAGTACCAGCTTATCGACCACATGGTTGCCACGCCCAAAACCATATCCTGTTTTCTCATTTATCTTTAATTCTAAAGTGGGCCATCATTTACCAAATTAATATCATGCTGTACTGAATAACACCTGAAACTAGCAACGGGGTCCAGAAACTCGCTAAAAATATGTTCACTAAGGTCACAAATGGACTTCTTTTGGCAACTGAAATAGTCCCCTGCTGGTTAATTTAAAATAATGGAGGTTGAAAAGACTTTACACACGCATACACAAACCTGCAAAATTAACTGGCTAGTGAGAGTCTCGCCATGATGCATGCACTTGCACACTCATTCACAAAATTAAGTATTTGCTACCATCACACTTTTAGAAGACTAAATATAAAACCTAAAATGATAAATTATATATATTTTTTTCTCTAAAAGAATCCAGTGGAGTGGACGAAGATGGTGATCAAGAACATCGCTGCAACGGGAAAGTTCTCCAGCGACAGAACCATCAAAGAGTACGCCACAGAGGTGTGGGGCGTGGAGCCGACCAACCTCAAAATCCCGCCACCAAGCGAGCCCAGGGAAGCCATCGAAGAAACTGTCAAAGCTCTTAAGAAACTGTGAGGCTGCCTTTTTGTTTACAGCATATTAACCGTTCCTGTTTGGTTTAAGCCTTCAATTTGCATGTCACTGAACTGTTTTAAGGACTTGGAGTTCTCTTTTTTTTTTTTCTTTCCTCCTTCTTTATTGTCAAAGCACTGTTACACTTCTTTAGCACAATGCATGTAGTAGGCTTAAACTGTGAGTCACTGTGCTGAGCAAGCTTCAGTATTTCCAAACAACTTGCTCATATTTAACATTATGGGGGTGGGTGGAGGTTTCAGGAATCCAGTAGGATCACAGTCAGCTGACTGTTCTCACATTTGTTACATTTCTGAAAAAACTCAGAACAATTTCAAGGATTTAAAGGCATTTGTAACTTAAGTATGCAAACTTACATTTCTGATCAACACGTGTTCCTCTCAGTGTTGAAATAAAAACAGAGTGTAATGACATACAGTACTGTGCTTTTATTGACATCTTTGTAAGATATAGAAGCTTTTGTGCAAGAAGTTGGCCAGTGTGTTGGACTTTTTTCACAAAACCTACAAAGCGATGAGGACCATGAGGAACTGTGAGCCTGGAGGAGGGAACGCCACTCTAGTGTCTCAGGTTTTCTAGAAATTTCCTGCAACCAAAACAGAAAAAGCTTTCATTTTAGGGGTTAAGGGGACCTAAAAATGAACATAATAGACCGCCTTCAATGGAAAAGCAATTAATCAATTTTAGCTATTACCTTACCTAACCACATCTGATAAATTGGGATCCAAGTAGATGCTGCTGTGGGAGAATCCAAGCCTTGCACTGTAGGAGATCATGTTGACGTGTGCATCTGTGTAGAATTTTCTCTGAGTCTGGAGTGATATCTCGTACAGCTGGAGACAACAAATACAGAGTATTCAGCAAGAAAGCAGCAAAGTCCACTAGAGGAAATTGTCCAAATGGAGAGGAAGAGTACCAGCTGTACCTCCAGGCCCATGTGATAAGGAACAACATTATCATCCTCTGAATGCAGAATAAGAAGTGGACTGATCAGCGACTCCAAGCTGCAAAGATGTTGGAGTAAAAACATGTGAGAGAGATCTAATGTGGAAATGCAGAACACCTCTTTGGCATTTCTTTCGGAGTAAAAGACGCCACACTTACTTTTTATCATTAGCAAATACTATGTTGGTCCTTTTCATTATGTTCCACAGCAAGCTCTCAAATCCTGGAAGGAACCTGTACATCTGGGAAAAAAAGATGGAAAAAGTTTTGCACAAATATGTTGCAATATCCTGTGCACTGTAACAGCATACAAAAACACTGGCAGAACAGAAGGTTCTGTGAGAGACTCCAGTCTACTTTATAAATGTGTCCCAGGTGGAGTAAATATTAGCAATTCACACAAAACTAAACCGTATTAGATCAGTTGTATTAATATTATCCCTTTTTGCAGCATCAGTCATTTCAAAGCACCTTATACTTTATGGTAAAGATCCTCCAACATTAGAGAATCCCAGTGATGCACTATAAGGAAATATTTGGTGATGCTGGTGAGGAAAATCTCTTTTATAACAGGAAGAGAATGCCAACAAAGCTAGACTCTGTTTGGGGCAACTAACTGTCACAATTGTTGTTGCGATTGAGGGGCTTTAACAATACAATTACTCTTATGTAACTGTTGCTTTTTTTGGTATAGATTAAAATGGGCTTGAGGAAAAACCAAAAGCTGTGGTGCCCCTATAGTCTTATCTTTTGCAACTCACTATTCTGGAGTGGCTCATTAAAAATACCCAGTGATTTATTTTTTTTTGTTTTTTAAAATCACAAACAGCTCTAATGAAGTGATTAATCTCTTAGCAATCACTTCATTAGGGCATGACATTTTTTTTCTGAACAAGACAAAGTGAACAGAACTGTGTTTTGCTGAATTTGTAAATAGCCCCAAGGGCTGCAGCTGCAGATAAACAAATGTGCAATGACTGTCCACACCTTCGTGAACCGATGGTTGACTACGACTTCGCCGACGCTTGTGTATGGAGCTTCAAGGATCAAAGCATCAACAGCAGACCCTGATTAAATACATTGAAGTGCAGTTGATTAAAACAGAAAATAAAATGAATGATTGGAGTTTAAAACTACATTTATAGACTTGAATAGTCTGTTTTCTTGCTAATGAAACATCATGCTGCATTGTTCAGTGATTAACTGCAAAATGCACATTAAGCCAAAGGGGTTTGTAACAGTGAGGCACTTTGAACCGAGGTAGTTCAACCCTATTCAGAGATAATTGTTATTATTTCTACTGTAATCTATGAAACTTTCTCCGGTGGAAAAGATGGGTAACGGTGACTTCGTGAACAAATAAATGATTCAGGATAGGTTGAAAAATGGCAGTGACAGGCCGTACATGCACACACAGCCGTAAGTAACCCTAAAAGTCATATTTCCCATGGTTTAGTGGGCATTTAAAGTAAGCTTAAATATCTACCTTGCTCCTGTATTTTCACTGCTGCATTGGTTGCCACCCTACAAAAAAAAAACCAATTATGTTTTAAACTCCTTCCTTACTACAGCTTTCACCTAGCTTTGCACCATGAGTGGTGGACATGGCTGACATGACTGGCTGTAGAGAGAAACTGACCCGGAGCCAAGCGAGTGTCCCCACAGACAGACGAGACTCCCCCTGCTGTGTTTCTTTACCCAGTGGTACAGGTAGAGGGCGTCATTGGTCAATCCAGCTTCACTGGGGTCCCCAGTGGAATCTCCAAAACCTTGTTAAAAGATACTGATTATGCAGTATACTCACTGACAGGACACTCTGTTTGAGACTTATAACTTTTTTAAACAGATTCTCCTTTGTTATATATTTTCTGAAGGTCAGGCCATGCATTTCTTGTAAAAACTGCAAAAAACCCATGCCACATCTCAGACTCTAAAGGCCTCAGTTAGCAAGTTAAAGTTCATGACAGTACTATTAGAAAAAGAGTGAACAATTATGGCTTGTTTGAAAGGGTTGTCAGGAGAAAGCCTCTTCTCTAAACAACACTTTGCAAAGTTGCATCTGAACAAACCACAAGGCTCGTGGAACAATGTCCTTTGGACAGATGAGCCCAAAGATGTTTCGCCATAATCCACAGCATATCGGCACAAACACCTCATTCAAACTGTCAGCACAGTGGTGGAGGGGTGATGATTCAGGCCTGTTTTGCAGCCACAGGGCTTGGGCACCTAGCAGCATTAAGTCAACCATGAACTACTCTGCACACCAAAGTATTCTACAGTCAGTGACAAGGCCATCTGTCTGGCAAAAAAGATTGACTGAAACTGGTTAATGAAACAGGACAGTGACCCCAAACACAAAACTAAATCTGCAACAGGCTGGATCTGTGCAGTGCTGTGGTAGGACCCTAAGAGAGCTGTGCATAAATGAATGTCTACAAATCTCATTGAATTGAAGTAGGCTATAAATAAGAGTTAGCCAAAATTCCTCCAAAACAATGTCAGAGAAAAATAAAGTAATGTAAAAAATTGCTACTGAATCATGGATTGTACTTTTCAAACACAGGTTTGAAGTTTGGCTCATTTTTTTTATTAAATATAAAAAAAGACAAAGTTTAATATTTCATGTGTTGTATTTAAATGATTTAAAGACCTGCTAAGGACTGGGGGAATTCTTTGTTATGTCCTGATATATATGCGGTTATTACTGACAGAGGAAAGAAATGTATTTTATAAGTATTTATTTTGAGCTTTTATATATAGCTCCAAACCTCCAGGACAACAAACAGAAGATCTGGTTTGTGTGTAGCAGAAAAATGATCCCTTAATGAGCAACAATCATCTTACCTCTGTAGTCTAAAGATAAGACATGGTACCCCGCAGCACTTAAGATCTACAAAAGAAAAACATCTGAATATCATCTTAAAGCTTAGAGTCAAAAGCATTTTACCAGAATTTAAAAAATAAACATGCTTCAGATTATGAATTTTACCTTCACCAGTTGTACTCTGTGATTTATTGCCCTGCAGAAGCAAAATAAGAGCAATGAATACAAGTAATCAAGTGGCTTTCAGTCTCATTTACTCTGACCCACAAACCCCTGTGCGCTTTGTTCCTGTGGACAAAACCAGGGGCCTGAGCAGTCCTGTAATACCCACTAGACTCCATTAGGATCAGTTCAAGGATCTCTATCCTACTGCTCTTATCCCACCTGGTCCCTATGTTGCCGTGGAGATAGATAATAACAGGAGTGCCGTCTCCCAGAGTCTCCCGGTACCACTCAGGGCTTCTCCTGGCGGATTTCTCCCATTGGCTGGCAGGGAGCGTATGCCTATGAGACACAAAGCCGGAGAGGGACAAAAGGGAAATAGTGAACAATACAAACAAATCCACTTACATTTCAAGATACGCAGGCAGCTTTTGAGTGGGTCTTGTCCAGCTAAATGATTACACCATTGCTGTATTCAGTCTGGAGCCACCTGTACTCAATATGCACGTGGTATTTTCGAGTGATTCACATAAATGGACACAACAGGATCCCAAAAATGACCTACCACACTCCAACTGAGATTCCCTCCTCTGTGTTGAGGTAGAAATTGCATGTGTGGTTTAGGACATCTTCAGGTCTGCTGAGATCCACAAAGAATGGAAACCTCACTGCAGGAAACGAAAGCACACAAGGTCAGTATGTTTTTGTATGTCGTGTTGTGATTTATTAGATTATATCAGATTATGCTGCAGTGTACTGTATGCCATGAGATATCGAACTACATTAAACTGTAACATATCAAATTGTACAGTACAGTGAACATCTGGGAACCAAGGAGACCAGTTGCTGGATTTTTGGGAGAGGAAAGTTGCCCTGTCCTTGTCTGATATGGGATTCTAGCTGCACAGCAGTCTTATTTGTCTAGCACCTGTACTCTTCTACTATGAACCAGGCTGTTATAATAGAAAACTCAGTGCTGTTGCTTTGTCAGTTCCACAGAATTTATAGATTGATAGATTTCTCCTATTATGCTTTCTCTCCATCATCCCTCTCTCTTCTTCCTATTTCTATCTTCTTCTACCTCAACGATGTCAAACAAAGTTTAACTACACACTTAATCGCTGGTATTAGGGGGGGAAGCGTGCAATTTAAAAAGCACACCTCAGTTTTTCGGCATAACAGAAAAATTGTGCTCTGGTAAATGAAAGAAATCAGACTCTTTGGGCTTAAATTGTAAGAAATAAATGTGTAAAATTACAGAAAGATGCCATGTCATTGGCCAGGCTGTCCTGTAATACTAATTATTATTGTAAAGACAAACAAACTTTTGTTATCAAGCTATGTAAATCCCTTCAAATAGAAGTTGTTTGAATCCAATTTTAATAGCATCTTAAAGACAATTAAAAACTTTTGTTATTGTGGTGGTTGCAGTCGATTGCCACTAGCATTTGGTACATTTTTTTTCCAGTATGAGACAAATGATCATTATATCAAAATACTATTATTGTGATTTTGTTGTATAACAATTAACTCATTTTGTGTTGTTCTAGGAACCCAGACTCCTAGGAAATCAAGTGTTTACTCTGATATTTAAAACACCTTAAGTATCACACCAATCTCAGAGGACTCCTTGATTGAATTATTTTTGACAGCAGAGCAACTTATCAAATGAAATTGGTAAATCTTCTATTGATGATGCCTTACAAATCTAAATATTAATATAATGAACTTAACGGGATAATGACAATGATGTTCAGTAACATAATCTTGATCAACAGGTTGTTAACTTGTTAACAGTGTTTGTTTCAGCATTAGTATTTCCCATGAGAACATTTATCATAAACATTACACAACACTGCGTATGGCGATTTGGTCTCCTTAGTATTACGTGACTTTAGGAAACATTTAAATGATAGATCTGCTCTATCCGACATGTAATAACTTGACTCTGAATAAACACCCAGGCCTCGAGACACATTACTTACACAAGTGAGCAAATATGACTTGGCCCAGTATCCAAGGGAACAGGTATAAAATGACAGGCACCGAGACATAGACAGTTATCAGAAATGAAATAGCTCTCTTCATTTCTGCCACGGGTGAAATTATTTCCACTCCACAGCAACACAATCTGGCCCGCTGTCCAGATCAGGGTATGCGAATTTTCCTCTTTCCAGTGAACTGAATCCGGCAGGGATCTTGTCCTGACAACAAGAGTGTTGTGAAATAAAGTGAAAAGAGGTCAACGTTCTTCTCAGACTAATCATCTCCTCTGCCGCTCTGCTATTGGTTAATATTTCATGCAGTAAGTCAGTCATGTAGAAATAAAGTCGATCAAAGTGCAGTGCTCTCCAAAGAAGGCAAAAACTCCATGCCTGTGGACATCTTTCTTTAACTTAAAAAAGAAAGACGAAGAAGAAAACGTGCATAAAGAATATTTAGGGACACAAACTCCCTTACCGCCGACGTAATCAACAAAACAGGAACAAACCCGGCTGATAAGTGGCCGCAAGGAATTGTGGGTATTAAAGTTCTTTGAAATCTGCCCGTTAGACGCATAAGTTATTACGTTTCCTTTCAGTGTAAACATATTAACACAACTATATATCATTAAAATTCTTAAAATAGAAGAAAAATTAAAGGCAAATTAAAAAATGCAAGTGGCAGATGTTTAAATTATAATGTTTCTTTTCAATGTCAACACTAAGATTTTTTTATTTCATTAAGTTTTTTATTGCTCAATAATAATTGCATGAATTAAGAATGTAAAAAAATTAATGCTACAGGTGTTTAAGGGATTATGTTTCCTTTTGGTGTAAATATATTAAACATATTAAAACTACTATAAATTTAAAACAATTTCACATTTGCTTATTTAACTACACCATTTAAGTATATTAAAATGAAATGGGGAAGTCCTAAGATTGGATTTTTATTCAACAGTTGTAGCTGGCTCGATATTTAAAATCATTTTAAACCAAGATGAAACCAATATTGTATTAGATAATGCAATAAATCCACTTCTCCACCTTCACTGAAAAAAAGGCTGAGGGTAAAAGTAGATATAAATATGAAAATTATTTTGTTTTCAGGAGTTTAGCAACTGATGCTGATGATGCTCTTTCAGGGTTTATGTGAGTTGAATACTGGACATTGATTGGCTTTATATGTTAGCAACTAGAAAAACCCTCAAAACTGAATGTAAGAGCATTGTGATAGGTGATTATTCATCACTTCATACTAACAACTACCAATCTGTATCTAAGAAAGCAGGAAGATAAGACAGTTAATGCAATTATTCGATCCCCTGGGGTTTAACTGATTTTTTTTTTTAGGAGGGGAAGCGTTTGCCTGGTCAGTGCTGGTTGAGCTAATATTCAGTGTCCCACAAATGTTTGAATTGCTAGCAAATAAATTAAAAGCCAACAAAGTATTAGCAAACTACTGTTTTCATATTTTCCCAATAAACTTAGTTTCACTCCTGGTCATCCATGAACCGATGCTATAAACAGTAGAAATCAGTACAGAGCAGTTGTAGTGAAACTGTTCACATTTATCCTGTGGATGTGGACTAGAGCATTTCACTGACACACTTATATTCAGGAATGATTCGTGTTCTTGTTTTGAAATTACTCTTTGGTAAGATGAAGACCTACTTGGGAGCCATTCTTTTTATGATTGTAGCTTGTGGCCTATGGCTTATGGAGTACTGTGCAAATGTATTGAGATACCCCTCATTTCTTTTTATTTTGCTAAGTAGTAGTGACTTATTTGCAAACATCCATGAAAACAGAGTATATAAAGCAAAAACAGAGTTTGTACAATTCTAACAAGCTTAAGAGTCAATATTTGGTATGAGCACCTTTATTCTGCAACATAGCCTTTAAGTTCTTTAAGTTATTTAAAGAGTCTTCAGGAATAGTTCTCCAGTCTTCTTGAAGGACATTCATTTGTTTTTCTTTGGAAGCTGTCTGGGTTTTGTTCCAATCTCTGCCAAGATGATCCCACACTGCTTCAGTAATGTTGAGATGCAGGCTCCAGGGAGGCCAATCCATGATTGATAGTCTTCCATTGTATATTTTTATTTATAGGTAAGTTTTTACTCCACTGAAAGTGTGTTTGGGATCATTGTACAGTACAGTAGATGGACCAACTGAAGGGTGGCTGCATCTCTGAGGTCCTGTTTTAGGTCTTTGCTGGATTGATTCCTGTTTCTTACACACAGGAATAAAATACGTTAATTTGTTGCAGATAGTTTTTTTAAGGTCTGCCAGTTTTTTGTCCTCCACTTTTCCAGTTTCCACAAAACCTTTAAAGTCACACAGTACAGCACGCAACACGTAGCACGATGAGATATGGCAAGTTTTCAAGTTTGTAATTGACCTTACTGGTACAGAAATATTTTATTCCTATCAAACAGTGTAATCATTAGCATTTTTCATAGATTAAACCAAAGGAATTGTGAAAAACAAATGATGAGTTTTTGGACTTGCTGCTAGAAATACAACTGGTTCATTTCTTGAGCTAGATGCCCTTTGTGTGTTTGAATAATTCATAGGTAAGTGTTAAGAGGCATAATAAACAAACAAAAAACACTCATCTGAAAATGGTCAGGTACAAGGACTGAACAAAAATAAGTGAAAAAGTAGCCAATGAAGGAAGAAACACAAATCCCTTCAGAGAACAAAGTCTCACTTCTTGGAAGCTAAATATAAACAAATATAGGCCAAACACTCTGAGGTATTTTAAGTAAAGGGCAGATAATATTTAGATTTGTATTGTTGATTGTGCTGAGTGTGCAGATTCAACAAAGCCAGCATAATGTCTTGTGCAACTTTAATCTAATAGGGGTTGTTTGATCCAAAGATGGTTGCATCCAGTTTTGAACTTTGGCTGCTGAGGAAAAGTCCCCCTTCTGTGCTTGAATATTGCCTAAAAGATAGCATTGCAACACACATTATTCAAAACAAGACAGAGCTTTCAGTTTAAAAGACTGTAGTGATTTCGGAGCTGTTTTAGTTTGGTCCACTGGGGGCTGGCAGGACCGCGTTGCAGCTTCTTGGTCGGTCACCGCCCCTTCCTCTTACAACCGCTTTTCAAAACCCGCTACAAGCCGGAGGAGGATGATACAGCCGCGGACACAAAGCAGCCAGCAGCAAAACCCTGACAGCTACTTTCTCGGTAATGTTAGGGAACAAAATGCTGCTATCGACAAATTAGCTGCTCGTCAAACTTGCCGGAGCGGAAGGTTTACCTGCGCTGTAGCGGGAGAAATGTTGTAGTTTAAAGGTTTTTTTAGAGGTGTGTTTAATCAGAAAATTTCACTCGAGGAAGGAGCCAGCTGTCCGCAAAGTTTCGACACTTTGGTGAGTTTATTTTTTCTCAGACATTTCTTTGTTTCTTTCTTTCTCTTCTCCAGCTCGGGGTACTTAGCTTCTTTCATCCTAAAAAAAAGTGTTCCCTCACGTTCCCAAATGAACTAGCGCGGTTAGCATAGCGCATCACTTTCCTTATGACTGGTGAAGCTAGCTAAACTGCATTACAGTTAGTTTATTCTCACAAGTGACTTTAAATCTTTACTTAGATGAAGACAGGGAAAAGTCAGTGAAGCAAAACATACACGAGCTGCAACTGATTGCTAACTTTTTTCCATTTTGATTTAAATGGGGTTAAGTAAGCGCGCTAATGGAAATAAAATGCAGTTTTGCAGTTTGCATCACCAACAATTGCCCTCACATTTCACCCAAAGTTGTTTAAATGTGACTGAGATGGATTGTTTGCAGGTTTTCAAAGTTATTCCTTTACTAAACTTTCTCACATATGTCTACAGAAAATGGGAACATGGGAATTATCTTTATGTAGTTTCTTTGGACAGAAGGTTTGTATAGAGAGAGAATATCAAGTCCTCAGAGAAAACAGATTAAAATTTAGTTCCTTCATCTCTAGTTCAGTCCTCAGGTTTTTAAGTTTTATCTTTACTGGCTAAAATCTTTTAGTGACACTATGACCAGTGAATGCTGGGATGGTTCTAGGATTAACCTATTTTTTCCCTCCTAATATGAACTGGTTTTATTCTTAAGCTACAGCAGCTGTCGACCCACAGCCACCTTGAGCCTCTGTGGCCAAGCTTGAGGTGAAGGGCTGCTTGGATAATTGGCTCAGAAGTTTGTTTGCAGAAACCTGAATAAGTTCAACAATGCCAGCAAGATGTGCAAAGAGATTTTTGTTTAGTAAGAATCTGTTCAGGAGTCATGCATGTAAAATACAGCGGTCCTAAGCAGTTGCCCAATGCTTGCTTTTGCTTTCTGTTTGTCGCCCTGTTGCTCTGCAGGTTTACCAAACAATAGTTTTCTGTAAGCTGCCATACTGCTGAACCATTATTTTCCTGCATGCCATAAGCTGCTCAAATGTGCAGATGTAGAATAGTGACTTGGCCTTTGCGGACAGCCTATTGTGTGCAGTGAATGGGCACCCCGAGTCTGGAGTGTGGGGGGACACCTGGCCGAGCACTTGATGATTTCAGTGAGAGCAGCTGGAAGAGCAAAGGGTCAGGCAGCATATCTATTGTATAGATGAGCCCTGAGTGGGGAGTTTCAACTCATTAGACATACTGGTATGTTCTTTATGTTGAATTTGTCTTATGCACATCTATATATATTATGTTAGGACAAACTGAAGTAAGGTGATCAAAATATATAAAATATTAGAACACAAAGACACCTAAGGAGGGTGGCAAAATATCGTATTTTTGAAATTCAAGAAAAAAGTGGACAGTACAAATTAAATAATGCAACAAACAGACAAATCTTATTAGAGTTTATGTAAATAAAAATAGAAACATGTATTCTAACTCTGCTCAGCCCAATTTAAGCATCACCTTTGGTAAGCTTCATGCGGCTGACCTCAGCTGTTGTGTCTGGAAGTTATGTCACTGCTTAAGTTAGTAAGACTCTGTCTTTTTGCTTTGGACCAATGTCAGCTTCTTCTCTTACTTCAATCCCACATTAAAATATTAGCCTTGTAGATAATTCGCCAAGGTTGATTGTCTGCATTGCTATCATTACTTCAGGGAAACGTGGCTTACAGCTGACTTGAACTCCAGACTTGTGTTTTGAGGCGCCGCTCTCTGTCCATTTGCTTCTGTTGTTTTTCAATTAGAGAAATGATGCAACCCAATTGACACAAAAACTTGGTCCATGTGTAACTGAATCTGCCAGTCTGGAAATGCTGGCACACTGCTCTGGTCTAACTTTCTCAATTAGTCCCTGGCTGCTCTGTCCACTTGGCTTGGTGCCACTGTGTATTCAATGTTTTCTTGATTAGCTGTTTCAATAGCATATAATCTAAATGCTTATAGATACTTAAAAAAGTAAATTATTTGGTGATCAAAGTGAAATAAATTAAGATTCATTTTTATTTATTTAATGAATCAAAAGAAAGTCATGGTTGTTGTCGGATATCTTCGTGTCTATCAGTTTATCCGTTTGTCTAATCATTGTAATTGGATTACCTAAAGCCTCCACTGCAAATGAGGCTGGAGCAGTGCGTTGAAAGCTCAGTTGCAGGGCAGTGCTCTCAGATGAAGTTGTTGGTAAGAACAGATGCTGCTGAGATTGATGAAGCCATCCTGTTTGTGAGTATCTGTTAGCACTGTGACTGAATATGTAAATCCTGTCAAGGTACTTTAATGTCTTGCCTTTATCTTGCCTGCTATTGTCTGGCATATCATCCTCGAGAGGCCCAATAGTTGTAATGGAAAGTATGACATTTCTTTCACTCTTTCTTTAGGGCAGGGTGCTGTCCTGTGGGATGGATGACGGGCAAGAGCAGGACCAGTACGAGGAGCGGCTGAAAGAAGTTTTTAACAGCTTTGACACTAGCGGCTGTGGCTCTCTGTGCCCAGAGGAGCTCTCCGACCTCTGTCAGTCGCTGCACCTTAATGATACCGCTCCAGCTCTTCTCCAGACTCTGCTCCAGAGCCAGGACCGCCTCACTGCCAGGGTGAGTTTATTCCACTGCTGCTAAGCAGCCATTTCATCATAAACAATCGTCATACTGCTAATGTGAAGTCTGAAATTATACTTTACCTGGTTGGAAATGAGACACACACCCCCTTGTTAAAAAGCTGTTATTTATGCAGCAATATTCATTTCTATTACTAGTGTTGAATATATGCTACAATCCCAATTTCATGCTGTGTAATGATTTTTGGCCTGTCCCATGTGCACAGATTTTTTTTTTTCAGATTCTCTGAGTCTTTTGAGTTTTTTGATGATACTACATGCTGTAGATTATGAGATATTCAAAGTTTTTCCAATTTTGGATTTGGGAACAATATTATAAAAATTTTGTAGATGCAGGGTTTTTTTTTGTGTATTGGTAAACCTCTGCCCAGCTTTACTTCTGAGAAACTCTGCTTCTCCCTCTAAGATGGTCTTGTTTTTATATGTTATGTTATGTTATGTGACCTGTTACCAAATAACCTAATTAGTTTCTCCAGCTATTTATTTTTCGTAACGCTTCCTTTGTCAGCCTTTGGCAACGTTTTTGTTTTTGGGTTTTTTTCAGAGACATGTAGCTGATTTTGACATTTAAAAGCCAGTATTTGTCATTAAATAATAATAATATTTCAGTATGTTCTGTTGTGACTAAAATATGGATTTACGAGATTAGTAAAACGTAAGTGCTTTCTATCTACCATTTACACACATTAATTTGAGAGCAACTTGGGGTTAGTATCTTGCCCGAGGATATTTGGTTCCACCTCCTGAGCTACAGCTATGAGGTAGAACAGGTATTACTTGTGCCCCTTTTCTTGTGCAGGCCAGGATTTTTCGTATTTATTTGCCATTTCATTGTTTGCTTAAGATACCAACCCCTGGTCAGCTCTGACCCAGGTGTCAAGACAACAAACTATGTGCTGATCACACACACTTTTATTTGAGAGGGGGGCCATTTGGAAATGTATTAAAAAAAAAAATAAGGACAGTGGTTCTGATAGTTCAACCCATAAATAAAGATGAGACGTATCCAAACAGCTTAACTCCACATGCTGGCATGTAGTGCTGGGCGATATGACGATATATATCGTGTGGACGATAGAAAAGTGTCTATCGTGCCATTTGTCTTCTATCGTTTATATCGTACTAACCCAAATTTTATAAATTATTACATGAAATATATAATTAACCCTTTACAACTGGTCGGAGCAGGTACACTCCGTTTTACCTAACTATTTTTAAATCCCTGTAGAACTGGAACCACATAAGGTAGTGCAATAATTTTTCTTTTGCATGTGAAACCGGAGTTGTACTTACATCTTATGCCATTAGCTTGTCCAAGGTCACGGTTTCCTTCCACATATAACTTTGCAAAAATTGCATAAGAAGCACTTGCAGCAACAAAAACACAATATTCCAGAAACACGCTTTGCCGACGTTCATAAGACTTCCTACGTTGGCATATACGTCAGCGCGAACTATCGCACGTCCGCCATTACCTGCCCGAAACCGGAAGTGACGTCATTTTCGCTAAAGGGCCTTATAAGCCTATGTTTGGTGTTTTTAAAAGACATGTTTGACTGTTTTTCTGTATCGTTTCTGGGATGCTTAGAACTCAAATTACACTGTTGGAAATAGTTTATTTTGATGCATTATAATATTTATTTTCATTTTTCCTGTAGTATATAAAAATTAGTGTATCTCAAAAATAAAACTATGAAGACACTCAAAATAAATTTCTCGTGGTTGCAAACTTTTGTATTTACAGTTTTGAGGGATACACCGCTTAATTTTTTTTTAACTAGAAATATATGTAAAAAACAAAAAAACGATTTTCAATTTTTTTGTAGTTTATTGCACTACAAGTTTTTGCAATTTATGTAGTTACTATGGACTTAATGCATACATATTATTAAAATTTTGGCTATAACGGTTGTATTGATATATGGAAACTTGAAATACTCCCACAAATGGCACTACAGCATGTAAAAACATAAAGATAAGCTCTGGCGGACTTGGTTCTATGGTATGTCTTAAAGGGTTAAATAGCCTGTGGCAAATATATTAGTGTTGTCTTCTCACTATACATGCTCTTAACTTTATGCAAGTAAATAATATGGTATAAAAAAAAATGATATTTTTCGCAAAGAAACTCCGTCTCGTGGTTTGCTGCTGTACGTGCACCCGGATTTGCGACATACTTTACGGTAACTCAAAACAAAGACTGCACCCTCGGCACTCGCTGTTTACAGACTGCGTACTTTCCAGATGACCACAGGTCAGGTCGTATATCGTGATATATATCGTTATCGTGATATAAAATAATTCATATCGTGATAAATATTTTTTCCATATCGCCCAGCACTAGTGGCATGAATGTTTGTTTGTATGTAAGCGTGTAGACAGACGGGTGGCTATTGTCTGGCATGTGTGGGTGTTAGTGGGCGGGGTAAATGCTAGCAGAGGGGCCGCTTAAATGATTGCTTACTCACGGCATCCAACAATAAAGTCAAAAAGCCCCAAGTATCCCCCTCCCCTCCAACACCATCTAAACCGGGGAGCCGTCAACCTCCGCAGCACAAAGAAAATCACCATATTCAGGGTTGGCAGCTGCTGATTCTTAAAATGTGACCTTGCTGCTCCTGCTCAAACCCTCCTCCACACAGACACCCAGACTCCACCTCACCCACAGAGAATAGCACCCATTGTAAGGAATTTCATGAACTTTCTGTAAGACGTATTTCTTTAATTCTTTTGCAGGTTGACTTTGAACAGTTCAAGGATGCTCTTATTCTGGTTTTGTCTTCATCCATCGAGCCACCTCAGGAAGAACAGGAAGTCCTGCCAAAACCAGGTAAAGTCTTGATGGTTGTGCACAATGTTTTGAACAAACCTGCCTGCAGCATCGTCCTGAAGGCACAGAGCATGACGTTGTGCCCTTAACTTGAGTTGAAATTTATGTTTCTCATTCACCTAGTTGTGTAAGTGGAAAAGCCCCTATGCACAGCCACAGGACCCAAAGCAAGTCTTTGAAATGACTTATGTTATTACCATGCTACTTATTGTGTAGATGATGACAGAAGAGGCTGGATGCAAGTTCAGTTTCTTTACAGATCTGTCATCGTTACATTGTGTAAGATCCTTGTTATATGACAACATAAAGAATGGACCTCATCAAAGCAAATACTACATTGTCAATATTTATGCCTGTCAGTGAAGCGTGATGTATATTGAACCTATGTGGTTCCTGTTAATTTCTCTAAAGGTTGACATTTAGTTCATGGCTGTTTTACTGAAACAGATGTGGCTTTGAAAAGATCCTAAAGTTACAAGATTTAGAGAAGTTATTTGGAGAAGTACATACTGGAGGCTCAGCTAAATGCTAGTCATCACATTTTTTTTTTTCCTGTTTTTGTTGTGCTAAACTTTTATGCAAATAAATACTCTATGCGTATTATTTGACACTTTCTTGTTATTTTTCCTCAGAGTCTCCTGAGATCAAACCAAAGTTTGTGAAGGGCGGTAAACGTTATGGCCGCCGTTCCACACCAGAGTTAATAGAGCCTATTTCAGACTTGACTGAAGCCACACACGTAAAACCAGCCGACGAGGAGGATTTGGAGGACAACTATGACTCAGCTGTTCCCAGGAAACGTGAGGTAAAAGGCTGAGACCGATCGGTTTTTCATCTCGAGTGCCATCCTTATCGCTTCCTGTCCTTGCGTGATTCCCAGCAGCCACGGGCCGGCATTCAGGCGTTATTCTTAGCTAATCAGCTTAGCGGCATGCAGGGCAGATCCTGAAGTGTAATATAAGCGTTCCAACACAAGATTCACAAGGTCCTATTAGTTGCATAACAAATTAGTACTGTCTGTAAATAACATTGTGAGGATAATTAGTGTTTGATAAGCCTTGAGTAATTAACACCTAACCACAGTGTTTGTGTAACGTCAGACTTCATCAGGCGATTTATGTGCTGGCGGCTATGCAGAGGTTTAAGAATAGGAGGTTTTAAAAATGTACATCCTGTGTTTTTGGCACATGCTGAAAAGGAAAGGGACATGAGACTTGTCACAGAGTTTTTATTATCAGGTCATTTATGGCCGTGAACAGTTGAATGGTGTGGGTGTGTGGCCACTCTGATCTTCTACATCTGTTTCTTGGTTAATCAGACTCACTTCTGACATGTTTCCACACGCAGTCCTTTCTCACAAATAGCATACAGCAGAGATTTTCAGTTATTAGTAGCTTACTTTAAATCCGCTCCGAACGACGATACATAGTCAATTAACAGGTTGTTTAACCCTGTGAAGCCTGAACTATGAAATAATTGCCAGAAAATTCACATTTCTGAGTGTTTATTGAACCTTCTGACAAATGCTTATAAAAATAATGCCTTTAGTATTCAGTTAGTTGTGCAGAACTTTGCAAAGCTGGGCTGCAGTAAAAGAAACTCCTCCAAGTGTTCACCAGGGCAATGGTGGTAAATTTAAGCTTGGATGGAAATGTTGGTATTCTGTGTATTGTCTCTGACTCCACCCAGAGATGCCTAGCAGCCCAAAAGCAAACACTATTGGAGATGCTGAACTGAAACGCGTCTTGGCATTGAATAATGTAGCTGCAACAATGCTGAAAGTATCCGGCCTGGGGACCAGCAGATGGGGCTGGGTCAGGGGGCTCTGCCTCAGAGGCTGCAGGCCTGCTGCTTGGGGAGGAGGTTGTAGGCCTGTGTCAGGGAAACAATGAGCTCCGTTACCCCTTCCCTCCTGGATGCCCACACTTCATGTATCAAAACGCCACTTGCAGAATCCCATCTGCTCTTCATTCCCTTACTGCTGGTTTCCCAAACAATAGGTGGGAATTCTGGGTTCGGAGTTGGAGATCAGCGATTAAGGTCTTCAATATTTCTTCACAAGGAAATTATTTATTTTATTTTTTCAAATTGAAAATCATTTAAAACCTTTTTTGTGAGGCTAGTTGTCAGCAATAACTTAAATTTAATAATTTTGAGTAAATACTTTTTCGAAATTGCAGATGGTTGAGGTTATTTGATTTATTTGCTTGATTTCTATGCTATTCTATTCTTCTATTCTATTTTATTCTTTATTATTTGTCTATAATAGAAAATAAAGAAACGTGTGTGCACAACACATTTTCTTTGGTGCCGAAATCAGTCCTCCAGACCTCCCCCGTCAGGGCCCGTGCTATTACAAAAGGTCCTGTGTGTGTGTGTGTGTGTGTGTTTTTTGCAGTCCCCCCCCCCCCTGCATTCAGACTCAAACTTGTCTGATTTAAAACCATGCTTGAACACACACACACACTCTCAGCTGATTGTCTCATGAGAAGATCAGAGGGGGGGTTGGGACAATTGTTCTCAGTAGATATTTTAATGGTTAACTGATTCCAAACAGAACTGATTATAGCTTATTTTATCTTTTATATGTTTTTGTTTCAGCGCTGGAATGCTCACGATTCAAGCACAGAGGAATATGAGGCAGAAGGTACATCAGATTCAGATTAATTTTAGACATTTTACTTAATACAGGACATAGCTTTGTTTGGTTTTGTTGGGTTTTTTTTGTTTTTTTTTTTTGATGCATGATCTAACTTTTGTCTTGTGTGCAGGTCAGATGCATCTCTGGAACCCGGATGAGCCGAACACGCCTCGGGGATCCATTGTTCCCCTATCAACTCATTTAGAGGAGAGGCTGCGTGAAGCCTGCGAGGAGATGGCGATACAATGGGACAGATGTGCTGGTCACAGTGAATTGCTTGCTCTCTGTGAGCATTTGGGTCTGGAGGTATGTTAAAGGGAAAAATGCAGAGATTTGAAATTACCCATGATTTAAAATAACCATGTCTGCCTTGGTCTTTTTTATCTTTATTCTTTGTTGTTGTTGTTCCCCCCCTTTTTCCCTCCTCTTCTGAGGGCTCTTATAATGGTTAGAAAAAAGTTTTTTTTTATCTTCCACAGACTTTTACTTTTTTTTTATTTTTACTGATATGAAAAGGTCCTTCAAAACTTCTAAATAACTTAAGAGCCTTTGATAATAATGTTGTTTTTTTTTCCTAGTAAAAGGCATGATAGCCTTGCAACACGGAAAAGATCCCCAGAATTTAGATAGTCCCTCATCTAAGCAACCTCTGGCACGGTACTTAATCATGTTCCCAGCAGTAAATCTTAAAGGGAATCGGATCAACAGACACAAATTTCATGATTTATTAGAGATTATTACTTTATCATCTAAAGTTGTTAGCAAATTTTCTGTCTTTTCATTAACTAATTACTGCACTTCTACATATAAACTAACTGCTTACACCGGTTTGAATTCGCTTCGGTCTTTATAAATGTCGTGGCAAAGATTCAAGAAAGTGCTAGAAACATTCTTCAGAGATTTTGGTTCAGGTTGGCATGATGGCGTCACACAGTTGCTTAAAATTTGTCAGCTGCACATCTCAAAGATGCTCTATATGATTGAGACTGGATGAGTTTGGAGACCACTTGAGTACAGTGAACTCATTTTCAAGAAACCAGTGTGGGAGGATTTGAGCTTTGTAACATTGCTCATTATCCCGCTGGAAGCAGCCATCAGAAGATGGTAAACTCTGGTCAAAAAGTTATGAACATGGTCAGCAACAATACTCTGTGGTGTTTAAATAATGATTAGTTGGTACTAAGAGGCTTGGTGTGTGCAAAGATAATCTTCCCCATTACACAACCACCAGCCTGAATAGTTCATACAAGGCAGGACGGATCCATGCTCTACAGCTGCTTGTGCCAAATTTTGATTCTACCACCCAACCATGTTTTTCCAGTCTTCTACTGTCCAATTTTTGTGAGCCCATGTGAACAGTAGCTTCAGTTTCCTGACCTTAGCTAACAGTAGTGGCACCAGGTGTGGTCATGTGCTTCAAGGTTTGACGTGTTTTATTCAGAGATGCTCTTCTGCGTACCCTGGTTGTAATGACTGAGGTAATGTTGCCTTCTTATGAGTTTAAAGCGGTCTGGCCATTCTCCTCTGAGCTCTGCCATCAACAAGTTCTTTTCTACCCAGCGTATTTCTACGCTGGATACGTCTTCTTTTTCCAACCATTTTCTGATAACCTAAAGATGGTTGCATTTTATTTGGTTTTACTCAGGTAAATGCAGTGTAAAGGTATTAATAAAAAATCTTGCATTTTCTATTTTTTTTTTCTTTTTAAATATATATATATCAGGTGAATGGAGATGTGCTCCTAAGCCTGTCTGCCGATGGAATGATGACTGTTCAGGAGTTTGTATCCAGGGTTGCAAACCACAACAAACCCCCCACGCCATCAGCCTCAACACCCTACAGACAGCTTAAACGGCATCACTCTACTCAGGTATGGTATTTGTTGTTTGAGCTTCACCGTGTTAGGAGATTTGGGGCTAATTTCAGGGTTGTTTTTGATGCTTTTTGAAATTCAGAAAAGGCTCAATCTCTGTAGTATTTTGTATTTTTTCTGCTATGATGTATTAAAAAAAAATTGTTTTCTTCTACCTACAGCCTTTTGATGAGGGGGGACGGAGGATAGCTACGCCCTCTTCTTTAACCAGCACCATTGGCATGCGTCTGTTCTCCTCTCTTGATGATGGCACCGGTTACACTCCTGTGGAGTACATCCTGGATGCCTGGATAGAAGACGGAATAGAAAACAGCACTGAGATCCTGCAGGTACATTACTGAAGTTACACTTCTTACTCTTCTTAGTTTATTTATGGTGAAACAGACAGTGTTTCACAAAGTTGTTGACTTTGAATTCATCTTCAAAATATAATTGGAATATATTTAAAATAGGATTTTAATTGGAAATTGTTTTTGCAGGCTTTGAACTTTGAGCTGGATGGAAAACTGAGTCTTGGTGATCTCACCATGGCACTTGAAAATGAGCTACTTGTTACTAAGAATGGGATTCACCAAGCGGCACTAGCGAGCTTCAAAGCTGAGATCAGATATCTCCTGTGAGTATGAGTCATCATCGTAATACAGCTCATACAGATCTTAATACGATTTGTTGATCCATGATTAAGTGGATTGTGAACTACTTAAAGCTGATAGTGTTGAAATTGAAAATAAATATTTTTAAAAAACAGCAGGATTGTTGTTTTTGTTTATCGTGCCGTGTAACTCGTGTACAATTATTGTTCCTGTTGGTTTTTCTGATCTCAGAGAGCGTGTAGACAGAGAGCTCAGAGAGAAAGAGAAAATCCGATCTGATCTGGAAAAAGCAGAGAAGCAGAAAACGCAGCTTGCCACTGAGGTGGATGAGCATCACTCTGCAATTGAGCACATGAATAACCTCAATCTCAGGTAATTTATCATTCCAGTCGCACCACACGTCTTTTGAGATGCTTTTTATTAAATTTTATAAAGTCCAGTGACTAAACGGAAGGTTTGGAAACACATTTGTCCTGTTTAACTTTTTTTAAATTTTGGACCTGTCTCCTAGAGGCCTCATTCCTGAGGTTTTAATTTATTACGTCTGTTATCTGTATGGATTTCATTCATTGATAAACTGCAGTTGAGCCTGTTTAGCTTGCTTTACTTTAACTAAGAAATTTTGTTTACTCTAAATGTTTGTGAAGAAAGGTTGAGAGCAAATATTAAATCTACTTGCAGTGTTAATGAAATGTACTAGACCAAAACACAATGTGCCACAGCTGCCCTAAATTAACAGTATTGGTAATTACAAAATAATTTTTTGTATTTATAATGGTTAATTTCCCAAGCAAGCTCTTTAATTGAAATGACATTTTTTTTAAAAGTAAAGTATTTTTATTGTTTTTATCCATGACTTTTAAAATTCTGTGTTTTACAAAAATGATAAAGCACTTTAATATTTTTGTGTTTAAGATGCCAAATTGACTTACTTTCCTGAACAGAAAAATCCTCTTTAATGGTTCTGCTTGATTAATATCTGAACTCTCAAAGTTTGGTGTGCCAGCTCAAATTTGAGCTTAAAAATGTGAATTCAGTTAAAGTTCAGTGACTTACAATATTATTATTATTATTTTTAGTTTTTTGGGTTTGTTTGTTTTTTTTTTTTTTTGACAGATTTCTAAAATATTTGTGCTTTCTTGCTTTTTTTTATGACATGTGATCCAATAAATTTGTTACGTAATATATATTAAGTGTTTGAGTTTGTCTGCTGTGGATGATCATCTGCAGGAAGCTTGAGCAGGACCACAAAGAGAAGCTAGCAGCAGTAAAATCTGAGCTGATGAGGGAGATGGAGCAGATTCAGCAGCAGGCTTGCCTGCAGCGTGACGAGCTGGAAGCAGAGATCGAGAAGATCAGGGAGGATGAATCTTTCCTCCGAGACCACCTCTCCATCTCGGTGAAGGTAACCGAATAATTCATGGTGTGCAAGTGTATTTGTTTTTTATTTTGTTAAGCATGGAATATGTCAGTGTTTCTAATGTACACTATGTTCTTTATCCCAAAAAAATAATTTGAAAATATAAGAATCATGATGTTGTTCATTTTCAGGAGAACAGACGTCTGGAGATGGAGTTACTGGACTGCAATGAAAAACTAGTTGATGCTCAAAACCAAATTACCAAACTCCAGAAAAGTTTGGACAACATTATGAAAGATAAGGTGCAGACACATTTTGAGATGCTATATAATGGATTTTCATAATATTGACTTTCACTTTTTTTGCTTGCAATTTGAGTTTGGGTTGCTATTGTTTTTTTGTTTTTGTTTTTTTAATATCTGTGTCTGTGCTAGCATGATGATTAGTATATGATCTTTTCTTATTTTAGTTTGGTGATCTGGACCCTAACAGTGCAGACTTCCTCCTCCAAGAGGAGCGTATTAAACAGCTACGCAGCGGCTATGAAGCTCAGTGCAGGGTAACTACGAGACACTGTTCTTTCACACAGGAGCGTGTAGAATGTGCTGACATCACACAGATGTTTAACTTTAAGTACTCTTATTCCGTAGGAATTACAGGATCGTATCGATGAGCTGCAGTCAGAGCTGCAGGAGTTCCACAGCCTCGGACGAACTCATCAGTCTTGTCAGAAACCTCTCTCCGAGGAGCTGGAGAGTAAAAGCCCTGGAATGGAGTCTGACCCAGGTAAGCCTATAGTGTAACAGTGCAGTAAAATAGTGCTCAGAATCATTAAAGAGGACTAACTGCATACATGACCTATCGTGGAACAGTATTATTAAATTCATTGGTGACACAATTGCTGTTGGCCTGATATCAGGTGAAGATGAGTCAGCATGCAGAGGTGAGTTACAGCAACTGTCGGTAAACAACCTGGTTTTGAACACTACTTAAACCGAAGTGCTAATAATGGACTACAGGAAAAGGCATGACTCAGTCTCATTCTGCATTAGTAGGAAGTGTGTAGCGTGTGTAAGGTCCTTTGAATTGGGTTTCCCCCAATCAGGGAACCTCTCCTGGTCAGACAACATTACTAGAACAGGGAAAAAGGCACATCAGAGACTACTTAGGAAAAGCAACAAAACACACATCAGTGTGGGATGCTGGCTGCTCTGTAGCAGTCAAAAAGGTGCTGCAAGGAGTGGTACAAACAGCAAAGAATTAAAAAAAAAAAAAAAACACTGGTTGCCAGCTGCCATCCCTGGAGGACATTGCACGCTACCTCAAAAGAGCACAAAACATCAAGGACTGCTTTCACCACGGTCACAGTTTGTTTGGACTGTTGCCTTCAGGCAGACGATACAGATCACCCAAAGTGCACACCTATAGCTTCAGAGACTATTTCTTTCTAAAGACTAACTGGGTCCTGAACACTTAAATGTACTGATAAATTAATGCACTGATAACTGACTCGTGCTTCTATGCTGCAACTCTGTTTGCACTGGTTATTTAGAGGTTATTTATTGGTGTTTTTTTTATTATTAGTGTTGTCCTCCTTTGTTTTTTTTATCCTTTGTCAAATATTAACCAACTCCTCACTTCTAACTTGACTTCTCACAGGTCTCGGTTCAGAGGAGGTTCAGCCTTTCAGTATGAGCCTAGAAGCAGAGATGATGCTGGAGCAGCTGAAGGAGCAGCACCTACGTGAAATTGAGGAATTGCGAAACCAGTTGGAAATCAAGGTTAGTCTGCTAGCACCATCAGTTTTTAATGCATAAATCTGCTGAAGAAAATGAGAAGTTTTAGAATTGGAAAGAAATCAGGAGGTGAGACCTCTGCAGGGTCCTCTGCATCTCCACTCTCAAGTGCTTTAATAAATAAATAAAAATGATTATTATATATAAAATATGGGGAAAGGGAATGTGTGACTATTATTCAGAAATTAACTACAAGGTTTATATAAATAATTAACTCTTTTGTCCATACAGATGAATGAATTTAACAACATGGTGGAAAAACAGAGGGTGAACCATGAAGACCAGAAAGCTGCCTTGGCGAACCTCCACCAGCAGGAGGTTCAGGCTTTAAGAGATGAGATGGTCAACATTCAGAGCCATGCACAGGAGCTGCAGAGCCAGCTGGAGGAGGTAGAGTTGGAGAGGAGTTTACTGGAGGAGAAACAGACAGAGGAAAGGGAAGAGCTTAAGAACCTGCAAGAAGAGGAGTTGGTAAAACTAAGGAACCAGCTGCTGGAGGCCCAGACTCGCACTGCAGACCTGGAAGAACAGCTGAAGACCCTAAGAGTTCAACAGACAGAGACAGATGAAAGTCTTCAGACTGAGATTGAGAAGCTGAGGACTCAACATGCCACAGAGCTTAAGAAACTAAAGGATGAGCATGCAGAGCTGTTTGAAACCAGACTAGCAGAGGAGAGAAAGGAATTACAGGAGGAAAAGGCTGATTTGGAGAAGAGATTATTAGATGATTGGGAAAGCAAAAAGAAATTGTTGCTAGAAAGCCATGAGGAGAAACTAAGTGATAAACTAGAGGAGGTAAAATTGAAATTTGAGGAGGAGCGTGAGGAATTGGTGAAGATGCTGACAGAGGAGTGGCAGAAAGAGAGGGCTCAGCTGGATCAGCAGAACGGCGAGTCTTTACAGATGCTGCTGGAGGAAGAGATGCTGAGACTCGTCAAGGAGCAAGAAGAGAAGGAGAACAGTCTGAGGGAGCAGTGGGAGAGGGAACGAGCTCGGCTTCAGGAGCATCACGAGGCGGCGCTGCTCGAAAAAATACTCGAGGAGAGGTCGCAAATACAGGAGAAGTTTGAGCAGAGGGAGAAAAAGCTGAAGGAGGAGTGGGAGAGGGAGAGACTCCAACTGGAGGAGGATTATGAAGGGATGATCCAGGATAGGATAAATGAGGAGAGGGAGAAGTTTGAGACGGAGAGAGAGGAGGTGGAGAAAAGACTGGAAAGTTTGATAGCAGAGGAGAAGGCACATCTAGAGGAGAGCCATCGAGAAGCCGTGATGGAGCTGAGTGTCAAGCACATAGAGGAAAGGGACACACTCAGCGCCATGTTAGACAAACTACGAGATGACATCGCCCAGGAGAGGTAAGAAACAACATTTTACTTAATTAAATTTATCAAAATTTATTCTTCAGCCTTAATCTCAAGCTAACATCACATAAAAGTGGTGTTAATCCTCTAAAGTAATACCAAACAATCGAACAAGATTTTGCTAAGTGATAAGGTGTCTAAGCTGCTTTTTTTTTTTTTTTTAAGCCTCCTTTGTTGAGGATTGTCAGCAATTATAATGCAATACTTTGCAAACTGCTGCTGTAACCACCCTTGAATAACCATGTGCAGGAAGGACATCGAGATCAGTTTCAACCTGAGAATCAAAGAAGTGGAAGATCGTTTCTCCTGTGATCAGGAATCTGTTGCACAGCGTTTTCAGGCTGATGTTTTGAAACTTGAACAGCACTACCAAAGAGAGCTGGAGGCTCTTTCTGAAAGCCATGCCAAGCAGAAGCTCGAATGGGAAGCAGAGATGCAGAAGGCTCTCGAGAGAGCAGAGGAACAAAGAAAAATGATGGAGGAGGCAGCGGAGGGGGAAAGACAGAGAGTAAATCAGGAGTGGACAAAAGAAAGAGGGGAGCTAGAAAGTGTTCACGAAGAGCAAATGGAAGCACTAATGAAAGAGAAAAAGCAGCTGCAACATGAGCTCGATGACTTGATTAGCAAGGCTCAGACCAAAGAAATAGAGCTCAGCAAGCAGCTGAATGATCTCCATAACAGGCTTCAGGAAAGCCTGAAAACCAAACATGATCTTCTTGTTCAGACAGAGCTCCTGTTGAATCAAACAGTCGATGATTTTAAACAGGAGAGGGAAGAACTTCTGAGTAGTAATTCAGAACTTGAGTCAAAGTACAATGAGATGCTTTGTATTTCAGAAAGGCAGACAGCAGAGAGGATTGAACTTTTAAATGAGTGCGATGATTTAAAGATGAAGATCGAAGAGCTGGAGATGCTTCTTAAGCAGGCCGCAGTGGACTCTGAGCTTGACAGGCGTGAGCTACAGGAAAGTGTGTCCATTCTTGAGCAAAAGTTAAAAGATGCAGTTGAGATTAAGGCAGAAGAGTTTAAAGCAGAGAGAGATGCGCTTAAAGTAAGAGTTAAAGAGCTGGAGATGGAAGTCCAACAGCTTTCGTCTTCTGTGGAAAAAGTGGAAGACAAAGAGATGAAGGAATTGAAAGGGATGAACACATTTATGGAGGAGATGCTACACAACAGAGAATGTGTTTCATTATTTGGTGAAGAAACACCTGAAATTTTGGATGGACAAGATAGCGATGAAGAGACTCTAACGGGGACTCTGTATGCAGGAGAGGAAGCCACTGAAAACGTGGATGTTTTTGACACAAACAATGAAGATGGCTCTGCTACCAGTGACATTCGGGGAGACGGGGAGTTAATGGGTGCTCGTGAAAACCAAGAACTCCGACAAAATATCGTGCAAGAAGATATGAAAGAGACTCATGAATTGTGGCCTGCAAATGCTGATGGGTTTCAGGGATGTGGTGATGATATTGATGTTACCGATTTCCCCGAGCAAGCTGAACTTTATCACGCAGGCTGTGAGTTGGCACCTTCTGATCACCCTGAGTCCGAATCCACAGAAAACACAAATGAAGCAGTTTTCCCAGAGATGAAATGCGGGCCCGTCTCATCACTTGAGGCCTTTGAAGATGGTGAGAACAAAGCAACTCTTGAATTATTTAAAGAGAACAATCCTCAAGATGTTGCAGCAGTGGGGTTTGAAAGCTGTTCCCAGGAAGATGAGCAGCATCATGAGACTGTGGTTGTGCCCTCAACGCTGGAGGAGACAGGTTACCCTGGTGAACCGTGTCTGGAGGATGCTGAGGTTAACTGTTTACTGAATAACTCCCCAGATTCAGACTGTGAACATTTACTCGCAGAACTAAAGGGGGAAAACGTTAAATGTGGACATGAATGTGTGGATCAAGACTCTGATTGTGAGCAGCAGTCTTTGCTGAAACTACAGGCTTTCTATAATACGACCACAGAGGAGAACATTCTCCTGCATGAGAAGATTGCTTTGCTTCAGCAGAAGACGGAAATACTAGAGAACCTGCTGGCTCATAACAATGAAAAGATCAAGGCTGGGCACCAGGTGTTAGAGGAAAACTACAGCCTCAAAGTTAGAATGTTGCTGTTAATGGAGCATGTCAAAGAGCTGGAGATGAAGGCCTTGAAAATGACAGATCTTCAGATTAGGTATGAAGATTGCATGTGTGAAAATACCAAACTGAAGGAGCAAAATGGTGAACTTGAGAAAAGGGTGTGGAGCCTTGAGAGTAGGATCAATATTTTCCACAGTTTCAAAGAGCAGCAAATTTCACTTGTGGATGAGATCAACAGGATGAGAGAAGAAAACACTAAACTGTCTGAGCTGTTCAGCGAATTAGAAAGGCAGGACGGGATTCTTTCAGCCTTTGGCCTAGATGCTGAACGACTGGAGAGCCCCTCAGTGGAGGCTTTTCTGGATTTAGATAGGGAGCTGGAGGCTAATGTTGATGCAGTGACTGATCTTGAAGACTGCTGTAAGGAGTTGGAGAAGCAGAACACGCAACTTCACCGAACCATCACAGAGCTACAAGACAAGTCGCAGACATTAAACGAAGTGACGCAGGCTCATAGGTAACATGGAGAAAATTAGGATCCCTTTGTCTTCTGTGGCCGGTGTTACCACCATCCTTTAGTGCTGTGAAGTTCTAGCTGCGACTGAGCTTCTAAACCCTCTGTAGCAGAACCTGACAGTTTTTGTCCCCATAGGTCATCAGCGGAAAAGCAAGAAGTCGTTTAGTGTGTGTAAACTGTAGAGTTGTTTATAATCGGTGTGCTGCAATCCGTTTGATTCTCATATGTACTCAACATGCATCGTGTGTGATGGATTCCTGCAGTTTCACTGAATTTATTTTTCTGACTTTTTGTCTCCAGATCTGAAGCCAGTCGTCTTGCTGAAGAAAACGTCATCCTCAGGCAAAAGATCGCTGCATTGAAAGAAGAGGACTTAAAGGAAGTCCAGCAAGAGTTGACGTAAGAAGCACCAAATATAGTTTGCGGCTAACCACCACAGTAGGGGTTTTTTTGTTAGTTTGTTTTAATGCATAATCACATTTTCTTCTCACACTTAATTACAGACAAACATGGGAGCACCTGAAGAAAGAGAAGCTAGCAGCTCAAAAAGCATCACAGAATTTCCAAAAACAGGTGATGTTATGCAAAGATAAATACAAAAAAGTTTGAAATATACAAAAGAAACCAATTTGTCCTTACACACTGGATTCGATTTATTTGGACCAAGATATTTACTTTAAAAACATGAATCTCCACAGATTGTAGAGCTGCGTTTGCAGAGTCAGCAGCTGGAGGATGCGAATGGGATGCTGTCAGAGAAAAATGCCCAAAATACTGCCGGTATGGAGAGTCTACGACAGCAGCTGGCAGAAATGATAAAGGAAAATGAGAGGAGGGAAGCTGCTTCTGCTGAAGAGAAAAACAAGGTAAACGGCGTTTAATGACCAGCTGATAGTCGCCACGGTGTGGTGGCGGTGGTAGCGGGTAGTTAATTGGTGGCTGTTTTGTGTTAGCTGGCAGCTTGTGTGTCTGCTCTGGAGGCAGAGTTGACCAAAGCTCTGGAGGACACTGCACAGCTGGAGGAGAGGAATATCCAGCTGTCACAGAAGCTCTCTAACCTCAGAGAGAAGGTGAGCATTAGATTATGGGCACCAAAACACTTCACATTCAACTCCACCATAATATAACACAGACACAATATTAAGAACTTCCTAACACCACCCCTTCTTAGAATTAATTGACCCAAGCTCATCCCCATCTCTGAATACCTGCAATGATTAAGATG
Organism: Pelmatolapia mariae; assembly: GCF_036321145.2. Lineage (NCBI taxonomy): Eukaryota > Metazoa > Chordata > Actinopteri > Cichliformes > Cichlidae > Pelmatolapia > Pelmatolapia mariae. The sequence goes on from NC_086241.1 coordinate 59,982,768, forward strand.
CAGGAAAAAATACAAACTAAGTCGTTTCTAGCCTTAAGCCAGCTGTGATCTGCTGAGATCTTTGGGTGTTATTTGCCCTTACCATTAAAGTTATGCAAAAGATTGCTTCCCTTACACCTGTAGGTGTCTTTTGGTTGTCAGGCAATCACGGTGGGCACAATGGAGAGTCACCTCAGCCACCTCGTAGAGGAGCGGAAGAGTGTGGATAAGGAGACTGTAGGGCTGCGCAACCAGCTAGCCAAAGCTCAAGAGAAGGTAAGGCTGCTGTAGCCTAAAGGATCTCACTCGGTCGCCAGATAAATGACAAATCGTTTGGGAATTTTTCAATAGTTGGGGTATAGTGGGCTTATTTCTCAGCATTTTAATAGAATTTATAGAGATTTCTAGCAAAGCACACAATGCAAGCAAGCAAGCAATTTATTTATATAGCACTTTCAGATCAGCCCCCAGCCGAACACAAAGTGCTGTACACTTGACATGCCAAAGTGATACATTGAACATGTTAAAAAAATAAGAAAAATAATAATATAAAAATAAATAAAATATATATATATATAAAAATGATTAATAAAATAACATGAAAATAAATAAAATTAGCACAAATAGCAAAGACAATAATAAAATAGTATAAAAAAATGATGATGAGAATTACATTTAAAACAATAAAATCAGCACATTAGATCAAAACAATAAAATCAATAAAATCGGGTCAGACTGTGTCATATGCCAAGGAGTAAAAATGGGTTTTAAGATGTGTTTTAAAAGTGGACAGTGAAGGGGCCTCTCTAATGTGCTGGGGCAGATTGTTCCACAGATTAGGAGCAGCAATAGAGAAGGCCCTGTCCCCTCTGAGCTTCCTCTTGGACCTGGGTACCTCCAGGAGCAGCTTGTCAGCTGACCTGAGAGACCTGGGGGGTGAGTAAGGATGCAGAAGCTCAGAGAGGTAAGTTGGGGCAAGACCGTTTAAACATTTAAAAACAAACATGAGAATTTTAAAATGAACTCTATGATATACAGGCAGCCAATGGAGCGAAGCCAGGATGGGAGTTATGTGCTCTCTTTTACAAGTTTTGGTTAAAAGTCGTGCAGCAGAATTCTGGACCAGCTGCAGACGAGAGAGAAGATGCTGACTAACTCCACAATACAGAGCATTACAGTAATCTAGACGACATGAAATAAAAGCATGGATTACCGTTTCAAGATGCGGCCTGGATAAAATAGGTCTTATCTTTGCCAAGTGCCTTAAATGGTAAAAACTGGACTTGACAGTAGCCCTAATTTGACTGTCTAATTTAAAATCACTGTCCATCTTAAAACCCAGGTTTGTAACAACGGATTTAAAATACTCTGCCAGAGGTCCCAAATCCATAGCAGAGGGTTCACAAGGTCCACTAGGACCAAACAGAATCACCTCAGTTTTGCTTGAATTACACCTTAGAAAGTTTAGGGACATCCAAGATTTAATGTCTTCTAGACATGCTAGAAGTGGCTTAATAGAGAAGGCCTCTTTCTGCTTCAGAGGCAGATAAATCTGACAGTCGTCAGCATAGCAGTGGAAGGATATTCCATGCCTTCTGAGGATGGTTCCCAGGGGCTGTAAATATAATGAAAAAAGCAGAGGCCCTAAAATTGAGCCCTGCGGGACCCCAAACTGAAGAGGAGCAGAAAAGGACTCATGCCCTAAAAGGTTAACACTAAAAGTTCTGTCACAAAGATAAGACCTAAACCATTTCAAAGCAGTACCACCAATGCCTGCAAGATGGTGCAAGCGAGACAGTAAAATGTTGTGGTCTACAGTGTCAAAGGCAGCTGTTAGGTCAAGGAGGACAAGAACAACATGATTACCAGAGTCACAGGTAAGGAGGATATCATTAAAAACCTTTAAGAGTGCTGACTCTGTGCTATGAAAGTTTTTAAAACCTGATTGAAAGACCTCCAGGATACCATTCTCATTTAAAAAGTCCATCAATTGGCAATGTACAATTTTCTCTAAGATTTTAGACATAAAGGACAACTTGGAGATAGGTCTGTAGTTAGCCAATACAGTGTGGTCCAGGGCAGGTTTCTTAAGCAAGGGTTGTACTACTGCATGCTTAAAATTAGCAGGGACTACACCAGATATTAAACTGCTGTTTATAACAGTAAGAACAGCCTGGCCTATGCTAGGAAAAATCTCCTTAAAAAACTTGGTCCATTAATTAGCACTAATATGCTTCTTTCCACTCAAGGTCAAGACTATGGAAGAAACTCTTCAGACTGTCAACCATCAAAGTGCTCGTCTGAAGTCGGACCTTCGTGTCTCGCAACAAGAGAGGGATTCTCTAAAACATGAAGTTGCATTGCTACACAAACAGCTGCAGAATGCTATAGATAAAGTGAGTTTTTTGTTTCTCTATAGTAAGGTAAAAGACACAAGCTGAGGGCAGAACAAACTGTGACCTTTTGACCTTGTTAATCTCAGAACCGTATTTTGGAGATAGCCCTGCACTCGAGCGGTCTGCAGAATCACAGTAAGAAGCTGTACAGAGATGAGATGTCTCGGCTGATGGAGCAGGAGCAGCAGCTACTGAGGCAAGAAAACGAGAGACTTCAAGCAGAAGTGTGCAGCATCAAAGAAGACCTCATCCAGTCCAGAGAAAAAGTGAGCCGGGCGCCACAGAAAAATGGCAGGCTTTTAAAAGCTGCTTCTTTTTTTTTCTCTGTTAGTTATGTGAGTGGTCTTTTCTGTTTTGCAGGTCCGTCAGCTTGATGCTACCATACTGTCCCTGAAGCAGCACAAACATCAGAGTCAGTCCTCCCTGATGAAGGCCTTGGAACAGGAAAACTTCTCTCTTAAGAAGGAGCTTGAAGCACAAAGGGAGCTTACCATGGTGTGCATTCATGCTGCTGACTATAACCAACGAATGTTCCGATTATATAAAGTCCTCAAATTCTCATTACATGTGCTTTTCATTCAGGGCTGTGAAGGTGGACAAAGACGCACTGAGCTGGAGAGCCTTCAGCAAGAAAACGAGGCGCTCAAGGCTCAGCTGGCTCGACTATCAACACAGCTGCTCGAGGTACTCCAGCTTTTTTCTTTAAAGCTTTCTTTGGATATACCAGTTTAACAAGAAAGCAAAATAATTTAAACAATATTTTTTTCCTGTTTCCAGACTTTTCAGGCACAATTCATGGGACTCCTGCCTCCATCACCTCACAGGATGCCCAGAGGACAGCACCGTGGTGAAGATCCAGACAACATGCAGGTACAGTGCAATTCAGAACTTCCACAATGGCAAACCCGACCAAATATATAACAGTTTACTGCTTAACTAAGCTTGGATATATTAAATAAGTACTGCATTAGTACATTTATAGATTGACGTTCTTTTCTCACACTTATTTTGTTCGATCACATTGCACTTTTTTTCCCCTTCTTTTGTTGTTAATATTAAATTAATCTTTGAAGCCTGTGCACCACTTCTCATGCTGGTTCACTTTCTAATGGGACTTGATACATAGACCTTTGTCACAGCAGCTTCAGTTTGCCATGAAATCGTAGTTAAACGCAGGTTTTTCTAATTAATGTAGGTTCTGTTCTGTGTACTCACAGGGCCTTCATTAATGTGATTAGATGCACCTGTGTTTACCTCCTTATTTCCCTGACTGCTGTTACTTGTTCAGATATTAAATAATGTACAGCATTTTCATATTGTACTTGTGGCTGTAAATGTTAATGAAAAACTGGACATCACTAACATTTTCAACATCATAGCAAAAAAAAAGTGTAACCTGAGCTGAGTGTCCTCCATTCCTTGTCTGAGTTTTCCGCTCCTTTCTTTTTCTTTTATTTATTAAAGCTGTGTTTGCTGTGTTTTTGTTTTTTGTTTTTTTTATACCTGTCGTAGATCCATTTTGGCACCCATCTGTCTTCATCTCCTTTTGTCATATCTGTAGAAGTTTTCCTTTATGGGTCTGGTGTTTTAGCTTTCGGCACCTATTTTTTTGTTTTGTTTTGGGGTTTTTTTGTTTGTTTGTTTCTGAATTCATTGTCTTTTATTTTCAACCTTGAAGGCTGGTTGAAATAGGCTGAAGTAGTTGCCATGGTGTGATCATCTGGGTGAGGTGGCTGATTTATTTATTTATTTATTTATTTATTTTTTCCTTTTTTCACGTTTTCTCCCACATTCTGCATAAATCTTCATTTCCCAACAAATACAAATTGTCCTTTTATAGTTATCATACGTGTAAGTGGCATCTTCCACCTTCATCTATCATCACCAGGTTGCCATTAACACAGTGGACTTTGTTAGCAACAAAAACATTATGCACAACATCTGCAGAAAACTTCATTTCTAGTTTACTTGCAGATTAAGTTTCTTTCTTTTTTTTTTAGTAATTGCTGACTTAGTCCTAGTTTGCCCACATCTTTGTTCAGCACATCATCAGTGGGGATCAGTTACTGATTGAAGTTTGAGATCCCTGTATGTATGATTAGTCCTGCTGTTCATTTGGCTTATACCACTTTCCAAATCCACAGTGCTTAAACAGTGGACTATAAATTTGAAAACGCAAAACTAAAGAGATGTTTTCTTGGCCAGTATGAACAGAAGGAATGCTGACATCCTGCAGATTAATAAATCTGCATTCGTATTAGGATTCCTAGTTCGTCTATCTTAATTTATTCAGTAGTCTACACACATCTCAGGCATAAAAAGCCCATCTTTAGGATTAGAGGGTAGAGCCCTGGTGAAGTGTACCTGCCTTTTCTCTCCAGGGGGCGATGCCGGAGCAGCGGGCGGCACACGCAGACAGCTGCCGGCGGATCGGTGGATTGTAACGCCAGCGTCATTTCCTGCTCTTCGCTTTAGAGACTGCTTACATTCTGCTCTCCCTCTGTATCCGGAATAAAAATCTGAATGTGCCACATGGGGCCCCACATTCGTGGTGCCTGAGATAAATGGCATGAAGTTGTAGTTGTATTTCACTGCTGCTAGGTGGCAGGAAGACACAGAAAAGGCTCCTGATTTGTTTTCCCAATGGGATTTTGATCACACTAATACTTGCATTGACAGTTGATATACTATGTTTTCTAAAAAGAATAAATAAATAAAAATCTATAGAGCTTATATAGACTGGAAAGAGGTAAGACCCTTTGGTGGATTCATTATACATCCTGATCACAGACAGTCTTTTCAATGCAGGGTTTACTTTCTGGGAATGACTGTTATGCACTTGTGTCTTTTTAAAACTTTAAAGGGTTTATGACAAGGTATGTATGTATCCTCGGAGGAAAAATCTTGTCATCAAGGGCCAAGGTTGGTGCCTGACAGCCTTTTGAGTCTTTTTTTCTAACAATCAAACCATTCACACCGCTTATTGCCAGGTGATGCTACCTGATGCTATTTGTGTGCAGTCAGGGTTCATGGAGATTTTTCAATGAAGGTACCAAGTTTTTAGTCCTCTACTGTCCTCTACTGTATATTTGTGTTCTGGGCATTTTTTGTTGCTGCTGAGCACCCAAAGTGAATCACATCTTTTTGTTTGTTTGTTTTTGTGTGTGTTTTTTTGTTTGTTTGGGGGGGGGGGGTTTAAGCAAGGACTGATCAAACATGTTTGGTAGTTAATTTCAGTGTTTGGCTGGTATTTATTAAATCTTTGTGAGGTTAGTAGTGTGTCTTTAGTACAGCGTGTCATTATGTCCGTGTTTTGGTTTTTTTAATCATTTAGTGCATTTTTGTTCTTCTTCCTACGATGCACATTGGTTTTATTTATTTTATTTATTTTTCATGTTTAGAGTTTGTTTTATTTATGCATTAATTAATTAATTAATATTTTTTGTAGCTATATCTGGAATATAAGTCATAATTTTATACTTGTTTATTTTTCTAGTGAATCATCCTCTTTAGAAATGTAACAGAAATCCATTAATAAAGAATAAAGCAACTAGCTCACAAGAAATGCCGTCTGTATGGTGTCTCTGACTCATCTCACGCTCACATTTGTGAATTTTTTTTATTTTTATTTTTTGTAACCCACTCAGAAGCGAAAAAACTCATTTTATATGGTAGTCTTGCATCAGCAGCAGTTTGACGATGTCCTTGACTGTCTTCTCCCCAGGATGAAAGGGAGACGAAGATGAAGCGCATGGAGGAACGAATGAAGGAAATTGAGTTGTCTCTGCATAATGTCAAGCTGCTGCTTAAAGAGAAGGTTGCTCAACTCAAAGACCAGGTCAGTTCAGTTTCAGTTCATTGGCTTCCACTAACTTGTTTTTAAGGTGCTGTACAAAGCTGGACTGCCATTTTGAAGAAAATCTATTATACATTGGCTAATTTGGATTTTTAAACACAACCTTTAAGGAGACTTATTAATTTAGTTTGGTTTTATTTTTACTTTGTATATAGCACCGGCCCACCAGCTGTCTTGCACTGTGCTTTATATTATAAAGTAAAATCCTACAATATCAGAAATGCTAGCAATCACTTGGTGACAATGGAGAAATATGATTCACTTTTAACAGAAAAAACCTCCAGTAGAGTCAGACTACAGGGGCAAACGTCTGCCACGATTACTTCTAGTGTGAAGTGAAAAAGAGGGGGGGGGGCACATGGTAACAATGACAACGCAACACAACCTGTGGGAGAAGACAGACAAAAGTTAATAATATTCATTATTGAAACATGGTCAGTGCATAATGGGAGGTTCCCTAGCAGTCTAAGCCTGTATCAACATGGGATGGTTCAGGGTCATCTGATACAGCCCAAACTATAAGCTTAATCAAACATTAAAGGTTTAAATCCAATTTTAAATGTAGAGAAGGGAATCTGCCTCCATCAATTTGGAGCTCTTTCCACAGAAGAAGAGGTCTGATGAGATCTGATGGGGTCTCATTGTTACTTTATATGTGAAGAGGAACATTTAGTGCAGCTTGATAATGAGTGATTGCAGGAGTCCAGCCAAGAATGTATGAATTCGTTTTTCCACATCACTCTGAGATGCTTGGGAATTCCACAGAGATTCTTTTCTTTTTTGTTTAATTTAAAGAAACTCAGAATTTAGAATTAGAAAGGTTATGTCGTTAATTTAAACGACATAACAGTTAATTTAAACTACACCCATATTGTGTTTTCTGTCTTCTTAGATAATTCCAACTCCATTTAGTCTTCATAGCAATGGAAATGTATCCTGTAATAATACTACCTAAGGGAAATAGTATGGGTCCTGGTACAAAACCTTGTGGAACTCCATAACTAAACTCCTTGTTTTTACGAACAATTTGAAATTATTCAAAACATTGCCGTGCAGTGTAACCCATTACAATCAGTTATCTACTTTGACTTTTCTAGCTGCACAAGAACGGCAAAGCAGACGTACTAATCAAAGATCTGTATGTGGAGAATGCCCAGCTGCTGAAGGCTCTGGAGATAACTGAGCAACGTCAGAAAATCGCAGAGAAGAAGAACTACCTGCTGGAGGAGAAGATCTCTAGCCTCAATAAGATAGTGTGTGACCTAAACCCGTCACATCTTCCACTGCCGTACCATTATAAATGATCACAAAGTATTAACTTGAAATGTGTGTCAAAGTCAATATTTGCACTGTATCTTTACTAAATACTTTTATTTTATTATATTTATCACTGCTGCAAACTTTATGCGGCAGATTCTGCCAATTCATGAGAACTGGTGGTTTTATGTTAAATATGCAGTATTTTTGTCCATTTAATTCTAACCAGTAATTAATGGGACCCATAAATAACTAAATATGAGGTCAAACTGCAAAGAAGACTTGTCTTTTTACAGTTATTTATATTTTTAAAGCACTATTACCTATTATTAGTAAATATCTTACCTTTAAACTTTTTCTCTGTCCAAAGAGAGGAAAAACAATTATGAAGTGTACTTTTTATACAAGTGTGTCCAAAAGTTGTGTGTATCTTTTCCTTTTCTAGCCCTATTGTAAAAGAATAAATAGAAACCTGTTGTTCGGTAGTAAAATCACGCAAACTGAGAAGTCGAATCATGCTTTACCCGAACACTACCTGAAGTTGAAAAGACTTTAAATGTCTGTCAAGTGGCAATACTTAACATGTCATTTTACTTTTAAAGGAAATTGTATGATCTGTTGCAATATGTAAAGGTGTATATGCTATGTCATTATGGTTGAGACAGGGTAATGGCTGTGCTTCAGGTATAAATAAAATGAATGGATTGTTTTTGGTGGTTTGTAAGTTACAGCTTTTTCCACAGTTATTTGATTGCACATACACATAACAATAAATGTGATTCAAGCAAAATCAGCATATTTAAAATTCATGCCAACCCTCCATGCCAGGAATGTCAAACTTATTTTACATTGTGGTCCTACATCCAGCTAAAGCTGTGGCCTAATAACATGCTAGAAGATGCCTCTTAATTATTCCTCTTTCTCTCAGTGCGTCTCAGTCTTTGCTGTCAAATTTCTTTATAATGTAGTTCTTTAGGTTTGTCTAAGTAAATGATTAAAGCTACAGGAAAAAAACACTGGCATCCCACACTTTATACTGTAAATACAATTGTTGGGGGGGGGGTTTTATATATGAAAACATGTATAAGTAAAGACAACAGAAAGAGATTTATACTGTACTGTAAATAAGTATGTTGGAGCATGTTGTAAATTAATACAATGGATACTAAACTGGACATACAGTTGAGATTAGAAGTTTACATACACTCATCACGAGCATGAAAGTCGTGGTGATTTTGGGCTTTTATTGATATCTTGAAGCCGATATTTTTCTGGGATGAAATGATTATAGAGCAGACATCTTTAATGACTAAAAAAACAAGAGTTGGGTGCAAGAGTTTGAATGTATTTTCTCCAATCCACACAGGCTCAAATATACACATACACCCCCACTAGTATTTGGTTAAATGTCCTTAGCATATATTTTAATATGACTTTTATTTTGTTTTGAATATTTGTTTTACATTGTTTAGTTTACAGAGGTGGTTTTGCTTCCTTCTGTGCAGTTTTGACCTAGTTTTTATTAGTTTCAGTGTTAACATGGAGCTTTGCCATGTCAGTGATTACATTTGGGAAAAAATTAACTGATATTTTCTAACTATAGTACAGTTTTTGAAGACTGTAATATAACACATTTAAAGGTATTGGCTTAATTATTTATTGCCATCCAACGTTCAAAAGTCTCTCATGTCAGTTTATTTCAGAATCATATTTTTATATGTTTCATATATTTTAATATGTTTATACTGTGCTTATGTCACCGAAGGGCCCACAGTGATTTGTGCTCCTCTCTCCTCCTCCTTCAAATGGAAGGACTTCCCAGTAGTGGGACTGTACCCGCTGCAGCAGCACAGACGCTCCCTATGGCTTCAGTTAGCTGGCTAACTGCGGCTAGCTAATCCAAAGCTGCGGGGAAAATGTTGACTTTCCGCGCTTTGCTAACTGGCCGGTATGGTTGCAAAGTCGAAGGATTGTGCCATGACTTTACCCCACCGTGCTGTTGATGTTTTCCGAGCCTGGAGTTATGCTCTCACGAAAGAAAAGTAAGAACGAAGCGTCCAAACCAGCCGAGGTACACGGGAAGTATGTGAAGAAGGAAACGTCGCCGCTCCTGAGAAGTAAGCGCAACAAGTGGTTAGCTTGTCAGCTAGCCCCGAATAGCATCACTTAGCTCGCTAGTTAAAGTTAAACACTGTTAAACCTTAGTTAGCTAACATTAACAAATACTGTAAAACGACTCTGTGGGAACATTTATACTTATTTTTAAAGCTCCCACGATTGTAAAAAACAGTTTAATCCTGTACAGTCTAACCAAACACAGCTACGATGATAGTTATTGTAGCTAGATGCTACATGAGCGCCAGTTGTAGTGTATAGTTACAAGATAATGCTTACAGCTTTAAATTACTCAGCTAAAGGCATATTATACTAGTAGATTAGTTTAGTTAAAAGTATTTTTTTAGTGTCTGTACTGACTTATGATTATTGTGATAGCTGCTGTTAGCTGTTTCTATTAGAGTATCTATAGAAGTATTATGAACGTTCACTCGAGTGAAAATAGCAGTATTTTGTAGAAATGTGGGTATTACTAAATTACCTTCTCGTGTAAAAGTTTTATTCGAGAGTCAGTTAATATTATAATTCAGGTATGAAAAGTAAAAGTACGCGATTTGGCTCCTATTAGTAAAATATTCTGTTTTTATTATGGTGTTTTATTTATTTATTTTCAAGCCATCAAGCATGAGCAGCTCCCAGATATTGCGTTGCCTTTTATTGACATTTGCTCTGCTGACATGGTTGCAGATCTTATGCCCTCCTTCATCCGTCATGGACCCACTATACCCAGACGCACAGAGGTCCCTCTGCCAGAAATGGTGCCTTCTTCCTACCCTTTGGCACCCAGCCGGGAACCTGTGGTGTCCCGTAACAAGAGTGTCCTCCGTACCCATGTGCAGAAGACTCCTCACGAGGTGGCCCGCACAGAGAGCCACCGCTTGTCTGCACCTCCGTACCTGCCTCGCAGTCTGGGAGACATTTCGCATGAGTATGGAGGCTCATCACAGTCCTTCCTTACAGACGTGAGCCCCATGTCTGAGAATGGAGATGCCCGGTATTATTACCCCTCTGAACCTTATTATGAAAACCAGCAACATCAACAGCAGCAGCAGCAGCGCCAGCCAAGGAGAGTCCCAGACCGCTTTCCTGAAGACTATAGATACTATGAGCACAATGAGCACAACTTCCAAAGACATCCCCGACAACATACTCCCCCAGCTCCAAACAGACCCCCTTCAGGTAGATTTTACATTATTTTGTGAAGCTCCCTTTTAACACTGTTCATGTCTTTATTTATATATTTTAAGGGATGTAAAGAGGTTTAGTGATAAAAGCAAGAAACACCTAGTTTCAGAAAGTTTATGACTGACATCCCATCAGCAACTCTACAACGTTTTAAAATTTCCTCTTGGAGAACTTTTTTTTTTTTTTTTTGAAAAAAAAAACCTTCTTTCTTTGGTGTATGGCAAGATGTAGCAGTATAAGTGGCTGTACTAATGTATAATTTCTGTTTTGAGTATTATGGATGGTTGTCCAACCACACAGAGGCCACTCTGAAAGGAATGCAGGCCACTAGTTGTCAAATTGAAAAGAGCAATTTCATTTCAGTCTTTATTTTACTGCTCTGTGTTGTAAACATTACTATGATGTAAGTGTAATTACATTGAGATTGGGGGGGGAATGCTTCTTGTCCTCCTCTTACCATAAAGACACTCTTATTTTGTGGCTGGCTTGTCAGCGTCATGTATACAGTTCAGTATTATGTCAGGCCTGCCTATCACGTAGCCTTGTTTGGAGTAAAGTTAAACAAGCATTAGAGGCTCTGCATTTTTCACCTCTGTGTTTGCTGAAACTTTCTGCCAGCAAACTAGTAATTTGCACACTGCCCCCAGTCAAATGTCTCAGCCTCAAACTGCTTGCTAGCATGAATCATCCTTGTTACGTATGTGCTGATCTCCTTATACTTACATTTGACACACAGTGAGGTTTGAGACGCTGCAGCATGTTTGTGTATGAAGCCCAGTCAGTACAATGCCACTATATGTTATTACAGCGTGGCTCTGTGATGTAGTTGGTCACACATTTGCTTTAAGCTGAAATTATGGTTCAGTGGGGGTGGGATGCTGGCCCATCTACCTGCAGAGACCGTCTGTTGTTGGACAGTGTCCAAAGTATGTTGTACAACCGGTCTGTGGGCTACTCTTGCTTGTCCTTTTGTTGGTCCATCAGGCAGCCGGGTAGAAGCACAAGCTAGCTCCCAAGCCCAGATAAGGAGGGTTGCATCACACAAGCATCTGTTGGAAAATCCCCGCCAAATCGGGTATGAAGGTCTTGTGTGGCAACCCCTTGGGAAATAAAAGAGTATATACTGTTTAAGTGGTGTCCTATACTATACTGAAGCCGACACACCTGCTGTTTAAATCTCCTGTTTGCAAATGGCAGCCAGTTAAAAGAAAGAGGGGTTAGCTGTGGATGAACTGAGGGGCTTTGTCAAGGCTTAACTCTTAATAGGGCACTCATTGAAATACTTGGAAATTAAAGTCAGGTTGTCCTGTTCTGTGACATGATTCTTTGACACAACAGCAGTTTCCCTCTTTCCATAAACAACCTGATCAGACAGCTGCAAAAAAAGGGACGGAATGTTTTTGAGTCAATAAGTGTAGATTTACTGAAAACAAAAAAATATTGACAAATAAATTGTAAATATTTACTAAGAAGTGAAAAATGGTATTATATGTACTGATTGTACCACTTTTTTCCTTTTATGTAATTGAGTCAAAGATAAATAAAAAACAAATGGTGAATTATTAAATCAATTTTAGTAGAAAAAAGACTCACATTAAAAATAAACAACTATATATGACTTTTAAGTATAATATAAAACTGAGGAAATCACGTTTCATAATTATAAACCTGAAAATGTGTACAAGTGTTTTAACCTTCTCAATGGATCACTGTCTAATGTTATACAATGCTGTGGCATTATCCAGTGTACTATCGAACTTAAAGTCCTACATTATAACGTGCTATTTCTTTAAAAAGATGGGTCTACAAATGGCTTGACATCACTTGCACTAGTTTTAGGTCACAGGGAATATGATCAGATATGGTGTTGTCACTTTTCATGCCACAAATTTCACTAATTTGTGGAAATCCTACACAAACAACACCTGTCTCAACATGTAGAACAATGTTGCAAACACATAATCTGAGAGTTTCATTAATTTACCACTGTTTTGATGTTACAACCACAGGTGTAGGCGTAGGTAGGGGTGAAGGTTTGGAAGTTTGAAAAGCTCTGGGCCACTGCAGATTTATCAGATGTCACTCTCTGTCACATAGCTTGATCTTTCCTGATTGGTTGGGAGAAAGTTCCACACCTCACAGACAGTCATATGCGGTTCCTCACCTGATATAAGACAATTTAGGCTTATTTTGAACTCGTGCAAAAAGCTGCTGAGCTACTACAGTCCAGGTGTAAAACAGAAATGGCATAAGTTGTCCCTCTGCAAACCCTGAAAGGATGAGCCTGGTATAGTTAATCATATGTTATTTTCTTGTGTGTGATTGATGTTTTCATAAATTATCCCAGTTTCTCTCTCTCTCTCTTCTTTCCATGTTTTCAGTGGTGTTTTCCCTAACTTGTTGTTATCAGTCTACCCACTTTGTTTCATTCAGCCCAGCTATTAGCTCACAAGCATGATTGTAAAATTTGCTACACCTCACGGTGATCTAAGAAATTCCTGTGATGTTTTGAGCTTTAGGTCTGCTGTGAGCATTTTTTTTCTGAAGGAAAGGGCAAACATGATGATCATGATGATGAGATGGGGGTGGTGTAGGAGGAGGAGTGCATTTCTGTGGAGCTCTCACACATTCCTTCCCTTCATTCAGCAGCTGGCAAAGAGCTCCACCTCTGTTGCTGTCACTCTAGCATAGAATTTATCAGATTGTAGCCGCCATTTCGCTGAGATCTTTTAGCGTTCCCCTGTATTTGGAATTCTTGGTTTCTGCAAGCTCATTTGCTTTGAGTCATGGCACTTCTCGCTCATCCACATCCACACAGCTGTCGACTTGACATTCCTCGCTGACGTTATTCTCCAATAAAAGTACAGGACCCGCTGCATGAACCCTCTCTGCTGTCGGCTCTTACAGCCGTTTGTTCTCGCCCAGTGAAAGGCCCTGTGTGTATGCCTGGCCATGCAGAGCTCTCTGCCTTCCTGTCTAAAAGTATCAACAATCCCATTTCCTACCATTCATCACACAGTGTCACTTAGAATAAGATGCCCCTCTGTCACAACAATCACAGAGTCGAGCAATCTCAGTTTTAAAGTTTAAATGCTGTTCTGTCCTCTGCTTTACATGACACTTTCCCACACAGGCAGTTTTTAAGAAATTTCTCCAAATATTTCTTCTTTCCCAGGGGCGCTGTTAGCCAACAGCTGCTCCTCTGTATGGTTGGTCAGACATCTCTGCCTCTCCCTCAGGGTTTCTAAAAAAGAAATGTTTGTTCTCCTCAGCCATAGGTCGAATACAGGCCAAGTCTCTGGGGAACCTGTCCAGTCTGACGGGGGAGGACCTCCCCCTTCCGGCCGGTTGGACCGTTGACTGGACCATCCGTGGCAGGAAGTACTACATCGACCACAACACTAACACTACACACTGGAGCCACCCTCTCGAGAGGGAGGGGCTCCCTCCAGGCTGGGAGAAGGTGGAGTCCGCTGAGTTTGGGGTCTACTATGTGGATCACATAAACAAGAGGGCACAATACCGTCATCCATGTGCTCCAAGGTATGAAGCGTTAAAAAAACGCTGCTTTTAGTTCTTTAAGCAACTAAAGTTCTACTATTTCTTTACTTAGTAGAAAACTTACCCTACCACAATAGAGATTATGTTTCTTTGTATTCTAGCGTACCTCGCTACGATCAACCCCCACCACTACCACCTCCCGTGGCCTATCAGCCACGTCCTGCAGAGAGGAACCAGCCAGTCCTCGTACCAGCTAACCCATACCACACAGCCGAGATCCCAGACTGGCTGCAGGTGTATGCTCGTGCACCACTCAAGTGAGTCTAACTCAGTCTTACCTGACATTTGTCTAGTTAATAGTATTCTGGTCAGTCAATAATCGGTACATTTACAAACAAAGGGAGGTACTAAAAGGAGGAATCTATGGAAGCCACTGGGGGGGAAAAAATGCCGCCCATAAGTCAAAATTCGGGGTTAGTATCTCAAAATTTCAACTTAATAATTCTAAGTTTCTTATTGTACTTTTTATTTAATCCTGGACATAGTTTTTTTTTTTTTTTTTTGTGATAGTAACCAAATAGGAGTTATTTTCAAGCTCTTACCAAAAGTGTAGAATCAGTATTTTTTGGTAGTTTTGGTCAATTGACCTTATAACTTACGGAAATGGAAAAGCATTATGTTTATCCTTGGGTACCTAAATATGTAATGTATTTATTGTATAGTGTTTTTTAATACCTCAAAAACATGTATGTTTATTTGTGGAAAACTGCATTCCAAATCGGTGTTTATTTCAGAGTTTGTACATATTGAATAGAGAAGCCCTGAAAAAAAATCTTACCAAATAAAAGTATTTTGTCACAAAGAAGCGACTGATAGATCTTCAAACCAGCCCAAAGGGTAACTTTAAAGGTACAGTGACTCTCCTCTCCTTTACATCAGGTACGACCACATCTTGAAGTGGGAGCTGTTCCAGCTGGCAGACCTGGACACGTACCAGGGAATGCTGAAGCTGCTCTTCATGAAGGAGCTCGAACACATCGTCAAGTCCTATGAGGCGTACCGGCAGGCGCTGCTGTCGGAGGTGGAGGCACGCAAACAGCGGCAACAGTGGTACGCCCAGCAGTCCAACAAGAACTTCATAGGGAACATGTGATGTGTGTGTGTGTGTGCGTGTGTGTGCAGCAGGGACTTCTCAATGCCACACCTCTCTGAGGTTTCCTCAGTTTGGGAGCGGTCAGAGCTGCCTTTGAAATCATGATTGACTCTTAATTGCCTCTTTACCAAACACATCTGTGCCTTTGCTTGATCCAAATATATCAGCCAGGAGGTCGAGACACATATATGGCCAGGGTGGGGGTCATGTGACACTCCGTTTATGGATGACTGATAGAAACAAAAACAAAAAAAAAAAAACACTAGAATGAAGAAATAATGTGTTGCATCATGGGAAACTGCTTGTGGTTCCATTGAAAGCCACCGACCTGGGAAAATTGCTGTTTGAATTCCTTTTTTAAAGACTGAGAAGCACAGAGTATGAAAAATCAACTCTGGGTATTTGTTGCAAAAGCATCCTGACATTGTGCCTTTAATAAAACAAAGTGCGGCAGTTTTACGTCTGCTCATATCGTGTATACGCCAGCTACTCCGTCATTTTTTCCTGTGGGAGAAAGCGACAGGCAGCTTTTTCTAATTTGACTTCATGGCTTCTTTCCTTTGCTCTGTTACTGTCATAAACTGAAACCACACACAGAAAGTGTACATTGTTCCTTTTTTTATGACGTACTTTTAAGACAATCCACCAAAACCTTAACAGATATTTAATTTTTGATTTTTCTTTTTTGATTGATGAAGCATCAGATTGGATGCGGTGGTTTGAGCGTCTCTCGGCATTATTGTTCGTCAGGAAAATTCACATTTTTGTGCATTTAATTAAACGCAAATAAGCTACTGGAACTTTTTTAAAGAAGTCACATTCATTTTGCCAAAAACTTTACTTTCCCTTTGTTTCAGTTTTTTCATGCTTTATGTTTATGGCCTGACATCTTGCTTCACTGATATAACAGAAGTCCAGGTTCTTGGACGCATATTCTACTGATCACTAATCAGCTTTTATCTCCTCTTAAGATACTCAGAAATGTTTTCTTACTTTTTTTTGTCTACTGGAGACCAGTGATAATGTGTTATTCTCAATATATAAAATGTTTAAGGAGTCCTGTGTATCAGAGGAACCTAAACATTTCTGAATGTCCTAAATGGGAGCAGTGGAATAGGTTTGTACAGAACATTGGGCTTCTCTTTGGGCCTCTGTCATATCTCCTCAGAACAATGTCAACAGTTTGTTCATACCTTATTTTGTGAATTGCAATTACAGGACATAAGCAATAAAGTCTGCAGTGAAGAAAAATACACGTATGGATGTACAGTTGTTGCCTCCTGTTGCTTGCCTGTCTTCCCACAGTGTTTTATAATGGCAGAGCCATTTAAAACGCTGCCGGTACGCCTCGTAGGACTTGTATTTAAAACATTTCTGATTGTAAGAAAACTCAAGTCTAGATTTCATTAATTTGGTCCATCTTTATTAGGTCTTTTCTTTGCAACTGAATTTTTTTGCAATGCGTGTGCTGAAAACTAAGCAGAGTCAATTTGAAGGAGCTCACAAAAAAAGGTTGATTCATTTGACCTTTCAGTCCTCCCACCACATTGAGAGGTGATGCTTTAGGAATGAAAGAAAAGCTCTGTCTCACAGACGAGATATTCCAACACAGTGTAAACAAATACTGCTCTTCTGACTTCTTAATGGACACAACACCCAAAAACATAGTCATGAAATAAAAAGGGATTTCAGAACGTCACGAATCTTAAACTGGTCTTGGATGGTTCTTTGTGTGAAGGCCTCGCTGATGTTGATTATACATTGTGGAAGACTCTAGAAGCCACTCTGCTGCAGTGCCTTTAAATTTTCAACCCTTGAGGTCGAACCTCACTATAAACTTGCTAAATATGCATGACAGTGTTCCTGTATGGTTGGTGAGCAGATCTAAATGGGAGGGGGGAAGAAAAAAAAAAGACATAGAAAAGTTTTGCTGCAGCTTTGTATGTGATGCAGACATTTTACAGCAAAGTGACTCAAGGAGTTAAAACAGTGACCGCAGTTGTACAAATATACAGTAACAGTCTACTAAGCCGAAGTATTCAAACACCAAAAAAGAGCCATCACCGATACAAGCCTTTTGTTTAAAAATGCAAGCTGTTGTGGAAACACGAAAAGCCTCTTTCACCATGCAGCAGTTTTGCACAGATGATTCGGTTTAAGTGTGAGAAGATGATGAAAGAGATGTGGAATGAGGCTCCGTTTCCAAAGCAGGCCTGTCGCCACGCCTAATAGCATCTAGCTTTGATTCCCCCGGTGGCCACAGAATAGCTACATTCCTCGGATTTGCTCGAACATTCAGTGAAACACACAACAATGGCTTCGGCAGCCCCCCCCACATCACAATGGAAACCTAACCTTGCTCTTTCCTCCTAAACCTCAAAGGCCAAACGCACATATAACGATCACTGGGACGATGCGTGATTACAAAACTGCAAGCAGACTATAAAGTGAGATGATGTCGGCTATGTTATGTAAACTTTTGTCTCTCCCACCAGTGCCGTAGCACACAGATACACCAAGCCCTAAAACTAACTCGTGTGCCATGGAGTGTCTGCATGTAGCCAGGCTGCAGCAGGTGAGAAATCTTTTTTTTTACATGTTATGGCACAATACCAGTTAGTCACAACCATTCAGCTATTTTTTTTATAAAGTATACCTGCTTTTAGAGCTTAAAGATGACAGACATTAACCACTTACCATGCTGATGATGCTTGTAACGCCTCATTATTTAATATACAGTACATATTTTGTCTTTCAAACATTGCAGGTCATAGATATTGTTCCTTATAAACAACACTAAAACTTCAAAGAACAAAACAATTGTCACAAATGGGGATTTCACAGATTTGAATATACTTTAAAAATCATTGTCAGTGACGAATGATGGAGGAAAAAAAATAAAAAGAAACGCTCGATGAGAAATAAACAGCAGTCTCCTCCAGCAGAGTGCCCGCGGTATTTGTACAGGTGTGTTTGCTTCACGAACTAAAGGTGAGAGACCATGACACATTGCATCCAATGCTTAGAAGCAGCCACCCACTGAGGAGATGCTCTCGGCATATGCATGAACATTAAACAGTCCGTTATAAGGGTTAAAGAAGTGAACGACTGGTAGTGGCGGGCTGCGGCAGCCAGTACCAGAGTTAAAGAGTGCCTGATGGGTGAGGGCATTCATCTGCCTTCCTCCTCCTCCGCTTCCTCCCTCGGTCCATCACGAGGAAATCTCGGACATGTTCTGTCTTTGAACTAATCAGTCCCTCTTCTTGTCCTGCTCCTCAGCCACCTCCTCCACCTGATGCCCGGGGAAGGCGTGGTGATACAGGTGCCTATGATTGGCTGCTACATTATACAGCTTGTAGAGAGCCTATGGAGAGAACATGGAGCTGGTTAGTTTTTTATCTTACGGATTACTTTTGCAGGAAACACCTGAGTTACATTTTCACACATACACAAGATCACGACAACAAAGTCCATTCAGTCATTTACCCATCATGCATGAACATGCTTATAGTTCTAATATAAGCTGGTAAAGCTAAAGCTATGCACACATATTTTGTACAATGATCAGTGTATATCAAGTGGTTTATCACTGCATCTGTATACTTTTAGAAACAGAAACCGGTAGCTGGGATTTGGGTTTCTTTTTTAATCTAGTCATATGGAATAGAAGCATTTCAATACTGATAATGTTTTTTTGACTTCCTTTGTACCTCTGTAGACCTGAAAACAAATTATTCTTATATAACTTATTCACTCTGTTTGCTCTCTTTATTTCCACACTGCTGAAACATGCACAGCAGGCTTCCAGTGGCTACTTTTATCAGTTTTCTTCATTCATATTTGATTTGAAACACTAAATCAACTGCTTCATAAATGTTACATCTGCTGATTCTGACAACAAAAAATGGAAAGAGAAAGTGAGCTCCCTGAGAGCTGTTATATAGCAGCTTGATTTAAGCCTGATTTAATAAGCTTAAAATGGGAAATCAGGGAGCACTCAGTTGATGTCCATACACAGCCCACTGTTTACATATAAAATTTAAACTTTAGGTTATTTTTCAGGACAATCCGAGTATATTTTCTGCTGGGACACCACAAAATATGAAAACAAACTCAATTTGAATTTGATTAACATGTCATTCACAATCATTCACAACTAAAAAGACTATAGAAGGTTAAAGATATGTAATGACTGCTTAGAAATAAAAGCCAGTACAGATGACTAGCCTAGAAATGTGTTCTACCCTTTCATAAAACTCACAGTGGTGAGCACAGGAAACCTACAGGACATCAGTTTTGCTCAATTGTTCATTTTTTAAATTTAACTTTCATAGAATAATCTGCTTTAAAGTCAAATGCCATGGATTTATAAGTCTCGGCTTTTTCAGTCCTGGGCACATTTTGTTTCAGAAGTTTAGACCAGGAAGGGAAGCAGTCTGTTTGGAAAAAGCTTTGTTTGCATCGGACCAACGGCATTAAAAACTGCACTATTACCATAAAAATAGGCCTTTCATCAAAGTGCTGATCGGCCTAATAAAAACTATTATTCGTAGAGTAATATAACAAAGCAAATTTTGATCCAAGAGGGAAATCATCTGAAATCTTAATTTGAAAATATCTTCAGCAGCTGTTTAAACTATGTATAGACGAGCCCAATATGATTTCAACCATCAAAGCTGAAAGCAACCTGTTCATCAACAGTATCAAATCTCTTAGAGTGGAGAGGAGAGCAGAGGCCGTGATATCTGCTAAACTGAGATGGTTTACTGTAACAGAAAAATCAGGTGTTCATACTATTCATCATAACAGTTAAATAAAGTCATTAAAAATTAAGACACATACAAGCACAAAAAGCAAACTTTGCATCGACCTGTGCTCATAATCACAGAAATTTAGAAATTATATTTAGTCTTGCACACAACGATAGCAGCTGCAGAGGAAGTTTTCCAAAGGTGCACAAGGGCGGAGAATTTTTAATTCATAAAGCGGCCTTAAGGTGTGAATTGAGGTGTCTTCATTCAGGGAACATGAGGAAATTTAACTGTAGCTCAGGGAATTTGAGCAGAACTTGAGTTTGATGACAATAATCTCATAGAAATGCATCAGTGGCAATGTGTTCTTGTTAATACTTCCAGTTGATTTGCTCTACTTACCTCGTTTGTGCTCCCCTGCAGAGGCGTTAAAAGAAACAAACATACAGTGTGAGCACAGGTAGTGAACATGTAACACAAACAGCACATACAGATTCTTCGTTAACAGTGCACAATTGTTGCTCTTAGGCTTGTATGGATTTGCTGCTGCCACTAATAAAGGAGGTTTTTGCCCCCTAGTGGTTTAAAGACACTCTTTCATTTCTAACAGATGTGGATGGATACTGTGTATTGTATTTGTCTTTAATGGCTAATGTTAAAGTGAAAAAGCCATATTCTCATTTTAAAATAAAGTAAATGTGTGCAGATAAAAGAAAAAGTAATGATTAATTATTTTTACCAGTGACTCTGGTTTCATATGTTTTTCCTCAGTCTTCATGCTTTGTAACAGGACAGCTAGAGCAGCTAGAGCTCCAACCATGTGTTTTATTGCTAATAGCAAATCTCATATCTTTTGTGCTGCTGTTAAAGGCTAAAGATGTGAAAGTTTCCCTTCTAAACCACGAGGTAATTTAATGACACACATCAGTGAAGTTGATTCAAAACACACTTTAACTGAAATACAGCAAAAGTTCAAACTGTTCTGATAAAGTGGGGATATTGCGTGACCTTTAAAGTGTCTGCTTATTTTTATTTGTTCTCTAAATAGGGTCAAAAACATTAAATCACTTGAGATTATTAGCTTATTTTAACCTTCTGATCCCCTAGTCTGCTGATATACTGCAGTTCACAGGAAAGGAGCTGATATGTGTTATTATTTTAGTTTGTTAAAAATTTCTATGCTTATTCGGATGAAATTGCTCTTTAGTGTTTGTTTACAGCACAGCTTCAGATCCAGATGTCCAGCAGCAGCCTGTATTCAGTTTGAATATTGCTATAAACTGCTATGGATCCGTTTATGTCTTTTATTTAGCTGTAGCTTCTGCTTTCCCACATTCATTGATGAAGATTTCACATAATTAAGCAGTGTGTTGTCCCACTTGCTCTTATAATAATTATTATAAGATTATATTTTGGTCACTTTCTAGTTTCTGGACTACAAATCTATTCTCTACTCGTAAAAGTGGGGTACATGCCGCTCTCTGCTGCATCTGCATAATAAAGGGAGGGTTTGTATTGTATGTATTGATTTCCCAGTGATTGCACTGAATAATGCTACTATCAGTGCTTGATGATTTGGTGGATTGCCTCAATCTGATTAAGAGACTGAAATAATTTTGTGCATGTTTTTCATCTTATCTACTTTGCCACAAACGGTTCATTAAATTCTTTAATGACTGAGCCTTGTCTCGGGTTTGATAACTAAAGGCTCCACCCTAAAACGGGTGGAATATATATATTAAAATCTTTGATTATTCACTCTGAAATATTCTTAGACACTACACCCGCAGTGTGTAGTGCGGGTGTAGTGTCTAAGACAATAGGTCTGATTAGTTTGCTTTTGAAGGTAACATTGTGATGTTTATCCAGTTGAATTGAGGTTTGCAAATGTGAAAAGGGTTGATTACATCTGCAAACATCATATTCCATTAACATTAATTACACAACACTGTAAGGACATTCTGATTGGGAGCCGAGCCCCCATAAAAGTTTGAACCTAAAATCATCCCTAAACTAATCAAACCGCAAGAGATACCAGACCTGATAACGGTATAAGTGCTCAAAACCTGAATGCATGTGATGATTTTCACTCACCTGACATCTTTTAAATTCAATACCAAACAAATCATTCTCCTTTTTTCTTACTTTTATAAGTTGTACAAAATCTAAGCAGCCACCATTACCATCTAACTACTGATAAGTTAGACAGGTTATTCTTTTTATTTACCTGGTCCCACAGCGCACCAGCAACCTGGTCAATGACGGCACCGAGTTCTCGGTATTCCCCAGAGTACCGGATGTAAGCCCAGGTGCACAGAGTGATCAGCGCCAGGCCGAGGATCATGTTGCACAAGCTGGCAATGATGTCCACGCCCACAAAGCCTGTGATGCCCGCGGCTACGTACATGACAAAGATGACCACGAACAGCGTGGCCGGCGTGCGGGCTGCGTGGAAAATGTTCTTGGAGTCATTGTGCTTGATGTACTGGACGAACACCTCGTCGATCTCTCCCTCCAGCTGCTGCAGGTAGCGGCGGCTGAACTCTTCACCTCCCATCTTCTTCACACCCTTAAACACCTGCAGCGCCTCCTCTCTGATGGCGCTATGTCGGGCTTGCAGCTCACTGGGGGCGAGGAAAGGCCGATCACCTCCACAGACCTGTGAGAAGTGACAGCAGTGAGTCGGTGAAGTCACTTGGTAGCTACTGGACATTCACTTACAAATCTGTTTTCATCTACCTCCTCCATTTTCTTGTTGTACAGATCTTTTGCAGCTGCAACAGCTGCTAAATTATTTGCCTCAGCTGTGGCCTGAGGGGAAGCAAATGGAAATATGTAAGAATCAATGTCAGCAACCACAAATTAACAGTATGGATAAGCTTACAGCAGTGATCAGAGGTTTACGTCCACTCATCATTGATTTTCATGGTTATTTGGGGCTTTTAAGGATTTCTTTGAACTCTTCTTATATTATTATTAGATTCAGGCTCAAATATATACATACATCTAAACTCATATTTTGTAGTATTTTTAGTAGCCATCAACAACCTTCTGGCATAATTATGGCTGGATATTTGACCACAGCCCTGGCTTTTAAGCATAGTCAACAAATTTTCACTAAGGTTGAGGTTGGGGCTTTGGGAAGGCCATTTCATAACTTTTGATGTGTGTTTGGGAACATTGTCTCATAAGTTTCCTCTAGCTGTTGATCTGAGACGAAGTTGAAGAATTTGGAGATAATCCTCCTCCTTTATTCCATCCACCACTGGCAGCAAAACAGAGCATGATGCTAGCACCACCATGCTGGACAGCTTGTACAGTGTTCTTAAGTTTGAAGGCTTGAGCCTTGGTGGTTCCTGTGTTGTTCCTGAAAATCCTAATCAAGTTCCTCTCATGTAGGGGCAAGTTTGGGTTTTCTTCCAGACCTTAGCAAAGTGGTGACACATTTGTTTGAACTGATGATCTTGGAACCTGCAGTTGTTTAGAAATGGCTCCAAGAGACCTTCCTAACTTATCTGACTCTACATTTCTACTTCTTGGATCTTCACTGAGTTCCTTGGAGTTTCCCATTGTTCTGAGTATTGATCAATCCAATGATTGCTGTCAAACAAATCCTTTTTATGCGGCAAAGACAAACTACCAGTTGCTGTCAATCATGATCACTGATGAAAAGTTAACAGACCTTGGCTTTCACAGCTTAAAATACTGCGAGATCAATTACAAGACTGAAGTAACTGTAAATATATATTTCAACATGCATCTATACTTTTGACTCTGTGGTGTAGAGAAAATCCAAAAATTACAGTAATTAAATTTAAAATTGTGCACTTGATTTTTGTTATTTAAAGTCATTAAGGCTATATGCCATCCAATCATCCTACCCTGAAAAAAAAAAAAGTTCAAAGAAACCGTTATAATCCCCAAATTACCATTAAAATAATGTCCAGATGAGTGTATGTAAACCTCTGACCAAAGGTGTATCTTGAAAGCGTGCAAAGCTTTATTGTATGTTAGCAAAATAATCATTAAAAATATACCTGTAGCATTGACTTTGGATGTGGCAGCTCCTCGCCTTGGTAAATTTTGATGTAAGCCTAAAAATACAAAAAAAATAAGACAAATGAAAAAGTTAATTTGTTACATTTGATCAGTCATAAATGGAAATATGACACTTTAAATAAAGAAAGGACAGAGTCTGGTTGTTGTGCATATCACCACGGTGCTTTGTTCTGACCTTGAAATACTCCAGCAGGCCTCTGCACGTGATTTTGCTGCCGTTGATCTCCTTCACATCGATGTTGCGAGGACTGAGGAGCCAGGGGACCAAGACCTTCAGGTTGTTTATAAACTCACCATCAATCTCTAGACAGAGAGGACAACGGCTGGTGAGTGTGTACAGCATGGCAAAGTCACCACTGACAGCAGAAGCCTTCTTTGGGACAAAATGCAAGACCCAAAAAACCTGCCCAGCAAGGCCTCGACGAGCATTAGAAAAACCTCCAGAGCCCTCATATCTCAATCTGAGTATTTTCAGGATATATCTAAACATGTCTGATCTATAGAGGCCCCACCAGCAACTTTTAAGACCTAATATCCCGATCGTAGATACCGCAGGACAGACCGAGAGCTTCCATGTCATCACTGAAGTGAGCGAACTAAACAATATTAGGTGTTCAAAACTAGAAATACATTTGCAGAGTGCATCCTCCACCAAGGCTAATGTCCAATGCTAATGCAGCATTTCAAATTTTATGGGGTCTTCTTTCACCCGAGCGTCACCTCCTCACCAAGTTCCAAGAAATTTGGCTGCGAAGTTTTTGCCTAGCCTTTCACAAACAATACTATTCCTGAATGAAAGGTGCATGTGGTGTAAGTGAGCAATGAAGAAAATGTACCTTTGATTCTCCCATCAAAGTGTGGGTTGGTGGCCACTTTGAGGCCAGGGTGAGGCATCAAGAAGCAGGAGATGTTGGTGAAGCAGGAGTGGATGTGTTTCCGCACATTCTGCAGCTCTTCATGCTGGTTCTCTGAGATCTGCACCGCAAACACGAAGACAAGATGTGCTTTGGTTGAGCTAGTCTCAGCAGCAGTAAGCAACCACATCACTGCAAAGGCTGCACAGGAAACTGATGTGACAGGAGTGAAAGTGGTGTGACCATCTGTCTCAGTAACATCTGTGATGTCTGACCTTAAGTCTCTTCTCGAGGAACTTCATGCCGCCTTCCTGTCCATAGGGAAACTCATATGGAAAACTCCAGTCTCGAACCAGGAAAATCATGGACTAGAAAGGAAATTATAATTCTTGTGTTATAAAGTGGGCTCACTCACTCAAATAATTTTGAGACATAAAAATGTGTTAATAGAAATACTAAAGATATTTCTATTAAATACAAAATACCTGGAATGGTTTCAGGAAAGTCTCCTCCATAGCTAGTCTTCCATACTCAGTGAAAAGCTGAAATAAAGTAACAATATTGTAACAAGTAATTTGAAGAACTAATGTGTCAGGATGATAATTCTGATATTAATATATAAACAAGTCTGTTGAAGGAGTTGCAGTACTGTGCAAAAGTCTTGAACCACACCCAATTTATTTATATTTTGCTAGGAAAATGGAAATAGCTCCAGTTATTGAAACATGTGAAACCATATATGGAAATACAGTTTATAAGGCATAAAGAAAGCTCTTCTTTGGATTGTGGCCACCTTTTATTATGTTTTGTGTTAAGATAATCCCACACTGCTTCAATAATATTGAGGTGGGGAAACCAATCCACAACTTTTTTCTTTGTATTTTTTTCTTTCCAGGTATGCTTTTGCTGCATTGACAGTGTGTTTGTGTTTGATCCTTTTCATTGTTAAAAAATAATCTGAAAGAAGAGTACGGTAGACATAGGAAGAGATGGAGGAAGATGTGGCAAACCTAAAGGGACAAGCCAAAAGAAGAAGTCATGTTCAAAATTAAGACCTGTTGCCACTGATTTTCAGTCCAGTTCTTGTGTAATCTGGCCTACACCAGTCCTTTCACCCGGTTTCCCTTCCTTATAAATGGCTTCGGCAGCCTCCCTTCCACTGAGACCATTTCTGATAAGGCTTTAGTAAACAGTAGATGTACCAACTGAAGGGTCAGATGCATCTGTATAGACCAGTGTCAGGTCTTTGCTGGATTCTTTTTTTCTGGTTTCTTAAGTTCATGACTTTCAGATACTGTTCATGTGCTGTAGATGGTTTATTTTAGACCTTTCATTTCTTTTTTTGTCCTCCGCTTGTTCAGTTTCCTCAAATTTTTAAGGACATACAGCACACCATGCTGAGATATGACATGCTCATACTTTGAGCTATGTGCTCTTTTTATGCTTAAATGATTCATAGGTCAGTGTTAAGTGGTTTATCAAACAAAAAAAAAACATTCCTGTGAAAACGGTCAGACACAACAACTAGATTGAAAATGAGTAAAAAGCAGCCAAAGTCCAAAAAGAAAAAGAAACTTTAAAAGACTGTCAGAAAGCCTGGAGAACTATTGATCAAGACCACTTTAAAATATATAAGAAGGTCTGGCCTAACGAAAGGAGGGGGGTAGCTGAGGACTTTAGTGCAGTACTGTATTTTCCTGTAATAACTGAAAGGCAATTTTACCTGCAAGTGCTGAAGGTCGTCCTCTTGCACATTCTGTGAGATGTTGTAAACCTGAGAGAGGCCATTGAGTTAGAGGGTTCTTTTCTTTAAACATGTACAACTTGAAGAATGTGGTAAATCTGTCCAGGTTAAATTATTGACCAAATAGTCCTATTTGCATTAAGGAACAAACGGGACTAGCAGGTATAATATGTAAAACCTGTGTCTTAGTTTGGTGTGTTAGCATGTAAACTTTTGTTATAAAGTCTGAGCTTGTTACAAACAGAGGAACTATTTTCTTTCCAAAACAAGCATGCAGCTAATTAACATTAGACCTCAGCCGAAAGAGGAAACAGGGTAGGGACAGATGGGCCATTTCTTCTGAACAATGATGCAGTTGGCAGGTGTGCTTGAGTAGAAAGAAAAGAACTAGTTTTGGAGACTTTTCACCCAAAACTAGACGTCAGTCTTGTGGTGGCGCTATAGGAAAACTTCTGGGGTCATTAACGTCTCTAAAGGATTTCATGGCAGTTTTATTTTAAAAAAAAAATCATCACTAAGATAGTCCATCCCAAACAAAGTTCAAAGTACATGCATGCATTTTTACAAATACTTAGCTAAGCTGGATCAGGTGACTGAAGGTCACTGCACCTGCATGGAGCTTATCATGGTGCTCAAGGCGAACACAGTGGCTGAATCCCTCAGCGTCGACTGGCTGTCAAATGTGCCTTGCGTGTCCATTAGCAGCACAGCAACCTGTGTGAGGAGACAGATGAACGCATTCACCTTTGCTGCAGGAGTCAGTATGTTCGCCGTGGTTCTGCTGTACTGAGGAAAGTGAGTTTTAATACAGCGTGTGGAGTGTTTACACTCCAGAGAACAGAAAGTGCCTAAAGCAACCATTCATGTTCAGCAGCTCGTTTTGAATGAAACTAAAAAGAACGACCAACCTTTGATGCAAAATGTTAGAAACATTTGGCTGATGCAGGTATAAAAAAAAATGTCCTAAACCACAAAAGACTCCTTTCAAGTTATCCAACCAAAGCTGCAGCTACGACTGTGAAGGTGAGAAGCTTTAAGACGACCTGTTGCCAGGCTCATTGAGAATATAAAGGTGTCACTGTAAAGAGGTTAAACAAGTATATGTGTGATATTTAATTAAGCACTCAATTGCACTTTAGCCTACTCGTCCAGTCGTGGGATGAAATACAGTCTCACCTTTCTTCCGTCTGGTTTGTCCACCAGAAAGACCTCGCTCCAGATCTGGATCCCGGTGGTCTCCCTCTCTGAGCCGCCCCTCCAGGAGAAGCCAGTCAGAGGTTCTTCTGGATTGCCGAGCCAGTTTTCAGACGCCTGAGCACCGACAGATCACATGTTAGGCTAACAGGTCATTTTACCCTCGGTGGCTTTGAAATATTGCATTTTTTTTTTTTTTTTGATCTGCTGCTTGAAAAAAAAGAAGGTATAAATAGGATAATGGAAGATAAAGAAATGCATAGCCATTTTAATCCAAGATTACTGTACATAAGCAGGTTGGTGCATGCATGTAGTAATATAATATCATAAATATTCTTCTTTTTTGCCAGTTCCTTTGCTATATTTCAATTTTTTATGTGCTACATCAACTCACAAGCTAAATCGGGAAGTTTTCCACCAGCACGACTGAGCCGATTCATGCACACAGACTGTATGATCTATACCACGCAGACTGGAGTAATGCTTTTGCAGAGACTTACATGGTTGTACATGTAACGCAGCATAAAGTCCATGAGGAAAGACTTGCCCTTCCGGAAAGCTCCGGCCACGGAGATGGCCACCACCTCGCGATCTCTGACCTCCTCAGACAGCAGGATGCGGCTCAGCGCCGCCTCATCCAGCTCAAAGGTGTGGTCATCTTTGACCAGCAGCACTTGGATGGGCCGAGCTCGTCCATCTGGCTCCTCCTCCTCCGAGCTCCAATCATAGACATTTTTATCACTGAGGGACCCTGGAAGAGAAGACAGTCGTGGGAAATCATAAAACCTGAAGCAAGAAAACGGCATTAACATTACAGTCAAACACAGAGATGAAGGCAAAATGTTTTATTTAAAGAATTTATTGTGTCAGTGAAACACCAACTAAAATGTTGTTGTGTGAGTGACTGAACAGCGAGAACTTCTTCACAGTGATGATAAGCGCACTTAGCAGTCCATTAAGTGATGAAACAGGAAAGTTGAGTCCATTACTCCTTCCTGTTTCAGCTCCAGATCAATAGCATGGCCTCCAAGCTTGTTAATAATATTCATAATGAATCAGGCTACACTCTTTTTATCCAATGAGATCATGTGCATTCAGAGGTTTTTCCGTACTTTTCCATGCAATGACTCAGTGTCTTTCCAGTCTCTGCTGTCTCATGTAGAGTGTAAGGGCTGAATGGGCTTCCTGCAATGATTGGAGGCTTTCCGAGCTCCCAAATTCCCCACACTGTAATGTTTGTTTACTGAAGACGAAAGAAAGTCCAAACACACACCGCTAATTCCAGTCACTGCAGCTGTGGTGTTAATTTTGAGCTTTTAATGCAAATCAAAGCATGGATACAACTCTTTAAAAAAGCAGCAGTGACAGATTAAGGAGTAGCAGACAAAATTTTAAGGATGTGCTAAATGATTAATAAAGGGTGCCAAGAATGCACGGTGAATAATTCAGCAAGGAATCATCCAAGGTTTCGTCTCAGGCTTGAAGGGGACTATCGGGGTGGATTCACATCTCTTGCAATGGCCTCTTCAGCCAGGCCTGGCATCATGAGCCTGCCTGGTTAACCTGATCATGTTCCTCTGCTGCTGCTGCTGCTGCTGCCCTTAAAACAGCCGAAGACGTCAGAAGCGGTCTGCTTAAAGTGGGTCAGCCCAGATAAACTCTCTGATGACAAACAGCAGCATTTCACCCTTTTCCCCCTCACTCGCAATGCAGTCATTCAGCCCCTTCCTTCCCCTTGCAGGCCTGAATTTAAAGTTAACACAAAGCATAGCGTGATGTCAGTGACAATCACGAACAGTGATGATGACATTAACGGCCAGGGTGCAGATGGTGGTCCTGAGGATGATGAGAGGCTATCTTCTGATGCAATATTACATAATTGTATGCCAGATGCACCACGTACAATCACGAGAAGCTCACTGTGATAAACAAAATACACCAGAAGCTGGTTTTCAGGCCTCTTAGGGAGGTCCAGAGAGCACTAACAGACATTTCCCTACGCGCTGATCACTGAATAAAAATATAATATGTCTTAGAAATATAGGTCTGTGCTTGCTTATGCCTGATTAGACAATATTCCTGCAGAGACTCACAAAAACACGTATTTCCCACCATAAATGGCGTCATGCATTGCTGCATTAAAATAAATAAACACTGGTCACGATACGGTCAAAACGAAACCAAGCCTTTCATCATGGAGTCTAAGATAAACATCTTACTGGCTTACACCCTCTCCTCCTCGGCCGGGAGGATAAAAACGGTTTGTGCCGTCAAGAAAAGCAATGAAATATGAAATACTGTACGTACACTCACCCCAGCTGTCTCTTTCTGGACGGTGTTTCGCCATAATACTGTCCTTATATCCCTTTGATTGTGGGTTACTGAGCGACCCTAGTCGGTAGTCATGAGTGTATATCGTGGGCTGGGAGAATGCCCTGGCTCCACCAAAACGATGCTCGTATCGCAGGAGGATGATGGAGCTTTTATCCTCAATGTGATGCAGCCATGCTGTATCTCGCTAGGGGGCGCAGTTCTAAAGCAGCAGCTTGAGGCATGGAACGACAGCTGCAGTTCAGCTCATATTGCAATGTCTACAGAAAAGAATGATTAACGATTATGTGCTTGAAAGTGCGACCAGAAACGCATTTCTTTGTCGCTGCCTTCACGTGAAATTGTAGCTTCTACCGGCAGGTGGCGGTAATTACACAGAGGTTGAAAGGTATGCCCCCTTCAAGTGCGCCTTTGTAAAAATGTAAATTCCAAATGGGTAGAGTAGTAGTCAGTATGTTGTTAAAATACTACATTCAATAAATAAATAAATACAAATCCCCCTCTTTATTGAACTGTTACTATACGTTGAACTGAACTGTAACTTTATGAATAGAAAACATCAACTCAATTTAAATTTTTATTTTTTTAATTAAAACAATTACCCATATCATATTCTAACACATGGATAAATATTATTGTCTTAAAATAAACCACTTTCATGTTGAGTAATAAAGAAAATTACAGATATCTGGTTTTAGACCTATTGATATCAGATAATTATTTCACTTAAATTTTATTTTTAAAAAAGAATAACTTAAAATATTACTATTATCATACATCAAAAAAAATTCAGACCTTTTTCCACCAACCCTTTGAAAAATAAAGATATTCTCTTATTTAGAATATATTTATTATTCCTGATTGTATTTTGTGGCATGAAATTATGCTTGTAAAGCATTTTCAAATACAGTAATACCTGCAAATGATAACTTTAAGGGGTCATAATTACATCTCAATAGAAATTTTATTCATCCAACGTTTTTGAAAAGATATGCTGAGATACTAAACCATAACTACATCAAAAACGAGCCCATAAATCAAAATTTGGTTTGAATAGATAATAAAGAAAAGGTACTATTTTAAAAATGAGACGTCTAGATACATTTCATGTGCTTTTAATGCCCTTTATATTTTTATTTCTTTATTAAAAATCGAATACTTTTGTTATATTATTAACGATGTAATAATTAGTCTGTATACGTGATTGTGGTTAGATTATTTTCCGTGATGCACTCGAATGCAGCAGCGTCCAATAACTGCGACTCCACAAAGATTAGTAACACACTGTTGCTTTTAAGGGAGCGTGTTATTTCAGTAAATCCAACAGTTTATTGTTTATGTAGTTTAACGTTAGTATTCTACCCATGAGCCCAAGGCTAATCTAAAACTGTCAGCCGAGGGAAATGACATGGCAACGGCAAAACTTAACGCTGGCTTGCGGGGATTTGAAGTCGACCCTGTCGCTTTTTCTCTGAAGGAGTGAACTGCAGCAGCAGCAGCAGGACCAGCAAGCGAGTGAAGTTTACTACTGTTCCCTCGATAACAAAAGAGGGGGACCGCCTTTGTTTTTTGGATAACTATTCGACGCCATCGCACGGTTAAAAGCCTGAAAACGATTCGGAGTTCAAGACATGCTCCCGCTGTGTTTGTGTTGTTGAAGGTATACACTGTTGAAGTTGTGAAGTGAAGAGCCAGCCGAGAAGCTAACTTTAGCCAGTTAGCTAGCGTTAGCTGACCCGCCCGGATGCTAAGCCTCTCACTGGCTCTGGCTAATTGCTGGAATGACCACAACCTGCATGCTAATACCGTTATAATGGTCACTGTTTTTAAATGCTTTTCTCTTTATTACTTTTGAGGAGTAGTTGGCGGTGAATAATTAGTGATTGCGTGACAGATGTCAAAGCTAAGCTCGTCCAGGGTTATTACTAGAGATTAATACTCGCTTTTTTTCTTTTGTGCACTTTTTCCCCCAAAAAAACTTTCCACCTTTCAGGACATGGACAACAGGGACGGGCAGTCTGAGTAACACTGACTCAAAACCATTGTTGCATCAGATCATCGACACCACCGTTGGTCAGTCCAAATAAATGTAAAAGCATCTCTGGGTCAAGGTACCATGGATATCTTTACCCGGCCAAGCAATGAAATCCAAAGGAGGAACCCTCAGCATGACTTTGAGCTCATTCAGAGGGTGGGAAGTGGCACATATGGAGACGTGTATAAGGTACAGTGATGTTCCCACAGTCTGTCATTAGAGCTAGAGATAACATAACCCACCACATCAAGACTAATCAGACTGTCGCTGTAATTTAAGCCAGAGTGGTGTTTGCTTTGTAAGCCATGATAACATGTGGCAAACACATTGACAGGAGCTTTTGAGTGAGAGCCAGGTTGTGCATCCATTCATGCGCCAAACATTGCATATGGTGAAGCTTACTGTTTTTTTTACTTTGTTATCTTATTTTATTGGTTGGATCAGTTTGTTATCTGTATTTTCCTGCTTGTCGAGGCAGTGTTGCTGAACCAGTTTGACTGTTGTGCTCAGGTCGTTGCTTGCGCCTTCTTGTTAGTTTGCTCTACCACTTTTGGTGGAGACAATCCAACATAGATCAGAAATACATTCACCACTTACTTCAATAGGTACACCTGTTTAGCTACTTGCTAACTGAATATGTAATTAGAGAGTCACATGGAAGTAACTCAAGGGATAGGCGTGTGGACTTGGTCATGATGGCCTGCTGAAGTTCAAACTGAGCATCAGAATGAGGAAGAAAGAAAGGTGATTTAAGTGACTTTGAATGTGGTTGTTGGTGTTAGATGGATAGTCTGAATATTTCAGAAACTCTTTATCTACTGGGATTTTCCACCACACTATCATTGGTAGGCTTTACAGATAATATCTGAAAAAGACAAAATGTCCAATGAGCAGCAGGGGAAAATGCCTTGTTGATCCCAGAGGTCAGAAGAGAATGGCCAAAATGCTTTAGGCTAATAGAAGGGTAAGAGTAACTCAAATAACCACTCGTTCTGCATACCTCGTTATATACAGAAGTATGCAGAAGAGCATCTCTGAATGCATAACATGTCTAACCTTGAATCAGATGGGCTACACCAACTTATGTTGTAAATTGCCCTTACTTAGTGTACAGTCTCTTATTTCTTATTTTTTATTTGCATTTTCCATCTGCCTGTCACTTGGCTGCTGGAACACTAGAGTTTCCCCCAGTCAGGGTCAGTAAAGGATATTTCTATTCTATTCTATTGTTCTTTGAAATGCGGTGGAACAGGAGATTGACATCATGTATGTGCACGCGACAAATGTGCAGCAACTGTGTGATACTATCTGTTAATATGGGCCAAAGGAATGTTTTGAGCACCTTGTTGAATCTGTGCTGTGAAGATTTAAAGCAGTTCTGAAAGCAAAAGTGGCTCCAGGACAGTACAAGGACGTACCTAATAAAGTGGTCAGTTAGAGTACATTGTGTGATGCATAACTTTTCAGAATAAGAGTTTAACTGTCAACTTTGTGTTTAATTTTTGGACATGCACATGATATGGGAAGACTGTCAGCAATAACATATGATTATTTGGTTCCTTTTTTTCACTTGCGTATGTGCTATATTTATTTTGCAGCTTTTTGTGAGACAGTCTAGTTTCGTAAGTTTTTCTTTTTGGGGTTTTTCCCTTTTTTGTGGAAAACCTGGGCTAATATGTCTTGAGTCTACAAGCTTTTATTGCAATTAAAACCAGAGGTCCAAAGTAAGAAACAGTAGAGAGAGAGTAATTGACTGTTCGGGTGATTTGTTACCATGTTCTTCTTGAAAAATGGCAAAGGTTCACTTGTTCCAGCTGCACATTTATGAGGATTTTCTCCTTTTCTTTGTCGTATTGTTGTGAACCTCAAACATCTGGAGAATCCCCATAGAAAATCGAATGATTATATTAGTGCGTTGATGTATTTGTTTCAAGCCAATGCTGTTTTGCGTATGTGTTATTAATTTGCTGGGTATAGCCGACTAACTGCCAGATGTTTCCCACTGTTTGTCTGGCTGCGGCGAGGTGCGTTTTGCTGGAGAATTTTCTTGTTTATCCATCTGTCGCACACAAACAGACGAACCATCTGATGTAGACGTGATGGTTCAGCCGGGCTCACATGGCCTCCCTCCATACAAAGCCTTCCTGGCCAGCGAGCCAGCCCACCCTCCACCCCCAGACAGGCCACCGGTGGTATGCTGCGCCTGGTATTCTCCCGGAGCTCACAGGCTCAGAGCTGCAGTGAGCTGAAATATGATCAGGCCCCTGTCTAAACATGCGTTTCACTATGGGTGTGTTCTGCCCTGCGTTGACAGAGAAAGCGCCTTTAGATTGGGAAAAGTCCTCAGCATGGCATTCCTCACCTTTGAATGTTTACTACATGTGAATATATTGGTTTAACAATTTCATGGCATCTCTGTGGAGGTTATTTTGGTTTTCTTAAGTTGTAGAGTAATTCCCCAGGTTGTGAATCTTTTTCTGGTCAATTTCCTGTCATATAACACAATTAGAAAGCGAAAAACCAACCTTGGAAGGCCAGTAGATGAATGGAGTATCGATGGCTTTGAAAATATTTGCATCAAAGTTGAGTGTTGAGGGACAAAGAGGGAACTAAGGAATCCTGTAAATAGTCAGTCACTTGTAGCAAAATCATTCTAGAAGCTAGTCTCGCCACTCAGCAGCCATCTTAGTTACACATCCATTATTTGACCAGCTATTTTACAGCCTTATCTAAATTACTTATTATTTGATTGTCACAAGGGCATTAAAACTGCACTTATAGGCTCAACAATCAAATTTGACTTTAAAAAAAATGCTAGAAAAGTTTTGTTTTCCCAAAATAATGGGGTACCTGGAGGTATTTTGAGTTGTGAAAAGTGCCAGGTCTTTCACACTTATGATGTTTACTCACTTTGTTTTATGTATATGTTCAGTTTGAAGGAATCAGCCTCACTGTAATTACCCTGAATTTGCGCAAACATGAGACCAGAGACGTGAGAGAGAGATGGAAAGAATCCTAATGGAAATGAGAAACACTGTCACATGCTACACATTCTCAAAAATCAAAAGTTGCCAAATTAAAGCCGTCTTATCTGCTTCATCTCGTATGTGGGTATTATAATGAAAACTCCCCCCTTTAGTGGCTTATTTCTTAGGTTGGTTACCTCTGCTTCAGGAAGTAGATACCAAAACAGAGGTTCAACACAAATACTAAACACACTAGTTTAAAGCAGAGCAGTCATATGCTCTCGTAATATGTGCACAGTAGGAAAAAATTGTTCTGTTTTCTTAAATGTCTTTATGTTTGTGTGCACGCAGCTGCATTTTAAACAGTTTAAAGCTTTGTTTGGGTTGCTGTTTACATGTGTGAATCACCACCACATTCCACTACTAAAAGATGGCCAGGCTGCCGGGTTTTGTGGTTTATGGCTGATTTAGCCGCTCGTCCAGACATTTCACTCTCTCGGATTAGGGAGCATCCCGTCTTGACCTGGATTTGGACGTCAGTGAAACCTGCTGTAGCACAGGATTTTTACACATGATGGATGCTTTGTAAAATCTATGAAATACAAATCTGCTTGTCGGCATTATGAAGTGATACAGAGAAGAAACAAAAAATTAACTGAGGAATGACTAAAATATGCAGACATGTATCATTCAGACATTTATTCATAAGTCACAGACGGTGTCCGGCCTTTCCCTGGTGACTAATTTATAATGGTTGGCCACAACTTCTTTTCTTTATTGAGTTTTGTGTTCAAGTTTGTAGTTGATTAAATCCTAGAAGTGACAGTTCAGCAGCAGTTTCCAATCTGATAAAGCTGCTGCTCAGATCAACAAATTAATTTTATAAAATATCCAAAAATGGTGAAAAATTCTAGTTATAATCTTGTGTTGTTCAGCTACTGCTTCAAACCCCCCAAAAATGCGTGTTAGAATCCAATGAACCTAACAGAAGTAGTAAATTGTCATGATTGAGCAGCTTGAATCAGGACAAATGAAGACTTAATACCCAAAATGAGTGATTTATTTGGTCTCTATAGTCGGTGTCTCAGTCAATACAGTTAACAGGCGGTCAGCAATCTACAGTTAAAGCCTCAGTTAAAGTTGTGTTATTGTCTCTTTCAGGCTCGAAACATACAAACCGGAGAGCTTGCTGCTGTGAAGGTCATAAAGTTGGAACCAGGTAAGAGCTGTTACCTTTATTTCATTATCTCATCGCAGTGAAAAGAAAACACAGAGCTTTCCAGCTTTTTACAGAAAAAAACCTCCCCTCAAATGACTGTAAAAAAAATTTTTACTGCAACAAAACAGGACTTAAACTGAAGATTTTATTGGTATGATTTTAAATATTTATCAAGAAAAGGCAAATATCTAAACAGGGAAAAATAAATCTCATTTTCCCAGCAGGAGTATGATGTGTGGTTTTGTGTACAAGGAACAGAAAGACTGGTTCCACTTTGGGGTTTATGCTGGTAATGACCTAGTGACAGAGTTAGCGCGATCCAGATTAGTGGGATTACGGAGAGGGCTTTGTACCACCAGCGACCAGACAGAGCTCAGCTGATTAACAGCGAAGGAGGACATTCACTCCTGTTTATGCTTTTCTTTCATTCATCACATCGCTGTCCGGGTCAAGCTGGCAGTGAAGAATCATAGGATCACTAATCAGTGTTTACACTTGTTCTTCTTGTCAAATGTTTAAACTGAAATGTTTAATCCATGAACTTGATATATATTATTATTATTATATATATTATTGTGCGGTAGTATGGATTCCTGCAGGACAGAGCATTAAAGTATGAATTTATCCTGACTTGGTGGCCTCGGCTTATGACAATGACTGAGATCAATGGTGCTAAATTTGTCTGATGGAGACCACAAGCTGAATATTTCAACTACAAATTTCAGAAAGCTGAAGCTGGTTGAGGGCCAGAACATGTCCCATCTTGTTATGTAATGCAGTTGAGCCGCAATGTATTTTCTTTGTTTGATTTTTTTCTGATGAAGGTTCTTGTTGATTAAGTTGAACGAAAGGCAGTTATAAAAACGTGCATCACATGTTTTGACAGCTCAAGGTAGAGTTTTCTTAATTGGCAGGCTGGTCGTAAACAGATGCAAAGAAACATTTCTCGTCTTTCTTGTCGTGTTTAACCTGTTAAAAAAATTAGGAAAGTGAGCTGCATGCCAGAAGACAGACTTGGCGAAGGAGGAACGTTTCTTGTTTTTATGATGGACTGTGCAAAATAGTAGATATGACTTGTGCAGACTTGACAGGTTATATAGGAATGATCAGAAAATATCAGATGAAGTGAGAAGGTTGGACTGCAAAGGCTTTAAAGCAAAAATTGTTACAGGTTAACTGAATAGATTATCAAGAGGATCTAAACCTGTGTTCAGAGTTGCTTTGTTTTCTTTTCTTTTTTTTGACCCAGCTTTGGTCAAAGAAGGACTCCTTTCTTTACCTAATCTTTCGCAAGAGGCCCTCCTTTCTGTGCTCGAGGTAAACAGCTTTGGGTGGACCATGCAATCAAACAGGTTTAACCAGGAGTGACGCCCGTAAGAAAATACGGGACAAAAAAAGAGTTAGGAGTGGTAAAACCTTCCGGCGGTGAGACTGTGGGGCTTTTGACTGCAGCATTAAAAGAAAAATAACCACTGAACCAAATTGGTGTGGGTTGTCACTGTATGACCATTAATGACAAATGGAGAAGGACATTTTTTTGTTTTCTTTTTTTGGTACAACCTCCTAATCACTTCATCATTACTCTGGTCGTCTTGTGACTCTGTAGTTTTAAGTTCTGTGTGTTTGCAAAAACCTCCCAGCAGTTTCCACTAGAAATTCTCAGAACTATGTCACCAGACTTACCTTTTTTAAAAAAAAAATTTACTTTCTTTTTTTTAATTTCAACACATAAGCAGGAACTTTTAATGTTTCCTAATTTTGTTTCTCATCTTTGGATGGTTCCAGTTAGCAGTCAGTTAAAATAAAGCCATCTTCTTCTACCATCAGATATGTTTTTAAATTAAAAAAGGACTTTATTTCTGAGATTTGTCGAAACCTGTTACTGATAAAGTCCTACATACTGAAATGAAACTTGACACGATGAGAGGCAGTGTGTATAT
This sequence comes from Pelmatolapia mariae, assembly GCF_036321145.2. Lineage (NCBI taxonomy): Eukaryota > Metazoa > Chordata > Actinopteri > Cichliformes > Cichlidae > Pelmatolapia > Pelmatolapia mariae. The sequence goes on from NC_086241.1 coordinate 60,021,303, forward strand.
TCAGAGCAGGGGGAAGCGCTCGATCTGGGAGGAAGTGGCTAAACTCTTAGGCCTCTGCTCACCAAGAAGAGAAGATTGTGGGGTGACTTGTTATATATATTTTTTTGTACTAAGCTCACTCATGTCACTAAAATTACTCTTGCTCAAATTTTTGTGGCTCTTCAAACCCTTTGCTGTCAGTCAACAGATATATTTAAGATTGTTTGTGATCCACACTAGTTCTCCCTGTACACATGTGGTATGACATAGTTATAACCCTGTTCGCCAAGGTGAGGCTTCATGTAGGATTCCATGAAAAAAATTGGAGCTTTGCGTCAAAGCTGTCAAGCAGTTGCTTTCACAAGGACCTGTGAGTGTGAGGCATTACTCATATTCTTATTATAGCCTGTTATCTACAGGACATTTAACAAATGGAGTGGAGGGAGTCAAGCAGAATTACACCAATGCTCCACTTCCTCCTGTTGAGGCTTCTCTTGACCATATTGAGCACCGAGTAATTCAATCGTCATCATTGCACATGTTGAATGTGTAACAAAAAGTACAGAAGTAAAAACTATGGCAGTGTGTTGAGTAAATGAAAAAGAAACTTTACCAAGTAGATTTAATTGTGAATCTGATTAAAGCCTTTTAAAGGCACATTAACAGGAACATCCCAGCGTGCGTGTAAAAAGCAGTTGGAGGTGTATTCCACTTTTGCAATACGTCTTCCTTCTGGTAAGCTTTTCTTTGACATTTCAGCTATGTAAAAGCTGTAAGCAGAGTGTCTGACATGCCACCTTGGTGACTGAATGAGTTTTCGGGAAAAAAGCGTCCTTCTGTGTCACTTAAAATAATGTGACGCACGGAAATGTGTGCTTTCTGCTATGCTGAGTTATATGTAGGAAAATCAAAGGAATATAGATAGTTTTTGGTTTATTTTAAGACACGACTCGTGTATTGTTTAAATAGTTTGACTCGTGTTTGCATTCCAGGCACGTGAAAAAGCCTAAACCATCCCAGACACACTGAAAACAGGTTGGCTGTACACAAGTTGCCTAGTTGCTTGCAAAGTGTTTGTGCACAGTAACGAGCCGCTGTGCTCCAGGAAGTTTTTCTGCTGATTATGCTTTCTTTCTGAGTATAACTAGCCCTGTATCAGAAAAGCTGACACCAAACCACCTGGTTTGGTGTCTGAAGCACAGTACTGAAGCACAGTATTGTTGTGTAATGCAGCTCAGTGTTAGTTTAATTTACTCTGATGATTGTATAACATAAGCAAAAAAAAGAGGTCTGTTCACATACCACCTCAGTTACAAGAATTCACAGGTTTGACCACAGCCTGGAAAGGAAATAAGTTTGTTTTCAGTAATTTCCTGTCACTACCAATGATGTGCAACCTACTATTTATTTAAGCAGAGAGTATATTTATGTTTGAATCAAAGAAAGTGGATTTTGTTCATCTGCACGTAGCGTTTCACTGGGAGAAAAGCTTCATCAGTTTGATTACTTCTTCGTTTCCTTACCTGGATGATTGATCGCGGAACCAAAGACATTTATATATGAACTTAAGCTTAAAGCATTGCCTGTGATGACAGTCATAGAGTGTAGTTGATCTTAACCAGCTGTTAATGTATTCCAGGGCTGTCTTTCTATACACAACTGGGGAAGCTGAGCTTACATATTTTTGTCTTTTTGCTTCCTACTGGTTAAATGTGGTGGTGATCTTTGCTGAGCTGGAATGCTGCTTTGATAATGACCTATACCACATAAACTTTAAAACCTCTAATGTCATTGAGTGTTCTGTATCCTGCTGTATTTACACAGGGATAAAATATGGTGAAACCTTGGCAAACATGGGAAGACTTTTTGTTTACTGAACTGAAAAGATAACAAAGAGAAGATTTAGGGTTGTTTTTTTTGCTTTTTTAAAGCCTAAAGTTTAAGGAAGATGCAAGCATTGTCACACACTGGATGCTTGTGTGGTCGTTTGTGTCAACAGACTTTAGTGCCCAATAAACATACTACCTCTAAGGGTTTTTACATGAACTTTTAAACTAAATGGTTTTTATTTTAAGACTGCAGTAATTTCTCATTTTAAAACAAAGCAGGACAGAAAATGAAATAAACACTTTTTTTTTTGGTCCGTGTGTCTGTGATTTCTCTCTCTGTTTCCAGGGGATGACTTTTCCATCATACAGCAGGAAATCTTCATGGTGAAGGAATGCAAGCACCACAATATTGTGGCCTACTTTGGGAGCTACCTCTGGTAAGAGCCAGCACAAAATGCTCCTGCGTAGTCATTTTACCCTCACAGTTTGTTTTCTTTTTTTCCTCGCTCTCACAGCCAGTCGAGTGCATAACATTTGTGGAATTCATATGTAACTGTCAAAAGGATTTAACAAGCCGCTGCCTGAAACTGACATGATGTATTTAATTACTTAGTAAACCTGTGTGTGTGAAAGTATGACTCAGACTCTTCAACTGGGCAGACGGGTGCTGACTAGGCCCTTCGGTGCCAGGATGCTATTCTTCTGTTTTAATGGAGTCCATGATTTGTGGCCGGTATTTCAGAGGAAGTTGGCCCGGTTCCGCCCACATCTTCCTTAGACTTCCAGCAGGTTTAAATGGAATAAAAGCCTCTGAACTATTTTATTTGGCTGTTCGTGCAGAGAGCTGTATGTCTTATCTCAGCAGGCATGTCTTATGTGGCGTTGCCACACAGAGCTCAACTGGATACAGTAAAACGTTAATGAGCAATGAACTGTGCATTAATTATTATAAAACTACCTTAATTTAATCAAAGGAACTCCTGTTTATTTGGGGAAATTTGAAGTTTCCTGTTGACCCCTTTTTAGTTACCTGAAATGGTTTCCATGACCACCTAAATGTTGAGTGAAACGAGGTGGCAGTGAGCAACCCCTCTACTGGTTCACGTGTCGTTTTTATTAGGACTGCAACCATTCTCTAAATTATAAGGCCTTGTTACTGTTTTTATATGTTTTTTTAGGGTGTAGCGTGTGAACAACAAAGCTGAGAGAAAACTTCTCACCACAGCAGCGATCGCTTGTTGTATTTTCAGCACACGCTTTACCTGAAGGCTTTTTAGACGTTCAGCTTTCATGTGAAACAGGAAGAAACTTTCTATGGAGGATTCATTTCCAGTTTCAGAACTGATACACCTCTTATTCTTAGTTGTTTTTATCAGGGAGCAATTTTATTTTATTTTTTCTAAAACAAGCTTTGCAGCTTGTCAAAATGTTTGTTTGCTCTGGTGTATTTTGTGACTGCAAAAGTGGTTAAAATGTTCTTAATTCTGTTTTTTGTTTTTTGTTTTTGTTCTAGTCGAGAGAAACTTTGGATATGCATGGAGTACTGCGGGGGAGGATCTCTGCAGGACATCTATCATGGTGAGCTTTAGTTTTATTCATACATGGCAAGGTGCAGACATGAACTACGTTTTATTACTATGCACCTTGTGCCATCTCTGTCTTCAGCCCTACTAACATTGAATGAATGTGTGTAATAGTGACTGGACCTCTGTCAGAGCTTCAAATAGCATACGTCTGCAGAGAGACCTTACAGGTAATTTTACTTGGAATATTGTGAGGAAACGTTACAGAGTTTGTGGTTTCAGATGTGGTCATTACATAATGCTGTGCCTTCCTTTACAGGGTTTGGGATATCTCCACAGTAAGGGGAAGATGCACCGCGATATCAAGGTACAATTGCTTTTTATTTCATTTTCTTTGAATGTGAATTTTCTGTCCTTGTTGTGGCTGTTCTAACATATCACATACAAACACCGACCGTTTGATGAAACTTTAAGCAGTAAATTTCAGAACATCTCAAGAAAAAGCAGCAGCACAAGTAGCAGTTTCAGTACTATTAATGTCAGCATGAATGCATTGGTGGCCCTCAAAATGGGGCACAGGTCGGACATGGCAGCAGAGGTGTAAAACCAAAGTCACAGGAAAAGCATAACTGGGTGTGCTTGCTCGGAAGCATGTGACTGATGCTACGTTTTGCACTTTTGAGCTGAAGTTAACTTTGCTCGATGCATGCACTAAAGGCTGGAACTTCACACTCATGTGTTATCATAAAGGTCAGGGCTGGATCTATTATCTTTTTTCAGCTCTATGCAGCAAGCACTTCCTGTTTCCTCTACTCTCACCGCAGGATGCCACCAGAGACACCGTCAGTCACAGCCAGCAGAAACAATATTAGTGAAACTATTAAAGGCTGTGATACTACTCCAAGTTTACGAGAAGCCAGAATAGTAACATGCCGGGTGTTGCTGAGAAATCTTTACACATATAAAGTTGTTATTGTGGTTATTTCTGGCACTGTATTTATCTTTTTAGACTCTGCTAGAGCGGCTTTACGTCATTAACATTATAAGATGATCCTTATCTGCTTTGATATAGCTCTTCAGTTCAATCTGTGAAACACTCTTTAAGCCAACTTTTTCTGATTGGCTCCCCCTCGCAAACAGAAGGTTTGAGGAGCAGGTGGGCGGAGCTTCTGTGCTCACAGCAGTACAGTGTGTGCCTGAAGTGATCATAGTGAGATCCATAATAGATACAACTGTTTGAATCTAATGTACATTTTTGAAACGTTGTTTTACATGAGAATCAAGCTTCATTCTAATGTTAATAAATTATTGTTGTATGTTTAATGTTAAGTGGATTTTCTCAGCATAAATCAAATTTTACTCTTTACAGGGTGCCAACATACTGCTGACAGACAACGGAGACGTGAAGTTGGGTAAGTTCCTCTTCAGCATCTTAATTCTTAAGAACCTGAACTCCTCAACAGCCTTTAGCTGTATGTGCATTACATAATCTGAAAAGCCCTGTTATCCTTCTTACAGCTGACTTTGGAGTTGCAGCCAAAATAACAGCCACGATTGCCAAAAGAAAGTCCTTTATCGGAACACCTTATTGGTGAGTGTGTCATCTGTATAAAACAGGCCTCTAGGCCCTTGACAGCTTTTGTTAGTCTGGTTAAAGAGCGCTGGTGAAAGAATTTAAGTCTTTTCAGCTCCATCCTAGAATATTTTTCACCATTTTCTAGATGAAAGTTCAATGTCACACGCTATAGATGTGTAGACCCTGGTACATTCAGGCCTCTGCTCTTTCACTAAAGCTGACTTCTGCTTTTTATTCTAACAAATGAGCCACTGCTAAATCTCTGTCCTCACTTTCTTTAGGATGGCTCCTGAAGTAGCTGCAGTGGAGAAGAACGGGGGCTACAACCAGCTGTGTGACGTCTGGGCTGTTGGCATCACAGCCATAGAGTTGGCTGAGCTCCAGCCTCCGATGTTTGACTTGCATCCAATGAGGTATGTTTTACTTCCTCCCCATAAATGATCAGTTAGAGCTCCCTTACATAATATATTAATACATTTTCCTCCTTGGCGTCATTAAATCCTCATTCCTTTATCTGCTGTAGGGCCTTGTTTTTGATGTCGAAGAGTAGCTTCCAGCCTCCGAAGCTAAAAGATAAGAGCAAATGGTAAGTGTTCCAAAGTAATCACAATGCTATTGTTGGATTGCGATATAATTTATACCTTTATACCTTGCTCTTAGATAATATGAATAGTCGCTGTTTTAAACAAACTTATCTTATCCAACAGGTCTCCTGCCTTCCATAACTTTGTGAAAGTGTGTTTAACAAAGAACCCAAAGAAGCGGCCCACTGCAGAAAAAATTCTAGGGGTAATAAATATTACTCTGGTTTTCCATGTGTGGTTGAAATGTTCAAAATAAAAAAATATAGTGCAGTATGAGCGCTGATGTTTAAAAAATGTGAACGTTTTCGGAGAGTCTGTTGTTTTTTGCAGTTTCTTCTTCGTCTTCTTTTTTTCTTTTGCTTGTTGGCCTATGTTCCTTTGCAAATCTAAAACACCTGACAAACAAGTAGAAGTTGTCATTCTGTCCAAATTCAGCAGAGCCTTATGAACCCCAGCTGGCCTCCTCAGCTTCTGTGTGGTTTGGCTGACTTTCTCAATGTTTGGCTTGCCGTCAGACTCTGGCCTTGAACTGTTTTCAGTGTTTCGTATTTATTAAACCTTATCTTAGTTTCAGCTCTTTAGGATGGGAGCCAGAGTTCAGTTAGCACCTGTTTCTAATTTTTAGGTATACAAGCAGTGTATTCTCGTCTCATTAGTACAGCGTCTATCTCTGAGGATAGTTGCATCCCAGAAGTCCTGGAACGTGATGATTTATCCTTATAGCTAGGAGTTGGTGATCTGTAACAAGCTTTTGGGGTAGAACACCACCTACAATCTGCAATCTGAAAAGAAAGTACACCCTCTTTAAATACAAAAGTTTTATGCATCAGGACATAGAAAAACTAATGGGGTTCTTTGCATAAAATTAGGTAAATACAACCTCAGATGATGTCATTATTTAACAACTCGGGTTGTATTAACCTAAATTTAAGACCTGATAAGGTCATGATTTGTAAAAAATCTTTGAACTGACAGAGAGTGTGCTTTCCTTTTCATCCACCCTTACATGAATCTAAATTCGTTGCTTCTATACCTTTTATGACTCTTATGTGTCAAATTAGTGTCAGGTGTCTAACACAAATAGCTGTTTTCCTGTTATGATCCTGGTAAAGATCTCTAACTCTTCAGTGTTTCTCCCAGCATGTGTTTATGGCTCAGACGGGTTTGACGAGGAGACTTGCCATGGAGCTTATTGATAAGATGAACAACCCGGACAACCACCAGAATTTTGGAGAAATGGATGAGGATGACCTTGAGGTAATAACTGACTCCAAATGATATATAGAAATGTGTGTTTTTAGGAGATTGTCTAAGAAAATCAAAGCCAACCCAGTCAACAAGCTAGTAATCAGAAATATAAACACACTCAACTTTTATTTATACCCTGAAAATATTAAACCTGTAATGCAGTTCTTGGTACATGTTTGTTTGAACATGTTTGAACTTGTTGCAAATAACTGATTTAAAGAAGTACGTTAAACTATCACTTGCTGTTTGAGCTACACGACAGATTCTTATCAGTGAATGTAAATATTAGAATGTGTGACATGTTTTCAGCAGTGAACTAAAACCAGCGAGCTTCTTTCAGGTCTTTCATGTTCCCCTAAAACTTCCCTTCCCCCTGTTCCTGATTCTCTCCAATGACATTATTATTCCGACTGGATTCAACATCACATCTATGTGGCAGCCAAAGAGGTGGTACCAGCGCTTTTTAAAGGACCATTGTGCTTTTCTCCCACTGACAGCAGTAGCACTGTCTTGGCCACGATGAGTGAAAAAACTCTAAAGGCTATTGACTGCAAGCAATAGAGCTTGTTGCAAACAAACAGCCACTGGGATGCATAATAATGTGTCCGTGCTCCAGAAAAGCTGGTCTCAGCTCAGCTTTAGCTAACCTTAACTCAAATTTTGCAGATAATCTAAAAAGATGATGCGATAACTAATAATTACAAACTGAATATTATATAAGCTCCTAACATTTTACTGTCTTCTGAAGTGCTGCTCCCTCAATAAAAATTCTGTCTTTCACCATCAGTTTCAGGGAAACAGCGAAGTCAGACACACCATCCGCTCCACCAATAAGCACGCCAGAGCTGAGAGGACGCGCTCAGAGATCGACTGTAAGTGAACATCAAAGCTAAATGGATCACCAAGGCCAGCCCCTCTCCGCAATCGCTCGCTGTGCTTCTGTCCTGTCGTTGGTTGGCGTGTTAGCCGTTGTGAGTGGTTAGGTCGATCTAGGTCTGGTGGCATCACCAAGGGTCATTCCTTTAATCCTGCAGCAGAGGCTGGCACCTTTCCAGGCCACAGCATGTTTTGGCGTGTCTAAAAAAAAGTCTGTGGATTCATGGAAGAGAAAGTAAAGTCGCTTGTGCTATTTTTACATGTTAAGTGTTGTCTCATCTGTTGCTCAAGGAATCCTGCAAAATAGCTTGTCTGAAGGGTCTCTGAGTTTTCCTAAAAATCTCAAGTTTTTAGCCAGAAATTGTTTTCAAGAATTTGGCGATGGGTCCAGTTGTTTCAATTCTACATCTTGCCCCCTGCCCCTTCAGGGAAGCTGTGTTTTTGTGTCGCCGTTAGTTGTGATAGATAAAGCCGAATGCAGTGTTGTGCCTGTTGTGTCAGTAGTTTGTGGCCATTTCTTCATTTCATCATTTTAGAATGACCTAACAGCTGCCTGACATTGAGATAGGTGTGGTATTTATACCATGCTGCATTGTGTTTTGTGCTCGTCTGTGCTGTGATCGCTTGTATCAGATGTACTTCTTGTCTGGTTTCTTTTATCTAAGTTTCTCACTGTTATATGACCTTCCCTCCACCATGAAGCAAACAATGGAACAGACCAAAGAGAGCCACCCTCAAGTCCTAGCTTCACTGAGGGACACAGGGTGGATGCAGGTCAGTGTGAGAGTAGTGAGACAGTGTGTGTTTGTCTAATTCCAACCCTCACCCCTAAGGTTTCATTAGAAATATGATAATGTTGTAGAAATGGAACACTCGGTTTGACATTTAAATGGTACTAATAAGGCGATTTTGTCTGCATGGAGTGGCTACCTAATGTAACTTCAGCTTTTTTGTAAGGCTGAATAATTTGGATATTGTGACATCTTGGTTCCTGTTAGGCTGACTGACTTGAAATTGCATTTAAATGACTAATCTTACCCTGACAAGAAAGCAAAGCTTGCCTCGTAAGACTCACCTGATCACTCGGCTTCAATTCTTTAAACTTTTTCATTGTTTTTCTTACCTCCCAACCTCCACACTATCTGCATATGTTGAGAAGAAAAACATGGGAAAGGGGAGGTGGGCAGGGATCTGTGGTCTGAATTCTTTAATACAACGCGTCTTTGTTAATGCGAAGCTGATTATGTGGGCTGATTTCTTTCACCTTCATAATTACAGCCGGATCATGTCGTATTTATACTGGACAGCAAACCAGACACCCTTATTGGATGAACTGTTTGACAGAACGTAACCTGAAGTCTAAACTGCTGAAGAATCTGTCCTGTGATGTATCTGTAATTCATGTTCCCTCTCACTAATATTTCCCCAAAGGGAACAGGTCTGGTCAGCGTCAAGTTTAATCTGTGTTTGTCTTTAGTGAGCAACTTGTCTCGAAGCTACAGACCAAACATTCAAGTCGTAGCATCGTAAATCAGTGAAGGATCTCTGTAGTGTTTTGGCAGGTTCACTGTTGTGGAAGCAGATGATCTGCTTTGGGTTTGTTCTTACACCTGTTTTTAGGTTAGGAAGGAAATTTTTCCCAAGTTTTCTGGTACTAATGCCCAATGTTGATAATTCCAGTGCTTAGTGTGTGTTGAAGTGTTGGATGCTGATGCCCTCTAGTGTCAAAGATGTGTGCAAAGAAAGGGAGAAAAGAAAAGAAACACCATCTCTGTTTTTTACAGTTGACAAGCTCCAGTTTAAAGCACCAGTACAGAAGGAAACTGCGGCTCATTATGAAACGGTGATTATCATGTTCTGTTTTAATCATTTTCTGTTTAACACTAATTTTAGTTTTTGTTTGTAGTCTCTCTCTATCTCTCTCTCTGTGTGTGTGTGTGTGTGTGTGTGTAAGGAGTAAAAAGATATCAGGTGATTAACAAAACTGCAGCTATGTAAATATCTATTTCTGTGAATGTATGCTTTTCCACAGGATGTCAAAGATAATGACTTCTCTTCCCCCTGGAGTCCTTTTGCAGAGGGAGGAATAACAACCAGGTGATCCATGGAAACTGTTGTCATGGGAACTGCTCCCATTTACCCCCAGTTGTTCTCGTTCAGTCTCTACCTGGTTTGTCTTAGATAAATGCGCCTCATGAGGCTTAACCAGACAAAGGAATTTAAGGCAAATTAAAGATTTGTTTTTGTTTGGATTTCACATCGTCTGAGTTTGTTTTTGTTTTTTTTACTTTGAGACAGTCAAAGCATGTTAGTCCTAAAGAAACTACTCATTCTTGATTCTCTGTGTTTATAAATTTTCTTCACTGTGTCTCATATTAACATGCTTGCTCACTGGACCTAACCTATGCCTGTACATGAGCTCACTCCCCCTACTCCCCTTGCCCCCCTTTTGCACTTTGAAATGTCACTTTGGTCTTAAGCTCCCTCTCACATGTCCATGTGCTTTGACTGTTTGTTTGTTTTTTGGGGTTTTTTCCTCCTTCACCTTCTCTCTGTCCTCTTTTTGGCTGTCGGTGTCGCTCTCGTCTTGTCCCTCGAAGGAGCCTTCTCAAAAGCGTTGAGGATGAATTGTTCCAACGGTAACACTAACACTGCATGTGCTGTAATAAGCTACGCCATCCAATCCACTCCCTGCTTGCTGCGCCACAACCATTTTTTCAGCGTGGTCCGCCCCACTCCCTCTCTGCCTCCTCTTCATTCACCATGTGTGGTGTGACGATTACTGTAGATTTAAGCTGTGTGTACTGCTGTGATGTGAAGAGAAAAAGTGCTGAAGTGTCAGCCTAACCATTTTTGGGCTCAACTGCATTGAAGCTGTTTTGAAACCTACTTTTAACTGGTAGTTTATAGTAGTGGTCAGAGTCATAATAATAGCATTGTCCCCAGTAGGTTTAGGTCACCTCAAATATGATCTAAAGTCTGTAGTAACACAGAATCTTCCCCTCATTGTTCTTATTCAAAGATAGGACTTCATATAAACATTTGCATTCCTCCTAAACCCAAATGAGTCTTACTTTCCGCGTTACTCATTACTGTGTGTGTCCTATAGGGGACACGTCGCCCCTCTTGAAGATGCCTTTGATGATACGGAGCGGTGAGTTATGCCATCAGATTTAAATTTTATCATGAATGCATGACCCTTTGCTGGTTTACACCTTACTGTTAAAAATGGTTCAATTTCAGATCAACCATCAAGCCAGGCGTTCCTCCTCCTCTGCCTCCAAAGGTAACACTTAAAATTAAAGATTGTCTACTTTTGCTGTAAATTTTTTTTTTTTAGGTTTAAGTAAAGATTAAATGTGTTGTAGTGTTATGTTTCTTCTCAGCCAACTTCAAGCACCTCGTCTGAGGAAATGGGCCTTAACGATGAGAGGTCTCTGACAGTAAAGAGGTTCCCTAACTCGGAGAATGGACCGAGCCAAGTGGCTCGCAGACAGAGCACACCTGAGCAGGGCAACAAGGTAGAGAACTCATCTCCAGACTTCCTGTCAGCCAGCGTCAGTAGCCCCGGCCTTTTGTCGCACTCCTCGGATCCTGGTGAGTCTCAGCATATCTGTATCTATTTCTAAATCCAGATTTATTCACAGTATGAGTCTGGATACCTTGCCCTCTTCATTTTTCTTCATAAGCTCTGAAATGTTTTATTTTTTTTGCAAGCTCCAAGTAAATCTGAACTTAAAGGTAAGGGAGCCTGATGTAAACATGGCTCATCTTTGGATTCACACCCTCCTTGTTTGACAGCGTGAACTGATATTAATACTGTGTAAGTGTAATTTTACCTGCCTGGTTTTTCATTACAGATAATGATTCAGATGGCAGTGTGAATGGAGGGAGTCCCAAGCCACCATCCAGTGAGCAAAACCGGAAGGAGAAAAAGGAATTCCCTGTGAGTTTATAGATTCTGTAACACATAATAGCTATATTTAGTCTCATTGGATTAAGGATAAAATGTCATGTGATACTACAACATACAGCCTACATTTGATACGTGCAGTGCCTCCAGCTGGCTGACTGAACTCAAACTGAAACCTCAAATATGATGCTTTTCCTTTGTTATATCCAAATGTGGCTGGTTAATGGGGGAAACTTGGCATCCATTCATGTTTCACATTTAATTGACTTTGACAGGACACTCACACAAGCATTTTGTTCTTTTGCTTATTGTTCAGGCTGGTTTTAAAATTATGGAGCTAAATTTAGGAGAATTGTTCTGTCTTTTGCATCTATAATATCTTATGGTTTTCATTTCCTCCCCTCCTCCTTAGAAACCAGCTATCAACGGCCTGCCACCCACTCCTAAAGTACTGGTGAGTGAATCATTTGTATTGTCCTTCACGGTTCCCGCCGACCCGCTTTCACTGAGACTGTTATTAAACTCTCGTCTGAGCTTCTACTGTACATTCTGTAGATATTTGGGGTCCACAGAGCTTTCTGCTTTGTGGTTCAGCTCAGCTCATTAAACTCTGGCTGACATTTAAGAGGCTGCCTGCTTTGAGCTGTGCTGCTTTTCATTGCAGATGGGAGCCTGCTTCTCTAAAGTGTTTGATGGCTGTCCATTGAAGATCAACTGTGCCACGTCATGGATTCATCCAGACACCAAAGGTACACAAAGAGCAGTGAGCATACCACACACAGAGGGTTTCGGATATTTTACTAACACAATTTTTTTTAATCCCTCTTCTAGATCAGTACCTAATCTTTGGGACAGAAGATGGCATTTATACTCTGAATCTTAATGAATTGCATGAAGCTACAATGGAGCAGGTAACAGCAGCTGAAACTTGGTTTTCTTGAAATGAAATTATAGTTTTTGTGAAGCTCCACCCTGATTCTATTGCTTGGAAGTCTTTATGGGACGCACACAGATAAAACAGCGTTTTATTGATTTTAGGCAGGAGTACACAAAAGCTGCTTTATATTATATTTATCATGGGTGTTCTACTGCAGCATAACTAAGGGATAATTCAGGATCCACCCCTAGCTGAAAGCGTTATCAAAAATGAAAGTTTTCAATCTAATCTTAATAGTCTCCTGAATCCAAACTGGTTCCACAGGAGAGAGGCTCTGAAACCATTCTACTTTTAGAAATTCTAGGAACCACAAGGAAGCCTGCAGTCTGTGAGCAAAGCGCTCTGTTGAGATAATATGATAGTATGAGGTCTTCGAGTTACAATGGGGCCAGATTACTTCAAGACTTTATATGTGAGGAAAAAGATTTTCAATTCAACAGGGAGCTAAAGACGAGAAGCTAATATATCTTTTTATAGTCCCTTTTGGTACTCTTGCTGCAGCATTTTGGATTAACTGGGGGCTTTTTATGGAACTGTAAAAGCAACCTGATCAGCCTAGAAGCAATAAATGCATGAATTAGTCCTATATAGTTGTTTAATGTGCACATTGAAGGATATATCATGGTCAAAAATCACTGAATTCAGATCAAACCTCACTTTCATTTGAATTTAGAATTTGGAAGATGGATAGTAGGTCATCCAAGCCTTTATATGCCTGTAGTTTAACTAATTAATTTTAATCTGACTCCATAGCTGAATATATAAAACACAGACGCACAGAGATGAGTCTACTATCAGAGGCCATGAGATCATTTGTAACCTTCGCTAGTGCCGTTGGTGGAGTGCACTGTGATGCACTCTGTATTCTGGCTGAAACTCTTCAAATAAACCATTCCTCTGCAAATGATCAGTTAATTGTTTGACAAATACTACTAAGAATTTTAGAAATAAGAAGTTTGGAGATTGGTCTATAATTAGCTAAGACCCCCAGTTTAAGTAAAGGCTTTTTAAGTTGTGGTTTAACTACAGCTACCTACAAAGCCTGTGATACATATTTTGTTGTTAGAGATAAATTGATCATAGTTGAAAATTAAAATACATTATTCAAGGGCTGGCAGTTGTAGCCTGCACAAACTGGTCACAAATTATTAGTTCCTTCTAATTGATATACCTCCAAGCTGATCACGTTCTTTTATCAAATTTTGACACAATCATGGCAGAGAGGAAGAAACAAGCTTTCAACATCTCAGTCAGTTAGGGCTTTGTGCAAAGAACACCAGCTATTTTAGAACTTCAGTGCATTACACAATTCTAATAAGCAATGTGAGTTGATCTTAGTTGTTTAAATAATCAGAAGTGTGTGCATGCATTGTGGTGTTTTTTTTTATTTTATTTTTTTAAGAATTTATCTTGACCTTTTAAGTTTTCGTTTCTCGTTCTACTTCAGTGTCAAGTTGAGACATAATGAGCTGTTGTACTGAAACCCTGTGTATACAGAAAGCAGTCAGACATCTGCTAAAGAGTCAGACTGATAAACAGAACCGATCTCGTCACTTTTCATCTTTAATCATAATCCTGGAGTTGGTGGAGCAAAACAACCAAAACACAATAAAGAGTTTGGTACATCGTAATGAATTATTTGTGTTTTGAGGTGTGGAGAAAACCTGCTGAGCTCTGATTGGACAGTTCGACTGTTGACTCTGTTCTTTTACAAGCCAATGTTCAGTTATTGAATTATTGTGTTTGAATCTCTGTTTAGCTCTTCCCAAGGAAATGTACGTGGCTGTACGTTATCAACAACAACCTGATGTCTTTATCAGGTAGGTGATGGATTTATAACAACCTCCTGCTTTAACAGCCACTGTCATAACCTGCTGCTTCTTTGTCCTGTGTTATCTGGCTGCCCCCTGAGGCAACACATCCGCTCTATATCTGTGCCCAAAAATAACTGTGTACTTTGTTTAGCCCCAGAAAGCCTCTCTAATAGCTTTATACTTGTAGCAGTGACCCAAGAGGGGCACATCTGGCTTTACGGCCTGTCCCTTTACTGAAGAAACGCAGTTATATTGCTCTTTGTAAGTGTAGCCAAGGGTAGTGTCTTCCATATAGAAATCAGATGTGCTAGCTATCATTTGAAACCAAACTGTCTTCAATTGGATGTCCCAACGACTTCTCCTTTTCTCATCTTAAGAGTTGAGGATGGGATTACAAAGCGTCAGGTCTGCTTTCGGTTTTACCTTCAGCAGTTTGCACCTCGGTATACTTAACCTCTGTTCTCTTCTCCTCTTCCCTTGGACACTCTCCACCCTCCTCTCCCCTGGCTTGATTTGATATTCTATTAACTGGCTTCATCAGAAGGTAATCATGGCTCACATCATCATCATCATCACACTTCTATTTTTACCCCTGTCCACATCTAACCTTTCTACATGTGAAAACTGCTTCACGAGATCCAAGATTGTCAAAAATATTTAGAAATTATTGCCCGTAATGAAACTGATGATGGGATACGCTGTGTCCCACGCTGTGCAGGTAAAACCTTCCAGCTGTACTCCCACAATCTCATCGGGCTGTTCGAGCAGATGAAGAAGCCTGGCCTGGCCGCTCAGTTCCAGACTCATCGCTTCCCTTTGCCCAAGTAAGCTCGAAAGGCCTGGTTTGGTATCTGAAACTCATAAATAAGATTATCTAACTGCATTTTCAGCAGCAGCCTGACACATTGTGATAAGATCACACCACTGGTTTTCTCATTTAAAGTGTTGCTGCTACGCCCATGCTGTGCAGTCTTTTTGTTGTTCTTTTACCTTTGTGACAAACTGCTGCAGCGGTACAGAGAAAAAGAGAACCACAGGCCAACTTCCCTGATTCTAGACGTCATCAGCTCTTTTAAGACTGTGGTCACAACAGCTTGACTCTTTCTCTCCTCAGGAGATTTGCCTTGACAACTAAGATCCCTGACACAAAGGGCTGTCACAAGTGCTGCATTGGTGAGTGGCTTTTCCCCTTTAAACCCTGCATATTAAATCGTGTCTGTATAAAAGTTGCATCATGGCCTCCTTTTTTGCCAAAACATTTTAGTTTTGTATGCTCTTCTGACTTTTTGTTCTGATCCACAGTGAGAAACCCGTATACTGGCCACAAGTACCTGTGTGGAGCGCTTCAGTCTGGAATTGTCCTTTTGCAGTGGTATGAGCCCATGCAGAGATTTATGCTCATCAAGGTCAGTTGGTTATTTTTCTCACAGCAGAAACATGAACATCTCTAATTAAGCCTCTGCTTTTCCAGTAAGGTTGTGCTTCATAACTTGCATGCATGTAGTTTGCTTTTATTCCTTTGCTCCACAGCTCATTGTGAAAGTGTCTCCATAAGCATAATTATATAAAACTGATGCTCTTGTACTTTAAACAGCGGAACACCGGTGATCATAGATAACATGTTGCTTCTCTCTTCCTGGCGCAGCACTTTGACTTCCCTCTTCCCAGCCCGCTAAAGGTGTTTGAGATGCTGGTGGTTCCAGAGCAGGAGTATCCTCTGGTGTGTGTTGCCATCAGCCAGGGCACAGAGCCAAGTCAGGTGGTCTGCTTTGAGACCATCAACCTCAACTCCTGCTCATCGTGGTTCACAGAGATCGGACCAGGTAAGTCTAACATGTGCCTTGTTTTAAGAATTGTGGAAGAATTCAAGATGCTTGGATAAAAAAAATTGAAGAAAAACAAAAGCGTGTGTAGCATTGGTGAACTGATGGCATATCCAGTAGTGTTGCAAAATAAACTAAGTAATAGAAGAAAGAGTTGGAGAGCAGGACGGTTACTGAGCACTTCTCTCCCCACAGGTAATCAGCAGGTGGATGCAATCCATGTCACCCAGCTGGAGAGAGACACAGTGTTGGTGTGTTTGGACCGTAAGTGTCTGTACACTGTACACAAACTGTATCAACCAGCATTACTACTAGTAGCGGCATCCCTGCGGCACTTTTTCAAATTCGTGATCTGATTTCATTCAGATTGGCCCACTCGCTGAGGAGAATACACACATACATACAGCACAACAATAATTATATTTCTCTCCCCAGAAAATGTGAAGATCGTTAATCTCCTGGGCAGACTGAAATCCAACAAGAAGCTGGCTTCTGAGCTCAGCTTTGACTTCTGCATCGAAGCTGTTGGTAAGATTTCTGAAAGGCATCAGTGTTTAAAAGACATTTTGGTTCTGGAAAATGTTTCTTGTTAGTAAAAAATTTAATTTCTTAATTCTAAAGGAAGTGTTTTATAAACTCCAGTGCGAAACAGATTTATAATAATTTTTTTGGACATTTTTATTGGACAGGGACAGTAGAGCACAGACAGGAAACCATTAATGACACACAGGAAATGGTCCAGGGCAGAGTCAAAGCCAGGACCCCACTCGGCACTTGGGTCACCCAACCAACCGAGTGAGCTGTAAAGCAGCGCCCCAGTTATAAGCTCAGACTGAAGTTGTAAAAAGGGCTGTGTAAATGTATTTCTCCTAATCAAGCTGAAAGCGTTGCATTGGCTGTCTTGGGTAATGTTTGACCTGTTTGTGCACTAACACACAGTTTCCTCTGTATTGTAACAGTGTGCCTTCAGGACAGCGTTCTGGCCTTTTGGAAACATGGCATGCAAGGAAAGAGCTTCAAGTCCAATGAGGTAAAATATAGTCATTTTAATCACCCTGGGGAGAAAAATAAAACCTGAATCGTGCTCTTTTTTCTTTTTCTTTTTTCTTGTGCTCTTAACAAGAACCGTGATTATTTAAAATTTCACCATCATTTTCATGGTTCATCAATAGGTGCCAGAGTGGAAACTGTGAATGCAGTATGTGTTAACATCCTTGACACAGGCTTGTGTGTTGTACACATGAACAAACACCTCTCTCTGCTGTCAACAAAGACCCGTAGTGTCTGTTTATGTGTGTGGCTACAAGCTGTAGGTGATCCCAGGAGATTAGCCCTCAGGTGGAGCAGACAGCGTGTCTTTGTGTTAGAGCGAGGTAATGAATTTGTCCACCTTTCCACGGAGGGATTCCAAGCTAACCTGATCATGAGATGCGCTCAGCGGTACAATAAAAGTTCAAGAGATCACAGAGAGGTGAAGCATTCTGCTTAAATGAAAATTGATATGGCCTTAGGGGCTGCCCTTTTGAAAGCTGGCTGTGTGAGACATGGTCCAGCAGCACTCGAATGAAACAGAAGGTCTGTGCCCCGAGTCCGTGCCCGGCCCAGCTTGACAGATCGACCATAGCAAGGATTTTCGAAATGTCAGCAGTCATGCAAAATTCATGCTCAATCATAAGCGAAACCCGTCGCACAACAGGGAGAAGCTGCTAAATAATTCAGCCTTTGTCTTGTTATGATTCCTGTGAAAAGCGAAGGCATTCAGGGGGGGGGGCACGTCTGGTGATCCGTGCTTGCCTCGGTGGGTGCATCTGTGAACACCCGAGACCTTGTTCTCGTTTAGACTTAAACAGATCAGATCTCTCCCAGGGCCAAGGTCTTACACCTAGCAGGTGTCACCCACTCACTGTCTCACATCTGTCAACAAGTTTTCATGACATGCCAGCATATGAGTGTTTTGAAGGGGCCCCTGTCCTTTACCCTGCGTGGTGTCAGGCTACATATCATGAGTTAAGGTAACAGTAAGCTCCAGGCTCATAGCTACACAGCAGAAATGGCACTGAGGGCTTGTTAAAAACATTAGATAGTCTGTTATAAAAGGGGAAGTCTGTGAATTCAAAATTTAAACACAGGAGATGGACTAATTTGGGAATTCTGCATATCTTTTAATAGATGACAGTGAAATTAGAGAGGTATGTTAATGAGAGAGGTGTGATGTAACACCACAGAGCCTTTCGTGTATGTCCCCATGCAGTTTAAGAAGCTTTATACTTTGTTATTCTTGTGTTACAGTGTACCTTCACTGCCAGCAGTACTTCTGATATACAGCCAGTTGTCACATGAAAGTGTGTGTGTGTTCTTTCTTTTGAAGGTGACCCAGGAGATTTCTGATCCAAGCAGAGTCTTCCGCCTCCTTGGATCTGACAGGTTGGTACAGATCCTTACACTTCAGATATGTCATCAGTCACAGCCTACATTCCCTCCTCTTTTAAGCATCTCTGTTCTATTATTAATTGTTTTGTTTGTTTTTTGGTATAGCTATTTATTCATCCCATAATTCCGATGAAACCTGTCCCGCTAGATTATGACCGTTATCCCTCAGGTGTATTTTTCCATTACCTGGGAACCACCAAACAACCTCCTCACCCATAACATTTTGAGCAGACGTTTCTCATCTGTCACTGCACTCAGACATTTACCTTCCGGTGTGTTACTTCGGTTGTCCCTCATCAAATCGTCTTATTGATTTACCTTTAGGTAACACTGTAATAAATGAACGATTCTGCTCTCTGTGGTGACTGCTCTCAGCTGCAGATGAAGCAGGATGTGATTTTTAGACTCAGTCAAACAGAGCATGCTCAAACTGGAGGATGATCTCCCAGCAGCACCTCTCGTTCAGCGGTGACTCCTGATGGAGCCGCCCCGCCTGTGGCACCAGAGCGAGGCCACTCTCTGCTGCCCAGCCCGCCATGTTTTATTCACCGCCGCCTGGGCACTGCCAGCCTGGTTTGTGTGTCTCTCCGCGCCTCTGTAATTTCATCTGATGGAACGGGCAGTATAGACTGCAGCTTCTGCGCTCAGCTGTCACCGCCACAAGGCCGATGGCATCTGAAGATGCACCCACTGCCGTCCTGATCTGGCCGTCATCTGACTGTTGATTACTTAACATGCACGACTCTGCACACTGAAACCACGAACATTATGCAACACGTTGCTAATGTCAGTTTCAGTGCAGTTCAGCCTTTTTTCTTCTTTTTTTTTTTTTTATCAGACTGTCAATAATCTGATCAAAGCTGTGGGTGAACGAAGTCGGCCAGCTGTCTTCTCATTGTTTCTCTGCATTTTTCAAACTGATCTTTGAAGTGTTACACACATAAAATATGTATAATTTTCATCACTAAAAACATCAATTTTACCCATTTTTATCAATTAAAAAAATAATAATACAGTAACATAAGATTAATGCTTCAGTGGGGAATCTACGTCTAGCTACATTATAACCCTTCTGAAATCTTACGGCATAATCTCATGTCCATCTCAGGTCAATGTAATTGTGATTTGCCTGATCAGCACAATCAATTCCTCCTGTGCTGTTTCACCACAGTTTTTGATTTACTAGTGACAGAATAACGGTCACCCCCTTAATATGAGAAATAATAATCATAGCATTAAAGTAAGGACTCACAAATGTCAGCAAATTCCTGAAACGACATCAGGAAGTCAAGGAATGTAGAACTTCAGGAACAAACATGAGCATGAAAAAGTCCCTCCATTTTATTTCTATCATGACTGACACCACATATAAAACACCAGGACAAAACCACGTGGTAATTAACAGATAATGCACCAGCATAAATGCTAGCAACGTCAACCACTTATGTAGGTTACGTTGTAGGCTTTATATAGATTCCCAACAAATGTGAATCAGGGCTTTAGACCTTTTTTGATCAGATTATGTGTGGGGAAAACAACGAGTGATAAGAAGAATCTTCCAGGATTTTAGATGATAAGGGAATGATGGTTTAGTTGATACACCTGGATCATGTTGCAGGGATTTTTGGAAAATTGACTACCGGGAAGACACGTTGTTGTCAGAGCTGTGTAGACGAGAAGAAGTGATCGAAGTGGAAAATCAAGAGAGCAGCAGGGATTTCCAGTAAAAGCAAAGCGAGTGGGGAAAAATGGCTTCCTTGCATTAAATGACTGTTGTTTCGAAGTGTAAAGAAACAGGATATTATGTTTTTCTTACAAACTGCTGTTCCTGTGTTTCTGTTGCAGGGTGGTGGTCTTAGAGAGTCGACCGACCGACAACCCCACGGCCCTGAGCAACCTCTATATTTTAGCAGGTCACGAGAACAGTTACTGATCCTCAGCCAGTGACTCGCCAGGTCTTTGAAAAGTGGATAAGAGGCCTCACTTTTGGGAGAAAATGACACTCTTAGACCTGCGTTTCTGTTACGAGAAGTGTCCGGTTTAAAAGCGTTTTTGGGAGCTTTTGTTACTGATCACGGGATCTGCAGGTCAGTAAAAGAGGAGCCTGGTCAGTTCGGATTCATACGTAGCCTTTCACCAGCAAGACGTTAACTGTAGCCTCCTTCATCTCAAACAATGCGAGGACTGTTACGAGCAGGAGGAGAAGCAGTAAAAAGCTTGAATAATCATCATTACTTAGCGTTTTCCTCACTTTCCTGTACTGTGGACTGAGTTACAAACAAATTATCTAGAGGTATTATTACAAAAGTGCCATTAAAATTCACAAGAATTGTGATTGTATTAGGAAACCATGGGAGATTTGTTGTGTTATTGTCTGTCACTCATAATTACTGCCAGTGGCAAACGTTAGTAGGCTTGAGAGGAGATTTTACAAGCTCTGTAGTGAGAATAATAGATCAGTTGAAACAGAAACCCACAAGTGCTGTGGGTTATTTAAGCAATATTTATTAACCTCATCTTCCGTAAGAGGGTATGTTGGATTTATACACGGTGACGGAGCGGTCTGCTGTGTAAAAATTAACTACCTAAGCAGCTTTGGGTTATTTTTACTGCTCTGTAATATAGTTGCGTCTCCTGCTCTGCTGCATTTTTATTTTTTTTTTAGAAATTGGATATACTGTACATGTTTTTATTTTGATTTTTCTTTACCCCCCTCTTTTATAGACCTTTTACTTATCATTATTTGCACCATGTAAGCACTTTTGTACATTTTTATTTAAAATAAAAAGACAAAATGAGGGACTGCTAGTTTTTATTAACATCTCTGCATTCCCTTTGCTTAATGTGTACTGTTTTTATAATAAAAGCTGTTGTTAACATGAGAACGAGCTGTGGGTTATTCTTGTGTCGTGAGATAATCTCTCGTTAGGGAGAGCAGGTGATGGTGAGTTTTAGTTTCCATTATTCCTCTTTTTTTCGTTCTGCTTTCAGTCTGATGTGACTCCCCGGGCTAATTGGTCGCAGTGAGACCAGACTAAATTTGCAGCTCAGTGTTACGTGCTGGATGATATCAGGCTCTTGTGGTTTAAGGGTTTTTGATGGTCGGGTAAACATGGACTCAGATGTGTGAGAAAACAACCCTAAAATGTTTCCCATGTGTCAGTGGTTGAGCTCTCCTGTTAGACTGAAATGAGTCAGGCATGACGATAATGACGTTTGTAGGTAAACAGCCTGACAAAGGTAACTCACTCAGGTGTGATAATCCACAGGAGTCCTGCTTTCCCTTTTCCTCTGGAGGGGAGGGGGGGGGGGGGGGGGGGAGTCAGCTGTTCCTATGGGCACCAGGGTGGAAAAAAGCAGAAGTGTTAAGTTGTTGTTCAGGGAGACGTATTCAGTAGGCAGCACCGGAAGTCAGGTGATCTTACTTCCAAAATTAAACACGCAGCTGATTCATCAAAATAGGAGTTAAAGATTTGAGTTTGTTTTAAAATAAAATGCTTTTAATACTTAATTTTTAACAGGTGTGCAAGTGAAGCACAGTAAAGGGATATTAATGATGATAATGTTAAAGAAGTGACAGCATTAAAAATGAAGAAAAAAATGCAGTTACAGTTGGGTCGCTTTATTTTGAAAAGCGCGACCGGATGTAGGTTTCATTTAACCACCTTTACGGATTAAAAACAGGAGCTCGCTGGAGCTGCAGGAGTAGTTGTTCTGTGATCGTCTACCTCGCAGGCTGATGTTGTTTGGAGGAAGAAGAGGGTCCTCCTGAATTTGGATTTCCTCCTAAAGAAACATCTGCGAGCATTTTACGGACAGTAAGTTTATAAATGTGCTTTATTTTGGGTTATTTTACTTTAATGGTCAGGATTATCCGTCCATAGACTTTACAGAAACACTTTATTTCCATGTTAAAATAAAGTAGCATGGGTATTTAAAAAAAAATAGTTACACCTTCTCGAGGCATCAATTTAGCAATTGTTTTTTTGTTTCTAATAAATTATACAGGTGTCTAGGCACTACAGAAGGCAGGTGTAACGAGATGAGATGGGAAGTGCTGTATTCATCCATTATTTGGGAAATTATTTTGTTATAGCAGTTGAAGTAATGATGAATAGTTAATAATAATAATCATGTTATCTGACAGATGCCTCTATCAAAATATCCATGTTATCCATGATCGATAGAAGTTTGTTCAGCGACTTGCTCTCCACCACAGCTTCAAAAGTGCTTCCAGTTTGCAGCCAATCACAGAGCCAGCCTTTTTTGATGAGTTTATTCAGTCAGTTGTAGCTGTGCTTGCTACAACTGACTGATAAAGAGGATCTTCATCTTCCTCAGGAAATAGAGCCTGTTCATACCCTTCTTGAATACAGCCTCTGTGTTGGTCTTCCAGTTCGGTCTGCTGTCTGATGATGGGACTCCCGGGTGCTTGCACTCCTCCACCACATCAACTTACTGTCCCAGGATAGATATAGCTAGTGTGGCCATCCTTTTTCTTCTGAAGTTGATCATATCTCTCATCATCTTGTTCCCATTCAGAAGCAGATGATTCTCATTAAAGGCCCCTCACTACTACATCCATCCACTGCAGAGTATTTGTGCAGGTTGCACGGAGCTGCAGAGAAGGACTGAGGTGCAAATAAATTAAAGATGATCTCCCGATTTGTGGCTCAGGATGTAAATGCACACAAAAAGATAATAATTAAGATGTCATTTGTGTGTATACATGAAGTCAGCAAGTGATGTAATAATGTGTGGCCATTCCAAAAGTGGACATTTCTGTATTTCTTTTCTCATAAATATTAAATTATGTTTGCTTATTTCAGGAGTCACCTTTCATTCAGATATCTGGACCATAATAACAGCTTTTAATCATAAATATCAGGTGTTATACTTAGAGGTTATCATTTTAATCAGAGGTGGTATTTCCCCCTTCAAAATGCATTCAAATTTTTCAGTGCAGCACTTTGATTTTCTCCTCCGGACCGTTTCTCACCGTGTTATTAGTCTTATCTTTGTGTCCCCCTCAGGGAAATGACCGAATATACTTTGCATTGCAAATGTTTTTGTTACGCAATCTAACTGCTGGGAGATGGGTGTAACGTTCCCCCTTTGTGCAGGGCCATTTAGGAAGTTACCCTAACATTTTCATCCCTGTAAAACGAGCTAACATGCAGGCATGCTTTTGACGGGTCAAAAGTTGCTCATACTTTTTATTGCTGCAAAAACATGTTTTTTTTTTTTTTAAAAAGCTCATTTTTGCAGCTTGGCTTGTGTAAACCATTCATAAAAGCAGTAGATTATCAAGTAAATCCCCCTTCTTCCTTTCTTTTCCTCTTTGTCTGTTTTCAGGCTGCAGAGATGACCGTGCCTCCCCATAAAACCACTGCTGCTTGTAAAGTTTTTGTTTTGTCTCCTTTCAGAGGAGCACTGCTTCCTCCTCAGTATGGAGAAGTACGAGAAGATTGGGAAGATTGGAGAGGGCTCGTACGGAGTCGTCTTCAAGTGCAGAAACAAAGACACGGGCCAGATCGTTGCCATCAAGAAGTTTGTCGAGTCAGAGGATAATCCCATCATTAAAAAAATTGCACTGAGGGAGATCAGGATGCTCAAGGTAAAGACGCAGCCTGTCTGACAGAAGCTTGCAAATTAGTACAGAAGTTGTGAGAGAAAAACATCAAAATGATAAACAAATAAAAGAGGAATGTAATGCTAAAGTCTGCTTTACAAAACTGGTTTTCTTAATGCAGAGTTGCAAGATAAAATTATGTGACTAAGAACGAAATATATGACTTACGAAGTTACATTTATCAAATAAAAAACTCATCAGGATAAAATTATTAGCAGGAAGCGTCATTTTTTTTACTTAACAAATCAAGTTTTTATCATAACTCTCAGCCAAACTATTGTTTTGAAACTTTAACTCAGTCTTTAGAGGATTTAAATCTTGTTTTTAATGCAAGGAAATGTAAAGCGTTCCTCCTCCTCCTGTGCAGCCAGCGGGAGGGACACGGTGCAATTAATTCTGCAGACAGAGGGGAAACACTTCGCTTTCAAACCAGCAAACTTGAGAAAAGGTTTAGAGGGCTGTAATCAAATGAAGGCAAAACCCTGCAGGGTCAGAGCTGACTCCAGTATTTCAGTTGCAGTGTGAAATGTCTGTGAACATTGAGTTATCTTTTAAAAAAGCCTCTGGCACGAGTTGAATATCTTTCTTAGGCTGTAAATTGGAAGCTTAGGCTCAGTTGTGGTCAAGTCATGTGTTTTGTTAACGATGTACATATTTATCAAAGATGTACTGGTGCGTTTGTTGGTGGTTTAATTAGTCATGCAGTGGGTGGGAGCGCTGGAGGCCTGCTGGACATCAGGAGCTCATAAATAGGACAGGTTGTCAGGGGCAACAGCATGTTTATTACCCTCTCTTAACAGTTTAGTGTGTTTGAGATACAGACAGAGACTGATGAGCCACTCCTCTGTGCAGCAGATTCTGCTTGTAATGTCTGTTTGGGATTTCTGTTTTCTGTCTGTGCAGCAACTGAAACACTCCAACCTGGTGAATCTGATCGAAGTGTTTCGACGCAAACGGAAGCTTCACCTGGTCTTCGAGTACTGCGATCACACCGTCCTCAACGAGCTGGACCGCCATCCCAGAGGGTGGGTGTGTCTCCCCACAAAACCTCCCTGAAAGAAAGAGATGCATGCAATTACTTGGTAGTTGCTTTGTAACTGCACATGTTTAAAGAACAGCATTGCAAACACCTGGCTTTCGGTTATCTCCAAACTTCATTTATATAGCATGTATGCTGCTTTGTCCAGCTCTGATGGGCACAACGCTCATCTCCTGGGAGACTGACTGGCTTTCTGTGGTATGCTTACAGTGATGCTCTCCCAGAATGCTTTGCTGGAAGGGAGCCACATTTTATAGGGAGTGTTTTGGCTTTCCAGAACCCCCACCCTCCTCTAGTCCTGGCCTATAGCCTTCAGGCCACAGACGGGTTCAAAAGAAGAGACAACAAAATGGAGAGAAAAGGGCTGAGATTGTTATAAATTGCCAGTCACAAGGCTCGAATTAGCCATTTCCCCAGCAACACTGATAGATAGCGGCCCCTTGACCAACAAAGCCTCAGTTGTTGAACATGTTGCTGGGCCTTTACTGACTGTCATCTTCAGCCACAGAGGGGCAAAAGAAAACTAGAAGTGAAACAAAACAGAGCAGAAAACTGAACAAATGTATTTTTTTGTGTTTTGCTAGATGAACCGTGACGAGCTACGCGACTTCTATTCCAAGCTCTGCAGATATATGGACTAAAGTCCCATTGTCTGCATTTACAGACATTTATGAAAAATGGGTCGTTCTAAAGAGCTCCCTGAATTCATGCATAATGAGAAGTCACCATTGCAACAAGTCAGTCTGTTAAAACGATAAATTATAACCTCCCAAAACTGTCTCACAAACCATTATTTTATCGAATCACAACATTTTGGTCTAACCGACCTTCATCGGGTACAAAAAGCAAGTCAGTTTGTAAAATTTCTTTCCTCGTAGATATTCCAAGATTCCACAAAGTGTTTGGAATCCACAGCAACTCGGCTGCAAAGTGTCAGATCACGCAAAGTTACAGAGGAGTGTCGCTGAATGCATGAAGGATGCTAACATTCTTCTGATTCACTAACTGCAAAGCTCCAAACCTTCTGTGACATTAACATCAGCACAAAAGCTGTGTGCCGGGAGCTTCGTGACATGGGTTTCCATGACCCAGCAGCTCCCGTAGGCGTAAAGTGTAGGTAGCCTTTTATCCATATGCTGTATGACTGGCCTCTTTAGCAGCACCACTCCAGGGATGTCTGTTTGCTGGTCAGTCTACCACTGGGGTGCCCAATCCCAGTCCTTGAGAGCTACCGTCCTGCAGCTTTTAGATGCATCCTTGTTCCAACACACCTGAATCAAATGAATGGCTTGTTATCAGCCCTTTGCCAAACTTGATGGCATGCTGAAGAGGTAATTAAACCATTTGATTCCGCTGTGTTGGAGTAGAGATGCATCTAAAAGCTGCAGGACGGTAGCTCTCAAGGACTGGGATTGGGCACCCCTGGTCTACCACCTTCACACCCCACCTCATCAATGACTTTACGGACCACACTGAAAGTTTTGCACAGACATTGATGACCCCCAGAGCATGCATCTTACAGATTTTAGTGATCCCAGACTTTTTTTTTTTTTTTTTTTTTTTACCAAACCAGGGGTTTTATATTTTTGTTCATCATTAACACCACAAAACACAGACCCAAAACAATATAACAATACAAAATATAAACAATATAAATACTAAATCTAGTAAACATGGCAGAAATCTTAATGTCTGTTTTTTTGGCATCACTTGGGCTTGTTGTTAGTGTATCAGGAAGCTTGTTCCCTCCATTAAAAGGCCTTACATTAAGAAAGGCAGTCAAGCGTGAAGCTCCAAGCTCAGTCTCTGACAATGTCATCACGTATTTGGAAATTTTCCAGTAAACCCCATTTTGTTCTAAGAATCTTTTCCAAGATCAACAAATACCCTTCAAGCTCGAATAAGTTTCTGTCCATCAGTTAACTGATTTCCTCCTTGTCCTACAGCGTCCCAGAGCATCTTGTTAAAAGTATAACCTGGCAGACGCTTCAGGCCGTCAACTTCTGCCACAAACAGAATGTAAGTGACGTCACGCTCGCTTCTCCCACCTGACTCCTCACGTAGCGTATTTCCCAGTTGTCAAACCTTCCCCTCGGCTTTGTTTTTCAATTCCTTACTACCCTCCTCCACCACCCAACAAACACTCTGCTTTATGGCTCTTTTTTTTACAAGAATTCCTTTCCCTTGGCTGACCAGCAGTTAATGTATCACCAAAACACAACAAACGCTAGAACGGCCCCCGTATAACAATGTGGCTTGAAGTCTACAATCTCTTTCTACTCCCATCAGAAAGCATGTGGTTAAGTTCATAGAGTGGTGTAACTCTACTGTACTGTCTCTGCAGTGCATCCACAGAGACGTCAAGCCGGAAAATATTCTCATCACCAAGCATCAAGTCATCAAACTCTGCGACTTTGGCTTTGCCAGGATACTCAGTAAGTGTATCAGCAGCTGCAACAGTGTTGACAGTGCCCCTTAGTGGTCACTGTTACCATTACAAGTGCATATTCATATTTAGAACTTAATGAATGTTACCCTAAACTTGGTTAATTACTTGCTGGATAGTTTCAGTGCTTCAGCAAAGATTCACATAGAAGAGTTCAAGGCTTGTTACTAATATTTGTTTTAATCCCTCATTCAGAATTTAAATTATAGTCCAAAAACATCCAACACAATTCCCTGAAAACCAACAGAAATCCCCAACAACAAACTTAAGATATTCAGTTCACTGTCACACAATGAAAAAGAGCAAAGTGTCTCTTTCTGGGTTAAAGTTTGACTACATTTGCTTTATTGAATTACAGGAAAACGGCTAAATGATGTGTGCAGCTCCGGGATTACTCATTGAATGAGTCTTTGCAGAACCTATGCGTGTTTTCACTGATAGTTGAAATGATGTTGGATGTTGTTCATTTCTGTGTTTGGCAGCTGGTCCGTGTGACTACTACACCGACTACGTCGCGACCCGCTGGTATCGCGCCCCCGAACTGCTGGTGGGAGACACTCAGTACGGCCCCCCGGTGGACGTGTGGGCAGTCGGTTGCCTGTTTGCTGAGCTCCTGTCGGGGACGGCTCTGTGGCCCGGGAAGTCGGACATGGACCAGCTGTACCTGATCATAAAGACCCTCGGTAAGATCAGCCTCCTGCGTAAAATGCCTTTACATTTTCGGAGAAACAATATCTTCTAGCGATTTTTTCCCCTAATTTTAGCAGTGAGGTATAATGGGTTATACTCGCTAAACGCTGTGTGATTATGTTCCAGGAGATCTGATTCCTCGACACCAGCAGGTCTTCAGCAACAACCAGTTCTTCTGTGGAGTATCCATTCCAGAGCCACAACAGATGGTGACGACGAGTTTTGCTTTCTTTATTTCAGCCAGAAAAGGCAGAATAAAGATAATTTCACTGAAATAATAAATGAACAAAAAGAAATATCTAAACTTGTGATTGTCTTTTCAAAAAGTCCTTTTGCTCTTCGGTTTCTGCAGGAATCTTTGGAGCAAAAGTATCCAAACCTCTCACATCAAACTCTGAGCCTGATGAAGGTGAAGTTGTTTTTATTTTAATGTTTGCAGTTCTTCCTGTTGCTGTTTTACAAAACTGACAAATTCTGGTGGTTTGTCCACACGTGATGGTGCAGGGCTGTCTGCGGATGGACCCGTCTGAGCGGCTGACCTGTGAGCAGCTCCTCCAGCATCCGTACTTCGACAGCTTGAGAGAAAGAAACGAGAGCACATCTCGACAGCAGGACCGCTCCGGCAACAAAAGGACACGTTTACCTCGCAGACACGTTCCCCCCGGGGTGAGCAGCCTTCTGTTCCAATGATAAAGATGACGTACCATATTTGGGATAACTGGTGCCAAACTGGTTGTGTTTCAACAGAAGTGTCAGTGGTTATATGCAACAGGACAATGATCATAATCACGGCAGCAAATCTACAACAGACTCTCTGAAAAAGAAAAGAATCAAACTGCTGCAATGACCCAGTCAGAGTCCAGACCTCAGCCTGGTCAAAATGCTGTGTTGGGACCTTAAGAGAGCTGTGCATAAACAGCATTTATAAATGAACACCTGGAACAACCATACAGTGCAATGAATGAATGAAACAAGTTGCAACAAGTATTTAAACAATCCACTCAAATTGCAGGAAATCCACATCTTCAACACACATCCCAACTATCTCACACAGAGGAACTACAAATAATTTATTTGGTTCATGTAAAACTCATTGATCTTTAAAAAATGCCCCTGTAACCTTGTTTTTACTGATTTTTGTGCTCTACAGTATTTGCCACAGTTGACCAGCAGCGGCTTCTTTCCAGCTCTGGACAATAAGAGGTACTACAACAACCTGCGCAAATTCAACTATCACCTACCGAACATCTAATCCCGCCCCCTGATCCGAGTCCAGCCGCCACCAAGAGCTCAGTAACGTGACGCATACTCCAGTAGCACTTTTTAAACACATTTAATGAAGCTCCAACCACTTTTTATGAGGTGTATCACATGAGGTGTCTCTAGTATTTCTCTCGTTGATGTCAGTCTATGCACTATTCCCAGCAGGTCATGTTGGTTTATGTATGTCGCCGTCGTTTCAGGCTGATTTTGTATAAAGACAAGAAGCAGTGAGCTGCTCCGCTCGTAGCTGCACAGTAGACTGAAGGAAAAACTCCAATGTACTGCCTTGCCTGGTTTGCCAAATGTATTTTTATATAATGACGGGCTTTATAAGAGCAACTTGTTTGTTATTTTAGTAAGTTATAATGCAGGACATGAAGTTAAACTGCTCGTGAGTGTTTCAGAAAATCTTATTTATTGACATTAGGAGTAAATACAGACATTAAACATCCTTTATCCCACTTTCATGAACATTTATTAGCAGCAGTCACACTGTACTCAACGTCTCTGGAATATTGGTGCTAAGGATGTTTTCAGCCATCTGTTTGTCCTCAGATATTTTATGATGAATGCCAAAATAATCTAAAAAGAAAAGATGTAAATTACTCTTAAAATAAACCTTTTCAATTGCTTTCTCTATGTACACACATATGGAGTTACCTTGAATAAATATCACAGTGAACTAGTGTCACGAGCGATTTCATTTGACTCTTTGTTGGACTGACGAAATGACAACTCTGTGAATGATTACTCCACACCTTCTCGTGACAAAAAACCCTAAAAACCTAAGAATAATGGATGTTGTGCTGTGTGCCATTCACACGATCAGTCCAGGTCCAGCTGTATTTCCAGATGTGGAAGTGCAGTTTGCAGCCTGTCAACTGTTGTCTGTCTGTCTTTGATTCCGGGAAGATCACTGAGAAACAGATACTCCAGGTTCCTGAGAGGAAGCATCGCCTAATTACTTCACTCGTTATAAGATTGTTTTTAAAAAAGCACCATTAAAACAAGCGGTACTTTAAATTTGTTTCCTTTGGAGCGAACAATAAACACTGACCTGAGTTTGTGCAGGGCGATAATACCCTTATCAGTCACATTTCCACACGACACCACCTCCATCATGTACAAGCTCTCCTGCAGGTTCTCTATGGAGGTCAGCCTCTCCAGACAGGCATCTTCAATGTAGATACACTTATTGAACTTGACTTCTTCCAAATGTTTCAAACCATCTAGAAAAATGAACGTTAAAAAACATGGCATCAGCACGTTTAGGAAAAGGGACTCAGGCATGCTCTCCTTTAAATATATATATACTGGAGTGCAGCAGCCAGCAAGGTCAGAGAAAGCGTGCGTGCCTGCTTGGTGTAAAATATCCCGGACACTTGCGTCACTTTTAGATAATTAGTCTAAGAGAGATGCACTTTCCCCTCGCCTTTCTTGTTAACACCACGGAAGGGAATCGCTTTCAGGTCAACCGTCGAGGTCAAAGCTAATGCAAAATTTACACTTTCTGAACTTGGCTTTAATTTTTAATTTAAACACACTCTTTACTATGTTAATGCAATGCGAGTGCAAAGGGAAATAACCTATGTTAACATATGTCAACATCTGGATTTACTAATGTTAACAGAACATAAGTCCTAATGACTTTTCCCCCAGCGCCATCATTAGGTCAACAAGATCATTATGAAGCTGGAAGTACAGAATATTGAGTTCTGTCCTTGTTGATCAAAGCGTTCCTTATAAAAGTTCACAGTTTGTCAGTTTTGTAACATATTTTTGTTGCAATGTTGCTTTTAAGTTGTCATATTATATACGAGACATATATAACTTTATTTTTAAAGTAAAATATGGTGGTTTTTTAATGATTTCTTTGACCAGTTCTTTTTCCAGGGTGGAATGATTGCACAGCACACATTTTAATCACTTTAAAAAACAAGAACTGGGTGCATAGATTTGAATTTGCTTTAGATTTTTTTCTAATCCATACAGGGCTGAAAATATATACACTCAAAACTATATATATACACATTCCCCTAAATCTTTTAATAAGTACGCTGAAGGTTCTACAATGTCTTTTAACTTGACAGGGCCTATTAACTTCTCATTAGTGATCATGATCGACTACAACAAGGATTTGTTTACCAGCACTCATTGGATTGATCAATACTTTGAAGAATTGCAGCGCCCAACATGGACAAGCTAAATGCTTTCTGGAGAAACCTTTAATGGTCAGACGACACGGACATTAAGCTGGAAAGTGGATGGAATATCTTAAGATTACTTCCAAATTGTTCAACTTAACCTTAAATCAACCGCTAGACACAATGATCCCAAACATACATCAAACTTGATTTTGGAATGGATAAAGCTGGCTAACATTAAACTCCTGCAACGGCCTTCCAGTAGCTTTTAAACATAGTCCACAAATTTTTGACAGGTTTGAGTTCAGACCTATCAAAAATTTGTGGACTATGTTTAAAAGCTGTGTCCGTGCCAGGAAACTAAACAATTTAAGGAACCCTGCCAATTCTTCCAAGAACAGTGGTCAAATATACATCCAAAATTATGCCAGAAGCTTGTTGCTGACTATGAAAAGTGTCTGGTCTAGGTATAACTTGCTAAGGAACATTTAACAGAATATGAGTGGGGCTGTATGTATATATTTGAGCCTGTATGTATTCTTCTGACCCAAAGTTTGAAGTAAATTCAAATTTGTACATTTGTATATGCTGCACATCTGCACAGTTCAAAGGAATCATTAAAAGCTCAAAATAACTGTGAGATTCACGTCCATGGATGTAAACTTCTGACCACAACTGCATGTATATCTGAGGTTAACAAAGTACTTATCCAAAACGCATCCAAAAGATATTTAAGTGCAGAGGACAAACCCTCTGAATCTAAGAATATGGATTTTTTTCTTTCTTCTGTGATATGAGATCAGCCATTAAACACAATATTAATTCATCAATATTTTCCTCCCCATGAACATTTTTTTCTGTTAATTAACAAGATAACAGCCTCACCAGGTGTGTGACTGTACACTTAAATATATCTGAGACAACATCCGCGATCATTAGGCGAAGACGTCAATGTGTCTAGAACAAGAACATGATGTTCTCCACACTGACCCAGGTAGTCAAACCCTTTGTACATGATGCAGGATTCAGTGGCGTCAATCGCCTGGATCTTGTATCTGCCCAGAGACCCAGTTGGCAATGCATTGTAGTCGTGATGCCAGCGATCAAAACCCTGGAAGCGCACTTTAGCACCACATCTCAGCAACCACTCTGCTGCTGCTCGGTCTGGGCCCACAGCTTTTATCCTTTCATAGTCCACCCTGAGTGAAGATCAACAAACAGTCAAAGTACTGCACATGCTGATATGTGATGAAATGTGACGGGTCACATTTGTTGGGTGCAGAAAGGGAAGAAGGGTCAAGAGACAAAAGTCAAAAGTCCTATTGGCAACTTCCCCACTAGGGCAAATGTTAAAACCTGAGCTAATCATCCACGGTTTACAAAAAAACCCCATGTTGTCAGGTTATTTAGCATGAAAAAAATTATTTTAAGCGACACCGGACTGTAATTCCTCATCTTAGGATCTCAACACTGTCCCTGACAAACATCTTGTATAATAATAATTATAATAATATACTAATATAATAAGAGACTTACAAACTGTGAAAGTAAAGTTAACAACAATTAAACTAAATATATAAAATAATAAAAACTAAACAGTAACAAGCAAAAATCTCTAAATGAAACAAAAGTGAAAATTAATTTATAAATACAGACCTAGAAATAGTTTTTCTGTTTAAATGTTTGTTTATACTTTATGTTTATATGATCTTAAAGAAATTCATATGTTTCAATGTGGGCTTTCTTTTCTTTATTTAGGGAAGACAATAATACTGTAGCTGACCCATTGTGTCTATTTCTACCCAGCTATGCTTTTACTGGATGGACAATGTGTTTAAGATGAAGTTGGCAGTCAGATCCTTTCTAAATGGTATTGCATGGTGGATCAAAAACAGATTTTTGCTCTTCTGTGTTCATAATTCCATCAATTTTGACAAGATCCCCGACACCGCTGACTGAAACACAGCTCCAAACCATGACAAAGCCTCCACCATGCATTATAGATGGCTGTTGACACTCACTATTGTACCTCTCTTCTGACCCCTTCTGTACATATTGATGAATCACTCCATCAGACCTTTTGTCACTGATTTTTGGTCAGGTTCCTGTGTGATTTGGCATACATCATGCTTTTTTTTTTCTTCCTTAAGAACGGCTTCTTTATAGCCATCGTTCAACCGAGACCATTTCTGATGAGGCCTCAGTGAAGACTAGATCGATCAACTGAAGATCCAGGTGCATCTCTCAGGTCCTGTGTCAAGTCTTACCTGGATTTTATTTATTTTAGATTTCTTAAGGACATCATTTTCAGATAGGTTTGTCTGCTGTAGAAGCTGTAATGGCTTTTCACTTCTTATTTTGTAAACGCCATGTCCACTTTCCAATTTTAATGACACACCACGCTGAGATATAAGAAGTTTTAAGCTAATCTCTCTTTGGGGATCATCTTGTTGGTGTGAAAATCCTACTTTATGCCTGTCAAACTGTATTATATTTAGCATTTTTCATAGATTCAGCTACAGAAACAGGAACAAATTACAGGATGCTAGTAGCAAAGTGCCTAAGGACACATTTTAAAAGGGTGTTTGCCAAGTTTTTTGTTATGTGTTGACACTACACTGGTTCATTCCTTGAGTTAGATGCCTGTTTTATTTGTCTGACTCATAGGTCAGGGTTAAGTCTATGAATATGGTCAGGTACAAGGACTGGGCTCCAAATGAGTGAAAAAGCAGCTAATGTCAAGAAAAAGAAAAGTATGGCTCAAGACTTTCGTATAGTGATGTATTATTAAGGTGGAGGTGAGTTAATAAAAAGGTGCCTCACTTGTTGAAAACGGCATTGAGCCAGCCCCAGAAGTGTCTGCGGCTCCTCTCCGGGTGAGTCACCGCAAACTTCACCGCCTGCGACAACAGTCTCATATCTGAAAGTCAAACAGCGCACTGGGAGTTATCTCCTCTACTGGCTCTCACCGACAAACAGCGCAGGATTGCGACACATAAACAACCCCGTCTCTCACCTGTCCTCCCACAAGCAAAGAACACTATTGTTTACATTCAGAGCGCGTCCATCATAGCTCTAACCTTTAACCTTTACGACGTACGACGAATAAAAAAAACGCGGTATCCAATTGGCTGGACGCGCTTACGTCAGAGCGGAACGTTAGCGGCTCTACGTACGGGAGCAAGAGGAGGAAACACGAACACAAGGAGCTCAGGAAAGTCGCTCCTGACTCTTATACAATGAAGAGGCTCATTTGAGCTGCTATTAAACGCTGTGACAATGATCCGGATCCTGAGCGGGGCGTCCTTTAAGGCTGCTGGTGGACTGTTAAAGGACATTCAAAGCAGACAGCTACACGGGTGAGGCTGACACCACAAAGACAATGACTTGTGCATAAGTGTGAGCTTGTTCAGTTATATGTGAGAGAGGAAGTAGTGGTGGGGTGCTAGTTTCTTTATTCCGTACAGATAGGTAGGAAAATGTGCAGACGAGCCGGTACCTGCCCAAATATGCAACTTTTCATTGAGCCTATAGTCACTGCCAAGGACACCCAACTCCCCAAGATATAGATTCAACAACATCTGTGCCCTCTGAATGAGCTAGGTCCTCACACCACGTTGTTTACACACACAAAACATCTGTCTGCCTCTCCAGTCATCTGTGCTCCATTCATATTTCACTAAGTCATTTTAAACTTTCAGAAGCTCCCATGATTTCTTAATAAGTGTCCAGCAGGGAGGACAGTTATTAGAGTTGCCGTGTTTTCAGAGGCTGCTCACAGCTTACCGCTCCCTCTCCAGTTTACTTTAAGGAAGCCCTGCAATATAGGAAATTACAGTTAATGATTATTAAGAGCAAGGGAAATCTTCCTACTTGAATTCAGCTTCTTCAGAGATAACCCTCGGGTTGAGAGGTGAAATGTTTGGCAAGTTTAACTACTTACACCTGTGCGCATTTGTACAGGTCCTGGCACTCTGTTCTAGTTATGATAGAAACTCTCAAGCAAGGTTTCATCTCTGAACATTGACACTTTCTAAACAATTTGGTGATAGTCCCTGATTTAATCTCTGGTTGCATTTATTGCTTTAATGTTTTGTGGGACATTAGGACATTTTGTCTGGCTGTTGTAAAAATGCCACAAGGTGTACTCACTTGGTTACAAGATTTAAATGTTTGTGAACATTGTGTTCTTGCAGATCCTTGCTTGCTCTAGCTTGCCTATATGGTGAAGGGTTCTTCTATCATATTTGTAATTGTAAAATCTTTAACTCAAACATCTGTGTCATAGGTCTCCAGACTGATCTGCGTCAAAGGTCTCTTTCTCATCCATGGCTGGACTCTGACCTAAATATTCTGCTTTGTTTTGTACCTTTTCAATCTGTACAGCTGGTCGATTATTAATAGCCACCTTAAATTTCGTCCTGTCTGTTTGTTTTTGTTGTTTTTTTTCCAGCACATTTGACATAGCTGTGGTAGGAGCTGGCATTGTGGGCTTGGCCACAGCCAGAGAGCTGATTCTGAGACACCCGTCGCTCAGCTTCGTCCTCCTGGAGAAAGAAAAGGAGCTTTGTGAGTGGAGTGTTGTGGATGTAAATACACTGAACCACATGTTAATGTAGAGATTTGTGTTCTCCAACTGTAATATTCTGTGCAAACTTCTGATCCACTCACGGAGACTCTTAAACTTGAAAGCCCTTTCCCTTTAGTTACTGTTTCATTAATATTCAAATGTCCTGGAGAGCAGAGGCAAAACTTTGTAAAAATGTAACAAACCAGCAAACATACTCTGGCACTGTTTTCTGAAGTTATTGCAGGATTTTGGATGTATGACAACACTTTACCCCAATCAGTATATAAGATATTTATACTGCATTTGCAGTCATGTGAAAAACTTGCATGATATAGATATATATAGATATAGATGCATGATATAATGGCTTGTAGCGATGACTTAAATTAATAATTTCCTGTGTGACTTCAGTCTCTCACATCATTGTGGTAAAACTGCACTCTTATTTAAAACAGTGCTTCAGTTCATTGATGTTTGCAGGTATTTGTTTGTGCACTATTCTCTTAAGCCTGATTCTACTGTTGCGGACACAGAAGTCAACAGTTGGCGAACCCACGGCTGAGTTGTCATTCCTATTATACTTCTTTCAAGTCTGCTGTCTGGACGCATGCGTATTTGGTGCGTTGTAAACAGGCAGGTGGGCAGACCCTCAGCTAACTGTCTCATGACTTTGAGACCCAAGTGGACCCTAACAGAATCCCCGTTTTAAGGTCCCACCACAGTATTTCAGTGAGGTTGAGGTCTGGCCTTGGACTGGGCCATTGCAGCATGTTGATTCTTTTCTTTTTCAGCATTTTTGTAGTAAATTTGATGCTGTGATTTTCTGCCAAACTTTAGTTGTCGGATAGAGGGCCTCACGTTTGACTGTAGAATACTTTGGTATACAGAGGAGCTCATGGTTGTCTCAATGACTGTGCCCAGGTCCTGTGGCTGCAAAACAAACCCAGACCATCAGCCATCCACCACTGTGCTTGAGTTGTTTGCGCTGTTATGCTGAGTTTCTCCAAATGTGGCACTGTGCACTGTGGCCAAATATAATGCACACTTTGTTCTTGTTTGTCCAAAGTCCAAAGAATTTGTTGAGACATCAACTCCTGGGAAGATAGTGGCTTTGTATTAACACACCTGAATATTAACTACTGTTTTCCACTCTTTTATGCTATGCTAATCTCCTAGGTGTACCCTAATATTTACCAAAAGGAAAGTTAAATAAAGTTAATTAAAACTTTTAAATATTAAAATTATCAACCCAGAGCAGATAAATAAACAAAACAAAACAATTCTTTGAGTCTCCCCCCCCCCCCTTATCACTCTGTAGGAGTTAATACTCCCTTCTCTCTTATTGTTCTTTAATTTGTCCATCTTACCAGCTTTACACCAGAGTGGGCATAACAGTGGAGTCATTCACAGTGGGATCTACTACACGCCGGGATCACTGAAGGCTCGCCTGTGTGTGCGAGGAGCCACTTTAGCCTACGAATACTGTGAGAAGAAAGGACTTCCTTACAAGAGATGCGGAAAGGTTTGTCTCTGTATGTTAAGCTGATAGATCTAGATTTCAGTGACCACCTTGAGTGACTGAAATTACAGCAGACATTTATCAACAGTGTTGGGAAGTAAATATACTACTAGTTTAACTGTATTTAACAGTAGCCTACTGCCCTTTCAGCTTCATCCATATTTACACAGTTTAATTAATGTTACCCATTTTTACCAGGGACTAATTGTTTTGTACTCTTGGTTCTATATGTTCTCAGTGAGAACAGATATCTGTGATAGAAAACAGATATTTTCTTGCTTATTAAGCACCACGCTATGGAGCCACTGTGAAATGTAAAGCAAAAATGGGTGACAAGGTCCAGGAAATTTACAGAAAAAATAAAACTGCATATTGATTAAAAGCAGTGGGGGAAAAGAAAAGTCAGTACCCACAGTTGGAACTAATTTCATGGTGAGCTTAATCCAGCAGGAGGCAGCATAACGACTGAAAGCAACTAAAATTGAACTAGGTGGCAGTGGTTAACCTGTGACCTCACAGCAGGTCCCAGTAGGTTCCTACTTCAAATTGATTTTCTGGAGTTTTTTTGTCTGGAGTTTGCAGTGTGGAATGGGAGGATGGATGAATAGATGGATGGAAGTTTGAACTAGCTTTTAAATCTTTGAAATGTATATTTATTCCCAGACAAGGGTCTTAAAGTCAGCTCTGTAGCTGAATGAAATCCAATGCAAGGATCAAATATTTGGAGACAGCTTTGATGTCTCCCCCTAAAGATTAAATCCAAACCAAGATCTTTGACTTGATGTTAATTTTTCATTGCCCCGTAGAGTAAAGAAAAGGACTGAGCGCCAATTCTTATTGCAAAAAATAAAATCTTATATTTATTTAGAATACAAGAGGACCCTGTATGTTACCAACGATTTGATGTCTGCTTGTTTTTTTTAGCGATTGTTGGTACTCTGAAACTTTTCAGTTGGTGATAGTGAAGTATACAGTATGTGTTTCTGTCTGGACGCAGCTCATCGTTGCTGTGGAGCAGGAAGAGATTCCCAGACTGAAGGCTTTATATGAGCGCGGCATGAAGAACAACGTGCGTGACCTCACCATTGTCGATGGCAAGGGCATCCGGGACAGAGAGCCTTACTGCAGGGTGAAAAGAAAACAAACATCATCTCATTTACTTCGACAAAAACGTGTTAATGCAGGGTAATATTTAATATTTCGTCTTTTCAGGGGATAATGGCTTTGGATTCGCCCTACACTGGTATTGTCGATTGGAGGATGGTGGCTCTCAGTTATGGTACTGACTTCAAGGAGGCAGGTGGCACTGTGGTAACTGAATATGAGGTCAATGACATTTCCATGATCAAGGAGAGCTCAGCAGGAAGCACAGAAGGTAACAAGCTGGTTGTGCACATCAGTGTCGACACAGTCATAACTTGTCATAAAAACTGTATAGCTAACACAACTCTCTTATTTAAATTCCATTTGCAGGAATGAAATATCCACTTGCAGTCAGAGATAACAAGGTAAGACACGTTAAAACAAAGGTATCACATGGTCAGATCGTGTTCTGTTGTTTACACTTTTTGCATCATTACTTTCTCAAAGGGTAATGAGGTGCGGTGCCGTTACGTCCTGACCTGTGGGGGCCTGTACTCGGACCGTTTGTCACAGATATCCGGATGCAGTCGGGAGCCACGGATCGTCCCGTTCAGAGGAGATTATTTAGTCTTGAAACCTGAGAAAAATTACCTGGTCAAAGGAAATATTTACCCTGTAAGTCTGCTGAAAATGTTTTCCTGGTGCAAACATATACAGGCAGGTGTTTTCTCAATTGCAGAACATCTCAGATATATGTGAAAAACTATAAGTGAGTTACAGCATGTGGACTTCTTTTTCCTTTCTGCCCTGAAATGTTTTAAGGGGAATTTTAAAAAGATGACTTCCTGTCGATTCCAATTGAGTTGTTCTGAAGCAGAGCTCCGACGGTTGCATCCACATTATTTGTGGGTTTTTTTTAAATACCTGTTGTAGGTTTAACATGTCTGTGTTTTCTGATAAATTCTGTAAAATCTCTCATTAGGTTCCTGACCCTCGTTTTCCATTCCTCGGAGTTCATTTTACCCCGAGGATGGATGGAAGTATTTGGCTCGGCCCCAACGCTGTCCTCGCCTTTAAAAGGGAGGGTTACAAAGTGTACGACTTCAATGCTCAAGACTTTGCTGATGCGCTCTTGTTCAGGTATCAGATTTGTCCTGGAAGATGTGACGATTTCAGTCACAGTGTAACAGCTGCATAGTGTGTGATGCCAATTTGTGTTTTGTTTTTTTCACCTGCAGAGGCCTTCAGAAGCTAATAATGAGGAACATTACATATGGAGTTGGAGAAATGTATAGAGGACTTTTCATTGGCGCACAGGTTAAAAATCTGCAGAAGTACATCCCTGAACTTTCCCTGAGTGATGTGATCAGGTAGAGAAATCATTCTTGGTGCTTGTTAAACAATATTAGGATAAATGTTAGGACCGGTTTTCTGTAACCGCCGGTTGTTTCCTGTCCAGGGGTCCAACGGGAGTTCGAGCACAGGCCCTCGACCGCGACGGAAACCTCGTGGATGACTTTGTGTTTGATGGCGGGGTCGGAGACGTGGGCAGTCGAGTGCTCCACGTGCGTAATGCTCCTTCGCCGGCAGCCACCTCCTCCCTTGCAATTGCTGAGATGATTGCAGATGAGGTGGAGAACCGTTTTACTCTGTAGCAGAGGGAGAAGAGAAAACCAAAGAAAGTCCAGCTGTCATGACTTCTTTATTACAGGACAGGCCTTAATTTAACTGAATAAAGTGACTTATCTGCTGCGGTTTTGTTTTTAACACTTTTTTATTTTCGTGGTGCTACTTCGGGTTGTATGTTTACTCCACCACGTATGAAAGTACAGTTTATTTTGTGCACTACATTTCTGTCTAGAAATAAAGTTTGCCATGACATTTGTAACTTCAATGGCATTATCATCAGTTTCTAACATTAAAATTATAATATCAATGTACATCAACTGTGCATAAATGTGCACTTTAGATTTAAACGAGGGCTCTTTAATGGTTACATTTCAGTACAGACAGTTTCTTTTTAATTTTTCAATGTGATTTTTCTACCTGTATGAAAGAGAGGTTTGAAGACTGTATAGTCCGCTATGAATGAATGAAGAGTTTCAGTGTCATCATGCAGGCTTTTATCTAGATGTTGGCTTATGAAATTCTTCATGTAGCACACAGTTACCAAGAAAGATCGGTTCGATTTGACAGTTGTGCTACAAAGATTGTTAAATTATATCATGACTAAATAGTCTCTTTGTCTTATTTATGTTTTCATTAAGGCAAATTTATATTTTTTGTAGAGCTGCTGGTGATTTCTCTTGAATCTGTTTCAAACTCTGCACATGTTCCTAAAAATGTTCTGATGTTTGTCTCTCTGTCATTACATTGATTATGACAAATGAATGTTAAGGTAATTTTCAAAAATATATATATTTTTGAAAACAAATGTGACATTTTTGTGGTTTCTGTTTTAGGTTAGGTTTTTTGGAGGATTTTTTTTTAAAGATGTAGGCTACATTCTTTTATATTTAAATATAATGACTAATATGGGAATTGACCACAACTTCGAATATTTAAACACAACCTTGCTGTGTTTAAAGCTGATTTTTCACTGTGCTGTGATTTTACAGCACTGAATAGGATGAAGTGGCGGTATGGAGAGAGAGCTGTGGACTTTTTAACCAATTCAGTTACATTTTATTTATATAGCACCAAATCCCAAAAACATTTGCCTCAAGGTGCTTTATATTGCAAGGTTAATACTGTCCCCTATCAGCAACCACTTGGCGACAGTAGGAGGGGAAAACTCCCTTTTAAAAAGGAAGAAATCGCTGGCAGAATTAGGCTCAGCCTGGTTGGGGGGAGGGTCAGAGGACAGAATAAAGACATGCCATAGATTAATAATAACTAATGATTACATACTGAGATTTTTTAAACCTAATCTTAAAAGTAGCTTCCCTATTCCAAATTGGGAGCTGGTTCCACAGAAGAGGGGCCTGAAGTGGAAGGTTCTACCTGCCATTTTACGTTTAATTACCCTGGGGAACCACAATTAACCAGAGTCCATTGTTTAACACAATCCTGGAGACTGACTGGATGGCTGAGCAACGGAGAAGTGTACTTGTATTGTCTGAAGAACAAGGAGGATATGTAGAGCTGTAGTAACTACAGAGGGCTAAAGTTGATGAGCCATACCATGAAGATATGGGAAAAAGTTGTTGAAGCTAGGTTAAGGACAGAGATGATGATCACCAAGCAGCAGTATGGCTTCATGTCAAGAAATAGCTCTAAAGATGCAACACGTACAAGAGAGGGATAGTGGATATACTGGATAAATTATGTTGAAGATGGAGCTACCAGGCAGGAGGAAGTTCATGGATGTAGTGAAGGAGGACATGGAGAGGTT
This sequence comes from Pelmatolapia mariae, assembly GCF_036321145.2. Taxonomy (NCBI): domain Eukaryota; kingdom Metazoa; phylum Chordata; class Actinopteri; order Cichliformes; family Cichlidae; genus Pelmatolapia; species Pelmatolapia mariae. Next base: position 60,063,615 of record NC_086241.1, read on the forward strand.
TGAGGGGGAGGATGCTAGGGAGATGGTCCACTGTGGCGACTACAGCCCTTCTGTGCCATGGCTAAGTCAATGAATTATAAAGTTTGGACACAAGGAGGCAACATACTGGAAGAGCCAAAATAAATTAAATACATATGAATTATTTAATTATTTAAAAATTAAGTTAATAAATTTTTTATGTGCTGAATCAGGGCAACAAAAAAAGGTATGGGGCACATAAGTTTAAAAAAAATATTTTCACTCATAATATTTATTTAAGCGCATTTTTCCACATAAATCCAGCCTCCTTGTCATATAAAACGTAATTAGAAATGTATTTAGTGTGGCAGACACTTCAAAGGGAAAGTCAATAAGTTTTATTGTATTTCCAGCTATCTATCCCTGTGTGTCGCTACTCTTCGCTGCTAAGAGTCTACTCTGTGTGTAGAGACAAAAGTCCAGCCTTGTTTTTTTCAGTCCAATAAAATGTGAAATTACGCAGGGACGCACGGCGCAGCGAGCAGAAGCTGTAGGCAGGCAGCGGAGTTGGTACGAACATCTTCGACTTCACGAACCAAAAACACCTCGGCTGCTCTTCAGCGGCTCTGCTCGCAAATATGCCTCGGACCGGCCGCTGCTTTGGAGGTATATGCCGGATTTAGCGCCTTATCTGCTGCGGGGAAGATGACTGAATTCGGAGCAAGCAGCGCAGGAGAAAGTGTGCCTTGTTTGGAGCTGAACGGGTCGTGTGCCACAACATAGTACTCGCAGCGGAGGCCAGCCCCAGCAGCCTGTAGCAATCGTTAGCTGGCCGACTAACGCTAGCGTGCAGGTGTTTTGGCTGTAAACAACGTAACATAACTTGTAGCTGTAGTTAGCTGGCAGCAACCTCGGTTCCAACGTCTTGCCTCAACATTGAGCTCAATGTGCCTGCTTTAAAGTTTTTAAGCAAACGCCAAGCAGCAAGTGTTACACTTAGCAGCATTCTTATTAGCAGTTAGCAGCTGCTGGGTGTTTACAGGAGCAGCAGGCTGGCCACATAGCCACAAAGCTAGCGACTTAACTTTATTGCTACATGTGCTTTTTTCCATCTTTTTTTATAGATATTTTTTCCGCTGTTTAGCCCGAATTGACCTCGGACTCACACTCTGCTTTAGTTACTCTGCTTTTTATTAAGTGAGCCAGTTTGTGTTGTTTCACCGTTGTAAAGCCGGGACTGACCCACCCATAAGGACAATTTACCCGGGGCCGATGCTGACGGTTCAGCCCGGATCACGGCAACACCAGGAGCCGCTTCAGCAATGCAGCCCCAGCAGATATACGACTTTTCAAGTGACGAGAATAGTCACAAATGGAGAGGCCTCTTCGTGCAAGCTCTACGAAAGGTACGACTGCGACCACCAGCTTTCTCTATGCACTGTTATAAATCAAAACACCCGTATTGGGGTGACCGATTTGAACACTGGTTTCATCTGTGCATCTTTACCAGCACAAAAGTTTTGGTAACACTTCTTGACTTGAGTCGGCTCAGAAGCAAAAACTTCAAAGTGTTTATATTAACACTATACTTATTTGTGAGGGATTTAGTGTTTTGCAGACCTCTGAAGATATCCCGCGCCTGTTGACATGTCTCTGTTGTGCTTATTCAATATGCTCGTCACCCAAGTTCCTCATAATGACTTCCCACAGTGATTTTGAAGAAGTTGTTCCTTTGTAACGAGTTTTTCGTCGTTTTGAGGGTGTGCTAACGACTTGCATGATCCAGGGTGAATACCAATGAAGCTTGAGTTGAGTGTCGTGTTGCCTTCTTTATTTGTTCCTCATTTCATCAAAAGATGTATCATCATTGCTGAGCAAAGAGCTTCTATAGCTGTTTTCGGGTGCTTTTGGTCACACTTATCTGCCTTTTTTCCCAAGCAATGCAGCTTAGACTCTTATAAACTTAAAATGAATTCTTCGGAATAGGAAGCATTTGCATTTTAATTTCCTTGGTCAGCAGGACACATCTGTATCAGTTCCTTTTTGACTGCCCTGTTCTTTCCTTTTTCTTGCATCATCTTGGCTCCTCCTAGGTTTATTTTCTGTTTTGTGGCCCCTCCACATCCCCTCACCCCTTCTGCTCAGACTTGCAGAGTCATGAAAGTCTGGTACCAACTCTTAATGGAGAAAAACGCATTTGTCACCGCTCTTTCTGTTTCACTGGGGACTGTTTGCCTTGTTTTTCTGTAAGGTTACACACAAGGCCAAACTGTTTAGAAACTGGAAGGTGCACAATGATCTGCATGCTGCGTTTCCTTTTGAACTGGCTGTGTGTATAAACTTACAGCGTCCCGTCAAGACCTACTCATGAATTTTAGTGTTCTGATGTGGCTGGAGAGTCCCAAGAAAGTTCAAAATAGAAACTAGATTCTTCTTCTTCTTCTTCCACTATAAGAAATACACTGGCCAAACAGGCAAAGTGTGGCGCATCAGAATGGAAAATGGCATTGCTTATTTAGGTGACCTTTAGAGACTTGTGGTTCACCTAACCTGCTATTCATTATTGGTGTTTGAGTGCTTTGGTTCCAAGTTAAAACTAAGCCCCTTACACAAAACGGATGCACTGAAAAATGAAATTTAACATTGATAGAAATACTTAAATAATTCCTTTCTTAAAATAAATATCAGCAACAAGCCATTTCTCAAGGTTGAAAGATGGTTTTGTGCTTAACTTTATCACTGGTCGTGTTATAAATGTTTTTTTTGGTTTTTTTACGTGCTTTCAGTATCTGACAGAAAAGCCTTGAACCTGTATTTAATGTGATTTTTGTTGTGACATGTTTTAATTTTAGCAGCACTGTGGCTATAGAGGTTACTGTCTGTGGATTTAGCTGTGTAGCAACATCATGCTTATAAATAACACTGCCCTATTCATGTCAGTGATCAGTATTGCAGTGGAAATGGTGTGATGAATCAGGTGAAACTGAGAAAGCAGGTGGTCTGTCGCGATGCCACAGTGTCATTGTCTCAACTTGCTGCGCAACTGCCAGAGGGAGAGCCTGTCAGAGATTGACGCAAGAGAAGTTTGTTATGGTTTTGACTGACTGTGACTCGCTGTTTTTTTTTTTTTTTTTGTTTTGTTTTTTACAGCTGTCCAGGAGCTGTGGTGGATGACTCCATCCTCTAGAATGAAATAAATAAAGAAAACTTGTGAATACGTTCTAAAGGCCAGATCAGGGATGTAAGTTTGTTATCAAGCAGGGAGGTAGTTCTGAGATGCGTCACCAGGTGGTGGTTGGTTTTGGATATATGTAGATCATAAATGAGATGGATGTATTTACTGAGGCTTAACAAATAACCATGACATCACATTATTGGAATTAAGGCTAGAGCTGCATGATTTTGGCCAAAATTATTGTCAAGATTATTTGTCGTGCCCTGCCACACATTGGCGACCTACCCAGGGTGTACCCCACCTCTTGCACTACGATAGGCTCCAACACTCCCACGACCTTGAATTCGATAAGTGGAAGAAAATTGATGGGTGAATTGAGTTATTTGTCACGATTATTTAAGTGACAAAAATGCTTTTGTTAACACAAACCGTTTTCCAGTTTTAAACTTAAAACTAGTCCTCTGTATTTACCTAAATTCTTTGGTATTGGCACTTTGGAAAAGTAACTGTGTCATAACGCATCTTTTGTCCATCTTTTATCTAAATGGACATGCTGACACGCTGCACACTCACCTTTGTGGATATGTGAGTTCATAGATGATGCACGTTAGCAACCGTTGCATTGTTTTTCTTGGTTGCCGTTATACTTCAATTTGTGGTGCGTTTTTCAGGTGGTTGAGTAAGTTATTTGTGTTGCTTTGCGGTGCGCAGACATCTCTGTAGCACTCTTTGCATGTGATTTGTTCTCTGTTTACATCACTTGCTCTAAATTCAATTTCCAAACAACCTACGCTGATGTGCTTCTAGAGACTAGCCTTTCGCCTTCTGTTGTGCCAGACATTTTCTAGACATCTGTCTTTTAATGTAGTGTTATCACAGCTGTGATTGGTGCCAGGCAGTGCTTTAGGGAGCGTTTGATTTGGTGGAGCTTGCATTTTCAAAATCAGTGGAACGTGTTTATTTGATCGTGGGTAGTCAAAATCTTGAGCGAGATTAAAAATCTATTAATTTTGTATTTTGTATGGTGTAATCTGTTAGTTTTCTGACAAAAAATGAATCACTTGCAAAGAATAAATGCCGGAAATGCTGTCAAATGTGAAGATGTGCTATTCTTGTCTTTTCTCTTTATTTTTTATGTAATGTTTTTTTATGCTGTAGGGTGGGTAGAAAAGCTGATGTGAAGACATCATGTTGGAAGATTTGTGCATCAAATGATGAACTAAAAACAGTAATTGTTAGTTGCAATGCACAGTTCTCAGGAAGTCTTTAATTTGATGTAAGTTTAATTGCATGTCTGTAAGAATTAGGTACTTGGTTGCTTTGCTGTGAAGCAGCTGAAGTTGTAGTGCTGAGTTCATACCTACATGAAGGACTGTAGTAACACTTATAAAATGCAACAGTTCAAATCCTGCTTTCGTCTGTCATTTATGCTCATTTTATATTATAAATGAATATTTCACCATGACACAAGTGCAGTGTTTGTCTCCAGGCTAAGGTTGGACAATAACTGGTTTTAAAAACCTTATCGGTATATTTCCAAAAGATTAACAGGATTAGAGAATAGTATTAAGTTTCGTTTTGCATTGCATAAAGGGTTGCTTCCATAAAACGGTGCTTGCAGCGGTTGCAGCTCTCTTGTTACTGTGCTCCCCAATAACCTTTCGTTTTCCATTGATCTTTCTGTTTTATTAAAAATCCTTACGAGATCGCTCTCATTGCTTTTGCATATATTACTGAGACTTAAGTCATGTATTGCCATGAACCCTAAACCTGTTGATTCATATTGCTGCATCTACATATCCTGGCTGGCGATTATATGGCTCATGCTTGGTGCAATGCAAGATCTCTATCTCACCCTGACATGCTGGTGTTAATAATAACTGTGCATTCCCCAGGTCTGCTGTTTCATTGGCATTGAGAAATGAGCCAGAGGTTGCTGGGTACAGTTTCATTCCATTGCCTTGTTGAGTTAGAGCAGCCTGGTGCAGTTGAGTTCACAGGACAGCATTTTAAACCGTGATTGGTCAGGTTACAAGCCTGCTTTATGTTTGTGTGTGTTGCCTTTTTTAATAGTCTCAGCATGAGCAGTCGGTTAAATTCTGAAAGGGTGACTTCACTTGGGGCCCAAGCTGAGAGAGTTGTTTCATTTTAGTCACATGGTTTTGTTGCCTTTTTTACTCAGACTAGACAGAGCTCTTGTCATTTCACCATCAGAGATTTATTGCGAGACTCTACTGCAGCGCACGAATCCAGCCAGTCATCAAACCTGCATCTTCCATTTAAGTGCTGCATTTTATACATTGACAGCTCAAATCAAGTGGTTTTAATTGAAAGTGGTAAAGAGGCAGGAAGTAGTACAAAAACCCCACAGTTTTGTATTCATCTTCTGTAACCACAGAAGGTTCTGTGAAATCAGTAAACAGATGGTTGAAAGAAAGTCCTCCTGTGTTTCCCACGAACAGATGAGATCTTATTTTTTTGTTTATATGGTGAGGTAAATTTCTGTAAATGTAGATTAAAGTAACCCGCTGTTGAAAAAAGAAAGATTTACAGAAACCATATACATTTTAGTACCGTGTGAATAATAATATCCGTATTAACATATAATTTATTGTCTTGAAGTAAAAAGTGCTTGTCAGGAAAAAATAAACATTTTAACCAAATAATAAGAGCTCACCTCCAGCTTCTCTATGCCACGCTGCAGAAAGAACTGACTCTGCGACCTTAAATGACTGCTAAATGCTATGCCTAACAGCCACTTTATTAGTTACACCTTGCTATTTCTGGATTGGACCCCCTTTTTGCTCTTTAGAGAAGTCTTAGTTTTCATGGCATAGATTAAGCAAAGTACAAAGAGATTTTTGGTCGATGTTGACGTGATGGGATCACACAGTTGCTGCAGATTCATCAGCTGCACATCCATGATGTGAATCTCCCGTTTCACCACATCCCAAAGGATTGGATCGAGATCTAGTGAGTGTTGAGGACATTTGAGTACAGTGAACTCATTGTCATGTTCAGAAGACAGTTTGAGATGATTTGAGCTTTGTGCTGGAAGCAGCCTGTAGAAGATGGGCACACTGTGGTCATAAAAGGATGGACATATGATCAGCAACAATACTCAGATGGGCTGTGTTTTGTTGATGACTTTTGGCCCAAAATATGCCAAGGAAATCCCCCACATCATTACACCTCCCACCTGAGCTCTTTGATACAAGGCAGTAACAAAGAGCTCAGGTTGATCTATGATTTTTATGTTGTTCACTCCAAATTGTAACCCTACCTCATCAGACCAGGCAATCTTTTTCCAATCTTTTGTTATCCAATATTGGTTGTCTTCTACAGTGCATTTACTGCGAGGTTGTGCATTCAGAGATGTTCTTCTGCATTTCTAGTTTTACTGTTTTGTTCTTATCAGCTTAAAGCAGTCTGGTTACTGCAGCTCACTCGATATCTATGTATTTATTTTTTTAATCCGAAGTATAGTTGTGTGGGAAAATCCTGGCAGAGCAGAAGTATGTGAAATAGTCAGACCAGCCAGTCTGGCACCAACATTGAGAGCCACTTACAGTCACCCTTCTTCCCCACTCGGTTTGAACTTCAGTGAGTCGCTGTGTCCAAATCTACATGCCTAAATGCCCTGAGTTGCTGCTGTGGGATTGGCCAATTAAATATTTGTGACATTTGTGTGTGCTTAATAAAGTGGCCAGTGAATGTGTATCGACAGTATTGTATAAAGGAAGACAGATTAGCCAAGAACAAGCCAACAGATTTATTATTTATTTTTTTATATGTAATCTGAAGCCAGTCATAGATAACATTATCATCAGTTTTCAGAATATTAGATGGTACAACTGTGTTTACAAAACCCTAAAGGTTTTTTTTTTTTTTTTAAAGGTATTTCATGCCTTTATTACCAGGTTGTATGTAGACAGGGAGAGAAAATGATGAGAAAAGAGAAGAGGGTGATATAATTGCGCAAAGTTCCTGGGCTGGACTTGAAACTATGTATACTTGGTCATGTGCAAGGACAAAGGTTGAAAATAAACCAGGCCCAAAGAATAGCTGCAATATTCATATAATAATCTTACTATAATCACTGTAGTGAATGTATGTCTGTATGTACCCTATCTCCTCCTTAATTGGCGGGCCAATCTCAACGAAATTTTCACCTCCCAGCAGTTAAACACCAAAAGGTCATGATTATCAAAATTTGTATTTGCATATATTACTTATTACTTATTATTATTTGCTAGAAATTATAATAATTGGTGGTCTTTTTTGTCTTGAGTTGAATATTTTTGTGGCAGTGTGACTTTAAGAAGTTTTTTTAAAAGGCATTTCTAGGTAATTCTAAAAAAACCTCCAAAACATTTGGTCACATGATTAGTTACAGCACTAATACTTAGTAATGATTAGTAGTCGTGGTGGTTACTGGACAGGATATGAATGTCTGTCTGTGTGAACTTGGCTATTTCTGTTGTTTGCAGTAATCCTGTCAAAGTGCAAATGGTAAACGTATGTGGGGAGGACACAATGTGCAGGGGTGTGTTGCTGCACCTCCAGGATGAGCCTATGTGATGACAGCAGGATGTTTCTGGTAACAGGTTGCGTTTCCTGTATACCAGGCTCAGGCCTACCACAGAAAAAGATGTTGCTGGTTAAAACAGAGGTTCCCCGCCCTTCCCACAATATTAAATCAGGGCTTTGAACATCAGCTTGTCCTCACACAGGGTTCAGTCAGAGGATGGGTGGATGCAGGCAGGCGGACAGGGTCACTGGGTCACACAAGCCTGGCGTCAAGTCATGGCCACGTGCAGTTCGCTGCATGTCCACCACCTATTGTCTTTTATTATCTGGATGTGAGCTGGGATAGGGGACGTATGTGTGTGCGGTGTGTGTGTGTATATATGTGCTTGGTTTTTAGTATCGTAGTGGAAGTTGTATCTGTTTATGTCTCAGATCTGTGCGTCTTTTGTGTCTATGTGTATTTTTAATGTGTTTGCGTGTGCCTGTTGTCTCAGAGTTGATCTCTGCCTCATGGTTCCCCAGACAGTCTGGTTGTAATGCAGATGATGTCATGGCATGAATCACAAACAGTGACACATGCTTGGGTATAATAACAAGCCCCACTCCCACCTCTCCTACACACACACACAGACACATATTACCTGCAACCTGAGCCTGATGCAGGGCATATATACACAGCTAGGAGAATAATCAATTGAATTAGAAATTTTAACCCTGTATCAACACCCTCCTGCCTCTATTATTACCTCCAACCTTTCTGTTCTCCTATTGTGAAGACACACAGCACCTGATCACACTACAGCTGAGTTGTAACCAAGATGATGAAACTTGATGTAAGCTGATTTTGTGTACCACTGACCTGCATCTGTTTTCGCCTTTTGCATCCACTGCACTCTGATGTGCAGAACAGACTTTCTATTATTGGAGACAAGTGGATGAAACAGAACTTCTCTAGAGGATTATTCAGCTGATGATTTGATGCTTTTAGTTATTCAGTTGTCATTTCATCTATTAAATGAAAGAAACAATAATAGAGGTTCTTATTAGCTCATTGGTACAATATAATTCCTGTATAAAAAGAAATAGTTTACATTTAAAAGAAAAAAGAGTGATCTTTTTTTGCTCATATCATCGCATCTAGTAATGCAAAAATAAAAATAAGTGGCTTGGGTTTGGACTAAACAAAGCCCTTGTCGACCTCACTTAAGCTTTACCAGGTTTTTTTGTAGACAGGGTTTTCCCGAGTTTATTATAAGACTGGCTGAACATTGCAAGTCATGTTGACATGCAATGGGGATTTTTTTTCAAAAAAAATTTTTTGACACCAAAGTTGCAAATAATTCCATTAGATAATGTACCTCATTAGCATATTGTTCCTGTTTTAATGCATAAAATTGCTTAAAAACCAATTACAATTTTTAATAGCTAATATCCAACCATGACAGCTGGGATAGGCTCCAGCACCCCCCGCGACCCTGAAAAGGATAAGCAGAAGTGGATGGATGGATAATATCAAACCAGTTTTTTTTCTTCCTTTGATTACATCTCAATCAGGACTGTCAAACTCAGTCTTTAAACCCTTAATATTTGTCACACTTTTAATGTTTGGACATCGTCTACAGAGAAAATAAAGTTTTGTAATATATTGTATTATTTAATTTTGTTTAGTCAGTTACTGTCAGCTACTGACCACATAGTTTCCTCAGGGAGTAAATAAAGGAAATCTGTTGCTAAGCCTCTTAATTCTAAAACAAAGTTTTTGTTAATACACATAAAATGTCCTTTTTTTTTTTCTTTTTTTTTTTAATGATTGCAGAACAATTTTGAAACATTCCTATAGTAAATGGTGGGAAAAAACAGGAAGGTTTCTGTAATTTAATTGTTTATCTATTACTATGGGGTAATATGAATGGGAATGGTGGAGTTGTTAATCAGTAGGAAAAGCAGTTAAACTCATAAAAATACACTTAAGTCCAAAATTTATGCCCTCTTTCACATTTTCCAAAGCTGTCCAGTCGGCCGAAATGAAGTCTTTTGTGGGCAGATTTTGGCCCCTGGTCCTTATGTTTGACACCAATAGTCTAAATTATTTGTTCCTGCATATAAACACAGTTAAATATAATTTCACACATATACTGGCAATAATCGCTCCTCTCTCCTCCCTCCTCAGTAGAACTTCACATACACAGCTTTCTTGTTTCTCTGTGTCGCCACACAATTAATGATTACTGTTAAAGTAGCTCTGCATTAATCCTATGCAACATTAAATTGAACCAACCCCACCCAACTGCTGCCTCCAGGTTTGAATACTTTTGTGGTGGAAACCCTGTCAAATGATTGTTGGACAACGTTTTTGCTAACTTATGTGCTAGTTCTCCTCATCAAACCAGTCAGTCTGTGTTTAAAATTCTTGGCAGACATGTAGACACTGAGTGGGTTTTGTGTGCCTCTGAATCCCTCTCCTTTTGGACCAGCTCCAGTCTGTGTGTAGCATGAACCTGCTGCTGCTGCCTCTTTGTACATGCACATTAATATCTCTCAGCCTACTGCTATGAGCTGCTCTCCCTGGAGGCTTTGTTCTGTGCGGGTGGAGAGCCAGCAGAAGGGGGGTTGGAAGAGAGAAAGTGAGAGTGAGTGAGCACTGGGACTTCCTGTACTCTAGCTTTTCCCCTCCTAATGGAGCTGACCCATGAAACTGAACACCTTAACATGGCACAGGAGGGTGTGCATGAAGCTTTACATATGGTTGAGATGCTTTTAATTTCATTGTCTTTGCCTACATGTAGCAGTTGGGTGTAAACTACCAATCTAATTAACTGTTTCTATTGACTGATTTTTATTAATGATGAACCAGACTCCTCTCAGAAAGGCCAAGAATGTTTTTCTACAGCATGGCTCACCTTTGGATCTCAATTAAATCATTTTTAATTTGGAAACTCTCTAGTAAGCTTGTACCCTACTTTAAATTTTAAAGAAAAAACATTAAGGCCACTGAAAGTTGGTAACACTTTAGCAGCAAGAGGGAAAAGGATGGTACTGAGACTTCCTGTGATGGCTTGGATATAGTGGAATTGACAAAAAGACAGGAGGCAGAGCTGAAAGTGACAGAGCTCAAGATGTTAAGCTTTTTATTGTGAGTGACCAGGAGGGTCAAGATTAGAAATGAGTTGATCAGAGGGATAGCTCAGGGTGAGTGTTTTGGAGACAAAGGAGCTTGGACGTGTCCAAAGGAAGAATAGTGAAAGACAAAGGATGTAAAAGATAAAGCTCATTGACAGGCGGAAGAGAGGAAGACCACAGAGAAGATTCATGGATGTGGTGAAGGAAGACATGCAGGGGGTTGGTGTGACAGAAGAGGAGGCTAGGGATAGGTTGAGATGGAGGTAGAAGATCCACTGTGGCGACCCCTAAAGGGAGAAACTGTTGATTTCCTTGCAATATGATGTTCTTCTAAGAACTCTTAGTTCCTGGCATTTATGTGGATGATTTGCCACCCACCTAAACATTGTTGATAACTTTTTCTTTGTTGGCCATGAGCTGCAACATCACCACCACCACCCAACTCATACTGTGAGGGTGAATATTTGGTATTTTTTGCTTGATAAATGATACAAAAATTATGACCGGTATTATTAAAAAGATAATGCCTTGCTTGCACTAGCTTTTCAGCCTTAGAAATATTGGGTATATAAAAAAAAAAAATTCATAATGTTGACTAATCTTTTAGTTTTGCATCTAAAGTTGGGTTGCTAGATTATTACAGCTGCAGTACTTTAACACAGTTACCCCAATACTGTAGAGGATTTAAGACATCTTTTCTATTTGGTATAGCTCCTTGAGCTTTAATTATAGAGGGTTATTATGGATAGGCTAAGACAGAAGAAGGGAAAAAGATGTGCTGAAAGGCAAAACCAAAGAATTATTGCAAAACAGAATGCGCCACAATAATCACTTTATGTCGAGCGTCTTGCTTTAATAATCGCTGGAAGCCAAATCTGACATTGAAATTAAAATTAGAATAATTGCACGGCCCTAGTCTGAAGCATGTTTTGTGTACACCTTCTGTGGTGCTTCTCAGATTAAACAGTTGATTTTTCCTACCCTGAGAATTCCTCTGCGTTGCAGATTCTCTGAATTGAGCTGAGTGCATTTCAAATTCAGGAGTTCCCCAGCCATTTTTCCACTCGATTACTTTCACTTTGCTTGCGTTTACTTCGATGTACGCCGCCAACTATATTAGACCTTGTTACATCCACTACCCATTAGGGTCAAGTTGCAGCAGTACTGTAAATAATACACTGAGCCACAGTCTTACCTGCACATGCCACCGCTCTCAGTCCTCTCGTCAGATGTTTTTGTTGAAAACAGATTCACTTGGTGTCATTTCAGTGCAGAACAAATGTTTTTCACTATCAGATTTAGCATATAGCAACATTATAAGAAAATAGCTGACATATACCTGCCCAGCTATCGAAAAATAAATTTGTCTTGTGAAAGAGGAAACGTAAACGCGCTGAACTTTTATGCATTTTTATTTTTTATTTTTTGGAGACAATTGACCGGTAATTAAAATTAGTTAGTAACCCTACTGAATTTTACACTGAACTCCTTTTTGTATTGTACTGCGGGTGGATGCAGCAGTTTATTTGATTACGTCTTAAGCTCTGTCCCAGTTATGTGTATTGTCTTTGAATTATTATGTTTTTATTCAAACAGCATTCAGTTTCATGTCTTTTTGTTGCAATGTTTCCCGTCCTGACATTGTTGGAGATAGACGACACTTGCTGGATGTGGGCCTCTCAGAAACGGGCCAACTATTCTGTGAATGGAGTCAGGGGAAACCCCCGTAGTTTCAGTGTGGTGACTCACAGCTCCTGGTGTCCTGTGGAATTTGGTCAAGTGCCTATTTGTGGTTAAAAAGGATCTATCTCATAACGTACTTCTGCTTTGATATGTATTTTTTTTCCGAGTAGAGCCTATATGTGTGGGATATTTTTAACTGTTAGGTCTTGTGAGTGTGCATCAAAACAGAAATGATGTACAGAAACCCCAATGAGACCAGGCTGTGGCTTCAGACTTTCCAGCTCCTCTCGTTTTGAAAAGCATCTGAATTCAGTTAATCGGAATGTAAACTAAAAGGAGGGCTAAGAAACGGGTCTTTTATAATCCCCTAGAGACACTTCTGTACTCCTATATTCTCTGATAATTATTCTATCCCAAATAAACTTGAGACGGGGGACATCCTGCTTTTGCTGAGTCTCTGTTAAGTCACAGAACAGGAATGCATGAAGCGCGATCTGCATTGACCTTTTAACGGTCCTCTCACATTCCTTAATCCGGGGGCAAAGTTTTGTCATCATAACGCATCACTTTTACTATATTCCAGGGTAATTCCATCACTAGCATGTGAACAGGCTTTTGTAAGAAACCAGGCTTATTTTCTATGCACCTCTCTGCGCGTGTTTTCTGCCACAGCCCCCCCCCCCCCCCTCCTCCAAGACTGCTTTGGATACTATAATAGTATCTCAACTGACAGCATTCCTGTGAGAGGGCACGGCCCAAATGACGACAACTTTTGGGTAGCTGGAGGGTATTTTGGGGGCGGTGGTGTTACTCTCTTTGCATTAGTAGACCTGATGCAGCCACACCTTCTTTGTTGTCAGCATGTAAAATCACACCGTCTGTCAGGCTGGTTGCACCCTCAGGAGTCCCGCTACAGAGCAAACCTGGGTGAATTGATATATCTGCAGAAAAGAGCTCTAAATCCTTTTCAGTTGAGATGATACTTGTTTAAAAGACTTATTGTCTTGCAGTTAATTTTGTGGAGAGGTATTCGTGTGTTGGATTGCTGATTCCTGATTTTTATTAATTTTTTTATAGGAAACTTATGAATCTTACTTGTTGATTTGTGTGCCATAGCCTAATCGCTTGTATGTCTTTTAGATTGGTTTCCAACCTTAAAAGCAGTCATTTTTACTTGTGTATTTCAGTGTATAGATACATAATAGCTGGAGTTGAATATTTGAGACTTCATTGTAAATATTTAGTTATGATTATTCTCTTCGAATGGCTAATGCAGAATTATATGGATCTGTAGATCCATTCAGTAATGTATATACCTTTACATATTGTACATATATTTATTACTTTTTAGATTAGCCATTTTTATATTTTGCTTGTTTTACATTATTGTATTTTGCACAACTCTGTTGCTTGTGAAGCTCGCACACAAGAATTTCACTCACATGTACTGTACCAGTGTACCTGCACATGTGATGTGACAATAAAAGTGATTTGATTTGATTTGATTTGATTAGAGGACTGCAGGTACAATCACATTCCTCAGAGTTGTAATGTTTTTTGCCAGGTGCCATCTACACACCACCTCTCCTGCTATGATGTCACTCTATCATCTACTGTGCATGAGCTCATAGTCATCAGTGGGTTTTATAGGGTCGACAGAGTTGGCTAGTTTCCCGTAAATGTAGGTACAAAGCTAAATTTAGAGTAAGTATAGTTTTTAAGTATATTAAGTATGAGTTTAGACATCCATTTGTCTGAGCTCCCTTGAAAGCAGCAAAAAGAGTGTTTTATTAAAACTTGCATTAGGTAACTTTTTAAATATATTAAATGCTTTTTGTTGCCAGTTACTTAAAAATGAGATGTTTCCTGATACTACAGTTGTGTCTCATTTTCTGCAGAAAGTCACTAGATATGATGATTGTGCTTACGCCTGAGTATCAGTGAGCAGCACTGGCTAATCATAGCTTAAACATGAAGTCCACAAATGACTAACTCAGCTGAAGGAAAACAAAACTTATGTGGTTTCACATCAGAAGAAGAAGCTTTGTCAGATTGTTTCGATATTAAATGTACAAGTGAGTTGTAATGTTCAAATTAGTGTTGAATGAAACTGAGGTAGTAGATTTAGTGTGTGGGCTAAAATCTGAATAAACACCTTGTTAAAACCAAGAAAAAATGTTTATATCAGCCAGTCATTGTAACTGTAGGCTGATGTAATTGTGCGTGAGGCCAGCTGAGCTGCATCATACCAGATGTTAACATCACTTTGATATATTAAACAGTTTCAGTTTACGTCATGTCAACAGTGCCAGAAGCATGTTGGGGGTTTTTTTCTTTTCTTTTTTTTCCTGTCCTACTGAATGAAAAATAATATCACTCCACGTTATGGTGAATGACAAATTTTTGCCATATCTGACACTTATTTGTTTTTCTGTAACTTTCAGGTACAGAAGCAGGTCCACCCAAACCTGACAGCAAAGGAGGATGCCCTCCAGTATATCGAGGAGCTTATCTTGCAGCTTCTCAACATGCTGTGTGTGGCCCAGCCTCGCACTGTACAAGATGTAGATGTAAGGCCTTTACAATCCCTTGTAGTATTTATTTTCTAAGTAGATATTAATGATGTGTCAAACTGAAAAAATATGGAAGAACAATAAAACAGATTGTGAGCTAATTTTCCCACTGGGTGTCCTGGCATTTTCCATTTAGGAATCGTATGATTCAACAGAAGCATTTCAAACAAACTTACTTTATTCTAATATAAGTTCATCCATCTTAATGTTTGTACTCATATTCTTGATGAGGAAAAGTAACATTTCCTCTTCTCTTAAATCAGGAACGCGTCCAGAAAACTTTCCCCCACCCTATAGATAAGTGGGCAATTGCAGATGCCCAGTCAGCCATTGAGAAACGCAGGAGAAGACACCCCTTACTACTTCCTGTGGATAAGATACATCCATTGCTCAAGGTAAGGATGCTTGACAGCTCGCTGTCCTGTTCATCCTCAGCACCTCACTTTCATTTTTTCAACCCTTTGAACTGCTGTGTTATAGTTAATGTCTCATTGTGGGTTTTCCTTTTTTCTTTCAACAGGAGGTTTTGGGCTACAAAGTGGACTACCATGTGTCCCTATACATTGTGGCAGTGCTTGAATACATATCAGCAGATATACTGAAACTGGCAGGAAACTATGTTGGCAACATTCGGCACTTTGAAATCACCCAGCAGGACATCAAAGTGTCCATGTGTGCAGACAAAGTGAGACGCTAAAGTTGTCAAACATGATTAGGAGAGAAGAATTTCTTTTGAATGACACTGACTGGTTGTCACTGCTACCTGTTTCCAGGTGTTGATGGACATGTTTGACCAAGAGGAGGATATTGGGTTGATGTCGCAGTGTGCAGAGGAGCCCTTGTCCTCGGGGGAGCTCACGTATGATGACCTGGTGAGGCTTGAAATCGCAGAGGAGCGGCAGTACCTGAGAGAGCTGGACCTCATTGTCAAAGTGTTCCGCAGACACTTCCTTCACTCCAAAGTTTTCACAAACGAGGTGAGGAACTTGCTTATTTCTCAGTTTGACAAAAAAGAATCAGGTTATGACTTATTTAAACATAATGATTGATGTAATCACTGACTAGTATTTTATAATACAAAGTAAACTGTTCAGTGAACACGATCAAGTCTTGCGCTTAGAAAGTAGTGGTGGGCAAAGCCAGCTTAGAAAACAGTTAGGTTTTCATCAAAGCTATTTCAGTCTAATCCAACTTAAGATCATCTAAAGATTACAGCTAAAACTCTGTAATCGGCTAACTTGTACTCAGCATCATGAAGCAGTGTGACATACCTTTTATACCTTTCATCATTTTTTTTTTTTACTTTTGTGTTTTTTGGGCTGTCTCTTCTACTAAGGCTTAGTATTGAATATCAATACTGCTTTGCTTACAGTATGACTTTATGTCAAAATGAATAAAGCATCATAATCAAAAAATGTATTGTCAGATTTTTCTCAATGCAAAGTCCTATAATCGGCAGTCAGTATCAGCATCATACAGAAACATGTCATTATGTTTGGCCTTAAAAGGCTACAGTTCCTCTTCATCACACAAAGCATGACCCATGCTCTCTGACTCATATAGTAAACCTACTTTCAGCTGCTCCCTTATTCACAAGGGATTGCCACAGCGGGTTGATTTGGCAGTTTTAATGTTGGATACCCTTCCTGACACAACCCCAAAGGGATTTGTCTCTCCTCCCTCTTACTCAGTAAACAGCCATTAAATAGCAATTCATATCCTTTTTACAGAAGGCTAACCAAAGGAACTTTAGGTTACTTGCGTAACCACAGTTCTCAGAGTAACATGAGTGAGATGTCTTACTGTGGGATGTGCCTCCCTTCACATTTCTCAGAGGAATTTGCCTCAGTATGCCAATTCTGAATGGCTGGTGACCATGTCAGACTGAACCACCAACCCTTAAGTGGCTTGAACTACTATGCAGTCATTACTCAAGGTAAGCACTTATCATATTTCCCCAACAAGAAGGGCTGAGGCAGCTTACGCATGTTACTCTGAGAACTGAGGTTATGCGTGTAACCTAAAGTGGTCATTCCTGGCATTTTCAATGTCTCATTATAAAGTCTCCAGTTAGCAAGTAGCCCCTTTATCCAAGTGAGGACACAGTGATTTGCACTGCTTGGGATACACTTTAAGGAGAGCTTTTCGGTTTAAACAAAAAGTGAGTGGTGAGGACCAGCTTGATGCTGCACAACTTTTTTTATTTTTTATTTTTTTTAAACACTTGTCCAAAGCTCCTGTCCAAATAAGCATGCAAAACAAAAACAGGAGACGGCATGTTGAACCATTTGTTTTTCAGCTGTCGAGATAACAGGCACAAATGAACCAACAACTTTAGACACAAATGCCAGGTCAGGCTTCAGTGACGCCCTGGATTGTTCAGGGGTAGACTTAGTGTTTGAAGGGGGTACTGACAGGCTTAGACTGTTAACAATGTCTTCAGAGATATGAACTCAACCTTGTGCGCTTTGATCGTCCCTGATAGCGTAGCCACTGTTCTATAACAGTCTGATGCAGATCTCCATACACAGTGCCTCTGGGTAGCAGATCTAGTCCCAGATTCAGAGAGATCAGGACATGTCGCCCTCAGAAAAAGGAAATGTCTGCTACTCAATGGGATCAGCTCATTGAGCAGTAGAAGCCCCATACAGGAAAAAAAACATACTCCTGCCTATGGACAATTACACTATATTGCAGGTTAAAATGAGCTCTAAAGTCAGAAGAGGTGAATTACATCATGCCTGGAGAGCAGCACAAGCTACTGGTGGGTGGTTTGACTTGACATGGTCTTTTTGATCACAAGCCAATCAGCTGAGATAAATACTTTTGAGGAATAGGCAGAGATGTGAATCACAAAGACAATGAAAGCACCAGTATACTTTGCTGTACACTTTTCCACATTGGTTGCTTTGCACGCTGCTGCAACATCATCACACAGTCGCAGATATGATGTAAATTTTGTCTTGCTCTGCACAGTCAGCCTTCCAGCTAGCAGACAACCCATTCTAACAGGTGTGTTTTTTAAATGCTCTAAATTCCCTAAAAATAAAAAGGAGGAAATGTATAGGTAAGGGAAGGGATTAAACACTGTTTACAGTTTGAGAAGAACTGAGTGGAAAGTTGAGTTTAATGGGTCGCTGTGGCTTTGCATATTTTGGGTTGGGTAATTTGTGGTATCATTTGGGTGAGGAGGATTAAACTTTGTGAGGCCCAGTGGAATGCAGAACATGCAATTATGTTGAGACAGCTTCTGCTTCAACTTCTGACTGTGTTATGTTTTTGCACTCTGGTCAACTGATTTAGCCTCCTTAAAGATGTGTGTCAAAGTGAAACGCACTCAAAATAAGAAGTGTGTGTGTGTGTGTGCGCGCCCCCCCACAAATAAAGAGAAGTTGACTGGAAAAGGCAGTGGCGGCAGGGTTACATTACATCACAATCGTTCATGTATTTTCAGGGCTGGCGTGGGTAGATGGCTGTGGCTTTTTGGGGTTTTTTTGTGTTCTCTTGTAAACAACTCATCTAAGTTTTAAGTGAGAGACAAAAGGAAGGAGGGCAGAAGTGTGGCCTGTTTGTTTTGGTCTGAGATAAAGGTGCTCTAGTGTGACATCCAGTGGATCTTAATGTAATGTATATCATCTTGTAACTCTATCCTTTTTCCCTCATGTCCATGTGTTAACAAACTGCATAACCTCGTCATGTGGACTCTTTCTGTGCCTTGTACCAGCGTAAAAAGACCTTTCACTCATCTGTGGTTTCAGCATTGGAGGATAAAAATCCTTAGTCACAGCAGTTTAACATAGCTACTCTCGTTTCACACCACAACAGTAAAACGGGCACTCATGTTGTCCTGTCGTTGCAGGATGTCGAGGTGGTTTTCAGTAACATCCTAGACATCCACGAGTTGACTGTGAAGCTGCTCGGGTTGATTGAGGACGCTGTTGAGATGACTGCTGATGGCAGCCCTCATCCGTTGGTGGGCAGCTGCTTTGAAGATCTGGCGGAGGTATGAAGTCACTCTGATTTTCAAATCTTAAAACACACAAGTTCACAATGCAGCGCCAAATATTGTCTGAGCTTTTACTAGTATGGTTGGGAAATACACAATTTGCAATAAACTGCGTGTGCAATAAACTGTACAAAAAACAGTTTTGGTACTACTTTGTTTTTGTGTTGGGTTGTCATGTGGTTGTTAAAAAAATGTAATGCATGGCTTGAATTTATTGGATTTGTTGGAAATCCATTCATTCTAAACCAGCATGTCAGCACGAGTGCATCATTCTTGAAATTTCACCTTAATCCTTGTTTTAGGAAAATATAGAAACAAAAATAATTCTTAGTTTTTGAGAGTATTTCTCTGAAGGATAATTAACAGCAAACTAATCAAGTCAATCTAGGATTTACTGCAGAAAGAGAAAAAGTTTGTAATCAAATAAAGTTTCTTCATTTGATTGCTAAAAAAAATTGTCATTATTATCTAAGTCAGAATCATAGACCAACAAAATCTAACTAATAAGACAAAATTAGTTTTTATGCTTTATTCGATCACGTATTGGGAAAAGCTGAGCGAAAATCTGTGCTAACGACGTCTTGAAAAGCTGCTTTGGCCAGTGGTTATAAAGGTATTTCTCCATATGAATAAAGAAAACAAAGTTTGGTTACTGGCAAAAACTGCTTTCTCAAGAAAGCAACTTTCAAATCGGTTTCTTGAGAAAGAAACTTTTAAATTGTGTTTTTGAGAAAGCAACTTGAAAGTTGGTTTACCACAACACTTCTGGTACCCACAGTGTTATGACTTAAGAAAGGAAAAAAAAAAAAAAGACGCTGCACACTAACACAAAAACAACATCCAGCCATTGTAAAGCATGGTGGAGGTAGAATCAACATTCGGGCTTCTCTGTTACTTTAGGGCTTGTATATCTTGCAGTTGTTGTTGATCAGAATAATGGATTCAAAAGGATATGAGGAATTTCTAAGGAGGACATTAGGACAGCAGTTTAGGAGACTGTTAACGAAAACACACATAAAAATAAACAACAAAATGGGTGAAAAGAAGGTTAATTACTGAGGATCTTTCTAAGAACTAAGAACATTCCAATGAAACCCATCTGTTTGTGTAAAAACACTTATTACTGTAAGTCATTACTTGATTAACTACTTTTTGTAACTTGTGGTTATGATGGAGACGGCGCTGATGACTCAGATATGACACCGTCTTTATGTGATGTTTTCTTAAGACTTTTGTATTATTCTGCATGTGTGTGCAGGAGCAGGCCTTCGATCCCTACGAGACTTTGTCTCAAGACATCCTCGGCGGGGAATTTCATTCACATTTCAACAGCTTGATGGCACGACCAACAGTTGGCCTCTACTTCCAGGTAAGAGATTTCATAAGAGTTTGGAAAGGTGACGCTCGGGTCTCTACATTTGTTTGGTTTAAAAACATACTGTCATATTTACACAACCGCACATCCACAATTCAAAAGATGGGCCCATTGGACTGTTTCATGAAAATATTAGCTCATTTTGAATTTAATGGCAGCCACATGAATCAAAAGCTGGGACGGGTGTGAAAAAGGGACGGAAATGTAATCGGTGCTGAAAAGAAAACAGCTGAAATTACATTTCGCAACTGGCAACAAGTGAATAAAACGATGGGGTATTAAAAAATAAATCTGCATTGACAAATTGTGGAACAACTTCAGAACAATGTGCCTCACAATTTTAATTTTGAGAATAAGTTTCTTTTGGGGGAAAACTTGGATCCTGTCTCTTCCACACTAAAGCATTAGAGGAGCTTCTGACTTGACATCAGGGCTCAGTTCAAAAGGTGTCATCTCTGATAACATGTGGGGCGCATTAGTGACTGTGGATTCGGCAGTTGGCACATCTGGAAAGGGGGCATAAGCCCTAAAAAGTATATACAAGTTTTAGAGCAACGTATGCTATAGACATTGTCTTTTTCAGGGAAGACCTTTAATATTTCAGCAAGACGATGCTAAACCACATGCTAGATCTACTGTATTGGCATAGCTTCATAGAACAGTCCAGGTGCTGGAATCCTCTACAGGCAGGAATGCGACAACAAGTCAAGCAGCTGCTCTCCTCAGTGCCCAGATGTTTACAGACTGTTGTTAAAAGCAGAGGGGATGCTACACAGTGCTAAACATGTGTAAACATTTTTTTTTAATATTCTACTGTTGGTTTATGAGATTTGCAAATCATTGCATTCTTTTATTTGCCATTTACAAAACGTCCTAACTTTTTGGAACTTGGGTTACAGTGTGCATTTGAGTTTTATTTACTTTGACTTTGTATTATCATGCACTAGGTATGAGAATTAACGGTTACAGCTGTTATAACTGAGAATCAGTTCTTCTTTCTATCGGTGCCAAAAATAAACTTTACATACTGAAAAATGCTGTAAAATAAAAAAAGGAAAATCTGTATTTTTTTTTTATGTGAAGGTGCAAGTAGGTCATTTTGAGTTTATACCCAGCAAACATTGTTTCAGTATTTGTTCCTGTTCTGCTTTGAAGTCAACCTGCATACCGGGTGGAATTCCTCTTAATATCGCCGAGTGCATGTCATGACATATCCAGCGTCCTGTGTACAGTTTATTCGCTGCTGCTGCATTGTTTTATTTGGACATTCCTCACAAGAATAGCATTGAATTATGCTCAGTGGGGTGCAGTTTGGCAGCCTTTGAAGATTAAATATTTTCTGGTGTTTTCTCAGGCCAAAGCCCAGTGAGGTGGAGTGTTCACATGATGCAGCATCAGAGCTCCAGAGTCGCTGTAACACCACTTGCAGAATGAGACTGTTTTCTGTTCTTCTTTTTTAAGCTTTTCAAAACAAGTGTCTAATTTTGTTCAAGTCAAATTTCTGTTTGTTACGAATCATCTACCTTTAGGCCTCATTTGTATCTTGTTGGCGGTGAGGAAACCAAGTCTGGCTGAGTGAGTGCCCTGCAGCCTTGCCTGTACCTCATTTTGAGGCCTCGCTGTGTTTATTCGTGAACCGCTAGACTAACCCCAGTTAGAGTGCTGGCACAGTCTTCTGATTATTCACACCTAGTGTTTATTTCCATATACTCATTGTATGAGAGTGAGGGAAAGGGCACCAGAGTTAAAAATGCAGCTTTATTTGTGCACCATATTGATAACACTTTTTTTTTTTTTTTTTTAAACAAAGAACTGTTTTGTTTCACAAGCTAAAGCAGCAGCACATAACTAAAAATGGTGTCTTTGCTTGAGTGTGTATATATCGATTTATATATGTAAGAACGAATCAGTCAATTAATCAGTTCAGTCAACAGAAAATAGCAGTTAAGATTCATAATCTAAGGGGTTCAGTTTCAGCTTCTCCATTAGAAGGAAGTCTTCTGAAATAGTTCTCCAGGCTTCTTGAAGAAGCCCTTCTTTGGATGTTGGCTTTCAAGATGATCCCACACTGCTTCATTCAGTCCAGGCTCTGGGGTTGCAGTGATGGTGTGTTTGGGATCATTCGCATTGCTGAAAAACACAGATCACACTTTCTGGAAAGCATTGTGTGGTGTAGCAAAATCTGATGGTACGTTTCTCTGTCCTGCCCACCTCCATGTGTTTGTTACTCCATCATATTGCCACTTATTTTCAATCCAGTGGCCTCAGTAGAAGCCACCCTTCCTCTGAGACCATTTCTAATGAGGCTTCAGTGAACAGTAGATGAATCTCTCAGGTTCTTTATCAGGTCTTTTTTATTTTTTAATTAATTTTTTTTAAGGACATGACTTTCAGGTAGTGTTCATCTGCTGTAGATAGTGATGTTGACACCATGAGACTTCTTCTCTTGTCACCTTACTTGTCCAGTTTCTTCAAAATTTATAATGGCACAACTGTTAGAAACTGGAACAAATGATGTGTTTTTGTGATTGGCTCCTAGTAACAAATTACTTAAAGAATTCTCTGTGTATACACAACACTGTTTCATCCCTTGAGTTATGAGTTATCCCTTGAGTCTTTTTTGTGCTATTTGAATTATATCTCGGTGTTAATCAGCTTAACAAAAATAAAAATCCTCTTTAAAAAAAAGAAAAAGAAAAAAAAGTCAGGTACAAGGACTGGACTGAACGCAGGTGAAAAAGCAGCCAATGTCCAAAGAAAGACTTTAAAATCCTGGAGAACGATTCATAAAGACCACTTTGGAAGCAAAATATAAGGAAATGATGTATGGCTGTGCCTTTTCGTTAACCCAGCAGCTAAGACATTCAGCTCTTACTGCATCTGATGGAAAGATATCTTGCAAATCCATTTTGCTCGAGTGCACATTCAGAGACGTGTGTGCATGTGTACGTGTACATGTATACGTGTTGATCATCAGTTGTCCCAACGGGAGATGGTGTAATGGTGTTTCTCAACCAACCAGTGACTCATCTTCTTTCTACCTTCTTTATCCAGCACACTTATTATGTGGACACTTGTATCTAGAACACCTGGATGAAATGGCATACGTTCCAGTCAAACCTGTGGCAGTGGCCACATCGGTTCTCCTCTTCAGCTTTTGTCTCAAAGCATGTGCTTCATCTTTCTTTTTCCACCCTTCTTGACTTTCTGCCCCTCCTCTCTGTCAGACAGATGCGTCTGTCGAGCACTCAGCCCCTGCACTCTGCAGCGTCTGCTATTGTGGGTAAATTACATCGCCTTTTAAAAATAGAACAGCCAGCCACGCTCCAGGACTTTTTTTTTTTTCTCTCCTGGTGAAGAGGAGGGTCGGGGGCCAAAAGCACAATTTCATGTGGAAACTAAGTGCAGCTTAGTTTCCACATGAAAATGATGCATATCCCTTTAGAGATGTACGATAAGTTTAAATTATGATTAGAAATGGAAAGCCAGTTTTGTTTTCTTTAAAGACTCTTAAGATCACTAGTCTCACCAAGTTGTCGAATCTTCGCTGAAAGCATCTAGATCAGGGCTAGCATACTATTTATCTGTGAGGCTTCTGTTGTGTATGAAAATTCTTGTTTCACACTGGGTTTGTGATACCTGCATAGCTGCATTGCTTCAGTGGAAAGCAGGATCCTGTGGCATGTAAACACCTTTTCCAGATTTCTGATGACATCAGATTTACAGAATAAGTTACAAAATAGTCAGTAAATCATAAAGTCCATTTCTCTCTATTGTTTTTTTCTTTTATATTTGTGTGATTGCACCCACTCTGGACAGAAGTAAGTCGACTACATGCTCATGAATTGGGTGACAAACATGAATATACATACATGGATTCCTTAGGTTCCCTGTAAGCGTTATATCTTAAAACTATGATAAGTCTCAAAACGGTGACAAAAAGCACGTATACACTTTGTGAATCTGCAGGATGCTGACATATCAATAACATGATCTAAACTTGGATCATTGTTCCCTTGCTGTCCATCTGGGTGCATCAGGCAGCTGATGCCTTTCTCTAATGCACGCGATCCCCCTCCTCCCCCTCCCCCCAGACTTCTTCCCTGCATGCAGAGACTGTGGTCGCTGCAGAGGAGTCTGAGTACGAGCGTATTGATTCTGATTCGGCTATCTGGGGAACAGGAGCTTTAAAAGGATACTGTGACACCCCTCCCTCCCTTTCTGGTTACCTCTGCCTTACTTGATCAACTGCTTCTCGCTCCCCCTGGTCCCCCCTGTACCCTCTCATCTGGGCTGATTTCACATTAACAGACTGGGATGTAGCCATTTTATCTGTCTTTGCTGACCGACTGTGCGTTTTGTACAATATTTTTAGTCAGGGCCGACATTTTAGTCATTTTTTTATGATCAATTTTTGTCATTCATTTATCGTTTGAGTTGAATACATGACTACAACCATACACTTGTATACTGGCTTATCCTGGAGGCACGAAAGGCGAGCTTTAGACAGGTCTAAACACATCCAGCAACAACTTATTCAGTGGTTTAGCTAACTGCAATATAAACTCTTAACTTTCAGTTTCACTTTAAAATAACTTCTCTGTGACTTACATATAAATAAATGCATATTGCATTTCTAAATGTTGTTGTTTTTTTTCCTGGATTTGAAAATGTTTTTGTTTTGAAACAGATTTACTGGGTTAAATGCTGTTTGGGGGGGAAAAAAAGACTTTTTATATTCAAGTGGAAAATTTGCTGTTATGTTGGTTGGTCAAATCGGTTCATAGTGTTCTTATTATTCATTTTTCTCTTTCTGTTTCTGCAGTCAGTTACAGAAGGCTTTAAAGAAGCTGTGCAATATATCCTTCCCCAGCTGATGATGGTCCCAGTGTACCACTGTATGCACTACTTTGAGCTACTGCAGGTTTGTCCTAATGTTTACTTTTTTTTCTTTTTTTCTTTTTTTTTTCAAATTGACTGCCCATCACAACCCTGATTTATTGTTAATGATGCACACAATGGCTGGATGTTGGGGTTTACAAATATGTGACCACTGACCACATGATATTATCATGTTTACTTTTTTTTTTTTTTTTAATCGTCGTCACCATAGGCTTTCTGTAAATCATCCTCTCATTGACTGAGAACATTCCCAATATTGATTGATTATCATATTTCTGCAGTATGTTATAAAAACCCCAAATAAAACCTTTATTTAAAGTACACTTGAATTTTTTCTATGGAAGCAAGCGAGAATCCTGTGACAGCCTGATACCTGAACTCACATAGTGATGAATTTGAAGACAGGCATACAAGTCTTTCTGAGGAAGGCCAAAGGTATTTTGAAGTTGGGCAAACATCTTAAGCATGTAGTTTTTATCAAACAGGCCTGCTATTATTATTTTGATACCTCTTCTGTGCCAGGATCCAAATACAACCAAATTCATGGCAGGGAGAAAATCTCTATTGTTGAAAAACAGTGTAATGTAGGTAAATGAATCCTTCCTCAAATACAGTTGTTTATATCTCGCCAGCTTTTCATTGTATTTTGAAGAATTGGATTGTCTTTTGTTTTTGTGAGAGATTTATTTTTGCATGTCTCCTACTAAATCAAAGGGATTACATCCCAATTTTGCAAAATGACTTCCATTACCTTTAAGAAAATAGTAAAGCCTCTTCATCTTTATTAGACTTATTCTACCCATCCATGAAATTGGCGGATTCATCCATCTTGCAAGGTCTTTATTCATTTCTTTTTGTATTGTGGTCAAATTGTGTCTCAAGAGGTACCTACATTAGGCTTTATATCAATCCCTAGATATAAAAATCCCAAGTCAGACCAGGAGAAAGGGGAAATGGATGGATATGAAGTTTTGCTATCAAAACCAACTGGCATTGCTCTTGCTTTATCAAAATTAATATTATAGCCAGGGAGAGATCCCAAATTTTGAATCACTGACATCAACATGGGAGTAGATTTTTTTTTTTTCCAATTTTGAGATGAAGAGAAGCACATCATCAGCTTGCAAAACTATTGTAGGGAACTGAATCTATTTAAAGTCCTTTTATACTATGATACGGTCTCCTTGTCAGTCACATCTCTCCAGTGCATATTTTGAAGAGCTAGAGCCATTAAAAAGGACACAGGCGCTAGGTAAAAGATGGATAAGTTTGACAAAATTACAAAGCCTTCTTCAAGTCCAAACTTTCGTAAGACCTCAAATAAATAAAGACACTCTACTCAAAAGCCTACTCTGCATTCACGGAAATAATACGCCCCTGCAGCTTATTAACTATAGAATACTGCATAATATGAAGTAATTTTAATGTTTCTAAGTGGTGTTTTGTTTGCATTTTTGACACGTGACAACCATGACAACAGTGTAGGGTTTGGTGAATAAAGCCTCGGTCATGGGCATATGGGGAAAAAAGATTAGTTTCCTGAAAGTTTGGCGAGTGGTTGCTGGAGGTTAATGGCAGTCACTAGGAAATCGATTGCTAAAGACTCAGTCGCATTAACCTAGAGGCTGCTGGTCCCTTGGCAACCACCAGTCACTTTGGAAAAAATAGTATTCCCCATTCAGCTGGCAAAAGCCTTGTTGCTTTGGTCACAATCAGCTCTAGTTGCCTGCAAACACTCGTCCGCCCCTCTTCGAGTGGTAGTGAAATGGTAATAAGTGTGACACAAACCACAAATTCAGACCTTTTTGCTTTAAATGAATTTTTTTTTCAGTTCAGTTTTATTTAAATAGCACAAAATCGGAACAACAGCTGCCTCACAGTGCTTTTATTGTAAAGTAAAGACCATACAATAATACAAAGAAAACGCCAACCATCAAACGGCTCTCTGATCAAACACTTGGCGACAGTGGGAAGGAAAAACCTCCTTTTCATATTAAGAAACCTCTGGCAGAACCAGGCTCAGGGCAGGGTAGCCATTTGCCGCCACCTGTTGGCGTGATGGAAGGAAAAGGCAACAAAAGACACACTTATCACATCCAACATGGTGCATAACTTTTGAGCTATGTGCACATGGTGTCACGAGAGAAAGCTCTCTGTCCTGTGGCACCATCATCATGCCAGAGTGATGTAATAAGTGAGCCTGATGCTCCAGGAACACACAGCCATTAGATTGAGATTGCCCAACAATTAATGTAAGATGTAACAAATCAAATACTATTTTAATTGCGTTTAACACAGGCTTTCTGTAGGCCTTTAAAATAATGTAATCAACTCCATTAAGTGTCCCAGTAAGCCATTCATACATCATATGAACAAGCCTTTGGTGCCATTATCAGCTACACCTGCACTTTGCCTTTTTAAAGCAGAAGACGTTGATATTATGCAATTGTGAATATTTCTGATGCGTTTTACAGCAACTCCAAGAGCGCAGTCAAGACTTAGACGACAGAGAATGTCTGAAACAGGCACTTACAGCTCTGCTTAACCTTCAATCTAGCATGGAGCGAATTTATGCCAAACACCAGCCTCGACGTAAACCTGGGTACGTCTCCTTACTATTAATAAGCAATAAAGACTTATGTTTGTCTACTTATATTTCAGTGGTTTAGCATTTAAAAACTTGTGCACTGGGCTTTGGGGTTTTCTGACCAAACTTTATTCCTCCCTCACAGAGAGCCAATGTATCGTCTGTATAGCAGGCAGATTCGTAGCAAACAGCTAGCCATCAAACGCATGAACGAGATACAGAAAAGCATCGACGGCTGGGAGGGGAAAGACATCGGTCAGTGCTGCAGCGAGTTCATCTTGGAGGGCCCGCTTATACGTGCAGGTGCTAAACACGAGAGACACAACTTCCTTTTTGATGGCCTGATGATCAGCTGTAAGGCCAATCAGAGTTCACGGCTCCCGGGAGCGGGTAGCGGGGCGGAGTTCCGTCTGAAAGAGAAGTTTGTTCTGAGGAAGGTCAGCATTACGGACCGCGAGGACTCGCCAGAGCTGCGGAACGCCTTTGAACTGGTAGCCAAAGATGATACCCGTGCCGTTTTCTGTGCTCGGACAGCAGAGGAGAAGGAAGCGTGGATGGCAGCGCTGGTGACTCTGCAATACCGGTCTACTTTAGATCGCATGTTGGACACGGAGCTGCAGCAAGAGGAGCAGGCACAGCCTCTAAGACTGCCCTCTCCAGAGGTGTACCGTTTTGCAGTGCAGGACTCTGAGGAGAATATAGTGTTTGAGGACAAAGTGCAGAGCAAAACAGGAATCCCCATCATTAAAGCCGGCACAGTGGACAAGCTCATAGAGAGGCTCACATACCATATGTATGCTGGTAAGCTGCTGCATAAGCTTTGCTAGTGGCAATGAATATTTTAATTTCCTTTATGTTTATCATCTGTTTGATCTTTTTCTAGATCCCAATTTTGTTCGCACATTTCTTACCACATACCGATCATTCTGCAAGCCGCACGAGTTTCTCACCCTGCTGATAGACAGGTTCAGTCTTTTCTGTGACTACAGTAATTCTTTTGCTATAATTCGTGATATTTGCACAACTGTAACTGACGTCAGGGTACACCTGATCATTTCTTTTCTCAGGCTTACGATTCCAGATCCAGAACCAACAGACGAAGACAGACAGATACTGATGACCAGTGATCATCCGATGGTAGCCCAGCTCCAAAGGTTCCGAAAGGAATACGTGCAGCCGGTCCAACTCAGGTGAAAAATTTGCTCATGTGCGAGTTAATTGTGTATCTGAGTGAAAGTAGAAACACAGGAACACTGGTATTGTCGTCACCCCGCCGGGCACGTGGGAGGGCAGGCGATGTGGACGCCTGAGTTTGTGAATGCGATAACTCGAGAACAAGGCGACATAGGAGCTTCAAATTGATCCCATAAGGGTATCTGCTAAAAATCTCAGATGAGTTTGAAGCTCAGTGACCTCAACCTCAAGGACGAGGTCAAAGGTCAAGTTTTCTGAAAATCTTGTGAATGCCATGACACACGAAGGAAGTCATCTACGACTTTCAAATTGACACCCTAGGTCTATCTCCTAAAAATCTCGGATGGTTTTTAATGTCAGTGGCCTCGATCTAAAGGTCAAAGGTCAGAAGTCAAATGTTTTTTGAAAATCTTGTGAATGCAGTCAAGGTTTGGCAATGGCAAGGGACATCGTAAAATGAACTTCATGTTTGGGTCATTTTAAATTCAAGTGCTATGTGTTTTACTAAGCTCCAAAAAACAACTTTCAGTTTAATACACAGCTGAACAACCTGCATTTTTAGATAAACATCACTCAAATTTGTAGAAAGCTTATTCTACTTTTTATTTAAGTGCTTTCTTGTGTCTGCCCCCCTGTTAAGGCAAAAATGTTCTCACCGTATCACAGAATTACTTTTGTATTTGACTGTGTATCCTTATAAGGAGCAGCAGACTCTGATCTAATCTTGTAAGTCCCCTTTTTAAAAAAGTGGGAGCTCCTTAGTGTCAGACATGCTCCTGTAAATTCTGTGAATGTTCGTCACAGAAACGATGACAAAACGAGTGGATCTTGTAAACTAGATAAAGTCCTGTACTGCTATTATATGACACTCTGAGAAAGAGTTTAAAATCTTTGAAGTGTCTGTCTTAAACAAAGCCTTCAGGATGTTTTAGAGTGTACATGCAGGACAAAAGTATGTGTGGTCTGTTGTTCAGTAAGCACTTAAATGTGGTCAGACTGTGTATTTTAACACTGGCACTTCAGAAGGTGTCCCTCTTTCGACATTTGCTTTTCCCTTTTAAAGCATGTCTCTGTGAACTACTTGGTAATCTTATGTATTTCTTTGACATACCAAATATAATTGTTAATGTCAACAAACTGTAGAAATATCTTCCCTTGTAGATGTACTTTGCAAACAGTATGCATTGTGTCGTAATAAACCTGTGAAGCTCTAATAATAAATTAACTCAACTACCTTTTTCACCTCGCAGGGTTCTCAATGTTTTCCGTCAGTGGGTTGAACATCATTTCTACGACTTTGAGAACGACGCAGAGCTTAGAAGTCGATTAGAAGAATACTTCACCACCAAAATTCAACTGCGAGGTCAGTCACAAACACAAACGGCTGCTTCCACAAATATGTGACACAGCATGGGAAAAGCTGTCCTACAGCTTAACTTTGCAATATTTCCAGCGTTTATCTATCAAAGCTACGTCCAAAAGGGTGTTTATTGAGCAGCTTCTGATGCGTGAATTGCAAATAAACAGCAAGCAATGTTATTTGATCTAAATCCCCGTCCTGTGCCATATATTGGTACGTCAAAATCCTACGGCGACCATATACAACAAGGTTCGATATCATGTCCTGGGTTCGATTGCAACCCATGACTCTTCCCCTGCTCTCTTTACCCTTTTTGCTGTCAGAAAAATCTTCACTGTCCAATCAAATAAAGGCAAAAATACCCCAAAAAATAATGTTTAAAAAAGGTATATTTTGGTAAAATCTCACTTTGACTCTGATATTCTGAAACTACGTCCCCTTGTTAAATTATCTCGTCACTTCTTGCATTTTTAGTTATTTTTTTGTGTCTATAAAAATATTAACATATATCTATATGCAGGAAAAGAAACTAGGGTTCAGACACTATATTGCAGCTATAAATAATTTGACTCTACTGGATCATTGCTGCAAATTGCTGCCTTTTCTGACTTTCTTTTCCTGTCTTCTGACTTAAATATAGTCTTTTTGTTTGCCTTAAAAAGACCACATCACTAATGTGTACAGATTTGTCCAACTACTGTCTGTTTGGATCTGAGCAAAGCCTCAGTGGGCTTCTTGATGTAGTCTCTAGTGTAGTTTTACCTGTGAAACATGAGTACAGTGACACCCCAGTGGTTAATGGATGATTTTTTTTTAAATGTATTTATTTATTTTTTTCAGGCAAGTCCATGAGGAAATGGGTGGAGTCCATCAATAAGATCATCAGGAGAAAGATGCAGCCTCAGACAAACGGCGTCAGTCCCAGCATCACATTTGAGAGCTCGCCTCCTCCCATCGAGTGGCACATCTGCAGAAGCGGCCAACTGGAGTTGTTTGACCTCATGACCCTTCACCCCATAGAGATTGCACGTCAGCTGACACTGATCGAGTCTGAGCTGTACAGGTCAGTCATTCATAGGAATAGAAGTGGAAGGTTGAAGTCAGAAAATACGTGTAGCAATCGGCTTCTTTACATAAAGAAATAAAATTCTGCTTCCACAGAGCTGTTCGGCCCTCCGAGCTGGTCGGCAGCGTCTGGACCAAAGAGGACAAAGAGAAGCACTCTCCAAACTTGCTCCGCATGATTCGCCACACTACCAACCTTACTCTGTGGTTCGAGAAGTGAGTCACTTTGCTTATAAGAAAATCCACCATTAATTTTTCAGGTCCCGTTTCCTCTAACGATGTTTCGTGGATGTGTTTGCATGTTTCAGGTGTATTGTGGAGACAATGAACCTGGAAGAGAGGGTGGCGGTGTTCACACGGGTCATAGAGATTCTGCAGGTTTTCCAGGAGCTCAATAACTTCAACGGTGTGCTGGAGGTGCTCAGTGCCATCAACTCTGTTGCAGTCTACAGACTTGATCACACCTATGAGGTGAGCGAGATATGAGGAGAAAAACGGGACTACACAAGTTAAAGCATTTGCTTCAGAGGAGCCAGACTTTTTCCTTTTTTTAGTGGTCTTAAGTGAAAATGAGTGAGCGTTCAAGGGATGAACCAGTGCTGTGTCAGCACATTGTGGACAACTTAGCATAAAAATTCTAAAGATTACAAAGTTTGACAAGGATAAAATAGTATTTTTGCACCAACAAAATGATTTCCAAACAGATATTGGCCAATATCTCAGCATATCTTGGCATCTCAGTACTGTGTACTTCCAAAAAACAAAATGTCTAGGGAACTGAACAAGTGGAGGAAGAGAGAAGAAAAGCATCTGCTGCTGATAATGATGATGTATGCTAAATTACACCAGAACTGGACTGAGAATCAGTAGCAACTTGTTTGGTTGAAATCAGAGGTCAAGAAAGTAACAACAGTGTCTGCAGCCAGCCTTTAAAACACAGTGGAGGAGAACTTGACTAAGAAATATTGATGTTCTAGCTCGTTAAAATTGTACCAACTCAATATTTGCCTTTATACATAGTCTTTCCAGGTGTTCGCATGTGTTTCAATAAATCCCTTTGCCTTTTTTTCTAATAGCAAAGTAGGAAAAACAAAAATGAGGGAGGGCTCAAGGCCTTTGCACATTCTGTGTTTGTGTGTCTACATGCAATGTTTGGCATTGATTTTGAAACTGGCATTTACGCTGTAAGGCTGAAGTGGTGACCACAGTCTGAGTTCGTCTCCCTCACCTCTGCAGGCAGTACCAGAGAGGAAAAGGAAAATCCTGGAAGAGGCTGCAGAACTGAGCAAGGACCATTTTAAGAAATACTTGGCTAAACTCAAGTCGATAAACCCACCCTGTGTGCCTTTCTTTGGTAAGTCTTCTACAGTCTTCTGACTGTGCTAGTGAAGGATGGCAGGACAAAAAAATGTTGATTTAAAGTAGTTGTGTCTGGATCCTGGCTGTGCTGTGAGTCACCATTATTTATCAGAAAACAATTCAATCTTTTATTTGTCCTGGGAGTTGTTTTTATAATAGTAAATTGACTTAACAAGTGAGAAAGTACTGAACAAATGAGCACTTCAATCTCTACTCACGTTTTTTGTTTTGTTTTTTTGGTCCTCAGGTATCTATTTAACCAACATACTGAAGACGGAGGAAGGCAACCCAGACTTCCTGAAACGCCACGGGAAGGATCTGATCAACTTCAGCAAGAGGAGGAAAGTGGCGGAAATCACAGGAGAGATCCAGCAGTATCAGAACCAGCCCTACTGTCTGAAAGTGGAGCCCGAGATGAGGGTGAGCGCTCGCCTTTCCAGAATTGTCTTTGAGCTTGTCTTGACTGTGCCCAGTACCCGAGTTCTGACTATTGTTTGTGTTGCACAGAAATTTTTTGAGAACCTGAACCCGATGGGTAACCTGAGCGAGAAGGAGTTTACTGACTACCTGTTCATAAAGTCTCTGGAAATAGAGCCTCGGAATTGCAGGCAGCCTCCTCGATTTGTGAGTATTTATAATTTAGTGAAGTTTTTACTGTTCTTATACAAGTTCCAGTTCAGTTGCAGATTGGAAAGGGCAGTTTGGATTATTTAAATTGGAACTGAATAAGTTTAATACATTTCTCAGGATGGGATTGATCAATCTCTTGATTCTCCTCTCTCATTGCAGCCCAGGAAGACTGTGTACAGTCTGAAATCCCCGGGTATCCGCCCCGTGCGAACGTCTACCTCTGGCACCCTAAAGGGCCACCCTGTCCCCCTGGAGAGGGACCCCCCACATAAGATCACCTTCCGGAGTATCAATGAGAACGATTCGGAGTCGCTGGTTTCGGTGCCCACCTCTCCGAACACGCCCACTCCCCCACAGTCGGCCACTCCTGACTTTAGCTCAGTTTTCACAGAGCACGACCAGCTCAGCAACTCCTACGGTGGTGAGTGAAGCCGATGCTTGATCCACGGTTTACAAAGAAAAGCTCGCAGCTAGTCCAAGTATTGCAGATCCAAGTTACGTTCTTTACTATGTCCCTACATTCTCCGATAGTAGAATTTAGGTTTCAGGTTAATAAATGTTTCTATATCCTTCTGCCACATGTGACCTTAATCTTCTGTGTTTGAATTTCACAGGTAGTAGCAACTCCATATTTGCTCCAGTTCTCCTGTTTACTGGAAGTGAGTGTGAAGTTTTATTTTGATTGCTCCCGATTGTAGTTCTGCATAATTCTGCCAATATTAAAGTAGTCGAGCATGTCAACTTTTTCATCTGTTTTAATCCGTGTTTTCTGTTTTCCTCAGAGTTACAGTCTGCGTCTTGTGGTAGCCTCCACCACCTCGGAGAGGAGCTAAAGCCACCACCTCTGCCGCCTCGAAGGAAAGACACCATGTCGGACACTAAAGTAAGAGCAGTGCGCCGTTTCTGCATCATTATGAGTTTTGCAAAGACTTACCTCAGTTCTCTGAAGTAAAGATGATTTAAAGTTGAAGACTTGGAGTCATTTTAAGAGTTTGTTTTGGCATTTAAGATGTACCGTATCACAATATGAAAAATAAAAGGTTAAAATCCGACTAGTGGGGTTGGGTTAATTGGAGATTCTAAATTGCCCTTAGGTGTAAATGCGAGTGTGAACGGTTCTGTCTCTATATGTTAGCCTTGTGACAGACTGGTGACCTGTGCAGGGTGTACCCTGCCTCTTGCTCTATTGTAGCTGGGATAGGCTCCACCCCCTGCACCCTGATAGGAAAAAGCAGAAAAGAATGGATGGATGAAAAGGTTAAAATGTCTCTTAGGCCTCAGTCACACAGCCCATCTGACAACTACCAGCTTCTATGGTAAATACAGTATTCAAAAGTATTCATTCACCCACCTGATTTCAGGTGAACCAATCACTTTAATGGCCACGGGTGTATAAAATTGAGCACCTAGGCATGCTTCTACAAACATTTGTGAATGGGTGGATTAAGAATAAAATGGATTGCACTAAATACTTTAGCAGTGCTTTTCCTTCCCAATTTGAGCTCATTCCTTGCTACAAACTCATCACCCATATATTTAAAGCCAAGCACTGTTTTTGACTTCACATTCACACGCTCGCACTCTGATTGATGCGTCGGGGGCAACTCGACGGTAAAGTCCGTCACAAAGGGGTATATGCTGCTACACCGAAAACCTAACTGCTGTCGCTTTTGTTTGTAATCAGACTGCTGCAGTCATCTGTAGTTTGCACTAGTAAAATACCCACCAAGTGGTTGATGCTGGGAAGAGAGTAAAAGTTGCACTTTTTAAAATGTGTTGGTGTCAGAACAGCTTTTACTTTGAAGGAGACTGTTTGGAGAGTAAAACGATGCGTATTCGCGCACAACTCAGCATCTTCCACGCAAACCATGGGCAAGTACGGCAATCCGTTAGGCAATGCCAAGGTTTTTGGTCCGGCACCCTCTATGATCAGCTTCACCCCACAACCACTTGCAGCTGGTGGTTACCAGATGGATGCTAACCGGCTCTGAGGCCTCAGGGAAAGAATTGTAATGCTTACATTTTAAATTAACTGAGCTGGAAAAAACAAATCCAGATTTTTACAAGCTTTTTCCACATAGTAACTTATAAAAAGCAAAGAAAATGTCCAGAACTTTGTAAGAAAATAACTTCACATGGCATGAATGCTTTCTGATATCTCAAATCTCTCAGCTCTCTCTGAAGCAGAATCAGTGATGTGCAATAAACAGGGCAGCATGTGTAGTAAGTCTGACACACCTCTTATGTGTTTATGTCTCAGCTGAGCTCCAGGTCCGACAGCCCTCCTGCCATCCCTCCCCGGGTGCCGCCTCCTCTGCACAGGAACCAGCCTCGACCCCCAGTCTACAACGGCCCTCCCACCGATGGCCCCTTGCCCAGCCCTCCACCTCCACCACCACCCCGCGACCCCATCCCAGACACGCCTCCCCCGGTGCCCCAGCGACCCCCGGAGATCTTCATCAACTACCCTGTCAACCAGCCTTCGCCCGTGGGCCGATATACCTGGGATTACAGCAGCTCGCCCAGTTCCCCAAACACGCCACCCAGCACACCGTCCCCTCGCATTACCAGGCGGGGCTGCTCTCTCAGCGCCAGCCAGAATAGCCTCTGCCCTCTCTCTATTCCCACCTCTGCTCCACCCGTCCCCCCTCGCTACAACTCTAGCCCACACCTCCCTAAACTCCCACCAAAGACATACAAAA
Organism: Pelmatolapia mariae; assembly: GCF_036321145.2. NCBI lineage: Eukaryota > Metazoa > Chordata > Actinopteri > Cichliformes > Cichlidae > Pelmatolapia > Pelmatolapia mariae. The sequence goes on from NC_086241.1 coordinate 60,099,834, forward strand.
GGGAGCCGCTACAGGCGCCAGTACAAAGCCTCTCGCTGGTGGAGAACACCGACAGCAGCCACTGAGCCAACTTTTCCTTCACCACCACCGAAAGGCAAACTTCAAACTTGCTCCTTCAAACTACAACACAGATGACTCAAAGCTACTGATCTGAAAGAAAAACACTGCTCAACATACGAACTCCACCAACCCCCGCTGTGCCTCTCAGGGGGATCGGTAGCTCCACCTCCATCGTTAAAACCCGCCGTGCCAATGAGAAACCCACACCGGTGTGCCAGCTATTAAACACCAAGGAGTGTTTGTCGGCTTGGAGCGTTACCTCCTGCTCCTGATGATAAAAGTTCTCATGTCTCACACACTTCGCTTACCCCACAGCCCCACACCTCCGTCACCAGTCGGGATGGCGGAGAGGAGGGGAGAATGTGGGGACCTTGGATTTTGTAGCTTCAACTATCGTGCTTTTGTTTCTTTTGGGCATTGACGTGATTTGGAGTCTTGCAGCTCACAGATGTAGCTCACTCACAGTGGCTGTAAGCAGCAGATGTTTTCATTGATTTGTTTTTCCTAACTGAAAGCAAACAGTTGCCAAAGTCTTATTTTTATGCAGGGGGATAAGGGATTTTTTTTTTTTTTTTTTTTAAATAAATGTGACATTAGCAGAAACATCAAGGAGGTGACACTGAATCCCCTTCCCCCCTCACACCTTGTATCTCAGCTGAACACTGTGACTGTAAGAACATGAGTCAAACTTTTTTTTTCTTTTTGAAGACGGGCCTCTCCACAGCCACAAAACGTTGCCTTTAAAAATAAATCCAACAGCGTTGACCTCTGACCCCAGGCTCCAGTTCTCTCAGCGCAGTCTTGAAAACGAGAGCTGAGAACACTCCATTTGCACATCAGTTTTGGTCAAAGTCAGCAGGTTTTGATTGGACTTACTAAATAAATAAAACATCCGTCTGCGCTGCACGACGGAGGGAAGTCTGCCACGATATCAAACAGCACCTCCAGGTCGAAGTCGAGGACTCCGACATGTCCTCCTGCTCTTCAAAAGCCGATGTCTTAACCGAACCCCTTAAGGATGTGCGCTGCTGTCTGACACTGTGCTCCTCTCCAGAAGCCACCCTCATGGCCAACTCTTCTTCTTTGGTATTAAAACTTAGCACTGGAAGCACGCATCCTCCCACCAAAGCTGGGTCTGCCCACGAGCCGCCGGTGGCTGCTCCAAAGACCTAAAAACAACCACCAATCCATGAAAAAGGAACTTTTTAACCCAGCTTCTTCTTCTTTCTCTTTTTTTTTCTTTAATTTGCTTGAAACATTTTGTTTCCCTTTGAAAGACTGAAATAATCCTCGCATCATGCTCAAAATGTGCCTTTTATTTTGTTTTCTACTTCACGGAAATAAGTAAACGGTGTCTAAAATGCTAAAAAAATAAAAATAAAGTTGCCTATGTAATGTTTAGAACAAAGCTATACACTATGAAATTGTACATGTTTGTGGATACTGTGTGTATATATAACATGTATACACTAACTAAATAATTTGTATAAAGTGACAAGTTTTTTTTTCTGTTGTATTGTACGCTCATCCACATCTGTTCAGTCAAATATTGCCTAATAATCCACTGCTGCCACAGTCGGATAAAAAAAAGAAAAAACAAAGACGCAGGTCAACGTCACTAACTTACTCACAGACAATCTCCAGTTTATTAACTAAGGAAAGCCATTATTTCTTCCCCGCCCCTTAGATATTTCAAAGCAATGAAATTACAGTTCAGTATGCCAAGCACTTAACGCGACCTTCACTTTGTACATCCTACTAATTGCCTTTTTTTTTTTTTTCCCCCTCCAAGACTTTTTAATGGTTACATTCATTAAACAGAGGTTGGAATTGTTTTAAAGTTCCAGTTGAATACATGCAGACATAAATTCAACTGCAAGTATTGGAGCATAGTGAATAATTAGAATTTATTTTTTTTCCTCTTTTTCTTGTTTTTTCTCCTGAGAAACACACTTTGTGCACTTTAGGCTGTACTGTTGAAGAGCCACAGTTGCTATAGGTCATGTTTGTAAACACAGTGGTCCTATGCAACTGTTAAACCTGCTTTCTACGTGGATCAGGGCAGAACAAACACACGTCTACCGCCTCGCTTTTATCCCCCGTGCTGGGTCTGACATGTTCGACCGCCGTGAGCAGAATTGCTTAAAAAAACCAAACTCACTCGTGCCCTTTTATCTCTTTGCTTTTGCGCTGAAAGTACAGAGCCCCTCTATTCCTCGTGCTCGACGGCAGTGGATAATTCAGTTTTTGATCCATCTAGGGATGAAAGGCGTGCATAGGAGGATTTCTATAAAGAGTAGAAGTGACTGCACTTGACTGTTTTTGCCCATGTTTTTGTCCCAAGTTTCCCATATCAGGATTGTTGGGGTTCATTTCAGAAGATTTTTTTTCCTTTTTAAACCCTCAACAGAACCTTTTTGGTGGCAGTGTAACAGCTTGATCCAGCATTTGGTTTATTTGATGGTATGTGGCCTTTTAACTGCTTTGTATTAATGGTCTTGATGAGATTAATAAATCACCCAGTCTTATTTTGTACTGAACTACTCCTTTCTCTTCATTTTGTTCCCTTATATGTAGATAGTGGAAATGAGGCAAATTGTTATTCTGAGCGGGGCACTCTGAAACTGCATCTGTGAGCAGACCGGCAGCAGAGACCCCATCCAAAGATCAATACGTCACATCAGCGATAGAGAAGCTGCTCCATCACTGAGTTGCCCAACTAGTGCAGTGCCCATTCAGAGAGTGTAACTCATGATTTTTCTGTAGTTGGAATTCACATCACATGCGGGTCAAGTTAAGAGGATACACTCACTGGCCACTTTATTAGTTACACCTTGTAGGGCTGCAGCTATTGATTATTTCAGTAATCAAGTAACTGGATAAGAAATACTTTGGTCTTATTAGTGAGCAATGATAACTATTGAAGGGAAAAACAACATTAAAACTTTAAAAACATCGCTTTCCATTTTTAAGTCCATGCAACATCTGTCCAGGAAAAATCCTAAATGATTCCTTTGATCGTGTACATGCCATATTGAAGTTACATTTTTTAAAATAAAACATCTTAAATGCAAAAATGTATAATCTCACCGGCCCTCGAGGAGTTCGACACCTGTGATTTAACCAGTGTAGCATGAGACAGAATCATGGGTGGAACAGTGGTTAGTACTGTTGCCTCATAGCAAGAAGGTCCTGAGTTCAATTCCACCATCGGGCCGTGGTCTTCCTGTGTGGAGTTTGCATGTTCTCCCCGTGTTTGTGGGTTCTCTCCCAAAGACATGCAGTTAGTGGGGATAGGTTAGCTGGAAACTCTAAACTGGAAATTCATAGGTGTGAGTGCATATGGTTGTTTGTGTCTATATGTTGCCCTGTGACAGACTGGTGACCTGTCCGGGGTGTACCTTGCCTTTTGCCCTAAGACAGCTGGGATGGGCTCCAGCCCCCCTGAAGAGGATGGATGAGACAGTTAAAAGTTTATCTTTTAATAGAACTTACAACAGTATGTACTGTGCACAAAAATAAATGGCTTTCATATTTTATGAGTTTATAACCTTTATTTTTTTTACAATATTAAAAGCAAGAAAATATATATACTCTTCTGTGTTGAATTGAATGTCCTGTGAGCAGTGCCTGCATCTGTTCACTCGATTTTTGTTTTACCGTTCCAGTTTTCTAAAGTTCAACAGGAAAGGTGGCTGGTCTCAGGTCAGTAAATGTCTCTTAAAGATGTGATTGTAAGGGACGCAGTAAGTTCTGCGACGCTGGTAGGACGCCACGCGTTAAAGTCAACTGTCCTGTTTCTGGAAACCATCAGGAAGCCGTTGGAGCTGAAACGTCCAGGGATGTTTCCCACGTCGAGCCAGACAAAAGGAGCCACGGAGTCAGAGTGGAGGGTCACTGAGAAGCATGTCTTATTTTTTTCCACCTTCGCCTGTGTGGAAGGACGCATCAGTCTTTAGGGACTTATGGAATAACTTAACTGAAATAATAAAATGAAAAAAAAAACGTGTGTGTGTGTGTGTGTGTGTGTGTGTGTGTGTGTGTGTGTGTGTGTGTGTGTGTGTGTGTGTGTGTGTGTGTGTGTGTGTGTGTGTGTGTGTGTGTGTGTGTGTGTGTGTGTGTGTATATATCTAAATCTATATATATCTATATGTATATAGCTGGATAGCGTAGTGGTTAGACTACACACCTGGAGCAGAGGATCGCATGTTCGATTCCCGCCTGGGGTGTCTGTATCCAGTAAGGGCCCTTACAGCTAGAGATTGACGAGGTACAACATAAATGCTACGGCAAGGAGGAGTCAGGACGCCAGGACAGGGGGGAGATATCATTACCCCCACCCGAGATTAGGTACCAAGCCCCAAGTGTGATAGGAGAAGGATCGTGAGAGGAACTGACCTGAAAGATAGGAGTGCCAGAAGGTCTCTAGACCATCTCTAGGCTTTTGTGAGGCTAAGCTCAACTACAGACCAATAACTTGATTGATTGAGAACTAGAACTATAGATTGGATCCTAGAACTATACAAGATCATCACAAACTCAAACCAACTACAAGTCACCATCAAGTACGGGATCTACCAAACCTGCCTCGAGAGGGAATCCCCAGTGAGAGGGGATTGCCTGTACATGGATGACATCAAGCTGTATGCCAGAATATACAGTAACGACATTCGGACTGGAGAAAAGTAGCCACAAGACAAGAAAGCTCCTGCATGGAAGGTTTCACCCGGGGGCTGTACGCAACGAAGATGGCCCCAACTGCTCAGTGAATGGCGAGGAACCATCATGGAAGTACAGGCCCCTGGCACGGTATGCAGATAGCGGAGGTGGCTGGACTGAAAGACAGCACAGAGGCACTAATCATGGCAGCACAGGAACAAGCTCTGAGCACAAGATCCATAGAGGCTGGGATCTATCACACCGGGCAAGACGCCCCCAAGCGTGGTGGAGAACGACCGAGCTAAGATCCTGGGGGAAGGACACGAGAAATACCAAGAGCTTGAGAAGATGTGAAGGTAAATGGTGGTTCCAGTGGTGAACGGGGAATTGTATTTACTTTTTTTTTTTCTTTGTAAATAATCTGAAAAACATATACACACACACATATATATATTTTTTTCTCCATTCAGATTTAGCGTCCTAAAGCTGTTGTGCCTGTGAAGCTGAGCTTTCTGAGTAAAAATCAATGCTTACCGTAATGTTGGGTCTGCGGAGTCCTTGAGCATCTTTGGGCGAGCAGAGAAAGTGGTGGTTAGTGGGACCCTGCTGGCTGCTGTCGTCCTCCAGTTGGAAGGTGAGCAGGCAGGTAAGACGGGTACAGTTTCCGCATCCTGCCAGCAGGGTGGCGACGGGCTGTTTGAAGACAGCCACAGCACTACCTCCGGGCACGAGCAGCATGCTTGAGTTTAGCGTGCAGACTGGATCCAGCTCAGTCCAGGAGAACACATTCACCTGATGCACAAAAGTACGACAACATTAACAGCGCCGGTTTAAATTTACAGTTCAACTGATCTGCACACCCCTACAAGCATTTAGACTTGAGAAAATATTCCTGTTTTTATCAATAGAAACTGAGAGGAATGTAATTTATTTATGATTTCATATTCTGTCATATTTTACATAACAAACATATTACCACCCTCATTTTACCATGAAGCATCACATCACATAACAGTAGCTAAAACTTTGATTTTTAAAGATGTTCACCACTGAAAACAGACAAAAATGGGACTAAAAATAAATAATAAATTATTCTGGCTCCTAAAGCCTACCACAGCCCTCAGCTTCAGGTCACGGCTCAGGTCTGAAATGGCGTAGATGAACAGTGTGTCATCTTCCTCAAAAGCAACAGGAAGGACGGCTGCAAAGAAGCTCTGTGCAAAATAATGCAGCATTTTCCACTTTCCACCAAACTCTGTGCAAACAGATACACAAAGATGACTATGTAAGTATTTTAGAAAACAACCTCCACATTAAAATGGTCAAACTACCAAAGCTAAGAACACAAAGTGTCTACACAAACAATTTGTCTTGCCACTCACCAATCGACGACCAGGAAGGCGCCTGCCAAATATCATTGAGCTGCCAGTACAGCGCACCCATGGTGTGACCTTCGCCCTCTATAATTTCACTCCGACTCCTCCGATAAAACTCCGTCTGAGTCTTCACACACTGGGCCTGCATGACCTGGACATACAGTACAGTCAGCAAAATGTGTGACAACATTAACAGAGCTGAGCGGCTTAAAAAAGAACATTATTTTATGCTTTTTTTGTCAGCGACTCTTGCGTTTGTAACTTGGGATACAGACAAATTAGCTTCGGCTGTTTTGTTGGACTGCATGTGGAGGAGCTCATTAAATAAGCAACATATGTTCTAGTGCACACAACAAGATGCCCCCAGCCTGAGGTGCCTAGATGACCGACGGTTTTTGTATCAGATCTATCAGATGCTGCTGAAAATCAGTTCTGCATTCAGTTACATCCACCTGCACCACCCAAATGGAACATTGAGGTCCAAGAGGTCCCTCAAGCAAATCTCCACGACAGCTTCTCCTCCCCTCAGGTTGGTTTTCTTTCACTTACAGTCTAAATACCACCTTAAAAGTATCACACACATGGACGGTTTGCACCTCACCTGAGTGATGTAGAGAGTATCTGTAAATCTTTTCAGGGGATCAGTGGCGTTTGGCAGGTGGAAGTGTAGAGCAGCCTGCAGGATCATCTGCTGGTTTCCATCTTCATGGTGTTGACGATGGGAAGTGAAATTACTGCCGTAGCTCCAGTCTTCTTTAATGGAAACCTGCAGCATCATAAAAGGAAAACACAAACATTCAGCAACTTTAATCCATGTTTGCTTCTTTCTTTATAATATTTAGTTACCGGCTGCAAAGTGGAAAATGACGGCCAGGACTGGAAACCATATTCAGAGGCAAAACGCGTCCGTGGGAAGGTCCTCCAGTCCCAGCAGTCGAGGATGTAGCTGTAGAAGTGAACGTCTCCGTAGTGAGGATCGTAGGGATTCTCCGCCACCCATCCCTCCTGCTCCGATTCAGCCCCGTTCGTTGGACTGGAGACGAGAAACAGGCGACTCGGGTCCTCCTAAAGGAGATGGGACTTTTATTTCTACCGATTTGCAGGAGTAATACTGAAAATACAGTGCTGGGAAAGAGTATTGCTCCAGTTCCTGATAATTAAATCATCAATTACAAAAAAAAACAAAAACAAAAAAAAACAAACCTGCTTTTTGTATTTACTCGATTATCTTTGTTGAAACATGCAAGTGTGGCAAATATGTAAAAAACTAATAAATCTGGAAGGGAAAAACACTTTGGCAGTACCGTAAATTACAATACAGATAAATCAGTCATTTAAAACACAGCTCCTTACATTAAGTGTGACATAACCAGACTCTACCTCTTGCACAACCTTCTTTATGTTATCTACATAAAGCATCACATAGTCTCTGATGTATTTCGGCCTTTGAGAAGCTGGGATGTCGAACCAATCTGTTGCCAGAGCAGCTTCGTTTTCATTGTTACCGCTCCAAATTATTATAGAGGGGTGGGACTTCAGGCGCTGAACCTGAGCAGTAAAAATAAAATAAGAGAAAGAAATAAAGAGAAAAATCACTTCAAGCTTCTTTAGAATTTTAAATCTCCTCTCAGAGCCTGTGGAGAAAAACTGTGTGTTTGGTTTGTTTATCCAGTATTTTACACCTTCAGGAAATAAAAAAATCACATCCGTATATCAACTGACCTGCTGGACGACCTCTTCTCTTACTGTCTGTATAAAGTCGGTCTCAGTGGGATACATTGCACAAGCGAACATGAAGTCCTGCCAAACCTAAAGACGTGTTTAAACACAGTGAGCAAACCATCTGTTTACAATATGTTCAGTGGTGTTACACAACCAAAGTCATGTAAAAATACCACCGACTGTTACATACATGTGCAAGAGCATAACAACTGGCATAAAGCTGGATGTCATATTACACAAAGCAGTGCACAGTCTGTCAATAAAGGTTTACATTTCAGGTAAACAAAAAAATGTTTTAGTCCTTATCAGGTCTTAAAATGACTACAACATCTACTCAATCAGTAGTTTATAGAACCACCTTTAACTGACTTTATTGATCTCTCATTGGTTCAGTTCATTGAGCTTTTGGGGGCATTTGTTTTTATGCACAGCTCTTTTAACACCCTGCCACAGCATTTCAATCAGCCTGAGGTCTGGACTTTGACTGGGTCATCACAACGTCTGCATACTTTTCTTTTTCAGCCATTCTGATCATCATCCCATTGCCCCAAACGTTAGGTGTCAGACAGATGGCTTCACATCAAACAAAGGATAAATTGGTATACAGAGAAGTTCATGGTTGACTCAGGGTGTCCAGTTCCTGTGGCTGCCAAACAAACCCAATTCATCACCGCTCCACCACTGTGCAGTCAGAGAAAGAGCTACGTCTCAGCTCTTGGACTGCCATAGCTTCAGTTTTTGGTATCATGTTAACACACATCTTAATGCTCCCGACCAGCAAACTACTTTTATCGAGGTGCTCATAATCAGCTAATCAAATGCATTTGAATATCTTACTTATCCTGTTGAATCCTGTGGGAGCAGTGAGGCTGTAAACAGTTGTTCACAGTTTCTGCAATTTGGCTTAATTTTTGTTGAATGATGACTTTGTCTAATATGTCACGAGTTGTTTATTTCAGGTTGTATTTACCGATTTTAAAACCTGCTAAGGACCAGATTATTTTTATTATGTCCTGATCTGCAAAACCTTATAAACTTATAAAGACTATTACATACAAAAAACCTTGCAGAAAAATCATGTACCACATCAGTATTTCAAAGACCCATAAAGGATACTCTATTATATATCAAGACTACAATAAGCTTTCTATCCAAAGAACTGTATCGTCTTCAGTTAATAGACAATGCCAGTAAATATCACTTGGTTTATGGTGTCTCTTGCACCTGTGGTTATCGCTACAAATGTCTCAAAGGACACAATGAAACAAGTATTTAAAATTTTGTTTTTAAACACTAGAGGGCAGCGTCACTTACCATGATCCCCAATTCATCACAAATTTCATAAAAGAGATCCTGTTCATACACTCCTCCTCCCCAGACCCTGAGGGCATTCATGTTAGCATCTACTGCTGATTGCAACAAGTTCTTTAAGCTGCAAGACAGACAGACAGAAAGATCTGGCATTAATGAAAATAAAATACTAAAAAGACCCGACACGTACCTACACACAAGAGGCAAAAGAGGAATATAGGTTAAACTAAGCAGCGATCACTTGATTGAACTCAAAAGAATCAACGTCCACTCACACATCAGGGGTGACCTGGTCCTGGAAGGAGTGGACTGGGATCCAGTTGGAGCCTTTGAGGAAAATTGGTTTCCCGTTGATACGGAAATAAAAGCTCAAGCCCGGGGATCCAACAACTGGCTCCTGGATGAGCTCCACGGTGCGAAAATACACCTGCGGGAGATACTCTCATGAGCACTTTCAATTTACTACAACAGCTACTTTAAAAATCAGTGAAAACTTCCACTGTCCCATTCAATGTGGGGCAAGTGGCATGAAAATGAAAAAGGGTGAAAAGTATTTTATTTTTCAACAAAGACAAATAATTTTTATTCCTTTTCTACGTGGACACATCCAAAAAGTGCTTTTCCTGAGAAAAACACTCTAAACTCTACTTCATTATTATTTCAACAAACATTCATGAGTGAGACTGTGGTGCAACGGAGGAAAAGGAAGAGATCATCAGGGAGACTGAGAGAATGAGATAAGAAGGAAACAGGTGTTTCAATTCAATACAGAGTATTTTAGAGCTTTTAGGTAAGCTGTATTTTTGGTAGTAGCTTTTTATTTAGTCAATAAGACACAGTCTCCTTTTCAAACTATTCGTTTTGAGACATAGATCGAGCCGTTTGACGACAATGAGAAGAGATATGTTTGGAGGTGTAAAGGTGAGGCTTTAAAACCTAAGACCAGTGCACCAGCTGTTAGGCGATACTGGTACATTACACAAAGTGGATGGAATAACTGAGGATTATCTCCAAAATCTTCAACTTCATAAGTTAGAGGGTTAAAATTTAGACACGGTTGGGGTCTTTCAACAGGACAATGATCTCAAACAGGTATCAAAACTGGTTTTCAAATGGATAAAGCAGTCTAAAAAGCGGTAGCATAGTCCCCAAAATTTGAGGACTATGCTTAAAAGCCGGGTCTGTGCCAGGAAACCGATCATTTTAAACTAACTCTACCAATTCTGCCAAGAAGAATGGTCAAATAACCAGCCAGAATTATGGCAGAAGCTTGTTTATGGAAAATAAAAGCTTCTAGTCGAGGCACAACTTGCTAAGGGACATTTAACCAAATGTTATTGAGAGTGTACGTGTATATCTGATGCAGTATACTTTTGATTCTGTGTGGTTTAGAGAAAATCCAATATAAACTCAAACTTTGCAGTTATGCAATTTTTATATTGAAACCATAGACTGTATATAAAAGATGTATCCACTGTGACATCAGCTATTTGTTCGTGAAGTCTGCATTAAATTCTGCACTTTTGTTGTTAAACTGGACATCACACGCGAGCTACTGTGAAACTCAGGGACATTGTTCACTCAGTAGACACAGAACAATAGAGATTGAGAAGAGATAGATAAAACTGGTGACCCAATTAATTGCACTGTGATTAAATCCATAAATATTTATGACTTTATTCTTCAATAAAGTCATAAATCATGTGAGAAGTAGGGTCATTTCTACAGAACCAAACTTTGTCTTGTAACCGTAAGATCCCACTCGATGCTGGCCTTTAAAAACATTACAGGTTTAAGTTATCTGCATTGTCTTCAGTTTTCAGACTTGGCGGCTACGATAAATTGCACTGTGATTAAAATCCATAAATAAAAAATGAGGAGACTGCAAGTGCTGACAGGCAACGCACTCTCACCTTAGACTCTGTGCTGAAAATTAAAAACTCATCCTGAAATCCTCTGATAGTGAGACGGTAAAACGGTTGTTCTCCATGTCCATTTGGCCACCATAGTTTCACCTGACTGGCCTGAATGAAGAAAAAAAACAAAGCATGAGCGTGGACAGGTAATTGATATTACACACAACAATGGGACTGAGTCATTTCAAGCACCGTGTTGATGAGTATGGTGAAGTTGCTCTTGGTCTTTCCAGGGTTAAAGTGTGTCTGGAAGGTTTGCTCTGAATCCAGTTCAGGTATGGAGAGTGTGAGCTGGCCACGTGCTGTCTGAACTGCATCTATAAGAAGCTCAACCTGCACCCTCCACTGGGAGAAGGCATCATCTGGACAGATAGATTATTCATAAAAAGACAGGAAATACTGGAATAAGTAAGAGAGAAAGCTTTTGTGATATGCTTTCACGCTATAAGACGGACAGCATGGATGACGCAGCCATGAAAAGCATTTTAAGAATGCCTTGTGGTTTTTTTCCCATCTGCGTGCAGGAAGCAGTTAAAAGGTTCAGCAATATCTGGTGAGTTAATTCTTAAAACTATCGGGAAGATTCTCAGAACTTTCTGGAAAATAGCCCTAATAGCCCAAGATCCTTCCTGAGGAAGTCACAACAGAACACACTGAACTCCAAAAATCTAAATTCAGTGCAGCTCGCAACAAATAAATAAATAAAATTCCTTTATGTGTTGAGTGGCTGCGTCTTACACAACTGCTCTTATGCAACCGATAAATAATGCACCACTCTCTATCAGAGGAGGGACACTAAGGCTTTATAAAATTCTCCTTATATCTGAAAGTGCCCCTGTTTGACTATCCATTTTTCCCCAAGAAAAGGTTGGTGATCAAGATTAGATGGGACGTACTGTAGAGAGGGACAGAGGAAACCTGGATGAGCTGCAGAATATCAAAAGCCTCGAGTCGAACGCCTTTCCACAGTCCCATCGTGGGGAACGAAGGTCCCCAGTCCCAACTGAAAGAGCTCTGCTCCTGGACCAACACAGATACTGAGGTTTATTTTTGTTCAGGCACAGTTACAGGTCCATACATATGTCATCCACCGCAGTGGATTTTAAAGTCAACCTTTCACAATGCCACGGAAGGGCAGGCTTTAAGCTTTAATTATAAAGGGTTTGCTGTTATGTTTGAAGGTATTCATTCTCTGTTTTTACCAGTTTATTTTCTAGAAGGGAGGGACTTACTTTTCTGATAAAATTGACATGGCATTCCCCTTTCTGGACATCTGGAGGACATTCAGGAGGAACTACGTAAGACGTATGAGCTTTCCTCTGCTCAGACGCGTAGAGAATCGGTGACAGCAAACCAACTTGCAGAACATTTTCGCCGTCTTTCAGCAGGTCTTTCACAGAAAAGTCCTACACACCAAAGAAGCACAGCACACGGGTGATACATGTGCAAGAACATGTGGGGAGGTACTGTGTGCTTGTTTCAAGTTAAACATACATATCGACAAAACATGTTGTAGGTCTTTCCAACAGCAATCCCATTGAGTGAAATCGACCCAACGGTGTCCACGCCATCAAACACAAGAAGCACCTTCTGCTTGACACTATCAAGAGATTACACAGATTAGTTAGACAGAGAGCACAAGGAGTCTCTAAATCATGACCTATACTGGTATAGTGACCTCAGCTCAGCAGACAATGTAAATGTGGTTGTGTATGTCCAGTTGTCGAGCGCAATCCATCGATAAGAGACATCGTTAAACCTGAAATACGGGTCCTGAAAGACAAAAACGACAAGGTTTATCTACCAGGAATGACAAATGCTAGTCCTCTCTTAGTTTTTGGCTGTCAAATGTTTTACCAGCACATGCAGTACATTTTATGTCAGTGCATAATGTGTTTAAGGGGTGCGGCTGTTTAAGGGGTGTTCCACTGTATGTTTTTCCAGTCCAGCTCTTGTGTAACTCGGCATACTCCAACCTTTTCTCTTGGCTTCCCTTCCTTATGAATGGGTTCTTGACAGCAACCTGTCCACAGAGACCTTCTGAGCAGGCTTCAATGAACAGAAGCTGGATCAGCTGAAGGGCCAGCTGAATTTCTTCAGACCTTTCAGATACTGTTCACCCACTGTAAGTAGTTTAGTGGGCCTGTCACTTCTGTATTTGTCCTTCACTTTTCCACTTTCCTCAATTTTTTTTAAAGACACCTTGCACATCATGCTGATATGCCATGTTGTCAGCTATTAGCTCTTTGGGAATCACCTTCTTGATATAAGAATGGGTTATATTCTAGGTTTTTATGTGTAGAAAGAACATTGTTTTTTCCCTGCAGTTAGGTCCCTGTTTTATACTTGAATTGCTTTATACTTGAATTGCTTTATGCATAGATCAGTGTTAAGAGCTTTAATAAATGAACAAACGAACAAAAGCATTCTTCTTAAAATGGTCAGGTTCAAGGACTCACCGGAAAATGAGTGAAAAAGACCTTCAGAAAGAACTATTGCTCAATACCATTTGTCATCTATCACAAACCTGCTGCTCCTTGCAGTAAATCCTTCAAACAGCAGACATATTCTCAGAGTTTTGACATTTGTTTCCTTCTTGGAACTGGGATTAACCTTTAGTCTCACCTGTAAATGTCTTTCACTCTTTGCACCCACGCAGGCTGTCTGATCTAATATATTTTACATACAATCTAAACATTTGATAAATGACTACATAGAATAAGATTTATAGGGATCAGTTAAAAATGCATTACTTAAATGCACATAAATGAAAGATTAAAGACTACAAATTAACACCATGAAGTGAGTCGTCTTACCGTGATGTATCCCTGCTGCTGCAGAGCTGAGTGGACACAGCCTGGGACCTGTGCAGGCAGTAACAATGAACCGTTGGAGTTTGACAGCCTCCATTTGCCGTTCAGGCTCACAGTGAGACGCTGCTGCAGAGAAAATACCGAGAAAACACCGGAAAACAAACACCAGCAGGCCCAGCCAGAGAGGCGCACATGCAGTAGCATAGTTTAGATCTCGTTGTAGGCACGGAGAGTTCACTCAAGCCTCCATAATTGTGTACTCTTTTCGTTTTAGCTTCGTTTACCGATACTGGGCTTCCGTGTTTGTCACGTGACCCGCTCGTGGTAGTCAGCTGTTTGCAGGCAGGAAGTTAAGGCGCGAAAAAGAGAAGCTTTTTTTTAACTCAACTTTCAACAAAATCCTGCTACAGCTTTAATATAAAATATATATTTTAAACATGAATTTGATTTTTTTTAAAAGCATAATTTCCTAATGAACAAACAGATGTACTTATTTTAGAGGGACCAAATAAGGGAGTGTTTTGCATTTTTAAACACAAGGGTGTGTATACAACATTTACCGACATGGTAAGCAATTATGGAAAACTATGGAAAACAACTCAAGCAAAATGGAAGTCAGAGAAAACCTTTATATTTAGTAGGTCTCTTAGGAGACAATATTTCTAAGCATAACAATATACAGTATTGTGAAAAAGCTTGAGTCACCCTTTGTTTCTTTACATCGTTTCCAGAGCCAGACTTTCTGAAGGTCCTTTGAAGTTTTTCTTTGGACATTTGCTGCCTTTTCACTCATTCTTAGCTCAGTCATTGTAAAGCTATATTTTTTGTTAAAACACTTAACACTGACATACGATTCGTATGTCAGTGTTTAAAAAAAGGCACCCGAGTCAGGGATCTTTTAAATTCTGACCCTTCTGTTGATCTATTGTTCATTAATGGGTCATCAGAAATGGTCTCACTGGAAGAGTAGTCAACAAGCCATTTTAACACCATCAGTAATGGATTGCCCTCCCAGAACGCAGACCTCATTATTGAAGCAATGTGGGATTATCCTGAGAGAAGGAACAAAAACCAGCAAACATGCATAGAGCTTTAATGTCCCTCATGAGGTATTCCTGAAGCCTAGTTAAAGAAATGACAAACACACACACACAAAAAACAAACAAACAAACAAGAAAAAACACAAAACAAAACCCACACACTTGCCAGAGGGTGAAATGAGTTTGGTGAAAAATAAAACCGATACAAATACTGAGTTTCAACCTCATTTGAATTGTACGAACTCAGCTTTTACCTTATATACCAAATTTGGTTATGTTACAATTGTTGCATCAGTTAAAAAACAAAAGCAAGAGGTGTCTCAGTTACGTTCACCCAGTACGGTACTTAAAACATGGTACAGATGGTTTTACTAAAGACAAGACTTCAGCATAGTCTCCAAAGTCCAGCAGTGTTCAGGGGATTTTTAAATGCCTCAAATGAAAACTACAAAAAAACAAAAACAAAAAAAACAAAACAAAACATCACACTGGTTGTTTTATGGTTTAAGTAACTTTATTGAAGGGAAACTAAAAAGAAACAGAGCGACAAGTTGATTATCAACCATCAGCTTTGCATCATATTTTTAGGGCTACAAGAAGACAGTGTTCGAGTGGGTGTAAAACTAAGAGCTCAACTACTGGCTTCTAAATAACAAAAAGAAATAGAAAGCCTTTGAGGGGAACCAAATTTTTTCCAACTGTTCAACCTTACAATCCACTTAATTTGCAGAAACATATCAGATAATATAGCCTACCTTTATTAACATGCATAAAATACAACATTGAAGTTCTTACATTTGTTTCTTTAACATTGATATATACTGCTGTGCTTCTCTGTACACACTTTGATAGTGGAATAAGATACACTTCTTTCCTCAGATAATAAACTTCATTTACTATGCATCAGAAGAACAAACTGACATCGCACCGGTCCTGGAGGCAGACAGGGTCCACAAAACAGTTTCTTCATTGTCACAGATTTGTATTTGTTTTTTCCTTAAGTGCAGCAGAATAGTGCCAATTTGAGAATTTAAAATTTACAACAATGGCAAAACACAGACTTTGCCCCAAATGCTCAAAGAAGCCCGGCCTATGACGAAGTATCAACCCCAGAGAATCCAGTCTGTCTACAAGTGGATCAGCGTAGGGTTGATGCTGCTCAGCATGAGGAGACCAGCTGCATCAGATTCTACCAAGTGTGTGCAGAGTAAATGACTATCATCACCAATTTTGGGTTGAAAACTCTTACCGGTGCATGCTCAAGCCGAGTCTATAGACCACGATAGTTTTCGTGATTTATATACTTTTTTTTTTTAATTTTTTTATTTGAACTCTGTATAAAACAGGAGTCGAAACTTTACAGAAACTGGCACATGTCCTAGAGAGAAAACACTATCTTCTTATGAGCGCGCAGGTGGGAAAAGGAGGGGTAAAATGCTCTGATTAACCAAAAAGAAAAAGAAAAAAAATAATAATAATAAAGTGAAAAAGTAAAACAGAATCCCAAAATTTTAAGTTTGAACCAGCAACCACATTTTCACCAGCGTTCCAAACGATCCCATCACATTGCGTATTTTTGTGTCCATTCTTTTGCCATTTTGGTGTATCTGCAAAGAAAAAGGGGGGCAAGCATTAACTTCACTGATTTAATACAAAAATTCCTGTCTTTAAGTCATACCCAAAATATCAGCAGGATTTCTTCATGCACCTGAAAACACTGCTATTTTTTTTTTGAAGGCCATGCCAAGTTAGCGCCCTAACTGATCGCATCCAGATTAGCACAGAAATAAGATGTCTAAAAGACCAAGTCTGAAGCAACGGAAATTTTTTTTTTTTGGAGGGGGATGGGTATACAATCCTTTTCATGCTGGAGCTAGCAGCTGTGTGCATGCAAAAACAACATTGTTTTTGAACTTTGGCGAGTGATGAGACGAGCCATCATTACTACTCTCAATATCCATGGTTATACCCAGATTAAATTAATCCTATTATAAAAAGGACTATAACACTACATTTGGATGGTTTCAGCTTACTTTGCTTCTTGCCCGTTTTAGGAAGTTTTTTCTTGTTCCAGCATTGAATTAAAATTTGTATTCGTATCCCCCCCCCACCATAGTGTATCCTCCGAATCATTTTTCAAACCACATTTACACTGATCTAAGCGGGAACTGGTATCCATTCATTTTAATCTCATAATAAACATTGTTCTTCACTTGGGAATAATCCTGTACAGTAAAATCATTTGATAAACATGACGTGTTATACTGCTGGTGATATAACTTCCAATGCAGACTGTTGTATAAGCAGTTTTCTCACACCACACTGCAGGCCTGAACTCCGACATTACCTGGAGAAGCCAAATGCGAGAACGGAAAATTTAAAAAAAACAAAAAAAAACAAAAGAAAAGAAAAAGGGCGCGTTGTCAAAACAGACATTAAATTGTCAACCCTGTAGAAGTCTGTGTGATGTCCAATTGGGCACATGTGAGAATAGAGTGGGCGTCGGGTCCTGCCTCCTTCACGCTCAACCCCAAAGCACCTCCGTCTAAATCATATTGAGTATTTCCGCAGCGAGAACGCATCTGAAGCAGACCATTTCCTGTTGTGTGCTACATGACAAAGGGCAACTTAGACAACCTGATTTTCCTCCACACTGTCCAGAGTTCATGTGTGGGGAGAGGGAAGGGGATAGAAAAAGAAAAAAGCCTTTGGCGGGTTTGAAAATACTGGCCAATTAGCAACGCTCTTAACCTAACCATCATATCACATTTCCCATTTGTTTGTCAGCCCTCCCTTAGTTTTAGACATCAAGCTCATGAATTCAGCCTTTTTTGACAGCCAGCTGTTGCAGTGTCCTTAAATGCATCACCATGAACATTTTTCCACAATGCTGTGACATCTGTTGAACAATGCAACTGACAAATGCAGGCAACCCATGATTAACTGAGGGATTATCCTCAAGTCTCTACAAGTTGATGCTAGAAATCATACCAAAGAATGAAACTTGTGGGGTTACAAAGAAAAAAAATAAAATAAAAAATAATATAGGGAGTTAGGGAGGCGCTTCCTTATTACCAGACTAATTTCATGGAACACTGAAAGGGTTTTTCTATTACATCTTGATTTTCCTCTGCCCTGTGTTACCGGTACACCACAATACTCAAGTGTCCATTATATCCACAGGCAGAAATTTTCAGTTAACTTGTTTATTTCCAGCAGGAGAGTGCAAATGCAGGAAATCAAGGTGCACATAAAAATCCAAACCCACACCCTGAGAGCAGAGCAGGGTCAATAAGTTATTCGGCACGTAGAGACAAAGATTAGTACAAGCAGCTCATTGTAGTCACACTCTTTAGAACAGATCCAAGCCTCTAGTTATGTACTGAGCAGAGCATCACAACATATCTGATCACTTAGCACTAGCCAAGATGCAGTGATGGCTCTTGGCCTTACCCTAAAGCATGGCATACTTGACTGTCCACTCCTGTGCTAGTTTATTGTACCTAACAGGATAAAACTAGGTTTTATAATATACCCTAGAGATAAAGGTGAATTTGACATCAATGCAATCAGCAACTTTGAAACCGCAACACTTGCAAACAGAGCACCATAAAACTCTGCTGTTTCATTTTGGAGACAGAATTGGTCAGTTCACATGTTTAGAGGTTAGTTTTTCCACACATAATATTTATACTTACTTCTGACTATCTGTTTTGTAGATTCGTGCGATCTCTGGCACTAGCGGGTCATCAGGGTTTGGGTCACATAGGAGTGAGCAAATGGAGAGAAGAACTGCAAGAAACATAAGGATGCTAAGCATTCTTTAACACTTATTATATTTTAGATGGCTTTAAAAAAATAAACAAATAAAAACAGGAAATATTTAATTTCCCTTGACATTTCAATTTATTTACACTATTTATATTAGCATTTTAAGGTAAAGAAATGGTTTACCATATTCTAAATTTTAAACTCAAACTGTAGACATTAAATATTAGTACAGGTCTTGCTGATCCAAAAAGCAGGGAAATAAATACCTGATTAAAAATATGGGCCTAAGTAAATTGTACAAGTTGGGTATTAATGAACAGAACAGTACCTTTAGAAATAGTAAGCGCAGGAGACCACTGTGATCTGAGAATATCCAGACAGATACTGCCGTTACTGTTAATATTTGGGTGGTAAATTCTTGTCGTAAACGCAACCTGAGAGAAAAATAAACAAAAACACAGTGAAAAGCTATACAAAACATAGTGACAACAACATATCCGTGTTATGCAACTCAGATACTTTGACACAAGGCACTGACGTGTGACGCTCATGACTGTCAAGTTCTGGAATGACAGGTATTACTTCATGTGGGCTACTGGCCAATGTTCATGGCGCAAGAATCACCAGGCCCTCTCCATTTACTATAAATGTAGTGTTTTCGAAGATATCTCCCTCATGTGTAAAGGAAGAGCTGTTCAGCATTTTAAAGTATAACATTTGACCCTTGTTGTTGATACTTTATGCTATAAACTGGACATTTTTTCATATTAACAACTGCCTAGAGCACGACAGATTATTTCCATATTTAATTTATCAAAACCGGAAGCTTTGCTTAAGGTTTGACCAGTCCAACCACACTTACCTTGGGGGGTTTGAAGGGGTAGTCTGTTGGAAAATGAATCGTCAAGAAGAAAACACCTCCCTGATATGGACTGTCACTCTGATGGAAAAAGAGAAAAAGGGGACATTTACATATTTCAGAAAACACACAGCTACTCATTATCAAGTCAAATTTCAACCTTTGTTACAAATACATTTTAAGCACTCGGGAACACTACTTCAATGCCAAATTTCAGCACCGTGCTGCCATAAACCTGACAAGGGCAACAACTGTGTCATAAAACATCTACTTACAGGCCCCATGATTGTGGCTTGCCAGTGAAACACTGCAGAGAACAGAAAGTAAAAGTTACAAAACAAGAAAAGGTCACAGGTATGTGATCTGACGGGAACTAAGGTTTCTAAACAGACCTCATAGCTTCCCAGTAACACAATTTCCCTGTTTTAAAGTCAATTTTAATATCCCACTGTAAATTTTCTAAACGCAGCAGCAACCAATTTCTCCACTTTAAATCAACATCCAAATGGTTTTATAATATTTAAGACATGTTTTTATATCAAATATGCTAAAGTTTAGCACATCACAGCATTTCAAAAATGAAAAATTGTTCTTTTTTTGGGCTGCACATCTCAAATGACACATTAGATAATATCACCTTAGTTGCAGATTTTTGCCATTTTATTTTTGACGAAACTAAAGAAATGAAATAAAGAGCAGGTTTGGGACACTTACTATCATCACCCACTGGGCCAGCTGAGCACTGTGCTGGAGGGTCACGAGCCAGGTCGTTAAGCTCCTATGAGGAAAAACAATAACCAGTTAGACCACAGTAACAAAAAGACAAAACAATGAGTAGATGTGATCTAAACAAAAAAAAAAAAGAAAAAAAGAAAAGAAAAAAAAAAGAAAAAAGAAACAAACAAAAAAATCTGTCTATAGGCGTGAGCGCCTTTTAACATCATTGATATACATGCTGAAACCGAGACTGCGGTGGTGAGGGGTGCTACCTGACAGGTGTGTGGTTAATATATTTCACGCCATCCTCACTTCGGGTGTCATCACCCGGCCACTATGCTCAAAATTCAACTCCATGCCAGTTATTGCGAAGTTATTGAGAACCGAGCATATACCGTGTATACTGTGACACGTGTTATGTTATTTTTAGGGTATACACTATTTTAGAGTGAGGTGAAGGCCACAGCCCCACCCTAGCCTTCCGTAAACTTACAAAGAAGTGGTGTCTGATTTTCTTGGAAGAAAATTCTCGTAAACAGCAGAGTGAAGCAATGAAACCAGGTGTCAGCAATTCGAGTGTGTTACTCGATTCTGTTCCTGCCAGTTTCTGTCAATCACGATTACAGACCAAGAACAAATACGATGACATACCAAAGAAATGTATCATGAAGGCAGCTCTGACTAACAGATTTCAGGGACTGATATGAGTCATGGACCCTCCAACATGAATTATTGCCGCTTTAATTCATGACTAAACGACTTATAATTTACTAGTGAGTACAAAGAATATCAGGTTGAAAGTTTCGTATTACAGTTAGGCAACCTTCAAACATATGTGCCTTCGTGTAAAGGTATGAAGTGTTGGGAAATTCATGCGGCCTCCTTCCGCCGTCAAACATACATTCTCTACAAGTGAAACTGCTAACGTTAGCTGACCGGCCCAACATTAAGCCGTGTTGGCCCGTGCTAACCAGTGCAAGTAGTAAAAACCACCATTAATTCACTCAAGTCAAAACACACCAAATTCTCCTTAACATTTTTAAATAAAACGAGCTGTAAAGTTAACACATCTTCGAACATGTTTCGCCGCCTTGTTTCGAGAACAGCGGCTCGCTGCATTGTGGGAGGCTAGCGGGACTAGCTTACACAGCTAGCCAACCTTCACGACGTTATCTTACCTTGTGAATCCTTTTCAGAGCCATCCTGTCTTGGTGTTCTGCTCTCTAAGTTGGCGGTGTTTCGATCCCAAACGAAGAAACAGAGATGCTTCGCTCTCGGTGAAATAACTGACGGTAGGTCAAACCCGACGGCTTTTTTCTTTCTCTGGCTAGCAGAGTTAGCCGGCTAGCAAGCCCAAACTACGTATACGCGGTGTTAAACGTCAAATATTACACACTCCCTCAATAACGCTCACTTTCCTCGTGAATTAAACGTCTTATATTGGATTAAACCTAACCCCAAAATCAATGCCGAATAAGTGCGAGTGCCAGGTGGCGTAACCCGGTCGACAAAGCTCTCTTCTGCTGTTGGTTTCGGTCGGTGCCGCTGGCCAACTAGCGTCAGTCTACATGTATTTGAAGCTTAGTTGTGAAGGCGGTGCAGTCGGCTGCTGAGTGACGGGGCGTTTGTGATGGCACATTGGTTCCTGCTGCTGAAGAAAAACAACATACATGCGAGACCAGCCGTGACATGCCAGTCTTTAGTTACTGAAAGACACAATTAAACGCGAACACTTTTTAGGATTTTTGTCAAGTAGTGATTAAAAGTTGCCCAGATGATCACAACTTCAACCACATGTTATACAATTTTAATCGCGTTAATGTAAATCAGGCAGTATTCATATTAATCCAAGTAACTAAATTATAACGAGGCTGGATTACCAAACAAAAGCTTCTGAACCTCAAGGGGGCTGTGTGGTAATGGTTTTTTCCAAAGGAGACATTTAAACATTCAATAGCAGAAAAAGACGGAATCAATTTAGGCCATTAAGCCTTGTGTTTTATTCAGGTTTTTGTTACTCAGCCAGTGTTTATAGATCTGGTGGATCCACTGGCTTTCTGAGGTTTTTTAAATCAAGTCATCTACAAAAAAATATGTCCATATCTTTAACTTAACATATTCTTAATTTTTAAAATCTTATTTATAAGCAATATATATATATATATATATATATATATATATATATTGCTTATAAATAAGATTATATATATATATATATATATATATATATATATATATATATATATGTGTGTGTGTGTGTGTGTGTGTGTGTGTATGTGGTTAATATTTAGTATCTACCTCTGTTACTGAATAACAGTGCCATTTATTTTGTCAGGAAATTTTTAAAATAAAATGAATATATTTGCAGAACAAACGTTTATCTTGAACAAATATGAATGAAGCTTAATTAGAAATCGAACACATGTGTGGCTCTCTATAGTTGAGCATGGCTGAATGACTCCTCTGTAGTGAGAGCAGGGAGAAGGTGGAAGTGAGTGGAAGGGAAAGTTGACAAGATGGTAATGAGGCCTGCTATAATATATGATTTGGTGATGGTGGCACTAACAAAAGAAAAGAGGCACAGTTGCTAAGATTTTCACTGAGGCTGGCCAGAAGGGACAAGTTTAGAAATAAGTACATCCGAGAAACAGCTCAGGTTGAGTGGTTTCCAAAGTTAAAGAGGCAAGGCTGGGATAGTTAGAACATGAACAGAGCATATTGGAAAAAGGGTGTTGAATATGGAGCTGCCAGGCAGGAAGAAAAGAGGAAGACCACAAAGAAATTTCACAGATGTGGTGAAGGAGGCCATGCAGAGTGTTAGGGTGACAGAGGAGGGTATAGATGATCTGCTGTGGTAACTCCTCACTGGCTGATGGCCAGTCTCATCCTTGTCTTTGACTCAGTTGATGATCCTGCTATAGCTTACCTGATTCAGCAGGTAGCCCATGTACTAAAGGCTAGAGTCCTCACTGCACAGTGGTGGGTTTGAGTCTACCCAAGATCATTTTGCATGTGTCATTCCCCTCACTCTACTGTCTGCACTGTCCTCTCCAGTGAAGGAAACATTCCTCTGAAAATCGTCAGGTACAAGGACTGGACTGAAAATAAGCGAAAAAAGCGCCAAAGTGGCCACTTAAAAAAATTACAAGAATATGTGGTTCCTTGGAAGCAAATTTGAAAGAAATGAGGGTTGGCTCAAAACTTGCACCGTACAGTTTGTATTTAAATTTCATGAAAGAGATGGCAGCAGATTTAAGGTTTTCTTTCACCCCTTAATTAAATGTTCAACTTTAACTTGATGTGGTATGCGTGTCCAAAAGGTTGTTTTTAGCCCATGAACAATGCAACAAATATTGAAATCAATAAAGCAGATTTTTCATTCATTTGTGAAAAATCTGTCTGTTCATTTCACTTAGTGAGAGAAATAATCCTCTGCTTAGAAATATGTCATGTCACTGTGCGTCTGTGAGGATTTTTATTAAAGGGAGTACGAGGGGGACAAGTTGAGAGCAGTCATTTAATTCGGGAGGTTGAGTACAAACGGCTGATTCATAAATAAAAAGACACCTGCTGAAGCTTTTCTCTTTGCCACATTTCTTTCACAAAAATGCTACCCAACCTTGAGCAAGAAAACTGACATGAAAAGAAAACAAATGTGATTTCTCCAAGAAAACATCTTTAGTTGTGACCTGCTAAAATTCAGTAAATACTGATATAAGACCAATGCTTTATAGTTACATTTTTTTTATTAAACATGACCTTTATTTAACATTTTCTTTAAAGGTATACATTTATCGAACACAATTTAATCTCATTATTTAGTCGAGATACACATTATTTGTTAGACCGAAGCACATTCATTATACTGTCTGGCATTTTTTCCAATCTATTGGTTCACACAGAGAAGCCAAATGTTTTTAATTTCCTATTATTGAGAATTATGCTTTTATACCCTTCAAGGCACTGGTACAGGGCAGTCAGTCACTGGTGTCTGTGCTTCTACGTGGGCTGAGCTCAAGGCTCTGTGGAGCAGGTTCAACCTCTCTGAGGCTTTCTGAGTCTGAATATGTGCAGCTACCTTTATAACTTTGGGCACGATCAGTGCAGAGTTCTGAGTTTTTATTACATGATTGGACAGATGATGGACTGTCAACAAGTGTTTTTCCACTTGAGATTCCCTCTTGATTTTTCTCTGTATTGTTTGCCTCTGGTGAATTGAAGCTCTTCCATGATTCAGGTGTCCCATCACATCTAGGACTGAAATGAATGCTGTCCTCAACCTCTGCTAGTTCAGAGGCAGACTGGCCCTCTGTTGTAACAGTTTTCAGGGTAGATGGCAGTATGGAGTCCTTACCACTCTCCTCAGCTTGGTTGGGTGTGTTGGGAGGATTTTTATTTTGATGCGTATGAGAACTTGAAAGGTCCCCTGAACGCACTGGATGGACACATTCAACACAGTCCCCACTGGGGCTGTAATGAAGACCCTGATGGGCTTCGCTATTTTCTCCATTCTCAAAGCTTTCCCTTCCCTCCCGCTGCTCAGTATCATCAGGAGTTACACTGTTGCTCTGTGTCTCCTGCACTGTTGCTGTATCCAGCTTCTGATCTCCCTCTGGTGCAGCTGGATCAGGCCCCGCGTCTCTCTGAGGTGGGGCGGCCGGGCTGTCAGCTGAAGTCTGGCTCTGACCCGGCGGTGTCGGTCGTACCGTTTGGTGGCACATGGGGCACGTCTCCTGAACATACAGCCATTTGCGGAGGCAGTTAGAATGGAAGAAATGTCCACAATATGTGATCACGGCAGAGCTCATTTCCTGTAAAAAAAAAACAAAACACAAATAAATAAAAAAATAAAATAAACAAAATGCATAGAAAAATGATATATAATTATCAAAGTATAAAAGTTTATATTAATATAACAAGTCTGTGTATTAGATAGGAATATTTATTTGTATCATATGTGTAGATATTAGGTTGTATAAATAGTCAAAACATCTATATAAGATGAGCTAGACAGGTGTAGGAATGATTAAGCATTTGCATCCTCCTACTTCCTCTTATGAACACCACTATGTTTTTGTTGGGTTTCCCCCCCCCTTTCATTTCTTTATGAGATGTTTATTTTTTCATGTGACTTCTCTTCATTTACCTCTAATTTATTTTGCATTAATATCAGTCAATTTAATAGTTTTCTTGTCCCCCGTCAGCTTACTTCTATCCTGCTTTAACACAGGTAATACATTTTCCATGAAAGTCAATAAAGTCTTATCTTTTACAGGTCTTCACATATTTTCTTTAGGAACCTCCTTGATGACTAACTACTGACTACTAGAGATATTATTAACTTGTTTTGACCAGAAAAACAAAAAACAAACTCAAGGCCAAAGAAGTGTCCTGAATGCCAAACTGGAAAAACAGGAATAACAAACCTCAAAAACATACGCACGCACGCACGCACGCACACATGCACGCACACACACATCATCAGCTATTATATATGCAAAGTAGTAGTCATGACAACAAACGGGGAACACTGTCAAAAATCAAGTATCAACCCATGACAACTTTTAATTAATGCCCCAATACAAAATGACACACTGATTAGAATAAGTAAATAAGTAAAACCTAAAGCAGCTACAATAACCTGACAACTGTTATGTTAATGTAACAATACTGTAAATTAATTTTGGCCTTCAGCACTGAACAACTAAAATGCATCATCATCTCTATCTGGGATCATTTCATTAAACACTCTTTTTATATTGTTTAAATAATTTTAGCAAACTTTAGTAAAAATGCCTCAATTTACCACGGAAGTCAAAGTATTCAGAGAAAAAAAAAACTAAATCTAAGTATATTTTATTAAGCAGGCATTTATGTATTTTCATAAGTATCAATAATGTAATCAAGAAAGCACTTTATGTCTGATATGGAGGTGAACCGAGGGCACATTTAGCAACTCAAAGCCTGCCAGTCCTCTTGCTACATAATCCACACAGTCTAATTATTAACCACACCTAAGCATGGCGTGTCAGCCACTTGAGATTTGAGGTTTTCTGTTGAATTTTTAAATGCATTATTTTGTGTAACATGCACAAATTTTACATCACTGATGATTGCTTTTGGATTTTTTTTTTAAACCATGAATGCTGAAATTTGGGAGAACAATTTTCAAAATCCAAAACTCACAAAATGTGATTGCAAGGAGTTTAATTTTGTTTTGTTTTTTTGCATAGCATAGTGCTGTGTAAGACTTAAACAGCAACTAAAAGAGGTGGTGGTTTAGAGGAAACAGAGGTCATGATAACCCCAAACAAACAAAAAAACAAATTAAGGCCATCAGGTCATTCATGGGGGCTTGGACTATTTCCAAACCGAAATGGGGTCAGATAATTGAACAAAATAAGTAAAAACCTAAACCACCTACTTAAGTTCATTGGATCCTTTGCGTCATTTTGTGCAGAAACTACACGAGTGTAGTTTTCACAGCCAAATGAGGATTAGGACTGGGTTTGAGGTTTTACAGTATCTTATTGTTGTTGGTTCTCAGAAAGTACACATCATTATTATTATTTTTATTATTTAACCATCTTCTACAAACAAAAGCTACAAGGGTGACTGACCTGAAAGCAGATGGAGCACACGTCGTTGTGCTGCTGCAGCTGCTGAGCTGTGGCTCTGGGCAGGGAGTTGATCTTCTTAGCTGCTTCCTGTCTGAGCAGGAAGCTCCTCCAGCCAGACTGAGCTCTGAGCCAAACGTTAAAATATGAGTGGATGATAATGACGGAGGCACCCATCCAGCTCCACTCTCCAAAGAGTGACTCCCAGGTGCCATAAGCCACCACGCACAGTGCCACAACAAACTCCAACACACGGCTGACAGCGTTCACCCAGTAGATCACTTCGTCCAGGCTCTCAATTGGGTCGCTGCGAAACAGCTCCACCATGAAGAGGGAGTAGATCAGCATAGTGCCTGTAACCTGGAACAAGCAGTCAGTCTTTTACATGTGCAAGTCAGCAGTCATCCTCCTCTCCCTGTATAAATCTACAGCTTCTGCCATGTTAACAGCTTCTTTGTTTTCAGTTTGTGAAGGTGACCTTACGTTGTCTACTAAATGCCTTTTTCTATTTATGACTATAAGATGTGTCACATTAGTGTTACTGCACAGGTGTACAGAAACAGGACGATATCACAAAAAACAAACAAAAAGGTATTAACTATGTAGACATGCACTACATCTGACCTCCAGTGGGGGGAGCCAAAGCCATAAAATTTCTCACATTCAACACCGCATTGCTGGGACATGACTACACACATTTACAACTGGAACTAAATGGCAACAGTAGTAGTCCTGTTTTAAATGTCACAGTATTTAAAGCCAGTGATTTAAAAGCATATAAATAAACTAACCCTGTATTTCAGTTTCTGGAATATCTGTTACCACAGCTGCATTTAAGATTGCTTCCTGAATGTATTCATAACTTAAAACACACTAAAAAAAAAAAAAAAGAGAGAGAGAGAACATAAATACTTCCTACCTGAAGGGATGTAAGCATGCAGCTGGATACCAGTATGAGGAGCCAGAAATCCATGTGGAAGAACTGGGAGATCTTGTAAGCCATAAACACTGGGAAAACCAGGAGAAGCAAACACATGCTGAGGCCACGGAAGTGTTTCCACAGACTCCTAGAAGCACATATGAAGGAGAAATTAATGAAATGGGGAATAAGCTTAAAAAAGAAAAAACACTATTGCTGCTCTTACCTGTTTCGTGATGCACCCAGTGCGAGAATAACTGGATCTGTTATTTCTATCATTGACTGCAGGGTTGAGGTCACCACGATGAAGAGGATGATGCTGAGGAGGAAGGTGCGCTGCAGTGCTTGCATATCCAACAGGCCTGTCTGAATGGCGAGGAGGAGCAGAGTGACGCCCTCAGTCACACCTCTGAGAACAAAAACGATCAGGAATTAAGATTAAATAAAAATAAAGGAGGTATAACACAGAGATACAGCTTTACATTATCAGTTACCTGTGCATGACGTTCTCATTCTGAACAGCGGCAAAACCTCCCAGGTAAAACTTGCATAGATTGAGCAGCCCCAGAGCCAGATAGGACACCATGAAGGTCAGACCCAAAAGAGAGTATGGTGTTGCACAACATTCAGAGACACTGTAGGGTTCAAGCAAATGAGAAACAAATGATAATTTTCATATTGTCAGGATTAAACATACATAAAATGAAGGGAATGTAATTAACCTTCACACCTTGTGAGGAGGAAGAACATGATCCCATGATGGGTTATTGAGGTGCCAGCAGACATGATGTCTGAGCACAGCTGGACAATGAATAGAATAAACCAAAAGACGCTAAAGAGGACTGGGACAGCAAACTGGTTCCACAGAGAGATTCCCACACCCAGAAGTCTGTACAGCTCAATTACCTGAGGAAAGGAAACATGATAAGGTCGGGAATGTTAAAAAAAACAAAAAAACAAAACCCCCACAGATTTTTACATTTATATTGTTCATTAACTGATTGTTTTCCAGTCTAGTATATAATCAAGAAAACCAAAAACATAATTTAGAAGTTTAGTATACTTAATAATAACCAAATAAAAGGTGATTGTGTCGACAGAAGACAAAAACAGTCCGGTATGAAATATGAGAAATAAAAAAATTTGAATATCAGAATAACCTCAAGGTGAAGCAGCTCAGAGTAGGCAGCCCTTGCGAGACGGTATGGCACAAAGATATTTGACAGCAGGAACACGGCGATCCCCGCTCCAGTCAGGCCCATGGAGAAAATGTTGACTGTTAGCAGCGTGGCATGAGGCGTGGCGCAGAGTCGAGCCAGCAGGGGGAGCATGTGAGCAGAGAACAACCACACCTTTCTGGTCTTCATCAAGAAGGCACACAGTGTGCTGAGAATAATCTGACCTGGCAGAAAATAACAGTACAGCTTCACAATGGCGAAACCTTAAAAAGTAAATACAACAGATGCTTCCTGCATTATTTTACAACTGATTACAGTTTTTGAGGAATTTAAGGAGAACTTTGATTTGTTAAATCTGTAACACCTGTGACAGGCTTCAGCAGGCCCTAAACTGGATAAACTGTTCGCTATGAGAAGTGGCTTTAATTCCCAGATTTCTTTTAATGTAACATTAAATAATCCAGTTTTCACAGACCTTTTTAGAACGTGAGCCTATAGGAATCTAAAGCTTTGAACTTTCTAACTAATTACATACATGGTTTAGTACTCACTAGTCATTGCAGAGACAAATCTGTTGAAGGCCAAAGAATCACGATACACTGCTCCTTGATAACCGTACTGTAGCTCTTCATGAACATAATCCCTATAAAACAAACAGAAAAAATCATTTTACAATCACATGTAAACTGCATGCTTTTGTTTAGAGTTACCCCTCATGTTTTTATATTTTGCTATAAAAATGGGAAACAGGTGCAGCAGCTTATTTTAACATGTGCAAACAGTATATCAGGCAAAAACAGAGTTTATACAATTTGAGCATTAAAATCAATATTTGGTGTGACTGCCTTTATTCATCAACAGTCTGAACTCTAAGACAGGCTTTCTGTAGGCTTCTTGGAGGACATTTCAAAGCTTTTCTGGATGTTGACTTTTTTGGGGGGTTCAAGTTACAATTTTATCAATTTTGACAAGATCTCCAGCACCACTGACTGAAAACCATGACAGAGTCTCTAGAATATTTCACAGATGGCTGTAGATGCTTACCTCTCTACTGACTCCCTCTGTGCATACTGATTGATTATTCCATAATACCCGTTGCCACTAAAGTCCCATTCTTGTGTCATAATTAAGCCTTTTCTCCCTGTTTTGCTTCCTTAAGAATGGCTTCTTGACAGCCGCTTAAACCATTTTTGATGAGAGTTCAGCAAACAGTACATTGAAGGGTTATGCTATATCTCACAGGTGCTGTGTCAGATCTTTGCTTGATTTCTTTTTGTACAGTTCTTAATGACATGACTTTTAGAAATTGTTACTTACTGCTCCATTTGTCCAGTTCCCTCATCTTTTTTAAGAACACACTGCACACCATACTGAGATATACGAAGTGTTCCCATAATAACACTGACAATAACCATAGGTGCCTTTTTTAAATGTCTGAATGATTCATACGTCAGCGTTAAGCGGCGACACAAACAAACACATTCCTCTGAAAATGGTCAGATACCAGGACTGAAAAATGAGTGATAAAGCAGCCGATGTCCAAAAACAAACTTTGAAAAACCTCAAGAAGGCCTGGAGAGCTATTGCTAAAGACTGCTTTAAAAATACAAGAAACTCTTTAGAAGGAAAAATGAAGTAAAATGTAAATAAGTGAGAGGAAACTCAAGACTTTTCCATAGTACTATAAAAAAAAAAAGCAGGATCATTGCAATTTCTGACACCTTTTGTCAGAAAAGCTGATTCAATCAAAAAACAAACAAAAAAACCCCAACAACAACAAAAAACCCCAAACATCTAGGAATTGCAACTATAGTGCCAAAGGATCTCACTTGGAAATCTGATGCCCCATGTATAGGAGGAGGCCGGTGAGAATATGGAGGTAGAGCGTCACAATGTGTCTCAATGGAAGGATTAACACCACCACATTTATCAAATGACCTGGAAGACAAAGAAGAATGAGTGTGATGTTTTTATGCGTTTGATGCACAGCTAAAAGCACACAAACATTACGAAATAGAAAAGATACTGTCACTTATAAATGTCTATTATCATTTTGACAATGCTGACTCTCCCCATCAGGCTGACTAAGCTTCCAAGAGAGTCTAAAACCACATGAATAGTTTATATTTAACTGTTTTTTTTAAGTCATGCCAACGACTTAAACTATGTAGTTTTTATTGAGGATTTCATTGATTAAAAACTGTTAATATAAGGTTTTGAAATCTCGTATGTCCCGCCAACAGTCCAAAAGTTAAACAGATTCAGTTTACAGTTACACAAGCCAGGTAAACACAGGAAATCCTCACACTATGACAACCCAGAAAATATTATGAAATAATTAAAATAATTAATCAGCTACAGCTGCTTATCCCACAACAGAGAAACAGAATAAAAACAAGAATATTTATAGTGTTTATAAATGTGATATTATTCCGTTATTCTAATCACCCAAATGCTGCTTTTCACAGGACCCTTTTCAATATTTTTTTTATTGGTTTCTGGTTTTCAAGAGAAGCAGTAAAACATAGTAATGCACGTAAGATTTAAAAATGCAGATCATTTTCAACTTTTTTTTAAAGGTAATTCTCTGTAGGTTTTCTAATTTTCATTAGCTTTTATTTGGATAAAGTCTGTGTCTTTTAAGATGACAAAGCAATCTGAAGTAACATTTTGACCAGGGGTGGACAGTTATGTTTCACAAGCGCCACATGGGAAACTGGGACTGATGTGAAGAGCCACAATAATCTTATAAAGAGATAAAACTTGGTCTTTCCATCTCAAATCATCATGGGCCCCCTGCTCATTCATTTCTGATTTGCCAAAAAATATAATGGTCCAAAGTTCAAACATATATAATGATAGCTGTAAAATTTTAGCTTAACTTTTGACATACTTATCAAGTTTTCCTTCTTTCTTTTTTCCTTTTTTTTTTTTTTAGAAAAACGGTTGACCTACTTCCTGCACGTTTTTTTGCACTTTGAAGTCAGAGACCACGAATATCTTATTGGTACTTGTTTTGTTTTTACGTCTTTCGGTATATTTTAAGCTGTACCTGAATTATCAGACTCCTCGAAAGCAATGTGCATGCCTACAAAGTGGATCTTGAAAATGAAAAATATGCATTTATTTATGACAATTATTTTCTCAGTTATGATTAAAATATGAACTGGAAGCACCAGAATTTGGTTTTATTCAGATTTGCTCAAATCAGCATGAAGGCGGAATGAAAATAGAATTTTCTTCAATATTGTGACTAAGAATTTCATGTTAAAAAGTAGTGCACATGATTTATTTTACATTATTGTGAAATATAACTGCAAACTATTCATGTGAATTTTATTTATTTATTTATTTTTTAAAGGGTGGCTT
The DNA here is from genome assembly GCF_036321145.2 of Pelmatolapia mariae. NCBI lineage: Eukaryota > Metazoa > Chordata > Actinopteri > Cichliformes > Cichlidae > Pelmatolapia > Pelmatolapia mariae. The sequence continues at coordinate 60,132,161 of NC_086241.1, forward strand.
TCTTTTTTTTTGTAAAACATATTTTAACTAACCAATACCCATACATGTCTCTAATGTATCAGTCCTAAAAACTTTGTTTGAATAAGATAGTCATATCATATTCAAACACCACCTCAGATTTCAAAGTGAAAATTTTTTTTTTTGAAAAGGCCTGAAAGTGTGTGGGTGGGCCTGTTAAAAAAATAAACATATAGAACAATATTTTATATACAAAGCAATAAAAATTCACATTTTGAAACCATAAAATTTTCAGGCAAATCAGAGGTGGTTAAGCAGAAAATACTCTAAAAACAATATGATTATTTAAGATGTAATGAACCAATTAATATTGAATAGAATTGAGTTCTGCTTATTAGTGCAGCCCTCCACAACAGTCCCACTTTCTCATTTGGCCCCTTGGGAAAATTAAATGCCCACCCCTGATTTAGACCACCACAGTAAACTCCAGTAAAACCAAGACTAAGGTCTTTCTTCTGAAGCAAACAGCTTTTTGAAGGAGGGCGACTCAGTGTAATTCTTGTTAGGAGAGACAAATAAAAGCCATGGAGCTTAACATTAGAGAGATTTACTTATTCTCCCAGCTCCTTACTTGATGAAACTTACCAATGTAATACATGTTCCAGATGACATACTTGTATTTGAAGAGCATGTCTTCATTTTTTGCCTTGAGGTGCTCCGTTACACCTTCAATGTCACATTTGTAGAGCAGGTCTAGCACCAGTATGCTCGGCACCCTGAGAGCAACGTTGGCCAGCACTTCCAGACGAGGCATCTTGATTTAAACCAACTCCCCCCCACCTTTTTTTAGTCAGCAGAGTGCTAATGTGTCACATACTGTTAACTAACAGTTTCCCTGTACAGGACACAAGCCTCCAGCATCTTCACAACTATTTTGCTCGTCGTCTTGTCATCTGGAAAACACACAAAAACACAAGTTAGGGTGCTGAGAAGAAACCTCTTAGCTGCCAGGCCGTTATTTAGCTGCTTTTGCGCCTCATTTCCAGCCACTATTATTTATTGCTGGAGAAATGCATGAGTACTACTGCGAATTAAACACATTTTAAAGTAGATACTGTGTTAAAAAAAAAAGTGACAGTGGTACACTTACTTCGCTCAGTAACAAACATCACAGCCGAGCAGCCATTTGCTAGCTATCGCTAGTTGCTGCTGTTGCTGCTTTCACGGCGGCCAATGGCATGTTTTGCTAGCAGTGCGCTCAAATATATTTTAGTTTTTCTCTAACTTCCGCTTCTCCGAGATAAACGGAAATAACCGTCATCAGAAAAAGCGAAATTAAAAAGCTAAAACCATGATGTCAGGGTTAGTAAAGACTCTTCAAATGCAATGTTATGATTCCAGTGGCTTGCGTGGCTATTTCCTGTCCTGACGTCACGTCGAAAGACACCAATCAGGTTCAAGTATTTTTGATTTCAAAATAAAAGTAACGTCTTTCCACGACGCCTGTCACTACTACTTTAAGTAATGTTGACATGAGGAAGAAAATGTATTTCGCGCTTGTACTTTCTAGAAGTGAATGCTAATGATATTTTTTGTATACAAAAGTGCAACTTAAGTGACATAACGATCATTGCATACAGTGATGTGCAAAAGGTTATGAGCCACGTTTCTTTATATTTCTTTATATTTTGTTTCCAAGGGTTAGCCAGATTTTCTTGAAATATTTTAAAGTGAACTTGAGAAATAGTTTTAAGAGTTTTTTTCTTTGGATATCATGGACTGCTTTTCACCCATTTTCAGTCCAGTCCGTGTACCCGATCATTTCAAGAGGAATGTTGTTTTTTTGTTTTCTTGTCTCCTAAGCCACTTAACCCTGATCTATGAGTACTTCTAGCAAAAAAAAAAAAAAAAAAGTCACCTAATTTAAGTAATGAATAAGTGTGTAAAAAAATCTTTTCATATCTTTTTCAGAGTCGAACCAAACAATAAAAATTAAAAAGAATAAAAAGAATAATTTAATTCCTTGTAGGAATTGTAGACTGTGACAGCACTGAGCAGCTCCTTCAGTGGCAGGCTGCGGCACCCACGATGTGGGACCGAGAGATTTCGCTGGTCTTTCCTTACATCTGCTGTCAGACTCCACAACAGAGACTTCACAGATGACCATACACGCGCACACAGACACACACACAGACAAACACATCCACACATGTGCAATACCACTAAGTGTAATTTTTCTTAAGAAACATAGCATTTTATTCTATTATGTATAGCATTTTATTCTATTGTATATAGTATTTTATTCTATTTTATATAGTATTTTATCCTTTTTTAAATCTTATTCTATTCCATTGTTTTCTTAATTTTTGCTGCTTGTAACTTTGCACTGTCCACTTTCTGCCGTGACCCAACAAATGTTCCACATGTGGGACTAATAAAGGTTTATCTTGTTTTATCTCAATATAATTTTATTTTTACAAAAAATAAAAGAAAACTGGACCTTTTCATCTCAAATCATTGTCCAGCTTTAAGAGGGGTTTTTTTGGACATCATGGGCTGCTTTTTACTTATTCTTCACACAAGATTTCTCCTAGTCAGTTCTCCAAGTCATTATTCCTTTTAACCAAATAACAAATTACATTCTCTGACTGTCTCTTTAGGGTCATGAGATGTGGCTCTGAAGCACTGATGCACTGCAACTTTTCATATATATATATATATATATATATATATATATATATATATATATATATATATATATATATATATATATATATATATATATATATATATATATGTATATATATATATATATATATATATACATATATATATGAAGAAAGTGGAATTTCCTGACTGTGTGGGCATCAAGTGACCTTAACTTTTATCTGCATGTAGAGAGGAAGTTCAATTTCAAAGCGAGAGATACTTTCCCACAAACTGTATCTGCAGGTCATGTATTTGATAGAACCTCTTCAGGAACTTATTCTTTCATTGTGCTGTTTTTATATATGCAGCTTGCAGCAGCGGGTGGAGTATTTCCATTTAACGTAGCAGTGGATGAACTGCTTCACACAAGAGACAGAGACTGTTTTCCTTCAATTTAGGTTAATTAAATTCCCCAAACCATGACAGCCATATGAGTAAAGTTCATGACTGTACAGCTTAAATATAATACAGATGTAAGAGTGTAATGCTGCAGGGTTTATGTGGATATAAACAAAGAGGAATGATGTGTACTTAGTGCATTTGTCGTTACACAAACCCTATACAACTTGTTACATTACATAGACAGAGCTGAGTCAACAATAAGCATATGGCTGTTTGGGCAGTTAAAATTGTCTAAGCTGTGATATATTAGATGATTTTATGTGGGAAATGAAACAGCAGCTCATCTCATGACCCACTAAGACTCATGAACACAACAGGCTGTTGACACACAGATAAAAGAGCTTTTCTCACAGTCATAGCACCAGACAGAGGTGGAGGAAACATGAGTCACAAGAAATAAGAGTCCCTCTGAATGCAAATGTACTTAAATGACACAAGGTAAAAAGACGTTCTGCCGAAAGTGGTTACAAAGTTCAGAAACATTGTATTCACTGCTATAAACCAGTAGTCCAAACACACCTGGAGAAATATGAGACGTACCTGTGTGTTTTTAATTTCCATGTCAGATCCTGAACTCATCAGGAAGACAAAGAAACAGAGACTAAGCTGCTTCTAAACTGTAAGAAGCCTGAAACCTAAACCTGAATGTTTCAAAGGATATCCTGAGTGGGCTGATATCAGATGAAACCGTCATGTACACTAGCACACTGACTGTTTGCTAAAACAGTGAAAAGATGTACCTGCTAGACAGGAATATTTGTCTTAAGGTCAGGCTGAATTTGAACAGTTGTTCATACAAATATATCACAGTAAAGCATACATTGTACACGTTTTCTGCTGCTCAGATGCACATCCACTGTTAATTAATTTTATTTTTTGGGGGGGGTGGTGAAAAAAAAGCCTCCAGTAAAGCCTATTTTTATCATTTCCTGTTTTAACCAGAAAACCTCTTTACTGCACGGAAGCTATGGAAGCTATTTCTTATACTCTGACTGAGAACACCCAAATGTATTTACAGCCGTACATAATGTTTATTACCTTACTTTTAGAGCAACTTTCTAAATATACAGTCATGCTTAAAAGAAAGTACAGATTCTTTAAACTCGGGACATCATTTGGTTCTTAGCAGGTCTTAAATGAGTTAAACAGAACTTCAGCAGAACAACATCAAAAAATATATTACTACACCAAAATGATCAAATGCACTTATTGAATGATCATCAGAAATTGTGAACATCTCCATAAAAGTAGCCGTTTTATCTTTCTGCTGTACTGGAGCATTTATGTCAGGAGAAGCAACAATCTTACATGAAGAAAACATTATACACAAGTGAACAACATTCAAGACAGTTTCCAATCTTCCCAGGAGTGAAGGTCGTCGCAAATTCATGTCAAGATCAGACCGTGCAATGCTCAGAGAAACCGCAAAAAATCTAAGAGTGACATCTCAGACTCAACAGGCCTCAGTTAGCATGTTAAATATTAAAGTTCTAGACAGCACGATTAGAAAAAGACTGAAGCTTCTTATTTGGGAGGTTCGGTAAGAGAAAACCTCTTCTTTCTAAAATCATGCCAGCATCGCTTAGCTTTGCAAAGTTACGTGTGAACAAACCACACAACTTCCGGAACAATGTCCTTTGGACAGATGAAACCAAAGTGGAGATCTTTGTCTGTAATGCAATGCTCCACGTTTGGAGAAAACCAAACACAGCAAATCAACACGAACACATCATACCAGCGGTCAAGCACGGTAGTGGAGAGGTGATGATTTGCGCTTGTTTTGTAGCTACATGGCCTGGGTCATGCAGAAAATAATTACTTCAAATTATTGCTGCTGAAGGTGGTTCTTCATGCACCAAAACCATTTCATTTTTTAACTCATTGTGGACAACTTGTGCAGTCCTGTTCAAAAGAGCTAGGCACAGTAAGTCTGAATCATTGTAAGAGGACTAGAAACCCCACTTGTCAAGTGCTATAAAACTACATGCTCACTTTGTTATGATAAACACATTTCTAATCATCATTTTAACAAATTTTTTGAAGGCAGCTCAGTGTTTGGATCACACGGGCACACACAGCCTATATTGTAACCATGCACAGATACATTTGCTGTCACAATTTTTTGCAGGACTTCAGCTGGAATTTTGGGAGGGAGGGAAGAAGAGTGAGGGAGTAAGGGGAGGTGGGACTGAGGAGGAGGGGAGGTGGATGGAGGTCTGGCTCTGTCATCTCATAAACCAAAGGGGAATTTTTTTTCCCCCTCACTCTTCTCCAGCAACAAAGACCAGGATGGAAAAGTCATTGTGCATGCTGCCTGCAGCGCTTTTTCTGGGACTTTTGACACACGGTGCTGCAGCACTGACAAACACCCCAGCACCGACTAAGAGTTATGCATTAATCAACTACACAACAACAACAAGGCCAACTCTGAATTGGACCGAGGCTGTGAAGGGCGAGAGCAGGGACGGAACGACTCCAGCAACAGCAGAGCCAGACATTTTCACCACCACTGTCAGAGACAAACAGCTGGACACCACGGACACCAGCAAAGAAAGAAACAAGAAAGAGAAAGACCCGAGAGACCGCAAGACTGAAGATGACAAATCAAAACTGGGTAGGACAAAAAATTACCCATTTAGTCTGATTTTTGCATGAAGCTGTGTTATGAGCTCCAGTATTAACTCCATATTAATTAAAGAGGCAATTAAATTGTGATGCCTACCTTTTTAAAACCTTTAAAACAAATGAAGCTGTAAAAGTAGATGGAGATAATTATTGCTATTATTATATTATATTTACAATCATGCTCTATATTTTTGATTTAGCTGTTTTGACCTACTTGTGACTGATGTGAGTGTCATTAGTTGTTCCCCAAACCACAGAATCCCCTGCAGCTGTAGCTCTCACCTCCCTGATCTGCTGAACATTTGACTTTTCTCCCGTGTCTCAAATTACATCCAAACCCTCCACTATTTCCGATATCTGCAGCTTCCTCTACTCCCCGAAACAAGCAGAGCAGGGGGAGGAGGAGGTGAGGGGCCTCCAAACTTCCACAGAACTAGCCCAAGATGATCAGAGATATTCCACATAACAACTTGGAGCTCGTTTTACATCTGGCATGTGTTTGCTTACTCAGACAAACCACAAAGAGAAAGAAAGGTTAACCCTTCCGCTGTCGATCGCAGAGCTGCTTCTGCAGAGGATCAACATGTGGAGACAGAAACTCAGAGAAGATCTTATCGCGTGATGATTCACTTTTGTTTTCCGCGCAGACTGTCCTCCCCTCGGCCTGGAGTCCCTGCGAGTTGATGACAGCCAGATTCAAGCTTCATCCTACCAGCGGTCGGGGCTGGGTCCTCACAGGGGGAGGCTGAATATCCAGGTCAGTGGGTCAGAGGCTATTACAGACACTCATCTCTCAGCATTTTGGAAAGCATTGTTAAATTTTATTAACATAAACAAACTGCACACATTTTTTAAAAACTTGGCCCCTTTGAAAATCAAATAAATAAATAAAACCTAAAATTACCTTTATTAGTTCATTTAGATTGACTGCTACTTCAAAGACATGAATTTGAATGGATTAAATTTGATGAATCAAGCTGAACCTACTGAATACTATTTTGTTATGTTTCAAATGTTGTGTGTGTGTGAATCTCCAGTTTCTATGCAAAGCGTATTAAAAACAGTTTAAAAAATTATTTCTTCTTTCAACATGCAAAATCTACAGATGTTTAATTTATCACCATAGTGAAGAGAAACGTCACCATAAAGGTCCAGGAAAAACTACAGTTACTTTTTGTCACGGTTAGAATTACTTTACTTGAGACTCAGTTTAATGTGGAATCAAAGATTTGGTCCAAAGTACCAAGAAAGTGGGAAGTTTTAATACATTATTAATTAAATGTCTGGTGCTTTGAAGTTTGTTTGGGTTTTTTTTTTTTCAAATCAATTAACTAGAAATTTATTCTCGCTTTATTAGGTTCTCTTGTTCAACTGTTTGTTAATGCAAATATCTCATTAACCTATAATATGGCAGCATCTGAGTGCATTTAGGATGCACTCATGGTCAAGATGGCCTGATGAAGTTTAAACTGAACATCAAAATGGGGAACAAAGGTGAATTAAGTGACTTTGAATGTGACATGGTTATTGGTGCCAGATGGTCTGTGCATTTCAGAAACCGCTGATCTACTGGGATTTACCCACACAAGCACCTATCGGGTTTACATAGGATGGTCTGAAAAACAGAAAATATCCAGTGAGCTTCAGTTATCTGGGAGAAAATGCTAGACTAGCCAGACTGCTTTGAGCTGATAGGAAGGCAGCCGTAACTCAAATAATCTCTCAGAATAGCATCTCTGAATGCACAACAAGTCGAGCCTTGAAGCTACAGCAGCAGAAGACCCACTAGATTTGGAAAGACACTGCTTCATTTAAAAAGTCTTGAACATTCTTTCTTGAACATAAAAATGAGTTCACTGTACTCAAATACTCTACGTAATCACCAGAGCCCTACTCAACAGAGCACCTTTGGGATGTAGCTGGAAAGGGATATTCACATTGAGGATGTGCAGCTGACAAATCTGCAGCCACTGTGTGTGATGCCATCATGTCAATGTGGAGCAAAATCTTAGAGACATGTTTCTAGTACCTTGATAAATCGGTGCTATGAGGAAATAATGTATTTCTGTAGTTCAGTGTACCTAATAAAGTGGCAAGTAAAGTAAGTGTGTATTTCTAGTAAAAGTAGAGAAGCTGAGCTTGTTCAGCCAAAATCAATCCACCATTTAGTTGTACATGTACAATAACAATAAAGGGCCATTCTATTCTATTCTATTCTATTCTATTCTATTATATTCTATAATCAGATATCTTGACTAATTTGTATCTCCTAATGGGATCAGCCATTCCTTTCAAGTTGTCATATTTAACTTAAACACTTATTTCTAGTGTTTATTACAGGAACTATAAATTATAAAGTATCCACCCTTTAACTTAGCAGGCTCATTTGGTCTTGCTTGGCTTGTAAAATTAGCCAATAAAATAAAATCTATTCATTGTTTCTTCCAAGAAAAAAATGTACAAAAATTAAATAAAATAATCTGATGAATGCAGAGCCAGATGTGTTTGTCACTGCAGCCGTCCACTCCTCTTGTTCTGCGGTCCAAAATCTTGAGTCTGGAGTCTGAAAGTAATTATTTCAAAATTAGGTCAGAACTGAACTCTTATGCAATGCTTCACACGAAGGCCAAACCTCAAGTTTTCAGGGAGTGTTTCATGGATTCTTTGTGACATGCGTTTTTCTTTTTTTCTCTTCTTTTTTTTTCCAAGTCTGGCATTGAGGATGGAGATCTGTATGATGGAGCTTGGTGTGCCGAGTATAAGGACCGGCACCAGTGGCTCGAGGTGGATGCCCTTCATCTCACTCTGTTTACTGGAGTCATTCTGCAAGGGCGAAACTCCATCTGGAGGTCAGGTAGTATCAGGATTAAAGCTGAAAATCAAAACAATTTGTTAGCATTATGGACATTAGCTCTTCATTGAACATACTGTCTAAAGCAAAGATGGAGTGCTGTGGTATTCTTTGGCTGCCCGCTGCAATGAGCTCACTGAAAAAATATATGTTTGTTTTCCTTTTTGGTCTATGTCATAGTTGGGACTGGGTCGAAACCTACAAAGTTCAGTTGAGTAATGACTCTGTAACCTGGCATACCTCCATGAACGGGACGCAGGAAGCGGTGAGAACTACTTCTTGTATTCTGCGATTTAAGGAACATAGATGGAAAACAGATTTTGAAGTTTCTCTGCCAAAGTGAAATATAGACTGCGAACCAAAACCTTAAGTATTGGTGCAGATTAGAGAGGACTCAGGATAAAACAAATACAGTACGGCAAAAACTGAAATTCGGGGGTGGCCTTTAACTCATTATAACACACTATATAAACAAACTAAAGTACATATTGATCAATGTTCCAGCATGCAGTGTGTACAAAGAAATTTAAAGTTTGACTGAAAACTGCAGTTCAAACTCTTTTTTTTGCCTGACGCCACATATTTTGGAAAGTCCAAGCTCTTTCCAAGGAAATGAAGGCGAAACAAAAGTTTTCCACTTCATTTTAAAGCCATTGCTAACTCTGCCAAGAAGGTCATGTTTTCAGCTATATTTGTGTTGTAATCATTAGCACAGTGGGCCGAGCAGGCAAACCATCTACCAAAAGGCAACTGCAGAATCAAACTCTGGCCCACTTTCTGCATGTTCTTCCTCCACTGTCCTGTCACCCCACGATTCAAGAGCTTGTAGCACCTATTTTAGCAGCAACGACTTGAATTGTTTTGTCTACGACTTTATCAGTCTCTCACATCGTTGTGGAGGAATTTTGGCACACTAGTCTTTATAATCTTGTTGCAGTTCATTGAAGTTTGCCTTCTTAAGGTCTGGACTTTCACTGGTCCATTGCAACACCATCTTTTTCAGCCATTCTTTTGTAGATTTGCTGTGATTTGCTTGGGATCATTTTCCTTTTGCATGACCCAATTTCAGCCAAGCTTTAGCTGTCCAACAGATGGACTCACATTTGTCTCTACAATACTTTGGTATACAGAGGAATCCGTGGTCGACTCAATGAGTGCAAGGTACCCAGGTCCTGTGGCTGCATAACAAGCCCAAATTGTAAGCACCGCACCACCGTGCTTGACAGTTGGTATGAGGTGTTTGTGCCGATACGCTGTGTTTAGTTTTCTCCAAACGTAGCACTGTGCATTTTGGCCAAACATCCCATCTCTTCAAAGGACATTGTTCCAGATACCTTGTGGATGTTCTGAGGCAATTTTGCACACCTAAGCTATGGTGGCATGTTCTTTTTAGAATGAAGTTCTTTGGAAATGGCCTAATAAATGTCGTAAATAAACCTGATAAGGCCAGATTACTTTTATTTTATCCTTATTCACAAAACCTCAGAATATATAGAGGGTCTGCTATCTTTTTTCCATGACTACACAAACTTATATGAACTCACACTGAATTGTGCAGCTATTTGAAGGAAACCAGAATCCTGAGACCCCGGTTCTTGGGCTCCTTCCTGTTCCCACCGTTGCCCGTTTCATCCGCATCAACCCACAGACCTGGTACTCCAACGGGACCGTCTGCCTCAGGGCTGAGATACTTGGCTGCCGTGTTCACGGTAGGAAAAAAAACAGTAGGCGAGAGGGACACAGCATTTACTGTGGATGTTCAAATGCATTAAGATGTTGACCTCCGAAAGTCAATTAAAAGAAAATATGTAAGTGGAAACATCTGCTACTTTCTTTTAGATCCATCTGATATTTACTCAGCGCATGAATCAGGATCCAAGGATGCTCTGGACTTTAGACACCACAACTACAAAGAGATGAGAAAGGTTAGGAAAGTTACAGGATGAGTGGCTTTCCCATAAACACCAGGGTTTTTACTCATGCTCTTAACGGTTTGCAGATTTGGTAAAGGATCAGCTTTAACACTTTTAAGCCTTACACTCAAGCGTGTTTTCTGAACCCTGAAGCTCATGAAGTCTGTGACGGAGGAGTGTCCCGACATCACCCGCGTCTACACTATCGGGAGGAGCTACATGGGCCTCAAACTCTACGTTATGGAGATCTCAGATAACCCGGGCAAACACGAACTCGGTAAGAGTTGAAGATATTGGAATGAAACCTTCTGGTTTGTCATATTTCTCAAGTTACCCAGAGTTTCGCAGCTCAGAGGTGCAGTTCAATGTCCACCATTGTTTATACAGCCTGATTTCTGCAGCAGCCCCACACAGGGAGGCAGGGGGTCCTGAGGAGAAGGCCTCTCTTGTATAAACAAATGATTTTATTTCTTTGAGCCATTGCCATTAGACACAGGCTTGGGTTTAAATGTGATCTGTGGCCACTCCACATCTGCCAGCAAGATTAGTAAAATCAAGTATGGTACAGCTCGTCTTTGTTTCTTAAGAGAAATGTCATAAACACGTTTCAAAATCACTTTGCTCCCAGGAATTTTGCTCTTATGCGTCAGCAGCTGTTTGATTGATTTCATAGGGTAGTGATCAGTGCCAAGTCTAAGAGAAAACACTAAAGCCTTGCACATATTTTATTTTTGTGGTAAAAGCCCAGACTTCAGGTCTTTGGAGTCATGTACTTAGAAATGCCTGGCGCCAAACTGTTGCCTAACACAGACTGCTTTATCTGAGCAGTTAAATGTCTTCCTAGCGTGCTGCTGAGCTTTAGAAAACAAAAATAAACTTAAAATCTTAGATCATGTTTAATATGACCTCCTTTTAGAAGTGCCGCAGTCAGTTCTTCCACATTTTTTTATTCCTTGGCATGTAAAGTGGCTCTAAATTTTCCTCTTGGCAGGGGAACCTGAGTTTCGCTACGTGGCAGGGATGCATGGAAATGAAGCTCTTGGTCGAGAGCTTGTCCTAAACCTCATGCAGTATATGTGCAAAGAATACAAAAAGGGCAACCAGCGTATCGTACGGCTGGTCACCGAGACGCGAATCCACCTCCTGCCCTCCATGAACCCAGATGGATATGAAGAGGCTTATGTGAAGGTGGGTAAATCTTAATTATGCTCATGTCTTGTTCTTTTTTTTTTTTTTTAAATATGTATATATATATATATATATATATATATATATATATATATATATATATATATATATATATATATATATATATATATAAATATATAATCTGCTCTTTAATAATCCCCACATTATACTTGTTAATGTGGTGCAGGGTTCAGAACTGTCTGGATGGGCTGAGGGACGATACAGCTTTGAAGGAATCGACCTGAATCATAACTTCCCAGACCTGAACAACATTATGTGGGACACCCAAGAAAAAGCAGCAGATAAATCCAAAGTGCCCAACCACTACATCCCCATCCCAGAATACTACACCAAAGAAGATGCCACAGTAAGGAAATGCATCTTATTTGTGCATTTGAAAAATTCATTTCATTGGCACCACCTGGAGGCTATTTTAACATTGACAGGAAATAGGAACTAAAGCATTAAAATTGACTTCACCTAAAAACTACAGTGTTACAATGCTCACTGTTTTGTTCTCACGAAGGTCGTGAGAAAGAGCAGCTTTAGTCAGTGTGCGATTATTTTCATTTCATTGACATGCAAAGGCTCAGATCAGGAAATCATTTCAGAGCCAAGAAACTAGTTTTCCTGAAAGCCTGAGGATTGTCACTCAGTGTCTGGTGACAGTGTTCAAGGCAAACACAGGCTGAAATCCTGCTTAATGACAGAAAAAGGTCACCAAATCTACAAGCTTTTCTTTGGTGAATTTCTTCTTGGGTGTGTTTTGTTATTAAAAAGTTGTTAAAAAATTTATTTAACTGCATCATATGGGTTAGGATTATTAATCCTGCCATCTGTGTTTTATTCTGAAAATCTTTCCAGTGTCTGATTATTTCACCTGAGAACTGTACTTAAGTACCAGTTTTAGGAGCTAGACTTAGTGTTTCCACTTGTTTGCTTGGTTGTTAAAAGTTTGACTTTGTAACATTTCAGTGGTCAGTATTGTCTTCCCTCCTTCTTCACATACATCTGACAGCAGAATTTACTTCACAAAAACAGTGGGCTCCTCCACGTTTAAAATGTCTGCAAGTTGTTAGATGTTTGATCAGTGTAAGCAGTGCATAGATCTAATGAGAAATTGCTCGTTTTATCAGACATTAAAGTTGTTGAATGAAAAACAAATGAGAAAAAGGTATATGTTAAAAACCTGTTCAAGATCAAGTCCACAAAAGTTCACAAAAAAAGAACAAAAGTACAAAATGAGAGCAAGAATTTTCCTCTCCTTCTTTACTCCATCCATTAACTATCTGACTAGAGCCCGACCAATATTGGACTTTTAAATCAATTTTGAATTAATATTAATCAATATCGATACAGACATTTGGTGTAGAGACACTTTGCAGGTTGCACAAGGTTGCACATATGCAGATTACAGTTTTTGCCATGTTGGCTTTACTATTGTTAGTCAATATCATGCTAGAAAAACAGGAAAAGAACTTTAAAGTGTATATAGAAAAGATTTTCCAAAAAGAACTAAAAGTTGCTCTCACTAATGGCAAACACGCAGTCGCTGATCACACGTCAGAAGTGGCTTACAGAAGTTACACAACTGATTTATGAAGTTATACTAGAGTGCGTCCTGGGTGTCATAAAGATAATCCCACCACAAGGTTATGTCTAAGAACATATATTTCTTAATTATTGCTCATCAGTGAAACACAATGACTTTAAACACTTTAAAAAATCTTTAGACCCTCTTACTCTCAGCAGAGAGGTCTGGGAAAGTGATTTTCTAGAGAACTGATTGGTCAATAGGAGGTGATTTCATACCTGTTGATCTCTAATCTGCAACACAACCTCATGTGGAGCAGGTTGGGTTCGCAGTTTAAGTTACCGTGGCAATAAAATCAGAAAGTAGTGATCCATCGTCATAGTATTGAAACCCAAAGGTCAACCCTGAAGTTACCCAGATAAGGTGAAATCTTGCGTCATCGTTTTGGACGCCATAACGTGGTACATGTCTCTGTCTAACTCTGCTCGGACCACCTGGTTTTTGGATTTGTAGTATTTACATGATGCCAGCAGGAAAGGAGCGCCCTGCCTTTAATCTTTAAATTTTCATCTAATCTTTATTCATTGATTTTTAAACACCAACAGTGTTAGATCAACAAATAGCTAATATTGGCTGATAATATCAGTCGGACTGTATCTGGCAGTGTCTTCCATGAACAAAGAAAATAGTCCAAAACAAAAGCATCACACACTCCGTAACAGGAAAACAGGGTCAGTTAACAAATCGGGGAATTAGAAACATCTGGGCAACGAGGCACAGGACAAACTAATCACAGAGGACATAAAACTAAATGCAAAACACAGGAGACAACTAACTAGAAAACTAAAACAGGAAATAACTAAACAGGGAAACTTGGACACCACAGTAAACTTAACATAAAGGGAAAACCCAATGAACCTAAGACTCTCATACATACAGTAACTGCAACTAACAATGCTAAAGAAATAGAAAAGCATGCTAAGAATCAAATATAAAATCAAATAGAAAACATGATAATGCGCTGTAGTAAAATACAAATAACCTAATAAAATAATGTTTTCACCTTTTTTTTCTTTACTTTTAATACTTCCGCTTTTTATTTTTTGAACATTGCATGCCTTTTTACTTTTAACACTTTATCTTTTTGCAGTTTCACATGCTTTGGGTACTTAAACTAAACTCCTTCTACCTCTGCCCAGGTTGCACCAGAGACACGTGCGGTCATCAGCTGGATGCAGGACATTCCCTTTGTGCTCAGCGCCAACCTCCATGGTGGAGAGCTTGTTGTTACCTATCCCTTCGACTGCACCCGTGACTGGGCGCCACAGGAAGACACGCCAACAGCAGACAACGCCTTCTTTCGCTGGCTGGCCTCGGTCTATGCCTCGACTAACCTGGTGATGGCCAACCCGGACCGACGTATCTGCCACTACGAGGAATTTCAGGCACATAACAACATCATCAACGGCGGAGCCTGGCACACGGTTCCTGGCAGTGAGTTTCATCAGTCTGTTCTGTGCATGATTTCCGCCATCTGAGACTCATCAGACCCAAAAAATGCTGCATCGTCCTCTGCAGAGGATGTTGTGTGATTTCAGTTCGTGTTACAAAACAAGAGAGCAGATTGAAACACTTAAAAAATGTTACTACCAATGTGCAAACATCCTGTCAAATTACATATCCCTTAAATTAAACTAGGCTCCAGTAAATATCAAATTTTAATCTTGCTATAATTTGCAAGCTTAAAAAATACATAATATTTAACCAACTTAATCACTGACAGATGTTATATTTCTCTCTATTCAAGGATCAAATTCAGTTCTTTTTCCCCTTAAACCTATAAATTGCACGAATGTTTCACTCAATATTCACTGTGTTTTCTGTGCCTGCCTTTCCTGCAGGTATGAACGACTTCAGTTACCTGCACACCAACTGCTTCGAGGTGACCGTGGAGCTGTCCTGTGATAAGTTTCCTCATGTTAGTGAACTCCCCATCGAGTGGGAGAACAATAAGGAGTCTCTGCTGGTTTACATGGAGCAGGTAAATCTGTTCAAAGAAAATGGTACAAGTTATCATGTGGTTTTCAAAGCAGTGGCTCACACGGCAGCATTTTCTGCTCTCTCAGGTTCACAGAGGCATCAAAGGTGTGGTCAGGGACAAGCTCACCAAAAAAGGAATAGCAGATGCTATAATCAAGGTGGAGGACCACGACCATGACATCCGATCAGGTCAGCCAGTTGATTTTATTTATCTGTTTTAATCTGATTTTCTTTCTAATGAGCAGGGTGTTAAAGTAAAAAGTGTCAAACTACAACAATCAAATGCATCTTTGTTTTAGCTGTATTTCTGTATATACCAAATTAACTTGACAGCCTGTAACCAAACACAGCGAAAGAACCATTTTGACAATTGCTGTATTTGAAGTGTTGTAAATGACTAACTGACCTGTAATCCGTCAAACATATCTCTGATATCAAGCCATTTGGAGCCCCAAAGAACATTTTCGTCACAAGATAGAAGCTGCAATCAGTTTTTAGCAAAATTATTTATTTATCTTCCACAGGTGCATTAACCAGTAAAACCAGAAACTTAGATTGAAATTCTGCAAACCTCATTTTTTCCTGTAGCCACTGATGGGGACTACTGGCGTCTTCTGAACCCAGGCGAGTACAAGGTGATTGTTTGGGCCGAGGGTTACTTCCCATCCATGCGTCGGTGCAATGTCGGCATGGAACCAAATCCCACCATCTGTGACTTCATCCTCACCAAAACACCCATCCAGAGGCTGAAGGAGATCAGGGCCAAAGGGGAGAAGATCCCGCAGGATCTTCAGCTGCGTCTTCGTGCTCTTAGGCTCCGAAAGCTACGGGCTAGCACCAAGGCCATCAACCGCCGCAGGGAGGGTCAGCATATGAGAAGAGCTCGGTCCTCTCAAGCCTGGAAAGCATGAGAGGAGATGGGAGAACGGGTTCATGAACTGTCCTCTGGGAAAAATTACATTTCTGCTGTTAAAGGAGCTCGCCTGGTTAACACAAAGTATTCCTCAAATATCAAAACATGCAGACCGTTTTATGTCTCACTGTTCTCAGTTTGGGGACAGGCACATAAACTCTTGGAGACAATGTTATTGCAGAACAGGTTTTTAAATTGGTTCAAGTATCCTTAAAAGTTACGCAAAGAGTTCCTAAATTGTGAATTTACTGTTTGTTTTTTTTCCTTTTGTACATTAACTAAGGTGAGGATTTCAGTGTCAGCTGGCCTGATGTCATAATTTTTCTAAAAGTGTTTTTTTTTTTTTTTTAGTTTGGTTGTCTGACTAAAGTCCAACTGGACCAATAAAGTTAAATAACTGTGTTATCCAGCGTATTTAATCTGAACCTAAGGTTAACAGAAGTGGGACAGCTGAAAGAAACTGCCATTGGTTGCAATCTGAAAGTCAGGACATGAGATGAGTGGAAGGATGAAAAAGAGGGAAATCTGTGTGGCACATGGACAAACCTCAAATCAAATGAGCTTTATTTGTATAGCACGTTTAAAAGACATCAAGCGTCGGCTAAAGTGCTGAACAGACGGACAATGTAGTCAAAATAAAAGAAAGAATTCAAATAAATGAGATAAAAAATTAATTTTCACTGTAAACATCTAAATAAGGGGTTTCACACATAAAGCCTGTGGCTAGACACCAATCCAGCCCACTGAATGGCTTAAGTTTCATAAATACATCCGTTTTATTGCTTAAATACTTGTGCCATGCCCATTCATGCGACACCAAATTAGATAACCAATAGACAAACAATAAATGTCTATCTACTACAAACATTTCTGCAAAAAGGATTTTTTTATGTCAGATTTTGGACTTTAACTGTATTTTCATAAGATTTACAGCTTTTCCCACTGATAAACACCCCCTGCAAGTCAAGTAATGATGTGATTGAGAGTGTTTCAGGTGCAACCAAAGTCTTTCATTTTCAGGTCAATCATGTAGCTGTGCAAACATGCTTCTGCCACTAACAGAAAAAAATGACAGACTGTACATATGCACATGAGATCCTTTACTACTACTGTTGCAATTCCTAGATGTATTTTTGACTGGATTAGCTTCTTTTCTGAAGTAGTCAGAAATTGCATTGCTCGTCCTCCTGTGTATTTACAGTACCGTAAAAAAAAGTCTTGAGTCTTCATTTTCAGTCCAGTCCTTATGTAATGTGATTGAATGAATAGGATTCTTCTCCCCTTTATATGATGTCTAATATTTGTTTATTTTATAACTCACCAGATCATAAAAACAAAAACCATTTCTTCCTTTAACTTGCTAATCCTCCCATGAGGAAAGTCATTCTCAGAGTTGGGACTGCAGCAGATGGGAAAGAGTTTGACTGACATTCTTAGGACACATGAATTTTAAAATAAATCAATAAATGAAGAGAAAATTAACAATAAAGGACCCAAACACAGAGCAGCCAGCAGTGAAAAAGAAGCTAAGTTTTTATTTCTGATAAGTACCATTTTTAGTATCACTGTCAGGATTACTTACTCTGTGTAACCAGGTAGGAAACAACAGTGCATCTACCCTCCCCCCCAGCTGTGATCGCCACAAATACTGGGAGCATTCCTTTAACCCACAGCTGAAAACAGGTTAAAAACCCAGAACCGCAGCAATAAAACAACAAAGAAATTCCTAAAAATGAACCCGGTGTTTAGTTACTATACCTGAAGTGAAAATGGCAGATAAGACACTTTTCCTCAAAGAGCTCGTGAGTATAATAAGTGAAATAAAAGCAGCGGTGAATATACAGCATCCTTTAACCATCAGTTCAGTCAGTTCATTTTAAAGTAGCTGTTTACAGAAGAAATGTCTACTTTTTTAAAATGTCAGTAATCAAAGAAATTAAATAATTCTAAGGGAAAGAAAGACGACTGAGCTGAAGGTGAATTGGACTCCGTTTGCAACATACTGAAAACACATTTTGAGCATGTAACTGAGGTACAAAGTGTTAAAAGCATCCTTTCTCATTGCTTGCAGGACCATACAGTGAGCTAGAATCTAAGAATCCACCTGTGTTATCACCTCAAACCCAAATGAAGTTAAATGTTATCACGTACTTTTTCCCCCCAACATTTTGTGGCACTGAGTTGTGGCACTTATTTCACTCACAATTAATATAAAGTTACCCCTAACAGCCAGTTTGCATTAGATTAGCACAAAGTGGAAACAACTGGAAGCAGCTAGCCCAGCTTTATCTAACAGAATTAAATGTTATCCACTGGCACACTGACTAGCCAAGGGAGACATAAGTGCTAATTAGTAATCTTCCCAGTGATTATGCTAATCTTACCACTGGCTTTATAAAGGTTTTTGAGGTCATATGCAAGTCGCTCGTTGTCAGCCAAAATGGACGAGATACAATCACCATTCGGGACAGGAAGAAAATGTATATTTCCCCCAACGGTTGGTGAGCGGTTGCGTGCTGTTGCTAGGTAAAAATCTGCCTCAAAGAGGGTACTACTGCAAAATCTCAGAGTGCTTTGGTCGCTCTCAAATTGCCAGGGCTGGATGTGCTCTTCGTGGAAGACACCGACTTGTCTGCAAACACTCGCCAACTACTAGTCGAGCAAAAAAGTGCAAAAAAACCCAGAAACGCTACAAAACCAGAATGTTTTGGAGCGTGTTGGCTGCACAGATGGTATAAAACATGGATGTAGCTTCTGGGTTTGAAAAATGCAAACTTTTACTTGGTGAACATTCTGTTTCACTAGCAGTCAGACTAGTTGGTGAGTGTTTGCAGATTAGTTGCTGCTTGACGCAAACTCCATGCAACCACAGGAATCTGGTAGCAATCACACAGAGGTTTTTTGGTTTTTTTTGTTTTTTTTGGGGGGGGGAGAATAATTGGGGGTTTTAGCAATCGATTTCACAGGTATTGCCATCAGCCGCTATCTAAAATACATATTTTCTCCTTGCAACTTGTCCAAAACTTGTGTCCAAGACTCATCCAAGATGCCAAACAAGTGGAGCTGGTGGTCACATGACCGTAAAACCGTAAATTAGCCAGCATTTTAACATTTTGTGACTGTAGGGGGTGCTGCTGCACTCTTATATTTGCAGTTTTTTTTTTGTTTTTTTTTTAACATTAAGGTTTAGAGACACAGGTTCAGAATTTAGAGCATCTAAACACTGTCATATATACACCACTAAATACTGAGTGTTCAATATATCCATAAAGCAACAGTTCCCCCTTTAATACCAAAGGCATGAATGTAGTTCCATCTCAACACCCCACCAGATGTGAATGAGACACTTCCCAAAATGTGAAACGAGAGAAGATATTTCCAAATCCACAAATAGATACCCATTTTTAGCTCACGGCAGATTAGTCCAAGTAAAAAAAGAAAAAGAAAATAAAAAACAGAAACAAAACATTTGGCATCTAAGAGCTCAACACAGAGCCTCACATAAATAAGAAAGAAGAATTATCTTAAGAGGCTGGTATGCATAGTAGTATACGCTTCTGTCTTTTTTTTTTTTTTGTTTGTTTCCCTAACAGCAAGTTCCTATCTACTCTGCAGTCAGTCAGTATGTACTGTAGCCAGTATACATTACAGTTGTAACAATCAGGCATGTGCTTACAGCAGCTATACAAAACACAAAAGCATTGCTCTTACTAGAACAGTCAAAGCAATCTGCTCCTTTAAAGAGGAGAAACGCCTTGCTTATCAACTTTATGCCAACACAAGCAAACGTGAAACACTAGGTGTGACAAAACAGTGTGGATTAGCACTCTCCAAAAACCAACAAACTTAGGTTCAGGGGTAGAAAAAGCACAATTTCATCTTGCAAATGTTAAATAAAGAATGGTAAAGAATCTTTCTCAGTCAAAAAGTGAACATGCCACTGATAAAATAAAAAGGCAATATTCTACAGCAAGCATTAATGAAACAGCTTATTTGTCTGTCTCCAGCTGTCTGACAGCTCCAATGCAGTCAAAAACATTAGAAACACATTAGTTAGCCTCACTATTTGAACATAGATACTGTAGCTAACTGTAAATACGTTTAGTGCACCATTCTGTTTGAGTAACACTGGAGGGGAAAAAAGTGAAAAAGAAAAAAGTAAGTCAGATGAAAATATTTTAAAGAGTTGCATTTTCAGATGAAACGATGTAGGTGCTGAGAGACGCAGGAAGGGTTGGGAAGCCAGAGCAGCGTGCTCGATGTGGAAAATCTATAATAATGCCAGCAATGTTTAAGAGAAAAATACTTAACTGCTACTACATTTTCATTTTTACAAAGAGTGGGTGTGGAAAAATCTGAAAATGAGACACCGACAGCAGCTGGACTTCAGCAGTTTCCACTTACAGGAAATGAAAAGTGACTCCAATGTATCTACTCCTAAAGTAGCCTCAGTGACCGTGAGAATAGCATCAAACATCGTGCTACAAGTAGTGCCATAATTCATACACCAATAAAACCACTTTAAAAAAAACTATCAAAGACCATGAAGGCAGAAACAGGGTGGAGACAGAAAACGTACTTGAAGTCAGGGGTCAAAGTTCAGATTGTATGAGCAGAGAAGCAGCACCTGTGGAGAAAAGGCATGAGCAGAGCAGCAGAGAGCGACACGATGTGCAGCAGAGGACGCCGAATTGAGACGACCAGCGACAGACGAAAGCGCCTGTTCCTTACTTGTCCCTTTAGGATTCATGTCCGCTTGCATCCTTAGTGTTTTTGTCCTGAGACAGCAACATCTGGGTGTGCTGAGTCTCAACAAAATCAAAGTTTTTTACTGCTATAGAGAATGAATCTTTAATATGAAAAAGAACGAGCTTGTCCTTCACTGATGCCACGTTGCGCCACTGTCTCCAAGGAGAAAAGTAAAACCCAACTGATCTTTCTTGTACTGCCTTTTTTTTCTTCTTAAAGTTCAGGGTCAGCGAGGTTTCCATCCACTGCTGCAGTCTGGCCACCGATCCACACCTCAAGTCTTCTCCATTCTTCTCCCATGTCAATTGTTATCAGCTGACACCTACAATCCAAACTAACTTTGCCTGCTTAGCTGCTGCAGACCTGGGTCAAGAAGTACTTTTAGGGTTTGTTTCTTTAGTTAATCGGAAAAAGATTCAGATAAACAGATGCTGGGAATCCGATTCAGGATTGCTACACGTTTTTTTCTCCTTTTTAGAGTTTTTGACAACTTTTCCTTTAATGTTTCCAACATACAGAAGCTAAGCATATTTCTCAGTAGCTAAACAATCTGTAAACACATAATGGCAAAAGACTAAAAATCAAAGAGATTAAGTAGCTGCACTAAACTTGGGCAATGCAAGGTTTTTATAGATTTTTGTGTGATTATGAATAAACTAATGCTTCTTTGATATATTCTCAGACCTTCTGTGCATAAACCCTAATCAGTACTTCTTCACTGAGGTCTGCAACACTTCTTTCTTCAACAGCACCGGATGCTAAAACTTGGGCTGGTAAAGGGCCACGCGCCCACTGAGGCACCCCGAGGCCAGCTGGCAGTGTGTTGGGGAGAACTTTGTGGTGAGCACTACGTCACTGTGCGAGTAGATGGAGCGTATCTCCCTGAGGCAGCTGGTCTGGATGGGCAGGCAGTCGACCAGCTCGCCACAGCGCTCGTCGAAGGCCAGGAGGCGGACGCCGTAGCCGTAAGGGGAGCAAATGAGCCGTCCATCTGGGCTAAAGCACAGCTCCTTGATGTAGCCCCGCCCCACGTTGGCCTCCTCAATGTAGTGGGTAAGGCGGAGGGAGCAACGGGGGGACACCAGCGGGCGAGTGGGTGCTCCCTCCTGGAACTCATACACGCACGTCCACTGAAGAGAGAAAGGCAGTGAGAAAGCGGACATACAAGTGATGCAGTTTAATACCAGATGATTAAATACGCAATCGCATCAGCGTCATCACTGGAAATATGGCCTTTAGTGGCCTTTTACTTGTGAGCTGCTTAAAATTATGACACTGCACTTCGGTTCTACAAGAAAAGTGGTCAAATATACAGCCAGAATTACGCTTGTTAATGGCTAACAAAAACCTCTGGTTGATATAAAACTTTTAGAGGGAACAAATATTAGTGAAGGTGTATTTTAGCCTGTGTGGATTACAGAAATAGCATGAAGAGGGAGCTTGGTGGTTTAAGGCATTTTAATAAACAAAACTGTGATTATGTCAGCTTCATGCACCGCTCCATGTTTCTCACCTCTTGGTCGTCCATGTTGCTGGAGCATCGGATGAGTGTGGCCCAGCCTTTGGGATGGAGCTGCAGGGAGGTGATGCAGTTCCCTCTGTCCCTCTCGCCGGGGATCTCTGGAGTTAACACCTCCAGACTGTTTCTGGGAGAAAGACCTGCGAGCACAGTTTTTCATAACATTAAAGACAAAGCCTCAGGTGTCAGTAGTTTATCCCTTCTATATCATGATTCGCCCTGACCTTCTCTATGAGGGTGGAGCTTGCTGGAGTCATTTCCCTGGCGAGGAGTACAAGCTGATCTGGATGCTGATGTGCCTCCATCTACAAAATCACAAAAGGCATTTGTAGTTTTTTTTTTTTTTAATAAACACCAACCTATATTTTCAGCCCATATTTTCAGCTAATTAAGATGAAAGAACGTGAGCAAAACACTTCATTAATTTGCGCTTGAGCCTGATCTGACCTGAGCTGAGGGGAGTCCGTCGTGCTCGTAGCATTCGGTAGCTGCCCACCTCTAGGGACTGGGTGAGGTCCAGGTCATGGAGGATGAGCAAGTACCCTGAGGAAGTAGAAATGAGCATCTTGGAACAGTCAGGTGTCAGGCGCATCCTCATTAAGTAGCGAGTGTGGAAGAACTTTTTGTGTGGGCAGCCATCCTCTGTAAACCTATAATGGCAGGGGAGTAATTAAGGTTTAACAGACAGTTAGATTACAATATCTTATAAAACCCTTCTTGTATAGATCAGCCTTGGTGCAGCCCCTCAGTTTCATTTCCTCAAATCAGCTGTTTTAGCTCCCGCTCCCTCCCTTTATCCCAGCTTTCTGATTGGTTGCCCTTTGTGTACAGAAAGGTCGACCAGCGGGTGGTTTGGGCTTCTGTGGTCTAATATCACAGACGTAATATGATCATCTCAGCCAAAGCTGTATCCTGGAGATGATCATATTAGAGCTATCCACCCACATTAATATCTGATACTGGGAAAAACTGACTGAAAGGTTGTATTTAGTGCAGTGCGAAACCCGAGGTTTTAGCTCATGACTGAAATCAGTATTTGAAATTTTTGCCATTTTTGTATAACATGTAGTAACATATATGAAACTAAATAACTAACTAAATTAAAGCATTTTGATTGAAAGCCAAAAGACACAAAATCCAGATCACAATAAGATACCCTGGGCATGGTGAAATTGGTTTGAAGTACAGGCCACTTCTAATAAGGATATACTTTATTTTCACCATAACTGTACATGGCACAGAGACACAACGAGCACACGGACATAAAATAAACATACCGTAGACAATGACTAACCTGTTAGTGTCCCATGTGATGACATTACCATCGAAGCCAGAAGTGACAAGGAGACGAGTGTTGGTGTCATACTCGATGTTCTTCACCCAGCTGGCATGCCCGTGCAATGAGCAAACCTTTGAGTTAAGCTTACGCAGATCCCATAATGCAATTGTGGTGTCGTCGGAGCAGGTGGCAAACAAACGATTGTCCAAAAACCTACAGGGAGAGAAACACAGATTTAGGAAACCCAGTGGATAGTAATTTCGACACAGGTTAACCAATCTGGGGCGCTTCCCCACGCTGCCATCCTCGTGAAGATCTCCCAGTTCCGTAATTACACTGTGAGGAGCGAGAAGAGAGCTATTCCACATGGAAGTCTTTTATCAAGTGGGTGCTGATGCTGCTGAAATGAAACTACAGTCCTGTGGAAATGAAAATACACCCTGTTCCAATTCTATGGTTTTACATATTAGGTGAAAATAAAATTCTTGTTCCTAGCAGGTTCTCTTTAAATACAACTGCCACTGAAGAACAATACATGACACATTACGCTGCATCATTATTTATTTAACAGAAACTAAACCAACATGCAGAAGCAGTTGTGTGAAAATCTAAGTGCACCCAATAATTGAGTAGCTTGAAGAACCACCTTTGGCAGCAATAACGTGATGTTCTCACATTCTGTACGACTTTATCAGTCTCTCACATTGTTGTGGAGTTATTCTGGCCCACTCTTCTTTACAACGTTGCTTCACTTTATTGAGGTTTGGAGGCATTCATTTATTCATAGCTCTCTGAAGGTCCCATCACAGCATTTCAATCAGAAGGAGGTCTGGACTTTGGATTCTTCTTTTCCAGCCAGTCTGTTGCCGCTTTATTGCTGTGCTTTGGATCTTTGTCCTGTTACATAATCCAATTTCAGCCAAGCTTTAGCTGTCGGACAGATGGCCTCACATTTGACTCTTGAATACTCTGGTATACAAAACAGTCCATGGTCAACTCCGTGACTGCAAAACAAGCCCAAATCATCAGCCCTCCACAACCACGTTGACAGCTGCTGTGAGGCGCTTTCTCCAAACGTGGGCCTGTGTATTATGGCCAAACATCTCTGCTTGGGTCTCTTCTGTCTTAAAGGGGATTGTTCCAGAAGCTTTGTGATTTGCTCAGGTGTTGGTTTGCAGATCTAAGATGGGTGCTATGTTCTTTTTAGGGAGAAGAGGCTTTCTCCTGACAACCCTTCCAAACAAGCCATAACTGTTCAGTACAGTCCTGTCATAAACTTTAATATTAAACACACTAAATGAGGCCTTAGAGCCTAGGATTGTTGGCTGTCTTGAATATTTTGCTTTTGTGAATAATATTTTTCACACAATTTGAAGTCCATCATTCTGCAATGATGGACTTCAAATTGTTTGGAAATGGCCTCATAACCCTTCTCAGATTGATGGGACAACAACAGCTGCTTCTCTAAGATGACTGCTTTTGTCTTTCCTCCTTGGGTTTGTTTTAAGACAGTCCTGACTTTCCAGACCTGCAAAATGACAAAACGTCTGTGCTTATAGAGGTGCTCACACTTGCTAATTATCTATTAATGAAGTGCATTTCATTGGCTGCTACATACCTGCTCAATTTCTATGGAAGCTGCAAATATTTACTTTGTTTTTCCACACACTGCTTCTGCATTTTGGCTTAATTTTTGTCATATAAATAAAGGCAATGGATGATATGTGTTGTTGTTCAACTAAGGTTGTACTGAAATGCGGAAGGATTTCTTATTTGGCACCTTCAGCTCTTCCATCCAACATCTCTTTCTTGCATCCTCACAGCGAGAGCTCAGACCCAATAAAATGCATCCAAGTAGTTTTTATTAGTCTCTGCATGTCATACTTAAAAATGATTTAAAGACTCATGCTGTAATACAGACTCTTTATTATGTTTTATTACCTTAACCCACAGGTCTCTTGCTCCCTTTTACTGCGCTACAGACCCAATTTGTAAAATCTTTCCCCAGAGATTCAAGATTAGAAGAATGCACCTTATGTTGTTGACACAGTCCTCGTGGGCCTCCGTCAGGGTTTTGATGTGTCTGGATGAGATTGGATCAAACAGCAGGACCTCAGTCTGCTCACAGGCCACAGTCAGCACAGACCTAATCAGAAGAGGAAAAAAACAGTTGATCTCTTTGTCCATGTGTGACAAGATGTTATGCAGCAGCAAATGAAAGCATAAGGGGGAAAAAGGAGAATATTTTCTCAGTTTATAGGCAATCTAATAAGTAGACAGGCTGAATTTTACTTGCATTGACTCTACACTACTCATTGCATTTTTGCTATAATAATGCGTCACAACAATGTTACTAAAACTGCACAACAAGAATAGGTAAAATTTAAAAAAAATATTGAGTATTGACGAGTATTGTGCACAGCAGCGCTATCACGGTACAGCAAGGACAGGAAGTGTGAGCCCACAAAACAAATGTGACCCAGACTGGGCACAGCTTGACCTGGTTTGTCTGCAGGATTTGTTTCTTGCATCTGCTGTCTCTTGGCTTAAGTCCGAGAAGTACTCACGAGTTGTACAAGACTTTCTAGGTTACATTTAAAGGATATCAAGAACGTACTGTTTAATCATCAGTGAACAAACTTATGGGGTTGTCTGGAAACCATTTATTATGTCATCATTAAACACCAAGGAGTACGTATATATGAGATGAAGTAGGTAGGTAGGTGATGACGAATTTGGCTTTTAAATTCAAGCTTTTAACGGACAAATATCGGGAAATCTCTCAACTCCACACCCTAAAACGCAGACAAATCTTACCCGTCCGGGGAGTACTCCAGGTTAAACACGGCTCCATGGGTCTGAGTGCTCAGGTTAACTGACTCTACAGCCGGATTCATAGAGCGGTACAAGCTTGTCATTGTCCTGAAGTTATCCCGAGCTGGGTCCACAAACACCCCTCGTCTTATAGTCCTGCTCTGCAACCAAGAAAACAGGCTAGCACCCCTGAAGCTGTCAGTGTCGGAGCCACCACCAGTGTCGGAGCTACCATCAGTGCACTTCTTCAGCGGTGCGACGGCCGGTCTGGAGCGGGGCTCTCGCTCCTCCAATACGGGAGACCCCGCGATAGGAGCCACTAGACCCTCGCTGCTCGCGGGGGGTGAAGGAGAAGCTCTCCGAGCGATGTCATCTTCCTCATCCGAATCGTTAATGTCAGGGTCTTCCTCTTTGTCGGAGACGGTGCCGCCGTTGGGCCTGTCCCGCGACTCGTCGGTGTCCTCGCTGTCGCTCTGGTGCTCCGAGCTCATTGTAGCTTCTCCAGCGTCCGCACAGACGTTTGCGGTTCGGGGTGCAGGGTCTCGAAAAGTAGGCTGGCCCGTCACCAAATGAACACGAACCCGCTGCTTCCTTCACTCTTTTAAGAATCCATTGCAGAGCATTTTAGGTGCATAGGTTACGCTGGGCAAATTTTATTTTGTTGCTAGGTTTGCCAGCGCCTTAACGCCTCCCGTTAAACCACACACATGTTAGCTTAAATTCCACCGGAAGATGATGATTAAACTTCAAAATAAAAGCACAAATAGCCTTTAAAACTCTATGCGTGTGTCTTATATAAAGCAAAACACAATATAAGTATTGTTTATTACTCCTAAACTGTGCTTCTACTCATTATTAGCGAAATAAGACACGTACAAATAAGCCCGTTTTCTTGAGTCGAAATGCCGAACTGAAACATCCAAGCGGAAGATTCGTGCTTCTTTCAGATAACTTGTTTTGTTCGCACCAAAACAAACGCAAACAATGACGTAGTTCCGTTTCCTTTCCCTAGCAGGTTGCTTGCTGCCATCTGCTGAATAAGTGGATTTGCTATGTGACAATAGTTAACCACAAATTCATTTATGAATATGACAATATAAATGCGCAAGACTGAAATGTTTAAGGTGTAAACAGCGCAGGAAGATCAACAAAGCAAACACTGTCATAAAAAGGTTACAACAATAATAATAGTGATAATAATACATCAAGTCAAAAGCCTTGAGCCAATCCTCATTTTTTTTTTTTAATATTTTACAAGAATACTGTAAATAAATGCAGCAATGTTTTTTGAACATGTGTAAACATGCAAGGAAATGCGGCATATAAGGCAAGAAATAGATTGTGCAATTCTAAGGAGACTGAATGTCGATGTTTGGTATGATCACCTTTCTTTTTCAACACAGCCTGAACTCTCATAGGCACAATTTCTAGTAATTTCTTTAAGTAGGCTTCAGGAATAGCTCCAAAGAATTCCTAAAGGACATTACAAGCTCTTCTTTGGATGTTGGCTGCCTTTTGTTCCATTTTCTGTCACGATAATCTCACACTGCTTCAGTAATGTTGAGATCCAGGCTCTGGGGAGGCCAATCTGTGACTGATAGTGTTCCAGTGTGTGTTTTTCAATACAGGTTTGCTTTTACTACATTGGCAAGTTGTTTGGGATTATTGCCATGCTGAAAAATCCAAACGTTGGCAATCAGATGCTTTCCACATGGATGATGGGTCAAAATCAGCTTCACAGCTGTAGCTTCACAGGTTCTCCACAAGGGTGTGTCCATTCCTCAGTGCATTTCTGGTAAGAAACACCTGACTCCTGCTTACCATACTGAGCTATTTTAAAATAATCTGTTTTCTCATATATCAGATATTTGAAGTAAAATATATGTATGTGGTTATATATATATATATATATATATATATATATATATATATATATATATATATATATATATATATATATATATATACACATATATATATAGCCTTTTACAGGAAGATTAACTGACAAATGAAGAATTAAGAAAATGACTTATTAAGGAAAATGTGTAATCTGAACAGTTTGTGAAAACCTCCTTAAGACTGCTTTGGTTGGTAGCATATTCCTGTAGTCATAGTTTAAATGGAAATAATGGACTGTATGAACACACATTTAATTGCGAATCAAACAAAATTCCATTGTGGTTATAAATTTAGGTGACAATTAAGTTATGGACATGCTTGGCTAGTAGTTAGCAAGTATTAGGAGGCAAACATGAAAAAGTACAGGCAACTGTAGCAATCTGCAACCAAAACAATAACTAGATTTCTGGTGCAGCAACTTCTTTACAACTTATTTCACCCAGCGAGAACCACCAACCTCCAGGAACCACCGACCAGTTGGGGATTACACACTTTTTTCCCCCTTAGCACTAGTGATTGTATCACATGATGTGACATGAGAAACCACAACATAATAGGCTGTCCTGTAGCTATTGCTAATGATGAATGCTCACAACCCTTTAACTTCAGGAAGCAGCAATATTTGTTAAAGTAGCAACATTTTGCTATAAGGTACGGCTAGCATTGCAAATTCTTCCTCGGTGGAGTTTTAACCTCTGTAAATACTACTGGGGATAGTTGTCTTCTTAGGAGACACGTCTGGCAATCTGGAAAAAAATATTTTTCCCATAATGAGACACAAAACTAGTGCTATGAAAAATAACTTAAGGATTCTGTATCAAAAAACCTTGCCAGGAAATTCCAGAAAGTTGATTCTGTTCAGGGATGCAACATGTCGTCGTCACATCCCTTTATGTTGTGTGCGCTCCAGTCTGTCAGTCAGTGTTAGTTCTTCCAGTCAGTCTGCTCCAGTTAACTCTGCCTTATGTTTCTATTAAGCTTGCCAGTGATAGCTAATAAAGCTTATTTTGAGTTTATGTTTGTCTAAGGAGTCCTGCATATTGCGTCTCCACCTACCACACAGCACCCCTTGATAATAATTTCTGTTGCTGCAACGTTCTGAGGACTTAAGCCTGATTAGAGCTATTGTTGTTTTCTGAATTGTGATTTCAAACGATTTTCTTGTAAATCTGTGGACATTTGATTTCATGTTCAGCATCCTAATTCCATTCATTGTGTTGGAATTGCATTGGTAACTCATTGAAGTGTTACTGAGTATTCATAACCAGCCACTTTGTACGTACAGTGAGTAAATGGGTTGGTTGAACTAAATAAGGTTGAATTAAATCGAGTTATTAGAACTACGCTGACTCATATTGATCAGAGAGTTAGAACAACAACTAAAAGAAACTTAGATTAACCTGAAAGGAACTAATCAGGGTTAACTGGTATTTGACACAAATCAGGATTTAAAACCAAACCTAAAGTGGGAAGTGAGAGAGATTTATTTTTGTTTTTTGGGGTTTTTTGTTGTTGTTTTCTTCTTTTATTTAATTCCTTCTGGGATTTAGATCCAACAACTTAAGTGCCGAAACTGTACGTACACTTCTGTGTATTCCATTTTCCATAAAACAGCCAGCAGTTCAAAATTCACGATGGTCTGTTGTTTGTTACTTCAGGTTTTCAGTATAAACTGCTCTTATAAATCTAGACTCTGGTCCTAGCTATCTGTAAATATCTACAGTGCTACAATATGTTAACGTTTTTTTGTTGTTGTTTTTTTTAAAGAACATGTTTAATTTTTCCTTCATCTATTTATTTTTTAATTTTTTAATCCAAATATGTATCAAATTTTTGCTCTTCATCAGTCTAAATAATGAATATTATACATGTGTTTCTCTTATATTAAACATCTGCTGATATTCTGGCCTGTAAGAGAAACATAACTCTGTGTTTTTCGTCTATCCCTTTCTTTATTGCGTGAGTCAAACAAGGAGATCGTAACAGATACTGCTAGAAATGTAAAACATAAATGTGCTGCCAAACCAACACATGCAGCTATCAAACCTTTCTTAATTTTCTTAAAATGAATTATTCTTTAACGAAGACACTGATTTGACACATGTAAAAATATGGTTGATTGTGTTTATTGCCCCCTCCACCCAGCTCCCTACCATGTGTTCTCAAAAGTGAACAGAGGGTTGGGAGATGATAGAGGAAAGGAAGAGGGTAAAGCAAGGGTAGAAGGGCGAAAAAGTGGTGAAAAGAAAGGATTAGAAAGGAGGAAAGAGACAGAGGAGAGAAAACTCCAACAATCCCCTCTGAGCAAGGAGGAAAAACTCCCTTTAAGCAGGAAGAAACCTGTGGCAGAAGGTTTGGGGGTGAGGGTGAAAAAAGAAAAGAAAAAGGATGACGAATATTTTGGAGAAAGAAAACATGGAGAGTGATGAAGAGGTGGTCGGAGAGAAAGGGAGAGGGGTGATGAGATAGAAAAGAGGTGGCGGAAGACAAGGCTATGCCTTCTCATGATTAAGTGAGGAAGCAGTAGGGTCCCTCCTCCTGAAAGAGCAGAAGCGTTTTTTCTTATTTTTCAGGCACTGTTCCTGGAGCTCTTTCTTCTGTAGGATGAGGGTTTTCAGTTCATCAATTGTTCCTGCATTTTGCTCCTCAAATTTCTTGCATTTTTTCTCCAGTTCTTCTAATTTTGCTTGTTTTTCTTTAAGCTTTTCTTTCAGTTTTTTAGATTTTGCCTCCTGTATTCGCTTTGCCTGTAGCATGTTTATATTCCTCTGTTGTACTTTGTTGTACATGTCTTCTAACTCCTCATTTCTGCTCTGGATTTCTTGAAGCGTACACTACAGGTCTTTGTGTGTTTTCTTCAGTTCTTCCCTTGCACCTGCATTTCATTGTTTTTGCACCTCAAGTTGTTATTAAGTTCTGTTTTTTCTCAGCATTTCATTGAACCTATATTGCATGTCTGAGCATTATTTTTCCAGTTTTTCCTTTTCTCCTTCTAGTTCAATGGTTTTCGCATTCATTTCATTATAACATGCGTGCAGTTGTAGATTTTTCCTTTCAAAGTCTTGGAGAATAAGTTGTGTTTTTTTCTGTATTTCTTCCTGTTGCTCTTTCTCTTGAAGCATTTCTGCATTTTTGTGCAGTGCTTCATCAAGCAGTATTTGCAACACATGATGTTCTTCCTCCATGTTTTGGAGTTTACTTTCCATTTCTTTCTCCTTTATGTCCTCTTGTTTCTTCTCTTGAAGAAACTCTTTTTTTCCAGGGCTTCATCAAATTTTACTTGCAGCTCCTGATTCTTTTTCTCTGTGTCTTGGAGATTCCCATGTAGCTCCTGATTAATAGCTTGTATTTGTTGTGCTTGTTTGTTGTCATCAGGTTTACAATCTGCTGCTGTGCTTGATTAAACATTATTTCTCAGCCCTCCTTTATAATATCCATGTTGGGGTTATATTGCATATTTTTAATTTCTTGCTCTTGTTGTTGGTTCATGAGAAATTCATTGTGCCTTTCTTCCAAGTGTTTATTGGAAGAAAGGCACAATGTGTGCCTCCGTGTGTCTGCACTTCTCTTCAAGTTGAATTTTCTCTGCTTGGATTTGTATAATCATGTTCTCTAGATTTTGGTTTTCCTGCGTACTTTCAGCTAATGCCCTTCGGACGGATAAAATGTCATTTGGGGAGTCTGGCTGGGCACCCTTGAGAGGAGAGCCAGCGTAAATGTGTTGTTTTTTGGGGTGTTTTCTCAGAAACACGTTGGAGTCTTGAAAGTGACTGTGTAAAAGATCCAACTGTTTCAAGATGTTTCTCAGGAAAATCAACATGAATTCAATGTCATCTTACTATCAGGGTTCTTCAGTCTCAGCTGACTGCAGGTTTCCCTAACCTCATAAACAGTACTGTTGCATAATGACTGAAACTATCAGCAACAATAAGCCTCAAACTCAGTTTCACGATTGTTAATATTCAAACTGTCATGACCACTGATCAAAGAGTAGCAGTATGGCTCTAATCATAGCACTTAGCCAGAAGTTGTTTAGTTGCCCCGATGTATAACTCTCACAACACAGCAATCCTTTTGATACTTAATTGCAAATATCAGATATAAACTCATTTTCTATTGTGGGCCAAGTACAGCCCACTTTGATTTTAAGTGGGCCAGACCAGTGAAACTCTCTTTTCTGCCAGTGTAAAGACGTTTAACTACAAATTTAATCCCTGAGATAATTATATAAATATAATCGAAGAAAAAGGAATTCAGTTTTCAACAATACACTTACACACATCAGTTTTCCTACATGATAAAGGAATTCCGCTTTGGGCTTAGATTTACAGAAAAACTCGTTGCACAGACTGTCTTGTAATTATAAAATGGAACATTTTTATTAAATGACAGAAAAATGTCTTCTCTTTTTTTTTTGTGCATGATTTTGACAATGAATCCACTGTAAAAATCAAACATCTCTATAGTAGATCATGAAAAAAAAAACGTGATCTTCTCTTATTTAATTGTTCATTTTTTAATGATTGTCAAGTATAAATTTGACTCTTTGGCGGAGGATTTTGGCCCTTAGACCTTATGTTTGACACTGCTGGCATGCTACTGTTGCAGAAATAGCAAACACAGCAATATAGTGTAGGGGGCAGTATTTGGCATAGCCTGTTTTAGAGTTTGAAAGCCACAGAGAAATCCACAGTATGTCTCCGTGTTTTTGCTTAGACAATAGGTCCTTCCCATACTGAGACGCTCATGTTTATCAGAGAATCATGGTTATATCCATAACCTCAAGTTTTTAATGATGCCCTCTTTGTTATTAGGTATAACACCACATGTCCAGTTTACCTAAGGAAGTCCTGATTTTATTGTCCTTACTTGCCAGCCTTGTAAGACATAAAGTATTTGAACGATTAATAGCCAAAGTCTCGTTGAATTGCTGGTTTTCTTTGGCACGGTGCTAAATTGCTGATAGACACCTCTGACCTTATATTCAAATTTAAAAGTGACTTGCTGGGACAGTGGATGAAAAGCATGAATAAGCAGGCCTTGCACAAACAGCGCACTACCCCGAGGCGCTATAACTTGGAAGTGAGACATAATTATAGTTTGTGTCGTGGTTGGGTTTATGTTTGCATGCCTCCACAATGTGCCGCGTTTTGGATGTATGCGTGCCGCGCGTGTGCATACTACAGAGCGTGCCCTCTTGTAGATAATTACTGCTACCATTATCGCTGCTGTGCAGAAAATAACTCGAGGGATTGAAATACCAATGCCAATAAAGTCTTTACAATTGTGTTTCGTTTTAATTGGTACTAATTAGTCCAATGAGAGGCCGAGCTGGTGACACAGTGACTTTTCACCTGGATGGAGTAGGTGGCGACACAAGGAGGGCAAACGAGCCCCCTCCATCTGCATGCTTTTGCGCACGCGTAAAATGCATTCAAACGCACGCTCGCATACTTAAACTCTGGCTCATGGCCTATATGAACGAATAGTCACTGAATTCTTTCGGGGCCAGAAGGCAAAAATGACAAGGAAGAGGGATGCTGTGCTCCATCCAAGCCGAGCCGGCTGCGCGGTTTTACGCGCGGTGGCACAACTACGGCCATCTAAAAAGATGCCAAGCCTTCCTGCGGTTATCCTGATTGTGCCAGTGATGCTGTTAGCCTCGGTCAAGCCAGCATCAGCTCATCCTCAATGCCTGGACTTCAAGCCACCTTTTAAACCTCCATGGCACCTGGAGTTTTGCAATCAGTATGAGCAGTTTGGATGCTGCGACCAGGGAACTGACAACATGATCGCGGAGAGGTACTGGGACATCATTGAACAGCTGGAAGCGGCAGGTCATGAGCTCTGTACCGACATGCTGAAGGAAATTATGTGCCAGGTAAATATATTCTCTTGAGTTTGAGGATTACTATTAATGCCATGATCATCATCTTTACTTTAGGTGCACTGCAGTCTTTTCACGTCTGCTGCGGTTTTGGTTGTATGTTCTCCATTTCAAACAAACAAACAAACAAAAAAAGTCCTCACAGAAAAAGTTAGACATACACAACTTGACCTATTGATTCATTGTAGTTTAATCTAATTAAACTTAAGTTAAAATCAATTTAGGGTTACAATAATAAAAAAAAAATCACACAAAAGTTGAGGCATCACTTAACTTTATAATTGTTATAAATGGTTGAATAGAAACTGTGAAATTTTGCTCAAATTTAAAGCAAACTAATACTGG
Source organism: Pelmatolapia mariae (assembly GCF_036321145.2). Classification (NCBI taxonomy): domain Eukaryota; kingdom Metazoa; phylum Chordata; class Actinopteri; order Cichliformes; family Cichlidae; genus Pelmatolapia; species Pelmatolapia mariae. The sequence goes on from NC_086241.1 coordinate 60,166,786, forward strand.
ATACCCCCATCAGATATTAAATGTGACTACTAGTGACTGATAGTATTTCATAAAAACAAATATTATCTAACTGTAATTGAGGTTTTAATCCAAAGTGCTTATATTTGTAACAATTATCAATAACATCAGATTATGGTTTCCGCATTTGAACTAAAAACATCTGACAATGAAATCACTATGACATGTTTCCATATTTCAATGTCTTAATGGTAAACCACTGTGTTTGCCCCATCCAGGAATGCTCTCCATATGCTGCCCACCTCTACGATGCTGAGGACCCCTACACACCTGTGAGAGAAATTCCTGGTCTTTGCTTTGACTACTGCTCTGAGTTTCATTCCAAATGTCGCCACGTGCTTAAATATTTAACAGTCAACCAGCTGTTGCTGTACGCCGCAGAGCGCGACGTAACCACGTTCTGCAGCATGGTAGACCTGCCTGACCAAGACTACTGCTACCCTAATGTTTTGAAAAGCTCTGACCTTAATAGTAACCTGGGACAGGTGGTAGAGGACCCAAGAGGTTGTCTCCAGTTGTGCCTGACTGAAGTGGCCAACAATCTCAGGAACCCAGTGCTGATGCTGCACAGTGGAGATGACACACACCGAATGTTTATTGCAGAACAGATGGGCTTTGTTTGGGTTTACCTACGTGACGGCAGCCGGCTGGAGCAGCCTTTCCTGGATATGAGCGGGGAGGTGATGACCACTCCATGGCTGGGGGATGAGAGAGGATTCCTAGGAATGGCTTTCCACCCAAAGTACCGGGATAATGGACGCTTCTTTATTTACTATTCCATCCAGGTCAGCAGTGAACTGGAAAAAATCAGGATCAGTGAGATGAAGGTGTCTGCTTATGACATGAACGTGGCTGATCCCTACTCAGAGAGGTATGCAGAGGGAGGGTCTTTCTTTCATGATGTAGGTCTGCACAAACTACATAGACTTTATTATCATTCAGGGGAGGGGCTGTAATTGCACCAACCTTGCATAAACATGTTCAGGGCTAAACACTACACATCAATTTACGATTTTCTGGGATTCTGAGGACCATTAAAATTCACAACCTACCCTGAACTTTGCAGCGTGAAACTATGAAAATATCTCAGTGAAACAGAAAAAGGAGTAGTCCTTCACTTTGTTTTAGGCCTTCTAAACATTTATTGCTCATAATCCTAAAATTTTACAGGAGATATATTTAATTATTATATCCCCAAACCCCCTATAGTATGTTATAGACCCACAAAAAACTTCAACACTTGTGTTACATTTAGGAGGACTCAGAGAAATGACAACTCTCCAGCAGGTTTTCTTTCTTTGTGCAAGCAAGCATAAGCCAGACACTAACTATAAAACGAGGAGGCAGCAGGAACAATATCCAAATGCAGCACACACAGAGGCAGGAGACGGGAGACGGAAAAAACAACACAGCAAACAATCCAGAGAGAGCAGGGGAAAGTCAAAGGCCATTAAAAGGTTCAAGAGGTCATATACGGTTGATGCTACTAGGGGCGGGGCAAAAAAATCACAAAGGAGAGAAACTGAAAAGTAGTAAAACTAATAACTGTGTGAACAAAAGAGAAGGAAAAAAATACAGAAATAAAAATAATAAGAACAATGCAGGCATGTAGAAGAAAGATAAACAATTAAAACAGACAAAAGAAACAACATTTGAGTTAAAAGCAAACAACAACGCACAATGCATAAAGGTTTCGTGCAAACGTGTTACCAAAATGGTGATCTTTAGATTACTTGTGAGAGAAATCACAGAATCAGCATTCCACAGTACAGGTGCTGTGTTTGATCTGCTCGGGTCCTTAGGCAAATGCGTGGAGCAGACAGTAAATTTACCTTATTTGCCTACATGAGCGAGCTGAAAAGTACTATTTAAGGAGGATGACCACATGTTGGAGAACCAGCTGTAAACCAGCCTGTTTCAGTTTAAGGATTGTTTTGAATAAATTGCTTCACTCACTGCTTTAACAAAGAAACAGGGTGCCAGAGACCATTTCACATAGGTGAGAATCTCTGAGGTAATAGTGCCTTAAGCCTGCTCTGTCATCACTTTTTTCAATAGAATGACATTTTTTACTGTATAGGGAATGAATGACAGACACCAAAGCAGCGGAAGAGTTGAATGCTGGATTAAAGCCAGCCTCGGGCCACACTTCAGAATCTTGACAACCTGATAAAAAAATATTATTAAAAAGTATTTTAACGTATACTTTATCTAATTGTTCTGAACTGCATGCATTTTACATTCAGGTTCATTTTAGAGATCGTGGAGCCAGCCGCAAACCACAACGGAGGCCAGCTGCTTTTTGGTGTTGACGGTTATTTGTACATCTTCACTGGAGACGGTGGAAAAGCTGGGGATCCATTTGGGAAGTACGGCAACGCACAAAACAAGTAAGGTCCTTCAGGTTCCCTCAAGTGAAAATAATAACCTAGTCAAATATGTGAACAGTGTATCACCCATAAAGCCATTACGTTAAGCCTGGTATTGCCGTTGTTAGCTGTTATTTTTATTAATTTAATCTATTTAGCGAAACTTCAGCTGAGTCTCCATAGCCTTCAGCTACACCTACCCTCCATCTATACATACATTTCTGAGTTATAAAGAGTTTAGACAAATATTTGATTATTTTGGCTTTTTTTAAGGCATTTTAGCCTTTATTGGATAGAGACAGAGTAGACATACAAGAAAGTGGGTAGAGAGAGAGGGCCCACCATTCAGAGGAATCGTTGTAAGAGTCAGATGCATTATGCAGCAGTATCAATGTTCTTATATTACTTAAAACTAGTCAGCCATTTAAAACATTACCATTTATTAACTGTTTGTGCAATATGACCTGGCGCTCAATCAAAGCATGTTCATTTAAGAATGACTAATTATTAATCCATTTATCTACACCTTTAGATTGCTTGGTAATAACAATTCTTTCACTTAAGGCCTCTACACTGAGTTTTTCATTTATTTTCTTGGTATCCAGAAGTGCTCTTTTGGGAAAAGTGCTTCGCATTGATGTGGATGGAAATGACCCCAGTGGCATGCCATACAGGATGCCCCCTGACAACCCATTCCTCAGGGACCCAGGTGCCCGGCCAGAGGTGTTTGCTTATGGGGTACGAAACATGTGGCGATGCTCCGTGGACCGTGGAGACCCGATGAGCGGCTACGGCAGAGGTCGGATATTCTGCGGGGATGTTGGTCAAAACCGCTACGAGGAGATTGACATTATTATCAAAGGAGGAAACTATGGATGGAGGGCCAAAGAGGGCTTCGAGTGCTACGACATGAAATTGTGCCAAAACTCCTCCCTGAGTATGTTTTCTGTTCTTATGAAGCTTCCCCAGTGATACAAGTCAAGAGCTATTTTCTGTCTGCTTGAAATGTTTGCCACGTTTTATTTTCATCGTTTTTGATTGTTTTCATTCTCAGAGTTAAATTAGGTTTGTCTTTCTCTGCCACAACAGATGACATCCTCCCTATATTTGCATACAGCCATCATGTTGGGAAGTCTGTGACAGGGGGGTATGTGTACAGAGGATGTGAATCACCCAATCTGAATGGCTTGTACATTTTCGGAGACTTCATGAGTGGGTAAGATTATGTTTATCTGGGCCTTTTCAAGACTGAATTAAAAAAAAAAAAACCCAATTGGTGTGTCTTCTCAGTTACCTTTACATTTTTTATTTAATTCGCCTGCTCGAAGTGACATAAAGCTGTCAACCTTTCAGTCGAATTATGGCATTAGAGGAAGACAGGACAACAGGAAACTGGAAAGAGAGGAGTGTGTGTATGGGTGATACGCAGACTTGCTCTTTTCCCGGACTCATCAATCAACACCACAAGTTCATCATCTCATTTGCTGAAGATGAAGCAGGTAAGGTTTGATCAGTCTCTTTAAGCGTTTATCACAGGATCAGACCCGTGTGACACTGCTGACAAGCTGTTTTTGTCATCCAGGGGAGCTGTATTTCCTGGCTACGTCATACCCGAGTGCCATGTCTGCTTTTGGAACTGTGTTTAAATTCATGGACCCCTCCAGGTATAGTGTCAGGCCAGGTGTATATTACATTTACACATTATGGACGTGCTCTGTGTTAAATGGGAACACCTGCTTGGAGCAACTATTTAAAAAGACAGGCGTGTTTTTCAAACAGGCTTTAATTCAAGTTATGAAAAAGAACAAAAATCCCGGGAGCCAAATAATTATGAATTGCACATAAAGGAAGAATAAAGGATGTGTCTTCCAACAATCTGTTGCATCCTAGGCAGTCACTTTACCAGAGAAGTCCTCAAACGCTAACACAAAATGACAAGAATGAAATTTTGTATCAGTCATTTAAAGCAGCAGGATTCTAACGTTTGACATCTCAAAGGGTTTTTTTCTATAGGATCAAAATTAGGGGCAGGCCCTTACAAGCAAACATTTTTTACTTTCAAGTAAAATCCACTGAGGCATTATGAGTCTGTATCAAGCAATCAGGTCATGATAATAAGGCATTTTAATTGTTGTGAGTTAACACAAATCCTATCCAATCCAACTTGAATCTTGGAAGTACCCTTACTCAGATATATAGAAATTGTTTAGGGTGGAAAGCTTTATTAGAGTTTTCAAAAACTACAGTCATAATAAAAAGAAAGTAGACTTTCTTTCAGTTCTACGTTTTTATGCATCAGTACATAAAAATCTAGTTCTTACCAGGTCTTATATTAGGCAAATATAAGCTCAGACAAACAACAACACATCATACATTAGACTGTTTCATTATTTTTCTAATATAAACTAAGCCAAAATGCTGAAGCAGTGTGTATAAATACTAACTATATCCTCACTGCTTCCATAGGAATTAAAAGGGTAGATAGGATCTAATCAAATGCACTTGATTAACTGATTATTAGCAAGTGTGAGTGTTGGCATTTAGTCTGGAGCGTTCAGGTGTGTTAACACAATGCCAAGTACCAAAAACATCAGCAATGATTTTAAAGAAACAATTGTTACTCCCCACCCATCTGTGCACGGTTATAAGACCATTTCCAATTAATTTCAACTCCATCTCCGTCATTCAACAATGCAAAATATTACTTACACATGGAAAACATTCAAGACAGCTGACAGTCTTCCCAGGAGTGGAGCACCACACTCGGAGAAACGCAAACACAGCATATCAACACAAATACCTCATACCGGCTGCACAGTAGTGGAGGCCATCTTGTGGTCATTGAGTCGACCATGAATTCTATATTCGAAGTTTTCGAGAGTCAAGTGTGAGCCCGTCTGCCCAACAGCTAAAACTTGGCTAAAATTAAGTCATGCAACAGCAGAATGACCCCAAACACAGCAGCAAATCTGCTGAATGAGTCTTAAGTCCTCAACCTGACTGAAATGCTGTGGCAGGACCTTAACAAAGCTGTGTTTAAATTAATGCCTCGAACCTCAATGAACTGAAATAACATTATAAAGAAGATGTTATTGCTGCTAAAAGTGATTCCACTAGTTACTGAATGATTTAGTGTACTTAATTTATTTATTTACTTTTAGTTTCTGCATTTTGGCTTAGTTTTCATTGAGTAAACTGTAATATTTCACAGGTTCATATGAGGTTGTACTCACTTGATAAGAACCAGATGATGTTTTTATGTCTCGACACATAAACCTTAGAACCAAAAGAGTGCGTACTTTCTTTTTACTATGACTTTTTGTTGGTTTTAAGGATGCTGTGGGAAAGTTTTTGTACAGAAAATAACTAAACTTTTTAAATAAAATAAATAACAATATGATTGTGCTGTCCTAAAGAAAACAACAAAGACAGAGTTACTATCTTGTCATTAAAAAAGGGACTTCATTTACTTTTATAGGAGAGCACCTCCTGGGAAATGTAAGCAAAAGCCACTCCCTGTCAAAGTGAGGGGAAAAAAGTTTCCATTTGTGCCAAAGGAATGTAAGTAACTTCAAACTTATCTTTGCATTTCAATCACTTCTTGATGTGTCATTTTTATGGTGTGCGCATACCAGACTTGTTGTAAATCTGAGGTCGTCTAAGAAAGTAAAAACATTTCTTTTAACCTGAAACGTCTAATATTTCGAGGTGCATTGAATATAAACATATACACACCATATTATCAAGTCAATTAACCTGATGTTAGAGGTTAGCGTAAGTGTTACACAAGCCACATTTAAGCAAAATCTGTTCTTGCAGGCCGACAAATTGCCTGGGTTCACTGTTTACTCATGCATGCATGTCCTGAGCAGAACCTGCTTTTTCCCCCTCTCTGGATTTACTGTCTATATGCTGCCAAATTGTATAATCACACTGGGCTCATACATAAAACTATAAAAAGCAGCATCCAGTTTTACATCAAACATATTTAAAATAGAGACAAGCATTCCAAACATTTAGGCTCAGCCAAATATGCACACCATTTAAAAACATGTGGTTGTAGAAGAGTAAAATGGTGAAAATGGGTACTTATTGACATCTGTACCATTTCAGTGACTGTACTGGGCACAAATGAAAAACCTACCAGACCACCGCCAAGAAAATTCAAACTCCCCACCAAACCGCCAGTGAGGAGCAGCCAGATCAAACCTACGACAACTGCAGCAGGCAACTCAACGACGGGCACCGCTGTAAAGGTCAAACCGAAATCATCAGACAAAGACACAAAGAAGAAAAATATGCTGAAACCATGGAAAAAAGACAAAATGCTGAACAAGAAAAAAGCCAGCATACAAGCGAAGAAGAATACTTTGAAGCAGGAATCTAAGAAGACGACTGTCAGCGTCAAAGATAAAGTAAAACCAAAGACAAATCAAACTGCCACAGAGACTTTAAACACTTCAAACGCCCACAATGGCCTGAAAGATAACAAAATCCACACAAAGAGGAAGATCCCCCAGAGGAAAGCTGCGCAGAAGCAAAGTGGACCAAAGATGAAGATTAAGGAATCTACAAAAGAGTATCCTGCCTTTGTGAACAAAACTAAGGCAAACTTCAACGTAAAAAGCAACAGAACACTGACAAGACAGCTTAAGGTGAAGAGCAAACAAACATGAGTCTGATTATAGCTTAATCAGATTTTGTCTTCATGAAATGATAGTGTTGACTGGCACATCTTAAAGCAATAGTTCTACTCTTATTTTCAGCTATGGGAAGACTTATTCCACTCCCATGTATGCACAGAGACAGCAGCTTAGTGCAAAGGCTAACGACAGAGGCAAGCTCCTGAAGACTGGCTCTAATAGAGAATCAATTCACCAGCACTTCTAAAGATTGCTAATTATTATTTCACCTTTATTGTTGACACTGAAGTCTCCAATTCCAGATATCAGCAGCCTCTGCCAAAATGCTGAACAATTCCTTTAAAGCAGTGTTTCTCATATTGGTTACCAGTAGAAAGTACAGCAGTGGCTACTTGAGATTTTTATATTCATTTAAATACCAGTTATGCATATCTCTGAAAATAAACTTCAATAAACTACATTTCATATTCAGCATTCTTGTTTTCAGTGCAGTCGTTTTAGCTGTTGTAACTGTTGAAAGCATCATTGAAGGAGAAAGTAACACATAATGACCAGGATGCCAGTTTCAAAATATGTCAAAAGAAAAATGGATTCATTCTTCCTCTAGGACTTTCTTTTCTTCTGCAGCTTCATAAATTAGACTTTAAAGTCACAAGTGGAAAACATTTAACCTTCCCAGCACCCCAAGGAGAAACTCCAGAAAAACCGAAGAGCTTCATATCAGACTTTACAGGTCTCGGTTAGCATGTTAAATGTTAAAATTCATGGCGAATTTACAAAAGGGAGGCTGAAAAAAATCAAAGAATCAAGGTGAAGCGCAGACTTCAGCCAGATTGAAATGCTGTGGTGGGATCTTAAGAGAGCTGTCCTGTCCACAATCCTCGTGGAACTGAACACTGTAATAAGGCAGAGCTAAAATCCCTCCACAACAATGTGAAAGACTGATAAAGTCACACAGAAAACAAATACTTAAAGGTATGGTAAAAAGAAGACATTTTTTTTATAATATCCTGACACCTAAATCCTGAAAACTGACCAAGGTTGTTCTTTCTTTTTACCATGGGTGCATATTTTTTCTTTTCTACCAACACATTTATCACTGCTCAGGGATGTGCATGCAATTATGCATGTAACGACATTGTTTCCTTTATATTTTATATTTAGCTGCCATAAAATCATTGTTCCAAGTTAAACTCTCCCCTGTCTGTATTTAGAACATATCAGCTTAGTCTAAAATCTAAAGAGACAGCAAACATAAAACACAACTTCTATTTATACCCAGGCCCAGTTTCTGAAATTACTCTAATTTTACAACACATGGAAGTGTTAAAAATAAACATTAACAAGTATCCTTGACTCTCAGAAGCTCTCTGTAATTAAACTCTGCACCACTGATCTTAACTGAAACCGCCGTGACCATGACTTGTATAATGTGTGCTGTAAACGTAAAGCCGCCCCGACTTCCACATGCAGTTGTGCAGCCTGAGGTTACAAAAGTCTCACAGTCCGGCATTTCCTTGGCTTCCGGACTTGATGCCTGTGTCGTAAAATATTTTATAATTTCTATAAAGTGGCTGAAATTGGTGTATTGTTTTGATTTTTGGTGAAAGAAAGGTCATTCAAGGCTGCAATAAGCTTCACATAAGAAGATGAAACATTAAAAAAATCATAGGCGTCACAGCTATAGCTCAATATAATCTTACCCTAGTCATCTGTTTAAAAGCCCCTAATAGCAATGTAATTGTAGTGATTTTGTCCGTTTCAGCTCACACTTGCTCATCACGATCTACAAATCAAGTTCTCGTGAAACAGGACAATATTTCACAAAGACAAATCACAAAAACTGGGTCATAGAGTCGAGCATGGTTGAAAAACCGTATGGTGCTTCACAAATCGACAGTAAGCTCATCATCCACAAGTGTCTGCTTTATACTTCTGATATGACGTGAGCATGCCCAGTCATGACAACAATCCTGCAGCAATACAATGCTTGATAACAGGCATACAGTATTTTGTAATATGACATAAACCTACCATGCGAAGTCATCATATACAGCTCACATTACACTCAATCTTCGTATATAGCCCCACAACACACTATCACAGGACATCATGACATCTATATATGATGTCATGATGGAATACAATTGTACCTGATCCTAATCTGATCCAGGCCAGATTATTCTTAAAATAATCTACATACAATTTGCGATGAACACCACCATCAGACATATGTGGAACATGTGGAGCACTTAACGATTGGTATGTCTGATGTTTTCATCATCATTATGTTAAATAAAATCAACCATAGAAACAACTGAACAAGTAAGGCTTGTTAGGAAGGGTTGACGATAGAAAGCCTCTTCCCTCTAACATGGCAGCACAGTTTAGGTGGAAACTCAAAATGATTTGGGCAACTTGTGTTAACTGAGTCGACTTTAAACTCCTCCTGTACCAAAGTGTTCAAGAGTCAGACGTAAGGCCATCTGTCCAAAAGCTAAAGCTTAGCTGAAATTGGGTACCGTGACTTTAAGCACTCCACATTAAAGGTTCCATATTAAATTGCACTGATTTGGGAAAGAAGTAATTTAAAGTGATGCCGGATTTAAATGTGTAGGTAAGTCTACTATATGTTGCTTAAAACCACAGATTCCTTACAAATTACAGACTCATGTAACTATGTTCCAAGTTCAAGCAGCTGGGTGGTGCAACACAAATCTGCTTTTTAGCTTCAACACAAACACACACATGTTCCTTAAAAAAAGACCTTTTGTGCCGGCGAAGGGGCCATGCAGACATTTGGAAGTGACTCATCCTATTGTGCATCAACCTGTATTAACTCTGTAATTATTAGCTGGAGGGTTTTTAAGTAGAGGGATCACCCTTTGACGTATGGTGACACACAAATGATGGCTTTCTTCACCCTTTTAGAGACGGGTTTTTGCAGGTTTCAGTGTTTTGTCTATTTGTTTGAATTCCTTAGAGTGAGGCTTACATGCAACGAGCTGCCCGATCCTAAATTAAGTACAGCAAAAAACACAAACAACATTTAGTGTATTAGGCGAATGAGGTGAAATTTATTTAATAACCTACCATGAATTTATTTAAATTAAACAGTTATGCCTCTTAATTCTTTAGCCTGTGTCCATGAAATGGGTGCTAACATCCTGTAGTGCCTTTTAGTTATTTATGAATCTATTTAAACAGCTAAAAATGTCATCAGTGCATTGAAAAGTGGTGGAACTGCAATAGTAAATAACCAAAGCCCCGGTTTCTTTTGCAACCTGTGGACGTGTAGTCACAAGGTAAATGGTAAAATGGTAAATGGCCTGTATTTATATAGCGCCTTTACTAGTCCCTAAGGACCCCAAAGCGCTTCACATATCCAGTCATTCACCCATTCACACACTGGTGATGGCAAGCTACACAGTAGCCACAGCTGCCCTGGGGCGCACTGACAGAGGCGAGGCTGCCGGACACTGGCGCCACCGGGCCCTCTGACCACCACCAGTAGGCAACGGGTGAAGTGTCTTGCCCAAGGACACAACGACCGAGACTGTCCGAGTCGGGGCTCGAACCGGCAACCTTCCGATTACAAGGCGAACTCCCAACTCTTGAGCCACGATCGCCCAAAGATGTCTTCCTGCCCCACAAGGCAGGAAGACATCTTTGGTTTACTGAATAATTCTCACAAATCTTTAATAATAATTTAAAAAAGATCTTATAAAAGCCATAAGGGAGAGCAATCTGTTGGGTGATTTTGTGTGCAGACTAAAAATATCTACTGCATAGATGCCATGATTTGTGTGTCCCGTTCGTCCCCAAGGATGACTCACTAGCCTTAGTGATCCCTTATTAATTCATTATTATTTTTATATATATCAAGCTACACCATCAGATTGGATTTGTCATTAAACAGGGGTCTGGGGGTGGAGGGATCCTCCTTCGGAAAATTATGAACGTCAGACACTTCATTTCCTGCATTATGGTGGGTTTTTTATGCAACACTTTGTATCATTTTTCTGCAATTTAATTTATGGTTTATGGAATTACAGGCATATCCTTTTACTCTGCAGACTCTTCATGGTTAAGTTAAGTCATATTGCTCTCTACTGGCCACTATTAGCAACTAAAACTGGGTCAAAAACTTTAGCCAGTAAAACATCCAGTGCTAAAACTGTTTATACTCGTGGGACTACAACGTGTGGGGTTAAAGAGACCCAAATTTGTCACCTGCTGGTCTGAAATAGAGGAGAACCCTATAAAGTTAAGGAGGCCATCTGGAACTTTTTTTTTGTTGTAAAAGTGTCATAAAATCTGCTGTATGTATGTGCTTTTTTCAGGACTACTACTTGTTTTGCTTTACTGTACGCTGCAAATGGATAATGGATTAATGAATCTTTGTGAAGGATGAAGCTGTCACTGCACTCTCCAGAAGATGCTGGAAAACCGTTACAACTTCCAGCTTTGCAATGGACTGAATTTGTTCCCAGTATCTGGTCAAACGAGGCCACCCCTACTATGTTTTATTGTACTCAGTCACACATGTCTGGGTTAAGGTTATGGAGACCCTCTCAAGATGGCCATCTTCATTTTCCTGCCAGTGTAAGTGTGTCCTCATTGTACACAGGGCTGACGGTGGCACAGAGGGAGACTTCTTGAATGTCAATTGAATTTATAACTTAAAGGTCCCTGATGTACCAAATCAAGTCTCTTGGTGATCTTTCATGCAGAGCATTTTCCTGAATGAATGAAAAAGTCACCCTGTCCTGCTTGGATGTTCCACAAGCCCTAAATCCCTGCTTTTTCAGGTGTTTGGAAGAAGGCTGGGCAGGTGTAGAAGCTGTCACAGTAGATAATGCAACCCCATCGCAGACAGTCTTCGTTCACCATTGATGTAACCAAATCAAAAGAAAGCCCTTTAATTTCCCTGTGTACAGTTTGAAGTCTATTTAGCCCTCACTTGGTGGGTTTGTCTTTCATGCATTGCTTGATGGGTAATCTTGGCTTCATAGCAATCATCCTCATGTATGAAATATGCTTCTTCGTATGGTAGTTACTCATTCAGCAATTTTATATCATGTAAAGGAGACATCTGAACTGGTCGACTGAGTTTGTTTGTTTTGTTTTTTTTAAATTGCGTAAATAATTTAATAGTTATAGTAGTTTAAACAAAAACATTGCAAAAATCTGTCTGGTGCTTGTAGCAGTGCTGTGCAAATTTTGGTATCGATCTGACACCAAGTAAATAGAGCACCAATTTTCCATTACCAATACTGTTAACCTATGAAGCTGGCTTATGTAGGAGAGTAGTGTGTCATCAGATGAATCATCAATTTGCAAATTCTGAACACATTTTAATGACCACTAAATCACTGACAGCTTTACTTTTCAAATTTTTTTTTCATAACCCCGTACCGGCAACCCCCCCCGATTACCACAACACAGTGGGCTACATACCAAACCTACAGGATAGAAACAGAGTATCGATCCTATCGTGCTAGTATCAATCCAATACCACCAGCATTGGTATCGATACTATTGCTTGATTGGATTTGGACTGATGTGCCCAGCTCTTGTTTATAGGTAAGGTCTACATTTTACATCACTCCCACTAATGACATTAAAATTGAGTTATTTTTAAATAAAAGTTTTGAGTCCATAACTAAATATTTACCCAGAGAGATGATACAGAAAAGGCAAGATTTCTTTTATTTTCTAATTTTTAAAGTAGTGATTATCACCTTTAAATGTTTAGATCATGTAAAAGTATACAAAAGCAGCCTTGCCATTTTCTAGGAATCACACGAAGAACTTTTAGTATCTATTAAATATACATGAGCAATTAAGCTTGTCCTTTTTAAAACACAAAATAAGAAGATACGACAGTGAAAAAAGGGGGACGTCGAGTGTAAAAAAGGATGCTCCTTTCAAAATATGCCATTAAAAAGTAATTATTAGCAATGAGATGGATGATTTACAAATAGTTTTGCAAAGTTTAATACTAGAGGTGATCAAACCCAGCAGTACATCTCTGCTGTGTTCACTCCAGGAAGCACTTTAGTACAAAGACTTCAGGCGATTTCATTTCTTTCTTCAATAGCAGCATGTAATTTCAGGTTTTAATAACCAGCTGGAATATTGAGCAGATGTTAGCAATATTTTCAAATCAGGTTCTATTAGCTGATTAAAAGGCAGTCAAATCATTGAAAATTGAGACCCTCAAAAAAAAAGAAAAAGAAAAAAAAAGTCTGGGGTGGCGGACTAAATGATTAATACTAATGCTGTGCTACTTTTTTAAATGTTATTTCAAAGCAGTTCATTTCTGTCCATTTCTATTCTACTATTTGCTTACACTACATGAATTTAAGTGCTTTCTTCAGTCTGATATCAAAGACGACTTGTGACTTCTGAGTGTTTTGACTTCAGGTTTGCCCCCTCTCTCTCGACGCCTTCTATCAGCGGGTGATCTTGTAAACCACATCGCCAACCTGAAAGATGCCCGTCTTCTTCACGTTGTGCAGCTGTCCAAACAGTGGAGAAGTTTTATAGATGTGCTTCTCAGATGGTTTGCACAGGCGATAGCTGTGAGTTCAAAGACATTTTAGATGTGACAGACAGAAAAAAACCCCACTGTAAGGTTAAAACATAGACTCACTGGCAACTTTATTATTAGGTACACCTTACTAGTGCCAGATTGGAGATAGCTTTTCTTTCAAAAAAAACTTAATTTTTTGTTGCATATATTCAACAACATTTCCCTGAGATTTTGATCCATATTGACATGATGGCAACACACAGTTTCTGCAGTTTTGACATCAATTTCTGACCCTATAATATGAACATCATAGCAGAAATCAGGGCTCATCAGACCAGAAATCTTTCCAGTCTTTTTTATGTCTAATTTTGGTGAGGCCATGGGAATTGTAGCCTCAGTTTTCTATTTTTGGCTGACAGGACTGGCACCTGGTGTGCCTGCTGTAGGCCATCTGCTTCAGGGTTTGACATGTGTGTGTTCAGAGATGCTCTTCTGCATACCTTGGTTGTAACGAGTGAGTATTGTGGCTACTGCTGCCTTCCTTTCTCACCCTTCCTCTGACCTCTGGTATCACCAAGGCTTTTCTTTTGTCACCTGATGCTTTCTTTGTTTTGGACCATACTCTAACTCCTACCCAGTAGATCAACAGTTTCTGAAATACTCAGTTCAGCCTGTTTGGCACTAAAAACTTTGCCACATTCAAAGTCACCTTTCTTCCCGGATGCCTGCCCCTCCCTAAGCCTGGTTCTGCTGGAGGTTTCTTCCTGTTAAAAGGGAGATTTTTTCCCCTGACTGTCGCTAAACCATTTGCTCATATGCAGTCATATGATTGTTGGGTTTTCTCTTTCCTTTGTATTACTGTAGGGTCTTTACCTTACAATATAAAGTGCCTTGACTATTATTGTGATTTGGCACTCAAATAAAACTGAACTGAACTGTGATGCCCAGTTTGAATGTCAGCAGGCTATCTTGGTCATGTCAACATGCCTAAATGTCATGAAATTGGCTGATCAGAGAATTGCGTTAACGAGCAGATGTAAAGGTGTACCTAACAAAGTGGCCACTGTTTGTACATAGAAATACAACATTACAAAAAAAAAAAAAAAAAAAAAACCACATTCAAATTTAAAAAAAAAAAAAAAAAAAAAAAAAAGCCTTTCCTAATAATAATAATAATAATAATAATAATAATAATAATAAGTAAAATGTTACTTTTTCAGTGTTTCCAGAGGCTCTTTTCTGCTGATTACACCCGTCTCTGGATCGACTGTGGTGAAAAGACACCTGGAAAAAAAAAAAAAAAAATTACAGGTACGTTTGCATCCATTTAACCCCTAAATCATTTTTAACTTAAAACACACACATTCACTTTGCCTGACAATTGCTTATTTCTAAAATCAAACTGCACAGACCAGCAATGACTCTTTGGATTTGCTCTTGTTGGTAAATGTACCGATTCTGTGTCTGATTAAAATGTGCGCGTAGCATCCACAGTGTTACCTTCCACATGCCATTACACGCTGCAGTCGCACGCTGCCAATCTGGAGCTCTTCCCACGAATCCTGAAAAAGCAAAGCAGTTGGTTTTGGAGTTGGAGA
Organism: Pelmatolapia mariae; assembly: GCF_036321145.2. NCBI lineage: Eukaryota > Metazoa > Chordata > Actinopteri > Cichliformes > Cichlidae > Pelmatolapia > Pelmatolapia mariae. Next base: position 60,181,952 of record NC_086241.1, read on the forward strand.
TAAATTTAGTCCACGCTGTTCACACCAAAAAGGGTGAGTTATTAGTCACAAGTAAAAGGACCAAATGATCGTCTTCTCAGCCAGGAAAAATAAAACAAAAGCTAATCACCAGTACTGCAGACACACATGCGAGCTAATATTTTAAAGACCTTAACTGGCTCTAAACTAGTTTTTGCTTTTCTTTGTAGACAAGTATCAGGAGGTACGAGGATTACTTTTTTAGGCAAAGGCTGAACAACGCACCTCATCGAATGGTTTACAGTCACTTATCACAATGTTTGGGCGGAAGCGCTCAACCGTGACTCCCTTCTCTAACTTGCTGCTGAGATCCTTAACAGAGGCCTCTGACAGCAGCATCACAGGTCCAAAATCTGGGTAGGCCACCTCCTGGATAACACATCACAACAGGATCAGGGCATTTTGGCTTGAAAGATGCATCAAATTTAAGCATTAAAATAAACTACAAAGCATGTAGTACCTCAAATTGTTGGTAAACAGCCTCTTTCTGCGCTGGTTTTCTGGGCCTCATGCAAGGTTCAAAGTGCACCAGGCGATAAGTTTTCTCTGCCTTAAAGTAATGAGTAAGCCAGTGAGACACTTTGTCACCACAATCCCGGCCCTGAATGTCCACGCCAAACACTCTACAGGACAAAAAAGTAAATAAACACAAAAACACAGAAGAAGCATTTATGTAAATCTCAAAGGTTAGAAAAACAACGCCACTGATTATTTGGTCAACTTATCAAAAGATTCAGACTCTGAAAGGCAGAATTATCACTTTATGACTGTATTAATTCACCGACTGGTCCAGATTCAGTTTGCATCCACGTCAAACTAAACTTTACATTCAAAATGCATTCACTTCATAACTTTAGTATATAAGATACAGGAAGAAACTGAATTATTCACCAAAAGAAGACCGAGCAGTATAAATTAAAAGCAGACGTAGCACCTGCAGTCGAGGATAGGGTTGTCGGGCTGTTTGATGGGGAACTTCAGTTCCTCCATGTTTGGTCCGTTCAAGCAAACCTGTCCTCCCTCACAGGTCAGAGACACCAAAACCAGACGTGGCTCCTGTCTGCCTGTCACCATGTGACCGTCCTCTGTCACCATCATCCAGTGTCTGCAAACAAAACACATAGAAAGCTGGATTTCCCTCACCCATCTGCACCATTTGGCATCCCAATTTAATTCCATCGTCTGGCAAGAAATCCACACAAACTCGAGACAATATTAAAGGACTAGCGAATAACGGATAACAAGATGGGAATCAATGACGTCACAGGTTGCCATGGAAAAACTGAGTCACACAGAAATCCCAGATTTACATCACAATTTATTATTATCCCCTGGTTGAAAATTGTTCTGGGTGTCATCCAGAAAGGCTCATGCAAGGTAGCACTGTCATCACATGTATTTAAAGAGTTAGAAAATAGGATGTCCTTTCATAATAAAAGTTCCCTTATAATAAATATCTATACCCAAATTTTGAACTACAGCTCTGTTTTGAATGTATAAATAGCGTGACATCCTTAATGTGTCAGCAAGGAGGGAGAGAGCATTTTTTGAAGTTAAAAATATGTATTATAAGTATAATAGATTTATTATACAACCATGTATAACCACTACAACTATTAAACACTGTCCTCACTGTTATATATATATAAAAAAATCCTCTTACCTACCATTTATATTTATCAGTATTAATTCAACATTAAACAACACTTGGGGTACAAAAACATTTGCTTTTTGAAAACTAGTTTGCGCATTTGAAGAAGCAGTGCTGGGAAACCTTGTGTGTGTGTGTGTGTGTGGGACTCGTACATGTGTTCTCTGTACTCAGCTCAGGTGCTTTTATAATCTTATGACCGTCCCCTTTTATCTGTGTTTTTATCTCACTTTAATCTTAGCTCAGACTAAATATATTTACTTTTTACTTTGCAGGTGCAAATCTGATGTATTTGCCTTCATGTAGCACCTTCGTACAAGTGAAAGTTTTATCCCACACTTTATTCTGTACACTTAAAATATTTATACACCCCATATCCGTGACCAATTTTGAAACACCAGTTAACCTCAAATGCACGTCTTTTCTCTGTGACAGGAAGCCGGAAAACCTGCAGTAAACCCATGCAGAAAGATCCCAGTTGGGAATTTAACCAGGAACCTTCTTGCTGCGAGGTGACAGCACCAACCCTTCCTGCCTGTCTCTGCAGGAATCTGGACAAGTGTGGCGGCAGCATAGGCACCTTGAACTCTGATATTATGACTAATAATCATTTATATTTATTGGCTTTTTGTACAATGAAGCTGTTTTAGGTCAAATCTAAGCGATTTCTCCTGTTGGATTAGACAAACGTCTGTATTCCAGGTTCCCACAGAGACAGGGACTTGCTGTTGAAACAGTAAAACTGCACAGGCATGATGATTATTTATAGTACACTTAAAACCATAAGGAACAGAGGTCAGAGGACACCTTGAAGCAGAGGTAAGAAGTACGGTAGTGTGTGAAATGTTTTAACCATGGCAGTGTGATTTTGTTTAATTGTTTCCCATATTCTTTACCTGAGTAAAAATGCTCTGTTAGAATCTGGTTTGATATCCATGTTGACACAAACACACCCACAAACCAAAATAAAACAAATAATAAATTAATTAATATTTACACAGTAGCTTATCATTAACTATATCCACGTTTTGTACTAGGCTTTTGTTAATTTAAATGCCGATTTTTACACAAAAACTTATTCTCTATATAAACTTTATTATTCGTCAATTGTTCATAAAACATTAACTGAAAAATAATCTGGGGGCTTCCGTGCAGGGGTGTTTCCAGGATTTTTTTAGGGGAGGGTCCATGGGAATATCAGAAAGTTCCTACAGAATTTTTTAAAAAAAACAAAGTGGTTGAAAATTCACTGACTTGTTGTGATTTCATGAATTGAAAGACCTCATGTCTCCTTAAGAACTCAGTAGGAGACGTCGCTGCCCTGCAGTAAGATTTAATGGCGACGTAACGAAGAATGGTTACAGCGGTAAATATCTTTCATTTTACTAAACGGTGGAACTAATTAACAATGTCACGGTTAATTTTATTTATTTATTTATTGCAATACTCACCGATCCTGCAGCTCTCCGAACTTCAGCCCCATTTTCTGGCACTCTGCGAGCGCCAAAGGCACCGCTTTGCCAGACTTGAGAGGGTGAATGAGGAGCTGCGACACTACGCCCACACGAACAGCTTTTTCTGGCTTTCGCAGGTATTTATATCCAAGACCGAGTCCCAGAATTGCAACTCCGGCTCCGCCGATCAGAAGAGCGGCTTTCTTATTCTGGGACACTGCGTCCGCAGCCAGCTTCCTCAGATCCATTTTGAAGCCTCGAAGAATTTTTTGGACTCTGAACTTTTGTTAAAGTGACAGCGGCCTCTGCGTGCGACGTTCAGAGGCCCTGGGTCAGCAGCAGCACGCTGCAGGGAGACCGTTTTATTAACGTGATGCGCTTCAGCTGCTGTGAGTGACTGAGCACTTTGATGACCCAGCAACGAGGACTTCTTTTTTATTTTGCTTCACCACTAATGATCTCAAAGCTCTCTCTCAGGTCTACCAAAGACCTCTGAAATTTTTCAAACATCATGCATCACATTTCTTTCTTTCTCCATAACCTGTAACTTTAAGATGCCAGTGAGTAATTAATTATCTCCAATCTGTCAAATCAATCTTGTGTTGGAAAATGTAGAAGATAAAATTTTGTTTGAAATCACATAAACACCAAGGGCACTTTAGTCCATCTGTTTAATTGGCAGCAATATGAGAGGCAAACCTTCAGTTTTAACCTGCTCAGTTTTTTTTTCCAGAAACAGAGAAGAAACCAAGTGATGTAAGGTCATAGCTGACCTTCTCAGTGAAACTATTTTTGTCTTTGACATAGATACTCAGGTCTACAGCCAAAGTAGAAAACAGCAGATGCTTCAGCCGTGGGGGGTCAATACAGGGATTTGTCGAATGGATAGTCCTTCTGTTGCTTTTTTGTGCTTCATGTCTGATGGCTGAGGGCAGATTCACAGGCACCAAGCCAGGCTTTGCAAGCTGGTTTGATGTTGCAATGGCAGGCAAATCTTGATAACGAGATGCGGTCCTAATTGCCCTGAGCACACTTTGATGTATCAATTTCATTCTAGGTGCATAAAGAAATCTTTATTTTTATAAAGCCTAAAATGAGGCTGCTTCCTGTTACTGGGCCTCTAATCCACTTTAATGATGCTTTATTTTGGAAAATTAGAGCACCGCTTTTACTTAAAATCATTCAGGCCAGTAGTTTTCAACACAAAAATATAACAACACAGCTCAAAATAAATCTGGAAAACAGAAGAAAGTTTTCAGCTTTTCACAGAGTTGATATCAAGTCTAACAACCTCTTTCACACGTATGTTTTTAGACCGTGAGAGGAAAGTGGAGCACCTACAAGGTAAGGCCCAGCCGACCAGCAGTTTCAAACCAGAAACTGTCATCCTGTAAAGTAACAGTGCTAACCACTGATCCAACACGTTGCCATAATATGGAACTGCGCAAATGTCTTGAGCCACCTCTCATTTCTTTCTTTATTTTATTTTTTTTTGTAGAAAAATGGGAAATAGATGTAGTTTGTTAAAAGATGCAAACACGTGGAAATACAGTATTTAAGGCAAAACACATAAAGTCAACCTTTTTGACCACCTTTATTCTTCAACACAGCCTGAACTCTCTTGGACAAGCTTTCTTTAAGTAGACTTCAGGAATAGTTCTCCAGGCTTCTTGAAGGACAGACAAAGCTCCGCTTCAATAATATCCAGGAAAACCTTCACTGCACTGGCGTCCTGTTTGGGGTCATTTTCATACTTAAATATGAAACTGTTACGAGATGGTGGCCGGATGATGTCACCAACTGATCTCCTTTGTATCCACTTGGAAAAAAAAAAGTCAAATTTGGATTCATCACCCCATAAGACCTGTTGTCACCTGAGACCATTGCTGATGAGGTTTCAGTGAGCAGAACATGGATTAACCAAAAGTTTGCTGAGATATGTCAGGTACAAGGACTGGACTGGAAAGTGAAAAAGCAGCCAAAACTTTGAAAGACCTTCAGAAAGACTAGATGACTGTTCCTCAAGACCAAACGTACAAGAATCCGAATCCTTAGAAGCGAAATATTTAAAAAAATAAAAAAAAAAGAGTGACGAATCAACACTCCTGAAGAATGCTATATATTTATAATATATAAAAACAATATTTGACCTTAAACAAGATAGTCCAAAACCCCCAACTTTTACACATAACCTTTTATTTTATTGCACAATTGCAAATTATTACATTTTTGAAACTTTTCCTTTAATGAAAATGGTGATTTAAGATTTCAGATATCATTGACACATATTGCCAAGGAAACAGTAAGACTTTCTCTCATTGGTCTGTAATAGCCAAATCAGTTTTTTATTAAAAAGAAAAAAAGAAAAAATGAGTTGTGTCCTGGTAGCATATTTAAAGCTCAAACATCAGCACCTTCCCCTAAACTGAAAGTGCAGCATCAAAGTGACGTGTTTCTATTTTTTTCATTTTTTTGACACATATAGAGAAAAATATGACATAATGATGCATTGCCAAACTTTTGCTCGTGACTAACCTGCTGTAGGATGTCCAGAACTGGACTGAAGTCAGAATTCCCAGGGGGAAACCATCTGGACCAAACAGTCATTTCTATACATTCAGCAGGCTTTTTTTCTTCTTTCACACAGCACATGTTGATGAGCAGCATGGAGATCGTAAGTCACATGATTACAGCTTATATGGCCTGTAGATGGTGATTTTGTGAGCAGGAAAACAACAGTTAAAACTCAATATTATTCATTTATTGGATAAAATATTCAAATTTTCAGTATTTCTATGGATGTTTTTTCTTTTTTCCCCTATGATGGCACAAAACAGTACAGTATTATGAGTAGATATGATCAGAGGAATTTGTATTGTCGGACAAATGAATAGTCTCAACTATACATACAATCCTTGGCAGGGTATGTATAAAAAAATTCAAGTACTCTTTGATTGTTCAAGTACTAATTTAGCCTTTGTCATCTTGGAAAACAGCAAGAAGAAGAGAAACCTTTGTGCCATTGCAACGTGATCTACTACTTTAAACTAATGCAGTACTTGCACGAAATGTACAACTGATTGCTATTTTATGAGGCAAAAAGTCACATTCATTGTTTTCCTTCCTTTATCATGTGCGGACAGCACTAATTTATTTCCATCCACCACAAAAGGTCAGTTCCAGTAACACAGATCAGATCAGACCCAGACGTGCATAAAATAGCGTTCAGGATTTCCCTCTTAAGCCAAAAAAAAAAAAAAAGTTTAAAAGAAAAAACAAAACAGCCAAATCCTCAAGAATTTGGGACGTTCACTTTGTTTCCAGAGCAACACTGAATAAAATCATGACTCATGTGTTTGTGCCTCAGGTGGAGAGTTTACACATGTTACAAAAATCCAGAGAGAACAGGTAGGATCTGACAGTTTTTGTGTTTTTGTATAAATTTACAATAATTTATTACTTAATCTATTAGCTGATGAACAGAAAATTAATCTACCACAATTTAAATAATAAATAAATATTAATTTTAGCTACAGTATGTGCAAAAGTCTTGAGTCACCCCTCATTTCCTTGTATTTGCTTCCATGGAGCCAGACTTTCTTGAAATCTTAATGGTCTTGAGTAAAAGTTCTCCAGGCTTATTATGTCCTTTTTCACTCTTTTTCAGTCCAGTCCTTGTACTCAACCTTTTTCAGAGGAATGTTTTTCTTTGTTTGTTAAGCCACTCAACACTGACCTATATGAATCATTCAAACAAAAACAGCACCTAACCCAAGGGATGAACCAGTCTTGTGCCTACACATAGGAGATAACTTAATATACACAATTAGTTCCCACTTCTTTCATTGAATATATGAAAAATGCCAGACTGTCAAGAAGTAATTCTTAAGGAAAGGAAGCAGCAAGGAAAGGCATGGTTTTGTGAGTGAGTACAGCCATCTGTGAAACATGCTGAGGACTCTTTCATGGTTTGGGACTACATTTCAGCCAGTGGTGTTGGGGATCTTGTTAAAATTGTTGGAAATATGAACACAGATTTCATCACACAGAGATCATCAGATTTTGATCCACCATATAATACCATCTAGAAAGTGTCTGATTGGAAACAGCTTCATTTTTCTGCATGACAATGATCCCAAACACAATCCCAGTGCAGCGAAAACATACCTGGAACACTATCAGTCGAGGATCAGCCTCCCCAGAGCCCGGACACACACCAACATTATTGAAGCAGTGTGGGATCATCTTGACACTGAACAGAACAAAAGGGAGTCAACAACCCAAAAGGAAATTGGAATGTTCCTCAAGAAGCCTGGAGAACTATTCCTGAAGACTACATAAAGAAATGAGAAGGAATTCTGCTTTAGAGAGTTCAGGCTGTTTTAAAGAATCAAGGTGGTCATTAGCAAAATCTGACAGAGAGACTCTGTTTTTGTTTTTTTCGTAAATAAATAAAATACCTTAAGAGGTTAATCATCTATTGAAGCTGCTGGAAATAAACTGAGTGTGACATCGCATCATGTCGCCCACAGAAAAATACACCACTAAGCACCAAACTGGGTTCAGAAACACAGGAAATACTAGCTGAGGGTGGATTTTTCCTTTTCCATCAATCATCCAGGCTCAGTCCATTGTGAAATAATTGTCTGTGATTGGCAACCAGCTTATTATCCACTGTACCAACAGAGTAACCCCCCTGCCACCTGCCACTCCAAGCTGCTGCTCAAATAGCCTGCTTCTACTTTTTGATCCAGAGGTGTGCTTCATATTGGTCTTAGATCTTAGGTTTTTGGCTTATATCTATTCCCTTAATTCTAAATTACTTCTCAGTGGCTCGAACATGTAAACATTAAAACAATTCTTTTATTTAATCAGTGTAAAAATACAACTTGTGGTTTAATTGGAGGTGATTACTTGGCTTGGCACATTAACTAAAAAAGCTGTTCACAACTTGACATTTAACACTTTTTCGTTTGTACAAATGAAGTCAGTGAAACAGAATGCTTGTTAATAAGTGAGCTTTAGGGGGTAAAAAGGTATCAGCGTTTTAACAAACTCCTGCCACTTAACAGCTATCTTGGCAATGTCACCAGGTGTTTACTGTATTTGGAAAATTATCTCTCTAAGTCTCGATCTAAACACACAGGAGCTTTGATTTTAATGTTCACGGGGACATGAATAAAGCACATATAGAAAGTTGGCAATGCTCATTTTTGATGGGGCTGTTGGAGTTCTTGCTTCTTCCCACTAGTAATTTTTAAAATAGTGCTTTCAGTGTTACACAACTAATCCAGTTGAGAGCGTTTCGCTCAGTGCTGACAAGTGTCTACTTGTGATCACCGCACTTATTTCCAAATGGATTTTTTAACTGCGCTTGAGATGTGATTTATTTTTTAACCTACCCACTTGTCACGTTACATAATTTAGTAGTGTCTGTGATGCACCTGTACTTTGGGCAAAGAGCCCTGGAAGTCATAACACCAGGGGCAGCTACACATGAGTCACATGAAATTTCTGGTATGTATCAGCTTTTCTGAAGCTTTGACAATCACGATTTGTTTCAGGGCGACATAAGGCAACTGATATGAGCCCAGTCACAAACACCATGGTGGAAAAAGTCCAGAAAATCATCATGATGTGTGCCTATCAAAGGAAAACACCGACCAGCTACAACATTAAGAAATAACCCCTGAGTTGAATCAGCACCTCTGAGATTATTACCAAAAACACAAAGTTTAGCTTTTGAGAGCTGCTGACTGACAGGTTTTAATCATTTATTCATTTTTTTTTATGTCACCCTTTCGCTGTGCCACCGCTCTGAAGCCTCTGCTCTTACCTACACACTGCGCGCACGTATTGTTCATGTGCAGCTAACCAGATCAATTTCGACACACCTACAGGATTCCTCAAAGCATACTTGATGCCCTCGAATAACACCTCAGTTAAAAACACTGCGTGATGTTTCTCAAATATATATATTTGTGTTTACAGTACTCTATGTGCTTTTTTTTCCCTTTTTGCACGTTATGCTTCTGGATTACTGGGATTGTAGCACCACAAACATCGACTTGCAGTCATGTCTTTGCTGAGGACTGCCAAGTATCTGCTGCCCACTTGGCAGTTATAGACAAATTATGCTGTAATGAAATCTGTTGTGCTGAAAAGGCTACACGGAGCTGCGTCTCTTAAACATCCTGAATGGAGAGAAAATGTGTAGGCCTGATATTGGGCTTATGCTCGTGCACTGACGTGGACTGCAAACGCAGCCTGTTGAGCCAGGCTCCATGTAGTGAGCACAGTCATTGTTCTGCTGCAAGTAGGCATCGGAGAATGTCATCTCCTGAGGGATCATGTTGGGTATGGAGTCCTGCTCCTTCTCCTCGCTCCTGTACCATAAGCAGGAGCAAATAGTCTGGAATTGAAGCACTTCAGTGTAGACACCTTTTAAATCTTTAGCCTTTGTGGTGTTATCTGCTACAGGTGTGGAGGAAGCTGATATTGAGACTGGTAACAGATGAGCCACCTCTCCTCTGGGCTTACTGACAGAGAGCAACGCCTTCTCCTTGGCGTCCCTGCGCTCATCCTCAGTGTTCATGGTCAGGAAGCGAAGCACCACCAGGTTTAGGAACGCTCCAATCACCGTCAGGCCCGTGAGGATGTAAACAAAGCAGAAAGCCACATATTGAGGGTCATTCTGCAGGGCCTCATTCTTCTGCAGAGCCACGTAGTCTCCAAAGCCAATAGTGGTGAGTGTAATGAAGCAGTAATAGAAGGCATTTAAAAAGCTCCATCCCTCCGAGTGAGAGAACGCCACAGCCCCCACGCACAGGGTGCTCATACAGGAGAAGAAGCCCACCGTCACCATGTTTGCCATGGAGACCTCGGTGTGACGCATTCCCAGGCACTTCTTGGCTAGGTGCAGCAGGTATCTGACAAACGTGTTGATCCTCTCGCCCAGACTCTGGAACATGACCAGGGTCAGCGGGATCCCCAGGAGGGCGTAGAACATGCAGAACACTTTCCCTGAGTCGGTGCTCGGCGCCGCGTGGCCATAACCTGAGACAGGGAATATTGCATATTTTTAGACATCTTTGCCCCTATTCTTTTGCCGTGGTGAGTCATAGCAAGAGACGGCCTCACCTAATATAAATGCCTAAGAACAGCAGCTGCTTGATTTAATTCCACAGGAAACCAACACACACTCCCACTAAGAGAAAAAGGGAAAGCCCAGGAAAACGATTCAGCTTGGCATTAATACGGTGAACTAACTTCTACTTCATTTATAACTCGCAGATTGTTGACAGCATAGATATTGCAATATTTCTAAGTATAACTTATGCTGAAGTGAACGAGAACCAAAGCCATAGACATCTCCATATATTTTCTTCTTCATATGGCATCAGTAAATGATCTTTTTATTCTATAATAAATTTAAAAAATTACACCTGGTGTTGTTTTGTCTTTAATCATCCAAGAAAGCCACAATGGCATACAATTATTCTGATTTACTTAGACAGTCATAATAACGATTCAGTGTCCATTTCTCTGTGTATCTTAGCTATTACATTTGAGATAAATATCACTTTTCTGATTGGTTAGCCAATTACAGCCGCTCTGAAGATATAACTCAAAGAATAAAGATCTGCTGCACAAAAAGATGCTTTTTTGAATAATGTTACCTACCCAGAAGGGATGAAAGCCAAAGCAAAGCTTCATTTCGCTCAAGAATATTAAAGTAAAATTCACCGTTGATGGGCACAGCAAACACATGAAAATTTTGGGGTTATTATAGGATATGTCAAATCTGATCCATTTCCAAAATGTTTCCAAATAAACTGTATAAGGCATGAGAAGAAAATAGGTTTTTTAATCATACTATCAAGGTACAACCTCCTCATTTAAAATACAAACTAGCAACAATGTGCTAACAAGTGAAGGTTTAATTTTTCCACTCTTTTAGGAAACAGAATCTTCAGCTTTAAAAATATTTTAAATAATTTTTTATAGTGCTACAGACAGGATTTTCTTTGTCTAAGTAGTTAGAAGAGCCCCCAGGAATTGTGGGAAGTCATAGGTGTTCTTTATTTATCTGTTGTTTTAAATGAGACGCACAAACTAATGTAAGGGGGGCTCCGGTGACTCCACTACCTCTAAAAATCTTTCCTCCGGCCCTGCGCTGAACATCTCTCAATGAAATGCAATAATACATCACATGTATTGATTAAATAACTGTTGCTCACCTATCGTCGTAATCACAGTGATGGCGAAGTAAAAAGACCCAGCAAATTTCCACTGGACCCCTGCTTTGTGAGGATTGAGCTGTAAAACGACGTGCTCGAGCTCTTCGAAGTTCTCTTTGGTCAAGTTATATTTGCGCATGAGTTCGTACTTTCTGGCGTCGAGCTTCCTCTTGTGACTTTTCTCCTGCTTCGACTCCAGGGTCTCGAAGACGGCCGCTCCGACCACCAGGTAGGTGAGGATGCTCATGATGAGGGCGAGAGTCCTGGCGTTTTGTCTCTTCATGATAATAAAGAGAGGGGGAGAAAAAAATCGAGCGCAGGTGGGAGCTGAGGCTCTCTGCCACCTTCTCCTGACGGACTCCGGATCCAACAGAGGGGGGACTTTGGAGACGGAGCTGTTCTCTCAGCACCACCCCCACATCACAGTTGGGTTGCTACTGTATTTGGACTATTTGTCACCGACTTATATTTAGATTGCGCAGGAAAGGAACACAGGGCAATCCCACAGACTGTCAGAGGCGGCTTGTTGGAGTAGCAGCTCCAAGCAAAAGCGCTCATCTTTAAGGAGTTTATGCACTAAATATACAAACGCACGGCCAGCCTCCGTCGTTGAGGCCAGAACGAGCACATTACTCCAGTTTCCAAGAAGAACACATAGCGCCGAAAAAAAGATGGAAGAAAAAAAAAAAAACTAAACTTGATATCCATGTGATCGTACACGTAAATATTTACCTAGTGGCTATTTAAACAGACCGGCTCTTCTGGTTCCCAAGTTGTCTAGCAACCTGACGATAACCGTTCTGTGCAAATATTTAAAAGATGCGCATCCTCCTCACGGTGCGCTGCAGGATTCTTCAGATCAATTAAGATTATAAGAAAAAATCAACAGGGAAAAAAAATTGAATTATTATTTGAGAGTAAAGAAGAGGTTCAAAGACAGACTTGGTAAACATAAGATTTCTAGTTTCCTATTATAACTTAACTTGCCTAATGGTGGTTCACTATAAGGACGCCGGACCAATCCATATCAGAAGTGAAGACAGATTAGAAAAACTTCTTCACCAGAGACATTCTGGATTGGAACTTCACAGGCTACTAAAACTCCTATTCTGAGACTGAATAGCGTTTTTATATATTCTGCTCCTTTTGAAATCTTGACATTTATACTTACTTATATCTCTGTGTTTGTGTTTTGTTGTATTTTATTAATTCAGGTAGCTTATATCAACTTAACTGCTTACACTTCTGTGTATATTTTATTATTATTCCCCCCCCCCCCCCCCCCATTTTTCTGTTTCTTGTGTTTCACATAATTTGGATGATAATTGGTCATTGTTGTATATGATGTTTTTTTTTCCTTCTCCCCCTATTTCCTTCTTCTTTCTTCTTTTTCTGCTTTCTTCAGAATTTAATCTTCACTGATTGTATCATCATTGTGTCAGACCCTGATGGAGACCTTTTAGTCCTCGTGCTGTATTGCTCCAATTTTTTTTAAATAAATATTTTTATAATTCAAATCAATTTGAATGTTTTGTTATATGCACAACAATGCGTCCTTTCAGCTACATATGTTTTGACCTGTGACAGCAGGGAGCCTCAGTTTAGTTTCCTCAAACATCATCACAGGAAGCCAAAGTTGAAAGCGGGCATCACTTGAGCTTCCTTTCTTTCTGCTGCACTCACATCAGCATGTTTCACTAAATGGTGAAAGTTACAGAAAAGATCAAATTCCACTTTTCACTAATGCAGCTATTAAATCTTTCTAAATTCAACTTTTATCCCTTCCTCACACAGACAATAATGGAGAAGAATCATGCAAATGATGACAATTTGAATATTTTTCAAGTTTTAATGTTTAATGCCTGTAAGGAGACAATATTCAAGAGATGCCATAGCCTCATAAAAAGCTTTTTTCCTGCCTTCATTTTCTCTTCTGCCTGAAAATACAAAGCTGCACAAGGTGAAGTTTAATTCATTCCGAGTTTAAGGTCTTCTCGCTGACTTTTTTTTTTGGTGTTTTTTTAACATGCGTTTCATTTTTAATGCCGAACATTAAAAATGCTTCTGCAGCACCGGAGAACATTTTCAAACAACAAATGGAGAAATAATAAAAGATGTAATATAGAAACCATTAAGCTGCTTCAGTTTTGGCCTTTTTGTCTTTTCTTGTCTTTTTGTCTGCTGGATCGTGTTCACTGTAAATTAGATGCTGTAGATCTGACCTGAACACAAACAGGACAGCGTAAGAATACATTAAATGTTCCCATGTGGTTAAATACAGTAACTCCAATAGGTAAATTCTGAAAATCATAAAAACAATACTTTTGAAGCAGGAGAAATTATGTAAGTATATTAATGAAATAAAAGTTGCACTGTTATCTACACAAATAAAATACAGGAGAACGTGATGAGGAGGGCCAGACCACCAGGAATATTCATGAGTAATTATCAATTAATTTGCTGTGTGTCTCAGTTTTATTTTATTGCAAACTGAGATTCAGTTTGTATGACAGCATTACATCAAGCTTCTTGGAACACAAGTGGGACCTTTTCTACACTTTGCTGACATTTCTTTGGCAAAACTATCAAACAAATAAAATAAAAAAGATCTCTTTTTTTAAGCATCAGGCATTCATTTAAATAAATCAAAATTTAACCACTTCAGTTTGTTACAGTAACAAAACTGCAAATGTAAATTGCAATAACTACTGATTAGTTATCATAAGATATATAGGTTCTATAGTACCCCTAGTACTAGCTTTGTTCATACAGTATATCTGGTCTCCAGAGTGATGCACATCAGCATTTTAATGGGACTAAACAGCACATTGGAAACATTTGAGTGCAACACAAAACAGAATAGAGCAAAAACAACCCACAGTGCCAGTTTCAGCCAGCAAAGTAAAACTCATGCAGAAATTATTACACAGATCAGCTCCATGCCTTTTCTGGGTGTTTGGGATCACATTTGGCTTCAGTTATATTAAAATGCTGAACAAGGCCTTCATGAGGTATTTGGGAGAGAGCTTTAGGTCTCTGGCATTTCTACAAGGCCTCAAACTCATCAATCCTCTGCTTGGTGTTGCCCATACGGATCTGACGGAGGGTCTTGTACTTATCACGGCCAGCGCGGACGTTCTCGGCATGGAGCTTATCGTTCTGGGTCTTCTTGTTATCGTCTCGGGATTCTTCCAGCTCTGAGCTCAGGGCCTGCGGAGGAGTCGTGTCCAGTTATTAAACTGTATACAATTCACTTTATCAACAGATATCTTGGCAACCCCTCCATTAGAAAGCGATATCTTTAATTTAATCATCTTGTTCTTTTGGCTACTCCTTTTTGGGGTTGCCACACTAGATCATCTGCCTCCATCTCACCGTATCACTAGCATCCTGCTCTGTCACACCAACCCTCTGCATGTCATCCTTCTCTACATCCATGAACTTTGTCTGTGGTATTCCTCTTTTCCTCATGCCTGGCAGCTGTATCCACTATCCCTCTGCACATGTCCAAACTAGCTCAGCCTTGCCTCTCTAACTTTATCTCCAAACTGCTCAACCTGAGCTGTACCTGTGATGTACTCATTTCTAATCTTGCCCATTCAGGTCACTCCCAATGAAAATCTTATCACCAGCTCTTTTTGTCACTGTCACCATCACCATAAACCATACATCATACCAGGTTTTACTACCTTCTTGTAAACCTTCCTTTTCACTCTTGCTGCTAATTCCCCCTGAGACTCGTCTCCACCCACTCCACCCTGCCTGCACTCTCTTCTTCACCTATCCTGTGCACTTTCCGTTGCTTTGAATGCTTGACCCCCAAGGCATTTAAACTCATCCACCTTCACTACCTCTGCTCCTTGCATCTTCTCTATTTCAACTATCTGTCTCTTGCTCACACATGTGTTCTGTCTCGCTTCTACTGCTCTCTCCAGCCCTTGCCTCCCCTCTCCAGGCTCTTTTCCTGAAGTATTACAAGAGAGGGAAAAGAGCCTCAACGAATCGTGATTGAAAATGTGAGTGAATTCAAAAAACCTCAAAGATGATGGTAGAAGTATTATCCATCGGGAAAAAAACTTTTAAAAACCTTATTTTGGGGGCAAAGTCACAGATAGTTTTAATTGTTTATGTCCGAGTGAAGATTGAAATTAAAGTTAACTTTGATAATGCCTCGCCAAACCCTTCTAAGAAAGGTGCTCAGGTGCCGAGTAGTGAGACTTGTTCCTAGAACAACATTATTTGTGCTTCTATAATAGATGCTTAAAATTTCATGGCTTTACAGCTTAAATAAAAGCTTAATCTCGAGTGCCAAAACAATGAACCAGAGCACTGCACAGAAGCTATATGCATCCTAATCCTATGGTTATAGGTTTAATATCCCTTTTTTTAATGTGTTTCTGAGCTCCGCTTTTCATATGGTTTTGCATTTGGATATATGGCTACACACAGGCCTCATCCTCATCTTTTGGATGAAAGACCTCTTTAATCGTTTACCTTTGTAGCTCTTTTTAAATACCCTCCCTGTCTTACCAGGGACTTTCATCCTTTTGTGACAAAGTGAATATGACAAAAACATTTATTTTTTAACACAGCATATTTTTGCTATAAGTGTTTCAGAAGCTATAGAAAAGCTACGAGAAAAAAGTGTCTTAAGCATTGCTGCAGACTCCAGCTGATCTGGGATGTAGTCCAGGTCCCTGAACTAACCTGAAGCTGCTTCTGCAGGCGCTCGTTCTTCTCGGCCTCGGTGAGTCGCTCCTCCTCCTGGCGGTCGTAGTTGATGCCTTGTGTCTGCAGCTCGGCGCTATAGGTGCTGTTTTCTTCGCTGTGCTCATGGTCACTCTCGCTGTCTGAGGAGGAGGAGGAGGAGGAGGAAGCATGCTCAGCAACAGGAGCTGAGTTGGCGGAACTCATCACAGTGTGCAGCTCCTCCTTCGTTTTCAGCAGACTCTCCTCCACTTCGACAGCCTAAAAGGAAAGGTAGGGAGATGCGTGTGTTAGAGTTGCTGGTGGTTTACATCATTGAGCATTTGATTATAATATAAATGTAGTATTTTAAGTGTTTTAGTTGTATATATGTGACAGTAATACCCAAATTTGCAAGGACATTGACAAATCTTTCTCTTGAACCTGCCTTTCTGACCTCTCCACTAAAACATGGCTCCTGAATTTATACTTTCAAACCAAAACAATCTAATACGAATAAGATGCAAGGGTTACAGTACATGAGTAGTTATGTTTTTGAGGAAGTATGCAATGTAAATTACAGTGCAAAAGATTCAAATTATGGATGACTTATACAGATAAATCGTTTTCTTTCTTTTAAACAATAAATTTATATTTTATACTGTGCTGTGACATTTTTTCTGGTATTTCCTGTGACTTGTGCAGCTCTTTACTGCATGCTGGAGACCCACCTTGGTGTGCCATGTCTCAGCCTCTTCCTCCTTGGCTTTCTTGGCCTCCTCCAGCGCAGCAATCTTGGCACTATATTCGGCCAGCTCTGCAGCCTGAAGGAGGAAGCACAACACTGTGACGTGAGAATAACAGAATAGGCATGCTGTCATTTTGGAAATGTGATGAAAGCAAAGGCAGGGACATCTTAAAAACCTCCGTGTTACTTTAATCTGCCATTAGAACAGCCGATAAGTGCTTAGAATGAATTCAGGAGATTTATCAGGACTTTTTCCCTCATGTGCTCCACACTCACCAGCTGCTCCTGGCTCTTTAACTGGTCCTCAGCTTGCCTGGCCAGCTCCTCCTTGGCTATTATAGCCTCCATCCTCTCAGCCTCCAGCCGGGCCGCCTCCTCCTCCACCCTCCTCCTCTCCTCCTCCAGCCTCATGGCCCGGTCCAGCTGCTCCTGAAGCTCTGCGTGACAAAGTCAGAACACATGGAAATCTATAAAGCACTGTACGCTGTTATAAAAATGCAGGATAAGAAACTCAAAACTCAGATTTGTCTTAAACTGGGGTGCTTCTTCTTTTTTTTTTTTTAACATTTCTATATTAACATCATAGAAAAAAGATTAACGTTACAGGAAAAAAAGGAAAATACTCAGGACAGCATTATTAAAATATTTTGGTGGTTCAGAAACTCTAATAAAGGTTTCCAAACTCAATTTTTTTTTATTCTACCTCAATAAACATAAAGCAACTGAAATATTTCAAATCAAAGGTTTATTTATTTTTATAAACAATCGTTTACGAAAATGTTTTAGTCATCTAGTCATCTGACCAGGTTCATGCTGAATTTTTAATCATATTTATGTAACAAAATTACATGGAAAATGTATATGTAATAAATTAGTTAAAGTCATCCTTTTTAGAAGAGTTTTATGAATTTATTTTATTTTATTATTATTTTTACTGCACATCTTCATTATCATAAGACATCAAGGTTGTTAAAATCATAGAAATATGAGCCTTCTGTTTTAGGTTTTAAAAAGATTTGAACGTTTTAAATGCTAAAGGGCGATGATTGGGAAAAAAATATGTTAACTGCAGATATTTAAAGAAATGCCTTTTGTGAAGATCATATTTGACAAAATTCGCCCAACATAACGAAGTTGCTTTTCAAGTAACAATCTCCCATCCTCCTCACATCTTTGTCAAACCATGTTTTGAAACCACCATCTGCCCTTCCAACTCTCAAATATATATTCCACCATATGGGGGAGAAGCAAGAGAGGATGATGGGGGAGGGGGTTGTGCCTAATATGGTGGTGGACTTTTTACCAAATGTCAATAGTACTTTTGAGAAAAGGGTTTTCTGATCTTCTTCTTAGAATATATACAGTACTGTGCAAAGTTCTTAAAATAATTAATTTTATAAAATGACGGTTGAAGTTGGGTAGTGGAAGAGGAAGAGATTAGAAAATATTATTTTGGTAAGACACAAATTTTTATCATACTTATACTTTCACTCATTGATATAGATGTGGCATTTATGTTTAGTTTTATTTTTAAGAGCCATTAATGACTAAAATATCCAGGTTTTACAAAAAAAAGCCCGCCCCAAAAAGTAAATTAACCAAGAATGAAAGGTTCATGTTTATAATGTGGGACACCCTTTATCGCTTTAGCTCACATATGAGTTTCTATCAAACAGTTAAACAGCAGAGGGCAGTAAAAACAAGTGTGAACTTTCAAGTTGGAACCTTGAAGTGGATGGATGTATGGATGGATGGATGGACGGATGGAGGGATGCATAGTTAAGCCGTAAACCTGTAATAGCTCAAACCCTTAAGGTTCTACAGGTGGTAGCATATGGTTAATAAACGGTTTAATGTGGACTATTGAGAAAAAAAATCAGTGAAATCTCCTTTTTCATAGCACTATACAACAGATAAGGTCTGCAGCGACACAGCTTCTACATCAAATTTTCTATCTCACCCCTCTCTGCTCTCCTAGTTGTCTCTTCAAACTGGTGGAGCCTCTCCATCAGCTCCCGCTTTTCTCTCTCCATCTCCTCCTTCTCCCGCTCGATGGCCGCCCTCCTCTTCTTCTCGCTCTCCAGCTGATCCCTGCAGAACACGGAAAAGCTCAATCGCACGCCTAACGGAAAGCCTAAATTTCAAATCCCAATTAAGTTTGCCTGCATCATTTTAACCGGGCGCTTAGCTTCACCCACCTCTCCATCTTCTTCTGCAGCCTCTCCTGTCTGGCCTGAGCCTTCATCTGCTGAACCTCGATGGTGTCGGGCTTGCGGCGTCGCATGTACAGTTCATGGTTGCCCATGCACAGCTGCAGGATGCCCTTGTTGACTTTAAGCCGTGGAGCATAGAATACAAAGTCCTTTAAAAGACATAAAAGTAGAAGACAACTTTTTTTTTTTTGCAAAAAGGGCTTCATAGGCTTCGTTTAAAATCTCTTGGTATAGCAAAAGTTGTTTTATAACTGCTACAAAAGTGGATTTAAAAGAACACTAGTGAAGATTACTAAACTCATAAAACACTTACTTGGGCTTTCTTGTCTATGGGCTTGATAACAAATTTCTTATCATTGAAAGAAATGTTTCTAATTTCACTCCAGGGAAATCCAATCTTTGGAGTCAGCCTGAAAAATGGATAAAAAGAGATATTTTTCACAGTTTGATATGAGCTTTAAGTTTGTTTCTTTAAAAGGTTCACAGCTGGACAGGATGACGCATGTGATATCAGAGGAAGAGGTTGGGGAGGGTTTGTAGGTTCATGTTGTAGTAGAATTGGGTCAATGACCTCTTCAAAGCAACATCCATATAGTTAGATCCGTTATTTAAAACCAGGGCCACTGAAAGGAAAGTTGACACACGTCTACGACTGAGGTTTGACCGCTCGTGCATTGATCTCCTATCTACAGATGTGTTTTAACAGGTCAGCGCACAGAACAACGTTACAGCAAACAAAAGCAGGGACAAAACAACAGAAATACAGAGAAAGAGATTTACTACAAAAACTGATTTACTTGTCGTTCTTCGCATAAATGTTGAGGCCTAGAGCGTCGACTCCCAGGAGCAGGTCTGTGCCCTTCTTGTTCTTGATGTCAAAGTAGTTAATGCCATACATCTCAAGATCCTGGGCGATCTTCAGGTACTCAATCATGGCTTCTTCCCTGTTCACATTAGATAATGAAATAAAATATTAAATGTTCAACAGACTAATTTGTCTTTTACTTTATTTTGGGGGTTTAAAGTGTGGTGGCAAGCCTCCACCTAATAATCCATGTCCCTTATTAACTAATTAGAACCAAAAAAAGCAAATAATCATTACAACAGAGTGCGTGAAGCTTTTTTGGGCATCAAAAACACAGCAATGAGTTATAAAATAGTTGCTGCTGAATTTCTTTTTCCTTTACGCTAACTCGGTTACACTGCAGCGTCTATAAAAGCTGAGTGATCATGAGTAAGAACAAAGCCTTCTAAGTCTACTCTACTTTACTGCTTGTAAAAGTTCACTG
The DNA here is from genome assembly GCF_036321145.2 of Pelmatolapia mariae. Classification (NCBI taxonomy): domain Eukaryota; kingdom Metazoa; phylum Chordata; class Actinopteri; order Cichliformes; family Cichlidae; genus Pelmatolapia; species Pelmatolapia mariae. Next base: position 60,202,251 of record NC_086241.1, read on the forward strand.
ACTATAAAACTCCAGGACGCTGTGAGACCAAAACTGCTGTTCATTCTTAAAAAGTCAAGTCCTAAAAGCATCCATTCGCTGGAGGAAATTTACGCCACTCAGCCTTCACTTACTTTAGCATCGCTCCGTGCTCCTGGTGCCAAACCTGGATTCTCTCCTCCCACTGCTCCCTTGACAGCTTGTGTTGGTCCAGCACTCTGAGGGGAGCAACAAGCTATCAGCAACCCATGCTGGTGAAAATGTAAACAGTCTGTGTATACATACAGGGTTAAAGCATACACATGATGCATTGTTGTGTCTTTCCCGGCGATCCTTTGTCAGGAGCCGAAGGGGCATTATCACACAGGCACACAGGGGTTAATAGTTCGATTATTCAGGGAGGCTAGTACCCAGGATGAGTTCCACATTTGCTGTAAAGGAAAAGAGGTCATTTATCCAGAAGATTATCATTTATGATGCGGCTGTTCTGTCACTTTATGAGTGCAAAGTTGATGGAAAACTACACCAATCACAGATAAACGGTCCTAATCTTCTTTTAAGTGCACTCAGCAAGGTAAAAAGACAGAGCCGCTTCATCCATGTGGTCATGTGTTTAATTTTAGAAAATAATCAGTTCACTAACTTTTAGAGGAAATAAGATGAGGAATGACAAATTATATTTAAAAAATGTGCTACTTACTATCAGAGCAGCTGATGTCTGATAATTATTTGAGAGAATAACACTCGTAGTAATAAAACTGTGAAAGCCAAATCTAGTTGTAGTGTTAGAGGAATTTTATCTACATTTTGGAACGTCACAATTGTAAAGAGTTCCCGTAGGGTGGATGCGGTGTTAATCTTTCAACTCGGATCACTGCTGCATAAATCTGCCCTTGCAAAAACCAATAAAGTTGTACTGAGTTGCAAAGAACTGATTTTCTGCTGACCCATGTGCAGCTGCTGCAGATCCACTCGCACTCACCTCTTGGGCAGAAGGCGCTCAGAGGACATGTAACGTGGCTGGTGCGTCGACTTGTTGTACTCGCCATACTTTGCCTGGATGGCGTAGGAGGCCAACAGCACGGCGGTCTCTGGAGGGCAGTAGATCTCCTCACTCAGGATCGCCTCCTTCACCTGCAGGAAGAAGAGCCTCCTGGTGATGTCCTGGATCAGCTCCTCGGCTGCATCCTCAGGGTAAAACTTGACCAACAGCTTGAACTGCAGGGGAGTCTCTTTCTTCACTTCCTGAGACATCACCTAGAGGGGCAGTAATTAAAGAATAAAATATGATTGAAGTTCCTACAGCAGAGTAGTAAAGACAGCTAAATAAAAAACAGAGTGTGGGCAAGAGTCCAGTAGAAAAAGGGTCAAATTACTTTTACGAACAACACTTATTTGAACTCTCGATTTAACAATTAAATGCTTACTTGCACACAAAACAGAAAAATCCAAATTAAATAGACACACAAAAATAATACAGTACATTTAATAATAAAAAAGATGGCTCTAGAACTGAGAGCTGCAGCAGGCCTCTGGGGTTTTACATTTACAATTAACTGTTCTAAACAGAATAGATGAAACTCACGTCACTGCAAGTCCTCACCTTCTTTTCAGAGTTCAACCATGAGGTGAATCCTCTGATGTCAACAAACTGCAGCCCGAAGTACCAAGTCTCACGCAGGCCGATGGTCCTGGAAACCTTCAGAGTGGAGACATGATAACAAAATCCTGCACATCTTCTCAACAGCTTCTTCACTTTTTAATCAAAACCTCCTCCGTGACTCTTGCGGTAATCTCTCCCTGAAGAATAAAACCTTTGGATAAGATTACAGAACTTTTAAATGAGGACGTTAAGCTTGTTTTTTTTTTTTTGTTTTTTTTTATCATAAAGGGGCTCATTAAACTGGCCAGCTTTTACCAGACTAGATCTGTAGGACAGCTATGGTTACTAGTTGCTTTGCTGATAGAATAAAATACCCACTGGTTACAGTTAAGACCATTTATCTGCAAAACAAATACCAAAGCGAGTGTATCTGACTGAGAGTATTTCTCTACTGAAGTATTTCAAAGGTCTGTATTTACACTGTTGCATTTGCTGCTGCTTGGCATTAATCCATCACTTTGCCAGTCCATTTTTTTTTTTAAATGCATGAAAGACTTCTCAAAAGAAACAAAGAAACAGAAACTTTTCAGTCTACATAAAGTCATCCGGGATCCATAAAATAATACAGGATGTGCTTTGTGAACTGCATCAGACCGACCTGGTCAAAGAGCTGCTTCCCTGTTGTGTTGGGGTGGAAGGAGAACTCCAGCTCCGCGTCCATTGTGGTGACGCGGACATTGACCTGCAGCATAAAGGTCATTTAGTCACGTGATGACAGAGATTTCTATTTGGATACACATAAATCATATTCGCAAACAATCAGCTTCCTTTTCTCAGAGAATCTGTAACCGGGCAGAAATATTTTACTGTGATCTTATTATTAGTTTGCAGCGATCAGCCTGGAAACATAAAGATATTGTAGTCATATGTGTGAAGGAGCTGTGAAGTGGATTATTCATAAACCATAATTGCTCACTATCTCATTAGACTTCGGACTACTCTTGCGAGGTTACACAAGGTTGCACATACGTAGATTACAACGCTTGCAGAGTTGACTTTACCGTTGTTCGTCAAGATCAGCCTGTTTTATAACAACAACGATTAAAGTGGAAAAGAAATGACACTTTAAAATGTTTATAGAGCAGATGTCCAACAGAAAAAAAAACACTAAAACACCCAGGTCGTTCTCAACACACGGACCCCTGATCACAGGCCAGATTGGGCTTGTAGCAGTTACACAATTGTTTTATGAAGTTATACTACAGCACGCCCCGGGTGTCATAAAGATAATCCCACTGAAACTTGAGCAGCAAAAGCTGGAACATCCATTTGTGAAACCTCTAACGTGTTACTCAACTGTTACCACCTCCAGTGATGGCATGCATAAGGTAATAGCTCAACTCGCTGACATCCTGCAGGTGTTTCCTACCTGCCACAACCTTAATCGCTCACTAATCATTGACTGTGGACATCACTAATGAATCATTAATCCATTAGACTCAGTCACCAGCTTATACTGTTGAGCTATGTAGGATTATCTTAATTTGTTTATACTTGGATTGTGCTTTTTGGTACCGTCACACCTCTTTTGTTTAGCTGTTCAAAAACCGTTTTCCACAGCGCAAACAACACCTGCGACTATGACTCATAATTTTATTTGATTTCTAGTTAGTTTAAGGTCAGTCAAATGGACGTAGACGTCAGAATGACCTCTTAAGAGAGGCTTTCTCCTTGCAGTGTCAATATAAGCACAGAGCTGCTTTCGTAATGCACAGGCCAGTCGTTCTTATCAGTTTTCCGACAGACTGATGCTGAAAGCTTAAGTAACTGCGGACATTTAGAACATGAGAGTTTTCTTTGTTTAAGACAGAGGTCTCTTGTTTTCTGCAGGGTGCCTCCGAAAATCAAACGGAGCAGAGAAAAGCGGTTAAACTGTACAGTCATGAGTTCGTTCTTAACATTTAAAAATCACTCCAGTGGCACTAAAGGGAATTACCATGATTGCAGTGCATTATGCATGCCCACAGAAACAGCAGACAGGCTGGTTGCAGACCTGAAGTAGCATTTTTCTGTCAGGAATGTGAGCAGCATGGGTCAAACTCTACACTTAGTTAATGAGTAAATGCCAAGAAGGATCTTGGACTCTTGGAAACAAGAAGCCTGGCCAGATTTTTTATTTATTTAAAAAAAAAGGACATTTAATTAGAAATTAAAGCTATTAAATCTGTATTTATGCAAGTAACTCTGAAATGTATCTAGTGGTCATTCTCAGCATAAGCAATACAAGAAACCACACAAATAAATGTATAAACCCACCACTGACATTTTTGAATATGCAACAGGAAGAAACACTTTAGTGACATATAATCATTTAAATCGTGGCGATCCTACCGTTTTGGGCATCTTGGCTGCAGTTGGTGGATGAGTAGTACCAAGTGGTTCCCAGGTTGTCACAGGTTGCAGTGAACGTCTCCCAGCTGAACGTGCGCCTGATAAAGAGCACAGCACCACTCTCGCTCGAAAACTCCTGGGCAGGGCTCGTGCCCTTTGAACTCAGCAGATTACGCAGACTGACGTGAGAGTTACTATCACAAAACTGAAAGATTTACCTCCAATGTGACCACTGGCAGCGCAAGATGCGTAGTTCCACCCAAAGACTATCACCTGCTTCAGCACCTTAAGTACTGCGACCTTTGATCAGAGCAAGCAAGACTATAAGGGGCCGGACGATCTATTTATGTCGCCTGTTTGGAGGTGACAGCAGAGAGGGCTGTCATAAAGAGATTGTGTCAAGGTAACACAGTTGTGTGTGGTAGAACACGAATGAGACCAACAAAAGATTAGAACATTTTCAGACTTTAATGAGAATTGTAGACGAACAAAAGTTGAATACATGTGGACCGATGAACATTAACAAAGCTGCAGATTTATCGTTTCCTAAACATAAATATTCTACTGAGTCATTCACATTATTCATTTACTTTCACACTAAGCTACAGTCATTTCTCAAAAAATACCCCCTCCCAAACACTGCAGCTACAGTGCATGAAGACTGTTTTAAGTTCACAAGGATCTTTGAGCTCCTAATGTTTAGAGTATGAAATTAAGAGAAGCAGGAGGCATCTTGATCTTGTGTGTGCTTAAACTTCTTTAAGTGTGTCTCCAGGAGATCGTTAACTATCTGCATACTCTTACTCCAAAGTCCCCGCTTTTTATCTCAGTCAGATGATACAACAGGTATTAAAGTGGTTGGTGCACCGTAAACTGGTCAAAGCTATTAAAGCGCTATTTAAACCTTAATCTTGAGTCAACAGGATAATGGTTCTCCTATTATTGCACATGTATCAAACTTCTTCATCACGATTCTTGTCAAGTAAAGTGACCACACAAAATTACATTAAAATTCATCTTTGATTTGAAAATGAGGCTGGTCCTCAGGTTTGAAGTCTTTGTTGGGACTTCCACCCTCGTTCAGGATACGGGATGCTGTGTAACCCACAATAGGATACTTGGCTTTGTATGTGCCTTCAAATATACTGTCCAGAGACTTCAGCTGCTCTTCAGTGAGGCCTGCCTGTGGAGGTGAAGATAATTAAGGAACATTACTCAGTGCTTTTAAAAAAAATGTATTTAACTTTACTAAACTATGCCTCCTTAATTTTTACTGTAACATGTTTCAAAACAAATGTTTTTATTCAATGTGGCAAAAATCTTACCATTAAATCATAATCATGATCTAAAAAATAGTAATAGTAAATTCTGATTGATCCTGTAATATTACGTCCAAAGCCTAGGAGAAGGTAAGAGGGCACCGAATGACATCCAGACAGAAAGCTCAGCACCTTGTATAAAAAATGTCCATTTTCTTTTGTCTTTAGATTTTTGTACAAAGTAGGAGATCCAGCAGCCGTATGTTTTTTAACCTTTGAACATTCTGACTTGTGGAAAAGCTCAGAGACCTGTTCTGGGAAAAGGGGTGCGCTTTTTGGGAAAGCTATGCTTGCCTCTTTGCCCCCTTTTATTTATTTTGCTAAGAGTTCGAAAGAAAGACTATTAGCACTTATGCAAAGAACTTACTTAAAACAGCGAGATGATTACTTCAGTCGTTTACAATAAAAAGTGATCTAAATGAACTTTTACTTTAATAAAAGTAGATATAATCGCATTAGCACAGTGTTGTTTATGTTCCCTAAAAGATCCTATTTATTCACCTTAGTTTCACCTCATATTTTTCACACAGCTGTCAAAACCTCACCTGCACCTGGGTCTGTGAAACTGTCCCTTTAAATGTATTTCCTATGAATCATAAGTTGTCTGAAATGTTCAAATGGTGACTTTTTGTAAGGAAGTCTGGCATTTTTTCCACCTTTTGTGGCCTTTGGTGTTGCAGAAACTTTGTGATTTATTGTTTTACTTTCTCCAGTCACTTTGTTTTTTAAAGTGTCTACACCAGGGAAAAATGTAGTCAGAGCATTAATGAACTGTTGTACAATCCTGTCCAGAAGCCTTGAAACACACCTCATTATTTATCTTTTGCTGGGAAAATGGGAAATTAGTGCAGTGATTTATTGAAATATGTCTGAACATACATTGAATGTGAGTCAAAAACAGAGTTTACACAAATCTAAGGAGCATGAAAGTCAATATTTGTTATGACCACCTTCATTCTTCAGCACAGTCTAAACTTAGTCAGCAGTGTCTTCGTCAGTTTTCTTGTAATTTCTTTAAGTAGTTCTCAATAATAGTTCTCCAGGCTTCATGAAGGAGAATCAAATATCTTCTTTGGATGTTCTTCTGTTGTTCTCTGTCCAGATGATCCCACAGTGCTTCGTTAACGCTGAGTTATAGAGTTTTACTGTGTGTTTTTCTATCCTGGTATGCTTTTCCTGCACTAACAGTGTGTTTGGGATCATTGTCATGCTGAGCAATGTGTGACACTGCCCCACCCCACATAATGGTGGGATGGGAAAATGTCTCATATGTAGAGTGAGACTGTTGGATGAGCTACAATGACTCATATTAACAAAGAAAAGGAGAGTGGCATACTGTGCTGTACATTCTTTATCTCAACAGAAACTGCCTATTCTTTCATGAAGAAGATAAAACTGGTAGAAATTTTCTGTTATCTAGTTTTTTTCTTCTTTCAAAACATAGATACGTATTTGTTGCATTTAGTGTCTTCATCCTCCCTCTACCTGTTACATTCAATCTGCACAGCCAAAAAGAAATTGGGGGGGGGGGGGGGGGGGAATCTCTTGCATTAAATGTCAAGTAGATTAATAAATAACAATAATAGTAATATGAAAAAAAAAACATTAGTCTGAAAATGCTTCAGACCTCCAGACTGTTTAATACCAGATTTAAAAACTCAGAAGAAGTTTTGGCTCCTTGGGAGCAGAATATAAAGAAATGAGGGGTGAATCAAGAGTTTTGCACAATACTCTACATTCAGCTGAAACTCACAGTGTCTGATGTCAAGTCTGCGGGGTCCAGTGACATCTTGGCCACAGCTCGAGTGGAGTCCTTACCTACCAGCGCATTATATGGAGCATCTTTTCCATAAAACTCTGGATTGGGTGAAATAAAATGCACATTAAAACCAACGCGCTGACTGCAGAGACTAATAAGCAAATCACCCGAGTCAGGTTAGTTTATAGAGAAGCTGGAAAGCCTTCTAATGTGCTAAATCACTTTTTATTAGAACTGACTTTAATGACTGATTTGAATCCAGGAGTTAGATAATGTTTTTTCTACATTTACCTTTTCCCTTGGTGACATCAAACACAACCCCTTTTACTGCCATATAAATAGGCTGGCCCTCCTATAACAGGAAAAGAAAGAGCAATGATAAATATAGATGACTCTTAACAAAAAAAAAAATGCACGCACAAGCAGACACGCGAGTTCATTTTCAGCAGCACATGCCGGGATTTTATTTCTCCAGCAGTTTACCTCGCTGCCGTCGTATCTCTGCAGCTCCTCCTCGGTGAATAAACGGACAGGTTTTGGAGCCGTTTTGTGTTTTACTTTAGTATCTTCCGCTAAAGCCACGGCGAGGATGATAAATAAGGCACAAAATCGCGCTGTTGCCATGGCAAGGTCGTTGTTTAAACAAGAAGTTCAGGCGGAAACTTCTTCATCCACTTCCCTTTCAGTGCCCAGGTACTCTCTGGTCGTGATGCATTTGGAAGCCTCGGAAATTTCACTGACATTATTTTAAACCAGTTCTCGCTGATATTTATATTCTGGACTATACGCAATGAAGATGTGATTTTTGTGCATTTATTTGTCATTTGTATAGATTTTATTTAGACATAAATTAAAAAATGGCATAAATATCTTATGAAAACATAACACCATAGTCAAGTTCATTAGAGTAAAAAACAAACTTGTAGGAATGGGGTGGCATTTCAGTAAATATGTGGTTTCTTGTCGCAGTAGACATGTATTAATCTATGATGATATGTTTTTTTTTTAGATAAATGAGTTTTCTCATGAGTCAAGGAATCAACCTAAGGTAATGAGCTAGGACACAAGGAAGCCACAACAAGGAAACAAGATATCGCATTGAATCGCGGCCCATAGGTCCCTTGTTATTATCGTGGGTTGGGCCTTTATCGACTTCTCCAAAACCTCCAGGGGTGGGTGCTGGTGTCTTTTTTTTTTTTTTAACTGTGAGACTTGAGCTCGGTGGAATGAGGTGTTTTTAAACATGTCAGGTTTATTAGGAGCAATCTGCTGAGTTGGCACAAAAGGCTCGAAGAGCTGCTTTAGGTGAAGTCACTGGAAGTTCCGCAGAGGAATGCTCAGAAAAGGAAGGTCCCTCTCATACCAGGAGGTAAGTTACAAGTTCCTTCGTGTTTGTGTTTCACTCTGAAATCTTTCATGTTTGTTTCAGTAATCACAGGACTGCTACAGACTGTAGGCTTCTTTTTTTATTGTCTCTGAGGACAGCAGTAAAGTCTTTTTCTCTGGCTGTGTGCATGCTCCTGTCGGGCATATTTGGCATCATGTGACTGAACAGCCGCTTCCTGACTTCATGTTTTCTTTGGGTTTTAGCTGTAGTAGCAGTATTCATTTAGGTTATTCGCCAGTTCTTATTTTAAGCTTTAAAATAGCTGCAAAAATGGCGTAAAACCTTTTAAAACCACTGGTCGGTATGGCCATTTTAAAGCCTTGCTTGCATTTGGAGCCAGCGCTGACTTGGTCATTAAGTTTGTGGTGCTGTCAGGTGTTTTCATTGTTTACGCTCTCCTTACTGAAAGATGGTTTGGACATAATGTAAAACCGACAGTGTGATACTTTTTTTTTTTTTAAATGTGTATTTTTGTTGTTGTAAGTACATTACCTTTAACTTATAACCACTGACCTTAAATATCAACACCAGATAAGTTAAACTGTTTTCTCATTGGAGTATTTGATTGCAGGTCAGTGAAATGAAAGAAACAGTAATCACTGTTGTTGTGGCTAAATGTCAGGTTTGAAGAAGGCAAAAGTAGTGAAATGTTACTGTTTTCTATATTTTATAATTTCTTTTGAGACAGGGGGTCTTAAAGAAGGAGTTAAGGTGGGATTTAACAGATTTAACAGATGAGGGAATCCTAAAATTATTTAAAGAAAATAATTACAAGATGTGAAAATTTGTACTGTGAGCTCGAGCAGATTTGTTTTGTGTGTGTGTGTGTGTGTGTGTGTGTGTGTGTGTGTGTGTGTGTGTGTGTAACCATGATCGGCTGACCTGTGTCCCTGCTTCTCTAAGGTTCACTGCTCTTTGTGGATTTAACTGAATTGAACAAGATACAGGCCAAGGTCATATAGCCAACTGAAGCTAAACTAAGTCCTAAAACTAGACTTGAAAACAACACTTTAGTTAACAAAAATGAAAAACTAAACCAAATTAAGTAAAAAAGTAGAGGGAAAAATATTAAGCTTTAGTGTCTGTTAGTTTGATAAAGTTTTAATAATAACTTGCCTGATGAGACATTGATGGACATCGACCAGCTGTGTACAAAAATTTTGAGTCACAACTTTCCCAAAGTTTAGGGTTTTTATTGAAATATCTGAGCTCATTTTCCTAAATCCAGCCTCTGATGCATGCCCTCCATAGAGTAATAATTAAAAAGATTAACTAATAGAACTAACTTTTAGAACTAATGCTGAAACTAAAATAAAATTAAACATCTTCCAACAATAAAAACTAAACTCAAACAAGAAAATGTGCTGAGGAAACTAAAAACTAGTGAGTTAAAAAAAAAAAAGTCAAAATGAAAAAATAAAAACCAATTTTAAAATATGATACTGTAATAACTCTGATATATACAGATCTGCTGTTTTGATATAACCTGATATTGAGCATGAAAACTGCAACCTGCCCTGCACCATTCCAACAGCCCTGTTCATTCTGAGAAAGAAAGAAAGCACTGGTGAAGTCAGCAAAAACAAACTGATGTTATATATGATATGAAAACATGTAACTATAACAGATGTTTACATATTACTAAAATATGACAAGTTAACATGTGGAAGATGGATACATTGCAACTAAAAGGTGTGGCGTTACTGAGAAGAGAACAATATACCAAAAACAATAGTGTGTATATATATAAAACTTACTGTCTTTCAGGTATTCACCCAATAAAGAATAAAGAAACACAAACTCAATAGGTTGAATGCCTTTCAGGCACCGCTGCAGTCTGCACCTGTCCTGTTTAGTGGCTGCTCCATACCAGACTGCGATGGAAGAGCACAGGATAGACTCAATGACTGCAGTTGGACAATGACCTAAAACATGCATCCAAAGCAAACCAAGAGTTTATTAAAGCAAAGTGAATTATTCTTGTTGAAGACTAAACTTCGGACAGAAAGACCCACATACAAACAGCAACCGAAAGCTGCTCCAGTAAAGGCCTCAAAGCATTAAAAAGGAGGAAACCCAGCAATCTGATTTTGTCCATGAGTTCAAAACTTCAGGCCGTCGTTGCCAGCAAAGGGTTTTGTATTAGGTTTGATTCATCATTAACTGAAGATCTCAGGGTGCTATTCCACTCCACTTTAACTGGATACAAATGTGACCCCACCTTAATAATTGTTAGGATTTTAAGTATAGTTTTACTATACTTGTAACCAGAAATATGTGTTTAAATGTTCTTTTTTTTAACCCCACAGTTCAATGACGAGGATGATGATGATGACGGGGGGGGAGAGGAAGAAGATGAAGATGAAGGCAACGCACCGTCTCCAGTCTTTTTTGATGATACCACTGAAGACCCGGAGCATGAGAAGCCTGATAGCAGCATCTCACAAAGCAGTAGGAGATGTGTTTCTGCACCACATGCTGGACACTCATTACACTAATATATTTTTTATTGGTCCACGCTTTTGTGGCATTTAATTGGATTTGTCCACTCAGATTCCTGCCTTTACCCCTTTGTCCCTACAGCACAGGATGACGTTAGGGGGACCAATCCACCTATGAGATTCAGTAAAACCTGTCTGAAGAACTTCTTCACGGTGGTGCTCATCTTCATCTACCTGCTGCTGACTGCGGTGGCAGCATTCCTGGCCTACCAGACGATCTCTGACTTCTTGGAGAAACTAAACAACCCCGTTATGTCCGTCATTTACAAAGAGGTTGACTCATTTTCACCTCCTGGTTAGTATAAATGATACACTTTTAAGGGCATATTTTAGGACTATGACTGGGTTAGTGGGTGTTAAGTGTGCTGTTATGTCCAAAACATAGAACCACAGATAACTCATTTCATCCAGAAAATACAGATTGCGCCACATAGCAGCACTTCCCATTTTTTTTAATAAGCATTTAAATCTGCCTTTATCAGCATTTAGCAGGAAGGAGGAACACGTGCTTTTCGTGTAGTGGTTGTCGTGGCACTAGATGGAATATAGTATCTGAGTATACAAGGGGATATAGCTGATTAAACTATGCCACTAAGATATGGGACAGAGATTTTGAAGCTAGGTTATAATAGGTGAGCAGCTGCATGTCTTCATGAAGAGAAAGAGCACTATAGATGGGATGTTTGCTTTGAGAGTGTCGATGGAGAAATATAGAGAAGGTCAGAAGGAGTTTCAGTGTGTCTGTGGATCTAGAGAAAGCATTTGATAATGGAGATGAGTGTCAAAGGTGATTTGCAATAGAAGGATAGCAGCACTAGTGAAAGGAAAGGTTTACAAGATAGTAGTGAGACCTGCTATGATGTATGATTTTGAGATAGGAGGCAGAGCTGGAGTTGTCAGAGTTGAGAGGTAAAAATTTTCAATGGGAGTGACCAGTGTGGACAAGATTAGAGATGAGTCCATCAGAGAACCAGCTCAGGTTGAGCAGGATGGTGGATATAGCTGCCAGGCAGGAGGAGAAGAGAAAGACCACAGAGGAGGCTCATGGATGTAGTGAAAAGGACATGCAGAGGGTTTGTGTGACAGAGGAAGATGCTAGGGATAGGGTGAGATGGAGCCAGATGATCCACGCTGGCAAAGATTTTAGAAATTAATACTTCTTTGCTTCTTTTCATCGTCACACCTGGCCTGTTTTCTATCGCAATAAACCCCAAATTATTGTTGGTGACAAAATAGTCAATAATTGAATAACATTGAGACAGAAGGCAGGCGCTAGTTATTTGTGAATAATTTGTATTGCCTGCTGTGTGGCCACCAGAGGGTGTATTAAATCTGAAAACTTTTCTAAAATTGCAGCTTATCAAATGTGACTTGGTCAGTTGTTGCAGACATGCAATGCAAGGTGCATTTTCTTTTTTGTGTTGTATTTTTGCTTTAGAAGATAATGTGGTTTATTCTTTAAACAATACACGCTCTCTGTATTTTTTTTTCCAGCTAGTCCCTTAAGCCTTAAATCTCCATCTGAAAAGACATCCATGAAAATAGTCAGTAACAGCTGAACAAATCCTGTTCTCTGTGGATGAGAGACACATGGAAGAATTTTGAAATGCATTAAGTGTCCTCGTCTGCGTCACCAAAATAAAACGTGTTTGGAGGCACCCGTTGCAAAATTTTACATTTTTACCTCCACATAGAACAAACAAGTAAATGGCTGTGAGTCCATAAACACTGCTGTTGAAGAACGTTGATGCAGACTCTGTTTACTTTCTTTGAGCAGGCATAGCTCTGTACCCTGGCAAAGCCCAGCTGCTCAGCTGTAAACATCACTACCATGACTACATCCCACCTTTAGTGGACCCCGGCAAGCCTCAAGAAGTAGACTGTAACACAAAAGAAGTGACCTACTTTGGGCCATTCGCGAACGAAACAGAGGTCAGAATTAACTTTTTTTTATTTGGTTGTTTCTCAGACATGACCCACAAGTCTGAGCAATCCAAAAGATGTGCAGCTATAAAATAACTGCAAAATTGTCTCCACTGGATTTACATACTATTATACTCTTACAGAAAAAAGCTCTGGTGGTCCGCGGGCCATCTGACGTCCGTAACAAAGAACTGATCTTCATGCAGTTCAGTCGCAATGAAACAGAGGAGGACTTCAGTGCCATCACTTACATGCTTTTTGCCAAGTTTAGTGACTTGATTGACAGGTAATCACTGTTTAATAAGACACTTGCAGCTTGATGTTTTGCAAAGTGCTAACAGTGATTTGTGTGATAGCAGCATATGTGCCTGTTTTCTTCCTGTAGTGCAAATAAATCCGAGTTTATGAGGGACTGTGAGAGAAATTACTCCATGTGGACCTTCTCTGGAGGCTTCAGAACCTGGGTCAAAATGTCATTATTGACAACATCTGGGGTAAAAAATGAAGCTGTCGAGTTTCGACAAGAGGTATTTATGTCCCAACAGTTTACATGTAGTTCCATGCATGATGGCATTTGAATTGAAAGTTTTTAATTTGATTATTTATGGTGAATGGTCTAGTCTTCTGTGGTGAAATTCAACGATAAAAGGCCTGAAGGGGCACAAACCGATCAGCTCTACTTTGCTGTCTTTGAGTGGCGAGATCCTTTTATGCAGGAAATCCGACTGGTATGTTCTCACAGAAGTTTTCTCTTTATTTGAATTGTGTGCTCAACAAAAAAATTGTTCAACAAAACTTTGCTTCTTTCCAAACAGATAGTGACTGCGAATGCCTGGAGCTCTATAGCCATCCTCTGTGGGGTCTTCATGGCTCTCTTCAAAGCTGCCAATTTTGCCAAACTCACTATTAAGTGGACTATCAAGATGCGCAAGAGGCATCTGAGGAATAAATCACGGGAACTGAACAATGTAACCTGAAACACTTTGCAGAAATGACACAATCTCACAGTATCCAAACTCTAAGATCTGACGGAGCTGAGCTTTATTCTCACACAGCTGCTTTTTCCAGGTCACTACAGGCACTGTTTTTGTAATCAATGGTGAGAAATATTAGCACTAGGGCATGCTTATGAATTACATGCCCTGCTGCTTCTCTTTTAACATGTAAGCTGGCAGTAATAACTGATTATTACTAGATTATTGTTATTGCTAGATTAATTTTCTTTAAGAGCCAGTATTTAGTTACTGCATTTCAAAAGAAGATGTGCTTCACAAACATCTTCTAAAACGTTCAATAAACACTGCGTTTGACACGCACACTCAAGAAAATGTTGCTGAAAGCCAGGACACTTTTAAAAGTTCTTAAAAGTTGTTTTGAGTGTAAAACTGAGAAAATGTGAACTTTTGTGTTATATCTTGGACTGGTTCTGTTCTGAAAGTGATAATACTATTTTAAAGACTCTAAAGGGATTACTGAGAACTGTTTTTAATTTGTAGTTTGTTTCTGTAGCATATATGTTCCAGCAGTGCTGCTGTTTTTCATTTAGATTCAACGTTATGCATCGATATGTTGAAATCTTGCTGTTTAAATGTATGTGTTAGTTATGTGTAAAATGCAATCTTTTACTGATTTTTCAAAATAAATATGTTTTTACTCTGTATTTTACTGCCGAATTTAATTTTACATGGTATCAATGGGTAGACTGTCCAGACTTTATATCTTTCCCAGACGAACTGATACTTGATTTTATCTATATGTTTGGATTTACCTTGAATAGGGGACCACTAATTTGTGAAGTAGAAGAAAATAGATGGATGGAAAACAGATGCTTCAAGTTACTGCTGATATAGATGCTTCTACAAGCTTTTGAATCGTGGGGTGTTCTCAGTTTTACACACACTTTATTTTAATTTACTTCTTGTTAAATAAACAATACCACAGTGTACTGTATCATGTGCAGTTGTTCATCTGGGATTTAATATTAAGACCTGGGAAGGACTAAATACTAAATGACAGTGAATCAGAAAGTTGTTTAAAAATTATGGAGTTGAAATGGGCATAAAGCACTGGCAATTTAAAAATGGAAATCTGTCTTTTTTGAAATTTTTTTTATTTATTTATTTGTAAAGTGCCATTACAGTTAATTTTTTCTATTAGACATTTTTATTTTTTGCACGGTCTCTGTGTGGCGTCCTGGTTTCCTAAATCCGAAATGGTCCTGAACGCTTCTTGGGTTGGTGCTCCGTTTGGGGGCGCGGCGAGGAGGCGGATGTTGTTATTAGCTTCAGCGATGGATGAGAAAATGCAGTAGTCCTACACACATCTGGATGTTGTGAAGGTAGCAATCAGTCACATCTAAGTGTCTACAGTGTGTAAAACCATTCGGTTGTAGTCGGGCTCCCTCAACACCTTATAATTTTTAATAAGTTAAGGACATTACTGGCGTGTTCATGTGGCAGCTATCATGCTGTTGCTAGCTCGCTAACTTACTAGCTTAGCTTTCAATAACAGTTCAAGTAAATTCTGCTGAAATCATAATTCGTAATAACATTTTTTTATTACTTTGGTAGTCGGATGGTTAGCTCGTATTTAAGCTAGTTTTTGAGTCACGTTATTATGCTTTTTTGCATACTTACCAGCTAACTGTACAACTAGAAACAGCTAGGCTAACAACAATCAAGGACCCAGGACTTTATTTAACCATAAGCTAGTTTAAAACAGCAATAAAGCTGTGGTTTGACATTTACTATAAAGTTTTATTACCTTAGTGTGTTTGATAACATCATAATAAAATGTCATGCGACTGGTGGTAAACTTTTGCACAAAGTTAGCATGCTAACTAAAATTTCCAAGTACTTTGGTCATATGTGCATTTGAATTTTAAGCATTTATTTACGCACAGCTTTGATGATAAAGTACCTTGTTGTGATGAGCTTGGGGAAACGTCAGTAGAAGATGTTCTCTGTGGTTTCTAAATGAGATGAGATCCTAACTGTGGCATGTAAACAAACTGACTTGACATGGAACTTCTTTAACTGCCCCCTGCCTGTTTTCAAGCATTGTAGCACAGCTGCCCGATCTGCTAACATAACTGTGCAGAAGCTCACTGGATATCTAACATTGGCCTCCTGGCTGCTCTTTAGAAAATTAGCAGCTGACTCATGCGTTTTATAAATATTAAAGTGTTAAAAGATAGCCCTTCAAAGGTATTGTAAGGCACTTCTAAAACAAGAGTACCCATTCTTACTGTCAAACTATTTCACCTGATCACTTCTTCTGTATGGTAAAAGTTGGAAAGTTGTGTTAATGGAAATTGTGCTGTAAAAGCGAAGAAAGTGAGATTGCATAATGCTTAAAAACAGATGCTGATAAAAAAAATAGTATTTACCCACTTCCTGATCATCAAACAAATTATAATATTATACAAAGATAACTCAAGTAAATACAAAATGTGATTTTTAAATGATGGTTTCATTTATTAAGGGGAAAAAAGTTGTCCAAACCCAGCTGGTTTAGTGTGAAAAAATAACTCACTCCAAATCATGAATTAACTGTGATTAATCTTTTATATATTAATATTATATATATAATATTAATCTAATATTAATAATCTAATTTAATTAAATATTAATCTAATAATCTTTTCTGGCATCGTTGTATTTTTACTCAGTTGTATATAGCATTTTTATCTTATTGTATATTTTATTCTATTTTATTCTAGTGTATATAGTATTCTATTTTATTCTATTCTGTACAGTTGTGTACTGTATTTATTCTTATTTTATTTTATTCTAATTTTTGCTTCATAACTTTTGCACTGTCCACTTCCTGCTGTGGCAAAACAAATTTCCCACGTGTGGGACTAATAAAGGTTATCTTATCTTATCTTATCTTTTCAGAAAGCTGAGTTTAGTTTCATAAACCTGTTGAATCAAGAGATAATTTAAATAGAATTTCTCTGATAAAGTGGAGTAGGCTAAAAAAAAAATCTCAAAAAGAAATATATGATACTATGATCTAAAGAAACAGTGTCAAATTCACTGACATCTGACTGGAAAGGATTACAAAGCCATTTCTCTGCAACTGGGGCTCCAGTGAACCACTGTGAGAACCATTATAAATCTGGAATGGTGGTGAACCTTAACAGGGGCAGTTGGCTTACCAAAATTATTCCAAGAGCTCATCGACCACCATCCAGGAGGTGACAAAAGAACCAAGAACAACATTTAAAGAACTGCAGGCTTCACTCGCCTCAGTTAAGGTGTGGGATCATGATTTAACAATAACATAGAAACTGGTCAAAAATGGCTTACATGGAAGAGATCCACCGCTGATCTAAAACACCACAAAGGCTCATCTTACATTTGCTTATAGAAAATCATCCTGATGATCCCAAAGACTTTTGGGAAAATACTCTGTGGTCTGATAAAATAAAAGTTGAACTGTTTGGAAGGTTTGGGTCCCGCTACATCTGATGTAAAAGTACCTTAATACTTCATAAAATGAACATCATGGGAGCAAGCCAGCATGGTGGTGTTAGTGTGATGGTCTGGGGCTGCTTTGCTGCTTCAGGACCTGAACATGTAAGTGTGAAAAATATGCAAAAATAAAAAATAGAAAGTCAGGAAGTGGGCCAAATGCTTTTTAATTGCATTGTACCGTGTGTGTGTGTGAGTGTGAGACAAGGTTTGCCCTACTGTTTTTGTCTTTATCCACTCGTCACTCAAATATTCACCTTGTCATTGTTTGTAGAAAGGCTTGAC
Source organism: Pelmatolapia mariae (assembly GCF_036321145.2). Taxonomy (NCBI): domain Eukaryota; kingdom Metazoa; phylum Chordata; class Actinopteri; order Cichliformes; family Cichlidae; genus Pelmatolapia; species Pelmatolapia mariae. The sequence goes on from NC_086241.1 coordinate 60,219,876, forward strand.
TGCTAGTTTTTCCAGTTTCCAGGGTGGTAGTTTGTTTTTCCATACTAGTATTTTGTCGTTGTATTTAAACATTAATAGAGCTACTGCAAATTTTCTCTCTTTTTCTGAATATTTTTTGGATCCCCAAATTCATAAACCAGCAGAATTTTGGGGATAAAGTAAAATCCTTCATGTGGTCACCTTCTTAAAAACAGGCAGTGTTGGTGTAGACCTTGACCAGCAGTTGACTTGTAGCCGGTGTTTATTCCTCCCCCTGTTTGTGAGTGTTGAACACGTCCAGACATCACTCTGCCTTCTGGCCATAGAGCTGCTCTATCAGCAGACTGGAATTAGACTAGTGATCAGGTTGAACTTTGTTGGTATTTGGGCTGTGGTACTAAAGCATGTTGTTGAATAGTTAGGTGTGGTTGCTCAAAGAAAAAAAAAAGCTTTGAGTTCCTTTCATTTTGTTGGTTGACGTGTCACTTTTCTACATACAGTATGGACACTGTTACTGCCCATAATTATTTGTTCTTGTGACATAAAACTCAGGTACATCCACCCAGGAAGGCGTCACATAAGTTAAACAACACTCTCTCTTTCGGCAGTAATGGGCTGAGATTCATCTGCATTCAAAATGACGAGAGACAGAAAGTGCATCCTCTGTGAAACCGTCTATGTCTCCAAGCAGGTAACTAACCCAGAAATTTGATTTACACTATAAATATGTCGATACTTTAAAGACAAAGTGAATAATAATAAGTATTTGATCACCGTGGCATGTATCTACACTCTCAGGTGTGCAAGGTTCTGATTTAAGATACTTGCAGTTAGGTTTATTATACCTATTTTTAACCACCTATGAGTTTTCTTAATATTCCTCATTGTTGTGATGCTGTGATGCCTTATGAGGCACATGCAGGGACTTTATACTGCCTGACTAAACTAAAACTACGTGTTTTTGATGTGTTTCTCTGTACCTTGCCTTAAATGTTTTATTGTGAATATGTACCTGCAGGAGATGGATGAGCACATGAGAAGCATGCTCCACCACCGTGAGCTGGAGAACCTTAAAGGCCGGTGAGTTTTTTCTTTCTTTATTTTGTTACATTTATTTAAAGATAAATTGAATTGATGTAAGACAAAAAGGTGTTTGATTTCATTATATGACTCGTGACTTTCATGCAATACTGAAAAGGTTCAGGTTATTGCATCCTGCTTAATACTGGCTTCACAAAAATACTGGCTTCACAAGACTTTTGCCGAGATTATTTAGGTCATGAGGCACGTGTGCACACGGGCACGTGTACACAGTAATCGAGCAAGTGGATATAGGGTCAGCTGTCTCAACTGTACCACATATATTTAGACACAATCTCTCCGGAACAACAGGCATGACCGTTAGAAGGCAACTGGCTATCTTGTGACTCGCATGTAGATTACTAAAAGCATGTGGCTGTGTCGCTGAGATGGAAGAATCTCTAGAGGAGCTAACTTTGTTTCAGTTACTGGAATTTCATGCTGTTGATGTGCAAAGATGAAATCTTATTGTGCTCATCACCTAAAGCTGAATATTAGTATTTTTTAAAGAAAAGAATGTGTGGAGATTTATTTGAAAAGCTCCTGTGTAGGAATATGATGGCAACAATAAACTTAAATTTAGCTACAGCTCGTTACAGTTTTTTTTGTGAGGTTAAGCTGACTCGCAGATTGCATTTTCAGCACTGTTTCTGTAGCTGACAAATAATACTTGAAAAAATATTGATTAGTTGTGTGCCAGCTGCACGAGAGGTCACAAAAAGGCAGGATGCCATGACACAGATTTGAAAAAGAAGTTGAGAAGGAGCCAGCAAAGTCACTGCCCCTATCAGAATCACAGGATGGCATACTTGGGAGAGGTTTTGAAGTGCAGGCTAGAAGCAGCTGCACACAGCTCCAGTTACACAGGCTGTGCATTGGATTGGTCGGTACAATCCACAGGCCTGTGCTAATAACACATGCTGGCCTGAGAGGGGGCTGGGTCCTGGCTCGTGGAACACAGAGTGAGGTCATATACAGACATTGCCTGCTGTAGAGTCTCAGAGCGCAGCGGACACCATCATGAGGGCTCACTAGGCTGCGGACGCCGGGCTACTCTCCCCTCCACGCGTCCCAGTGCTGCACTGCTTGGCTGGACATAAGCGGGACAGCTAGATTAGCATGCTGCCTTGTCCAGCCTTGCTGCTCCTCTTCCTGCCCTCACCCTGCCACCCATGGCCTGCTGAAGAAAGGAGAACACGATCAGGATGATAAAGATTATTTTTCATGAGAGAAAATTCTAAGTTAGCGACCTCCTGATCTGTAACGGATAGCGAATTTGGACAAGTAATATTTTTAAGGATTGTAGAGTATTCTCCTTTCCTGATTTTATGAAGACTTTAAAGTAACAGAAAGTAGAGCCAGAATATATATTTGCAAGCTCTGCAGGCAGGAAAACCGAACCAGACAAGTTTAGAGCAATGCCCGAAGGAACGATTGAACGTCCGCTCTCTCCTTCCCTCCCCAGGGACTGCGGACATGAGTGCAGGGTCTGTAAGGTGAAGGTGGTGAGTCTGACTGATTATGCCAGCCACATTTCCAGCCCCATGCACAAGCAGAACGTGGAGGCTGCTGACCAGAAGCCTGCTGGGCACGACCACGAAGAAGACTACTTCGATCAGGAATTGGTGGACTTGATTGAAAAGAGAAAAGAGAAGATCAGGTAAAAGAAAAATAGCTACTCATTTGGTTTAAACACAAAATGTTGTCTAGGATTTTAAATCAAAAGTCTCCGGGACAGTCACACATGACTTTTATGAAGCTTTTATGATTTAAATAGTAGTGATACCTTACAAGCTTGTGTATGTGTGTGTGTATATACACCATGTATAGTCACATTTTGCTCAGTGGCGCTCACAGGCCTCTTTTAGCCACAGCTTCACATTATGCCGCGGCCGGAGTCGTATGTCAGGACTGAAGGCTATAAAAAAAGCATGACTGCACATACAGGGTTCAGACACAAGCAGTTTGATGCTTAAGGCTTTTATTAAAGAGTAAAACACAAAAACCTTCACTTCAACCCTTTTTTTGTACTTTAATTTCTAAAATCCATGTTTTTTAAGCCATACTAAAATGTCACATTAATTGCACTATTAGACTATTTCTTCAAATGAGTCTTTTCTATGCATATTTGGTATAATCCCCCAAAATACCTTATAATAATGTGTGACTGGAGCAGCTGATCCATATGAAGATATGTAAAGGAAAACAATTTGTCACATACCAGACATTTTCCCTCTGCTGGTCGGTGCATGTAATTGTCAGGGAGACTCTCTGAAATCATAATTTTATTAATGCATTTTTAATTTAAAGCAAATGAATTGCTCTAATAATGACTTTCAGTGTCAAACAAACTTTTGAAATTATTATGGCAAATCTGTAGGTGGGATTATTTGCTTTTGATGTGAAGTCTAATAAACAAAAAGTTAAAAAAACAAATTGAAATTTTCCATCCAAATTCACTCTTCTTCTTTAAGCTTGACAGTGTGTATTGTATCACCCACACAGAGCGGCAATCCTCCTCACGTATTTCTAAGTTTAGTTCTTTCTCTCATTTTGTGTTAATGCCTCAGATATTATTACTTTTTGTTTTGAATGTTGCAAGTTGGATGTAGGGGCAGCTGTAAATATTTGCTTGTATATCATTTATATTACTGTTATTTCCAGAAAAGAGAAAGAGGCTGCTGCTGCAAAGCTAGCAAAAGAGGAAGAGGATAAAAGGAGAAAGGAGGCGTTTCAGCAGAGGTTAAAGGAAGCTAAAGAGCGTTACTCCTTACAGCGTGGCTGGCAGCAGCCGGGACAGGGATTCGGTGGGTCTAGTCACCACAGGACTTGGTACAGAAGCAGCCAGTATGACTCCAGAGCAGGGGAGACACAACCCTGGAACCAGAGGAAACAGGGGAAGAGCGCCACCTGGCATGCTCAGGAGCCCCCCAACTTAGAGAGGTGGGCATCTGGAGAGTTTGCTGGTAGAAGCTCGGATAGTCAGGAAGCTCGAAGCAACAAGACGTGGGGTCATTGTGCATTTCCTGGCAAAAATGAAAATCGATTTCCGTGGCTCAGCAATGGAGGCAGTAGAAATGGGCTCTATGGGCAAAACAATATTTCCCAGTACACTCAAAAGAACCGGCACATGAGCTTTTTGGGGGCTCCTCGTATGTATCCACCTCCCCCTGTCTCTTTGGCCCAGGCTGTGAATCGGTTTCAGAATACAGGTAATGACCAACCAGGTCAGGCCAGTGCTGGGCTACAGAAGGGGGATGGCCAACCAGCAGAATCTGATATTAGTAGCAGTAAAAGCTCTAAGACTTTGGGCAGCAATCCGAAGATTGACAAATCCTGTCGCTGGTCACCCTATCCTGTGAAGGGTTTAGAGTCTGTGCCCCATAAAGATACTGGTCCAAAATCATCTGAGGAATACCCAAGAGCCCCCAAACCTCAAAACAAAGCACCGGAAGCCACTGGTTTTAACAGCCAGTCACGATCTGAAAAGGAATCAAGTCTTTTGCCCTTAAGTAGACTAGAAGAAAAAGGGAGGCATAAAACAAACCCTGCAGTCAAACCTAGAGATGGGAGCAGCAGTAGCAGTAGAAGCAGTAGTTCGCAGAGAGATGGCCACCAGAATTCAGCATCTAATTTGTCCAATCAGAATGCAAATAAATCATTGCTAGATCGGAAAATGTCCTCAGCTCCTGGCATCAGCAGTGTGGCTCATCTCAGCAAGATCCCCAGTCAGGCTCAAGTGCAATCAAAACCAACTGGAATCCAGAGTGAAGTCAAGGCTCCACTGACTGGGTCCTTTCAATCACAGCAACAACAGAAGCTCCCAGAATCAGTTAAGCATGCCAAACAGATTGTGTTAGAAAAGAAGGGCTCTTTAAATACCTTTGGTAATAACGTAAAAGTGGAAATGACATGGCACAGTGTCAAGGAGCTGCAAACGAATCAGGTACAGAGTCAAATTGCAGTGAACAAAGAGATCAGCTGCAGGCAGAATGCAGCAAAATCAGTGTTACCTGATCCAGTTGGGTCAGAAAAGCTTGCTTTGATATCTTCAGACAGCAGTCAGTTTCTCCAGTCACTGCAAGTTAGCACCTCTACTGTGGAGACCTCCAAGCTGGCAGAATCAGGCAGGGAATACGAGGAGAACAGTAAGAAAGTGGAAAAGCAAAGCTGCTCAGTTGTTCCAGATGAGACCATGCAGGTCAGTGAGGCAGGGCAGAGCTCAGAGAGTGACACCTCCAGAAGTGGTGACGCACAGACTCACGCATCAAGTCTGTCCAAACTTGACCTGCCTCCAGTTTTAAAACGTGACCTCACCAAACATATCAGCTCCAAGAACAAAACAGTCGGCCACGAGCCCAACCTGAACATTGCCAGACGGGTGCGTAACGTGAGCGAGTCGCGGAGAAGCGACACCGAAAAGGATTCAGGGCTCAAGCCAACTGTGCGGCAGCTCATCAGCTCCTCTGGGTCTCGGCGCAATGTTAACTGGGAACAGGTGTATCACGAGGTCAGGAAGAAACAAGACAAAGGAAAAGGCATGCCAAGGTGAAATTATAATCTCATCTTTAAATTTTTAAATACGTTTTGATTTCAGTTAATACAAGTTTATGTTCTGTCTTTCAGGTTTGGCATTGAGATGGTTTCATATGAGCAGGAGTACCAGAGCCAAGAGGAGGGTGACATACCGCTGCTGGAGGGTTTCCAGTGGGAGTCGTTGATGGACGTCTCTTACCAGGGCCCCTCACGAAAACGCTCCTTATCAGAGAGTAGCCTCGCTCCTGCATCCACGCACAACCTCTTTACATCCCATATATCAAAGGAAACCTCACAGAGAGAAAGCTTCAACTCAGAGCAGCAGAGATCTACAGTTAATCCAAATCGCAAGTCTTCTCTAGGAAATCAAGACTGTCAGTCTCAGCCAGAGGTTGGACAGATGCTCGTTCAGCTCGAGGCCAAAGCTCTGAACCAGACAGACAACCTAACATCAGCCCTCCAGCGGTCTGACTCAGTGCTCGGGGACAGCAGTTCAGGGACGGAGCAGTGCGATGGTCTGGGAACAGCAAAGAGGCGGAGAGCAGCCGGGGTGAGCTTAGGAAACAGTGTTCTCATTTTTATTTGTGTATTTGTTTTTTGAAAGAACAAGCAGAATATGTCATCGTGACTGCTTTCTTTCTTCTCTGTAGGACGCTCTGAGTACAGAGTCTTCATGCATAGAACATAATAGCAAAAGACAGAAGGTCAAATCGAAAAGAGGTTAGTAGACTCAAAAAAACCAAGAATCTCTGGGGTTATACTTCATTTTCCTGTCATGGGTTAGCTGCTTGTGTTTCACATCTGTGTTTTGGGCTTGCTGCAGAACGTTCGCACATTGACCAGCTGTTGGCAGTGTCTCTGCGGGAGGACGAGCTCAGTCGCTCCCTGCAGACTGTGGACACCAGCCTGATCCAGGCCCGGGCTGCACTGGAGGCCGCCTACATGGAAGTGCAGCGTCTCATGGTGGTTAAACAGCAGGTCTGAACACAGCTGAACTCTATTATTCAAAAACTCTCTCTCTCTGCACAGTTACATGCTTTTAGGTGTTTAGTGTCTAATGCCAACGCATTATAACAAAAAGGGCCTACACCTAAGGACTCACAGAGAGTTTATGTGTTGGCAAGCATTTTGTTGTCTTGCCAGCTACTTCACATTAATATATAACCACAAGTCTCACTATTTAAACGATGGTCTTGCGTTCCATGTGAATTTCATTTACTTCTAAAAGTTAGGGATTAATAGAGGATTTATACTTTCTATGCAGTTTATCTTTCAAGATAATATATTCCCTGCCTAACCATTGTTTTGTATGGCTTCGTCTTTCTCAGATGACTGCAGAGATGAGCACATTAAGAAACAAGCGCATTGAGTTACTAAAAGGGATGCAAGGTAAAAACATGTGCAAAATACATTTGGTCATTTGTACCAAATGTCTATTACTACAAATTACTACACACTAGATTCAATTAAAAGCCAGTTCGTATTCTACTATAGTTAAAAATAAGTTGATTATATTTGTAGCAGTAATGGAACAAATATAGTTTACAGAAGAAGCTATGATTGGTGGAATAAGCTTTTTAATCATGGATTTTTTTATACAGGTACGACGGAGGAAGCACCTCAGATCAAACTGAAAGAAGAAAAGATGGATACATTTGAAACTGAGGCACACGTACCCTCCTCTGTCACACTTTCCTCTGTTGTGGAAACCGCCGTCCACAGTCCTAATCGTGCTGCAGAGTGTGGATCTCCCCCCTCCTCCAGCCTTCCCTTTATGTCTGTAGCTATCAAGCAGGAGCCCCTGTCCCCTGTTCATATCAGCTCAGAGCCGGACTTTGCGGACGCTTTGACCAACTGTGCTCACAGCACCACCCCGGAGCTGCCGGTCACTCCTGCCAGAGCCTCCTCACCAGGTAACATTGCTTTTCCCAGACCATAAAACAGCAACCCAGATTTTACATCTCATTGATCACTGTGATCAGTGATCTCTCTCACTGATCAACGAGCTCACCTTGATGTCTAAAAGACCAACAAAAAGTAAAAAGCATTAAAAGGTTTTTATGTCACTAAACTAAACACAATACAAAAATCAGCTTTGCAAATGTTTTACAAGCATTCTGGACACAGTGTGTTTATCCTGAGAAATACTACATGTGAATCTAATCTTTACAAGTTTTTACACATACTGCTCGGAAGAGTCCATCATGTTTTATTTGTATTATTTGAATAAAAGGATATTGTTATGTAGGAGATTTCACTAAATAAAGTAATTTTGGGTTATTTGTGCTGCTTGTTGCAGATTTCGCCGTCAACTTCCAGGCTTCTCCTGAAAGACACCCTGAGCTGTACCCGTCGAACTTTAGAGAGCCTGCAGACTCCAAGGAGAAGTCGCTAACACTTATTGAGACAACGGAAAAAGCCATACAGACAGCAAGGCACAGTCTCACCTCTTTAGCTGACACAAAAAGCCCCCTTAAGTCTCTATTACCCATTAGAGACTGTGAGGTTAATGACTCTGCAGACATCCCATCCTTTAAATCCCCTTTAGCCCCCTCAGTCCTTAATATCCCTGCCTCTCCATCAGAGCCGAGGACTGGAAAGCGTGTGAGGAAGCTGAAGAAGAGGAAGGCATTGAAGAAAGCTCAGGGTACAGAGCAGTTTGAAAGCAGTGACACTGAGATGGATGAAGAGGCCTCACGGCCGAGATGCCCCCGAACGCGTAGGAGACCCAGCGGAGGCTCTCAGGTCAGTACGTCCAGTCTCCCTACAGAAGACAGAGAGGGTGACATGAACACAGAGGGTGATAAGAAGCCACTCAAGATGCTGTTTCCAAGTGCTAAATTAGAGAAGGCAGAGCAGAAGTCCCCAGCAGAGCTTCCTCATGAGGCCCCCGCTGATATTATGGTGAACTTGGATTCAGAGGAAAGCATGGAGGTCACCGTTGCCGGACAGCAGCCCCAAGTGAATGTTCAAGTTCAAACTCCCCCTCCACACCCAATCGCAGACTCCCCCAGACCTGAGCCACAGAGCCTGGCCTGCAACGAGGTCTCCTCCACCAGTGACATGGATTTGTGTAAATCATCTGAGAGGTGAGTCGCGATCACAATTTCAGCTCAGTGTGAACTCATATGAGCAAAAATACTTATTTCTACAGACTTAAAGACTTAAGAAAGCGGGATAATTGCAAAATACACTTTTTTTTCCTTAATTATAAGATGGACAACTGGATTTCAGAAAGGTCAGATTTCATAAGAACAAACTTTTAGATTGAACTCTAACTTTTCTCTTAACAGTGACATGCCATTTGCCATCACTCTGCCCAAGAACTCATCAGGTACGTTCATCTCTGGAGAGCAGTCGCTATGATTAGAGTCGGGTCATACTTAACCAAACAGTTTGTACTAAAAAGGTTTTTGTTTTTTTTAGTTGGAAAATAGAGTGAAAAACCAGCTGTCATAACATGGGGCTTGTATTGTTCACATTATAAGTGACAGAAATAGTTATGTTAGGAGTGAGATAGCCTTAAATACACATAAACGTACAAACAGTAGTAGTAATGATATTAAGTAGTAATATTTCTATGTTATGAATATCACACTGTGTCACCAAATGAAAATAGATTCCAGTGTGCCCAATTTACTTTTTATGGGCAAAGTATTCATAGAGCTGTTATCTGAGGACATGCATGAGTATGCAGATATAACTAGCAGAAGACACACATACACAGATAAGATGCTTTGTAATCTATTTTTTTCCATAAAGGACCACAAGACTGGTTCCATCTTTTGAATTAGAAATGTTAAAATGATCTGGACAGGCCCCTTATGAGTGGATGTACTGCTGTAAGATCATTTATGTCAGTTTCCTCACTGTGTGTTTGATTTTTAACATTTTTCCTTCATGTTTGTATTTTCCAGATGCATCATCTGACCACGGTGAAGATGAGATGCCCACTGACGGGCTGTTTGAGGGCCACCAGGAGGCGGTGAACGCCATGCAGATCCACAACGGCCTGTTGTACACGTGCTCAGGAGATCGAACCGTCAAAGCCTTTGACTTGGTGGTGAGTTATGAATGAAATAACTGCTGCTATTTGCCAGGATGTGCCTGAATATCTATTATGGAACAACGTTGCAACTTTGCTTTTCTTAAATTTTGTCGTAGAGTCATAAATGTGTGGGTACGTTCGAGGGTCACAGCTCCAAAGTGAGCTGCCTGTTGGTCTCAGCGGCTCCAAGCCTGCATCATCGCCTTTATTCTGGTTCCAGTGACCAGATCATACGCTGCTACAGCCTCAGGGTAAATCACAGGCATTTTACTTAAACTGCCATATGTTAGTGTCACAGCAACATTGGATTATTGACACTTTGTATATTCGCTCTTGTCCACAGACACGGGAACTCGAGCAGCAGTTCTCTCTGTCTGATCGAGTCCTCTGCCTCCACAGCCGCTGGAAAACTTTGTATGCTGGTCTGGCGAATGGCACAGTGGTGACCTTTAACCTTAAGGTGAAAAATTAAGCACAAGCAGGAATGTCTTTAAAATAATGGCATTGTTTGCACATATTACTGACTTTAAGTGTGCCCTTAAATAAAAAGGTTTTGCAGCTACTTGTTTCTGCAATGATAAAAAGAAGAATCATCACCATCGTGAAATGTGCTTCGCTCGATGTTCATTTTGCAATTGTTTGTTTAGACAAACAAGCAGATGGACGTGTTTGAGTGCCACGGGCCGCGGGCCGTGAGCTGTCTGGCCTCATCGCAGGAGGGAGCCAGGAGGATCCTGCTGGTGGGCTCCTACGACAGCACCATCAGTGTGAGAGACGCCAAGAACGGACTGCTGCTGCGCACTCTGGAGGGACACACCAAAACTGTGCTCTGCATGAAGGTAGGTTACATCTGAGCTTCGACAGAGCAACTGCATTACTGCTGGAGTAAATTTCATGATATTCAAGACAACAATGACAGGATGGCATGTTATAAACCTTGATGTTTTGTACTGTTAAAAAATATAATACACAGATTATCTATGTTTGTATGCAAATTTGTGTCTTTTGTGAGTGTGTCTGCTGCTTTTTCCCAGGTGGTCAATGATCTGGTATTCAGTGGATCCAGTGATCAGTGTGTCTATGCACACAACATCCATGTGAGTCGCTGTTACAGTTTTGCATCTTTAATTTCAGTTATTCACCATTTGAAAAAGAAGCCATGTGAGATTAATATTTTCTTACTTTGTCACAGACAGGTGAGCTGGTGCGGGTTTATAAGGGCCACAGTCATGCTGTTACTGTAGTGGCCATCCTGGGGAAAGTGATGGTGACCGCCTGCCTGGACAAACTGGTCCGTGTCTATGACCTGCAGGTTAGCATCGTCACACCATCTGTCTTTTAATAACATAAACTGCTCATGAATTTCTTTCTTTATTTAATATTTACATGCCATTGCACAAGAAAATCTGAAAGCATACTCTCTCCACAGTCTCATGACCAACTGCAGGTCTACGGAGGACACAAGGACATGGTGATGTGCATGGCTATCCACAAGAACATGGTGAGATGCGCTATTTCAAGTGTTGTTTAGACACCAGTTATGACTTAATAACTCATCTATTTGGTTCTCATACAGAATATTTTTGAAAAACAAATTGTAAAGTTTCATTGCTGATATGAGGAATTTCTAAGCTTTAATGTTGTCACACACCTCTACTGGGTCCTAAGTGATGATTGAGAGCGATTACCTTTCTACAAGACATCTTTTTTCATAAAATTGTCTGTGTTATATCTCAGAAGGCTAAATCCTAACTCTAATTTTGTGTGTTTCAGATCTACACGGGCTGCTATGATGGCAGCGTGCAGGCAGTGAAGCTGAACCTAATGCAAAACTACCGCTGCTGGGTAAGACATGGGTCATGGAGCAGAGCTGAGAAATTTATGGATAAGCTGTGTCCCAGTCCCGTCTTTTCCTTCTGAGCTTCTCATTTTGTTTGGTTATTGGCGTTTTGTGTTTCCAGTGGCATGGCTGTTCACTGGTCTTTGGGTTGATTGAGCATCTGCAGCAGCACCTGATCAACGACCACACCAGTGCCAACTTTCAGACGCTCAAGTGCCGCTGGAAAAACTGTGAAGTGTTTTTCTCTGCACGCAACACCTCCAAGCAGGTATAAACACATTCAACAGAACTCAACACCCAACAACATTTTCTTTCTTTTTGGACAGATGCAGTCAAAGTCATTCATTCTCCATAATGAGCCATTAATATTTTTTTTCTTATTTTTGCCCTGCTCTTCCTAATAACGTTGCTTAGTTCATTGAGGTATGCACAGCTTTCTTAAGGCTCCACCACAGCATTTCAGTGAGGTTGAGGTCTGGACTTTGACTGGATTGTTGCAAAACTCAGAAGAGTTAATGCTCAGTCCTGTGACTCCGCTCCACCACCGTGTTTGACAGTCGGTGTTTCAGCTGATATGCTGTGTTTGTTTTTCACCAAATGTGGTGCTATGCATTATGGTCAAACATCTGCACTTTGGTCTGGTTAACATTGTTCCAGACATCTTGTGGTTTGTTCAGATGCACATTTAAAAAACCTAAGCCGTGGCGCCAACTTCTTTTAGAGAGAATAGGCTTTCTCCTGGCAGTCCCTCCAAGCAACTGTCATGAACTTTAACCTATTACATGCTAACTAAGACTCTAAAATGTAGCTCTTGGGTTTTTTCCCATATCTGTGAGTATTGCACGATCTGACCTTGGGGTGTGTTTGCTCGGGCACCCACTCCTTCGAAAACACCTGAATGCTTCAGACCAGCAGACACACAAAGCTTCAGCTTTTATTAGAGGTGGTATTATTTATTTATTTACTGATGATTAGTTAATTTGGTACATTTGATTAGCAGCACCTGGCTGCTGCTTACCCTCTTAATTCCTGTGGTAGCAGTAAGAGTGTACTTTGTGTTTTTTGCTTGACTGTGTGTACTGATACAATGTGGATACTTATATTAAACATAGCCCAAATTTCAAATCTTCATTTCGGCATATATGCAGATCATCTTTATGGCCCAAAAGCTCTAAAATGCTCATTTTTTTCCTACTGCTGCTGTTGAAAACTCCTGTCTGCTAGTAACAGCCAATCAGTAGACAGATAGATTTAAAATAGCTTGTTTCAGTCAGACGGTGAAACACCAAGGCCCACTATAATATAAACTTTCAACTGCAAATCCAGCAAAGCTAATTTGTGCTATTTTAATAAATATGGAGCTGAGTGAGCATAAGAGGACCACAACAGCCTTTCCACTGTCACAAATAAAGTGTAAAAACAAATCATGTCCTGTTAGAATCTATAAATGATTCTAAAGCAATACATAGCAGGAACTTCATATTTAATGAGTGATGCTGTGTAAATATGCATTGTAATATAACCTCCTGTAAATCTATTATATAAACGCTTACATACGCTTTGGTTGAGTACATACAAGTTTTAGTAGCTGATTTAGAGGCTGTGACTTTGTGTGTTGCAGGGAATGCTGATGCACATGCAGAAACATGCTGAGGAGGACACTGAAGTGGAGCCTTAAAGCTTCTGGTGGGAACGCCGTTTCTCCCTGAGACTTCTCTCCTTTCCTGTAACCTTTACCCTAATGTTACCCTCCCATATTGGGAGGCACGCTCTTGGGACCCACTTACCCTTAGCAGCGCTCTCGTCGAGCCTGGCGAGTGGCGTCTGACAAGTCCATCCTTTATGCTCGGTGTTGGAATCCAACCATAATACAGTTACAAAAAAGGAGGGTTGGTTGTGCTGTTATGTTTTGTTTTGTTTTTTTAACTTTCTACAAAACACACCTTCCCCTTTTTACGTCTGACCATTGCTTCTTCTTGTCAATGACCAAAGAAAGACAAAGAAACACGTGACTTTTGTTTATTGAAGAAACTTCAGCGTAGCCGGTATCTAAGGGAGTTGCCACGCTTTTCCGATGAAACGCCAACAAAAAGCAGTTATCGTCTTCCAGATTGGTTGGCTACAATATGGCATGGGTTAAGAGATGTTTTTATCGTTGTTGTGCAGTTGTTGCGTGTCACGTTGAGCAACCTGTAGTGTGTGTTTTTTTTTGTTTTTTTTTGTTAATTAAAGTTGCCACTTATGACAATGAGCGATTTAAAATTTTTGGAAATTCGTGTTGTCGTCTTTGAGGCTGCGTTTAACAGTGTGAATTTAATTGAAGATTTATTTATTTAATGTTTGGTTTTTATTTTCTAAAACTAAAAAAACTCAAGTTCTTACAATCTCGTTGGGTCGTTTAGGATTACGTTTATTTATTTGTTGTTGCTCAGTCAGGTGATTAGTGCGTTAATAGGGACTGTGTTGAAGGATTTGTCTTTTGAGAATTGACATTTGCTGTGAAAACAGAACCAAGATGTGAAGTACGTGTGCTAATCTGTGTGGATTATTTCCTCATCGTTGTCGGCAGAGTGTTTAACCCTGTCCGGCGAACCTTGTTTTCCAAGCGTGAGTGTGAGGTGCTGTTTTTATGTCACATTCTTGTGGATTTATTTTGTATTTGGAGAATCAAGCAGAAGGCACTGGAGCTGTATTTGTTTTCCACAGTTGTCTAATAAAGTGTGGAGACAACGGATGTTTAGAGGAGGTGTTCGATGGAAGATTTCGAAGAGAAGATTTTGGATTCATCTCCCATGCCATACCTCACCCTCTTGAAAACAGGTGACTAAATCTTCTGTTAAAAGCCCAGCTGTTGTTCTCTTTGGCAGACTTGGTTTGAAGGTTGCAGCTCTCCGGGTTGCGTTATCTTTCTTTTTCTTTTTTTTGAGGATTTGCCCTTAGCCGAGTTAACCTGACGTTCTCGCTCGTTATTTATGATCGAGAAAAGCGTGCGCGTCACCTCTTACCTGGCATTCCTGAGTTTCTTCAAGTTTTTCTGTTGTTATCAAAGTTATGAGATGTTTTTTAAGAAAGAGAAAGTTAATAAAAATGTTTGCAACATCAGAAAAAATGCTGTATTTTTATGGTGTTTTCTTCTTATTTCACTCAGTGTTTACTGAAATTTGCATATTTATCACAGTTTCACAACTTAATTACTGGTAACGCAGTCAAATCAGTAACTACACATTTATTCTTTTGGTTAAAGTGGTTAAAAATGCAGTACACTCATTAGACCAAAGCCTTAAGAGGAAAATCACAAAAAAAACAAAGCTGCAGTTCAACCCATTAGCCTTAGTCTTTAAAATCCAATTTGGAAGAAAGAAAAAACCCATTGCTTCTCAGTTTTCTTGTTTTTCATCCATCCACAAATAGCACTGGAGAACTGGACAGTTTTTCAGCTGAGATAAACACAAGAAGCCTGAGTTTGTCCACCAGAAAACAATATATATGTTTTTTACTGATGGGTGGGATTATATGTGATTGAGTCCAGGCCGATCGATCAGGTGGATTCATTGCTTACAAAAAAAAAAAAAATCAGCAAATAAAACAACTTAATGAGGAAACAGTGATATTTTCAATCCTTGTTAGGCCCTACTTGTACAGATTCTTAGTTAATAACAGGTTAGAGAGTAAATCACAGTTTTTATTCACTGTCCACCAGAGAGCCCAGTTCACTGGAATGAATACAGGAAGAAAGGCCTTGCTGCTCAGTTTGATAAAAGGAGAAGAAAACACAGGGAGGCTGAAGGAGGAGATGTTAGCAGGGGATATGAATGGTATAGAGGTGGCTTTGCTGGGTGAGGCTCTGTGAGGTATTATGACAGAATAAAAGAGGTCGTATGTGTTTGCTGCCTGAGATGGTACAAATGTTAACGGTAAGTATGTATTTAAAAAAAAAAAAAATCAGAACAGAGCTTATGACTGAGACTGATATTTTGATGAGAGAAAGAGGTGGGAGGACAAAGGCAGAGAAGGAAATGCAAAAGGCTTGAGACCTGCTGAGAAAAGTGGAAAAGATCAAATGAAAGGACATTTTGGAGTAGAAGGAGCAGAGCTGAAGGTGAGGTGGATGAAGGCTAACGGTAGTCAGGCACACTGAGTTTTGAGGTAAAGGCTGGCAGGTCTGGTCCTCGCATGGAGTGGAGCTCACCTGGGAGATGGTTGGGCTTTCTAGGCGTACATGGTCAGCTGGAGCCACTAAAGATGGACACAAGGAAGAGGTTCATTGGATTACAGAGCTACCAGTGCTGACCTTTTAAATAAATATATCTACATCTGTGTTTTATCATCAAAGATTAGTACCTCCAGGACACTGAGTCTGATGGTACCATCTCCATCCTTATCAAAGGCCTGGAACGCCCCTGAGAAGAGAAACATCACACTGCAGCTGCAGTTCAACACGAGTGTGGTTCATCTCATATAAGGGGCAAAAGAAATGAAACTACACTTGGTTTTAAACACAAAGAAATGACAAAAACAATGTTTGGAGAAACAAATGCCATTTTTACTAATCCAGTGGGCCTGTCAGTCATGTCAGAAGAAAAGTTTGAATAAAAATGATAAAGTACATAGAAACACCACAGTCTAATCTGATTAAACTGACTATACTGCAGGGACTCTCTTCCTATAGCCTTCCTATGCAATTCTAGAGTACACTCATGTCAGTACCTCGCTTCAGTTTTTAGATGATTTTTTTTTACATTCTTATGCATTTAGTAAGAGTTTTATTGGCAAATGAAGCAAATGTATGCAAAAAGCTTTTATTTAGGGCAAAAAGGTCCTGGTTTCAAATCCAGTCTGAGGCCTTTCTGTGTGGAGCTTCCTCCTACAGCCCAAAAACATGCATGGAGTTGGGTTAATTGGTGATTCTAAATTGCTCGTAGGTGTGAATGTGAGCATGAATGGCTGTTTGTCTCTATGTGTATTACCCTGCAACAGACTGGCAACCTATTCAGAGTTTACTCCACCACTTGCCCGATGACAGCTAGGATAGCCTCCAGCCCCAAACCCTGATTTGAGTAAGTGGAAGAAAATGGATGGATGGATGGAGTCAGTATTTACAGTGTTGAGGTACTTCTTCATTACTTCTGCAGTTTTCTGTGGGTTACTGGATATCATCTTCTGGGACATAATGATTGACGGTGATTCATTGCTGCCTTTTCTACACTCCAAACTGATCACAATTTGTGGGCTTTTTAAGGACTCGCTATCCCAAAAAAAGCCACCCTTAAAAAGCAGGTTAAAGACCACAATCCCACTAATTGTGATCAGCTTGGGAGCACCAATAAAGCAGGAATGGATCGCCATCAATGAGGATTTGGTCCATAAGCTGATATCCAGAGAACTGCACATATAAAGATGAACTCTTTGCATAAATTTGATTTATTTGCCATTATCAAATGCTTATGATTGTTCTTCACTCTAACTTAGAAACATGTAAAAAAAAACTAAACAAAACAATAGTTTGAATAAAAACTGAAGTGGCAAACCTTTGGCCATGACTGTTAACTTTCCTTTAAGATGAGGTACCGTAAGCAGACCCACTATCTTTCAATTACATCTCAATTTTTAACTTTTAAGTTTTTGTATGGTTCAGCCTATGAATCAACATTTTCCCAAAATTCAACCTGAATTATTTGGCATCCTTGGAAACTTTCAAATGCATACAGTTAGGCACAAGAAGGGAAATGTGCTTTTTTGTTGTTGTTGTTTGGTGTAGAGGTTATTCTCTAAAATGTCAGAAAAAAAAATGAACTCCATCTCACTGACTTACTGAACATGGCTTCGAGCCGGACCAGACAGCTGATGAAGCTGTCGAAGTCGATGTTCATGCTCTCATTTGCGTAGCGCATGGTGATGATGTCGTAGAGCTGGTTGTTGAGACGGAAGCCTGAGCGGGACATGAGACACATGACTGTACAGCGACAACAACATTTAGAGGATGAGTTGAAGCTGTAATTTCATATATTTCATATAATATACCTCATTTCTTTATATTTGGAATGGAAAATGGGAAATAGGTGCAGGTACACAGAAATAGATGATATAAGGAAAAAGCCGTTTGTACAATTCTAAGGAGCTTGAAAGTCAGTATCTGGTATGACTTTTTCTCCCTGTGTCCTTTCCTTAAAATAGCTTCTTGACAGCTCTCCTTCTACTGAGATCATTTGCCAACAAAGTTTTCTGATTCATCCCTTGACTTAGGTGCATTTTTATGCTTGAATGATTCATAGGTCAATGTTAAGTGGCTAAACAAACAAACAAATCATTCCTCTGAAAATGGTACATTATAATGACTGGACTAAAAATAAATTAAAAAGCTGCAGACGTCCAAAGAAAATCTCAGAAAGCCTGAAGAACTATTTTGCTCAAGACCGCTTTAAAAATTATGAACCAGAAACGAGATGTGGTTCAAGACTTTTGCACAGTACTGTATTTGCGTTTTATGTTATTACCTGCATCATTGACAGCATTCCTCATCTCGTAACTGTTGATACCGGACTGGTCGGTGTTATAGTGTTTAAAAATTCCCTGAAAGAAATCGGGTATGATCGGTATGTATGACAATAAGCTGAGCAGAAGCTTACTGCAGAACGATTCTATAATTTCTGATATAATAATAAACTGACACCTGTTTTCTCACCTGCCACTGTTTGATCTTATTCCACAGGTGTCTGAACTCCTGAAGGTTGAGTCTACCGGTCCCATCCATCTGAGCAGACATAGTTAAGACTAAAATGGTGTACCGTGTCAGTCGTGTTGTCACATTTGAGTGGTGCAACAAGGCTTTTCTCAGTTAGGTAAATTGAGCCAAATGAAATGGGGGAAAAAAAATCATAAACTTGCCAAAGTAAACACACAGACTGCTTAAAACCACACAAAGTTAGAGGTTAAAAGCAAATGTCACTGTTTTCTGACTGAAATGAGGCCCAAGCCCCATGAGCATCCATCACAGACCCTGCCTGGGTCTCGGCAGGTTGTGCCTCCTACAGACAACACAGCCAGCCCGATGCACTCGATACAAAGGATACGTCCATCAGAGCAATCATGCTCCTGCAGCTCTCCAGGCTGAAACCCTCCGTCTTCAGGTCCTTGTCTGGGAACGTAAAGAGTGAAAACACTTAGAGGACGACAGTTAAACACAGCATGCTGCTATTGGCCTTTCCTGAAGTTTTGGCTTTAAGTGCTCACTTTCAAGCAGATAAAATATTATTTTCTAGTGTTATTTATTTTTCTTGTTTCAAGTTTTGAGTTTTGTTTTGTATTTATCGTAAGTGATTCCCAGCAATAAAGCTGCAGCTTTCAGCTAAATTCCTGTGTGTGAGTCCTGCATTTGGGTCCTACATCCTGCCTGCCACACAGCAAACCATGACAGCTGTGTTCAATCCCCTTAATTACCTGCATGTGTATAAACAGCCCTGAATTAGATAAAAGGTTGAGAAAATTGGTGGCTGATGGATCAAGCAGGGAATTGCCTGCTGTGGACTGATGTGTGCATGTGTCCTGTAAGTTTTATAATGGTGGAAAGTTCAGCCTTACGCTTGGTGATCACTCTGTTGAGAACGTTTCTCAGTTCGTTGGCTGTTATTTCCATATCCTGTGAGAACAAGAAGAGCAGAGGGGGACACCAATAAAGAAGAGACAGGAGATTACTTTCCAAAGTACAACAATCGCCTAATGTTTTCTGCTAATGAAAAACACAAAATGTTTTTTTGGTTTTTTTTAATTTAAAGCCTCTCTTCGTCTTTCTGTACTGACCTCGCCACCTATCTCCTGAAAAATAGTCCGGAACTGCTGGTCCTCCTCGCTCTCTTCCCCCGCTGAAGCTGGTGCTGGCTGAGGCGTCATTGAGCCACAAAGCATAAGAAGGAAAAACTCTCAAGATGATCCTTTCCAAGTTATTTACTTTTTACATTACAAACTGGTTATATCCTCAATTCCAGAACAAAATAAGATAAACTAAACCAGCTGAAGCTTTTTGCTGCTTATTTCTGTAACTTGCCAAAGTAACCAGACACTTAGATATACTTGGAAGAAATATTAAGGCAATCCCTGTGCTGCAGTAGCTCTACACACTCCGGAAAACTAAGAGGACACTTACCACTGGATGGTCAGCCTCGATCCTGTTCTCTATCTCCCTGAGTGAAGACGAATAAACAGCAGTCACCACGGTGACACCATCATCTCATCTGGACTATAAGCCTCTGCTTTTTTCTTTTTTTTTTTTTTTTTTACTGCATTCATCAAATTTATTCTCATCAAATTTTGCATTAATTATGTTGATGTGCTGAATCTGTAAGTCATCTGACAGATTTATTATAAAGGAGTTTATAGGCTTATAGTCCCCAAAGTCACATTGCACTAAAATATAAAAATGATTGCATAAAACGCTTAATGGAGCAAATGGAGCTGTTAGTTTTGTATCACCTGCTGCTTCCTCCAGTCAAGTTTTGTTCTTCCCGATTGTTCTTATTTTGGGCAAACTTGATTGTCACTTACCAGAACTTTCCATTTTTAATTAGTTTAAGTAATTTGTGACCTGCATAGCTAATGGTGTCATAGTATACTGTGATCTAAAGCCATGTTAGGTAATTCAAAGCCCATCCGTCCCACACCCTGAGTCACACCCAAGTCCGGGTCCATCAGAGTTCAGGCCGGCTCTGCATGCTGTCTGGTCCTCTGGGCAGCAGTGGGATGGTTGGGAGGTGCAGATGTTTGTTGAGGCTTGAGTATGCAGTACTAAATATTTAAAAAGTTTACCAGATCATCCCCAAATCTGAAGATGCTTGTCCTAAAAAAGATTCCATAACAGCTTCGAACTCGGGCCGATTTCTTCTGATTCTACAAATCAAATCGCCGTTAAAATAGTTTGTTCTTGGTGGTTTGTGTCCCACCCACCAAGCAGAAAATCCCACCCTCATTAACAGACACAGAGACCCGCACACACAGGGTAGAGAAATGCCTCATAAACTCCAAGTCCAATTAAACTGCACATACAGTTGGGCTGGGTATTGTTGTAATTTTATCTATTAAAACTGAACTGAAATGAGACTGACTGTCTTTATAGTACAGGACTCGGAAGTAAAATGCATTGATCTAAATACAGGCACCGCAATATAATATATTTAATAATTTCTGTATACCTCTTTGTTTACCCTAACCTTTATTGTATAACAGATTCTAATCTTAGAATCTGAAATACTGCTGTTCTGTCAGACACAAGGTGTTTTTTGGCATTATTTAATGCAGAACGATAAGCGTCCTCCTTTTTTTCATATTTACTCGCAGGTTAGATTTAGGTACTAAAAACCTTTGGATATTTTGAGGAAAAGATACGTCTGGAAAAAAATATACCTCATTACGTTAACCCTGCAAAATGAAAACTGAAGCTCCCCCACTGTGTGTTGAGATTTCTATTGCCATGAAGATCAAACCCTACCCTCATTATTAAAGAGTGCTTTGACTTTATCTTTGACACCCGGTAATAGGAATAAGTTGATAAATAACTATCTTAGCAAACAGCCAATGCGCTGTATTCCAATACCCAGCCCTACTAAGAAATATAAGATCATAACATATCCAACTACAATTCTGCACCATACTAGAAGGAAAACTACTTATATAACCATTCCCACTTCATGGCATCTTAGGCCACCCTGATCACCCTCTCCCACTCACTCTGAGGTGTTCTTCTTTTCAGAGAAGACTCGCAGGATGAACTCTCCCTCCTGATGTGGCTCATATGTGGAGGGGACTATGACGTACTCGCCGGGGCTCAGGCGGAAACGCTGGGTCACCTCACGCAGGTTGATGTAGGATTTACAGCGCGCCTTGGAGGAGTTGAATAGGAAGAAATCCTTCTGCATGTGCTGCTTGTTTCCATGCATCTGGTTTGGGGTAGTCACAATGTAAAGAGCAAAAAATGCAAAATAGTACAGAAGAATTCCATCAGGGCTAAAGTTGGTGATGAAAAAAGAAACTGGAAGAATGGCTATGAAAATATAAAGTGTAGGGTGGAATTAACTCGCAAACTGCTGAGAATCCCTTTCATGCCTTCCTTACCTCCTTTGGCACCTGTCGAGAGAAAATAGCAACATCAGTAAGAACATTAATTTTAACTACGGCTTAATCAAATTGACGTATCTTTGTCTGTACAAAAAGGAAACCTGTGAAAGTAAATTAGCATCAGAGGGAGGAAAAGGGAAAAGTCTTGGAACGATGACTAAGAACTGAAGTGGACACCTCGTAAATGGCGAATCCGATGGTGAAGAGGTTGGCTCCCATCTTGCGCTCTTTCCGTCTGTTCTTCTGCATCAGCGCCACAACAAAGGTGCAGGCCACCTCGTTGTCCTCAGGGTCATCATCCTCCTCCAGCAGGCGAAGGCGGTACTGAGGATTGGTCCAGAAAGTGTCTGCAAAAGAGTTGGTTACTGTTCTCTTACTCTCTTATCGATCATATCATATGCACCATTTAAAAAAGAGGACAGTCAGGTTCTTTATGCATTATATTTTGGGAATAAAAAGTGCCTAAACTGGAAATTGGGGATCCAAATTATGCACTGGGGAAGCCCCAGGATTCCCTTGAGAGATTATATCTCTCGGATGGCTTGGGAATGATTCGGGAATGATGGGTGGGTGATGAATTCTGGGGTTCTCTGCTTAGACTGCTGCCTCTGTGACCCGAAACCAGATAAGTAGTAGAAAATTAATGGGTGGAAGGTGCATTATTCTTCAGCCAATGTAAAGCTTTTTCACACGTTTGGTGTATTAGTAAAGTGAAAGACCACTCTGTTCTTCTCTTGTGAGAAAGGATTAACTAACATCTGTACAGCAGATTACCAGGATAGTTCCTGCATCCTCCAGCGGAGCAGCCTCTCACCCAACGCCCCTCATTCACAGAAACCGTCCACTTGTGGATCTTATCATCCTCCAACGCATCAGGGGTGAGATTACAGATCTCAATCTTGGTGTAGTTCTTCTTAAAGTCCTCAAATGACATCCTGTACAGGAATTCAAGAGACCAGGAAAGATTATAGATTCAGACAAATGTAGCAAAATAGTAAAAACTGTAGATCTCACTTACCAGAATTCTCCATCTTCTGCACTTTGATGTTGAAGCTTCTCCTTTTCAGCCTTAGAAAGTGTGGCCCACTCCTTGGAGCTGTTGAGGAAACATATTAGATATAGTGAAACAGTCTAAAGAGGGATTAAACTAAAATACTGAGTTTTTTAGCTAAAGTAGGGTTAAAAATTGTAAAAGTTAAAAATTTCTTACTTGTCACTCCAGGGACCATTCCATTCCACCTGACCCCACGGGTTCCTGAGACGCACCAGACGAACTTTAGACTCCTTGTGCTGAGACGGTCGGCACTGTGGTATTTCAGAGAGACTCTCAGGTTTAATATGAACTCACATTAATCCATCATCTTCCCGTTTTGTTCATATTAATGCAGCATTCATGGCTTCAAAGTATACAGCCGTACACTCCTGTCAATTTTTTGCTGAGCGGCTGGTGTAATCTCACTGGACAAAACACACTACTTTACCTCTTCCACTGCTGTCACAGAGTAGGCATGTCCCTTCACAAGTCCCGTCACCGTACGTGTCTCAAAGCGTGCAGGAACCAGGGACTGCAGATTAAAAAAAACAGCTTATGGAAGTTTAATGGGGATAAAATGAAATAAATATGCAAACACCAGCACGACTGTGCATAATGACAATTCTGAATGAGGAGCCTAATAGCAGCTGAAAAGCTTGCTTTGATTTTGATGACACCTGGTGGTTGAAGTTAACATATTGTAGGCTTTAATTAACCTCATCTTTATGTGAAGTTAACAGCGGAGAAGATGTCAAAATGTAAAAGACACAAGTGAGACTGTGATGCGTGTCTTTAAAATCTGAGCACAGCGAGGTGGTTCGACTGCTTTAGTGTAAATTTATCAAGAGTAAAACATCCGACACTAATACTAGAGAAGAGGTGTGGAGAGACAACAGTGCCTCACATCGATGGAGCAGCCCATGAGCGACCCTCTCTCCAGAGCTTTCTTCATGATCTTGTAGAGTTCTTTGGGAGCCTCCTTCATCTCGTAGAACTCAGTGACTCCACCAGTGAAGTCCTCCATGGCCTCGGTGGTGTTTCCACCCTTCAGAGCCTCATAAGAACCATGAAGCCTGGATCATAGAGAGAGTTTTTGTCCATTCAGGCATTAACTTATCAGCGCAACAATAAAGCCTTTAAATTGACTTTAGGAAGTTAATTTTGTATAAGGATGTCTAATAACGTGAGCAATTCCCACACCCATGACTGCATGAATCATAATGTTTAGAGCTATTTGTTATATTTTGTAACTTTGTAATACTTAATATTAGTAATAATTTAATTTAGTTCAGTTAGTTACTGTTCTTACGGTCTTGGAGCAACTGTGACCATTTAATTTTCTCTGGGATTAATAAAGTATTCAGATTCTGATGATTCTGATTAAACAGTTGAATAAAACTACCAAAAAGCACCATTTTGCTCTGCTTTCCACCACTCGAGCATAAAGACACTCACTTGGCATAAGCCTTCTCCAGCAGGGCGCTCCAGAACTCATTCCTCTCAGCGGACTTAGTGAAGACCAGCTGGTTGTTGAAAGTTGGGATGCGGTCATCGATGATGACATCCACCCAGTCACCATAACGCCAGAACTGATGAGCAGAAGGACATCACGAAGGAGAAACAATCCACAGAATCACGTGTTAAAATAAACGGGAGGACAATGATATATTTAAAGTGTTGCCAGGAACTTTTTAAGTTGTGCGATTATTTTCTTTTTCAATCAACTCATCTTTAAATCTAAAATATGTCACAAATTAATGAAAAACATGTAACATTGTATAACATTGATAACATTGTATAGTCAGCAACAGTGAAGTCTTAAAATTTCAAAATCTCCAATCATGTATGACTAAGATCAAACTCTCATATGTGAGACACTAGGATGAAAGCTTGAAAGTGCCTAAAATAATAACAATGCCAGAAAAATTATTAAAAAATAATGCATAATGTTCTACCATCAACTGCTGAATGCCTCATTATTTGCTTCATTAATCTTGATTTTACAAAGATGTATTGACAAAAGCCAAAATAAACGGGGGCACTGTGGAGAACATGAATAAAAAAGAATGGGAAATCTGAAGTTTTTAAAAATATATGCAAGTTTTTTAAGTTGATGTCAACACATTAGAGTCTTGCATCACCTTGGTGGACTTTGACTTTATCTTCTGTGGATGCAGTTATGAACTGTGATCACTGGTGCTGATTTTGCAGTGATTTTCACTTGGATGCAGGGATTTCTGTTAATAACATTATGTACTGTAGAGAATAGAATCCTCAAGTATTTCAGTTTAATTTGGATAAATATTGTTCTTAATTAGTATATTATTAATTCTCTTGATCGGCTCTCAGATATTTTGCTCATTATTTTTGGCTGCGGTTCACATCTGATGTATGAATGGATGCAGGAATGAATTAATGTTGTGCATCAGTCATGCTAGGACCTGCACACTTTTCTTTAATGTGAGGTTTTATGCAAACTGTAAAGCACTTTGGGTGTTTTAAAAAGAACTACACAAATATAGTTATTGTTATTATTAATAAAAATTTCAACCAAGTATATTGTGTGAATAATTTCAGGGTTGCAGGCGGGTGGCTCTGACCTGGAAGTGGAAGATTCCACCATAACCTTCTGAAAAGCTTTGGTCCGGGGGGACCACACGGTACAGAAGCTTCTCATTCAGGGTGAGACAGGCAATAGCAGCCAGCAACCAGCAGTCACCTGGACACAAAAAATTACTTGTAGTTATGTCTTTGGAAGCAGCTATTCCACTCCTAAATTTGATTTTAAAATCTTCTCCAGTGCAGTGAAAATTGTGAGAAAAAACCCCTCAGCCTACATAAAGAATATGAAGTGAAATTTTGAAAATCAGATGAAACACAGACAGGACATTCTCTCCTGGACATTTCTTGTATTCCAGGAGTAAAAGATTGCTGCCGAGTGCTGATCTCGTGTTTTTTTTACCAGGTGTGTAGCAGGGTGTTAGCTGCGAAGGGCTGTGAACAATGTAAGTATTTCAATGGTTAACAGTGTCTACCAGGACTTTTGTCCCGTTTGGACCCCTTTATTTGCTGTCTGAACAAAACAACAATGAGAAATGCTGCTGGCTGGATTCCCTTCCAAAAGAGTAAGCACAATATGGGGAGGCCACTGCAGGCTGAGAGGCCGTGTGGAGGGGATCGCTGGGATATTTTGCCACCCTGTTAATAAAGACTGTCACTGCAGACTGTGTTGGATCTGCGCTTGCCCCAATCCTGTCAAAAGTCAGAAGCTGTCGAGTGAAGTTTGCTAAAAAGAAATTTTAGTCCCTCCCCTTTTCCCCTTTTGAATGTTATTAAAATGCTTTTTTCACATAATAGAAATCACCTGGTATTGCCTGACGCTGTGATCAAATTGTGGGCCTAAAATTCCAGAGGAAGCATAATTTACCTAGATCTCCCTGGCAGATATCTGTCCTACTGGCTCCTCCAACGATGAACTGAGGATTTTCACAGATTTCCTGCAGAAAATAAACACAAATAATTTACTTCAGTTAAACATGGAACAAGAACTAGCCTTATAGCAGTTATGTATGTCTCTGAGTCATAAGGGTGTAGTATTCTCTACATGTATGACTTAGGTAACACCAATCTTATTAGAGAAATTAGAGTAAAAAACATGAAACAGACTTAATCCCTCCCAGTTTGTTTGGGAATGCAGTCAATTTATTCCATTTTTCCTGCAAAAAGGGAGTTTTTCCTTCCCACTGTCGCCAAGTGCTTGTGATTGTTGGGGTCTCTCTATTATTGTTGAGTCTTTACCTTAAATTATAAAGAGCCTTGAGGCGACTGTTGTTGTGATTTGACGCTATATAAAGAAAACTGAGCTCAGCTTCTTCAAAGCTGAACTGCTGTGGAGTATTTCATCCCATCTGCATCTCCAGGTAAATTTCCACAGCAGCAAACACTTCTCACCATAAAATAATTCCTTTTTCAGGCCGGAAAAATACAGTTTCTCTTTGCAGCTTTCATTTGCCGTGTACCAAAAATAACATCCCACCTCCCATGTGTCCACCCCCTCTTTATTTAACTTCAAAGTGCCTCTCCATGTGCCAACAGAGTCCCCCCTCCTACCTTGGGCCTCTTCCAGGCGATGTTCTTGACCTTGTTGGACTTGTGTCCGAGCTCCTTGAAGCCCAAAGACTCCACAGTGGCCGGAAAAGTCTCATCCTCAAACAGGGTCTTCCTCTGAAGGAACTCCTGTCTGAGGGTGTTATAGTCCTGGCCGTTGAAGCGCAAGGGCTTGTTCAGAGATCCTTCCCCGTCTCTCCTCTCTCGTTCCCGGATCAACCGGTCGCAAAAAAAGCCAGATGGCGTATAAGGCATCTTGTCTCAGGCTTTTTTTTTTGGAAAAAAAAAAACTGGCTTTTGCCACTTGTACTAAAGTCTTACAAGCCAAAAGGCCTGGCATAAATCCAAACAGCTAATATGTGATTGGCTCTCTCTTGGTGTGACGTCCCCCTCTTCTTTGTTACAGAGTAGATGCAAACGCTTGATGTGAAAGAGATGTTCACTTCACATGCATTCACCTTTGCATTACCATTCACACACACACATATGCACAGAAACTCGCATATCACGTAAACGTCCATTTGATGCGTCCCCATTGGCCAAAGTGAACAATGATTTTTCCCCGGCAGTGGCGCTCCGATGCCATCATTGTTGGGTGACACAAAGGCCAGCGGGCCGCGACAGAGGGCATGTAAAGAGTGGTCCGTAGATGCCCTGCCTCAGCAGAAGGCATTCAATCCATTTAAACCTATTCTCAATGGAGCTCAGCATTGAGCAGTCTCAGCATAACTGGAGCAGGCTAATGCTATGGACAGCCATCCGTTTTTAGCTCTGGTAGGAAAAGTAAAAACTCCATCTAATCATTTGGGTTTTGTTAAACAGAACAAATAATAAACAGAGCACCACATGCAACAAATTATCATAGTAATTTGGTGGAGATCCAGCAACAATAAAAGAGTTAGAAACATCAAAATCAGAAGCTGCACATCGCTATTTATTCAGTCAAGCTTTAGAATTAAAAATAACTTGTAAATCATAATTGTTTAAAAACATTCAATAAAAATAAAAGATTGCATTTTTTAAAATATTTGTCCTCACAGACCAGGATTCAGTCAGCAAAGCTCAGTCTATAGGGACAAGGCAGTGTCAAGGTAAAGTACAGTACTCAAAGAAAACCATGTGCCAACATGTAATCATAGGACAGTAGCATGAATGAAGTTGAATACAGAAATATTTTTAGATAGTCACCTAACGTCAGGGTTCTTCTGATATCCTGACTGTTCTGGAAATGTTTTTCCCCGTTACTTTTTTGTTGCTGGCAAATCTTTTGGATTTGAGGGCTAAGAGGATTCGAGACTAAACACTGATGTTTATATATATCCACGATCCCCACTGATTCTTCTATTGTGGTTCAGCTAAATTAAGAAGATAAGGCACTTAGGCTGTAGTTGATAAGATGTAACCTTTTAAAAAATTGGTGTATAAGCTACACATTGTAACAAGAATTTAAAAATGTCCATACGATGATTAAAAAATAACTACATTCTTCTTCTTAGAAAAGCATCTATTCAGTGGATATCTCCAATATTTCCAAGTATTTAATTTTTTAATTTATAATTATTTTTTATTTCTAATTGCATTTGAACCACTGAAAACAGGAGACTGTTTATACAAATGGCTGTGATTCTTTAGTAGTTACTGCAATCTATGTAAATAACTGCACAAATTTCAGTAGCGCGTACACTTTGAGTCCATATTTATCACATGACCACAATTTCAATAGGTTATGGTAAACAGAAAAAAACAGGCTTTATCTCAGTGTCCAAAGATTTATGGATATTATTTTATAAAGTGATTAAAATTTTGTGAAGATTTTGTTTAGAGCACAGAAATGAGCATATGCTCTGAATGCCATCAGTGTCCACACCATCAAACAATTATCAATTTATTTTTCAATGAAATGTATTCAGGCAAGTTCTGTAGTTGACAGTTATTAAAATGGGCAATTTAACTGGACGTTTTCTTGGTAGGATGAAGAAATCCAGATAAAGGAACTCAATCACTGACATATCCACAATCATCGTATCTGTATTTCCCACTCCATCGCCACGCTGAGGTTTACACTGTTCACAGTCAGCTTGCAGCAGGTTTCCATGTACTGAAATGCAGCTGAAATGTCCTTAGCACCTGGTGATAAAAGGAAAACGGGTGATGCTTTACCTTTTTAGAGTTTTTTTAAATCGATACACAGATTAGGGAACAAATTCCTAAGATTCCAAATGTTTCTATGACAGCTTTCTTTTCTTAATTAAAGCATACACTCAAACCATCTTCATGGTATGGATTCAACAAGGTTCCTGTGCAATCTGTTACCTATGTAGACTCATTTATATCCCCCGTGTGCTGCCTGGGTTTGTTTTCTTTTTATTCCTTCTGCAGATATTTTACTTTTTGGTAAAGTCTGATCAGCTTTAAAGTTTGCCTTTTGTTAAATTATTCAGTCAATGTTGTTGTGCATTTGTTTCCTCTAACCCTTATACTCTTTATACCCCTGTAACCATCACAGATGCTGTTGTCTGAACTGTGCATTTGATAACACAACACATGGGTCTACTCCTCTGTCATGCTGAGGATACAATACATGAATTTCAAATGCAGACTCATTAGACAGGACAGTTTTCCCATTTGCCACAATCCATTTTAAATGAGCTTGGAGACAGAAATTGAAGCAACATTACTAAATATTTAATGTCTTTTTTTCTTTACATGGAAGAAATGTAGCTTCTATTTCTGGATGTAGTGAAAAAGAATCGGTGTCACCACTAGGAATAGCAACTGGGTTATTTGTCTTTGGACTTGACCAATAGATTATCTGAGTATTTTAATGCTATTATTGATTTCACCCTTCCCACCTATTTGCAATTTTACCTTTAAAAACATACGATTTTTAAGTGTTTGTGCAATCTGGTACCTTTTTATGTACTGTTTTTACCCAATCACAGGATGAGATTTGTGAGAGAAAAAAACAGACACAGAAGACAAACGTAACATTACAACCAGTTTAACATGCCAAAATTAACTCCCCTGTGCTATTTAACCTCCATGTTTAATATGAAATTTTGTCAAAATGCAACAGCTCAAAATGCTGCTAGTTTTAAAACATAGATACATATTTTGCTCCAGACTGTTAGATTCCTGTTATAGTTTGTTTTACTGACAGACAGCATCACCTCGCTCTCTTTTACGCACATCTGCAAATCTCAGGAGGAAAGTGACCCTGTCCCATAGATCTGATCCTGATATTAGCAGCAGGTTTTTGGAGTTTAAAAGTCATTAATTTTGTGAAAATGACCCCCACTGTCACGTGTTTTACAGCATCATGGGCCGCAAGTTCTAACTTGTGAATTATTCAGTGAGTTACAGTCAGGTTAGGACTGATGTTTTTCAACAGTTGCACAATCAGCTCTAAAGCCAACAACCCGTCCACATAAGATTTATTTAGAGACAAATTTACAGGGAGGATATTGAACTGCAGGATATCACAGACATCAAAAAGTTGAAATAAGAAGGTTTAAGTCTCAGTTCTGTTCTTTATTATTTAATTGTTTTCATAAGGAAACGCTGGTGCATGTTGACTTGTCTATGTCACATTTGCTGTTGTGGAACCAGGATTGCTGAAAGTGAATTTCCAGTTTTATTGTTTGTGTCGTAGACTGATTTCAAGACGCAGGGGGGATACTTTTTTCTTCCCACCAGGGAGAGGCAGAGACATGTAGAGTATATTGCTGCCCTTTCATCAGTTAATCTAATTAGTTAATGAGTGTTTTTATTCTTGCATGAAACAACGTTTTTGTCTTTTGTTGTCCTGCGTCTCAACTTTTTGAAACATCAAATATAAAATGGGCAAATGTTGTTCACAAAAAAACTTTATCAACTGAAATACTTTAATAACTTAAAAGTGCATTTGCTTTCTTTTTGCTTTTTTGGTTGTTTTTCTAGAATAACCTGGTTTCATTTACTAAAATAATGCGTGTGTGTACCACAGGGAATAAACCTGCAGAACATACATGCAGAGGAATATACGAAACTAAACAGACAACAGGAAGGTAGTAGGAAAGGTTGGGTGCTAAATATCGTTTTACTGTTTACAGGCCACAACTTACTTCAGTGGCAATAAAATCCAATTGCATTCAAGGACAATAAAATGCATTCTTAAGGTAAGAAACAGGCAAATTACTTACTGATGTTAAAAACACACATTCATACACAGATATATCTCAAAAGCCAACCAGAATAACATGACACACAATAACTGCATGTGTTATTTGACGGTGGTTGTTTTGGAGGCTTGTTCTCTGGAGTCATGCTGGTATAAGTGGGTGTTTCTTTTATTGTGAATGTCATTTATCCATAAACCTTACATCAATGCCAGATCTCCTTACCTGATGCATGCACAATCACTGTGGATGGTTTGCTCTTGACCCCCAGGATGGTGACTGACTGTATGACTGTACTACAGTCAAATGTTCCTTCTTCACTGGCAGGACTGAGACAAGCAGCACCAACAACAGTAAATCATATTGTCATGAGTTATTCTCCTTAAAAATATTTAATGTTATTTTAACATGACAAACAGTCTCTCTTTTTCACACGTGGCATAAAACTGGAGCCCATCTTGGAAGTGTGAATGTGACTCACCGGCAGAGCAGACGGCCTGACAGCATGCTGAACCTGCGCAGACAGAAGGCCTTTCTGTCACGGTATCTGAACGAGTGGCCGTCATCCAGGTACAACTCACCATCAGCAGTGCCCTGCGGAGAGAGGAGATTGCAGTCAGGGCTTCACTAATTAAAAGATGCAAATGTCACAATTTGCATAAAAAGCTCCCAGTAGTTGTAGCTTAAAGATTTGGCATAATAAAAACTCAATTTTAATAAGTATTAGTTTACCTTCAAATCTTTGAGCAGGCACTGAAATAAACCTGTATACAGACAGCTTCTACATTAATTAGCATTGTTGAATACAAAGAGTTTAGACATGTGCAATTTCTTTCCAAAAGGCTGAAATTATATCAGTGAAATGAGCCAAAGGCAACAAGTTGATACATTACACACAGTCCTGTTCTGAATTTGGTTAATTACATAAAATAATGCATTTAAATAAATCCTTATTAGCCTGCATCTAATTAATTGACTGATATGCACCACGGCACAAGTCTCTGATGAAACACATTGCATAATATTATGATATTTATTTTTTATATTTTTTTTATTTTTTATATTTACAATTTAGCAAACATGTGTACATCAGTGAATTAAGAAACTCTTAATTTACATAGACAGTAATTGTGAACAAATACATGATCATTATTGATGAAAATTAGTGAATTTGAATAATTGTTCTGTTATTAGTATAACTATGTGAGACTGTAAAATCATGTTTTTAAAACTAAGTTAAATATTAATAGATAACAGTGACCTGGAGAACTGAATGAAATAAGTTTAAAAAATATATATTTACAATTTATAAAAATAAAAAAACATTTTAATAAGTAAGTACATTATTTTATTTCCATTCTCTTTTACTCAGGTAACTGTAACTGTAAGTTTTGAATCATGACTGAAAGATATTTATGAATTTCTCACTGAAATAAATAGAACACACTGATTGATTATCTGTTTTTCTACTAGTCATGATCTGTTGTAGGTTGTTATGGATTTTTTTTTTGATCAACCACATGGTAAGTGGTATGACTTGTTTCTGCCAATGAAAAAAAACTTTTTTTTGCCAACCATAAGTCAATTTTTCATGTTATTATCTCACATTTTTGACTTGTTAACTTAAATAACTGTAAATTCCAAGTGGTTAAGTTGAAATTTTGAGACAATGACCCCAAATTTTGACTTACGGTTGGCAAAAATGTTTTTTTTTAACAGCAGAAACAAGCTTCTATAAAAATTTGGACAAGTACTTGTATAAAGCTTGTGGTCCACAAACGTTTGGCACCCTCTGGTGGAATTGTTTCTATACTAGCATCTGGACCCCAAAGTAAAATCTCAGGAAAAAAACTCAATACAGAATGAAACATACTGGAATCAGTATGTTTCCAGTATATTTCACTGCAACTGAAACACTGCAACTGAAACATACTGGAATCAGTATTAGAAAAAAAGGGACAACAGAAAGGCCGTAGATTAAATCTTTGTGTGAAATTCAGAGAGCGAAATTCAGGCTCATGGAAAAAAATTAAGTTTTATCAGTATGGAAATACGATCCCATCAGTGTAGGATTCCAGTATCCTGCACAAGTTACCTGAGAGTTTAAAGCCACAGTAACAGAGAGGGGGAGCTGCCGAAGCTCAGCTGTGCAGGAGCAACTTCCTACTGATCTGCAAACTACCGAGCCACCGCGCTGGAATACTGGAACCTGAGCAGAAGAAACATCAGAGTCAACTGACAGATAACAGATCATCTGACTTTAAAAAAATAACACACGTAAAATTGTCGTCTAAACTTACTGTGTCCAGGGTGACAGGAAGGCTCAGAGTCCTGCCTCCTTTGTATACCAGTGCAGAATGGATGTCATACCAAATCTAAAACAGACAAAAAATGTGAATAACATCCACAATCAAGTGTAACATGACGATATTAAAATATATATAACACAGTACCTCGTCAGATCCAGGAAGTAAGACTTTGATTTCTTGGATGCCTGGTTCAGTTACAGGACAGGCCAGCAGTGCTCCTCCTACATAAAATGAAGCAAAGTTTAACTAAGAAAAAATGAAAGTGCAATATTTCCAGGGTACACAGAGAAATCATGCAAAGATGAAAAGTTTTTATCACCAAGCATGTACTGGCTGTCCACACTGAAGGTGCTCTCTTCTTCTGGGAACTCCACCCACAGAGGTCTGTATAGTTTTAAATTGAATTAGAGGCCACATCCAAGTTAAACTAGCTTTAAAATGAGAGCCTTATAAAGTGAACATTAATAGCATGATGTTCCCCTGATCTTGTCTCCACAGATGTAATAATGACTTAAGTTAACAGAGGTGTAGCTGCAGCTGCTATATTTGAACAGTAGACAGCACCAGGACTAACCTGAGTGGAGGCAACGCAGACGTGTGAGCCTGGTGAAACAGCGTGTACCAATAGGGCAGCAGACTGTACCTGAGAACAGACAAAATGGACTCTGGATTATGAGATAGTCAGACAATAAGCGTTTTACCAAAGGCAGAAGAACCTAATGAAACATGTTAAATTTGTATCTTGTCCCTCACGTTGACATTTATGTTAAAGCTACTGTATATACACTATCACCACTAGAGGTCAGTAGGTTGCAGACCGAAGTCAACTCTCAATTCAAATGCATACACTGCATTTGAATTGCATCCTAGCTACAGTGGCTGCTGTAGGACAAACATGTTTTAGTCAACCAAGAGAGATCAAAAACATTCAATTTAGAGTGTACCCCATAATGGCTGTGGCCAGCTGGTATGTCTCTTGTATTCTTTGTATAAAAACATTGTTGTACACACTATATTTCAATGTATTTGAATAATATCAACACTTGGCAATAAATTAGAAAAGAAAAGAAAAGAAATATGTGTCAGTAGGCAGGTTGTCAGTCCACTCTTTACCTCAGCTGTCAATGCCGGATGAGAAGCAACCATCTTTATTTACTCGGTAGGAGGCTGTAAAACTTTGTGAAACAGGTCCAATACAAGTTAACAAGTCAGAACATCTCACATCTGTGTGATAACAGCGATACTGAGGTGAGTTGTCGAGGATATCCTGAACTGTTAGCCACTGTTAGCTGCTGTTAGCTGGCATTAGTGAAACTGTCTTCGACTGGATCTAACATTGTTTTCGATTCACCGAATGTCACATCCCAACAATGTTTTTCACAACCCGTCCTCTAAAGCAGCGGTCCCCAACCTTGGACCGGTTTAATGTCAGACAATATTTTCACGGACTGGCCTTTAAGGTGTCGCAGATAAATACAACAAAATAAAATGATACAACCAAGACAAAAACTGTGGTATTTTGTAAATATAATAATAAACTCGAATTCACTGTGTAATTGTGTAACTTTATTAGCAGCGTCCTCCTGAAATGCGCCAACAACATTGAGAGTAACATCCTCCTCTCTCCCCCTTAATGCTCTCTGGTCGCTATGGTGACGCGTAAATAGTTCTTTCAAAATAAGACACAACTACAACATGGGAAAAGACACAGGGAAACCGAGTTAACGATAAAAACCCTGAGAATCACAAATTTCACAGCCGAGCCTCAACTCTCGCGGCCCGATACCAAACGACTCACGGACCGGCACCGGTCCATGGCCCAGGGGTTGGGGACCGCTGCTCTAAAGGTTATGTTCAATCTATACATGGTGTTCAAGTAACCGACACTGACACCTCTCTAGTAGTACCTTTGTTGGATTACAGTGCGGATTGCTGCAGTCACCTCGTCCCCAAAAAGCCAGGGTTCCCGACGGTTTGTCACATTTGCAGAGTGACCGCGGAAAAATGGCTGCAGGGCAGCTGCCTGGTACCAGCGAACCAGCAACTCTGGCTCTGGATCCTGGATGAACCCACCAACATCAGCTGAAACACCAAAAACAGAGACTAATGATAAACAGCAGCACATGACAGTATGCAGTAATATATCCCATACTTACTGAATATATAAGCAACTACTCAACTAGATTTAAGTTAAAAGCTAGTATAGTGTGTACTTCATTAATATCTCTGCACCAACAAAAGAAACTTACATGTTGACTGAAAAAGAAGCATTAACATCCCTGTCTGACTAGTCAATAATAATTCTGTTTAGTGTTTAAATAATTTAATCCATAAACAATAATGTCGTCACCTCCACAAAACGCTATGCCTGCCAGACTCAGGGACAACACCATTGGAACTGAGATCTTCAGATACTCCCAGTTGGCAACATTATCACCAGTCCACACTGCTCCTGTATCCCAAACAAAGCCAATTACAACAAATGGCACAGTTAAGCATGGATATGCGGAAATATGGAGAGGATGGAAGCATTTTCATTTTCCCATTTAAATAGCTTACCAAGTCTCTGTGACCCTGCAAAGAAAGAGCGCGAGAGGACGAACGGTCTCTCTAAGCCACCCGAACGAGTGATTAGACCCTCCACTGTTGCCATGTGCTGTTAAATAAAAATATTTTTTTAATTATTTTATTTTTATTATACAGAATAGGCTTGGAGGCTTTACTCTTTAAAAACTGTCTTCACAACTTAACTACTCTGGATATTGATAGGTACTTTTAGAGTTACTTGAAGGACAAAATAACATTTTTCCATCAAGAGAAGAAAAGCAGATTTTTTGTGCTTAAAGTAACAAAACACATCAGGCCTTCCCTTTAAGAGATTGCTTACCTGGTAAAAACCATACAGGTTGTGTAAATCTCTGTGTTCCCAGTCCCCACAATGCACTGCATCCTTTGGCATCGTCAGCTCTGGGCCGCTGAACACAGATGGTTCGTTCATATCGTTCCACACAAACAACGAAGGTGTTGATCCCTGTATCATAAATAAACACCATCACTACCGAGCAGACAATCTCAGTATTAGGTGGACAAAAAACAAATAATATGAGATGAAATCTTTGTCAAGGACTAAAGCATTAAATTATTTAAGATGCTTTTAAAAAGTTTCATTTTATTTCACTGGTACCACAACATAAGAAGAAAACACAGCTTAATTATTCTTCAGCCTTTTGCTGCTCTGCTCTGGTCCCGAGTAGCTTTGCATTATGCATCATTTCTGTTTAAACATGGCTGATAGCTTCTGAGCCTTACTTTGTATTTATCCAAGCTGAAGCATCTGGAGTACCATGCTCGAGTAGCTGAACTGCTGAAATCAAGGTAGGAGGATTCGCCTGTAGGGGAAGTTAACATAACTCCATTTACAAAGAAGATGCATATGACAACATCACGCATACACATCAAGTACATACAGCCAACATGTTAACACAGGCTTTTCAAAGTCCAGTATATGTCACATTTGTTAGCATTAAACAGTAGATTTTTTTCCCATTACCTGGCCAGCATGAGCCCTTAAAGATCTGTCCCTCTCTGTCCTTGACAAAATGCCCTCCGTCTCTGGCCTCACAGTAGAGGGACCAAGAAGGATCAACCTTAATGTGTGGATCACTTATAATGACCAGCTGAAGAGATATAACAGAAAACATCTTAACGTATCAAAGCAAAACAATTTCTCTAGATGATGCATGTTTTGCACTGTAAAACTGACCTTCCTGTTTTTCTTCTCCAGGTGCTGCTGCAGCTTGGCTGGTTCAGGGAAATGAACAGGATCCCAGGTAAAGTACCGCTTTCCATCTGTGTGCTCAATGTCCAGCCAGATGACATCGTAAGGAATACTGTGGCGATCAAATCCAGCATCCACAGACTTCACGTCAGCTTCATCAATGTAGTTCCATCGGCACTGGTGGTACCCGAGGGCAAACAGAGGGGGCAGGGCTTGATATCCTGACACAGGGAGGACAGACAAGTAAAGTTTGAGTCTTTGAGAGCTTAATTTTTGTATTTATTTTTGGGTACCATAATTTCAGAGCCACATTCTCACCTGTCAGCTGAGCATACTGGGCGAAAAGTTGCTGTGGACTGGGCCCAAGCAGAACCATGCAGTCAATCATACCACTTTCTGACAGCCAGTGGACATCGGTCTGAGGATCAGCCCGCCTCCGTTTAACTGGAGGGGTTTCATCATCCTGTGTGAGACAGAGGGTTACTGAGCAGTAGAAAAGTATCTTTTTGCTTCATGGTCACTGTAAAATACAGACAGCACAGAAACAAAGGTCACCTGATGGTCAGAGGGGGAGTACTGAATGTTTATAAAAGTCTCTGATGCATTCAGCCAAAATACACCCAGAGTCCTGTCTGGCTTGTGGGCCACCATCAATGGCACAGATCCATACAGTCCGAGACGACTGTACAGTGGATAGGCAAAAACATCCAAGTTGTACAGCCGGTAAGGCTCACCATCTCTGAAATGACACACATTTTTTAAAAATTGTCAACTCTCTCTCCTGCCTCCAGGATGCACAGATAAATTACACTTTTACAAATGAAGACACAAACACCATCGCGTGTACCTTGTGTCTCTGAGCTGAAAGTTGTCTGCGTGTTGGGGTAGACCATACACATGCCTGAACCCATGAAGACAGAGGTCTGCTCCAATGCTGCCGGGACCTGAAGGTGCACAACATGTGTCTCTCAGTATAAAGTTTAGAGTACACTCTGTTCCTTGAATTTTAAGCTCCGTAAATGTACACTTGCCTGTAATTTATGATCATAAAAATGTGAACACAGTACACCAAACTGAGATAGTTGCTGGTAAAATATTCAAGTAGAGGCACAAACCATTAGCCTTGATATCCACAAACTGCTTGAATGTCTCCTTCCATAATGAACTTTTCCGCTCGTCTTGAAGCTGAAATAAAAGCAACAAAGAACAATGGCATTCACAGACCTTATTAAGCTTCAAAATTAAGCTGCAGTTTCAGATGTGCTTCTATTTTCTTACCTCGCTACCATGACATGTGGCCCAGCAGAAGAATACAGAATAAAGAAAAGAAATGCAGTCAACTATATAATATAAACAATTATCTGCTGCACATCTGTTTCCTGCAAATCTCACCTGGGTCGATGCTGCAGTCTCTCAAACCACAGTTTGTCCTTAGAGTTGAATGTGACCATCGCTTCCTGCTCACACAGGATCTCCAGTCGGAAAGGAGAATGCCACACACGGAGCTGATAACGTCCGAAAGACCAAGAAAGCGTGACTGAGTCCTTAGTCTGTTTCTCCACTCTTAATCTACCAAAGGATGAGGGGTAAAGGTCAACTAATTTCCAGTTGCAGCAATCCTGTGAGTTAAACCTAGATCTATAAACTTGTCTTTTATTGATATGAACAATTAATAATTTCTCTCACAACTGTAGAAGTTCTTAGGCTGTCAGAAATACTAAAGGGGACTGGATAAAGAAGTGCTGGTGTAACATGACATCATAATATAAAAATGATACATCGCTTACTGTTCACATTGTGGTTCCCCGGATAACACATCTGGAACTCGATAGCGTGCCTTTATAGGCTGGAATTCATCTATTGTTATCCTTACAATGCCGTGTTTGGACGGGGACAAAGAAAGAAGCAGCCTGGTCTGTGAAAAGAGTAAGCTTATAGAAAAAGAACTCTTCTTCAAGTGTCATTCACAATTGTGGGCATAATCAAAGGTCAAAACATTGATCTGTGCTGTCTAAATGATGTTTAAACTTGATTAAAGAAACTTTTTTAAAGTAACACTAACCTGCGAGTCTGCTTCCAGCAATTCAAAACGTGCCCCCTTCTCTGTGAGCACCATGGTGTCCAAAAGAGCCCGATGCTGCATGTTTGGATCCTGGATCTGCCGCCTTAAAAGCAAGCGAAAATAAACATCAGTGATGAGATTCAAATACTTTTCAATTTTAGAGAGGTTTTAGAGTTAGACCAGATTATTGCGCTTACCACTTATCGGCTTAGAAAATTCATCTCATTGTATTTGAGCCACACCAAATTAATTCTAGTAAGCTACCTTTTAAAAACAGTTTAAACATTTCTGTTTAATCAGGGGCCGCACGGTGGCACGGTGGTTAGCACTGTTGCCGCACAGCAAGAAGGTCCTGAGTTCAATTCCAACGTCAGGCCGGGGTCTTTCTGTGTGGAGTTTGCGTGGGTTCTTTCCGGGTACTCCGGCTTCCTCCCACCGTCCAAAGACATGCAGTTTGTGGGGATAGGTTAATTGGATATCCCAAATTGCCACTAGGTGTAAATATGTGAGTGCGAATGGTTGTCTGTCCCTGTATGTTAGCCCTGCGACAGACTGGCGACCTGTCCAGGGTGAATTTAAACGTTTGTATTAGCTTTCATTGTGTTTCAACATGGTTCTCTATTGATGTTAATTATTTTTAATAGTTCTTTACAACGGTAAATAAATAAACGTGACTTACTTACTTAATTACTTAGACACTGGCTCAAGTCCAACAAAACACAATAAAATCACTTTAACTGCAACACACCTGTAAAAAGCAACATCGCTGCTCTTCTTGAACTTGCCTTCCCCCTCAACATTGGGGATAACACTATAAGAGAAGCAAAAATAAAGCGAAATACACACACTTATACACGTAGACCAAGGTGTTCAAGACACTTGGGGCATGGAAAGCACCTTTTTAAAAGATAAAGTATCTAAAATGGTGGTTAAACTTTAATCTGACTGTGCACACATATATTAAAGTCACAAACTTCCCATAATTCAAATATTGCCAAGCACCTTTCAGTGACGTAAAAAACAGCTGCCATGTATTTGATAATAACTACACAGTAACTACATGATTGTCCTACTTTATGTTGCTTTCTTCATATAGGTTCATTGTGAAATGTCAAAGGTCAACATAAGAGAGTGGTCTTTGCAACAGAGCGGCTGAAAACAGCATGTTTATATACCCATATGTCAGTACCTAGCAAGGGTTTGGCTCACTTCCGCCATTTCACGCAGACATAAGACAAAACCTTCGGTCCTTCACAGTCGGGGTGGTCTCCGTGTTTGACCACAGCTACATTTGTTTTCTGTTTAAACCAGGAAGAGCTTCCTGACAGCTTCAACTCGGGAAACAACACGTAGAGAAAAATTCTGCCTCAAGATACCGCTACGTACGTCAACCTTCATTTCCGGTGTGGATTTCCAAAATAAATCCCCCACTGAAGCGAACAGGCCTCTCTTCCTGGAGTTATTTACGATGTAGTTTATGTTATTTTGCACTGGTAAAAATAATACATAAATAATAACAATAATTGAAAAATACAATTATTTAAAGCCAAAAAAGAAGAAAAAAATAAGCTCATTAAATTTATCTAAACAAACCTATAGAAATTGATTTTTAAATCTTGTGCTTACGAATCATTTGTTAATTTTATTGATTAAAGATTGATTATTAAAGTATTTATAATTGTTGTTTTACAAGTCGAGATGGAGGTCTTCCAAGTATAACCGCCAGGTCATGCCAAGGTTGTGGTGCATGTTAGAATAAGGCTTATTTATCCAGCTCTGTTGGTAGGAGAGTACTTAGTATTGCGTATGAATAAGAAATTCATTATTATCCAACAATTTCGGTGGTAACATAGTTAAATTTTAAAATATATATATAATTGAATTCGTTTTGAGAGTTTCATTCATTTGTGTTTTTAAATGAGAAGACTGTGATCACATTTTTAGAGCATGCCGAATGGTAACTGCAAAATACCACATCACACATCTAAATTTGGCTTTTCATCTACATTTACAACTGAAATCAAAATTATTATAAAAATTGTTTCTTTTTAAGTAAGGGTCAAGGGTTAATTAAAGGTAAACAAGATCTGTAGTCATTTTAATTAATTATAATTTTATAATTATTCATACTTTTCGAAATATTTTTAATTTCTGTAGCTTTCTTACACTATATTTTTCTATTATGTGTATGTAATATGTATGTATTGTGGTTTTATGTAACTGAATGTTGCAAATATTGTTTGTGCATTTTGGATGTGAAAGGCCAGTTAGGGACAAGGGTTGTAAATAATAATAATAATAATAATAATAATAATAATAATAATAATAATAATAATAATAATAATAATAAATAATTATTAGCTTTAACTCTATGTGCACATGAGTTTCATGCTCTGTATTGGAACTATGTTAAACTGCATTGTCCCTTCTAAATAAATAAATTGAAATTCCATATTTTCAAAAAACCTTTTGTTAGCGTTGCAGATAGTTTATAATAATTGGTAGTTGCCTGCCCCTCGGTCAGGCATATATGGAGGGAGATGGTTTCCGCTCTCACTGTATTCGGTGTTATGTTGCACTCTTGTGGCGACCGCGGTAACTACAGGGAGAACAAACCGGAGCTGGATGCGGACACGAGCCTGGCTGACCTGGAGTAAATGCACAAAAAGATGTCATATGATCAGGTGCATTGCTTGTGTTTGCTGCTTTTTGCCTTCGTTTTCCGTCCTGGGACAGCGGCAGAGGTTTCGGTATGGAGCATGGACATCAACTCGGTTAGTGTCTTTAACATATGTGTCTTTACCATTATTACATAGTCTCTAAGCTAAGTCTTCCATTGTAGCTGTTAGCCGAAGAAGCTAACTAGCCCCTTCTTTCCTCTGTAATATCTAACTGGCACAAACACTGGCGTTTTGCTTTGACAAGCTCTCGTTTGGATTGTCTGACACGACAAGTTGCTTATTCGCTTATTACCCCGCTTTTAAACCACAGATTTTCCTTTCATTAACGATACTATTTCTGTCTGGACATTTAAAATGTGATATTTTCCTCAGTTCCACTGTGTAAAATTAGGTGGTGTCATGTTACAGCTTCGTTTGCATCTGTGTTACACAGGAAAAGTAATTCTAGTTTAGAAATTGGTGGCTCAGCCGGTGATATTACCTCACTAAATTCAAGGCGAGCTAAACGTGCTCCCACGTGACGTGGATAGGCGATTATATGTGGAAAAACATGTGTTGCATCATGTTATTGAAGCTTAGGTAGATATAGTGGTGTCTTGGTATTTCTTCATATGTTGCCTTGGAACCAGACCATTTCTGTTCCAAGGAGCCAGACTGTCATTGTGTGTTTTTAAGTAATAGTTTTTCACGCTATCTGGAGGGCTTTAAAAGTGTTTCTTAGGACATTGCCTACTTTTTTAAAAACTCATTATCCTTTGGTTCAAATCATCATAAATATCTAAGGAGGAGGCATAACAGTGAGTGTCTACAGCCATATGTGAAACACAGTGGAGGCAAATGACACTCAGCGATAGATGGGCCTCCCCAAAGAAGAAGAGCTTTGGAAGAAGCCTGTAGAACTATCCCTGAAGACTACTTAAAGAAAGAAAGTTTCTCTTAGAGAGTTCAGATTGTGTTAAAGAATAAAGATGCTCAGACCAAATATTGATTGTTTAGTATTGTGCACGCTTCTGTTTTTTCCTTATATGCTGTATTTCCATGTATGTTTGCATGTGTCAGTAAACCGCTGTACCTATTTTTATATATAATTTTAATGTGACATAGGTATTTTTTTGAAAGAACATAATTCAGGAAAAGATGATTAAAAATTGTGTTATCACATAATTTGTCTAGCGCAGCAGCTGCAGCACCATTGTTTCCAGTACTGAGCACTGTATGCATCACACGAGCAGATGGTGTAAAATGTACATTCTTTCTGAACACAGTTCAAAGGAATCTGCAGAATTCACACATACAGTGATCGCTGATGAGCTGCTTCGGTACCTGACACTGGCATAAGAGCAAAAACAGAAGCTGACTGATATGTCTCTGTTGGGTTTCAGACGCAGGATGCCGTTTTTCGGAAGACCCTGTATGCCAACACCACCATCTTCATGAAGTGTAAGTAGCCTACGTTCTCTAAGGTGCAGATGGCCAGGTCTATGGATGTGAGGATTCACACATAAATGCTGACTGGATGGCATTGTTGTGCTGTGATTTACATCCCCCACAGCGTGTTTATGGCTCTAACTGGTATCCAGACATTGCAGATAAGTTGGATGCCCTGCAGCCTTCAAACAGAATATCTAGAGACTAAAAGCAAAATGTCAGTGTTTAAAATGATGAATACTCTTTGAAAGAGTCTTATCTCCACAGTACAGATTGTACTGTGGTGTAAATTTCTCTTCTTTGTATGGTGCTGTTCGTAGAACTGATTGCTGGCGTTCCTCTAAGGAAAATTAGACACTGACCTAGAATAGAACCTGGAATACTTTGAACTCCACTGACAAGCATTTGCTTGTCTGAATCAGCTAGTGGATACTAAGTGCTGATATGTTCTTCTTTCTTCTATTTTTCAGTCCAGGGTGACTCAAGGCGGTGTAACAAAAGCTTCGCCTTCAACATCAGCTGGTACCTGCGCTCCTCTGTTTGCTATAATGAGGTCTTTAACACACCAGTGAGTATACACCAGTGAGTCTTTGAGTAAAGAAAACAAAGATATACTTTGGATAAATTTGGGTTTATCAACTTTTTTTCAGGATTTAGATATATTGTGCATCAACTGTTTGTCAGTCAGAGCAGCTGCTGTTTCCTTCCTGAAGCGATTTCTTGGCCTTGGCCTCAACTTCCATCTGGCTCCTTGTCCAAGGGCTTCTCAGACTCAGCTGCACTTTGCTTTGTTGCTGTCAGACTTTAAGTGAGGGTCACAAACAAGGATACGTGGAGGTCACCTGTAGCACAAAGGAGACTTTGAAGTCAGATTTGATTTGAAAGGTTTGGTTCCTTTCAAGCTTGAACGTCTCTTCCAAGACAAATGCAAAGCTGGAAGGAAAGTAGTGCAAGTCCAAAGCAGTTTTACACCAGGAAGGAAATTCACTGCAATAAACAAACTTTACATTTTTCATTTCATCCATCCTTTTTCTGGGCCACCTCCTCCAGCTCCTTCAAGGGGGACACAGAGGCATTCATCCAGCATAGAGATGTAATATCTCTCTATGTCCTGGATCTTCCTCTCAGTATAATATCCCTGAAACACCTCATCTAGCTTCTTTTAATGTGGAATGATAGCTGCTGCAACCTGAGCCCCTCCTGAATGACTGAGCTCATTCCCTGTGAAGGAAGCTTATTTCCCACGTTTGTGTCTACCATCTAATTTACCCAGAGTTCATACCCAAATGTCTTGGCAGGAATGTAGACCAGCAGCATTGGTTTCACGCTTCACGCCAACAGAGCAACTGCAAAAAGCACAGACAAAATCCTGAGACCACCGAACCCTCCACCCTTTACCCCTTCTCTGTGCCTAGAAGTGCTGTTCATTTAAGCTGAAAAGAATTGGCTTTACATCCATCCATCTTCCGTTTATCTAGTTCAGGTTTGTGGT
This sequence comes from Pelmatolapia mariae, assembly GCF_036321145.2. NCBI lineage: Eukaryota > Metazoa > Chordata > Actinopteri > Cichliformes > Cichlidae > Pelmatolapia > Pelmatolapia mariae. The sequence goes on from NC_086241.1 coordinate 60,264,510, forward strand.
GGGCTGGAGCCTAATCATTTGGGTGTTTGGATCTACTCTTCTTACAAAAAAATGTATTTACTAGCTGAAATACTTTGGGCCCTTGAAAATAGGTTCCACTTACTTGCCTGTGTTTGCACTATTTAATGAGTCCTGTGAAGGCTGGTGCTTTTGTCTTTGTTATTCAGCATTATTCAGCTGGTGTGTAAAATATTGTCATATGCATATTAATGGTCATTTTTATATGGTGTCAAATATTTAGCAAAAATGTACTGAAATACAGTAAACTCAGTTACTGCTGTGATTGTCAAGTATCATTGCAATAACATCCTGTCTGTTCATAATATTAAACACATAACTTTAAAGTACATGTTATAACACACTGTTTTGCAGGACAACAAAGCAAGGAACATGTTTGGCATGGAGCACATGCTGAAAGATGGCTGGAGTGGCTTCTACAGTCAGGGCTACATGTACTTTGACAACTGCTCTTCTCTCTTGTTACCAAAGGTCAGTGACAACAATACCGTCCTAGATCACTGTAGATGGCACATAAAATCGTTTATTATGTGTGTGTAATAGTCCAGTTTCTGTGCAGCAGTTATCCAATACTGATGTAAGTCAGTTTTTAAACATGTGAAACTGCTCTTTCAGAGATTTCCTGCATACACTGTATTATATATCCATATCTATTCATGTGTATTTGTTTACTTTGGCCTTTGTTTTAGGTCTATTACCCAGACTTCAACCCTTATCAGCCACTGACTAGCCCAAAGGTGCGTGATCAACACTGATCTTTTGACGCTTATTATAATTTTTCATTGTTCTTATCAGAATAGCCCTAAAACAAATTTTTTCTCTTAGAGTGACCCATCCAATCAGAGCTTCTTTTGGTCTGAAAAACCGGTAAGACATGACAACAGTGAATAAATGTTATATTTTTAATTTTTTAAGGAAAGTTTTAATCCTTTCTGGGGGTTTTTATATTCCAGTGCTCATGGGAACAAGTGTAATAATGATAATCCTTTGTTGTCATTATATCAAAAGTACAACAAAAGTATATGCTGTCTTGTTCAATGCAAAGAAATAAATCTATAAAAAGTATAAAAAATTGCTTCATTCATCAGATTTAAAAGTCTAAATCTTCTTTTTTAGGATATCAGTGCAGTGGCCAAAGCTTGGGAAGACAGTCCCTATCTGTTCATAGTGAAGGTGCAGCCTTTGTTTCGTGGAGCTGACGATGAAGCTGAGGGAGGAGAGCAGTCCAGCTTTACTTTTTCGAGTGAGAAACAACCATTTTGCATAAAGAGCTTTAGAATCATATTTCTTTAAACAATAACGCAACTTTCTTTATTTCCCAGTGAAAGTGGAGATGAAAGGTCCACATGAGTACTCCTCTCCAGCAGACTGGCCTCTCATGATGGTATAAGTCCTCATTTTCTGTAATATTTAACATTATTTGATATTTAATTGGTATATCTAGGAGTAAAGGGAGTTGATGAATTCAGACATGTAAAATCTTTCACCATAGCACTGGAACCTGAGTGTATAGCTTACTTATTATCGATGACAAAGCTGAGACTGTCTCCCACTCTTGCGCCCATCACAGTTCTTCATGGTCATGTGCATTGTTTACGTGCTGTTTGGGGCTCTCTGGCTCTTCTGGTGCGCCTGTTATTGGAGGGATCTGCTGCGGATCCAGTTCTGGATTGGTGCCGTCATTATCCTCGGCATGCTGGAGAAAGCGGTTTTCTACTCTGAATACCAAAGCATCCATTACAAAGGAGACTATGGTTGGCAGATTTTCCACGTTCTCTTGTTTGTGGTATAAGTTTGTTTGGTTTTGGTTTTTCCTTTTCATATTTTGGCATCTGTTTTTCTCTTTGTATTATTTTTTTGCAGTGCTAGGGGCTGTGATTTTTGCAGAGTTGCTCTCTGCACTCAAAAGATCTCTGGCTCGAATCCTGGTCCTCATTGTAAGCCTTGGCTATGGCATAGTCAAGTGAGTTGATTCCTTTAAAGGTTACCTGATTGTATATAGTCTCTAGTGGATAACCCACTGCTGTTACTTGTTTTAAACAAGCTGTTAGTATTAATGCACTGTTTTATTCTCCCTTCTGCTTAGGCCCAGGTTGGGCACCACCGTACATCGGCTAGTAGCTGTTGGAATTTTTTACCTTCTCTTCTCCTCAGTAGAAGGTGTGCTGCGAGTAACCGGTGTAAGTGTCTAATATTGATAAGCAGCAGATGCAAGTCTTTATCTTGCAGTCACCCTTAAGAATAAAAATCAGTTGTTAGCTAAATATTTATTGTGTGGCAGCTTTCAAAACCAAGACTACAAAGTACTTTGTATACAAGGATTATAAGAACAGTCACACATACATATTCTTTTTTTCTTTTTTTAAATAAATAAATCATGCCCTAAATAAATAAAATACATTTGAACAAAGGTTGATTTAAAATGTCCCTTGAAGGCATACTCTCTGCTGATTAGGACACCCTTTATACTTCACTTCTAGGACCACATATTAAGTTTCAGTGGCCTCACATTAATTTTATCCAGGCAAGTGAAATGAACCCACTGCATTTCAGTTAGTGCACATTATTTGTTGCAGTCTCTGGAGGGTGATTGAAGCTGATGGCTGTGATGTATTTTTGCATAAAAATCTGGCCCGGTGCAGCAGGGAAGGCGCTCTCTATATATAAATTTGATTTGAGTGCAGGAGACCATAGAGAGGGAAGGTTACACAGGGATTCTGTCTCTGGGAGGCAGACAAGTGATCATGATAGAGAATGACAAATTTGATCCATGAGTAATTTTTCGAAAACAGCAGCGAGTTCAGCAAATGCAATTTAAACGTAAGATAAGAAAGACAGCAAGGAGAATGAAGTAATGAAGTTGATTGGAATGTGTTTTGTAATCTTAACACAAGCTCATGTTTACCCAACACTTTTATAGCATGTACACTTCACCTTTCTTCTTTTGTGCTCGAGGTGATCATATTTAAATAAGATGCCGGAGTGCCAAATCCTCACCTAACGGTTGCAAACTTGTGCAGCAGTCTGTATCCCCAGGCATAGATACTTCCTAAGTTTCACTTGCCAGAGCACAGACTTCTTGGATGAGCTGTTAGTACAGTTAACCATGCAGAAAACCACATTAAAAACGTAATTAAATGCTCTGAAAGGCACCATAAATACCACTACAGTTGAGTGTTCGAGTTCAGTGACTGTCAATTAACACAGTTGAAGCCTAGCAGAAAGTGTCAGCTACATCTGCCTGTCAGATAAAGCAGCCACACCCATAATAATGCACGACTCAGGTGAAACAGGTGAGTTATAAAAAGAGCATTTTCACATGAGTTTAGTCAGAACTTCATAGATATGAAACAGAAATTCCTCCACCAGTAGTGACGTAATTGCTGCAGGATGGCGATTTGACTGCAAAAATCACATAGGTGCTCACCAACCAGAGTACCAGCAGCTCAGTTGAGTCCCTTATTGCAAAGAAATGTCCTGCAGACAAATTTTGCTTATTGCTACAGACTGATTCAGATTGATTGCCTTGTGTTGGATATCTGACGGCATTTATTTGGAAATTTTCACTGATCTGAGTGTTTACGGTCAGTCTGGTCACACCAACAAAACTTTTTGCAGTCATTCTCCAGGAGCAAAAAGATTCTACCAAATCACTGGGCTACAGCAGATCTTTTCTTTTGAAAGGAGATTGACTAGTTTTTGGAGTCAGCCTCAAGTGAACATTAAAGGAACTACACTGCTGGTTTAATTCTTTAGTTCTAGAGGTAGCTGCTTGATTCACAGTCACTCTTTGCTCTCTTTTGTGCTCTAAGTTTTAGACAGATCACATCTGAAATGTGTCTCTGAAATGTGTCTTTGTTGTCCTCTTCCTACAGGGCTTCTATGGGACTGTTGCCCTTGTGGCTAATCTCAGCCTCTCCCTCATTGACTCCTGTGTCATGTGGTGGATATCCTTTAATCAACTAGCCTGATGACTGCTCAGGTGTCACTGCGATTTGTATTATCACAAGCACTGCACATATAGGCATTTGATTGTATTTATTTAGAAGCTGTCCATATACACAGTGTTTTCCTTAATTTGCATTTACATTTTCATCAGCTTGTCTCAAACCACTCGTCTCCTCAAGCTCCGCAGAAATATAGTGAAGCTCTCATTATATCAGCACTTCACTAAAACACTCATCTTCTCTGTTGTCGGTGAGTTACAGCTGCACTGGGGTCTGCGTAGCTTCCACGTTTTCATCAGTTAAAAGATTACCGTAAACTATGAAGCCAATTATGAAATAGTAGAAATGTGCTGCACTTGCTCCTCTGTAAGATGTGGTCAGACTTGGAAAATATGTTTTATTGTGGAGGGTGCTGGAAGCTGGTGAGCCAAGCTAAACATGTGAACCTACTTCTGTATAGAGGTAATGAAACTAATATAACTTGGAAAAAAAAAGAAGCTAATTTCTTCTAGAAAAACTAGGTTTTTCTATTGATTTACAAAACATGAAATGTTAATGAGTTATAGTGCTAACTGAGGGCTGATTTTGTCTTCATTAGCCTTTTTGTACTTTATTATCAACTCGTGTGAAATCAGGTTTATTGTTTCCCTCTGTTACCAACTTGTATTTAAGCTCCAGGCTCCTGCTTTGTGTTTACTGTGTAGCTGTCAGTGTGGCCAATCTTCATTTAACCCGCAGATTCCCAAGAAAGGGAATCTGCGTATTTCCATATGTGATAAATATTTTTTGAACACATCTGTTTCATTTAAAAAAAACAAAAAACATCTCCAGTTTACCAATGCTGTGGCTAGAATTACCTTCAGGTCAGTTTGTTGTTTGTGTGCTGTAGTTTCTGCGAAACACGTGTATTTTGTTTACAATCATCTAAATCCTTGGTGTTTATTTTGTGTCCATAGCTTCTATCATATTTATCATCTGGACCACCAAGGTCTTCAAGTTGGTCGACTGTCAGAGGGTCAGTTTGTTTTCTCTTTTGGCTGAGTTATATTTATCTTGTACTGGATTTCACTGCTTTTCCCCTGAAATCTGTCCTTATCCTTTCTGCAGGGTTGGAGGGACTTGTGGGTAGATGATGCGTTCTGGCGCCTGCTCTTCTCCACTATTCTTCTGGTCATCATGGTGCTGCTGCGGCCCTCAGCCAACAATCAGAGGTCAGCGTCAGTATGGAGTTTGGGCCAAAGTACCTCTGTGTAAGCTCGCGGTTAACGCGATTCATAAAGATTTCAGCCTATGTGGTGTTTCCTTTCAGGTTCTCCCATTCCCCTCTGATTGATGATGATGATGAAGAGGAGGAAGCCAAGGAGCCCATGCTGAACGAAGCCTTTGGTACGACATTTGACTCCTCTTGTAATTTAAAGCCCCAGACAAGTGTTTGCCATATTAAACAGTGTTTGAAAAAGACACTGAATGCTCATTTGTGTTACACAGTTAAGTTGCTTAGAAAAATGTTGGTTTTATTTAACCCTAGTGTTGTGTGTTGGGAGAAAAGGTAAAACAGCTTTTGATAAGCTTGGTTGTGTAAAACAGTATTAGCTGCCATAAAATGTAGTGTCCTGCCGGCTTGTCATCTTGTGCCATATCACATGCCAGCTGATTCTTTAAATTTTGATCAGTTTTGTTTAGGTTCCACTAACAGGATGTTTTTTCTCCTATAGTAACAGTGTTTAAGTGTAGAATTGAGGCCAGTGGGCTAGTATAACACAAAGATATAAAACAGCAGAGGTCACAGAAATGTTTTCCAGCAGTTTGTATCTTCTGTTGTATGCTCTAATAAACCCAAATAATCACAATTTTCCTCACATCCTTTACTGACAACCTTCTGTCTGAGCTTTTGTTTAACCCAGTGACACATTCTCAGTCTGTTTGTATAGACGTTAATTGAGAAATTTATAATCATTTAATAGTATCAGAGTAAATGATTTCAACTGCCTTTCCTTGATTTTTCAGAGGGAATGAAGATGAGAGGCGCAAAGCCTGACATTAACGGCTCCCAGAAAATGTTGAGTAAAGAGGTAGGTTGACTACTGATATTTTCTCTCCTGCGTTATTGTCACGTTTACTTAATTCTGTGTTCCAAAACTGTGCTTTTTATCAGGATGAAGATCTAAAGTGGGTTGAGGAGAACATTCCTACTACTGTTGCTGATGTGTAAGTAAACTTTTATTTTGGTGAAAAACTGCTACACTAAATGACATTTGGATGGAAATATGGTGATGACTTTAAAGAGGAAGCTTTTTACGGGCAGCCCATGATAGAAAAGTACTATATTGCTGTTATTCAAGCCATACTCATAGTGTTTGACTTACTCCTGATGTGCGTGATATATCCATGGCCTCTCTCTGTTTTTTTTTCTTTTCCCCCTCCATACAGAGCTCTCCCTGTAATGCTAGATGAGGAAGAAGTAAGGAGCCTTTTTACTTTACACATGCGAGTCCCATGATTCTACTCACACTTTAATCTATTTAAAGTCCTGACCTTTTACTGTGACATCATTTAACAACCACACTGCTGTGTTTTGTTTTTTTCCAGGAAATCCTGAAAACCAAGATGGAGAGGTCCAAAATGGAGTAGAAGACGATCTGAGAATGAAAAGAGAGGAATTCAACTGAGGCAGCAATGAGTGATCTGATTACCAAAACTGTTGGGGGGATGGATATCTGTTCTTTCTTCAAACACTTTTTAAAAAAACTTTTATTTCACAGGTTTTGGGTAACACTACAGTAAGCTCTTATATTAACGCCATACTGTGCAACCCGGAGTGACTGGGTCGGCTGCTGATGGCATTCTGGGATTATTCTGGGATAAAATACAAGAAGCAGTTATATAGTATAGCATTTATATTTATAACTATTTTATTTGTTGAACAAAATGAAGGAGAAGCTGATTCTGTTACACAAGGCGCTAGTTATCGGGAGATTTGTGAAAATTTTCTGGGGGGGGTTTTTTTTGGGTTTTTTTTTTTTAAAGACTATTATAAGTATTTAATGAAACATGTGATATCCAGTGCAAGGGATAGATGATCAAAATATTTGACAAAAGCTCCACCCACTTCAGACTGCACAGATAACTCCTGGACGGGTCAGAGTTGTAGGAATGTGAGGTCCTTATTGGAACACAGTCAGGTATGACTCGTGATGCCTGGCCATCATCACAGCCAAGATATCAGATGATGCTACAAACGGAAGATAATGAACATAACTGAAAACATTAAAGTAGTTTCATAACAGGATTATATTTAAGCCATTGCAGCATCTTAATGAACAATAGGTTATCTTCAGTGCTGTGCCATATATGTAAAAAAGATGCGTTGTTACATTACATATTTATTTGATCACACGATTTAATATTTAAATGTGCAAGTAACTCTATTGTACAATTAGCCATTTAGCCAGACAGCTAAAAGCAAATGTTTTAATGCTTAACCAACAAATATGTGTGTTTAATTGTTAACACATTATTACTGTAGTGTCTGGCTAACTGGGTCATTTTAAATATCAAAATAGTTAAGCCACTGTTAAAATCTGTCATGTTGATACTTGAAGGATATCACCATCGTCCAGAAAATAAGCCACATCTGTTGATCTGGGAGCATATAATGATAGTTATGGAGCTATATCAATGCAAAGAATTAACTGTAATAAAACCGCGTGAGGTGTGTTCATTTTGTAGACACATGCCAGATCATTTCTTCAGGATGTCATCCACACACTGATCAGTTTAAGCGAGTTGAAATTTGACTATATTTAATTGGTTGATAAGCGTAGAAAAAGTAAAAGAAAATCCTGTTTGTAAGCATTAGTAGTAAAATTAAGCCTGCTTTATTTTAATTTTTATGAAAAGTAACGTTTTTTTATAGTTTTGATTTCATATAATAGATCTAGAAACACTAGATATTGCAGTCACCAAAGTGAACACTTTTTTCTAGCCACTGAATAACGAACCTGGATAGCTGAAAAATATACATGTAATTTAGTGTGTCTATAAAATGTGCTCTCCGACCCCCTCCACCAACAGGTCCAGAGTTTTATTTAGGTTCTCTGCTTACTTTAGTAGCACAGGGGAGTATCAGTTCACCATTATTACAGATTTCTCTGACCCTTTCCCAGCTACGCTCAAAAATAGCCTTATCTGGAATAATTCCTCATCCTTGTGTGATCTACTGCAGTATGTGTGGATAATTTTAAAGCTCTGAACTATGTTTGTGTTTTGTTTTTGTTTTTTTTCTATTTGTCTAAATCTTGTTGACAATATTTTATTTCAGAGAGACACTAAAACCCTGTGTCTGGATTTGAGTCTGCATTGTATTGTGAAGCTGATAATATTGTATGGCTTTTTGCGTATGTCCTGCAAATAAATTTATATTGAAAGATGGTTGAAACGTAAGTTTTGTATAAACTTAGAATTATTTTGTTTTTCTAAAAGACATGTTTAAATATATATCACAATTACAATATTTAAACGTGTTCTTTTCTAGAATATTTTAGTTAAAAAAACAAGTAGGAGTGTCCTTTAAATCCTGAAAATTTAAAAAATACATAATATTTAAGTATTTGTGTCATAAATACTGATTGTTCTTTTCGTACGAAACCTCGCGAGAGTGCAAAATAACCGTTCAACTTACCGTTTAATGCAAGCCACTGCGCCTTTAATGCGTTCCTCGTGAGCTCACGTACTTCAGTCACGTGCCTGTCAAACCCCAGCAGCTCGCGCAGCCGTGTTCAAAACAACTAAGGAAGTAACAAGAAGCTACATGGCTAACGAAAACTAATTGCTGTGGATAATATAGCGTTTGTGGTTAAACGTTTTAGGTTAATTGCAGTTGCGCTGGTCGTTAACTTACAGTCTTCGCTCAGATTTCAGTTGCAGTGATAGGGAGCCGATAGTTGCTCACTTCTTAGCTAAAAGGCTAACGATCAGCTGTTGTTTTGGTCAGGGAGGAAGGTGGCTAACAAGCCAAACTGCATTGCATTACCTAATCAGTTCTCCGTATTGGCCATTCCAAAAAAGCAAAACTGAACTGTGTTAGTTTATGGCGACATGTAAAGCTGTACCCCCGGACAGACTTATCAGCGATTAGGCGTCCGCCCCGTGTGGGATTGATATATCAGAGGGGTGTGTGAGATTGAATTAGCAGCGTCGCTTCAAGATGCACGACGCATATGAGCCTGTACCTATTCTGGAAAAGCTTCCTCTTCAGATTGACTGCCTTGCGGCCTGGGGTGAGTTGTTGACACTTTGGTCCCACGGCTACTCTTTAATTTTGTGACACTGAAATAGTACCCCTGTTTATCGAACTGCAGTCTTAAGTTGTCAAGAAATCATGAGTTGTTTCACCACTGAACACAGGTAACATCTCAGACTTATGTGAAAACGTTATGTCTGAAATTAACTGACCGCATCTTTTGTACCGACTTCCTTACAGAGGACTGGCTGCTTGTAGGAACAAAACCAGGCCATCTCCTTCTGTACCGAATAAAGAAGGATGCAGGTAAGGAGACCAAAGGGGATGTTATCCATTTGGAGACCGGTTTACCTTTCTGTTGCACGCTTCAAATACCAATTTAAGTAATTCTGATGAACACATTTCTTTTTTTTTATCTTAGGAGGCAACCGGTTTGAGGTCACACTGGAAAAATCCAACAAGAACTTCTCAAAGAAGATTCAGCAGGTATCTGACTTTTTAAGTCACTTAACCACAAATTTAGATCTTAATTAAAATTGTTCACCTCTGTTTGTTGACCAGCTTATGTGTGTTTATCTCTTCAACTGTGTTTTTTTTCTCCAGCTTTATGTTGTCTCACAGTACAAAATTCTTGTCAGTCTCCTGGGTAAGTTTCTCTCAGCAATACATTTTTACAGAGTTAAAATGTCATGTAAAGTAAAAATTGGGGGAACCTTGGGCTTGTAAAGACTTCAAAGTAATATCAATTCTTCATTATCGTGACAACTAAACAAACCGATGTAAACATCCCCACAGAGAACAACATCCATGTCCATGACCTCCTGACCTTCCAGCAGATCACTGTGGTGTCCAAAGCCAAAGGAGCCACACTCTTTGCATGTGACTTGCAGGTCAGTAATAGACCCCTGTTTTCTGCAACTCAGCATGTGGTAAGAGAGGATAGATAAGACCTATCAGCTGTCAGTTATCTCCCAGTGGTGACTTGTGGTATTGCAATTAAAAAACCAAAAGTATTTTCCCTAGTATTTTTTGTGTGTGTGATGTCTTAACTATGTGTACAATAGAGCAGCAGTTTCCTAGGGAAATGTAGGGGGCTAAAGCAGGATAAAGACTTAGAAGCTAGTCTTGAACTTTTTTTGGTCTTGCAGTCAAACAAGTTTCTGTTGATGTGAGCTGGTGGTTTCTTTTAGTCCGGTATCCAGTTCTCCTTCTCGTAGTGGTATTGTTACTACAGTCATATTCTTGCACACATTGCTTCCCATTACAAATGAAAGCAAAAACAGTTTTCACCTGAACAGTTGTGTACACTGCGAGACATACAGCTGCAAGTTTGTGAACCATTTAAGACAAAAGTGAACTAAATTCTAAGTTTGGAGTTATTTGGGGCCGTGGCAATTTGAGTATAATGGCTTACAAGCAAAACCAAATCAAACTGAGCATGCGTAGGCCATTCATCTTACTTCTGACTGTTTTTAGTAGCCTTTCAAATGTGTTTTCATACAACTCACAAACTTTACAGAAGCAAACCGAGGACCTAGGTAATTATAATCCTCTGGATTTCATTGCCCTTCATCAGATGACATCAATACAGGAAGTAAATCTGAGGTTTACCATGGCACTGCTTACTAACATTTTCAATTTCTCTTTCAACACTTAACAATAGAAATAAAAAGCAATGTGATTGCTTAGTTCAACTCTGCGTCTGTCATCTGCTTTAAGACAACAGTGGGTGTCTTGAAAACAGTAAAGTATCATACATATGGAGGAGTGACATGAACACAGTTTGTATTTAATTGTGCTAAATATGTAAAAACCCTGAACATTTTCTTAGTTTTTTATACAGTAGCTGCAACATTTTGTCTTGTTTGTTCATCTGTGCTGGACATATATTTTGCCTCACATTTCCTCTCACGAATTGTATATTTTGTCTCCTTTTGTCCTCAGCAAACCAGCTCAGGGGAGGAACAGCTGAGAATGTGTGTTGCAGTGAAAAAGAAACTTCAGCTGTATTACTGGAAGGACAGAGAGTTTCATGAGCTGCAGGTAATGTATACTGGACATGTGACTCACTATAGTGTGATTCAAGTTTAACAGTATTTTCCAGCGCTTTGACACATTTAGCCATTTTAATGTTTTCGTTTCGTCTGTCAGGGGGACTTTGCTGCACCAGATATTCCAAAGTCAATGGCTTGGTGTGAAAACTCCATATGTGTTGGTTTCAAGAGAGACTATTACCTCATTCGGGTATGTGTTACAGAAAAGGGGTGCAAGCAGCTTCTTTACTTTTCAACTTACTTGTATGCGCTTATAACTTAAAATGATATTTCCAGCCATAATGTGTCTTTTTAAGTGTGGAAAAACTCATTGTCAAAAGAAAAGAAATATCCACAGAAACCTTTCTCATATTTCACATCTTCCCTGTTCATCTCTATGCCCGGTTTGCTGAGTAGAAGTTAGACTAATACCTGAAGGTGATGTTTTTATGCCACTTTCTAGAAGCAGACAGTTATATAATGAGTTCCTGTCTTCTTTTTTTGTCCTTGACTTTGTGTTTATTTTAAGACTTTTTCCTTTATGCTTCTCTCTGTTGTTTTATCAGCTACATCCAGAAAGTCTGTTAATAATATAGATGTCTCTCCCTAATAGTGTTTATTGTCTTTGTAAAGCACTTGATACCCGGCTCACAGATCATTTTAACACTGCTAGGATATTATTACTTTATTCTGAATCTCACAGACTCATTCAAACTGCATTTGCTGTCAACTAGATGGATGGCCGTGGCTCCATAAAAGAGCTCTTCCCCACTGGGAAACAATTAGAACCTCTGGTTGCCCCACTGGCAGATGGGAAGGTGGCTGTTGGGCAGGATGACCTAACTGTGGTGCTTAATGACGAGGGAGTGTGCACCCAGAAGTGTGCCCTGAACTGGACAGATATCCCTATAGCAATGGGTAAGAAAAAAACACAACAGCTCATACGCTGTCATTGTATTTTAAGCTTTATGTCTGATGTAATCAATCAGCTTGTGAAAAGAAAATATATTAAAAATTTGCTGTCATGTATCCAAGCATGTTAAAAGGGAAAGAAGGAGAGGAAAACCCACACACCACCTCAAGCCCAATCCAAGTCTTTATTTATCTATTTCTGACTCATAATGTCTTTGCTAGAGTGTATTTGTTCTTGATATCAATACAAACTGACAGGAAAGTTAAAAGGGCACAAAGCTATCTGCAAACAAGAGCCAAAAATCCTCCCTCAATTCTCTGTGTGGGTTCATCTTTTAGATATTATACAAAGGTGTTTTGCCAAAATGTGTAACCCTGGCAGTTGTTTTACCCAAGTGAAAAACAACTGTGTTCACCTTTTGTTTTTTTTTCCTCTTGGGCACTTTGATTTCACAGATTATATACAATAAAACCTCAGAAAAATCCAGCGATTTACTGAAACTAAACTCATGCATTTCAGTAACTGTTGTTTCCTTAAGTTTATGAATTCCTGAGGGAGAGCATCGATTGTTTTCTTTGAGGACATTGTTAATGTTAGCAATCAAATTTATAGAAAACAAACTCTCCTTCCAAAATCCAGAGCTTCACAGGCAAGAAAGGAAAACCTCAGCAGACCAAATAAAGAAACCACAGCACTAAACAGTTTATTTTCTCGAGGTGACATTTGGCTTTTTTGTTTTGCTCATAAATTCTACAAAACAGTTGGCTTTAAAAATATATATGGAATGAAAGATTATAGTTGGCGCTGGATCAGTTGACCCTGAAGCATCCATTAGTAATGCTGCTCTACACTGAAGCTTGTTCTCTCACCCCTTTTCACTCCCCAGGTGTTTATACACCACTGCTGCACGTCATTAGATTTTTGTCTTCTCGTTGCTACAGTCTGTGTTTTTTGTCTTGTATCCCTATCCTTTTTCTTTTATCCCCCCCCAGCCAGTCCGTTCCCTGAAGCTGGTACTGCTGGTAGGAGATTTCTTCCTGTTAAAGGGGAGTTTTTTCTTTCCGCTGTTACTGAGTCCCTATAGGGTCTTCTTTCTACTACTCTAGGGTCTCTACTTAATGCTGTAAAGTGATTCAGGTGACTATTGTTGCGATAGGTTCTATATAAAAACATTCTTTTAGAATTCTTTTAGCAAATGTGTGACCATAATCTGAGAATACTCTTTTTCCTAGTTGTTACATTTTAGGTAAGTCTTTCAGTTCTTGTCTTAATAACGGAGAGCTTAATTAATGAACTTGGTCATGGCAGCATCTGTGTGAAGTTTTCAGAATGTCCATATATTATTTTATGTAAATGAGCCTGGTAAAGAAATGTATGTAGCCTGTGGTTTTCTGTAATGATAATGATGATAATAATGATGATGATGTAATAGTAATAGTCTATTCTCTTGTTGCCACAGTGACTGGGTAGGTTTGTTCAGCAGTTTACAGATCAGTCAGACCTGTTGTCTAAATACTGCCATTGTTCTTATCCAGCTGCTGTCTGTCTTCTCTTGTCCCCATTCTTCCCTTCCTCCCTCGCTGTCTGAGCTGTGATGCTGTTTTCCACATGTCAGAACACAAAACTCAGTCTTAGATCAGCTTTTTTTATCCTGTGACTAAGACACCGTAGGTCTGAGGAACTTTGTGACAGAAGAGATGCAGATAAGCTTGTGCATTGTTTTGAAGGGCCTTTTTTTTCTGTGCTCACTGGCATGTGGAAAGAAACATTATGAAGGGGAAATGAAGCCTCCAAGCAGTGGTTTCATGCAGTTTGCAATTTCCTCATTTTGAAATAGTCATGATAGTGGTGTTGGCAAGCAGACATAGAGGCTGAGGGATGGTCAGTTTAGAATATTTCTAACAGTGTCCCCTAACTGCCCAACCGGAAGAGAAGGCCTGGGCTTTTTGCTGTGAAAGTCTTTCATCCCATATCTAACCACAGGCTTGACTTGATTGCAGTCTGGTTAGATTCCTTCCTGTATAGCCCTGAGGACCAGAAATCTCATCACAAATGTGGCCCCCTGCTTTCAGTATAGATATATTATAGATGTTGTGTGAAGGTCTTTTCACCTTTTGTCAGATTTGACCTCTATATGCCTTTAAACATCATGGCAACTATACTGTTAGCACTGCTTTCTTATTATGAGTTTACAGGTGTCGCCAGACACGATTTGGTCATACTACAAGCAAAATGCTATATGCTATATATAATGCTATCTTGCCAAAGATTGGTAACATTTTGGTTGATCTGAATATTTATTTATGTTCTTTTTTTTAATGTTTCCAGAGCACCAGCCTCCCTACATCATAGCAGTTCTTCCTCGGTATGTGGAGATACGGACCTTTGAGCCAAGGCTGCTGGTGCAGAGTGTGGAGCTGCAGAGACCACGCTTCATCACCTCAGCAGGGTGAGGCAGGCTGACCTCTGAAGTTTACTTTTGCGTGGAAGTCTGATCATTTACATCACGATGTGTTGCATTGTCACACCTTGGATTTATGTTTTTGCAGTGTAAAAATCTGGAGAATGGAGTGGAAACACTGAGTTGTACATTTCCATACAATCTTACACTAGCTAATTGCTATGTTGTGTTTTAACCTTTCAAATGTAGTGTCATCCACGCTTTTAAGCCTGACAGTTCTTCTGTTATGATGCATTTTATTTGGGTATACTAAACAACAAAGTCAACAAAATGTTTCATTATAAGGCAAAAGATCTTCTTGTGAAGAGGCTCTTTCTGGAAACAGAAACAGAAAATATTTACTGGTGCAGTATTGTGTAAAACACTGCAGTGGTATTTGGGCACTTTTGGTAGGTTTGATAATGAATGCTGGCCTTTCCTGATGCTTTCACACTGGCTGCCTTGTATAACATCATTTAACTAACATCCTCGCTTTCATCGGTTCTCCTGGTTTCCATTTCCCATGATAATGATGCCGATAATGGTGGTCCATCCTTTGAAAGAAAAACACTTTTGCTTCAGGCTTTTGTCTCTAATCTTGTTTTCTCCTCTTATCTTATCTTTTACAGGCCAAATATCGTGTATGTTGCCAGCAACCACTTTGTGTGGCGCCTGGTGCCCGTGTCAATAGCCACTCAGATCCGGCAGCTTCTACAGGACAAACAGTTTGAGCTTGCTCTTCAGCTGGCGGTGAGCAGCAAAACCACTCACATTACTATCAAAGCCCATTATTACATTCCTGAGGATTCAATTTGTGCTTTAGCTCGAAGCATGGGACATTAAAATCACTTATCTTGATTAGGAGCAGCAAGCCGAAACAGTAAAATGCTTTCAACTTTGGAGTTTATGGTTACCTTATTTAGCAATCTGGCTATCCAGAGACGTATCTGGGACTTTTTACTGTAGCGTGATGAATTCGTTGACTTTCTTTTTTTTCCTGCCAGAAGATGAAGGATGACTCGGATGGTGATAAGAAGCAGCAGATACATCACATCCAGAATTTATATGCCTTCAATCTGTTTTGCCAGAAGAGATTTGATGACTCGATGCAGGTGTTTGCCAAACTCGGCACAGGTAGGACTTCTGTCAATCCGCAGGGACACCTTTCCTTTTGTTTTCTGACAAACGGCTCAGCAATATGCGCCTATAGCTGAGACGTCTTGAAAATATTTTGTCCACTCAGATGAAGGCATCTGAATTTTCCCAGTATGTTCTTTTTTGCTCCTGTTGCTTACTGTGCATATTGATGGAAGAATTTTATACACATGATCACTGCATGTTATTACTTCACTTGTGCCTATATGAGAGTTTATTATCGTGTGATTCTTGCTCTAATGGGCTTTTAATTTCAGTTTTCACAACATTGTGATATAAACATGTTACTCAAAATGTAGTTTCCTTTAATCAATCTAGAAGAAGGTAAAAGTTTTAACAGTTATCCTCCTTTGCTCGGCAGATCCCACACACGTGATTGGACTTTATCCAGACTTGCTCCCAGGTGATTACCGGAAACAACTGCACTACCCCAACCCTCTGCCTGCTCTGTCTGGGGCAGAGCTGGAAAAGGCGCATCTGGCTCTTATTGATTACCTCACACAGGTAGGTGTGTGTTTGTGTGTCAGAGAAAAGTGGAAAATTTCATAGAAGATCGGTAAGATTTTTGCTTTAAGGAGGTTTGGTCACTTTTTCTTTTAAACAAACCCTGATTTTTATTTTTTTCCTGTCCTCACAGAAACGGAGCCACCTTGTGAAACAGCTGAATGACTCTGACCCTTCTACAACGTCTCCTCTCATGGAGGGCACGCCTACCATAAAGAGCCGCAAAAAACTCCTGCAGATCATCGATACCACCTTGCTGAAATGTTACCTTCACGTACGACGTATTTAATACTTTTAAGATAACCCTCTCGAGCAGTTTAGGTTTCACATAAATAAAAGCTCGCACACACAAAGCAGGGTCAAATATTGCATGAAGCTGGCCCCTCACGCCTCAGACCATAGTTTAAGTTTAAAGAACAGCTTGCTATTGTCAGCAAGCCTGCTCCGAATGTTTATACTTTGCGATACAAGTTATATCAGCTCTGACAAACTTGGCAGCTTTCACCATCCATTTACAGTAAAAGGAAGTGATCTCAAAAGTAAAATTTGTAACTGGTTTAGTCAGATAAGCAGACAAAACTCTTCAACAAGTGACAGGTGTATCATCTTCTTTATTAAGATGTTTTAAAAATGTAAACCTGAATGAAATTAATCAACAATCTTCCAGACACTCACTTATGTTTCACCATATAAACAACAGCAAACAGACTTTAAACATATGTTGTAAAGATGATGCATTAGACATGACCAGGGCTATGTAATGTCACAAAATGATGCAAACAAATACAGGCGTTCTTTCACAAGCACAATATAGCTGCACATCTGATGGAATACAACGCAGGCAAAGCATAATAAAACATAAAATCCGCTATTAGAAATCACAAACATGCTTACAGTACCAAAACTCATCATTGAATTCTTTTGAATATCAGCAACATAAAATACTCAGTGCTTTCCAGAAACTGACAAAGAATGATGGCTCTACTATGAATGACAATGACTGTGAGCGCATGTGATTCACTTCCTGTTTCTCACTTGTAGAAACTGGCAGCAACATTAGGCAACTTGATATGTAGCCATAGGGGTGTGTGTTAAACAGTTAATGGGCAGGTTTAAAGCAACTTAAGACAAACTGGATCACAGTTCAAAGCAGTGTTAGTTTGACTGTCATTGATGCGTGACAGCAGCAGCACTGTGGGTCCGGTGTTGATTGAGTGAAGTAGGTACCTGGGAAACCAAACAAAACTTTGAATTTATTATGCAAACTTAGTTTCAGTCCTCATCTATGGAGAAATGGTAACTTGTGTTGGAATGTGGGATAAGATGTATGTAAGCAAGTTTCTCTGCTTACTGCTTGGGCTTTGCATTAGCAGCTTAACTGTCTGAATTTGCCTTAAAGTCCTCTGCAGCTAGTTTAATATGAGTGCGCGTTTGGGATGCCGGGAATACGTGCCAGATTGCTTAAATAATAAATAGCAACAGAAACAGTGATCTGCTTTTTATCCTCACCTCATCCAGACAAACGTGGCCCTTGTGTCCCCCCTCCTTCGTCTGGAGAACAATCATTGCCACATCGAGGAGAGCGAGTATGTCCTGAAGAAGGCTCACAAGTACAGTGAGCTCATTATTCTCTATGAAAAGAAGGGCCTGCACCAGAAAGGTAATTGTCAAGCTGCTGACTTTTAAATCCTAAAATCTCATAAATTTTTCATGTTAGAGGGGCTTTGTATTATTAGGGTACTTGTTTATTATCTTCTTCTGATAATGATAAATGAGATTGCTGTATTCATTATTGATGTCAGGTAAAATATTTAAAACATTTTTCCTTTTCACACACTGTGAAAGTGACCAGTCTTACAAACAGAATATAAAGCATGGATCCTTTCTAGTGTATTTGCAGGGAGAGGTTTCTTTGGAATAACAACTTGAATTCCATTTGATTAAGTGTGATTTAGATCGTAATAATTCAAGTGAAATGGATAAGATTTATACACCTTCAGCTGTGTTTGACTCCTCTGGAAAACTGGCAGGTATCACGCTGTTGGGTTCAAGTGAGAGTTCAAAGTCAAGTCATTTCTCTCTCAAGCTTGTCGACTTGTTGGTTGACATTCTCTTTTTAAAACTGGGAATAAGAGAGGATGGGTTTTGGGTTTTTACCCCCCTTATTTTTCATATTTTTATAATCAAGAAACAAAGCTCGAACAATGGCTAGTTGTACACCAAACCTTAAGTGTTTGCCTTTAGCTGGTTGATGTCCATCTTTGAGAGAATTCAAATTACTGTCAGTGTTTAATACATGCAAGTTAATTTTCTTTTTGTCTCTTTTGACATGATGCGTATGCACTTGTTTAAAATATAAGTGACACTGTGAAATATCTTTTGAATTGATGAGCTGCAGAGAACAGATATGTCAATCAGCTGAATGATGACTGCCATCACAGTTAAAGTGATTTGTCAGTGTGGTTTATCTGTTGCAGACCTCAGCATAGCAACTGAATGCATAATAATAAAATGCAATGAGACATCTGTTTCCAGCTTTGGATGTTGTATTTGGAGTTCGCTATATAAGTGGCAGCTCATTTGATCACAGATCTGCTCTGCTTTTGTCAGCGGTCTTGTCATTACCTCCCAAACACAAAAGCCGTTGTGAGCGTAACCATTTCAGTATGTTTAAGTTATAAGTTCGTAGCTGTATTCTGGTGTGGTTGCACAGATTATCTCCGAGGAGGTTTCCTGCATGAGGTCAACTGGTCATCGTGAATCAGAGCTGCCTTAACGCTCTTTGTTTCTGCTGGTACTCTGTGGCTGTTCTCGCAGAGAGTGCGTCTGGTTTTAATTGGCCTGCTGCAGTTTGGGCTTGTGATGTCATGCTGCTGAAGTCTGCCTCTCTCTGCATCTGCCAATTCAAACCAGCTGTTCCAAAACACAGATTAACACTTTGCATATGCCTCGACCAATTTCTGTTGGTGGAGGACTTATGTAATGCAGAGCTGACCACATCTTGCTACTTTCGCTCAGGCAGACTTCACTTTTGTTCTAGTTCCTCTGTTATTCACCTCTCGTTACTTTTTCTCAAACCTGTTTACACTCTCGCAGCTCTGCAGGTGCTGCTCGACCAATCCACCAAGGCCAACTCTCCACTTAAGGGCCATGAGCGAACAGTGCAGTACCTCCAAAGACTGGGTAAGGATCAACAGCTGGCTCAAGCCTGTTAAATTTGTTGATGGGATTTTGGAAAATTCTCAGAGAAAACATTCATGTTGATTGATTATGGATGTTGGATATAACTGATCTGCAGTGATTTGCGTGTCTGAGATTAATTACATGGGAGCGTTTAAATAAATTCTATTATTTTTCTTATTTCCTTTGTTTTGCTATGAAACTTTACATCTATATACCGTTTGCTTACTGGGTGTTCAACAGCTAAAATTGCTGTAGTACTTTTTGAATTCCTATGAGGTGAATAAGGTAATGACTAGAATGAGTCTCGCGTAGTGATAGATTAATAATGAAATGATTCTTTCAGTAGTCTGTGTTTCGACTGTGCTTTAAGAATTTCATTTGGTGTTTGATTGTGTTTTTGTTTATTGTAAATGTTATTTTAAACTCAACAACAACCCTCTGAAACTGTGGACTCTTCCAGCTTCACTGGGACAGTTTCATTTGCTTCAATTAGCTGTGTTTAATTATTGGCATTTTTTTTTTAAAAGTCCAAAACAGTTTTATTTAGGTATTATTATTATTAGTAGTAGTAGTATTATTATTAGTATTATTATTATTTTCCGTTTGCAACAAAATTCTAAATGCAGGGCACAACAGTAAAACTCATTTGTTGTTTTGTGCAGTATTGAACTTGTTCAGTTGTATAAATGTATTCATGTTAGTGCATTGGAGTCCAGTCAAACAATATGTTAATTTTCTTATAATTAATCATTCCCTGAGGTCGGAAATGTTTACAGGCTGATTAAAACCTAATGATTTGAGTTGTAAGTTAAGCCCACTTAGCCATCTTAAGACCTCTGTGCACACAGGAGCAGAGAATCTGGGTATAATCTTTGAGTTTTCTCCCTGGGTGCTGAAGACCTGTCCTGAAGATGGCCTGAAGGTGGGTACAACATTTACATGCATTGCCGCTACTTTCTTTCTATTACCCAATGGAGTAAAAACCTGTCTTCCTGCTCAGATCTTTACAGAAGACCTGACAGAAGTGGAGTCTTTGCCCAGAGACAAGGTGCTGCAGTTTCTAAAGGATGGTTTTAAGGAGCTCGCCATCCCATATTTAGAGCACATCATTTACGTGTGGGAAGAGAAGGGTCCCGAGTTTCACAATGTGCTAATCCAGCTCTACCTGGGCAGGGTTCAAGTCCTCATGAAGGAGTACCTCAAGTTGCTGCCTAAAGGTATGAGCAAGAATAAACCTGAGTACACTGAGTGTCTGGGCATGAAAAAGTTTTACAGTTAGCCTTTTTTTTTCCCTGTTAGACTATGAAAATAAGTTACATTGTTGGGCACATATCATATTGATAAATTATTAATTAACATACACAATAACCTCCTTTTGCTGTGGAAAAATGTGGAGGAGTGTAATTGTAGCATCAGAGTAGCAGGGTGATGTGACCTTGGAGCTTTGAAGGCTTTCTAGCAAACCTGCCCTTTAAAAGTGAACTCGACTTCAAAAAGACTCTTTATTTTTTAATTGTATTTTAGAATTTTCATTTGATTTCATTACTGCACTGCATATGGATTCACTCTGGCTTTTCATGCAGAGAGTATTCTCTCACTGCTGTTGCAAATAAAGTCTGTGTCAGGACTGATTATCAGGTCCATCCATCTCTTACTCTTGAAACACCTTTTAATGCGCCTCCAAGCAGGAATGCTCGTTAATGTGCACTCCGTTTAAAAACAAAAACCAAACCCCCAAAAAACTTAAAAACAGCTAATGAAATAAGAAAAACCCAATCCTTGGGCCAGCTATTGCTGCATTTCATGATAAACTGGAATGCAAGCATACACAGCCCTCAATATTAAAGAGTTTCTCTAGGCTTATTGTGATCGTTGGGTACAAGGCTGGGAATATATGTGGTTAAATATATTTTTACTTTGGGCATATGATAAATCATCTTGATATTTACCTTTTCTGGAATTTAATAATTCAGTTATTTATTTATTTCATTAATATAGTTATAATTTGTCAAAGAACAGTAAGACAAACCCTCATATTACTTCTTCTACATCACAAGCGATCTAAAACCCCCAAAATGGCAATAATCACTGTAGACAAATATGAAGGAGCAACAGCCATTCTTAAAAATGGAAATAGCTTTTTTTTTTCTTTCTTTTTTTTCCACAGACTCACCAATTATCTGAACATCTCTGTAATAAAATGCTCTGTTATTGTAGGCGCTTCAGCTGTTCCTGCAGGGAAAGAGAATGGTGAACTGGGAGAGTTCAGGAACAAGCTGTTGACTTTCCTGGATATTTCTACATTCTATGAACCTGCCAGACTCATCAGTGACTTCCCCTTTGATGGTAGGATGTTGCTTACACTGAGATGACAGGTTTTATCTACCGTTTGCTTGGCAAATACAAATAAAGACGTGAGTTTAACTATGCCATGATCCTTGACTTTTGTTTCCATGTTTAAGGTTTGCTGGAGGAACGGGCTCTGCTTCTGGGTCGTATGGGTAAACATGAGCAAGCGCTCTTCATCTATGTACACATCTTGAAAGACACCCACATGGCTGAAGAGTGAGTATTCCTGCACAACTGAAAACTAACACCAATCAACAGCTAATATTACTGATGTTAAACTGTCAAAGTATTTCCTGACTCAGTCATGAACTTAGGTCATTTCCTGAAGTCATATTTACATGCATTTTGGATTCCATAGTGTAATTCAGTTTTGTTTATATAGCGCCTAATCTCAACAATAGTCACTGTGAGGCACTTTACATCACAAGGTAAAGACCCCACAATAAGACAGAGAAACCCCAATAATCAAATAACCCCCTGTGAGCAAGCACTTGGGGACAGTGGGAAGTAAAAACTCACTTTTAACGGGAAGAAACCTCTGACAGAACCAGGTTTAGGAAGGGGCGGGCATCTGCCACCACAAAGAACAAAAGGACATACTGTGGAAGAGAGTCAGATTATTAATAACTAATGATTACATGAAAGGTGGTGTCTAAACATATAGTGAGTGAAAAAGAAACCCTCACTGATCCAGCCCCAACTATATGCTTTATCATATAGTTAGGGCCCTGACTATGAGTAGTGGTTTACATATTTGGCCCAACAAGTGAAGGTTCTGGCCTGATCCTGAGAGGAGGCACAAACCCCTTCGGGGTTGCATGAGAAAGGGCATTCGGTGTTTAAAAACTTGCCAAATCAAATATGCGCCGCTGCCTGAAGGGTGACGCCTTGTGAATAAGGGAGCAGCTGAAAGTAGCTCTATATTTAACAGCATTTTCTGCAAGGCCAGTGTAATTACCTGCAGTGCTGTGTTTGTCCAATCAGTCAACATCATAGCACTAAAAAGAGCAATTTTATATCATCATGTATTTGCTAATGCTTTTCTGTGTGCTCTTTGCAGATACTGTCACGGACATTACAACAGTTCAATGGAAGGAAATAAAGATGTAAGTAGTTTTCAGTGTAATTCTAGGTTGTTGGGGGGTTTTTTTGGTGGTGGGGGGGGGTTACCTCTTTTGAGTTTGTTGTGTCCTCCTGGATTTTATTAAAATTGTTATGTTTATTTTTTATGACCACATATTTCAGTTTGTATGCTTTGCTGCCTTCTGATAAGCACATTTGTGCTCACAGAACATGCTATACAACTATAATGAATTATTTATGCTACAAGGAGCATTGCCAGCTTTACAAAAAACATTTTTTTTCCAATTTTCTTCCTCACTTAACTAGAAATGACAGCTGACATGACAGCATGTTGTTGGCCTGTTTGTCTGCCTGTTCTGTTCTCTTGAATGCCTCTTTAAATTTATGTATGTTTGGCAGAAATGTTCACTTGGACTTGAGGATGGAGTGCTTTAAGCGTTAGTAGTCAAACCTCATGAAACAGGTTTTTGGCCATAACTTAAGGTGCTAGTTTGTCATTTATGACACATTACACTAAAATGTATAACAGGATGAAATGAGCAAGCGCTGCCATTTATTTTCAAAAGGTCAAGGGTCAGTTTGACTGACATCATAATGTTAATAATTCAAGATTGCAACTGAGTGTCAGATTGGGAGCTCATGAGTATATTTTACATTAGGTCAGATACTGAATTGGTGTGGCTTATCGTTGGTGCTCTCTAGTGCAGTCAAAACTAGACTAAGCACATTAATAACAGCTGTATTTCTGCTCTGTAGGTTTATCTTTCTCTGCTGCGAATGTACCTGTCACCTCCTGACGTCCACTGCCTGGGGCCAGTTAAGATGGAGCTATCTGAGCCTCAGGCCAACCTCCAGGCAGCCCTGCAGGTCCTGGAGCTGCACCACAGCAAGCTCAACACCACCAAGGTACACAGTGATTGCATAAGCAGGGTATTTCTCACCAGAGTGACTCACTGCTGCCTAGTCTCTGGTAGCGATTCTGTTATTTCTTTGTATAGTATGAAATGTTTAACAGCATCAAGTCAGATCAGGCTCTGTTAGTGTCTAGCGAGGCCAGTCAGAGTATAGTGACGGTAATTGAGTTTGAATTTTATGAGTCCCCTGACATAAAATAACTCCACTTTGCTTAACAGTAACTCATAAACCCTCAAACATCTCACTCAATCAATTAAAGTATTTTCTAACTCAATCCAGGACAGAGTCGTCCTGTTTAGGCTGGATTAAAATTAGGTTTAAAAAAAAAAACAGCTTTAACAGTGACACGCACTCAGTGACTTACACAAAATTAATAATCTGACATTTATAAAAAAAAAAAGAAAAAAAAGAAAGAAAGCAGCCACTGAACAGAATGCAGATTCTTTAAAGATTTAGTTTGTTTATAGCACAAAATGAAAGCCGCTCGCACTGCTGGGGGTAATCAAGCTGCTGTCTTTTGACAGAAGGATTCAGCAAAGCAGAAAAACATGTCCAACAGAGTGCTGGTCTCCCCTGAGAGGCATCTGTGGTGAAGTTTCTAAAACTTACTTTGTGTAACTTGTTAAAAGACCTGCACCCAAAATCAAAATAGCAAGAAGTTAATTAAATAAAAGATGTTACACTGAAAAGTGGCTCGTAACCCATTTTGCTTGTCAAAATATCATTTCACAATCCCCCACTCAATCCCTCCAAATGCTGTGAAGAAAATATCTCTTGAAGACTACTTTATAAAGTCGTTTTTCTGTTTTTAACACCGCCGTAGTCGCCGTGTCAACTGATTTGGTTCATAAATTCTCATCCAGCCAAATTTTCATTGGTTTGACTGTTGATGGTGTAGAAGAGTGCTACATCAATAGCTGTATTCTTGAGTTAATCAGTTTTTTTGGCCAGAGGGGAAAAAGATTACCTGTTAAAGTTTCCACACCTTTAAATTCACCCACCCTAATTGATTATGTCAAATTGGGTGACACAATTAAGGTCATTATTGTTAAAAATAAAACTAAGGGTAATTTAGGTTTGGGTAACTGAAATGAAGGCATTAGAACGTCAAACTGTAAACTGAATACTAAAAACGCAACAAAAAAATAAATATATAGAGGAAATATCTTTGTCTAAAAGTCTTTGTCACCTCAGTCTAATCTTAATTTAGAAGACATAAGCTGGTGTGGGTAATGTATTCACCTTACATGTGAAAGATCCTTGTTTCAGTTCTAGGAGACACAAATCCAGCCTTGGGGGTTCACAAGCTAGTGTACTCATAGTTCCAGTTCCAAGCCTAGATAAATGCATCAGAAAGGGCATGAAGTGTAAAATCTGTGCCAAGTCATCCATCCGCTGTGGTGACCCCCCATGGGAAATAAAGGAACAGCCGAGAGTACCTACTTAATGTTGCAATAACTTTTATAAAACCTCTCAAATCTTGCAAAAAAATATCTTACATGACTATGAAGATGATACTATAGATATTTGAGT
Source organism: Pelmatolapia mariae (assembly GCF_036321145.2). Taxonomy (NCBI): domain Eukaryota; kingdom Metazoa; phylum Chordata; class Actinopteri; order Cichliformes; family Cichlidae; genus Pelmatolapia; species Pelmatolapia mariae. The sequence continues at coordinate 60,289,825 of NC_086241.1, forward strand.
TGCGGTTCTTCTCATAGGGGTAATCATAGGGGTAGGGGCAGAACATACTTCCAAAGATCTTATGCTGGATACCCTTGAGCATCAGTGCAACCTTTTCTGTTTAACCAGACCTACAAGTGCACTGACTTGTGACTGCCCATGCCTGGGTTACTGGTAAGCTCTAGTATAGTTATTTCTGCTGTGAATAGCAATTTTTTTTAAAAGATTTGTACTTTAGTAAGACTGATAGTGGATTGATATGATTTCAGTCAAAACATTTTTTTGACTGCAGTTCTAGTTGTTTTTTTTCTGAACAATCCAGCTAACAGTTACACAAAAAACTCTTAATATCTTAGCACGAAGGAGAAGAGGCGTGGCTTTTCAAAGACCTCTTTGTCTCTGTTAAAGTTTAAACACATAAATCAAGAATGTTTGTCTGTTCTGGGTTATGTTCTTGTTGTAAAATGTGCTCCAACAGCCTCTGTTCTGTCTGTGACTTAATGAACATGTGACTCTTTGAGAAAGGCACTGCTGATTTCAGATCACAGATATGTTAAATTATCAGACTGTCAAGGGGAACACTGCGGGTTTATGAGCACGTTTGGGGTTTAGATCCCACAGACCAGAGCGCTTCATCCCATCTTTCTGTGCTGCACACCCTCATCGGCTTTACTGGCACCCTGCTTTCATTTCCCATGGATTTTCTCCCAGAGTCTGCCTTGCCGTGACAAGATGACAGAAAACTTTATGCAAAACATCTGATGTGTGTTGTTTTTTTTTTGTTTTTTTTATAATGTCACTTTTTCATTTTTTCACTCGCATGCTTGCTATTTAAAATAGGTTTCATTGTACTCCAACAAAATGAAAATGAACAGTTTTAGTGAATAAGAAATCAGCAAGATAAGTCTACTCAATGAATGAATGGTTCTATAGATACGGCCTTGGCGATGTGGCTCTTCCAGGAAATATTAAGGGTGGCACGAAGCATGCAGTTTTGGTTTTGATCCAATTTCTTGCTCAGCAGTTTGTTCAAGGGCAACAGTAGAGACTCACTGAGCAGGATCACATCAACACACGACTTAAACACTTTAAGTCTGGCTAACTTTTACTCAGAGCCTTCCACATCTTGGCAAGATGCTCCCCAAGCTTGACCAATTTGGCAGTTAATGCCTTAAATGATTTCAGTGTAACTACTGAGGTATTTCAAGCCTTCTACGCATTTGATGGTAGATCTGTCCTTGGTGAGTAGAATAAAGCAGTCGGCCGGTGCATTGATATTAGTTTGAGATTTCAAGGTGGACACTGGTTCCCTGGGCAGCACTTTTGACTTCATGTAGGAAATCATGTGCATCTTCAATCTTGGCTTCAGGAAAGCAGATGTCAATTGCAAAATTGAGGTCCAGAAGAACCACAGCCAGATGCTAGGAGCTTGGTCTTCCCCTCAGTGAGACATCAGTGCAGTTGACCACCTTACGATGCACAAGGCAGAAAGATCTATAGAAACACTTTAAACACAAAAAATGTAAGTGCTAGTGGCATAATTGAAGGGTAATTGATTAGCGTAAAGACTTTGCTGTATTTCAAAATGTGCATATTATTTAAGGTTATTGCACAGTCTGTTATTGCACGTCTCTGTTTAATAAAAAAAAATACAGTTGAATCTAAATCCAGCTCTGTTTTTCAGAAGAAAATGCTCGCTCTGTGCTCTGTGCTCTATGCTAGCTGTTTGGGTTTAACAAGGCAATTTGTACTAATTTTATTACATTAAATGAAGCAGGAGGACAGTAGAAAAACTAGAGCTTGATTGTGTTTAGTTTTTCTAAACGGTCACATAAAAGCACGCAGGAGATGTAATTTAGTTGTTGTGAAGGAGGGTAAGATGCAGTTAGAAGTTTGGAGGATATCATGTAACACAAAGTGGGACAGCAAATTAGTTTTTCCAAGAGAGGTGATTTGATTTGCCGTTATGACTTTGAAATGATGAACAAGTATGTAATAAAAAGTCTAATGGATTTGAAAATGACTATTACACGTCACTATCATTGCTGCTTTTGAAATTTGTTGCCCCACAACATGAAAATTACCAGCACTGCTGTTTATAAAAAATATACTTTTAAAGTCTGTGTTTGCCATTTAGTAATCCACAGAGGTCCCTTATGCCTTTGAAACCTTTTTAAATAGCAAGGTGTGGTCAGTAGTGTTTACCAAGCTGGTGTTTTGTTTTTCTTTTCTTTACTCAGGCCATCAATTTGCTCCCAGCAAACACTCAGATCCGTGAGATCCGGGTTTTCCTGGAGAGCGTCCTGGAGGAGAAGGCTCAGAGGAAGCGCTGCAACCAGGTGCTGAAAAGTCTGCTGCAAGCTGAATTCCTCAGGGTGAGTCCTGGAGAGCGGGTTCACATAATGACTTCTGAATTTTAATACTTGATATATGCTAGCAAGGAATTTAGGCCTCTGCCCTCTTCCTTAAAAGATTTTTTACTTTAGGCTGACATCTGAGAAAGAGTCCAGACATGTTCAACAACGCCTGAGCGAAGCAGAGGTGTGCATGTCTGAGAGTTTTTCAGTCCTCATGTTGAAGGATAGACAGCTGATGTTTTAGAGGGGTGCAGTTTCAATTGGGAGAAAATATTTTAAATATGAAATTTATTAGCACTGTTATGAGAAACAGATGTTTGTTTTCCTTCAATGGCCTATTAAGAATTATTAAGAAATAAAAAAGTTACCGGTACACCACCAGGCCAGTGACACAAACAGGAATGTTCAGTGAGCTTACTGCACCTGAAATGAAGTAAGCACTGCTCAGAGGAAGCCCCCCCCCACCTCCACTAAAACTGAAAGTTAATATTTTGACCTGGTACAGTGCTCCTGCATTACCCCCATCTTTAATTAGATTGTTTTCCTACTTTTTTTGTTCCCAGATCTCTCAGAATATTTAGAAATTAGTTAAAGAATTTTTTTTATAAATTGTAATATCAATAACACGGTGGACAGTCAAAGTTTGCAACAGTTAATGGCTAAAAGGACATTTTTCTAACTTCTCAAATGTATTTTCCAGTTTGATTTTTCTCGTTAACTCTTACGTCATTCTCCATTTCTTAGAGTAGTTATAATATTGCATTTCCTTTTATTGCTTTTATTGTGTTTGCTGTGCTTTATTAGAAAATCACCTTATGAAAGTAGGATTCATTTCAGTAGCAGTAGACTGGCCATGGGTTTTATGTCTGTAGTTAACTAAATGAGCCACATTTGCATAACATTTATCTTCTGTCGGTGGCCAGTTTTTAAAAAGACACCGCAAAGTTAAATAAGGAAAAAAATTTTTTTTTTAAAAATTGTTTCCTTTTAATCAGAGTCAAACTAGAACTATGATGTTGTCAGATCTCTGCAAATCAAAAAGAATTACTTTTAGAATTACTATTATTATAACCAACAGTAGTTTTGCTTGATTAGCAGACCCAAACAGCTTGTTTCCACATTAAACTTAACAAATTAATTTAAAACCATATCTGTGCGCTTTCTCTCAGTGGCAGGGCAGATGGTCCCATTAGCAGTGAAACAATACCTGCTACAAAAGATGAGCTTAAAGGGTCACAGCTGACATCAGTTTGCAAGCTAATTAGCTTCACATTAAACAGCTTGCACACATATGTCCAGATGTCAATTTAGTGCCCCTAAATGCTGGCCTGGTTCAACCGTTCAATATTGCTGTAGTAATGGAAACTGTGGGCAGTGAGTGCAAATGCAATGCAACATATTTGTTTACTTTTCCTAATGTATATATTTCTTTAAGACATTTTTATCTCCTTGCGATACAAAAAAAAGTACTAGGATGATTGCGTGAGTAATTAAACTGATATCTCAAATGAACAGCATAAATCTTTGTGCTACATATATATTTTTTAATATTTACATTTCATATGCTCGTCTGTCATCTCCAGAGCTATTTGAGAATTAATCATGAGATCCACATCTGACAGGTTGAGCTGAAGTTGTCTCCAATCCAGAGTGTTAAATAAACAGGAGCTGTAGAAACACTGACAGAAATTGTCACTTCAAATCATGTCCACAATTTGATTTCTTGTGCATTATTTCTTCAAAGCAGGAGAGTCCACACTCCTCCATCCATCACGCTATATATTTTAATATTTGCGATGAAATGGTGGACGACAGAGCGTTCGAGATGGAGGTTTTGTACCCTTATAATCAAGTGACTGTGCTGCAGAAAGCCGATTTAATGTCTGTGTTCCTGTCATTTGATTTCAGGTGCAAGAGGAGCGGATTTTCCACCAGCAGGTTAAATGCGTTATTACAGAAGAGAAGATCTGCAGAGTCTGCAAGAAGAAAATAGGAAATAGGTAGGAGTGTCCTGTTCAGATTTAGCATGCTGTTGTTTTATATTTACTTAGTTTTCAAATTTTATCTTTGTTTCATTGATTTTGAGTTTTCTTCTCCATTCTTTTGCTGAAAAGTTGAGTATATGACAAATATTTGAATCTTAAAACTGAAAAGTGGGATGATTTGTTTGCTCTAAGACACATTAACTCTCACTGATGTGGGGTTATGTATTGTTATATGCACGCTTATTAATTTAGTTGTATTTTCTTATGAGACTTAAGCTGCTGTTAATACCACATACACATAGTTTACTCCTTCAGCTTTCATTTAATGCTTGTTTATGTGCTTGTAACAATCAGTAGTAAAGCATTCACACATCTGTTTATTTTCTCTTTCAGTGCATTTGCCAGGTATCCCAATGGCGTGGTGGTGCATTACTTCTGCTGCAAAGACCGCAACATTTGCCCCGCTGAACAGTAACATCTCCTCAGTAGAAATAATAAATTGCCCTCTTTTCTTCGACTCCTTGGACATCTGTGAACTAGAAATACACGTGGTAGTTGGAAGTGCTTAGAATGGGACGCTTTTGTCCAAAGCACGTCAGAGGATTTTGCTTGCAGATTCTTTTTAACCTGAGTTGACCTCCCGTTGCCATGCTCAAACCACAGAGCAGAACGGGAGCCGAAGACGACTTTCTCTCTCTGTGCATGAAGTAGCAGTAGGAATGCCCAGGGTCGTTCAACAGGCGGGGAGAGAGAGGGAGCGAGGTAGACGTTGACATTTGAAAAGCATGTGTCGCTGTAACGCTAGAAGGGATTCACGGCTCTACGGTACACATTCCCTCTGAGGAAAACGGACACTATTGACAACTGTAACAACAGAAGTTGTGCATGCACTCACCAGGAGATGATTACAAGCCTGGTTTACACAGTCTCCCTTCCCTCCTGTTGCGCTGCGTCGGCCTCAAACACTGCTTCATATGCCATATAGACTCTGCAGGAGTACTGGTGAATGCCTTCTGCGACTTTGAAGATTGTCTCTCATGACTTGTCATTGCAAGTGATGGTACTTACTAAAACAGCTTTACAGCACATTTGTGGTTTTTGTGTTTTATTTAATCATCTGTTGCAGCTAACATATTTTCCTTGTTTGTTTTTTACAGTTTAAATATTATCGCTCTAAATTCACTCTCCACTGTTTTAATGTCTCGTTTGTCGTCGGTGTCTTCTTTGTCGTGGGATAACTTTTTTTTAATTTAAACTTTGTAATGCTTGAGGAGCATTCGCCCAGTTTCTCTCCTGGTTTGCTTCACCTATGAGCCACCGCATTGAAGCCACCTGCCTTATACGGTCTAGGCCTCCCTCGTGCCGCTGTGACCCATCAGGGCTTGATTGCAGTGCGTCCTGTGGGTTACAGGGCGCAGCCCCCATGGATCTTCCTGCTCAATCTGACTGGGATCTTTGGGAATTTGGGAGCTAGGTCTATGCCATGTGCTCTTGCAAAGTTGTTTTTTTCCTGAAGAGGGAAACTGTTTCTGTCAGGGTGTGCTGTTGCCATGGAAGATAATCAATAACATGTGATGTGTAGCTTTGATGTTGTGGTTTATTTAGTTGGTTCAGTGACATAAATTTCTCTCCAACTATGTTAATAATATTTTTTTTCGAAAGAAACTTTCCAAAACAGTTTTTGTTTGTTTTTTTTCCTTTGTCATACATGAAATTTAATATATTTGGGTTTATTAAAGGCTTTCTTTGCTGCTTTGAAGACTAATGGAATAACTGATGTAAATATTATTGATTTATGCCCTTTGCTGTGACCATGAGTCTCAGCTTAGCCACTGTAACCTTTTCTTTTACTTATAGGGCTGTTGCCTGGTTTGCTCTGAGACAGATTAAAAGTGTTGTAACTTTGTCCTGTTTGTTCATGTTAACTCGGATCTTTGCTTTTTCATTGCAATAGTATGTTCAAATGACATATTACTGTTCACCTGGGAGGTATTTAACGAAAGCAAGGCTCCCCCAGTTTATTATGAATAAAGTTAAAGCATTGAATGTATGTTTTGTTTTGGGATTTTCTTTTCTTGGTCCATGTTGTCAGTGACACTGTTGTTTGGATATCTGGATGACTGGAAGAAAAAATTGGATCTTTCTTGTAATTTGTAGCATTTTCTACATCCCTTCTTCCTTGAAATATCTCCTCTTCTGCTTTTAGAGATTTGCACACATTCTCTGCTAAGACTGTTTCACATTTTTGTTTTTTAAGTATTGTTTTGTGGAAATATTTGTACCACCGAGTGTATACTGTATAAAGACTAAGAGGGTAGATGACATATTTCTCATTGAAGTTATTTGTTCCTGAAAAGCAACCCAGCAGGTTGGTGCAGTCTGTCTGTTTGGCTATAATCTGTAATAAACATGCATTTCCACTCATGTTTGTGCCTGTGTGACAGCAACTCTCAACACCGACACTGCACATATTCATTATGCAGGTGATGAATCTTTTTAGTGCTTGGATTTAGTTGATGCAGGAAGCCAAAACAGTATTGTCACTGTGGAAAATGTCATCAGACTCTTAAGTATAAATTATGTGGAGATGTGTGGGCTACAGCTACCGATAACTTGCCAGCAAAAATGGGTTTATGATTGAATTTTTTTACTTTTTATGTTTAACATCTACATTTTTACTCTGCATAATTCAGAATTCTTGTGGCTAACACCACTACTGAATAAACTGATTTACCCGGCAGATTATTAGCTACAGCTGTTCAAATGTTTATTTGTTTTTAAACGCAAATCAGTCAGCAGTCAGGCAGCAACTCAGTGCATTTAGACATGCATTACTGATAAGGATAACCTGCTGAAATTCAAATTTTAATTGGCAGTTATTGTCAGACAAGCTGGTTTAAATATTTTTAGAAACTTCCTGTCTAATGGGATTTTTCCACACAGTCACTTTTAGGGTTCACAGAGAATGGTCTGAAAAATATTCAGTGAACTGCAGTTTTCTGAGTGAAAATCAGAGGTCAGAGGAGACTGCTTTGAGATTAAAGGAAGGCAACAGTAACTCAAATATCCACTTGTTACAACCAAGGTATGCAGAAGAGCATCTCTGAATCTACAATATGAATAAACCAGATTGGCTACGGCACCAGAAGACCATACCAGGTCCTACACTTGTCACCTATGAACAGGAAATTGAAGCTGCCATCCTCATGGATTCACCAAAACGGACAATACAGGGTTGAATAAACTAATTGTCAGTTTCTGCTGAAGTATTCAGATGGTCGGGTCAGAATCTGGCATAAACAACATGAAAGCGTGGATCCATCCAGCCTTGTATCAGCAGTTCAGGCTGCTGGTTTTGGAATAGTGTATGTATGTATGTTTTTGGCACACTTGGGGCTTCTTAGTGGCAACTAAGCATTGTCCGTCTATGTGGCCACAGTGTAGGCTGACAGCTGCTTCCAGCAGGATAACACACATTGTCACACAGCTCAAATCATCTCAAACTGGTTTCTTGAACATGACAATGAGTACACAGTATACAAATGGTCACCACATCTCAATCCAAGAGAGCAGCTTCAGGAAATAATGATGTTCTGGAGCAACTGTGTGTTATTTTTTTAATCAAAATTCAGATTTTTCTTAAAATATTTGACTATTCAATTTGTTAACTCAGTAGCAGTTTTAACTGTTCACCTTTACTTTTTTTATTCTGACATTTCCATTAGTTATAAACCAATTTAAGAAAAATCTTCTATCAGAAATATAGATATACAGGTAACATGCAGACTGGATAATGAGCTCATCAGTTATTAGTTGTTGTTGTTGTTGTTTTTTAATTTACAGCACTTCCTCTTCCCGCTTTCACAAATAAAGAAAAGTAGCTCCTCTCCTTATCTGTTTGCGAACAGTCAGCCATCCACATCTCATCTGGAAGTCCTTTCCCAGATAGGCCCATTATCCTCAGAGCCGGGGCACCGGAGAATACTCACACTGTAACTTGTCCTGCTAATGGACTTCCTAAACTGAGCCAAGCCAGCTGGAGTAACAGAATCACAACAGCCCGACTGCTCAGCAACGCAGTAAGTCTCACACACTAACAGTGAAGTCTGCCAACTGCTTTCTACATCGGGGCCTTGGATGGATCCTGATGACTTCCTCGTCTGGGCAGGGAGACAGGATCCAGCTTGAGAACAGGGCCCAAACCAGCAGAATATGTTTGGCTGATAGAAGCATCACTGGAGCATATGGAGAGCTCCGACATCATAGTACGCAGGTCCCCAGCGACTTTGAAAACAGCAGTGTCTGTGAGGCTGAGAGAAGCACTGAATAATTCAGTAATCTCCAAAATGTAGCTCTGTCTTTTTTTAAAAGTGTGTCTTCTGCATCCAGCAGCACCGTATTGTCCCGTTTGCCCCTAATAATCTACTGTAAAAATGAAGAGCGCTTATAACACCAGCACTGGGATGGTGTCATGTCTTGGAATGCTGCAGCAGCGTGGGAATGGAAAAGATGTTCCAGTTGGAAGCTGTGTGCCCAGTTTAAACCAGTCCACATCTGCTTTACTTTCTTCGCAGCTGGCACAGAGAAAATACCTCCTTGGTTTTTTTGGAAGACTTGAATGTGTAGATATGACGAGTGATTTTAGGACCGTGGTGCACAGGCTTGTCTCAGATTTAAATATGTCAGTAACTTAATTGCTATTAAATTTTGTACAGGCGTTTTTATGCCCCCCATGGATAAACCCAACATGTTTTGACGCTGGCTTTCGTGTTTTAACTACCATTTGGTAGAGACTTTTTTTTTCACACAACACCTTTTTAAACCAGGTTATTAAAAGGTTTTGTGATTCCCAGGTTTAAAAAGTTTTAAGCTTGTAATAAAATACCACATCGGCTGTTGGATGAATTAACGTTTTCAGCCTCTGTCATCTACCATGGCTATTTCTTTGGTGAATCCCAAATGCACCCACCCTGCAGACAAAATACTGACACATTTTGGTGGTTGTAGAAGTGCTCTGCTGGCTCAAAGCACCATGGACTGGCTGCTAAGCTACAGCAGGAGTTGAGTGGTGTATGATTGTTAGCTTTATCGTGTTTCAAATATGTGTTTAGTTGGGGTGTAGCTCACATAACCTTTAAGTAATACAGTCTAACAATGTCTGCACATCAGGTCAGTGTACTTTCCTGCTCACAAGTCTCCGTATCCTGGAGCTCCACCCGTCTGATGTGACTTCCATTAAAGTAACACAAATGATGCTTTGTTCCATCAGACGTCACTGCTTGGAAAGTAGCTGCATCTGCTCTCATCGAATGGCTGATTAAGAAAACTGTTGTAAGGATAGTTGGTACGGTAGCAGAGGGACTCCATCATAAGGAAAGAAACTCTGAGTTGGGTACTTTAGGTTTTTGGGTTTGATTTGCTGGGATATATACAATCTATCTTGAGGTCAGGCATCTATAGGCTTTAAGTCAGACTGCCGGGTTCCTCAAACTCAAAAATCAAAAGTTTTCTCTTCATCACTAAACTAAATTGATTTTAATTATCTTTTCCCAAACTGGATTCTTGTTATAAATGTTGAGCAAATGCAACACTGTCCACTGAAGCTCTCCATGTAGCTTTCCTTTGATCAAACTGACTGCTGGACCCAAGACTAAAAAGAGAGAGCATGTTTCTCCCATACTGGCTTCTCTTCATTGGCTCCAGGTTAAATCCAGAATCAATGTCAAAAGTCTTTCTCCTTACAAATAAGGTCTTGAATAATCAGGCACCATCTTATCTTGACATCATTTCACCCCAGTAGAGCACTTTGCTCTCAGACTGCTACCTTACTTGTGGTTAACAGAATAGTTAAAAGTAGAATGGTACCCCTTCTGCTGGAGGCTTCTTCCTGTTAAATGGGAGGTTTACCTTCCCACTTTTTCCAAGTGCTTGCTCATAGAGGGTCATTTGATTGTTGGGATTTTCTCTGTATTATTTCAGGGTCTTTACCTTACAGTATAAAGCACAGTGAGGTGACTGCTGTTGTGATTTGGTGCTATAGAAATTAAACTGAATGGAACTGAACTGAAAACTTAACAGTTAAACAAAACTGGAACACTTGAAAGTCCTTGAGAGAAGATGGACTTTTAATTAACTGCTCAGACTTGAGACTTGAAATTCATTGTTCTTCTTTTTAACTTTCAGTCGAGAACAAGCTTTCAATCATAAACTTGGGGCTGTGCAATCAGCTTAGCACAAAGACTAAAGAGTGGAAAACAGTTAGCCAAGCTGTGCTATATTTTTGAGCAGTTTTTCTAAATATTAACCAGCCAAATGCAAAATCTTATTATCAGTGAGCTTTAGAGGAACTATAAGGTGGATTCTGCAAGCTAAAAGCTCCTTTCAGCTTTCAGCTCGCTTATTCACAAAGGGTCACCACACCACCCTTCCTGACATAACTCATAAGGGTGTCTTCTCCATATCTCAAATCAGGGATCTTTTAATATCAGGCATATGTGTAAACCAAGGTGTGATTTGTTAAACAATTAACCTTACCTTTGTCCTTGAATAGAGCTGGGCTTGTTCTTTCTCTGACGTTACAGACTTTATGCCAAACTACGCTTCGCACGCATGGCTCGAGCTTCATATACAAGAGAAGGGAAACTGTGACTTTCTCCTTTCTCAGCAATAAAACAAATTAGTTCATTTCTCAGCTGAGTCTTGCTGTGAAACTACTGTCACTGAGACATGTATAATCCTGGAACCATTACCTTGTAAAGCCAGAAATTTTTGTCATTTAATTATTAGGTGTGCGCTCAGAGGTCTCAGAAGTTTCTATGGATGTTTGAAGACTTTGCTGAATGCACAGTTAAGTCTGCAATCTTTCAGTTTTAGATAGCCCTCTAAAGGGCTAAAATGAGTGCTTCTTATACTACCCATCTATTTTTTTTAATTGCTTAACATTTCCATGGTTGTAAGGGTGCTGGAGCTATCGAAGCTGTCATAGGGTGAGAGGTAAGGTGTACCCTAGACAGTTTGCCAGTCACTTTTCGCTCACTATAGACAATTTAGAGTCACAGATTAACCCAAAATATATGTCTTTGGACTGGGAGAGGAAACCAGAGAACCGAGAGACGACAATATCCACACAAGAAGCTCCACCAGGCCATCAGGAGCAAACCAGTCTCCCTCTTGGTCTGAGGTGAAAGTGCTAAACAAGACCTGCCACCCTGAGTTTTACTTAAAAGATGCATTTTACGTGACCTGATGTAAAAATACTCCAGTTATACAGAGCAGACTCGGTAAAGTCCCCTCTGGCCTTCAGTGAAGCACCAGAAGCTGAAACCCTGCTCCATATGCATCAGGACAGATGCTCGCATAAATTCCTGCTTTGTCTTTGTGTTCTGACACTTTGTATTTGCATAATATATACACAAGCGCAGACACACACACGCAAGACTAAACTTGTATTTCTTAGAGCTCGATGATCACCGGATACAGCCGAGAGCCAGTTGAGTGGGCTGAGTTCCCACTATTATTATAGAGGAATTCCATAGAGGCTTGTTTTCTTTTTTTTGTGGGGTGGGGGTGGGGGGTGGGGAGGTGGGGGGGGGGGGGGGGTGTCTCCACTGCACTGGCAAAGTTGTGTGAAATGCCGACAGTGATTCTCACCGGAACTAAAGGTGCTGGTGACAGTCTGTGGCTGTGTTTGCAATAAACACACATACAGAAAACACTGCAAAGTGTGACGCAAAATATGTTTTGTGTAACACCCATTAATATGTTAAACCTCCTCAAGGACAAAGAGGTCAGAGGTCACAATAGGTATGGAAACCTTCCAGCTAGTAGAGATTTTAGGACACATCAGAGTCCTTCCAGCTCATCCACTCCTGGTAAGTGTTGCCACATTGAACAGCTCATTTATTTAATTTGCTGATGACTTAATAATTATAAATGTGTACTTACTGTTTATTATTCTCCGTAAATTTTTTGTGAAACTGCAATAACTGCAATTTGACGCAGTAATTTTTCAACGTTGCTATTTTTCATCTTGATCAGTCATGACTCATTAGAGGTCAACTTTTTGGACCTGCTCCTCACCCAGTACATTTCACTTCTTTTTTTCCACAGCTGTTGTGGTAATGTGGAGCTTTGTCTTTCCACACATCTCAGGAGAGACAATATTGACTTTAGCAGTAAGTTTACTCTGCTGTCAGCCCCCCATGCAACCAGGGTTCCCTCTCTGCACCTTTAAAAGGCCTGTTAAGAGCTGGATTGCCAAGCCCTGTGTAAGAAGAAAATGCCATGAGACGTTAGAGTGTGCGGTGTTCCCAGCTAAGCTGGCAGTACCAACACCTCACCATGGCTGCTGTGTGTGTTTATCTTCTTTTATCCTCTCCTTGTCTCAATGTGTAGAGACTTTTCCCTCCCTGCTTTGGGGTGTCACTGTCTTTCCCAAAGATAACTGTGACAGCAGAGCCGCGAGAGGCGCAGCCCTGTCTGTACGAATGAAGACAAATATCTCCCAGCCTTGAGCCAGATGTGGCTCTGACCCCTGTGACCTTCCCTTTCTATATACTCAGCCTGGATGCAGGGCAGAGCTCGCTGCCTGATGGGTCTCTCAGTGAAGGGATGGAAGAGAGGGAATAAATAATGAAAAAGAGACTCGGAAGAAAATAAGGGGCCTATGATGGCTACTGGTTGAGGCTGCTGCCAGTCTTTTACTCTCTCAGTAAATATTGAAAAATCAATCCACAGGTTGAATCCATGCTTTTTTTTGTTTCTGAATTTATGCTGTAACTGGCTTCGTAGTGTAGTGGTTGGCATGTTTACAACCAAAAGATCCCCGGGGTGATCCTGGGAGAGACACAAATCCCTTTGGGGTTGCATCAGGAAGGGCATCCGGCGTGAAAACCAGACATGCGGAGCTGCCCACTGTGGTGACCCCTTGTGAATAAGGGAGCAGCCAAAAGTAGCTTTATGGGATTACTCAGTGACCTGCTGTTATTTTGTTATGATACGTCAACTTTAATTTGACCTTGCATGCTTTCTCTTCAATAACAACCAGGTTTGGGTTGCCAGGTTGTAAATCCTTTGTTTAGCATTTATCCTTTCTGTTTAATGATTGTGCATTTGTATATGATGATCTATTGATAAATACTTAATAATTTGATTCAGCCTCACAGGAAAGAAGTTCTGGGTTTGATTCCACCTCCCGACTGAGGCCTTTCTGTTTGGTGTTTGCAAGCTTTCCCTGTGGCTGCACTGGTATTCTGGCATCCACCCACAGTCCAAAGATACCTTATGTTAATTGGCGATTAGTGCAACCAACTGTCTGTGTTCCTCGTGGAATGACCATACACCATAGTGGTAAAGGGAGTTCTTTCTTTTTTCTTTTTTTTACAAGCTCTCACCCACGCTTATAACTGATGCAAAAAGCATGTAATTAGCTTTTTAAAAATTTAACGCCACAGGAGTTATAAACTCATTAGAAAGTGGTTCTATTAAACACCGGAAATAACAGAGAAAAGTAAGCCTGTTGGCATTTCTAAGCGTGTTTCATCACAAAATAATTGCTTGAATGCATCAGCAATTAAAAACATAACAGTGCACAGCTGCAGACTGGTTTGTGTTCCATTTATTGATTTCATCTTGCTCCTCGTTGCCTTCCCTCCACTGTTGCTGGATCACATTTCTTTATTTTCTTCTGTCAAGGAAAACTCGGCATTCCTGATTCCCAATGTTGTAGCGGTGGGCCTAGCTTTGTGAGGACGTCGCACACATAGCATTTTCTGTTAGGTGGGGCTGGATGAGCTCATATTGTGGGCTGTTTTTTTTTCTGTTTCTTGTAGCAGAGAGGGAGTAAGATGAGAAATTTCAGCCTCCTCAGCTCTGTTATGCCTCTGGGGTGTTATTGCGCTGCTCTGATTTCTTCGCTGGTGTCTCAGGCCGTTTAAAGGTTGTTACGGATTTTGGAGAGGGGTCCTCTCAGGCTAATGTATTCTGACTTTTTCTTACGCCTCTGATTTATTCGCACACAGAATACGTCATAGTTGCAAAGGTCATCTGTGCAAACCAAGGGTTAAATATTCATGCTGCTACAAAGTCTTCCTTTGTCTTCATGATCGGTTCAGCTGCATTGCTTAATTTACTCGGCGAGAGCTGGAGGCTCCAAATTTAGAAGCGTTATTTAAAATGCATAGGTAGACTAATGAGCCTACCTGTGCAATGAGGAAAAATGTTGCAGCAGGTTTTATTTAGATTCAGGATGAAGCAGATGTTGTACTGAAGAAATTAAAAGGGTCAATATATTTAAGTGAATAGATTTTTTCTCATTATGTGTAGCTGGTTCAGTTCTGGTTTTATTTGGCCAGCATTTCATTTCAGTTTTGATTCATATCTCTGTGCATAAGAAACTAATCCAATTACATTTGCAAATTAAGAAATAATAGAACCACTGTTTCTGGAATAGAAGAAGATGAAGTTTTTTTCTTGTTTTGCACACCACAGATTAAACTACACTGACCTCCATTATAAATTGCAGGGACAAAACCTAATTATCTGCATGGTTGGACACCATGCTTGATCAATGAGTTGCCATTTTTCATGAATGTTGGACCCATAAAAGACAGTGCAATCACACATAGACAGCTAAATAGAGATATGTTTAAGATTGGACTCAAAACTTTCCTTTTTGATAAAGCTTAAACCAGGATTAAGTGACCCTGAACAATCAGTTAATTATGATGTCATAGGTTCAGGCTGCTGCAGGATGTCATATGACACACTGAGCACTTTTCAGTCGCTGTGTTTATATAGCAGCATGCCTTCTGTTAAAAGAGATTTTTTCCTTCCCGTCGTCGCAAAGTGTTGGCACACAGAGGATTGTTTAAGTGCAGGGATTTTCCTCAAATACAGTAGGGTCTTTATAGTATAAAGCACCTTCAGGCGACTGTTGTTGGGAACTAGCCCTGTATAAATAAACCTGGATTGAACTGAAGTGATGCGAAGTGACGTGGAGACAGAGATGTGGAAAAAAGACAAAAACACAACTGCAGCTTCTCCTACAGCTCTCCCATCTTTGTTCTAAGCAATGCCCACCAGATGGTCATTTGCATGTGCTTCTCATCTGCTGAAAAACAGCAAGTAAAGGGGACCAGATGAAAACCCTCTACTTAACTATTGCTCAACCCCACTTTGTTCCTGAAAATGTCCGAATGGGAGATTTTAAAAGAGCACTGATTGGCCAAAGTCTCCTGTCATAAAAGCCTGAAAGCCCACTGAGGTGAAGCAGCCCAGTTCTCTCTCAGACTGCTGAATTATAATAAGCTGAAAGGTTATTATTGATTTTCCTCTTAAAACCCAACTTACCCCAGCTTTAATAATCGGTCTATTGATTGGTAGATGAATTAAGTAATGCAAATGAATTGCTCATTTGTAGTTTTTTATAAAGGGAAACTTGCTGTTTTTCTTCGTTTTATAATACTATAAACAGAATAAGAAAAAGACATCCGAACACGTCTTTGAATGTGATGAGCATTTTTTCCCTATTAATTATTTTTGTATTGTAATAAAGACTCATAAACACATTTAGTTACAGCCCAACATTTTCTATTTCACCTCTGACTTTCTTCTTCGGGATGCTGAACCTCCAAAAATGCCTCACGTTATTTAAACGAATCAACTTTAAAGGCTAAAAGTAAAATATTTGCCTCTAAAAACTACCTTCGGAAACTCGAAGTACAACGAGACAACTCCTCAAATCTGTTCCAAATGCCGTTCTAAAGCATTGGGTGGAGGTCGACTTAGCTACCCTACACCCTTAATGCTTTGGTTATTATACAAACAAGGGGAGCTGCTTTTGGGTTTAAAGGGAAAGAGGTGATGTTCTTGTAGGTAAAACCAACCAGCGGTGCTTCAGTGACGCGCAAAGGGAGTAAAAACTAAAATATCACCGCGAATTAAAGCTTGAAAGAGCCAGAAGTGAAGATCTCTCATCTGAGTCTTTCCTTTGTTTCCCCCAATGATCTGCACCCAAGCTTGCGTGTCAGCTGCTCGTCGTAGATTGGACGCGCTCTCCTCATCACAGCCAGCGGATGGATAACGCGTGAGCGTGCGTGAGCGCGCGAGTGTTTGAGAGTGGGGAGATGATATGACTCGGCGCTAGGACCGTGGCTCTGTCAGTGCGCAAATCCCAACAGAGAGGCATCGCTCCGGTAGAAGCGGCTGTACGCGCAGAGACAGAGAGGCTGTCTGTCTGCGCTGCGGTTCGACCCATCACCGGCGTGGGAGGCAGCACCTTCCACGGCGCACGGACCTGAACCTGCCAGGCTGCGGAGCCCTCCGTATGGGCTCACCATGCGAAGGATACGGGCCAACGCCATCGCGATTCTGACCGTTGCATGGATCTTAGGGACGTTTTATTACCTGTGGCAGGACAACAAGCCCCAGTCGTCGCCGTCGTCATCGGCTTCGCAGACTCGCGGCAGGGGCCACGGGCAGAAGGTGATCCCCGGTCGACTGGAGATTCACCGGGATGACAGGACCATCCCGCTGATAG
This sequence comes from Pelmatolapia mariae, assembly GCF_036321145.2. Taxonomy (NCBI): domain Eukaryota; kingdom Metazoa; phylum Chordata; class Actinopteri; order Cichliformes; family Cichlidae; genus Pelmatolapia; species Pelmatolapia mariae. The sequence continues at coordinate 60,306,684 of NC_086241.1, forward strand.
TGAGTGAGCACGGCTGTGAGGGATAAAGAGGAAAGGGGGGATGAGAGCGGCGCTGTTGCTGGAGGCGCCGAGCTGCAGGAGAGTGTGTGCTGCATGTTGATGTGCATGTGTGTGCGCGAACCCAGGGATGATGAGGATGGAGGTGGAGGTGGTGCTGCACAGCTGTAAGTGTCACAGTTTGACTGGACGTGTAGGCTGCAGGCTTGAGCGCCGACTTCAACTTCGTCAGGTGCACGCAACCTGCAGAGCAATCTACAGCCTACCGTGCAGCCCTATTTTGTTGTGTTTCCCCGCCTTTCTGAGCTGCACACCCGACGCCAGGGAACCTCAAGTACCCGTAAGAGGCTTTCCGTAAGTCTCGTGCGTCGTGCGCAAACGCCTAGTAAACCACATTATGCTGCGACCTTTCGCGGATTGCAAATGTGAGGTGAAAAACACGGACTTCCAGGTCGGGCATTCTGTCATTAAAGGGCCTGTTTCAGTCAGGTCATGTCTGTATTCGCCTGTTGTTGCCTGAGGGAAGGAGGAAAAATACCAAGACTGTAGGTGTGGTGGTCGTCAGGCTTGACTTTTAGTAGCCTCCAGGTTGCAACACAGCCTACAGACACGGTCTGAACAGTATAGAGCTGGAACTGGCTACATGCCAGCTCAGATTAGAATATCCAGTCTAGTCGGGCTGCAGGCTTTCTATTGCATTTAGTGTGAAGAGATACAAGACCTGTAGCTTGTGCTTTTAGAGCAGTGCGGAAAAATAATCTGGTATCCTGGGAATAACTGACAGGTCACTGACTCAATATAAATGACTAAGAGCTCCTTTTAATCTTGTCAGAAGGTGGAAAGGCTTTTGCTTAAATAATAAGAGATTACGTGTAAAATTTAAAGTAAAAGTGTATCTTAATAGAATATTTTTAGGGCAAAGGCATAACCAAGCACTTTCACTCAGATATTTATGCCACTACCACCCAGTAAGCAAATATAAAAATCACTTAAGTGTGTGTATCCAGTTCAGTTTTAAGGAGACAGGGACTGTTGTGGAAATACTGCACACTCGAGCCTCTTTCACAATTTACTAGACCAATGAAATTGCCTCAGATGTGGCTGGGGTTGTGTGCCAACATGTCAAAGCGTTTCACTCCAGCAGCAGCCAAATCATTAAAGCCTTGTTCGCAGGATTTATTAATTCAGGGGCAAATACCAAGCAGTGGGGTTGTTGTGGCATCTATGCAGGCAGGCCCTCTGGAGCAGAAGAGAGGAAGCTGTGGTTTGCATTAGTGTGTGAGCACTGGCCAAGAGTATGGCGATGATCGGAGGATGCACACAAACAAATATGGAATCAGTTTAAAAAACCCTCAGTGTGACTGCAGTCAGAGGAGAGAGCGAGGTGTATCATGTCCCCGTCATAGTTTACAAGCTGATGCCATAAACTGCAAACTGCTGCTGAACCATAAACAGACATCACTTCTAATCAGATTGCTCTTTGGTCTGTATGCTTTAGTTTTGAAAGTGAAGTCTTTACTGTTTGTAATCTTTGATTTGCTCAGCGGGGTCGTTCACCTTTATCACCAAACTGAGATTTTCTAGCTGTAGTTTGTCCTGGTAATCTGACCTGAAGCTAACAGGCTGCCAGCTCGGCACAGCAGGGTCCCACGGTTCAACAAGAGCAGGCTGGTACAGAGGAAGGCTTTCTTTCTTTCTGTCTTTCTTACAGACTTTCCAATTGTTTATTTTCCCCTTCCTTTCTTTTCACTTTGTCTTTCCCTTTATTGGCCAATCTCTCCTCTCTTCCTTTATTCTTTCCTTATTTCCTTTGTATCTTTATTTTATCTTCTTCATTAGTCATCTATTCTTTTCCCACCATCTATCTATTTCTTTTTCATGTATTCCCTCCTTAACAATTTCTTTCTTTCCGTCCTTCTTTCTTGTCATTCTCTCCTCCTTCTGTCCTCTTAGGCTTCTCTTTTTTGTCACTTATGTTCATTAAATGCTTTTGAATCACTAATACATCATCTTTGAAAGCTGTTTGCACTGTCTCCACTTTTTTCCTCCATATTTCTCCCACTGAGCCTTCAGTTTCCCAGCATTGCTTTTGTTTTGCTACAGTAACCAAGTGCATGAGCATTTTTCATCGTCTAATTTGATTTTAGCGTTCACAGTAATTGACAGCCTCGCCGACCTGCACAGCTCCCCTCATATCATGTCATCGCAGAGCCACATCAGCCAATTACTTTCTCATTTTCCTTGCAACACGTGTCCCCCCTACTATATTTTTCATATGTGTGGTGATGTCTTCAGGTTTTTTTTCGGTTACTAACATTTTTAATGTATGATTTGATAATAAGAAGTTGTCAGTGCCTGGAACCGGCTCAGACTGCTGGTCTGGGTGCCCAGACTTTTTTTTTTTTTTTGTCAAACATTATTTCTGACATACACTTCATGAGAGAACTGTGCTGTTAACAATCTTGTCTGAGCTAGGATTAACTACATATTCCATTACAGTGATGCATGCATAACTTGAAGACTTTGTGAGAGTACAAAGCTCAACTAATGCTTTGTAGTTTGGCAATTTCCACTACACAAACACAAAAGCTTTTAAAACCCGGATAAACATTGCAAAAATAAGCAGCATTCCAAGTAAATGTTTTTTTAAAAAAACCTCCTTTTTTCTTATTTATCAAGCGTTTTAACTCCAAAACCCATCTAATCTGCAAAGTGTGCGTGGTTTGTTTAAATTTGATTGCCTGTAGTATAAACCCTGTTCGATCCTGGTATGCCCAAAAAAATGCAGAGCATATTTTTTCCTAACTGACTTAACCCAAATAAGATGAAATGACTAAAGCAGAAACAGCTCTATAATTATTCCAAACTCATGTGTTCTTATAGAATCCTTGATGAGCCTACACCTACACTGGGATATAATTTCTAAATTTACCCACCCATCTTTCTCTGAAAAGAAAGTTTGTATATCAATACACATTAGCTATATGGATGAAAGTGTTGGGCCACACCTCTTAATCTTTGAACTCAGGTGTGTTCAGTCCCATTGCCACAGGCGTATAAATGTAAACACGTAGCTTTTACAAACATTTGTGAAAGACGGTCGTTCTAAAGAGCTGACTGAGTCTGAGTGTGGTGCTGTCATACAAAACCACTGTTATAATAAGTCAGACTGTGAAATTTCTTTCTCCTAGATATTCCAAGATCAACTGTAAGTGGTATTATTACGCAAAGGAGGCAGACCATGTAAAGTTGCAGAGCAGGGTCACTGAGAACTGAGGTGCATAGTGTGGAAAACGTGCCAATGCAGAGATCAGTAACTGCAGAGCTCCACACCTTCTCTGGCATTAACATCAGCACAAAAACAGTGTGTTTGGAGCTTCGTCGCATGGTTTTCCTCTAGGCCTAACATTTAGATGGCACATTGCTGTTGTTCATAGAGTGTTTATGGACGTATTTGTCTTGCTCGACCTGAATTTACCTTCCCTTGGCATTGTGTCTTTTCATTTTAAATGAATCCCCGTTAGATGTCAGTCTCCAAACGTATACCAAATGTGCAAGTCTGTTACTTTAAATGACCAAAAATACTCTTTAGAGGAAAGAACCAGTTTTGCTGATGATGAAAACTAATTAAGATGGCTGCTTGACAGTTTAATAATAATTTCATTTATGTAGCACTTTTAAAAACACACAAAGTGCTTCACATATGGGGTGAAATAAAATATATTCAAATTAGTATACACACCTACATAGATGTTCTGTGGACTCATCTGTTACCACAGCCACAGCAGGGCTGCGTCTCCGGGCAATCAGGCAGATTGCACTTGTATGTGACTTGTTGAGTCTTTTAACTCAGCCTGAAAGAGCGGACATGTGTTCATCTTCCAGACTAAGCTCATGTTTAATTCAGTGGACCGAGCCTCAAAGCGCCTTCTGTTATTTATATCTTAATATCCTCTCTGTACCATTTTTTGTAGCTTTTAATATTTAGTCATGATGATATTTACAGATAACCAAGGGATCTTGAAAAGAGATCAGAACAACGCAAAGACTAAAAAAAGTCAAAATATCACATTATGGTAGAAGAACTTAACATAATAATGAATTTCACATGTAACATATACTTATTAAACTATCCCACTTGTTTTGCAGATTTTCTAGTCCATGGCCTGACTCTGTTATCTCAGCACTCTTGGCTCCAGCCCGAAAAGATAAATTAATAGCAGTGATAAATATAGGCCCGTAGCCCCGATTGTGTCCCCTCCGAGATGATTTAGAGACTGCTAATGGACAGCTTGTTTACATTCACAAATGATAACAGTTTGGGCCTTACGAGCCTGCTTTACATAGAGTACCTTAGCTCTAAAAAGCCAGAACTGTTCTTGTTTAAAATGATTGTAAATTGACCAGAATCTGCTGAATGAGCATAATTATCACACCTCTATATTTTCATCTAAAGGAATCTGGTATACTTAATCAACCTTGATTAAATTATATGAAAAACACATATAATTTCAGTTTAAATGTCATTCAGTTGGGTATTTTATTGGATTGATGTTTGGTTTTTGTAATCCTGGAAAAATTCATTTCAATTTGCCCAACATCAATCAAATACGTAAAAATAAATAATAGCTAAATAAATTCTCGTGTACTTTTCTCTGTGTAACAAGCATTGGGTTACAGGGCTAGAAAATGTTACAATAACAGCCAAAGAAATTTAAAATTTAATTTTTCTGTAATTGGCTGCAGTTAATCTGGTTTGCCAATCGATCGAGCCAAACAGATTAGATTTGTTGAAGCTGTTACTGTTTCAAAGCTAAAGCTGCCGGGCTTTGTTTGGTGTTTTCCTCAAATACTCCTGCCATCTGTGAATGGCTTCTGAAATTAGGATTAGGATTAATCCTGTTTTGCATACAGACGAGTAATTTTATTAGAAATCTATCTATATCTAATTAGCAAGTAGATGGAAAGAAGATAGAAAATTATATGTCCTTATCAGTGAAATGCACTTGATGCACAGATTGAGGTCAAACAGCTTGGTTATCACTTTAATGATCAATTGATTGAACTGGATTTACTTAAATTATGTACTCAGCTCATGTTTACAGCTTTCAATTTGGTTCTAAGTATATGCAAGAGAATGAGACTTAAGTATTTAACGCATTTTAGATTTTTGTTTTTCTTTTGTAGAAAAAACATCATAACTCAGCAATTCTCTGAAAGATAAAATAAAATGACTATCATATAAAATAAAATGAGTAAGCTTATAGACTAGAATTTAGACCTATTTTATATATTATATAAGCTGTAATGTCTAAACTTTGCAAATTCAGGCTACATTTTGCTTTTATTTCAATAACATAAACCCGGATTTTGTGCTGATCTATCAGAAATATGCTGTCACCGCTGTGTGCAGTTGTCCAAATAAATTAGTCTAGTTTTTAAAAAAATCCCAAGAAGTCTAAAGAGCTCAAGTTCATGAGCTAATGTATGTACTAGCTGCTAGCTGGCCCAATTTAATCCCACATGCACAGATTCCTCCACCAGGCATTAAGTGACATTAGCACTGATTCTGAATAATGTCAGCGTGACTATTTTCACCTGCTGGATGTGATTTGTTTAGTTTGTTTCATGTTGCTGATGTAATATTTGTCAGAGAGCCTTTGCTTAAGGCTGCTGCTCCTCAAATTCCCACCATTAACCACCAAATAAAACCAAAACAATGAGCTAAAAGGCGGTAAACTGAAGAGTCAGAGTTTGAGCTTCATCATCACCTGGTCCACTGTTGAAAAATATAAATTACAGCCTTAAAACTAGAGGTCTCGCTGCTATAGTAAGTGTGCCCTTCAGCTGGCTTTCTCTCTAGCTGTGCAGCGCAGATATATTTGAGCATGAATCCTTGAGGCTTGCGGGGTCATACTGCTCCTCTGGGGTGACTGAAAATGAGGTCAGTCTCACCTGAACCTCTTCAGGAGCTTTCTCTAAATCCCCCTACTTACACCGACCTTTAATAAAGCGGCGCAGTACAAAACCGCTGCCTTTCTGTCTCTGTCCATTTTGCCGTTGCATCTCTAATGAGGGTTGCTCTCATCTCCCTTTATGTATTCATCAGCTATTTTAACCTCCCACTCACCCAGGCTGCCAGAGAGTGTTAAAGCTCCTTGCGGGGAAAATCCATTAATTACTGAGGATTTATAGACTATGTATTCCGATTTGATGAGTGCCCATCCCGTTTTGCCCTGTTAGCACTGACACGATGACCTGAATAAGAAAATAGCATTTACATTTTAATCACTTGGCTCGTACTTTTCTTCACATTGGATTAAAAGTTAAAGCAATTTATTTATTTTTTTGCCTTATTTAGCAGGGACGCTGCACATTAATAATTATGGCAGGAAATATGCCAGAGATTGCCAAGAGGGTTTTTGGGGGGATGTCCCTGAACAGATATTACAAAGTCACATTTAAAAAAACAAGAATGTGAGATGTTTAGTTAGCAGAGTGTAAGGGCTTACAAATATCAGATGAGCTGTTTTTAATCTTCAGAGATGTCAGAGTTGTTTTTTCTCTTAACTTGAGGAGGATACTAGATCCCAAATTATTCCCAAAGGCAGACAGGTGTCTTATAGAGTTTGTTAAGACAGACAGTTCCCTTTGAGTGTCACTTTCACAGGAATTATAGGTGCTGATTGTTGATAAAAGTTAAGGCACTGAGCGAGTGGAGTGTTGACAGTCAAAACCACCTGTGTATGCCTGAGTGACAACAAGAGAGTTTTGTGTGTGTATATAATTTAAATCACACTCGTGCACACTTTTGAGTATCAGTCATTCAGAATAATCCTTGTTTTTCTTAGTATTTGAATCCAGCTTTCATCATTTTGTGCAGGTGACCCAGCCCCCTCGGGCCGAGCATCAGGGCCAGCTGCTGGGCAGCTTCGATGAGAAGGCTTACTTAGCAGCAAAGCAGCTGAAACCGGGCGACGACCCGTACAAGGACCACGCCTTCAACCTGCAGGAGAGCGACCGGCTGGGCAGCGAGCGAGCCATACGAGACACTCGACACTACAGGTGAGCGGGGTTAGTCCAGGTACTGTCTGCCTCCTCTGATCTGCACAAGTGGATCGGGGACTAATCTTGCATGAGCTGTACACTTGGAGGTGGTCAAAGATCTGTCTAATAAGCTGATTTGATGTTGGGAGTTTGTCGTCAGACGTGCAGCGTTTAGCGTAAACTGCTGTGATTCAGATCATGACGTGGACTTAAACCTTTTTTTGGCAAAAAAAAAAAGAAAAGAAAGAAAGATGAGATTTAATGTTTTGCTGAAGACGTTGGACCTTGTGTTGAAACATTTTGCCTTCTGCTGTGTTAAAGATCAAAAGATCAAGAATGAATCTTCCAACACATTTTCTTTGCTTAGTTTAGAGGCCTTGGGTTTAAGTGCACTCAGTAACTTAGAATATTTAGAATTTCTTTTTAAAGTGGAGTGGTCACTACAAGCACTGCTACAAAAACAGGTCATACAGGTTTGCATTTTAACTCGCGGCACCAAGGAACCTTTTTTTCTGAGTGTGCATAATGTCTCCTCCAGTCTTTGTTTGCAGCGTCATGTTTAAAGATACAATTTGAGTTGAAGTAAAACAAACCTTTAGTTTTTCTCAGAAGATATTTTGCCTCTTTTGAGTTTTGTTTTTTATCCAGATTGCTCTAAAATCCACTTATCCATGATTGTTGGGCTTCTTCTATAACTGTAAAATGCAGCTAAATGGCTGCCAACTGAAAATAATTTTTTTATTCAACCTTTATTTATGCAGAGCAGGTCGCTCCTTTTTAAAGCCGCATTCTGTTCACTGTTACACTGAGGCATAAAATTTCAGGAAACAACACAAGTGAGTCATAAACAGAAGGGGACAATAGACAATAAACAAAGTGCGAGCTCGGCTGAATGCAGGTAAAAGGTTATTATACGTGCATATATATAATTATATAATATATAATTAAACAAGTGGGTCTCCTGTTAAATTACAGTAAACTAGTGAAAGCTAGTTTCACTGGATGAAACTGCTGTTTAGAGTGTAGGTGGAGAAAATATAACCTTACTGTGCTGTAAACAGTATGAGCTGTACAGTATAATACTGCCAGCTGTTTATTTACCAACAACCAGCTTATTATTTAAAATATTTTTTCAGTATTTTAGATACATATCTTTAAAAATGCACTTCTTATGCTGAACAGGTTCTTGGTTTGTATGTGAGCAGACAGTCTTTACCCATCTACTGTTTAAACCTTTGTTTGAAAGGGACGGCCAAATTAGAAGACAGCTGGCCTAAGAGGCTTTGACCTGTGAAATAATGTAAAATCATACTAAAGTGGAGAAATTCACTCAAAACGCCCATTTTAACTATGAAAAAATTCAAGCTTTTGTCTCTGCCCTCCATACGTCTTGTGATTTCAGAAATTCTGCTGTATTCAACGTTTAAAAAACAGAAACAAGCACACTAAAAATAATCACTGGCCAGAGAATTTCCTTTGAGAATAATCACTACAAGAGTCTTGATCATGATGGCCAAGTGCTAAATAAAACCCAAGTGCTGTTCTTGCCCCACAAACACTGCAAACCACAGCATAAGTGGAATAGAAAATCATCACACTTCCAAATTTAAATATTTGAATATGACATATGGATATTCCAGTGAGTCTCTGACCACTCTCACGGGTTGCTACAGTATTTTAGCCCTCGTTTTAAATTTCTATACATTGACAGCATGCTAAAAGAAGGTAATAGGACTTGATGATACATTGTAACAGCTTTTACAGTAGATCACTGTACAAACTGTTTTTTCCTCAGAGGGTTTTCACGAGGATTGTAACATTTGTTTCTATAAAGAGAACAGCCAAACTATTTTTATAAAGATGTTTCATTTCATTTCTGATAATGGATCTGCATGCTATAATATTCCCAGTTTAATTTTCTGTTCCTATTATAAGCTGCTGTTGATTTTTTTTTCATTACAAAATTACATCAAAGTCTCATACGTAATTATATCAAATGGCAGCACGTCTAATATGTGAACATACCCGTACGACTTACTAATTAAACAAACGCTGCAATCGTGCAGTGATTGTTAATCTTGTAATAACGACTCCTTAGTGAATGTATATTGTTGCCTTTATTTCCCTGTTTCGTTGCTCCAAAAACAAAGCGGTGTATGATATTTGAATTTCATGCCTTATAACCTAGGTTCAATGCGCCCAGCAACAGGTAGCAGATTAAAACTGAGGGTCAGATATCTGTGCAACTGTTGCTGGGCAACTGGATATTTCTATGTCACTACAGCAACAATGCAGAGACGACTCCGCGGGGCACCTCGGCCAATCGCATGTGTCTGAAACTGTGTCCAGCATGTGTGTGTGTGTGCGCGCGTGTGTGAATACAAGACGTCCAGGTTTGTATGAGTTACCACATGTGACCTTCTCACCCCTGCGTGCAGGTGTGCAGCTCTGACTTATGACACAGACCTTCCCTCCACAAGTATCGTCATCACTTTTCACAATGAGGCCCGCTCTACTCTTCTTCGCACCATTAAAAGGTAATGACACAAGTGGCCCAATTAGACAGGAGAAATGACACCAACTTGTGTGCTTGCTCTAATCTTCTTCTTCTATCACAGCACAAATTTCCCGTGGGCTCAATAAAGTCTTATCTTATCTTATCTTATCTTATCTTATCTTATTTTCTTTTCCCGCTCAGTGTCCTGATGCGAAGTCCGCCATCATTGATTCAAGAAATAATCCTGATAGATGACTTCAGCTCTGACCGTGAGTTTTGTTCTTTTTGTATCTGAACTGCTGGTCAGAAAGGCTTCAGATGAATGCTGAATAGATGTTGCTCTGTGCCTTTTGTATGTACAAAATAGAAAACTGTTAAAAAAGTATGTTAATTCTGAGTTTACGGCTTGTTTCTGCTGTCTCCATGGCAACCCCCACCCACCTGCCCCAAAAAAGAAAACTGTAAAAAAATTAATTGAAGCAAACAAAACAAAGAAACTGAAAATGGAAATAAATATTAATATAATATGAAAGCTAAATTTGCTCAAAGATTCTGTACTGTGCTTGTTTCTGAGAACTTAGATTTTATATTTGGGCTAATGGTGCATATTATTATTTCGATTTTTCTTAATTTATTCATTTACTTGTTTATGTGGAGTAACTTTGAGGCTACTTTCATGGAAACACTGACCGGCATGAATTATAATTGTATAGTTCACCTTCCCTGTGAAAGCTGCTGTAAAAAAGTTTCAGGACATGCAAACACAGTCAGACGTTGTAAATTTTGCTTACTGTAAAATCTGACTGCATAATACAGTGTTTTTGGTTTGGTAGCCTCAGGGGTTCACAAGACAGTGTATTTGTACTGCTGCTCACAAGCCCGATTAATGGGAGAGCTGTGTCAGGAAGGGTATCCGGCTTAAAATCTGTGCCAAATCAAACATGCAGCTCTATCTGCTGTGGTGACCCCTTGGGAGAGAAGGGAGCAGCTGAAATGTGCAAAGACTCATGTAAATGTATAGGAACAGTACTGTGCAAAAGTCAAGGCACCTAACTCAAGGGAGGAACCAGTTTTGTGTCCGCACATAAAAGACACCTTAGTAAGGAATCAATTGTAAATTGTATCTTGAGGGCAATTTGTTATTACCAGCCTGTCACAAAAAATGGTTGAATATATGAAAAAAATAACAGTGTTTGACAGGCATGAAATAATATTTTTTGCACCAAAGAGGTGATTCCCAAAGAGCTATTAGCTGAAAACGTCTCTGCATGTTGTGCAGAGTGTCCATAAAAAGTGATGAAACTGGACAAGTGGAGGACAAAAGACCTAAAAAAATCCTGCACAGACCTGACATAGCATGCAAGAGATGCATCAGGCCCTTCAACTGATCATCTACTGTCTCAGTGGGAGCCTGGCTTTCAAAATAAAGGAAAACAAGGAGAAAAAGCTGAGATGTACCAAATTGTATAATAGTTGAACTGTAAATCAGTGTCAGTAGGTCCGAATTAATTCAAATGATTTTGGTTCAAATCATCAATATGTACAGAGGACGTCAGGAGAGGTTACAGAAGGAAGACAGTGTAAAGTAAATGGTAAACTTTAAATGGACTAGTTCTTATATTCGCTTTTTTTAACTGTTCCTTTTTATATTTCTAAAATTCTGACTTTGATGACGGAAGGCAATGTATCAGCGTGTGTGATGAAAATACCGACCAGTCGGGAATCCAAATTATTGGAAAATTGTAGGAGGGAATAATTTCAGAAGAAACTAGTGGCCTTTTAGGTTTGTAATGCTCACAGGAAATCAGAAACTTAATGACAGGTGACTGCTTTTTATATGTCTGAGGCAAATATGAACAAATGTGAACGTAAACAACAGCTGTAGCAGAAGTGAGCTGGAGAAACACATGAGTAACAGCCTGGAAAGAGAACTAGCAGAATCAGTTTAATTCACCTTGCCATTTTGGAAATTGGAGTTGAATTGGTTTAATATCACCGTAAAAAGTGGCTGATGTGGTTTATGTGGCTGTGGAATTATCGGATAACCACACTTTAGTAATTATTCCCCTTTGTCAGCATCGGGCTGAGAAATTTCATGAGCTCATGTCGCCAGTGCGTTCTGTAATTACCACCGCATGGATCCTCTGTCTGTGGGAACAGCACGGCGACCTATATCCACGGTGTACTAACACCCTCACACGTGCATTCGTACTCGGAGGTGTCAAAGCTGGCCAGACATCTAAACAGTAGTGTCTCAGTGGCAGGAGCAGCGGGAGCTCTGTAGCCCACTAATGCCTCATTTATCCCTCGTCTCCTGCTGCCAGTCTACCTGCACCTTGGCTGTACCAGCAGGGTTCACAGTGAACAAAGGGTTCTTAAGCTACACTCTTAATCTCTTCCCTGTTTTGGATTTTAATTCCCAGTATTAATTATCATGTGAACCAGTCTCAAACACACTTTGGTTCCAGTTTGTGGCTTTTAGTTTCGACTCAGTCTGACTGTGAGCCAGCGAGCCTCCAATTAGCTGACTTCTCCAGTTGCTGCGCTCTAATGGGTGCCATTGTTACCAGTTTCAGACAATTAACACAACAGCTGCTACAGTTTTGAAACAGGAAGGTCCACAGCATGTTTTGTTCCTCAAATATTGTTATTTCAATTTATTTTACTTCTGTGAGATAGTAAATGAGATTTTTTCCTGTAGTTTCTGTACAGTTAGAGTCACTCACCACTTAGACCCAACATTTTTACTCTGGGGATTGTTGCAGTGTATGTATTACCTAATAGTCATTCTGAAGCTGAATCCTTTACAGTGTTTTACAGCAGGTTTCAGCTCATTGTTAGAGGTTAACTTTTGTGTTTTGATGAACTCTCACCGCTGTCATAGCAGCTGGTCACAGCTGGCAAGTCCCAAGTGACAGATCAGTTATTGCAGGCTTAAATAAACATGGATTCCCACGCTCTCACGGCAGCCACTACAATATTATACATGTCCCGCTGTATGAGCAGCAATTGTTATTCAGACTCTGATCATAAAGGTTCAGTTTACCAACATATATGATAAAATAAGCATGTTTTTGCTTTTCTTCATGGATTTATTTCCCACTGTGTTGTAATATCTCCACCGAGAAAAAATGTAGATGAATGAGTGAATATATTCAAATCAGGACTGCTGTGTCCAGTGTGCAGGTGGAATTTAGAGAGACAGTCAGCCGATGCAGTGAGAGTGTGAGCTGATTTGTTAGTAGACGTGACGGTGTTGGAGGATGTCGGCCAGCAGCAGCAGCAGGAGGGATTGTCCTGGCCGAGCGTAATCCTGTTAAGGCTCGCCTGCTTTAATCACAAGGACATGGTGCTCAATCAAGGACAGTGATCTTTACTGCAAGCCTGCATGTGACTCCAACAGTGTGGAGACAGGAGTACAATGGATTAATTAATGTTTACAGGACTCTATCAGATAAGCTCAGTTTAAACTTAACAGATTCACACAATCAGTCAAACTAAAAGTCCTGGGTTTGAATCCTCTGGCTGGTTGAGTTTGTGGAGTTCTTCCCATGTTTACGTGGGTTCTCCTCGGGTATCCGATCTTCTTCCCACAGTCCAAAGACATACATGGGTTAGCTTAACTGGGGATTCTAAAATGGCTGTAGGTGTGAATGTTGTCTGTGACCCTGAACTGGGTCAGCAGAAAGAAACAGATGAGATGATTATCTTGTTAATTCAGAAAAACAGGATAATATACTGTAGTTTAAAACGATAACTCACAAAACTCTTAAAATTGTCATTTTTTGTGTGTAGTCTGGGAAAAAAATTCCCTGATGCAAACAGGCTTTCACACACACACATGCATGCATACAAGCTTATACAATCTGGCTAAAAGTGTACAACATCTGTTCGGTGGGAGTGATCTATGACTTTTTGCTCTTCTTGCCCGAGTCTTGTGAGTCTTCTCTACACACACCAGCTGTCCCCCCATTAGGAGCAACACTAAAGCCATACACATACACACACACGCCCTCTGACTCTACAGTCTACATGCAAACAAACAGGTTTGTACACACAGCAAATTTAATCACAGAGGATTACAACTTGTCATGCTCGTTTCTGTCAGCATAAGGTTGTATTGCTGCTCGGGAGGGGGTCTGCTTGATCTCTCCACAATCCCTCAGCAAGATCACAAACACAAACACACACTCTCTGCTGCTAATGCCAATCTTCCCAAGTGTGTGTGTATGTGTGTACCTGTGCTTGTGTGTTGTTTGCAATGATGTCCACTACAACAGCAGCTCTGTGCCAGCTATGGCTCATGTAGAAACATGGAGTGGATGATGGAAGTTGGCTCGCTGGTGGATTTGTTTATGGAAAAAAGGATTTTGAGTCGATTTATGCAGTGAAATGTAGCTCTTTTGCTTGAACACTCTGACCTGTGCACTTTTTTGTGTTTACGTGTTTCTCATTTTTATAGCCTAAGTAAAATGGATGCACCGATGGATGTTTGAATGTCTTTAGCTCATATTATACTGCAGCATTAAGTGACTTTTACCACAGCACTGAGTAGTATGCTTATTGAGGGTGTGTATCCGTAACCATGCCCTTGTTTGTCTGTGTTTATGTCTGTTTAAGTGCACTAAATCCATGTAAGTGTGGCAGCGTGGTGTGCTTGTGGGTTTGGGTGAGTGACAGAGTGTGAGATGAGGCAGCGAGGAGAAATATTTTTCTCAGTGTGTGTTCTCCTTCCACCGTAAAATGCCATCTCCTCTGCTCTCCTCCCCCAGCTGAGGACTGCCAGCTGCTCGCTCAGATCCCCAAAGTGCGCTGCCTGAGGAACGGCAGGAGAGAGGGTGAGTGTGCGGGGACAAGGGGAACGATGGGAAGGGGGGAAAATGACTTAATGGAAAAGATATTGGACTGAAAAGGGGATGTATTTTGTGTGGCTTTTTTAAAGGAATAATTCATAGAAAGACAAGTGAAGGCGAGCTTTGTTGCAGAAGACGGTAAAAATGCTTCACATGACAGCAGATAGTCACTGAAAATGTGTGTCCAAAAATACTGGAGTGGAAAAAACAAATCAAATGGAAAACAGAAACAGACCAAAAAGATATGAACAACTGTTGTTTCAGTCATTTTATGTTAAAAAAAAATCATTTATGTAATGAGATCTAATTAATAATTTAGTCAATAATATCTGACAACACAGTGAAAAACAGAAAATGCTTAAAAAAGCGATTGTCACGGGAAAAAGTGGGCTTGTAATTGCTGATGGATGAGGCCAAATTGTAAGAATACACAAGAAACTGACAGCATCCAAAGGGATAAACACAAAGAACCAGGAAATAAATGGAAGGACACAGAAGAAGCAGAGTTATTATAGATTTATATTTTGCATTCATTTATTTATTTTTAATTCTGTTTAGATTCAGGTCGTTTACTGGGTTTTTATTGTTTTTTATTGTTTAACAGTTTCAGTGTTACTTTTAGTCTTTCTAATTATTATAGTATATCTCAATAAACATGTCAATGATTTATTTTTTACCAAAAAAAACTAAAACTAAAGATATTTCTTCTGTATTTTTATTTTACTTTAGTGTGTTGTGTGAAAGTGTGTGAAACTAGGAGTGAAAAATAAATTTTAGTTCACTCCTAGTTTTTGTTTTTAGCATCGGTTTAGTTAATTATAATAACCTTGACAAGAAGAAACAGGAACATCCACAGACAGCATGAAAAATGATGACAGGATTTACACTTGCCTCCTCCTGATTTCTTAGTTTTTTTGCTTATTAGTCTTACTTGTGTTTTTCAGAGCATCAAGCAAATTATAATAGTAGGCAAAGATAACTTGAGTACATACAAAAAAATAGTTTTTAAATAATGATTTCATTTATTAAGAGGAAGAAAAAGCTATCCAAACCTGGCCCTATGTTAAAAAGCATTAGTCCTCCATGTTAAATCATGAATTAACTGTGATCAACCACATTTTTTGGAAAGCTGAGTCCAATTTCAGTACCCACAGCCAGACCTGAGTACTGCCAGACTGCCAGATTAAATCCCAAAATCACTTAAATTGAACCCTGTCTGACAAAGTGTAGGAGGCTAAAAGACCTCAAAAAGCAGCTCATGGTGCCACGATCTAAAGAAACAGCTGAGAAACAAAATCATTGACTTCTATCAGTCTGGAAAGGGTTACAAAGCCATTTCCATGGCAAATGGATAAAACATGGAAGAGTGGTGAACTTTCTCAGCAGAGCGCATCGCTGACTCATCCACAAAGTTTGAAGTAAAATATCCGGTTATGAGATTGTGCTCGGAAGCTCGAGCTATAATCCAAGGAAACCATCCAAAGTCCACTTCTAAATGGCTTAAAAAACAAAATGAAGGCTTTGAAGTGGCCTAGTCAAAGTCCAGTCCAGACTTAAGTCCAATTGAGATCATTTGGCATGACCTAAAAAGACCATTCATTCTCAAAAACCCTCCAATCTGGCTAAATTAAAGCAATTATGTAAAGAAGAGTGGGCCAAAAGTCCTCCACAGTGATGTGAAAGTGTCATTGCCAGTTATCACACATGCTTGAGGATGAGTAGAACCAGTTATTTGGTCTAGGGTACAATTACTTTCTCATAAAGGGCATTTTGTTCCCATTAATAAATTAAATAATCCTTTATATTTTGTATTTACTCAGGTTATCTTAGTCTAGTATTAAAATTTGTTTAATGATCTAAAGAATGTAAGTGTGAACAAAAAAATAAACATTTAAAAATACTTTATT
Organism: Pelmatolapia mariae; assembly: GCF_036321145.2. Lineage (NCBI taxonomy): Eukaryota > Metazoa > Chordata > Actinopteri > Cichliformes > Cichlidae > Pelmatolapia > Pelmatolapia mariae. The sequence continues at coordinate 60,322,985 of NC_086241.1, forward strand.
ATCCACTGTATACCTACTGACAGCTGATACGCTGTATGGAGTACTGGGAGCTGCTGGGACATGTAGAAACCACACCCTGAAGCTCCCAGTGCACTGTTTCTCTGCTGATGTTAACTCCAGAGGTGGTATCTAACTCTGCAGTTACTGTGTCAGCAGCACGGGGGCGCCTTTAGTGCACTATATGTTTCAGTGCTCACTGACCCCGCTATGTAGCTTTATGTGGTCTGCCACTTCCTGATTGAGTTCCTGTGGTTCTTGAACACTTCTGCTTTTCAGTAATATCACTTACAGTTGATGAAGGAATATCTGTGAGGGAAGAAATTCAACAAGTTGACTCGTCACAAAAGTGGCTTCCTACGACACTCGAATTCAGCGTGCTATTTAGAATGATCCATTCTTTCACAAATGTTTGTAAAGGCAAAATGCACGGCTAGAGGTGGTCAGTATAGTGTAGGTAACTGCAGACAGGTTAAAAACTAACACGAAAACAGTAAAACATCTTGAAAGGTGTTCAGAAGTCCAGAAAAACTAAACAGAGACCAAAACTGAAGAAAACTGAGGCAAAATATTGTTAAAATAATATGACGTTAAAAAAAGAATCCTAAACTAAACTGAGAAAACATAAGACTCAAACTTAAGACACTAAAATATTAGAAAGACCTAAAAAGAAATCATAACTACAATATATTGGCTAAACGCTCAAAACTCAAAAACCAACATAAAATCTGATCCTTCATAAACATAAAACAACCAACATATGCGTGTCTAAGGCAAATAGACAGTTATAGTAATTTTTGTAGAAACATAGACTTATATATCATTAATATTATTAATTGTGTTTGGTCACATGTAAGTATAGATCCATATCTCTGGATTTATCTGCATTCCTTACAGTTTGATCTGCTTTTTTCTGCACTCTCACACCTTTCATTTAACAAAATTCTGTGGCAGTACTTATTAGAACCACTCACTTTATTGTTCGATCGCTCCTTCACAGGCACCTGAATGAGTTTTATTCTCTAACTCTAGGATGTCAAACACAATGATTAGTCTGTCAAAGGGTTCAGTCTAGCCTACTGTGTGGAAATTGTGGAAATGCAGGGTACAGTTTTTTTTTTTTTACTGTGTTTCTAACCAGGAAACATTTGTATTGCACGCTGTTAGAAATAGATGTGGGCTCATTTTATCCAGGCCTCAGGTCTGAATCATTGTCATGTTTTCTAGCTTCTTACTAACAGCCTTTCCAGTGACCCACCACGTAAGCTGGTTTAACCAAGGACTGTACCAACTCGTTTCATTTTAGCATTTGTTTTTGATGACAGTAGACTGAATGTGGGAAATGCAAGGGTTTTTTTCTCTTAAGAAATCCCATTTTTGCAAATTTCTTCACACTTAATTTGAAGATACTGTTTTATGTGCCATTACTGAATGGTGTGCTGGTCTATTTGAGATTAATTTGAACCAAAATGAGATTCGTGCTCCAAATCAGGGAAGTTCAGCTGAACTTAAAGCTAAAATAAGTAGTGTTACTGATTCTGTTTGATAATCCATTTTTCTCAGGTTCTTGCACTCACAGCAGAACAAATTTTTTGGGCCACATGCTGTTAATGTCTGGCAGCAACAGTCCAGAAGCCCAAGTTTAGCTTTCTTTACTGCCACCCTTAAAACCCACGTCCACAAATTATAATAAGCTTAATCTTAATCTATCTTTTTCATAGGCTTTCTCGTGTAAAAATACACAAGAGGTTTTTTTTAAACAGGATGACCCAACAAAATACAGCCCTCTGAGAGTTTACTGAAGACGGTAAAAGCAAATAGTCCCTGTCCTTGTGACTGGATTGATTTTCAGCTCTTAATGGCTTCACACCTTCAGGCATCATTGACTTTCTCTGCTTTAATGCGTCAAACTGCTGCCAGAGGTCATCAGGCACCGAAGCATTAAATGTACCCACAATTACACCAAACAAGCACGACCAGGAAGTCTTTGCTATCATGGGTGAGAACTGTGGAATAGCCAGTGTGTATCTAATATGTAGTATCTTCTGTAAATTAAGGAATTTTTCACATTGCTAGATAGATTACATACATTACATTTAGCAGCTCAATATGCAGTTTTTTCATCGTGTGTTGGTGTAAACTAAAAGCACACGGATAAGTAATCTATTGGCCTGACATTCGGTAGGTGGCCCGAAACACAGCACCAGATAAATTACTGTTTCTCCCTAAGAGGTGAAGTGCCTTAACTGACCAGGCGGCAAACCTACTCTCAAATGTCACTTAGGTTATACTGGGGAAGGATGAAATGTGAACTGGTGTGATTCAAGCTCATTCATTGGTAAAACAAAGGCTAATGCATCAGGTAGGATGATGTATGTTATCATCAGTTGCTGTTTGTTTATTAATATTTTTGTGTTTGTGTAAATGATGTGCCTTAAACTGAGCACTGCTTATTCACATGAAGCTTCTATCAAAAGAAGCTTCGGTTAAACGTCATCCATCAGAATGAGGAAGAAACTTGATTTTTTTTGAGTATTTCAGAAACTTTTGATCTATTTGAACTTTCCCACATGCAGAGAATGATCAGGAAAAGAGAAAACAACCAGTGAGCAGCAGTTCTCTGGGTGACAAAAAAGCTTCAAGCCTTTGGGAAGTAACAACCAAGCTATGCAGAAGAGCACACTGGTGCAGGAAATTGAGGCTATAATTTGCACAAGATTGCCAAAATTGGGCAACAGAAGACTGGAAAAATGTTGCCTGGTCTGAAGAGTCTCAATTTCAGGTGCAACAGTCGGACGATAGGGTCAGGGTGTATGTGCAAACGGCAACGGTGTAATGCTATCATATCAACAAGGACCAAAATATCTCTGAGAAATGTTTCCAGCAGAATTAATTAAGAACTAAGGCAGTTGATCCTTGTATTAGCAATAGAGGACAGTGAATGTTTCTTTTCTTCTTTTTTTCTTCTCTGTTACAAAAGAAAGGTGATAATTCTGAAAATCATCCTTTGAATTATTCAGAGAAACAACCTCCTCTTGAAACACTCAGGTTATTATTCAGAATTAAGTTCTCAAACTCTTGTTCTATTAAAAACTACAAGCATTTAATAAATTTGTGTTATTTTAATGATCTTTGACTTCAGAACAAAACTCTTAAGATAACGAGCTCTGTCTGTTTATGGATGCTGCATAAATATCAAAGACAATTAACCTTTTCCACATATCCAGATATTACTGTAACTGGAGGCGTACTTGATGAAAAAGAAAACTGTTTTCAGTGCTTCCAGCGAGTCTACTTTAAATGTGAACTCTTTTAAAGTAAAAAAAAAAAAAAAAAGTAGGTTTTACCCTCAGCGTCGCTGACGGGAGTGAGACAAGTTCTGGTATCTACTTTAGATAAATCCAAATAACTAATGTCATTTCTAGAGGCTGTTTATTCTCTACATGCTTGTCCAGCTTAAGTCAAACGTACAGTAAATATTCCAGAAACATGGATGATGGTGATTATCATCATATTTTATCATAAAGCACCAATTTAATAAAGAAGAAGAAGCCAATGCTTTGTCTGTCAACTGTCAATTACAATGCAACAATCTCAAAAACTGCAGCCAGGCCAGGTCAGTGCCCAGACAATTCTGCTATGAAGCCATGCTGTTGTAATAAATAAAGTGGTTTGGCATTGTCTTGCTGAAATATGCAAGGCCTTCCCTGAAAAAGACGTTGTGTGGGAGCTCTAATGCCTTTCAGCATTGATGATGCCTTTTGCACATGTACAAGATGTCGCGTCATCTGAGTTGTGACAACAAGATTGAGGGTCTCTTTCCTCTTTAGAAAGACAAGGCGCCCTCTGTTCTGAAATTCTGTTTTCTAAAAAGGATTTAAAATATAAATTCATCTCACTGCAGAACAGTTTTCCACTCAGTCCATTTTAAATTCGTTTTGGCCCAAAGAAGACAGCAGCATTTCTGGATCATGTTCATTTATGGCTTCTTCTTTGTATCATAGAGCTATACCTGCATTTCTGGATGAAACAACAAACTGTGTTCACAGATGCTGATTTCTGGAAGTGTTCCTGAGCCTAAGCAGTGATTTCTATGACAAAACCACAACTTTTGTTTTAACGCAGTACTGCCTGAGGGCCTGAAGATCATGGCCATCAAATATTGACTTTTTAGCTAGTTCTTGCACACAGAGATTTCTCCAATTTTGTGTGAGATATTATATAAAATAAAGGAAGAAGGGGGGTGGGGGGAATCATGAGACCTAAGTAGGGTGACTTTGTGTCTGTGTTGTTCAATTTATGCAGGTCCAGATATGAGGGCAACCTCATCCTTGAAATGAGTCACCATCTTAGTGATGGTGATTCATTTTGTCCATTTAAGGAGGGCAGTTTGCTTTATATCTCAAGGAATACATCAGGTTTTCCATCACATTTATATCCCTTCTGTCTATTCACGAATAAGAGGTTCCAACCAGAAGAATGTTACACAAAACCGCTATTTTTTCATCCATGTTCATTCTAGGGTCTCTTTTATTTGGTACAATCTCTTCTCTCCTTAAGAAAAGTCTTTAAACATACTGTATTTCCTCAAAATGGACTTTTAAGTCTTTTCAAATAACAGGGTGCAGTGTTGCTTATTTGTAATGTGCACTGGATGAGAAAGATTTAAATACTTTCAGTTTTCAGTTTTAAATCAGTTTGATACAGTTATTTTAGATGTAAATGTCATGACCGTGTGAGTGAGGAACATCCAGAACATGATGACATGAGGAGGAAACAAAGGAGTTTGTAATTATAACCATCTCGGTTTCAGAGATACAGATTTTTGAAGATATCAATTCTCCTAAAGCTCACTCAGAACGGCTACTAGAGTGATTAATAGCTGTCCACAGACTGAAGAACAGTTATTGTCGACAAAAAAAATGACTATGGCATCTTAAATCAATATAAAGCATTTTTAAAAGTGACCCAAGATGTCACCAGAAAATGTGATTTCCAGAGATTTCTTTTAAGGATCAGAGTCTTGAAAACAACACTTGCATTAAACAGCATCAGTTTAATAAAACTGTGACCATCTGAGCAGTTTGAGACTTCAGTGTCATGTGTTTCCTTCAGGTCTGATCCGATCACGTGTGCGAGGAGCCAACACGGCCTCTGCTTCAATCTTGACCTTTCTGGACAGCCACTGTGAGGTCAACACTGACTGGCTGCAGCCTATGATACAGAGAGTCAAGGAGGTACAATCGCACATGCTCACACACACACTTAATCAGACACTTAACTGCATGCTGCACATATCCACACGCACAACCTCATGCATATGCTTGGAGGCGGAACAGTTATTTTCTTCTCTGTGGTAGATTTTATTGACTGTGATGCAATATGTTGGCACTGCGTGTTGTTAAATAAACACTCAATTTGTTCAGCTAAGATTCAAGTCAGACTATACCAGATGTCACACACTGCTCTGCCGCAGCTGGAAAAAGTTTGGTGGGCTTTTTCCTCCTCAGTCTGTTTTCCACTCTGTCCTTTGCATGAAATCACTTCATATAGTTCACTGAAATTGTGCTATATATAGTTGTCTCTGCCTGATTTTGGTTCTTTTTGTCTTATTTGCTTAACACATTGGTCAGTGACACTTGGGAGCTGACTTTAATGAGACAAAATGATGATTACTGAGTGACCAAAATCCTAATTAGCTTCTCACAACTGAGTCTCCGCTATAGAGGAAACTCTGAATGGGATAATGAGGGAGTGGTTTGGTTGAGTTGGCTGCTTTGTGTAGCAGCTGTAGTGCCGTTCACAGCAATTGCGTTTATTCTTACAGCATAGTCTTTAAATCAATAACACTCTTTGTTAATGACAGATTTTCCTGATTCACTGCCTCTTAAAAAAATAATTAGGCCGTCCATCAGGAGCACTATAGTACTGTCACATCCGGCCGCAAGTGTTTTACACTTCAAAATATGATGCGATGCCAGCCAGTCTTCATTATGTGCTGGATTTATTTATTTTTTTTAAATATTGGTGGTATTTCCATGTGCACTTTCTTGGACATTTCAGCTGTAAGCACTCACTGTTTCTGTTCCAGTCTGCTTTCTTTTTCTCACACAAGTGAGGTGCACAGAGAATGGAAATACATAGCGGCACAAAATCGTGTGCAGAGATGAATGCTTAATTCCTAAGAAATGAGTGTATTGATATAGTTGCGGAAAGAAATTCATCACCTGCTGATGAGTAACGACCTGTGACTGTCTCCTCTCTGCCCTGACATTATTAGCATCCTGTGACTGTGACTGGTTATGGTTGAGAACAACTGCTGATGCCCCCCCGCACCAATCTCAGGCTGTCCCAATGACTCTAGTCAGCAGGAGCTGTTTCATTTCATATTTCTCTTAGTAATCACCTTTCTCATGTTCATGACTCGCACTAATGTGTGACACTGTGATGTAGCTCCTGCAGTTTCTTCCCCGTCAGCAATGCACTGCTTCTTAATTTTCTTCCTGCTTGGCATTTAAGCAGCATGCTTGCTTCTCCAGGCAAAAGTACAAGAAAAGAGTTGAGAAAAGAAGAAAATCAATGGATTTTTTTAAACTTTTCTCAACTTGTGGCTTTTTGTTTTACTTTACAAGATATCTGGCATCTCGATTTTTCTTTTTGGGGTATCTTTACCTTTATGTGACAACACAGAGAAGACAGGAAAGACGGGAAAGAGCACAGGACGACACTCAGCAAAGGGTTCCAAACCTGAACCCAGGCTCCTGTATTTCAGCTGTATAGCATATGGGCTCCTGCCCAACCAGCAAGCTCAACTGGCACCCAGTGAATTGAATTTTCTTATTCGCCTAATTACAGTATACCTGTGAGGTTGACAATAACATTTGTTTCAGTGGTGTGCTTTTCTGCTTTCAAAGAACATAACAAAGATCCTTGTGTTATATTTATTACTTCTCCCCTGTGTCCTCTGTATATGTTATTATGTCATTTGAGTTTTGCATTTTGGATTCTCTTTGGATTAGGTTCTTTTTACTAGCTACTAGGGATGGGAATTGATAAGAATTTAATCATTCCGATTCCACTATTGAAATTTCCATCAATTCAATTCCTTATCAGTTTTCTTATCGATGCTCATTGTGTTCTCACTGGCTCTGCTTTGAGAGTCACCACCATCTCTAAGCAGCATATCAAAGACATTACATTCATGCAAATTAATTGCATGTTGTTGGTCAAATGTTTGTGCATGTTGGAGGCATAGACTACACTGGCACACATAAACAAAAATCCCTATCCTAATGAGGACACACGTATGATCTTTCTTTTATGCTGAAGACTTTTATCTTTTGTCTTTCACCGCTCCCCAAGTTGATCTTAGTTCTCTGTTCATTTTCGTCTTATTTCCTGTTTTACTCTGGTAGCTCTTTGGTCTTCTGTATCTTGTCTAGATTACTTCCCCTGTTCATTGTCTTGATTAAATGTGTATAGTCCCCACCTATTTGCGCTTCCCTCATTATCAGCTGTGTATATGTTGTCTCAGTCTACTTTTGTCATGTCATCCATGTAGCTGTGTGTTTCTTAACCATGTATTTCCTTTTTTTCCTGACTTTGTTTTCCTAGTCATTTCTGACATTTGGATCCCCTGGCTTTGCTCTTTGTGGATTTTTGGATTTTGAACTCTGGACACTAAGCCGCTGCATTAAATGCCCACTTTGTGTTTGAGTTCCAGCTACTTCATCCGGGTGCATTTTAAATCTCCATTCCACACAGCTGGATATAAAAAACAAAAAACAGCAAAACTTCACACATCTAGATCCTATGCAAAATCAAACCTATTTCAGTCTTTAGGAGAGTTCTTCAACTATATACTGTAATGCGTGAGTTTCAACAACCTACCATTGTTCGTTATGACCACAATCGAGGAGTTCCTCAAGTTTGAAAAACTCTGGGCTACTGCTGATTAATCAGATTAAATTATGTCACAGAGAGACATAGGGAGGACAATTCTGATGTCGATTTAAGTTGCCATATGTGGTCATTTCCCCGATAAAGGACTGACTAATTTCTTGCCAAGAGTTCAGTGGAAATATAACAAATCAAGCTACAAGCTATATAGTCAAGCTACATATCATGTTTCTTCAGTGCAAACCTCACAGTTTATAATCACAAGACTTGACACATTGTGGGTGTGCGCACAACTTGTTTGTGTTTCTTTGGCTTTGGGCAGCTGTGACTCATCCAGCTTGCATTACAATCTTTCAGTCTGGTGTTCACGAGAGTGCCGGCCTCAGTGATAATTTACCAGCCCCAGAGTTCAACTGCACCCCGCCTTGCATTTGTTTGTGTCCCAGAGACCAAACCCTGGTTTTATTAAAGCCTCTGGGGGGCAGAAATAATGCTGAATAAAAATCTTCTCTGTTTTAACTTAATTATGCTTTTCCTTTGTTAATTAAAACCAGCAGGCGTAACAGCGTAATTCAAATGTTGCTAATGTGCAGCAATGAGCTTCTCACTGACAAATGTAAAGGGAACACGATTCAAATAATTGTCTGGCTAATCTTATGTGGTCACTTTACCTTGCTTGTTTTCATATTCGCTGGCACAGTTTCTTTAACTAAATTATGAAATCATAAAAAATAATTGTAATGCTCTGAAGGAAAAGTCTAATATATATGGAGGGTTAAAAACATGTTTTTAATTTTAATCTTTTACCCCAGCATGCATTGTCTGAGTTTCATAACTCAAAGTCTGATCCTGGATGAGAAAGTGAAGGAACAGAGATCCTCACATATCAAATGGCAAGAGCGAATTGTGAATTTGTCGCCTGCCCGTTCCTCAGTATGATTGACAGAGATCAGAATGATAGACTATAAAAGAAATATTTGGATTGACAACAGACGCGACAACACATTTTTGTATTATTGTGTCTCATTTTGGTTCTGTGAAATACAAAGTGGTATTAGGAGACAGGACAGGGCTAGCTGGTTATCACACCGATTATGGTGGATAGCTGTGTAGCACCATCTGACATGATGTTAATATGTTGATAGCACATTTTAACAGAATAACATACACACCTGTTTCAGTTAAAAATACTATTTCACCGGCAGAGTACTGTGTCGTAAATTCAAACACAGAAAAAAGGTGACATTGATTTTGGAAGTGCAGCCACTTTATGCATTACCAAATCACAGAGACTCATTAAAAGCCCAATAAACGTCCATTGCTTAAAGCTGTTGAGAGCATCACTTTTTAAATTGCTCTCTGGCAGAGTGGCTTTTCACACTCGCTCTTCCCCCGCACTCTTCGGCGCAACAAGCACAGAGTTCACAGCGGGTTCAATCTCTGATAAAGAGACGGACGGTTCTAATTGGAAACACTCATTTGGATTGTCCCGAGCTATAAGCTGTTTGACTACATGGACACAGGCACCCATTCACAGACAGATGCCGGCAGCACATACACGCTCGAGTACGCACAAACCAATCAACAGTTCTGTCTTTTAGAGTTTGTGTTGGATCTGCAGCTGATGGTCAGATTTGAGAGCTTAATAGGAAGGTTAGGGATACTCAGCTTATGTTCTTCAAAAGTAATCAGTACGTGCTTGTTATTATTCACATCAAAAGAATAATCAGAGCTTACATGCAGATGCAAGTTTAGAGTACTGCACGCAGTTCTTTCTTCTTAATTTGTTTCTTAGCATTATTCTTATTTTCATGAGATCAGAGGCTGGAAATTATAAAGAAAAACCTGAAGTTAGAAAAGCAAAGGTTTAAATATGTTTTATTCTTTAAGTGAAAGTCAGTGTTTTTTCAAGTATTTTTTAAAACTTTAATCCATCTCGATTTGTTGAAATAAATTAAACAAATAGTATTTAAGACTTTAAATATTTAATAATAGAATTAATTTAAAATAACATGTCATTGTGTTCTCCTCCCATGCAGGATCATACAAGAGTGGTCAGCCCCATCATCGACGTCATCAGCCTGGATAACTTTGCCTACTTGGCTGCCTCTGCTGACCTGAGAGGAGGTCAGGGCGTAATAAATAGATCATACACAGTGGTAGTTGATCACACAGAGATCTGCAGGTTTAACAAACCTTTATGACATGACATCATGATTCCTGATAGAATTCAATACCTACGACTGAACAATAAAAGAGGTTTAAATATTTCATTGTTTTATTGAAAAGCAGTGATTTATAGAAGAGAGTTTTTCCACAGATGTAAGGCTACGATTGATATTAAATTCAGGCCAATATATTAGGTGAAATCATGGAACTGAGTCCAGCCAGAATATCTGTCATCTTGTCCGCTTTGGGCTCATATCTAGACAACAAGAAGATAAATTTGAAGATGAGAGCTGACGTTTTGCTTCCCCCATGCTTTTTTTGTCAGGATTTGACTGGAGTCTCCACTTCAAGTGGGAGCAGATTCCCATTGAGCAAAAGATGGCAAGAAGTGACCCCACTCAGGCAATAAGGTATGTCTACAATGATATTTAGTGTGATAATATGCTTTGACTCATACCTGGAACATTCTCTTATGCATTATACGTACATTATACCCTCACAGGCCACTTCATTAGATATGATAGACATATGTGTTCAACTGCTCATTAATACCAGTATCTAATCCACCAATATGAAAGCAACTCTGTGCGTTTAGACACTTAGATGGTCAAGATGACCCGCTGAAGTTCAAACCAAGCATCAGAATGGGGAAGAAAGGTGATTTCAGTGACTTTAAGCATGATAGATGAACCCAAAGTCACAAAGCTCAAATCATCTCAGACTGGTTTCTTGAAGATGACACTGTACTCAAATAGCCGCCTGTGGTGGAACAGGAGAGTCACATCATGGCAAATGTGCCGCAACAGTGCAATGCTGTCATTTCAACATCGACTAGAATCTCTGAGGAATGTTTCCAGCACCTTATTGTATCTGTGCCATAAAAAATTAAGGCAGCTCTGAGGGATAAATAGAATCCAACCCCAGTACCAGCAAGATGTGACTAATAAAGTGGCCAGAGACTGTATATTGTATGTGAATGACACATTATGGATTAATATGTCAGTTTTAGTTCTTGGATTAGACTAAAGTTAAAATAGAGAGACATATCTTACTCTACAAAAGTTCAAGATAAATCACGATAGTCAGGTCTTTTCTATGTTGGTATTTGCAGTCTTTTTGTGGTGTGTTTTCCCCCTAAAACACATCCAAATCGCAGCAAAGTAGTTAATGCATAACATCTGCTGAGCAAAATACAACTTTAAGCTCCTTTGATTTGTTGTTTCTTTCTGGAAAATATTCCTTTCTGGTGATTCTGATGAGGTCTGCCTGAATAAGTCTGCAAGTGAAGTTTTGTAACTCCTTCCCTTCCTCCACTCTGCAGGACTCCCGTCATCGCTGGTGGGATCTTCGTCATGGACAGGAGTTGGTTCAACCACCTCGGCCAGTATGACACCCACATGGACATCTGGGGAGGGGAGAACTTTGGTGAGATCATCGATGATTTCTAACCCTACTTGAATCAGATGACTTTTATTATCATATCATCCTCCACACACATCCCACACCAAATGTCTTTAAATAAAACTAAACCTTACTCTGCTGGCAAAGACTTACCAGACTCTAACAATGTAAATATTCCCAACTTTATTCAAGATGAAGGATTCCTAACAAGTTTATGTTAATTGATGACATTTACAATTACCTAATGTTGGCTAGGAGCAGGAAGTAGGAGGGTCAGATTTAGCACATGTACTTACCAAAATAAAAGTCATAATGTTTATGAATAATTTTCTCATTCAGTCTAAAATAAATACTAAGTCCTGTGTTTAGGTTTAGGTTTTCTAACAAAAATAATGTAATCACATATTAAAGAAAATAATGTTTGTGTCAATTTAGTGCTGCAGTAAGCGTATTTTGTAAAATACGAAGCCGTTTCCCATAAAATGATTTCATGTGTTAAGTCTGCATGCCTGGCTCTTTTGAATGCCCAGCATCTCCAAAATGCTAAATATGTCCCTGGAATTTGAATGATCCACTATGACTGCTTTCATTCTGATGATTTACAGCTAACAGCCATCTGCTACAGGAAACAGTAGCAGGCGTACTACGCTGATACTGGAATGATACACATCAGGGCATTAATTCTAGGAGAGACTGACAAAATGACAGGCACGTCTTCGGTGGTATGCCTGCATTTTTGGACTCAACCACTGCATCTTTCCTTTTGCAGAGCTTTCTTTCCGGGTGTGGCTGTGCGGAGGAAGTCTGGAGATTCTTCCCTGCAGCCGCGTGGGTCACGTGTTCAGGAAACGGCACCCGTACGATTTCCCAGAGGGCAACGCTCTTACCTACATTAAGTGAGTAGGCTGACCTGACTGATGACAGTTATTAACACGGAAACAACAGAATGACGTTTCGCTTGTTGTTTGCCCTAAAATCTCAAATGTCACATGATTCAGCTGCACTCAGTGTGAAGTTAAATGCTTCACCAGGCAAACTCACACTTTTCACACATCTTGACCCAAGTGCCAGTGAGAGATGAGTGTGTAAGAGAACTATGAAAGCATCCGCAGAGCTCCTTATTTTACATTATTGTTCTTAATACCTAGTAAAGGTGGAGATGCTCACAAATATCTGGCTCTGTCTGGGAAGACTAAAGCAGCAAGTTTGCAGGTTTTGAACTGTTGTATAATTACCCATAATGTGCTGTTGCTGACAGACTCTTTAGATAATGTTGCTTTTTATGAATCAAACCCAACATTACTAGTTGAAAATGCACATAAAACGTAAGATCTCAAAGCACAATAATATTTGTAGCGGAGCTGCAGTGAATAGCTGACGTATGAAGGCTCCAGAAGCATAGCACTGTCATTAAAGCTGGCTGCAGGAATGCTGGCAGCGCTGTCATTACTGTGTCTGAGCAGGTGTTGTGTCTATGTCCATGCAGGAACACCCGTCGGGCCGCTGAAGTGTGGATGGATGAGTATAAACAGTTCTACTACTCTGCGAGGCCGTCGGCTCAGGGAAAAGCCTTCGGCAGGTTTGTCTGCTATAATGTCATCCTCCTCTCCCGAGTTTGCTTATATTTAACACAATGATTCTGTGTCTCCTGAGTTTCTGAGATGTTTATAAGGTACCAAGTTTTATACGCAAGCATTAAAAAAAACAATTTTTAAATTTGCATGCACTTAGACGTCAACTAACATTTATTTATTTTAATTACAGATTATTCAGGGGATTTGTATGATCTGTTAAAATAATTTTAAAATGCCTGTGATGATGTTACTCAATCCAAGGTGGCCCAGTTAAGACAACAAACCCTTACATTTGATAGATGAAACCAGAACAATGAAGTTTCAACACTGTTGTCAGTGTCAGATAATCTTCCGTTGGACCTACAAGTTCTGTTCCTTTTGTATAAAATGCCCAACAGCAGTAAAAATGCAAAGATATAAGAAGTAAGAAGCAAAAAACAAAACAAAAACAAAACTCAGTAAATAAAACACCCACACACACTTTAAAGAAAACCTGTGTTAGCTGAGTCTGTAATTCATACTCCGTAAGCTGTTGATGGTAGGTTCACAAGGTTAAATCCACATTTTCTTTCTCATTCTCTCCTCCTCATCTTTTTTTATGTGTTCCCTCTACATTATTTCTCTTTGTCCCTAAATATTCTTGTTATCTGGTCTTGCAGTATCACAGACCGTCTGGCGCTGCGACGGAAGCTGAACTGCAAACCTTTCCGCTGGTACATGGAGAACGTCTATCCTGAGCTGAGGTAACGAGGTTAACGTTTAATTCTCCCTCAATGGCACAGCATTGGAACACAAAAAATTAAAGTGCAATTTCCAACATTTTTTATCACATACAGAAAAATATTTCAGTAAGGAGGAATCATTTGGAAAAACTGACCACAATTTACTGAGACACAGAATTCAGTTTAGCTGTTTGGTAATTAGATGCCGATGATCCATCAAGGCAGAATGGAATCCTATCAGTGACAGGAATTAGGACAGGAGCCCCGGAGTCTAGTAGACTCTAGTAGACTCTAGTGGTGGTGAGCATGAAGATGGAGGCTTTGACTGGGCTCTGAGTGACCCGGGTGAGGCAGAGATGGGAAGGTTGCACAAATGAGAGCCTGAAAGACAGAATGACAAAAGAGATTTAAAGTATATAGAATGGAAGCTGATTGGCTCACAGGAAGCAGGTAAGAAAATGATTGGATTAGAGCAGGAGTGTCAAACATAAGACTTCAATCCCACCCAGTGAAAGTCATAAACTTTGTACTTTTACAACTTTTCCTAATAATAAAAACCTCCCCTGTGGTTATTTATACTACACCAAAGTAATGAAGTAATAAATAAACTATTAGATGACAGAAGAATCCTTGTTTTTTTCACTACCTACAATAGAAATGTCTTTTTTTCACAATGAGTAGTTAAGGTATAGTTAGGTTGACAGAAAGGGGAGTTTCTTTGGTCCAGTCTATGTAACATCAAAGAAGGTTGTACTTGGCCCACGATGTAAAATGAGTAATCATGTTAGTATTGAGTTTGACAGTGTGGAGAAATTGAAGTGATGTAAAGAATAGACTAGGAGCCAAACACTTAGGAAGCAGACAGCTGAGTGATTACAGATGTCCCTTATTGAACCTATGCATAAGCTTCATTAATTACTGTACTTACACTTAAAGGAGTCGATATTAAAAGATTAACTGGCACGAGATTTTCTGCATTTCTGCACTTATAAAGTTCAGATTTGATTGGCAATGACTGCCTGTGCGAAAACTAGTATTCTTTTTCCTCACATGTGTGAGGTCATATGTATGGCTATCATAGAAAAAAACCTTTTCCATCAGCAGATGAATATGAAAACTGAGTCATAGTGTCAGACTCTCCACAGGGAACATCCATTTTTCAGTGGAGATATACATTATTTATGCAGTGCATCACAGAAGTTGTTGTGGATCACTTTTTAGTATCTGTTTTGAATTATCTGTTATGCAAGAGAGACAAAGACTTTTCCAAACACCATTAGATTCCAACAAATGGAAATGTTCTCATCATGTTTTCACCTATGTTTATTTCTGATTGATCTCTGGAAGAGGCTCTGGTGAAGCAGAAATAACATTCAAGCTCTGTTTCCTTTAAGATAAAACTTTTTTTCCCCCTGAAGTAATCTCAAAACCCCTCGAGGTGCCATTACCCCGAAGTTCAGAGCCAGTCATCTAAATATAAATGATCTGGGTGGGAACCTCTGAGTGGGTTATCAGCTTGTATCTCACGAGCTTTTTTTCTCAAGCTACTCCCTCGCCACTTCAGCTGTATCTGCTCCAAATAAGTCTGGTCTCTCAGAGTGTAACTGTATATCGTTTTCAGAACATGTTGCAATGATGCACATTACTTAGCGCTGCAATTCAATTACTCAGTTTAATCCATCTGTTCTTTATTGTTGAAATAAGACCTTTCACTGGCTTTGCGCCTGTCTCTTCTCTCTTGGCTCCCTACAGGGTCCCTGAGCAGGAAGCAGTGTCCAGTGTGTTGAAACAGGGCGGTTTGTGTCTGGAGACCCGTGGGACCGACGGCCTCGGGCTGGCAGAGTGTAGGGGCCTCGGAGCCAACAGGCCACAGTCGCAGGTCAGGACTTTGCCACTAGAGGGCGATTTATTGTGGCTCACAGTTATTGTTAGAAATACATCAGACTCTGTCCTGCACACTCTCATTTTTGGTTCTAATTGAGTTCTATTAAAGCTACCTCAGCAAAATGCAACTCTTTTTAAATTCTATGCTGCTGTTCACCAGCCCAATTTGTAAACAGTGAATGGTAGATATTAATATAGGTGCCTGTGTGTGTGTGTGTGTGTGTGTGTAATGCATGCTAAATTATCCATATGTGGCCTGACTTGCTCTTAAAAAACACTGGTACATATTGTTTGAAGTATGCAAGAGATCCTTCCTTTAAATATTCAATAAACTAAAAGGTGTGCTTGAGTTTTTTTGAGTGTGCAGAATTTTCACTTATGGTCCCATTAAATTCAATCGTGTCCCAGGACTGCATCTTTATAAACAAGTTGGGCATAAAATGGGATTTCTTATTCGTATTAGTGGAAATCCATAACCCACTGAAGCAAAGTGCCTGATGCACAGGTGTCATTTTTACCAGTTTAGTAAAAATGTATTATTAAAGACGACATTTAAATTTAACTTCATATTTTTAACATGGTCTCCACAACATTCCTGTAGTGGCACCACTCTGTATCGGTGGGGCCCACCCCCACAGTTTAAGAACCACCGGCCTATTTCACATTCTTCCTTCAGATGATAGCAGTCATACATTTTCTGTGTTTTGCAGAGATGGGAGTTAATAGAGCCGCTGATCCGGCAGCAGGACCTTTGCCTGGCAATTTCTGCTTTCACAGCGGGGTCGAAGGTCAAGATGGAGCCCTGCAATACAAAAGAGCCGAGACAGGTAAGAGGAAATACTGTTAGCTGATCAAATTGTATTTTCAGAGCCATAAAGAACTGGACTAAAGCGTTTTTTCCTACTATTGCCTGTGGATCGGTCATAGCAAATTAAACAGTCTGTGCTAGCAGTCAGTGAGGGACACTTTAGCCGTTCATCAATAAAAAAGCTTTATAGTAATAGCTTTAAAGGATAACATAGGTGAGCATATTTATCTTGAGCTTGGTGGTGTCTACACATTTAACACACACACTGTGCAATTGTCTTTGTGTTAACTAAGGGTTAAGAAAAGAAACAGGACATGCTTTAATCTTGTGCTGCCAGTCACCGTTAACCTAATGTCTTAGGTTTTCCAGAAGGTTACTTCACTTTTGGCATCAAGCTGTTCATGCTTGATGTGCCACTCACAGACCTGAAGTCGAACATAAAAGATTTGGACATAAGAGGTGGTTTCAGTGCAGATGCTCAGCAGCCCGCCTGCTGATGATGCCAGGAGGCTAAGATAATCTGAGTGTTCTTTTCGCACTGATGCAGATCCTGCCAAATAAGAGTAGTTGACTTTATAGATGCAGTAGAACAAATGCTCCCATAACTTCAGACCCCACCCTGTTCCTTCCTTGTTCTCCTTTTTGTGATTATTTAATGCTCGCATCCCAGGGGGAATGGAGTTGGCTGCACGGTGATTTATGACACTAAAGAGGGAGTTATTAACTCAAACCATGTGCCGGATTCTTGCCAGGCTTTCCTCTCATCTCTCAGCTGGCCCATCGAAGTCCTTTGAGAGTATTTTTGGGAGGATGCCCATCAACAAGAAACCAGTTATTGCTGTGGGAGACATTTGGTCTCTTTGTCCTGAGGCTTTAATCCCCGAGAAAGAAAAATAATACTTGTGTTTTTGACTTTGCTGCACAGAAGATAATTAACACTGTAGGCATAAAGTGACAATGGAGCCTCTATAAAAACATAAACAACCGTCTGAAATGGTTTATAGCAATATTGTACCTTTCTGCCATGAATGTCTTTTTGATATTTTCAGTTTTCAATTCTTTCAACAATTTTGAAAGAATTTCATTATGTTTAGGGCTTCATTGGTGATATCAGATCCAGTGATCGTCTAAAAGCTGTTTTAGAGCCAAGGCCAAAATGAATAAATGTAATAAAATACTCGGAGTTTCTCTGGCCAACGGATCACAAAATAATGGTGTCAGTTGTATATTACACAGTCTCCTGTTTATTGATGCATTGGCGCAGTGACATATTATTTCCTCCTTAAACAAAAGTTCTGACTGAGCACACTCATCTAGTAGTTACAGTGTAATAACACGTGCATACACAGATGCACTCTCTCTGGGATTTGAAGATTAACCCCACATTCACCTCTAAACTTTAATAAGCCTCCATGTGGCTCTTGATATCTGTACTTGGCATTCAGTTCAGCTCTGAGTACTTACTCAGTGACCCAATAAAGGAACCAGTTATACCTGGTGATTTGTAGACATCCTGCCTGAGGGACAGGTGTTTCTGGCAGGCTTTCCTTTCAGATTTCTTGTCAGATTTGCTTTACACACTGTGATGGTAGAAAACAATATTCGATTTATGGAATATCAGTTCAACACCTGGCTTTGTATTATGTCAGTGTTGATGTATATCCTCGCTGCTTGTAACCCAGTAGCCCCTCCCATGTAGCTAAAATGGCTTGTTTAAGACAGTGGATGAAGTGAGGGGCTGTAAGCCCAGTACTAGAAAAATTAGGATTATTTTGAAACGTTACAGTGCAAACTGACTCCAAGAATAGTGCATCTATAACAAAGAAACAAACAAAATGAATGACCTTCTTTGCAACTGTTTTAGTGAAAAAGGAATATTGCTGAACTGCTCAGACTTGGGTCACATGACTGTGCATTATACTTGTAATTAAAAAAAGATCAGGTAATCGTGTACAAAAAGAATCAATTGTAAATTTATGCAAATTTACTGGGTAGCTTATTGGTATGATATTGCATATTTTGTTTTTAAAATCCTCCTCCACAAGCAACTGAGTAAATGTAGTCATTCTCTATGACATGTATTCAAGTAAAAGTAATAAGTAGTTTAAATGCCAGATTCTTTACTGGATTTTAAGTTATTTATGAGAATAGATGTTCTGAATTAATGTTTAGCTCTGAGAAATGCAGTAACAAATTGAGTCTGTGTTATCTATGATTAAAGATTAGATTCATTATGTAGATTGATTCAGGACACCTTGTGATCTGAGGGCAAAGAATGGTGAAGGTGGGGGAAGGAAAGTAAAAAGAAAAGTTTACTTTCTCACAAATCTATATCCACATCTGAAACCCCTTTAAGTCTCCGGAGGTATAAAAATAAATAACTTTATAAAGTATATGCACATGACTGAAAATGGCCCCTACACAGGACATCTTATCAGCAGAAACAAATTGTTTCTTCTCTCGTGGGATGGCAGGCTGCCGTGCTCTGCAGCTGGCTGTACAATGATTTTTCCACCGAGAGTGCAGAAAGTCAGTCATTCATGTGATTACTGCAATCCACCCCTGACTCAGTTCATTTCTCACTACTAACATGAACCTCCTGTGCTGATGCACATCATTTATGAGCAATGGATTAACAGGAATGAGTCAATGTGCACGAACATCTGTTAACAAACCAGCATGAAATTATTTTTTTGGTCTTTACAGAAGTGGAAGCCAAAGGGCACAGCTCTGCAGCACATGGTCAGTGGCCTCTGCCTGGACAGTCAAACCCCGATGGGACCTCCAGTCATTTTACAGTGTCGCCCCCAGATGGCCAGCCAGTCCTGGGAGCCACAAGTCATTACCTGAGCCACAGCAAATGGGAAGAGGGAGAGGGAGGAGCAGATTCTGGACCCAGCCTGCAGAAGGAATTGGGGTATCACGTCTGCACACTGTTTGCCGCCTTGCTGAAGGATAAAAGTAGTGGGAACTCTACTGTCTTGAAGTCAACTTCTAGCTCCTGCTCATTGTGTCTTGGGGACAAGAGCGCGCTGAAAACATTTTAAGACCCTGTTGAACAAAACATCTAAGGTCTTCTGTGTACAGTGCTTCATCCTTCCAGGATGCTTTAGTTCTTCTACGTAATCTACGCTTTTCACAAAAAACTGTCACACATCCCACTTTTTCATTTCTGTATCGCTTCTGGTCTATATGTTGCTTAAATCTGGAATAGTGAAGATTACCTGAAAAGAAAGAGAAATATGCATAATGTACTGTTGCTAATATGCTGACTTGCACTTGACCCACTCTGAG
This sequence comes from Pelmatolapia mariae, assembly GCF_036321145.2. Classification (NCBI taxonomy): domain Eukaryota; kingdom Metazoa; phylum Chordata; class Actinopteri; order Cichliformes; family Cichlidae; genus Pelmatolapia; species Pelmatolapia mariae. The sequence continues at coordinate 60,342,733 of NC_086241.1, forward strand.
TCTTGAGGTTTTTGGGCTGTTGAAGCATGTCTGATGACTGTGTGGACCAGGGCAGTTTTATGTGCAGTCAACTAAAATCTGAAAACAATTATTTTTTTTAAATTGTTATTGCTGAATGGCAGTCTTGAAACCACCATGCGAAGCACTGTCAGGAAGATTATTTATTGTTTTGCATGGTCAGACCCAAAGAATGTTTTTTTTTCTCCGTCTCTACAAAGTTTTATGTAAATATTTAAAGCAGGTAATGGCTTGTTTTGTGTAAAGTTCTCTATATGTTGTTTGAAAAAATAAAATGTGGTAATGGAGACATTGCTGTTGTAGTCATTTGAATAATAAACTGGATTACTGCACCATCACCGCGCTTTTCATCATTTTATAAAACAGCAAAAATCCTTTTTTTGCATTGTACATGTTTGCATCCTAATTCACAATCTGAATAATTACATGGGGCTTATTGTAGCCATTTCCAACTTCATTTGTATCCTTGGAGTCTACTAGAGTAGATTTACATGATTCACAGTTAAAAGTAATCATTTTATTCCTTTGTGTAGCCAAACAACTGGTTTAGCTTCTCTCGCTTTAAGCCTTCTTTTTTGTCATTGGTTGCCCCTCTCAAACATAAAGTTTAAAGAGTGGTTGTTTGGACTCAGTGCCTAACATAACCATTTTAGACTATCCCCTGTCCTAGATATCACAAACGCTAAAGTGAGTCTGAAATGGAGTGAGGTTTTGGCTCACAGGCATTACTTTCACATACTCTGACCAGATTATTTGAAATTATCAATTTAAATATACAAAGAAAAGCATTGCAGTTCCCCTTTTAAGTCCATTATATTTGAGACATTTATTTAAAGTATATATATTTTTAATATAAAGCAAAAAAAATTCAAGTAGTTTAATAGAGTTCTTCAGATGCTGACAGTTTCTATAGATTATTCCATTACTTGGGGCCAGCGTGAAATTAGGAGTGTATTCCCTTTAAAAATAAGGGCCATGATTAGCTTCAATGTGTGCATAAATAATCTTTTTAATTAGGCAACGCAGTAAGTGGGAAAATCTGTAGACTCATTGCTACATGATTGAAACCGTTCACCACTCATTACTCACACAAAGTGACCACCAGGGGGCATAATATGCTAACTTTTTTTTTCATTATAACGTTGGTAACTTCATTGATGGAACCTAGTGGTAAAAATAATAGATATACAAAATTTAAATAAATTTAAAAATAAAATAAAACAAGACTCTCGAAGATTTTAGATAATTAAGGGGATAAAATATCGGCAGTAACAACGTGTTGGAGACTGGGAGGTCACTGCTGGGGCACTGTGATGATTATTAAAGTTACTGTGCAAGGCTGCATAACAGGCTTGACAACTTTGTGAACCAAAGGGTTTTTTTGTTTCCCTCCTTGTTGGTTTCATAACCTTTGAGGACACAATACAAGCTACACTTCAGCTTACAAGGCTTTAAAGGTATGCGAGGAATGCAACTTTATGCTGATAAACTTCTGGCCTTTTCAAGGGGTCAGTGAAGACAGAGGGAGTGGAGGAAGCCTTTAACTGGATGTATATGAAAAGAAACACGTTTCACTCATTTAAACGAGCTTCGTTTTTGTTATGTGGTGAGAACGTGATGGCCTACACAGGAAGGATGATTGCGGTGAAACTCGGGATGGCACTGGACTGTTGCCCTAATTTTTTGTCGTTTCAGGAGTGACCTCACTGACAGGGTTATATTTGCATATCACCCAGACGATGAATTTGTAATGAAGGTGCTCGTTAAAAGTGGTGCAACTGAACGTTTGCAGTGGTGCTTTACATACCCTACTACATTTGAGAGGAAAATAGCACTAATGTATGAAATACAAGAAAACTTAATGAGAACATATGCATACAGTTTGATACCTGCTTATATAGAAATCAGCCCCACTGTAACAAAATACGAAAAGTAAAGTGTTGCTTACAACTTATTAATTGTAACAATAATCCATCACACAGAGTGTGTGATGGATTCAGGTCAGATTATAGTAGTTATATATTTACAGGTGCATCTTAATTGGAGCTAAACCCGATAGACAGAAGCGGTGTCTTACAATGTGCTTTCACGCCTGCTTCTCTTAATAACTACAAGACGAACAGCATAAAGCGTGAAACTCAGCTTCGATCCAGGTTGCACTATCGACCATCGATCACCTTCGATGTACACGCGCCGGCCAATGGGGGTCACGCAGAGGCGGTCCGTTGCTAAGGAGGAAGTTTGATTGAGGCGCTGAGTAGCAGCCATTCAGCGGCGGTGGCTGAAGCGATTGGACTGCGAGCGTCTCTCCCGACACTTTCTGTGGAATTTGAATTATTTTGGCAGGGCACGGCTCGTGATACACTGGTGACGGCATACACGGGGCATCTTCAGGGTCGCAGCGGTGATCGCAGGTAGGCTGAAAGTGGGCTGTGTGCACTTTGGTAAGCATGCCCGGTGAAGCTTGTTAGCTCACCGAGCTAAGCAACACTAGCTTGTGCCTCTCTGATGCGGCACACGGAGCTATGGCAGCTCCCATTAACACGGCGTTTAGCTCTCTTGCTAACCTAACAAAATAGCACAAGCAGGGACAGAATAGATGGTGTTAAGCTGTCTAACATCTTTATCTCCTGTTAGAAAATATCTGCTTCTGTCTTGCCGAATAAGCTAAGGTGTTTAAGAGGTATGGCTAACGTCAGTTAAGTAGCTAACGATTCTCAAGTTACCTGGATAACTTTAGGGGGATGGACGTTATTCAGCAAAATGACCTAAGCTCATCGGATAGCTTGCTCCTAGCACACGGTTTGTCACGACATTCACTTACACCCTATCACACGGTTCGCTTGTGTAATACCATCCTTACAAATGGTATTCATCGGTAGCTTGGCAGTTTAGTGACTTGCAAGTTTGTCCCCCCCGCCCCCCTCAAAAAGTGTTCTGTCACAATAAAGGTGAGTCTTCTTAACACTCATCTATCCAGACAGGTTGATCACCATGACGATACAGACTGTGACTCAGAGTCTTAGCACTCGGAATGTTTCTGAAGTGTGATAATGTGTCTTAGATCGTCTTATATGGCAGGTGGATCTTTTCTTGCAAGAGAGGTCGAGAAGTCTGCCATTCATGATCAGATAACCATCAGTGGTCAGATTACCTTCCACGTGGAGACTGTACTAAGATAACCATGTGATAGATTGTGTGATAGCCCCAGCAGCACAACCATACGGTTGAAAACATCCTGTTTATTGGACGCTAATTCTATTTGGATTCTGTCATTAGGCATTTTATTATTGGAGCAGCGATGTAATTTGTGACCTGAAATAATACACAGGATGAGTTATTTGTTTTTGTTTGGAAAACACAGACGCAACCCTCTGACTGGTCGAGGAGAGGTGCTGAAATCCAGTTATTCTGACTGTAAATATCAGATTATAGTAAAAAAGAAGAAGTTCAAAATATGTCCTGCATTGCTTATTTTATTCTGCTTACAATACTAGCACTCGGTTTCAGAGTGCTCAGAGCAGTGGGGGATGTAGTCAAGTGCTATTCAGTTTATATACTTTTTACTAGGTATTGCTAGTGCCAGGTTTGACTCCCTTTTTCATTGAGAACAGAAATTCTTTGTGGCACAGATTCATAGGCTGGACATGTTGTATGTTGTGCTCTTCACCTTTCTTCCCCATTGTGATGCTCAGTTTGAACTTGGTCTTGTCAACCAGCTCTCCCAGTTGCTGCCATGTGATCGCGCTGATCATTTGTTTGCATTAACGAGTAGTTGATCAGGTGCACCTACTAAAGTGAGTGAAGAGGATATTAGGAGTGCTCGCACATCAGCTGTTGACTGCTGTCAGGCTATCTGCAGGGAAGATGACATTTACTGATGGCAGGGGATAGTTATCTGTTGTGTCATGTCAGTTTTGCACAGGCTAAATGTTTAATGATGGTGTTTTCAAGACCTGAAAGAAGCAGTAGACTTTCTGTTGGATAAGGGTTAGAAAAAGAATGTTAGGGCAGAAAATAAAAACAAAACAATCAAAAAAGATCTGCCAAATGTATATTTTTAACAGTGATTTTGAACTGGATGTATCAATGGATTAATTGCCAGAGAAACAGTGTAGTCTTAATTCTATTTACCATATGTAAAAAATCCTCAATGAACTATAAAAGCAATACAGGAAAGAGAAGTAGTGTCATTATTGTTATTCATCCCTAGTGGTAGCACAGTAATGACCAGAGAGATGCAGTTTGTTTTGATGTCGGCTCTTATCCAGGGTTTGTTCTGCATTTACAACATTTTGGCGGCCATCAAAGACAATTTAGCCTCCACTCTAAGGAAAATCACCAGGACTGTGATTTTTGTCAATATTTTTTGCTAGTGGTCTCTAAATTACTCAGCCTTAAAATACGCATGCAGACTTCTGTAAGGTCCGGTTATACAGACCCTTTTGTGGTTATGTGTGTAGCAGTCTCCAAAGGCTCATTTTGTGTTCTTTTGGGGGGACTGCTGCTTTTCCCTTACAGAGAGAGATGATATTTTTTTTTCCTCCAAATTTTGAAAGGGATGGCTTAGCTCATCTCACAGGATGAGGGAGGCAAGATTGGCTACCAGCCACCGAACCTACTGTGTAAGTCTGTCAGCTGTTTGGGAGAGGAGGAGAATGCAGGAGCAAGTCTCTGTCCTGAGCTCTGTGATTCACTCTGTGGGAGAATCTAGCTTTAACTCTCAGCATTTTGCTCTCTTCTCAAAGGCGGGGCCTACACTTGGCAGTGAGTTGTACATGTGAATACTGAGTAGTGATGCAACTGCAGGTAGATAAAGTTGCCGTATGATGACGATGCAGTCTAAAGCTTTACCCTGATAGGACCCTGATAGGAGAGTGATAGCTGAGCCTCTTGCTGCTCATGGTGAAATTAGAGTGAATGTCACTCTCAGCTTAGCATTCAGTCCAGCGTTACCTTGATCATTAAGAGATGACTGATATAGCAGATATGTTTTTTGTTTTCACGTTATCGTCAAACAGTCTGGATAAGGGTGATGTGTATGTGTCATCTGAGCCAGTTTCAGTGTTGTTATCCATATCCTGTGCTTTTTGTCAACACCAGTTCTTGGTGGTAGTGATGCACCCATTAAATGAAATGCTCAGATGTTTACTTATTAAACCTGACTTGCGTGGGAATGCGAGAAAAAGGGTTTGTAAACTCATCTTCACCGAGATGCCTGCAAACCCGATTCTCTTCCAAGTGATTTTTCGTCAGGCGTGAGAATGTTATCCAAACGCGTGGGTCTTTTGATGATGTAGATGTGTGAGATTATGACACGACAGTGCAGAAAATGCTGTCATTAACATCAAACGCTAAAGCGGAATGTGTTTTGACGCCCTCCTGTTTTACAAGTACCAAAATGCTGCTCCCTAAGAATGCTGCTTGCAGTCTGTAAGTTTTTATTTATAAACTCTAATTGGACAATGTGACACAAGATGAATGCAATCCACCAAATTAAACTCTTCTGCTTTGAATAAGCATAGAGAAACTGACGTATATAATAAATGCCACAAAAAGGAAGCATTGTAAAAAGGACCATTGTATTTTAATGGCCCCCCTCACAAAAGAAAGAGGTCAACATCCAGGTGCATGTGGGATTCGATGCCTTTGAATCGATATTGTCTACACTTGCTAGCTTCATATTCTCTGCTGGATTAGATCCAGCAAAGACACTTTGAGAGGATTCAACCAGAGAAGAGGTTTTAGAAGCAGGATCTCAAATGTGCCGCTGACCCCATTTCAACATAAGTAGCCTAAAATAGGATGTGTGGAGTTGATTTGAACTTCTGTGTTTGCTGTTTGTTGGTAAACCGTGTCGTCTTATCACACAAAGGACGATTATTGTCGTTCAAGATGGTTTCACACAAGTTAGCTGCTTGGGGAAAATGTTTTCCAGATTGTAAACAAATTTAAATGAATGGAAAAATTGAGGCAAATAAGCATTTTAGAGTTTGCTTACATGCCCACACACAGGCTAACTGGACATGTTTATTTGCTGCATTGTTATTACCACTCATAAACCCTGGTTTTAGTAATGTGATTCTCTCAGGCAAAGCAAAAATACAGTAATTTCATTGTAAATGTATTATTGTAATCACATATATACATATTGCACCTGATGTCCAAGACGTGGTGAAGTAATTTCCCATCACTTGGAGCAATAACTGTATTAGTGCAACTGCTGCAGTTACAAAATATATGCATAGTACACAGAGTCTATGGGCTACTTCAACAGGAATTTCCTCTTTTATAGAAGATAAAACTGGTAGAACTGATAATTCTCAATGTTTCTACACATTAACAGAAATAGTGTTTGAAGTTCTTGTGGCTGTTTTTCAAATCACATTTCTTCTCTCTGGTTCAAAGTACTTTTATTTGCCCTGTTTTATGCAAACCGTGCAGTATTTGTATCTGTAGGCTGTTTCTTAGTGGCAGCATTTGGCTTTGTTAGCACTCTTTTAAGAAAGTGGAAAAAAAATACCAGTGTAAGGTGGGCCCTGGATGGTGTTTTACTGCTTTGAACTCGATTCCTAAAGTGTCCCCATCAGGGACAATATCTTTAGCTTGTAATTAGGTCCAAAGGGCTTTGAGCTTCTCGTTTTGCCCTGGCTGTTGAAACTATGGATTAGGGCCAGGAGGGTTGGGGGTGCATCACTGTATGCAAGGAGTTGCCTTTCAGGTTGGTGTCTGTGTGACTCCTCCCTTGGTATGGTATGGGGCTCAGGGACTCCTTTGTCCCTCTCTAGGCCCCTGTAATAGTGATACCTGAGCCTCCTGGACTAGAACAGCTCATGCTTTATTCAGCCCTCTGATCTCTGCTTTAATTATGAGTGACCCAGAATGGAGTGACCGCTAGTGTATCTCACAGGTTGGGAGTAACCAGTTCTAGTTAGAGTGCTAAGATGTGTAAGTATTTTAACTGTGGTGCTTGTTGCTTCACAAAGAGATGTTTATTTATAAAGCACAACGATTGGAATGACCAAAATGTTAACAGTAGGCCACAGTGACATCGGATAAGGTATAAAAATAGCCACTGGAAGAGGTTTCAATCTGGGATTTAAGGAGCTTTTTATATTTCTGATCTTTTCTAGATGTTATTTACCTTTTAAGGGGGACTGTAATGCTCGTTTACATTTTTGTTCTTGGACTAATATAGCTTAGTATGATTTATAGTTCAAAATAATCCTTATTTATCTTGCCTTGGTGCAGCTCCTTAGTTTGTATAAGTGTTTGAACCAGAAGTTTTTAGCTCCTTTCCAGCCTGCATATAAGATATCCTCCCATCCTCTGATTATCTGCCCCTCTCAGATGGAAGATTTGAACAGCAGGTGGGTGGGGCTTCTGTTCTCACAACAAGAGCTTCACACCCGAGATGGCCATATTGGCTAAATCCTCTCCCCTTGGCACCATACAGAGCTCAGAGAAGAGCTCCTGTGCTTCAGGAGTTGAGGCACATTGACTTGATTATTTGAATCTCCAGCTAGTTTTACTATGAATATCTACTACTGGAAAAGTGTCTGTCTGTCACCTAAACTAACACTTCAGCAGCTTATAACGTGACAAAAGATTCTGATGCAAAGTCAGGTTTCGGTATTGATCTTGTAAAACCACCGCTGTGCATCCCTTTCTCAGTTCCTGTGTATGAACTACGTAAACTGAGAGCGCGGTTGGTGTAATTACTACTTGTCTTAACACTAAGTGATATGTGTTTATGCCAAATGACTGCCTGTCCATAGCATGGGTAACAGTTGCACCGTTCTCTTGCATACTGTGACCATCTGCAGGCAGCTTCCAGTGTAGTTCAGCCTAATCTGCACAATAGTCATGGATTTTCTTGGCCCCGCCTCCTCTCGTCACCCTGATGTATCAAGGTTGCTGTGGAACCAGTTCCCTGGTAACCACCACAGTGGTTGCTGGATGATGCAGCAGAAAAAGCAAGATGACCCAACAAAATATTCAAAGTTGGTGCCACAGAATAAAAAACCTCCTTACATACAAAATGGGGAAAAAACTGCATTATTTTTACGTCCACAGCGTACGGCCTAAATGTGCTCTGTGTGCTTTTATGTACATCAGGATCTAATAATTGTTTTTACATTTTAAATCTAATAGCTGTCATCTTATTGATTCCCAAGTTTACTTGAAATTCCTCCTTTGTTTTACTGTGCTTGATAAGAATTCCCTTTGCACCCACAATTTTTGTCATCTCAGCAGAACTGTGTTTAGAAATACACTGAGCTATGATACTGGTTGGGGGCAAGTCAAAGAAAGCATAGTAAGCCATAGTAGTGTTGCAATACAGAGAAAGTTGATTTAATAGAGTTGGTGTGTTATCATTAACACATCATCAAACACATAAAAGTGTTTGTTTTTTGTTATCTTAATAAGTAGTTATTTTATAGAGTGTGTTCATAGAATAGCATTGATTGAAAACTGACAGCTATTGAAGCTTGAACTTATACGTGTGATATAAATCTATAAAATAATCCTGTATGCTGATGTTTATTCTTGGTTATTTTTGTGTGGAGGTAAAAAGCATTAAACACTGGTGCATTTCTGAGGTGTTGCTTGCCTGATTTAATGAAAATACCTGTTTTTATAGAGACATCTGTTTGCACGCAACATAATGAATTAACATGTGAAATGAGGTACAGCTGTGGTATCAACACTAAGAAACATCTTTGAAATCAGCTCGAAAATATGACATTGATACCGGTCTCGAAAGCTGTCTGCTTTATGGCCTCATAAACGAGCTCTTTTCCTCCAGTGTAACATCTCTCGTCTGTTCAGATGTTGCTGCTTAGTGAGCAAATTCCTCCTCTAACTCTTGGTTTACAGGGAAGCTCCTTCTGGCCCATATGGGTCTGCTTTTACCGGCACTGCCTGTTGTATAACTGCAGCGTGCCTCATCCAAAGTCTGCTGGCTGCTGCTGGGATTTCTGTTAGATAACAGTATGGTATGAACAAGCAAAGGAATCGGAGATGCTTCTGAGTTGGTCTTCTAATGCACCACTGCAGGAGTTTTTTTCTGGTGGTGGTCAGAACTGTTTCAGACTGTTGTATTGTTGACAGTGGAGGGAGGATCGGCACACCAAGCACCACCACTCTAGCGTAGCCTAATCGATAATGAACGTTCCCCAGCACAAGAAAGACGTCAATTATTAATGAGCTGAATATCATGTTTTGCTTCAAGTGAAGACACTTGTTTTGTTTTTTGTTTATAAATCACTGCTGATTTACAGCGATCGGTATGAGTAAGAGGAAAAGAAATGAGTCGTGTTTGAAATGCCAGAGTTTGGTTTAAATATCTTTGTCAGTCCACATTCCTCTTAGATAACGTGTTGTAAGTCGGGAACAGGCAGGTTGGCCTTTTTCCTGCGTAGGAATAGGTTATCAGGCAGGAAGGCAGCGTGGAATGTGTTTCATGTGTGTTGCATCACTGTGCAGCTCGTGGTGCCTTGTGCACTGCAGCATTTTGTTTACCACAGTTACAGGGACAGGTGTTTGATCAGCATGCGTGTGCACATTTGTTCTGCGTATGTTACGTATGTGTCAGCACAGACACGGGGGCAGTATGTGGAAAAACTACGACATGTGCCGTAGCAGGTTCACACACTCTAACCATAGCTCTCTTCCTTCACTACTGAGCGGTCTGCAGAGAGGGATGTCTGGCTTGTGAGAGTGCCAGTGTGCTGAGTCGGCAGGAGGGGAACAATGGCTTCGCTGTGCTGCTTCTCTGTTTGGCCGCCTTCATGCAGCATTTCAGCGAGGGCCACCATCAGCTTTTGGCTCTGTGAGCCTTGTTGACCAGGCCTTTGCCTGGTGGTCAGTGACCCGTTGTGCCCACACTGCCTGCAGCTCGTCAGCCCTCTGAGGAGCTGCCGATTATCCGGCAGTAATTGGTGCCTGGGCTCTTGCTGATCAAAGGTGCCCAGCTGATTGTGGAACCCTGGTAATTTTCCATCCTCTGAAGCTCTGCAGTCTTTGCCTACTTGCCTGTCCATCTCTCTTTCTGCTTGCTTGGCTGCTCCAACTCTGTCTGTGGACATGAAGGGAAAGGCTTGACGTCTGTTTCTGTTATTAATCCTGCTTTTCTCATATGACATGACAGTGGTGGGCTGTCCTTACCTTGCTTTTTAAAAAAAAAAAAACACCCTGGCTTACTTCCTTGTTAAATAGCTTGAGTGCTGAAACGTGTACAGCTCAGTTCCTCAAAATCAATAAATTTTGGAAAGTCAAGTTCAGGCCCTCAAGCAATAGTGTATCCATCAGCTGTGTGATTTGGCACAGCTTTCTTTAGTGACACCTACACCTCAATCTTGTGCCTTGCACAGTTTTAGTTCATCTAAACTCTCTTGAACTGATTGCGTTGGTCTTTTTTTTCCTGCATTGATGGTTAATGACATCATCTATTTTCTCTTTGGCTAGTGTAAAAAACCAACAACAACAAAAACAAAAAACCCAGGATCTGTACAACCCTCATATTTACCCTTCAAATATGATTTATAAAATGGCCTGCATTTGTAAATGTATAATCATCAGATCCAAAATGGGGTCCAATCTAAAAATGTGAAATGGCTTTGGTCTCCAGTTTTTAGCTGCTGAAGAAGGGCTTGTTCGCCTGGGCACGTTGGCTGTGCAAATGGACATGGTGAAATCATTTCTTATGTTTGTTTTACAGGCTTGTTCACAAGAATTGTCCATTTTTGGGCAAAAGAAGGCACACAGTCCCAAATGGGTGCTGGTACTCAAAGTATACTATGAATTTAGTGTTTTGCCATTTCTGCATAATCATTAGTCTCTCTGAAATAAAAGCAATAAAGATTTTTGTTTGATGTTAGGTTTTCATTATCACATTTTTAATGACTCTGCTTGAGTTCATAGTCCAGCCTTAAACTAACATAGCTATAAAACTGACCAAAACTGAAACTTTCCTTGTGCTTCCAGAGGTAGCAACCTGTTTGGGAATCTAATTTAAGCACATGGCTAACACAGCACAGTTCCAGACTTTAGATAATACTGCTGAGTAGGGCTGCACGATTAATCGTTAGAAAATCGCGATCTCGATTCATACTTACATGCGATCTCATTTCCAAAGGACAACGATTTAAAAAAAAAAAGAAAAAAAAGACGACGACGATTGTACCGCATTTTGATCCGGGACATAACCTGCATGAAAACAAGCGCTCACTCTTCCTGCTCAACAAATGACAAGGGCGGAGCCTTATACCACGTGATACAGAAGCTGTGCCGTGTGATGCTCAAATTGGCAGGAAAGAAACAACGGAGAACACGTCAGGGATGACGAGAAAGTGACAGGAGAAAATCTGTCCCGGTCAACCATCCAAACATCAATAACGGGAACCTTATACAGCGCTTCCCTATACACGTCGAACTCCTGCAGGCACAAAGAAATTACGGAGGCTATTTACTTATCACCTGACCAAAGATATGGCTCCCATCAACACTGTGCAAAACGAGGGATTTAGGAAAATGATCAACACCCTAGACCAGGGGCCGGCAACCTGCGGCTCCGGCTCCGCGTGGTTTGGGGAAATAAATAATTTTTTGTAAGTAATTAGCTAAAGTCTATTTTATTTACGTTAGTTCTTTTTTTAACTCGTAGTTCTAAATTGGAAGATTATTGTGATATTGAAATATAAATATAAAATTATATTCTATTAGTTTTTGATCGATCAAAATAAGCGTCACACTTGCGGAAGCCGATATACCCGCCGAAACGCCGTGCAAGACTTTCAACCCCAGGCAGGCCAATTATGGATCTTCGGATCCACATTATGTCAGCAGCTGTTCTCCAAAAACAAACACGTTCACCCCTCACAGACGACAGCTTACAGTCGTGCGTAAAGATGAAAGTGACTTCGTACAGCCCCGATCGTACAGCAGACGCTGTGCGCAGAGGTTCAGGAGTGGAAGTCCCATTGTAAACATATCACGGGAGACCCGACTATGTTTCCATGAACACGCTTTTCAGCATCTTTTCATTGACCACTTTTCACACACTGTTGCTTTACGCATACAGCCGGTGTTAAAGCTCGCAGCCCGACACACACCAACACAACAGCATAGGTGGCACAGACGTTAAGGCGGCGAGGCGTGATTGCGGGTACCGCTAAGGTGCGTCCGCCTCCCCTGCAGCAGCGCTGCAGTCCACGCCCCGCCACACATATTAACCAGGTAAAATACATACTTAGGCGGAATTTTGCAAAGTTCAAAATGTGTTAATTACAAAATTAAAATGTAATTTTCTCTGTAGCACTTCATGCATTTAAGCAACACACCTTAGTTGTTCACACAAAGCATAAAGGTAAAAAAAAACTATATATACAGTGTTATGTTCATTTTAGATGTCAAAAAGTATTTGCGGCTCCCAGAGTTTTCTTTTGTGTGGAAATCGCGTCCAAATGGCTCTTTGGGTGTTAAAGGTTGCTGACCCCTGCCCTAGACAAACGCTACACAGTGCCGTCCCGCAACTATTTTTCTATTGTTGCACTACCTGCTCTATGCACGCAGTGTCGAGCAACGGTGGAGACGGAATTTCAAGCAATGTAACATTTTGTGGCAACGACAAAATGTGAGGCATTTATTGTTTTTATGTTTATTTATTGTTTTTATGTTCAGTTTCAACTGTTACGAAGTTGATGTGCAGTTAATAAGTGCTATAAATATTTATATTGGAAAAGAAAATCGTGAGAGAATCGTGATCTCAATTCTAAGCAAAAAAAATCGTGATTCTCATTTTTTGCAAAATCGTGCAGCCCTACTGCTGAGTAACACAATATAGTCGTAAGTAGTAGAGTACACATTGAACAGTCAAAGTACAACCTGTTAGTGTCATATTCTAGAAATGAAGTTCTGCTCCACCCCTGTCTGAGCAAAAGCCACAGCCATAAATGTGCTAGATAAATAGCTAGGCAGCACCAGCAGTCTGCCTTAATCTGTTACGTAATTTGGTATTCTACAGTCATCCTCAACTTGACAAATAGCCCAACCAGGATACAAAGAGTGGAGCTCAGATACGTGCAGAGAATTCCAAAAATAAGTGAGCAGCTCATACAGCTGCAGTAATTACTACAGCTGCATTTGCAGCCGTACTCAGAAGACCTGTTTGGTTGGCTTCCTGACGTCAGTACAACATGCCTTTCATCAGACTGTTTGAGTCAGTCTACCCTTTCCTTTGAAAGTCAGTTAAAGGTAGTTTATAGAACAACCTCCTTGGAAACGTCAGTCTTTATTCTTAGTTTGTCATCATTCAGGTTAAATCAACCAAACTGACGGGCAGGTGGAGATAACTGTAAAATGGCTTGTCCCCGTGTATGTTACTTATTTGTCTTTTCATGGATACGTGTGTTCCTGTGTGTCTTGGCCTGGTCAGAGGGGCAGTGTAGCGATTGTATGTCTGTTCACGCAGCAGGAAATTCCTCTTCCACTCCATCCTCTCATCACTCCTGCTGCTAAACAAATACTGCTCCTGACACACACAGACACTAAGTGCCACTGTCTTTCCGTTTACAAACAGCACTGTTGGGATAAACAGTTATATTATTGAGATGACCTTGACTCAGTAGTTTTTTTGCATGTCTTTCTCTCTCGTGCCCCTCTCTTTTTCATTTTTATTCTTCTCACACTGCCACTTCTTTTTTTTCTGTTTCCTTTTTAAATTGCTCTCTTTGCCTTTATCTTCATCACTTGTGAGTGTGGCGCTCTCAGACTTCCTGTGGGCTTGTGTTTGGGCATGTCTAAGTGACACATGTTCAACACTGTATATGATGTATTGCAACGTGTCAAAGTGTGTGTGAATGTCAAAAGCCAGCCGTGCAGTTTTGAAAGACCCGAAAGAATGCGCTTCCCCCTGCAGCCATTTCTAGATGATGATTGGTAGAGCATTGAAGAGTGACAGGCCTTCATCACTCAGTGAACAAAATAAACACACATACTGACACCATTCCTAACTGTGAGGCTTTCAGCACCTCTCACACCAGGATTGCCAGCCTAAATGATCTTTGAACACTTAAATTAGACTGAAGAAACGACAAGGGTGCTTTTAATCTGGATTGTTTAAAGAGTTTTTATTTGCATTCTTTTTGTATCTTGCATCCATATTACCTCTGAGCTCAGTTTTTATATAGGCCCGCAGGCATGGGCTCATTTGCATGCTGTGTAGTAACCTAATGCTACTGTTAAATGTTTCTGGTGGCTTCGTAATCACTGTTTACTAAGAGAGCGGATTGTAATGATGATGATGATGATGACAAAAATGACTAGCTTTTAGTCACCCCCAGCAATTGGAAGGAGATTCTAACAGGTTCTTTAAATGCTGCAGACAGCTCAATTTAACTTTCCCTTAGTGTGTTTGCACCACGCACAAGATAGACAAATCACCTTGTGAAGCTTAATTCCTCTTGGAATGGCCCACAAGCTCATTTGAGGAAAACGTTAATTGGCTCTGATCAAAGCATCATTTTTTGTTCTTTCTGGTCTTTCTTATATGCCTGAATTGTCTTTCTTCTTTTGCATGTGTCCAAATAACAATTAGAACATTTAACCAATAAATGTTCGTGTTAACTGAGCATCTGCCTTCGGCTGTCAGGCCAGTTTCATTGCTGCAAGTGTGTTATCAAAGCTCCTTATAAGCAGCAGAGTCATTTGGCAGATGCAAGGCAGATCTATCCTCTGGGTTGCTTTAACTGAAGGAAAAGAAGAAGGATGAGTGGACTACAAGGAAAATGAGAAGAGTGGGGCAGCTGACAAACTGTAACCATTTAGCAGTGTTTATATACTGCATAACATGAAGTTGTTACAGCCAACAAGTGGTCAAGTAAGAAAAAAAAGGCAAACATTGAATTTTATGAATATTGTTTTATTTCAGATGAAGCAGTTTTAAGTGGCATAGACTGCTTCCTTGTTGGTTCTCCTCTTTGTCAACCTTCTTCATTTTTTTCTCTTTTTGCAAGGTAAAGTCGCCGCAGTTATGCTGGGTAAAAAAATAAATAAATTAATGCGCTGTCCTTTCCCTGTCTTGGTTGTGCAATTGAGCCCTCATTTTCCCAGGAGACTTTGTACCAACGAGTCTATGCAACTGCATAGTGAAAGCAAGGTTCAAAGGCTGCTTTGCACCTTAATAACCAAATATTTTGTGCCAAATAAATGGTGGATTAATGGAATCACTTGTCTCTTCTGTGATCTTCTCAACCTGTACATGGGCTTTAACATCTGCTGATGCTAGTCCTGTTTCTGTTCCCTAGCCTTGGTAAGCTCCTTGCAGCAGCAGTCTCAGAGCTCCTCAAATCTTAAACACAGAATGAGCACTACTGCCAGGTGTAGTCCAAGATGTTGGAGTTGTGGTTCCTTTGCAGGATGAGAAATTCCCTGGAGACATGGTTTATTCTATTAATCCACAAAGGCCCAGGGCTAGGGCTTCAGAGTTAGTGAAATCCATTGCGTATTGCATAGCTGAGTTGAGATATACACTTTAGCGGGTGTTTATACTGCTACAAAATAACCTGGCCAAAGATTTAATTTAACTCTGTTTAATCTTTGACTCCTACTCTTTGTGTTTTTTGTGTTCCTGATCACTTCCTTGGGAGTTAAACTGCATGTTTGGCTGGTGATTAAGCTGAAAGCATTTTTACAGTTACAAACAGGGGGTTGGTAGCTGCCTGTGTGGGTCAGCAGTAATTACAGTGTTTCAAAAAAGACAAGAACTGTAGACTGTCACTTTCTTGATGCTTTTTAAATTAGGCGTGGTGGTGCTGGAAGAGCAAAATGTTCACTCCGAGACTCGTGATTGCTGATGCTCATCCAGCATCCTTGCCTGAAAGACAGGGACTGTCTTTAACATGTTGCTTAACCATTAAAGATACCATATTTTATTTTAATTATTTGAATCACCAGCTCTGCATCAAGTGCTCAATGGTGCATCCCTGCTTTTTTTATTTTTTTATTTTTATTTTTTTATTTAAACTGCCCTGCTCTGCATGCTAACTGGCTCACACTGGGACTCTCCTGTTTAACTTGACAGAAACAGTGTGTCTGTCTGTGCTGGATCTGATGCGACACAGTCCACGCCGTTCTTCTTGGCAAAACAACATGTCAGTTTGTGGTTAAGCTTCTATTGACCCTGACAGCACTCTAACATGACATTTTCTGGGGACTTTTATAAAGTGTATGTTGACACACACAGGGCTTCAAAAAGTCACTAATCCACATAGATCCTGGGAGCACAGCTTGCAGTAACTTCACAAAGTCAAAAGAAGAATACCACTCAGAAATATAAGCTATCACTTTTTGGTCAGCAGGTGTTCTGGTGGGTTAGATTGTTATCTCAAGGGTATGGTCTCAGCTCGGTAATTCAAAAAAAAAAAAAAAAAAAAAAAAAAAAGACAAACTGCAATCTGAGATTAGCATTCTTCTTCTGTTCTTCTGAGGCTCAAAATAAATGTGCTACTGCTTGCTTTTTTTTGTTGTGAGTTGACCATAAGTAGGATTAATAGATCACGTATTAACTGATCTCTGGAAGTCAGGTGAATGAGTAACATTCATGGCTGTGTGTCCTTATTGTCAGCACTGTCCTCATGAAGAATACCCAACGTGAGCAGTTTGGCCTGGTTTCTTCATCTTGGTAAAACCCTACTAATAGCACTTTACTTATCTCAAGAATACCCAAACTTAATAATAGTGCCATTTTGGCTCTGGGGCCTTGAGAAGCTGTGGTCATCCGTCTAACTTGTGAGAGTGTGTTTTCATGAGCATTGTGCGTATCCACGTCAGAGTGTATCCTCTTCTGCTCGCTCGCTCGCTCTCTGAAGTGCTGCTATAGCATGTGCACGTAATGCGTGTGATGTCAAGGGGAAAAAGTAAACACGGTTTCCATGAGTAGCTTTTTTGCTCAGAGGTTTACTCAAAGTTTCCCCAGAAGAGTTCACTTCCAGAGTCAGGGAGAATGTATTGAAGTTAGCTCTGAGTATTCGCCCTGTGAGGAGGTTAAACTTCTGTGCCACAGTTTACACAACACTCATGTATTCCCAACAAAGGAAGGCTATCGTGATTCTTCTCATTTGCAGAGAGAGAAGGCCATGGCTCCCAAGCACACATACAAACAGCCGCTTTGTTAACTCACAGCTGCTTCATAAAGACATTGCTCCATTGCTGCCACATGAGTTAATGGCTATTGAGTTTGGAGCAGTCATAAAGTCCAGGGCCAGAATTAATGAAGTTGGGCCACTGAGAACACTACATCAAACTCTTCCTTGCAGGCCAGGGGTTTGAATCAGCAACCCATGCCCAGCACATCACTGCAACGTTTCCAGAACGATTCTTTTAAGTGAAATTGCACAAAATTTGGCACGCCATCTCCTCTGGCAAGAATTTTTGAAAACTAAATGGTTTTTTTGCAAATGCAAGTGATATAAATCTTAGGAGTGCCTGCTTGATGACCTTTGTGGCCTTGTGGTGGAAACCAGGCCAGATCCTGGCTATCGATTCAGTCTGTGAATCATTGCAGGGGGCATGTTTGAGGGGAGAAGATACAGTGACAGTGATTTGCCACTCCCCAGTGAAAGGGGACTGCCTTGGCTTTTTAAATGTGGCTTCAGCTGTTGCTCAAAGTGATGTGTGGCTTTCTGTGTTGAAGGGTTGGCTGGCTGATGAACTTGCTGTTGTTGAGCCCCCCCGATGCTCCTAGGTGTACACACACACACACACACACACACACACACACATATATATATATATATATATATATATATATATATATATATATATATATATATATATATATATATATATATATATATATATATATATATATATATATATATATATATATATATATATATATATATATATATATATATATCACATGGACTCAGGAAAGAGGGGTCATCGTGTCTAGCTGGGGGCAGGGAACAGATTGAAGGACTCCGAAATGATTCAGTGGCAGATAGGCGGCAGGGAGAACAGCACAAACAGTAGCCAGCAACCCTATTCCCATCATTTCCTTCCTATGTTGCGTACCACCCATTTATACCTTGTCCTACTCATGCACTCTCTGCCTCTCTTTTTGGAAGTTGGCTCACTCTGAGCATCTTGAATATCCCCAAATAGATGTTTTACCAAAATAAAATTGCTGACCCGATTTCTTGCTGACATTCTGGAATATTTTAATTTTGTTTCCTCTCCAAGTAGTAATGCTAGCTGCATTTGCCAACTACTTCTCTGCATCCGTCTTTTCATCACTTTATGTCAGGGGATCACTTCCAACACATGCCATACCTGACAGGTGAATGACGCAGAATGTACAGACATTGATATTCAAAAGCGGCATGCTGAAGAGCAGCTGGCAGTGGGTTACACTTGTTTGCAAACTCGTTCCACCAGCTCGATCATGCTGTAGCTAATTTTCGTAGTAGTTATATCATGTAGAGCTTGTTGATATAAGTTAGGAAAATCTTACTCAGAACATAATGGAGCATTTGGTAAAAGGTGTACTTCATTCCAAAGGTTTATAAAAATAAATGTACCACTTTAATACTTTTGTAATTGTTTTGTGTATGCATACATTAGCAAACAAAATACAGAAATGTTAATTTAAACATAATGGTTCTCTAGTAGAAAAAGTGGATTGAGCTTCTGCTTCAAGTGGAGGAGTTTAAGTGGACTCTTATTAATGAGTGGGGGGAGAGTGGAAAGTTTGACAGATGGATTGACAGGGATATGGTTGGTTGGTTGAGGTAAAGAGAGAGTTAAATGTGAATGGAATACCCTCAAAAATGGCCTGTGGGCAGTGGCCAAATGAATAAGATCATGGATACAAGCTTCCTCTCGTATCCTCTGAAGTTTGGCTGGGCTCCCCCTAAGAAATTGCGTGAGAAGCTCAGTAATTTGGGAGGGACTCTCAGAGTAAAGCTGCTACTACTCTGACATGGAAAAGAGCCAGTTGAGATGGTTTGGGCCTCTGACTACGATGCCTCCTGAATGTGTCTTATTCCAACTAGGAGGAAACCCTGGTGCAGATCCAGGACATACTAAAGATAAAGCTTCTCGGCATGCTTGGAAACTACTTCATATCTCCATGAAGAAATTGGTGCTTAGATCTTCTTCCACCCTTGAACAATTGGAAGAAGATGGATGGATGGGTGGGTGGTTATTTGAAACAACATTGCCAGGATAGATTGCTAGAAAACTTATTTGGTAGTATTTTTATTTATCTTGATCATTAAAACCCTTTTCCAGTAGTACCTACCTGGGTTGACTCACCACGGATCGCATGGCATAAGATAAAATAAACCTTTATTCGTCACACACATGGGAAATTTTTTGGTCGTGGCAGAAAGTGGACAGTACAAGTTAAGAGGATTAAACGTTAAGGAAAAAAAACAATAGATTAGAATAAGATAAAAGTAGAATAACATACTATACAAAATATAATAAAATACTGTACAAAATAGAATAAATGGACTGTACTCGGATTGACTGGTTTTCTATTACAATCCAGTATCTGGTACTAGGTACTATGACCTAATGGAAAACCCTGAAAACTCAAATCAAATCACTTTTATTGTCACATCACATGTGCAGGTACACTGGTACAGTACATGTGAGTGAAATTCTTGTGTGCGAGCTTCACAAGCAACAGAGTTGTGCAAAATACAATAATGTAAAACAAGCAAAATATAAAAATGGCTAATCTAAAAAGTAATAAATATATGTAAAGGTATATACATTACTGAATGTGTATACTAAATATGTTTTTCTACGTGTGTGTGTTTGAGTGTGTATATAGTATGTATATACATGTTTTACAAATGAAATAAAGTAAACAATAAAATAAGATATATAAAATATACAGAGGTTGGTATGTGCAAAACAGTGGCATTAATGTACAGTATGGAGTGCATAATGTTGAAGTTCCAGTAGTGAGGGTGAGGTGTCTATGAAGTGTTCAGCAGTCTGATGGCCTGATGGAAAAAGCTGTCTCTCAGTCTGCTGGTACGGGACCGGATGCTGCAGAACCTCCTTCCTGATGGTAGTAGTCTGAACAGTTTATGGCTGGGGTGACTGGAGTCCTTGATGATCCTCCCCGCTTTCCTCAGGCACCGCTTCCTGTAGATGTCTTGGAGGGAGGGAAGCTCACCTCCAATTATCCGTTCAGCACACCGCACTACTCTCTGGAGAGCTTTGCGGTTGTGAGCGGTGCTGTTGCCGTACCAGGTGGTGATGCATCCAGTGAGGATGCTCTCAATGGCACAGCGATAGAAGGTCCTGAGGATGCGGGGGCTCATGCCGAATCTTTTCAGTCTCCTGAGAAAGAAGAGGCGCTGCTGCGCCTTCTTCACTGTTTTGTTTACGTGTACTGACCACGTAAGATCCTCAGCCAGATGTACACCAAGGAAGCGGAAGCTGCTCACTCTCTCCACAGCGGCGCCGTTGATGGTGATGGGGGTGTGTACTCCTCTGCACCTCCGGAAGTCCACTATCAACTCCTTTGTCTTTGCGACGTTGAGGGTGAGATGGTTGTCTTGACACCAGTGGGTCAGGGCGCTGACCTCCTCCCTGTAGGCCGTCTCATCACCGTTGGTAATAAGACCCACCACTGTAGTGTCGTCCGCAAACTTCACAATGATGTTGGAGTTTCTAGTGGCCGTGCAGTCGTAGGTGTAGAGTGAGTACAGGAGAGGGCTCAGTACACACCCCTGTGGAGCACCAGTGTTCAGTGTGATGGGGGGATGAGGTGGTGCTGCCCAGTCTGACCACTTGGCGTCTGTCAGACAGGAAGTTAAGGATCCAGCTGCCGAGGGAGCTGCTCAGTCCTAGATCCTGCAGTTTCCTGTCCAGCTTCGAGGGAACAATGGTGTTGAATGCTGAGCTGTAATCTACAAACAGCATTCTCACATACGTGTCTCTCTTCTCCAGGTGTGACAGGGCAGCATGGAGTGTCAGGGCTATGGCATCATCAGTGGACCTGTTGTGGCGGTATGCGAACTGTAGAGGGTCCAGTGAGTCGGGTAGTGCAGAGCAGATGAAGTCCCTGACCAGCTTCTCGAAGCATTTGCTCACGATGGGGGTCAGGGCTACGGGTCGCCAGTCGTTCAATGAGGAGATGGTGGAGGATTTGGGTACAGGGACGATGGTGGCCATTTTGAAGCAGGCTGGGACTACAGACAGAGAGAGGGAAAGGTTGAAGATGTGTGTAAACACTCCAGCCAGCTGAGCCGCGCATGACTTGAGGACGCGGCCGGGAATCCCGTCCGGACCAGTAGCTTTGCGTGCGTTCACCCTCCTGAAGCACTTCCGCACATCCTCCTCAGACACAGTGTGCGCACTGACGTCATCCGCGGTGCGCACACTGTCCGGTCTCGTGGTGTTCGCTGTGTCGAATCTAGCGTAGAATACGTTTAGATCCTCACACAGAGAGGCCGTGGTCTGCGGTGTGCTGGTTTTCTCTCTAAAGTCTGTGATCGTGTTTAGTCCCTGCCACATACTCCGAGGGTTGTCAAAATGTTGCTCCACCTTGTCCCTGTACTCACGTTTGGCTGCTTTGATCGTCTTCCGGAGTTGGTAATGTGCGTGTTTGTAGTCCGATGTGTTCGCGGAGGCAAAAGCGGTGCTCCGTGCCGCCAGTGCTGTGCGAACATCTCCGTTAATCCAGGGTTTTTGATTTGGGAAGGATTTAACTGTTCTGGATGGGACGACATCTTCCACGCATTTTCTGATAAATCCGCAGACTGAGTCTGTGTACTCATCAATGTCTTTAGCAGCCACGTGAAACATTTCCCAGTCCGCGTGATCAAAACAGTCCCGCAGCGTAGACTCCGATTGGTCCGACCAACGGTGCACCGCCCTCAGGGTTGGAGCTTCCTGTTTCAGCTTCTGCCTGTAGGCGGGCAGGAGCAGGATGGAGCGGTGATCTGATTGGCCGAATGGGGCGCGGGGGAGGGCTTTGTATGCATCCCGGAAAGAGGTGTAGCAGTGGTCAAGAAGCCGGTCTCCACGAGTGCTGAAATGGATGTGTTGGTGGAGTTTTTGTGAGACTTTCTTCAGGTTACCCTTATTAAAGTCCCCGGTCGTGATAAACGCCGCCTCTGGGTGTGCGGTTTCCTCACTGCTGATCGCGCTGTACAGTTCCCTGAGTGCTCGGTCAGTGTCGGCTTGTGGGGGAATGTAAACAGCCGTAATAATCACTGCTGTGAATTCCCTCGGTAGCCAGAATGGCCGGCACTTAATCATCAGGTACTCCAGGTCCGGTGAGCAGAAAGATTTGACCGGGTGCACGTTCGCATAATCACACCAGCTGTTGTTGATCATGAAACACACACCACCGCCTCTGCTTTTCCCAGTAAGCTCCTGTGACCTGTCCGCGCGGTGCACAGAGAACCCCGGTAGTTGTATTGCGGAGTCTGGTACCTTGTCCGATAGCCAGGTTTCTGTGAGGCAGATCACGCAGCAGTCCCGCATCTCTCGCTGGAATGAGATCCGTGCCCGAAGCTCGCACAGCTTGTTCTCCAGAGACTGCACATTAGCCAGTAATAAACTGGGTAACGGTGGTCTGTTAGTGCGCCGTCTCAGTCGAACCAGAACGCCAGATCTTCTCCCTCTGCGTCGGCGTTTGCGGCCTCCACGGGCCCAGAACAAAGGCGTCTCAGGTGAGATGAATGGGGGGTCTGCAAACGGAGGGTCCGTGTTGCAAAACTTGAACTCCGGAAAGTGATGAGAAAGTCCATCTTTTATGTCCAGTAAGGTTTGTCGGTCGTACACAAGGAGACATGTGCTACTCGTGAAAAAATAAAGAAAAAGTAAAATTAAACACAAAAAACAGCTGTTGCTTGGGGGAGCTCGCGACGAGGCTGCCATACTCGGCGCCATCTTAAGTAGCGAACCGTGCTGATATGAGTAGGAAAAGGGGCATAAGTATTTAAGCATTTATAAATATAAGTAAATGAAGGCAGTTTTTCACTGTCATTGAAGACGCAATTCTTAATTTCAAGTGTGAGTTGGCTGATATAGGCCGGCAAGAACAGCATTCTAGTGCAATAGTAGTGAAACAATATTGTATCCAGTAACACAGCATAAGTCAGGACACTACCTAAGCACAAAAGTAGCCTAGGTAGTGTTTTTGTTTTTTTTAAATTAATTAATTAATTTTATTCCCTTGAGAATTTTAAGTTAAAGTACAAAATAATGTTTCATGCTTTAGTTTAACAAAAACTAAAGTAACTTAAACCTGCTTTTCCATCATGTTGTCACATCAGTAATTTTTATCTGCTGTTTGCTCTTTCTTTCATATGGAGTATAGCTAGCGAGTGCTCCAGCGGCAAGTAATTTGTTTACATTTGGGTTGCACATCATCAGCTGCTGGTATTTCCATAGTGTGGTTGTGCTTGATGGTGTGTTTTTTTTTTTTTTGCCTCAAGTGCTGAAACGAGTGTGTAGTTTCCATCTTTATCTGTAGCTTTTTATGCATGTTTTGTGATCTATTGTGTGAATTAGTGAGGGTTTTTTTTGGGTGGGGGGGGGTGTTTTGTTTTGGGCTTGTTTTTTTTGTTTATTTTGTTTAGTTTTTGAGATTTTTCAAGTAGCTCCATTTTGGGTACTAATTTGTTGCCAGGCATGTTGCTCTTACTGTCAGACATGCCCGACCTTGTCTTGTTATTGCACACACTACGCAGTTATGTCATGATATGACATTTTTATATCACATAAAAAATTTGTATCAGTGCTATCACAAATTATATGTTGTGGCACAGCACCACTGAATAGACACCATTTAGGTCATGCTTTCCTCCGACTTGCTGTCTGTAATACTGTAATTGAATTTGTACAGTTGCATGTGACCCAGAATATCACATTTAGGGGTTAGCATTAATGAAGCTGCAGCTTAATGCCCCTTCACACACAGTTTCTCTTAACTGAATGTTGTATGTCAGTGACAGCCCTGTTGCATGTCTGTTGTGAAGTTTTGGTCAGTCTCATGTTTATTGTGTAGTTATTTGTGTGTAATTATTGAGAGATTAGCTGACTTATCACCAGTAATTTTAGCTACTTTTAGGCACATACTCCATTAATCTGAATGAGCAACCAGGACATTTTTTCATGGCACTGCTGTTATAATGGACCAGGTGACATTTATGAATTAATTTTAACACAGTAAAGGTCTGAGTTGCATGCAGATTTTTATTCTTAGTGCCCTAAGGAAATAAACAAAAAAACCACACACACACACACACACACACACACACACACACACACACACACACACACACACACACACACACACACACACAAACCCAGGCATCAGCAGACTTTGATAGACTGGTGCAGAGCTTTTTGCCAACACGAACAGAGACTTTAACGAGTGAGAGGCTGCTCTCTGTTCATAGCAGAAGAATGATGAGGACAGGCTTTGCAGAGAAGCACAGAACAGCTTCTTTTGACCCAGATATTTCATTGTACTCTGTCCACAGCATCACCAAACACGGATGAGACATCATCCAAGTTGGTTTAGCCTAGCAAACCCCCCCCCCCCCAAAAAAAAGGCAAAAACTACATTTTCCTGAGGTTTTAGTTCAATCTTGGTCTGACTTGTTGTCTTTTACTGTTATGTACATATAGCTCGCCTCTCGGTTTTTTTTTGTTTTTTTTTTGCCCCCACCTTTTTTATATAAGCATGCCAAGCCACAAACTGGGGCTGGAAAATTGGATTACCACGGTAACAGCATTTTTAAAATTCTCTATTCATATGGCCGTCTTGGAGGGAAGGAGAACAGAGGCACTATCACCTCAAGTTGGCCGGTGCCCTGATAACATGGCTCAGTAGATATGCTTTGCAGGCATGCTTTGCATTATCTATAGCTGGTCTTATTCAAATTAGTATATAGTGTGTTATTGTTTGTCCCCAAACTATGAAGTAACTGAACACGCACAGCGTGGAACTCCCTGAACTGAGTATAAAATGGGATGAAGAGTATCAGCTGGCAGAGTGGTGGAGCAAGTCAAGAAAGGGGACAGTGGGGCCTTTTTGTCTTGAATTGCTGCCTGTTCTCTCTCTTTCCTTTTCTCTTGGTCTTACACTTTTCCCCTCCTAGCCTCTTCCTCCCTCCCTGCCCCTATCTCTTCTTTGAAACCCAACTGCTGTACTCATCCCTAGGATCCTTCTGCGAGGATTAATCAGTTTTCCATTCCTGGAGAGATTATTCAAATACTGTTACATCCACAGCCAACAGCAGTACTCCCTCCCTCCTTGTGCTGTGCACCACCAGGCTGAGGGGGAAAAAAGTACTGTTCATTCTTTCTGCTTTCCACTGTTTTTGTAGCTTTGATTATTGTTTGTACCTCTGTTTGGCCACCATGTCTTGCTCTCTTTACATTTTACCAACATTGTTTACCTGATTTTCTGTGCGTGCCTGTGTCTGTAATTGTCCATTGAGCATGTTGGTGATATTGCACGTGAGAGTCTTTGGGAGAGCTCTGCAATTTTTTTTTATTATTGCACGTTACTGTGTATATGAATGCAGAGAGAGTATAAATGGTCCTTGTGTAATTGTCCTCATTAGTGCTTCTAGGAGTACAGCCAGAGGGCCTCACAGCAATAGGCTGCAAGAGCTATGACAGCTCCAGCGGGATTCAGATCCTGCTTTCCTAAACCAAAGCCCTTACCTCACTACATAACTTTTTGGCTCTGGCGTGCCCCTCATACCTTTTATGCCCTCTGTTTTAAAAAAGTATCGTTTTATTTATTAAGGTCTAACAATGGGTGCAAAATATATAATTGCTGTCAAGGAGCACAGTTATATTTTTACTCCTTACAGTTTGCATCTGTTGTGCAGCTTTCGTTATTAGAATAAAATTATACCATTACTTGCAGGCTTGTTTTCCTGGTAGCACTGTCCCTGTGTAAGTAGCCAAGCATGTGTTGTGCAGCTGGAATGAAAAGGTTCATATAAATGCTAGGCACTCAGAATGTTAAGGCATTTCTCCAAAGACTATAAGTTCATTAACACAGAGCAGAAACAACGTGTTTCTCGACACATTACAAGTGTGAAAACAGCGCTCTGATTTTTGCTTTGACTTTTTCGAAGTGCAAGCAACAACATTTTGAAGTTGCTTCATTTATATTTAGCTGAAGTTTTGATATCACTGGTTGTATTTTTTTTGTCTTTTTTTTAAATATAATTGTCGCTGTTAATGTTCATAAACTGTGATGTGATTGTCAGTGTTAGAAGCCATGTTGGATTAGTGCAGCTTTGCTTTTGTTCTTTGAGGTCATAAAGTTTCTTTGATTATATATAGTTCTTTGATATAGTGAAAAAAAACTGCTTGAGAAGTCTTACTGCTGCACTGAAGAAAAGTTATCTCCACCTCCACCCTGCTCTTTCTTCCCTTGCTTAATCATTTCCTTCCCAATTATTTCCCCTTCCTGTCTAAACTTATCACTCTGTCTTTGTCTCCTACCTTCCGTAAGTCTGTCCCTTCGTCCTTCTGGCTTGTGGCCAGTCGTAGGACTGAACATATTGCGTTGCTCATTGTAACAGGCAAACGCAGACAGATTTTCACATCATTGCTCAATATCTGGTTTCTCTGGTTTGCACTGCTTGGCCTTCACGCTCGCCTTTCTGCCATTTAACACACACAATGCATTTATCTAATGCCAGCGGTAATGAAAATTTCACCGGTGATTACTTGGTTTACACCCTTTGCAGCTTTAGTTGTGTGCACAAGGCTGTGATGTGTTTACGTTGCTGAAATGTAAATGCTGTTGATTTACTGATCAAAGCACTTGTTTTGGATCAGTTTAGAAATTGTTAATTGTTGCAGTTAATGTAAATTATTTGGAAGTTCTATATGAAGCTGGAATTTTTCTTGTCTTCGTTGCATTGGAAGTTTTTCATTAGGCCAGGGAAATGATCTTTGTGAATAAAGCGCGGTTTATTGTGGCCAAAAAGTATTATGATTTAAACATGTTGTACTGGAGAGGAGCTGTGTGATGTATTTTGATGCTAATAAACCTACTTGCACCTTGCACCTTGCTGTGGGTTAGATTTTTTTTTTGTCTTTTTAGTTCACTGGCAAATCCTGCTTCTTTGGCACAGTTTGAAGGAGATATAAAGGGTCAATGCACAAAGAACATTAGTAGGAGCTCCAAATTGGATTAATAGCAGCCAGCAATAACATGTTATTAGGGAAGTTAACATTTTTCTTAATACTGCTTGTTTCTAACATGCTGAACAAACATTTGCACATTCATGCAAATGGTTACACATGTTGTACACTCCTAAAGTGCATATGCTTGGCTAAGCACCAGCACATACATACATTAACTCACACTTACACACACAGTGAGCGTATGCTTTTTCCCACGCACATGAATATATGTGCATTGACTTAGATTCCTGGACTCTAGGCCCTGCCGTTTACAGTACAGAGCGTGTGGGTTGTAAGCTGGCATGAAGCATTGAGCGATTTAGAGGTTGAGTTTGAGCAAGGTGCTGTGAGATGAGGCAAAAATTACAGGGGCATTAGTAGGCAAACATTTGACTGAGACAAAAAATGATTTCAAAGCGTAGATTCCAGCTCAGCCTAAAGTGGGTTTCAAATATGCATTTATCTTTTAATAAAGGTATCTAAAGATGCACACTTACGTAAAGCCTTTATCTATTTTTTGAGTAACTGATAAAAGAATCCAAGAATGAATCTGCACCTTGAACTATAACAAAAATAATAGTTGCTATAAACACAACATAGATGTCAACTTTTTAAAGTTGATCGGTGAACACACACCGATTAGGTCTAACAGAAGAGGTAGACGTAAACATTTAGGTGCGAAAACACGGGGATTCCCTTGTGGTAAACACCCTTTCCACTGAGCCATTCAGTCAACCTCAAACAGAGCAAGACGTGTTAATTTTCTGTTTTGTTTCAGACCAACCAGCTTTGTACACAATAACAGTGAGCAAAAAAAGCTCAAAATAGCATTTGGATAATTCCGCGTGAAAGAGTGTTAGAAAAGGTCATAGTCAAGGTTCTCTCTTTGGGACTTACGAAAAGATTTGTTGTATTTCTCTTTCTTTGATTAAATTGTGTTTTTAGGACAGGGCAGGACAAAAAAAATGTTTGGTGCACTGAACTTGACCTAATTCTAGTAGTTATTTACAGAAAATGTGCTTTACAAGTTTGAAAAACCCGTGGAACTGGTAGAGGAGCAAAGCTGCATGTTTTCTATATAAAGTGAAAAAAACAAAAACAAAAAAAAATCCCTGCTTATCACGAATCTGTTTTTAAAAAAACCAAAAAAACCCAACCATCCCCCAAAAATATAACATTGTTGACACATCTCAAAGAAGTGTTTAAGTCATCAGCACTGGACGATGTTCTGTGTCTACTGAAAATATGACAAATTAATTCAAGGTGAGAACATTTTTCTCAAAATGTGCGCCTGGTGTGTGTGCACACAAATGTGTTTTCCCTCCTGCTCCTCCTCTTCACTCTGCAGGCTAGAAGCATGCAGCCTGTCAGTGGCACTGCAGTGAGCCCAAACATGATATGACCTAAATAAACGAGTGTGTTAGGAGAGAGCGGGAGCGAGCGATGAAGCAATATTTTTTTTCTGGTAGCTCAAGTCATCTTGTTTTCAAACACTCCAGTCTTCTGCAGGGTACAACTCATGCATGTGTCTGTGCACAGTTAATGCAGACATATGCACTAGGTTGTGACTGAGTGTTGTTATTATCTCAGCGCTCGCTGAAGTATTTGGCTTAAACGCTTCTGCTTGGTTTCTACGTTGTTTCTGTCAGATTTTTCAACATGTGATATTGCAGAAAACAGTTTCCATTACAGATTATAATCTAAACCTTACTTAAATTTGGCTACACTCAAACTGATTTGATCCACTGATTAGCTCTGAAATTGGTGAAAAGAAAACGTAGCTGGCCTGTAACCTGTGCAGCAGATTAACTTTCTGATGTATCTTTTGTCTTGTGGAGAAATGCTACTGCATGACATTTTTAGAGTCAGTAGTCAACTCCAGTGTCCTTCTCTGGTGACATTAGTTAAGTCTGATGTGTTCATCTGTGCTTCTGTGACCTGGTCAAGGCTGAAAGCTTTATTGTGCCCTGCCCGTAGCGCCGGAGCCTAGCACAGACAGATAAGTGAGCCTCACCTCAAACACACTTTACACTCTCAGTACAGGTTTCATTATCCAAAGAAACATCTAAGGTCCTCTGTGTGTATACATGTGTGGGTTAAGTAGGTGTGTTCATGTGAGAGTGTGTGTTTGCTGCTATGTTGCTGCTTGTCCTTGTGTCTTGTGTGTATGCGGACAGTCCGATCTAGTGGATTAAAGACCTTTAATCCCAGTAGATCCTCATCAGCTCAGAAGTTAGCGGGTACAACTTGTTAGTCAAGGAGTTTGCTTTGCTCACGTGTTAAAAGTCGGAGCTGCATGGCTGAATGACTTCTGGTCCCCAGTTATGACTCACTCCAGGAGACATGAGCCGGGCTTTCGATGATGGATGCACCTTTCATTTCTAGTTTGGATCAGCAACTTTTAATTGGGTCTTTGCTTTTTTTTTGTGCCTCCTAATCCTCTCTCAGAGCCAAGAGGACATACATGTGCTGTTAGCCCAATTAATTGTGCTGTGTTGTTTTTTGTTTTTTTTTAAATTCAAGATAATTTTAGAGTTTGAACCTACACTAAGGTCAAACTTCAGATTTGTAAGATTTTAAGGAAAAATACAAACCTGGGTTATATTTTCAACAACTCCATGTATTAGGTTATTTATAAATAATACTCATTTAGTATACTAATAATTTAGAATAATAGCACTAATAACACTAGTTTAATAACTGCTTAGATCTGAGAGTGCAACAAGATCCCTAAAGGACCTGAAACATGTGGAGTTGGCCAAATGTTTGAATGATTGTTGAGAACTATATTTAGAAGTTAAACCAGTATTGAGGGCAACTTGCAGTGTGAAGGGTAGTTCAAACTTGAATGAGGAAGTGGGTTTAACGATTTTAATTTTATAGCCAGGATTGGGGTCTTTTGTTAATTATTATCCTCCATATGAAAACTTGATTTTTAAGCTTTGTAGTTGTAGTTATCAGCAAGTCTCACACGTCTCCTGAGCTGTCTCAGCCCATTCTTCTTCTGTGAATCCGTCGAACCTCTCCAGCTTTGATAGTCTTCTGACATGGACCTTGGTGTTCAGTTCACCCCATAGATTTTTCAATGGGATGTCATGTTGGAAGACAAAGACCCACACCCAGTTTTGCTGTTGAAGCTGAATGCTTGAGGTTTTCTTCTAAAATCTTCACATATCCCAGCCCGTTCCATTCTACACTGGCTGTCTCTCACCTTTTACCCATCCCTGTTGCTTGTCATGTGTTCTATGGTGTATTAAGTGTTTATTCATGTGCTATGCGCAGAGGTGTTTTTTTTTTTTTTTTTTTTTTTTCTGTTCTCAAACTGATCTCCCTGTTGGAGCTCAGTCTGGGGGGAGTTCTTTTTTCTTCTTATCTTTCCTGATGTTGTGTATTTTCCATTGTTCGGTTCCGGGTCGCTGCTCGTGTGGCTGACCAGCCAGCTACCTAGCCTGACCTGTCTCCCCAATGTGATGTTTGTGTATTGTATGTACGGTCGGCAAGGTCAGTCTCTCTATTGCCCCTCGGGGTTAAATAAAGTCTTCTGAATCTGAATTCCCAGCGCATAACATACCGACGATTTGTCACGTCCCGAGGCGTCCAATGGGAACGTGAAAAGTAACCTTCCGCGTTCCTGTAATACAGGCCGGATTGTGGATGAAATCCAAAAGAATGATGCTCCTGGCAGTAACAGACGTTCCAGCTGTGTATCCCAGCCATAGCCCTAACTTTAATCCTAACTGTAACCTAGTCCTTAACCTTACCCACAACCTTAATGGTGTTCGATAGTGTTTTCTAAAGCGATTAAAGTAAAATAAATGTACATGTGCGGATTGACGGTTCTCATGTTTCCTTCCTTTTGGTGGCCGAAAGCGTAACATACCAACGACTTGTCACATAACGTAATATGTTATGCTTTGGGAGTGAGAACGTGTTGCATATCCATCTTCCTTCATGATTCTTTCCACCTTGACGAGATTCCAGACAGACCGAAGCATCCCCACAGCATTATACTCCCACCACCGTGTTTCACTGTGGGGGACGGTGTTTTTTAGGTTGTACGCCTCTCACTTCTCTGTCCAAACATAAAGAGCGTCTCCATGACAACAGAGCTCTAGTTTTGTCTCCTCTGATCAAAGGATGCGCTTTCAATATGCATAATCTTTCTCAAGGTTCTCCTCGGTGTACTTCAACCTGGCTTGAAGGTGTCTGTTCTGCAGAGTTTTTCTTGGTCTGTAACCTCTGAGTTCATTCCTGTGCAGGGTTCTAGTGACAGCCTTCTTTGAAGCTACAGTTCCTGACTTGCTATTCACTCATGTCTTGGCAGTTGTTCTGGGGTCTATAAAGCCTTTCAAATCTTTCTCTTCCTATCTCTGCTGGGCTTGTTATGTACTGTGTGGCTCTCTTTCAATTTCTTGGTGATACAAATTATATACACAAAGTAGTCTCAAAGCCTGAACTTTCCATCTCCTGCTTTGTGAGCATGAATTTTTTTTTCTTAAGTCTAAACTGATGTCTTTTTTTCTTTCTTTCTTTTTCTTTTCTTTTCTTTTTCTTTTTTGCCATGACGATTTTTCAAATTGCATTTGTGTAAATTGGAAGATAACCCTAAATTTTAACTTGATGTTACAAGCTTTAAGCATAAAAAAGTTATACCACATCATTACACAGCAGTGGTTTCTGCTGTGATTCAACAAAAAAGTCATTTTTTCAGGGGGCTAATGATATTGACCCTGGTAACGTTTGTCTTTCTGAAATAAAAGAAATAGAATAGAAGTAATTTATTCTTTTTAAAACTCTAAAGCTCTGTTAAAAACAATTGACAATAACTTTGTATTTCATAGGTGGGCTAGTACATTTGTCTTCATGTGTATACAGTGTGTTAAACACTACTCTTTTCCTTGTTGTACAGATGACTGCAGAACTTAATGTAATGTGAAGTTTTCTGCTGATTAACTGGCAAATGTTTTATTCCAAGACTATTTATACCTGACCTGGTAATAAGTTTACTTCTGACCTTTACTGGGGACTTGAGTTTGTTTTCTGCCTGAATGATCACCTGACCACCTTGTTAGATCTATTTTTGCTCAGTTTACATTAATAAGTACAGGGTGGCAATAAAGCCATGTTCTAGCAAACTTTAGCTTTGTAAAATATTACATTGCAGTTTAATTCAATGTGATCTAGAGGTTGAAAAGATTTGTTGTACTAAATTCCCCCCAGAGAGGCCTCAGTGCAGTGTTTTGAGATATTAATGGAAAATGTCAGACCATCTAAATTAAAAATGTGCAAACACTGTCTGTTAAATTGTGGTTAAAAAAAAAAGGGCTGTGAATAAAAGGAACACTGCTCCCTTTTATTTTCACTGCCTTGACTCCCAACACTGCAAAGTCTCAGCCTCTTTTGTTTCTCCTGGTGAGTCAGAGACGCAGCAGCTTACTGTGTTTTGCACTGATGTCAGAGTTTAAAGGATTCCTATTTACAGGCACCAAAACAAGACTGCTGAAAGTGTTATTCTGCTGCTGTGGGTTTGCGTGATCGCCTGCTTTTTGGACCATTATCTATAATTTCACTGTAGAAAAACACTAAGCTTAACCTGAGTTGGATGAATCTCCAGCTTTTTAGTGCTGCACCTTCTTTATTTCACTGCTGCTGCTGACAGCTCAGTTTTCACTGTAGGATTATTAAAAATGTCTCTCCAATTACAGGGAGCTCAGCGATGAATAAGCTACGGCAGAGCTTCCGCCGGAAGAAAGACGTTTACGTGCCGGAGTCGAGTCGGCCGCACCAGTGGCAGACAGACGAAGAGGCGGTCCGCACCGGCAAATGCAGCTTTGCAGTCAAGGTGACTCTCCCTCACACACAAACACACCTGCGTACACACCACTTCAGACACAGAAACCGAGTGCAGTGCTGACCTCACTTTGATGCATTCTTACCTTTGCGAAACTTCTTCATACCACCTTCCTCCCCAAGGACACGGCTTGTGATTAATCATAACCATTCAGAGAGTTTGAGCACAGCTTTTATCTGGGTTGCGGGATTATCTGCTGTAGTCTAACAAACCTGTGGGATGTGTGTGCACAATTACTTTGTGTTTTAGGAGTATCAGAACCACTTGAATCCCCAGTAAAAATATGTGGAATTGAAAGAAATGTTTCATTACTGGCAAGATAAGTCGGGGACATGGTGAAATGGCAGTCAGCCCTGCTGTGCAGCAGTTGATGAAGTGGCGATCTCACCTTATTTTGGCAACAAAACCTCCTACTTTTGCAAACAGAAGTGTGACGGTACACTTCCTCCCATCACATGGGCTCAAATGCTTCTCTTACTCGGGATAAAAGGGAACTGAAGACTTCAGAGTCATGAAAGGGAACGTTTACCTCAGAATTTCTAAGCTTGGCGGCTGTTCAGTGGATGTAAATTGTGCATAAGCAAGTGTACAAGCTCTAATTTGATGTTGCCTATGTGCTCCCTTTATGTAGTTTTTATTGAGCAATATAATATAATGTGTAATGTATAAAACTGAAGAGGAGGAAGGTGGAAGTGACAGCAAGTACAGGAAGTTTTTAGATTTCTTTCTTTCTTGTGTTGAGGTGTTCCAAACAGAAATATAAAGTGTCATTTGATTGATTTAAGCACACGTATGACAATTTTAGCCATAATGTAAGACACCAGCAATTTAAGAGTTCCTCCAAACTATTAAATGGTCACTTTATCTCAAATCAATCCAATCACCTATTGAAGTACTTTCAAGTTTAAGCACTTAGTAATTACCTTCTTGCTATCTGAATAAGTACTTGGAATTTGCTCTTGGAATTGCATAAACGGTCTTCATTTTAAAAAGAATTACTTGTCCAGATGCTTTCACGAAGTCCAGAATAGAATATTGAGATCCTAATTTTCTCCAACAAGATAAGTGGAAAACCTTTCACGCTAACTGTATTTAATCTTTTATATGCTTATATAAGAAATGTAGGTCTTATGAGCACATCATTTTTGATTTTGTTGCTATGGCCCTAACCCTTAGTTCATATTTTAAGAGATATTTTAATCATGGATTACCAACATAAGGCAAATTCTTTAATAGGCATTTATCCCTTTGTTGACAACGGCACCTCAGTTTCATTCTGTTGTGCAAAGTAATTTGGATTTTGTTAATATAATGTATTTCTCAGCTCAGCAATGCTAAGGAATATTAGCCTTATTATTTGGTATAATAAAATAATAGAATATTATAACTTTTGATAGTATTTTCTTGACTAAGAAACACAGAAAAGGGTTTGTTGCGTTTAGAAAACTTTTGTATCTGTTTGAAAAGTAAGAATTAGCCATAATTACAGAAGTGAAGGTGTAAAAGTAGCCATTGACTTAGAAGCCAGATACTTTAGGTAAATGGGGGGGGGAAACCTGACTGTCCTTATGTTATCTCTGCAGCCAAACGCACACTACTCCACCAGTATTTTGCTTTCCATCTTTACACTGGCTTTCATCGCAATGGTGCAACCTACCATGCTACTCATCTGTATCCCTCCTCCCCCTCCTGCTGCTCCCTGTCTCCTGCTCTAGGTGCCTTAGAGGAGCCCTGTTGTGCATGAGTGTTTGTCTGTGTGTGAATAGTTGTGGTGAAATTATAACAGACTGCTACAATACAGAGTAATAAATACATGGTAGGACAGGACATGCAGGGAAGGAGAAGAAGAATACCTACCCATTCTGTAGTGCCTTTGGCAAGAAGATTATGAGTTTAATTGTCATTATCAGTGCCTGTTATGTAGTGCTTGTGTTTATTTGCACATTTTTTTTAAGCATAAGCAAACTGTTTTAATGTTAAATATGTCTAGATAGACAATTATAATTTAAGGTGATGGTGAAAGGCATAAAGATGTAGACTTGCTTTTTCATACGGGAATATCAGCCTTATGACTGCTGAGGGCTGGTGACAGATGCAAGATTAGATTCAATTGCTTGTGTGTGCTGTTTACCAGCAGAGACGTTTGTGAGGCTGCTTATGGAATTGGACTGAATTTTGTTTTGTCACTTGACACTGATTTATAGCAAGTTCTCAGAATTAATTCCCAGGTCACATCCAGAGGATATACACTCCTTTCTTTTATAGTGGCGGGTCTTTCACATGCCCCTAAAACTGTAAATTCCTTCATAGTTCAGATCAGTTTGAACCAAAAATCAAACAAACGTGAACCTTTAGTAAGCAAAATCTGTCTAGAAGTAGTAAATTTCTCTGAATTTTTCAATGGGCAAACCTGTGGAAGAATTATTGACGGGGACCTGTAGGTGCTGCTTTCTGTAGTGTAAGAGAGAGGTGTTGGTTGGGAGTTTCAGCTGTACATTGCTCTCCCTGTAGCTACAGTACTGCCTTCCCAAAGGGCTGCTCTTATTTCTGATGACTGGAAACTGGCAAAAATACCTCATACTCTGAGTCTAAATCCTAACCAGACAAACCTTAAAACTCTCCCTTTTTTCTTTCATTTTTACTTTGACCTAGATATAAAGGTCAATGAAACCATCCCACAGTTTAATAATTGCATGCATTTTAAGTTAATGAATAACCATGTTAAGAGATATAATTACTGACCAGCAATAGACATGTTTATGGTTGTTGCAATTATCAAGCAGCCCTAGTACTTTCTCTGTTTATGGTAGCTCTGTTGGCCTTTTACTGCTGGAAAAATTTAAAGTGATTCTGCAACTAAACAAAAGCAGGTGCATCTAAAGCATATTTCTTCAACGGTCACGATTTATGTTTTATTTATCTTCAGCTATCCTACGGTAGCCCACCGTAGGATTCTATTATTTTCCATTTATTTGGTGGAGTTCTTCTTCTGTTACATGTGAATGTTTCAGCCCCCAGATTGTTGCTGGCAGCTATTTACTAATGGAGCAGAGTAAGACGCCATAATGAAGAATCTGTTGTGACACTTCAAGTCTCCCCTGCATTTATTCATTTCACCTCTGCCACATCCTTCTGGCTGATCCCCGATTAGTAGCCCCGCTGCTTTCATTGTCCTCACTATCCACAGCTGCCTCCTCGCATCTCTATTGTCCTTAACACCTTCCACGTTTGCATGCATCGATGTGTGTTTACGTGCATGTGTATTCCAATACGGCGACAGTATGACTCACAGCGGTTGCGTCACACGCTCAATATAGCAGGGCCAGAGGGTGGGGGTGAAAGGCGTGGGTCAGCATGTGTATCTATAAGGAAAGGGTAAGGACTTCCTCTCCGGCTCAGCATGCACAATGGCTTCTGGGGTAGTCAAGGTTGTGACTCCTCTGGAGTGACACACAGCAGGGCGTGATCTTGCTTCAGGTCTGAAAGGGGCGGGAAGGTTCAGGCAGGAAGCGGCAGCCTTTTCTGTTCATTCAGTTGGAGCTCAGCCTACTCACGTAAGGTTTTCACTCCTGGTGAGTATTTCCGTAGTCAGGAGCACAGGGTTTCCCCCGAGAAATTGGTGATTGGACTGAACGTATAATGTGGACGATCATTTAGTGCAGCTTCCAGTGCTGAATCTGACTAACCTTGACATATCTTGTCTCTAATTACCATAGCTTAGTCTCAATAAATGTTTGGCATATATGGGGTAATGACTCTTCCCCATGAACTGTAATTCTGTGTGATTTAAAAGGCGTACTGACTTTGTCTAACATAACTGGAGACCTTTTATTTACTTCCAAAGTACAGCGAGAAGGAAAATTGTCCGAAAAGGTCACCGCTACAGCTTTATCAGCAACTTCACAGTAAAACCAGGATGTTTGCACTCACAAGCCACAGGATAGGATGAAGATGACCCTGCTGAAGGCCACTAGCTGAAATGCACTGCTCTCACTTCAAAGTTATTCTTTACTTTATACTTGAAGTGTCAGTACAGGCAGTTTTGATTCATGTGAAGCAGCCTGCTCCAGCAACAATATACTGTGGGAAGCCTTGGAGTAATATACTGTGGGAGCATCTGCCAAGTTATTGCATAATAACCTGGAACAACCTGGAACCTGCTATAGTCTTAACTAGAGTTGCAATGAGCCAGCCATAACTGGAACTTGGTGAAGCGCAAAAGATAAAATATACAGCCTACATTGTTTCCGTTGGCTCACAAAGAGATCGGAAGGGGCAACTTCTTTTTGCCACTTTGCGTGCTTCTTTGATCTTCCTTGTGTCCCTAACAGGATCACACACTACAATCTACACACTTGCCCATTTACATTTCTCAGGAACGGGTTATCATTTTCTCCATGGACAAAATTAGAGATCAGCTAGGGAGCTATTGACTGCAATTGACCTCAAAACGGAATTTAATTAGGTGTATAAATCACCAGCGTTCGGGTACCAGGGGATATTAGACAATCTGAGCTCATTTAAATACCTAATCTCATTCTAGAGTTTATTATTGTAGCCTTAGTTAAACCTCAGCAGAGATAGCCACAGGAAAGGTTTGTCACAGCATTACTCATTCTTTCCTTTTTTTTTCTGTCCATCTACTTCTCTCTGCCCTGCAGTACCTGGGACATGTGGAGGTGGATGAATCCAGAGGCATGCACATCTGTGAAGATGCAGTAAAACGGTTGAAGACGGTAGGTTTCACTAGAAATATCTTCTGTACTTCCAGGAATGAGGCTGCTATTTCCTACTTGTATCTTCTTTCTTTCAACTTTTCCTCCATTACTTTTCTATTTCCCCAACATCCTACTGACTTTTCCTAAAAACTATTTCTAAGGCAGCCCTCCTTTAGCGATCATTTCTCTCCTTCCAAGATTTATCATTGCTTATTCCTACTTAGCTTTCTAGTACATAGAGGCCCAAGTGTGTCTGATTGTTCTCCTGTCTGGCTCTCGCCACACACTCTCAGCCAGAGCAGGTCAGCACGTACTTCCTGCTGGAGCAGATTCCGGCGGAGTTGCGCAAAAAGGAACAAATTCCAGTTTGAGGAGCAGGAGGAGGGGAAGGACAGGGGGAAAGCAACGGCGCTACTTTTCCACGTTGTCAGTTGTTTGCCAAGGCCCCACCCAGGTCATAAACTCTTCTGGGCAAAAGAGGCTGATTCTCTGTAGTCGGGGCCAAACCTGAGTCGGCAGGTCTGCTGCTACAGTCGGCCTCTGTATGATCAGGAGGACGTCATGCGCAGACGTAAATTTGATTCCTTTGCCAGCAATGGTAATGAATCTCCCGCTCGACGTGTCTGCTGACAGCTTTTGGTTTCAGTTTGAGGTGACTCAGAATAATTGAGAATTCACACCCTGTTTCACTTGTTATCAATGCCTCTTCTTGCTATTGTGAAAAAGCGGCTTTTAGTCGAGCTCAACAAACTACTGAAGACTGCTTGAGCTGTGAGAACCCTTTCTTAGAACGATTATACAGAAAAACATGCTAGTTGAAATGCAAGACAAATAAGAGAATGTGCACTCACACGCAGTCTTACAGTTATATGTAAGGGCCTTTCTTCTCACTTTTGCATACTGACATTTTGTTATATTTTTAGAAAACACAACAGGGATTATACACACTACTTGTGGAGGAAAAGGTTTGACGTGAAACATACGTGAGCACATATGGCGATTTGTACATTTGCTTATATTTGGATGCAGCTGTCGACATTCGCTGCACAGCATGCACACTGAGATGGAGCTCAAAGTGGGATAATGTGTACGCACACAGGGCGAAGTACACCCAGAGGCAGAGCAGACAGACATGCTGCATGCCCTGCAGCACACTTGTTCTCTTAGTGTACAGAAAATGCACAAAGGTCGACTGCAGATACAACACACATCAGTGTCGTGCACACACTGGTGCTTGATGAGGTCACGTGGTTAACACGGAGCCCGAGGCCGCGAGCTCTTATTGAGTTACAGTCGTTTTAACAAGGCGGACAAAATGGAGCCAACTCAAGAGGAGAGGCGGGTGTTTCTGCCTCCCGTCCTCCTGCAGGCTGCGACTGTCTGACCCTCCTCAGCCTAATGACATTTCCTCCCCTGTCTCCTCCGCTGCTGCTCGCCCTCGCTTTCCTCACTGGCCAAAAGCCTTATGTGTAAATGGCCAGATGCACGGCTTCATTGATCTGCGTTTACAAGCTTGATCGGTATTTTACACCAACACTCCCAAAACTATGTTTTTCCAAAACTATATTTTGGGAGTGTTAGAAAAACCAAAAAGTTTGTTTGTAGTTTAACTGCTGCCATTATATTCTCGCTAAATGTTGAGCTCTGGCCTAGATGTGGCACTTTACCTGTGCCCTGAATGGCTTGTCTTACAGGAAATGCCGGAAAACAGTCTGCCAGTAGCTTGAGAACTGCATAATGTGTGCCTGTCCTTCCTCAGTGCCAGGGATGCAGATCTGTTTCCCCTCTCCCTCATTGTAGTGCCGCCGCCTTGAGGCGCACATTGTTGTTGTGTTCCTTAGGGTTGTCCCATAGATTTTACATAGCGATACTAAGTCTTCACAGTTAAAAAATTCATAATACAGGAGTGTTATTATTCATTAACATTCACCACTGGAGCTCAAAGCAGTGGAGCAGCAAACAGAAATGAGTCTTGCTGTACTGTGTCAGTCTGTCCCTCATTTCCATCATTCTTCTTCCATTTCAGTCAGTAGATGAGAGTAGGTTTGTAGTGTTTGTAGCCTGCTGTACTGTGACCCCGTGATGCAGCATACGAAGTGTGCATTTTGCTGAGAAAATGAAGTTGGAGTGAGAGGTTCTTGATGGATGATTTGAAACGCAGCCCGTGATGCCAGGACAAGTCTGAGTAAACAGCCTTGCAGCGAGCAGCCCCCTGATGCCAATGATCCACGTCAAAGTTAGATTGTCAGAGCAGACCAGGGCCACCCTTTAAACAAAAATACAATTAGTGAGGCCCTGATACATCCAAGTTCATCCTCACTGACGCTTTAATAAGCAGACTGTTGCCAGGCAACAAATACAGTCCCTACCATTGGAGAGACATGCGAGTTAATATTGCTCTATTTCCAGAAGCTAATAACTAAATTGGTCAGAAACCAGGCTCCACACCTGTAGGCACTTAATATCTGCTCCTGGCCGATGAGGGGAGGCTGTTTTCTGAAAGTCAGCTAACTGCAGCCACATTACCAACACAGTCCGACAACATCGGCACTAAAAGTCTTGAAACAGACAAAAAACACGAAGAACAACGACAATAAGCTGATGTGCCGTGAGAAATAGCTGCAGAGAAAGAAATGTGTTTAGATGTCCTTGTATGTGCGCTGTGCTTGAGGGTGCATGTTGGTGGTCCAGCCTTTCAGCCGGTGTGTGTGATTGCAAGTGTGACAGCCACAGCTCTGAGCCGACGCCGCTGCGTTCCCAGCAGCCTTTGGGACGATAATAAGAGTTTTCTCACAGCTTTTTGACCCGTGACTCACATGGGAGGAGGTGGGGCAGAGGCGAGTGGAGAAGAAAGCTGCACTGCACCACCAGCAACCTCCAGGCTGCCTTTTTTGTTGTTGTTTTGTTTTGGGGTTTTTTTGCTTTTTTTTGTTCCTGTCATTGTGACATCACTTCCTGTCGTTGTTGGCCAGCAGCCTGGGGATTTGAAGTGTATTCTGAGTGAATGTGTGAATGTTTTTGCTGTTACTCAGGAGATGATAGTGCGTTGGCGTGTTACCTCTGTGCAGGCTGGGTGAGGCACTCCACGAGGAACTGCTGACACATTTAAAGGACATAGTTGCATTTGGGCATAAACGCCCAGTAGCCTGAGGATGTATCATTGACGGCGGATCTAAAACAATTAAATTATGTGCTTTTTGTGATGCAAACTTTTAAAGTACTTCCTGTGCCACCCTCCCCCACTATTAATATTCTGGTCTCGGTGCCATTTTTTTTTAAACCACAAACCTGACCTCATGAAGGAAAAAAATAAGTAAATAAGCCACATATCATCAATAATAATCCACTTTCAGGGATTAAGAGCATGCTGTCTTGCATTAGAGATTTCTTTCATCCTTGCGACAAATATTGTAAGGTGTCAGTTGTTGCAGAAAGCAGCAGCGTCACAGATGTTGCACAAGCTGTGCAATACATTGTTGCACATCCTGTTGGTGGCTACCGTTGTTTTGAGGGCAAAATGACTTTAAACCACCAGTTGGGTGTGACAATGAAAGGTTGTAACTGTAGGCAGTAGTTGAAATACTCAATGTTCAACTTATTATTATTTTTATCAACAGCGATCATGTTGGCTTCACAGCTTTGTTTTTATTTTTTTGTCTTGTTGGAATCACCTTCATCTATTTAAAAACTACCCTTTCTGCTCACAAAAGTCCTCCCATTCACTTTAGTTCCATCTCACTTCACACATTGAATACTTGAATGTTGTGTTACCTTTTTGTTGGTGCTTTTTTTTTTGTCTTTTTAAGCAGGTTTTTAATGCAGAGAAATGCCTCGAAATCCTCCTCCCTCCACATTCCTCTTAACCCTTTAGAGATTTATTCCCCCTAACCATAGCATACTAATACTAACTTTGCAGGCTTTGCTATCATCAGCATGTCTGTGTGGTTCTCTCAAACATAAATGTAAACACTCTCACGCTCACACACACACACCCTAACAATCGCTTAGCTCATTCCAAATGAATCTCCAGTTCTGGTTAACATGTTAAATCATGCATTAACATGGCGCTTGGAGTGCCGTCTCCACCATGGCTGTGTAACAGGAGCGGAGTGGTACTCCTTTTCACAGCTTACGGGGAGGCGAGGAACTCTTGGGGAGTGGGGGAAAGAAGAGGGAGGGCGGGGTGGCTAAGACTAGACCAGGTCTGGTTTGGTTTTTTGATGTGGTTGTGGAAGCCTAAACATGACTCCAGACTCAGGCTGACCATTGAACAGTCACAGGTTTGACTCAGAGGTCAAACTGCTGCCAGTGGGAATTTGTTTCTGTCTGCTGAACAACCATGCAAAGTGTCTCGATCCGGGAGTCAGAGGGAAAAAGAATGAAAAGGGATTCAGGAATTTCACGTCCACAGACAGAAACCTAATGATCTTCCATCTTTATCACCTCTGTTCAGACGGCTCTGTACGTTTTCCTGGGTGGTTTTTCTGCCTGTGGAGGTCTTGCTTTCAGGGGTATTCTTGCTTCCATTGTGGTGTTACTAACAGTAATCATCAAACACATCATCGAAACATCTCTCTCATTGTGGAATCACTTGGAGCTACTTGATCCATTCCCTCACCCACTCACTCTCACACATAACCCAGCTTCACCAAAAATAAACCAAATCCAATCCTTTACTTTCGGCTCCCGACAATTTTTAGACTTCCTAGGTAACATTTTCATGCCTTGTTCCTCCTTCCACCTCCTCCGCCCTTCTCACCCACCCTCCCTTTTTTACCATATCCACTTCCAGGACAGGAAATTCTTCAAAGGATTCTTTTCAAAAGTAAGTTATTGCTTTGTGTGTCTGAGTGTGTTTCTCTTTATTATTAGCACCATCATTATTATTATTATTTTTCTTCCTCTCACACTTCACCCTTTGATCACATCTGAAGGCTGGAAGAAAACACACAAACACACACGTTCATAATACAGGGGGAATCTGTCTGGGGAGAGACAAACATAATGATGCATGTGGCTGTGAGCAGGTGGGGCGGTTTAGGCTGGGGCAGGGCACTTTTCTGTTGTGTGTTTGTGTGTGTGTGGTATTAACATGCGTGACTCTCTCCCTTCAGCTCTTCTTCCTTGAACCAAGAATAGAACAATGAACAGTTTCTTTGTGAATGAACATTTCCTTGTTTATTGTTGTTGTTCTAACTAATGGGGTTCACTGTCGAATGCATCAGGGCACAAAAAATCTCATATCAACTTCTTTGCTTTAAATTTGGGTCCTACGGTGTGACAAAAAACCCCCCAAAAAACAACAACTCCTGACTTGTCTTCTCTTTTGTCTTTTTATCTGCTGGTTTCTATTTATTTACAGGTGTGTGTGTGTGTGTGTGTGTGTGTGTGTGTGTGTGTGTGTGTGTGTGTGTGTGGACTGATATATATATATATTTTTTTCTCCCTTACCCCTCTATGAGAAGGTTCCAAGGAATAACACAAAGGGAAGTAATCTTGAGGCATGTGGAAAGACTGAAAAAGTTTCCTTGTTTCTTAACTTATTCCATCCCTGTCGTGTGTTTTCCAGGCTGGGAAGAAGCCTGTGCGAGCTGTGTTGTGGGTGTCGGCAGATGGTCTTCGTGTTGTAGACGACAAAACAAAGGTAATGAGTCCCTCCGGTCGCCTGTCGCACCTTGATCAAAAGGAAAGAACAGTCGGAGGAATTACAAGTAGCTTTAGCAGCTGTAAAGGTGGAAGCCGCTGAGCTTCAGCAGTGAATAAGATAAGCTACTACAATTGTAGCCTAGTGACCTCCAAAAGGCAGATCTCTGGAAATATGTACTTAGTGCACCTGTAGATAAGATTCAGGTAAACAGGGTCACATTACAGGTTCCACTGACACCTGCTGGAAGTAACTGGTACTGCATGCATCACTTTGTTGCCAGACAACAGCCTCAGACTGCCAGTGCTGATGGTCTTTTGTGGTTTCTGTGAGGCTGTATAAATGGAGATTATAACATGGAAAAGAAAATACATTTTTCCCATCTATTCTTCTTTGTGCCATTGATTACTAATAAACCCTTTGCTAGCAATTTCATGCAGGTGAGCACAGAATGTAGTTTAAGATAAATTTAAGTTAAATGCACCGTGCATGTGTTAGGTGAGTTAACTATTCACTGCATATAACTTGGCTAATTTCGGTTTTCATAACATTTTTCTAGCTAACAATTTACTTCTTGGGGATAATTGTTAAAGAATGGTACTAAGCTGCTTTTTAAATATTTTAAATGAGAAATAGTGAAAGAGTAGAACATTTCCTTTTGTGGAAAATAACTGTAATTTGTGAGAAAGTACTGCTAAGAAGTTCTGCATCCTATACTACCCCTGTTGATCTTGTCTTTTCTATAATAGTATTGTCATTTGTCTAGATTATGCTTTATTAGAATTAATGTATTAACTGTGGCAAGCTTCCTGCATGAGTGAAACTCTTTTTTTTTTTTTTCTCTTTTTTTTTTAGTTTGTTTATGTAAGAATCAGGGTTGGGTCAGAGACCAGAATCAAGTGCAGGCTGTACCTTCTGAAGCTGGATGTAATTAGTTCAGTCTTTTTGGGCTCGTTTTCATTCAGTTATTATTTACTGTGAACATTTTCAGCCCATGTTTTCAAATTGAAACAGAGTTTCTTAACTACAGGTGTTTATTTATTTCAGTTATTTTATATAGCACCAAAGCAGCAACAATATTTAATACAAAGCACCTTGCACGCAGACTAGAGCAGCCAGGCAACCACTAACCTTCCGATTATTAGATGACCTGCTCTACCCCCTGAGCTACAGACACTCCAGTTTTGGAAAATTTGGAGTGGCTGAGAGAATCTTGATGATCAGAAAACCTCCTTTCAGCAATAAAATCACGACATCAAAAAATTATAAGGTTGTGTGTGTTTTTTGCAGGACCTGATTCTGGACCAGACAATAGAGAAGGTGTCATTCTGCGCTCCAGACAGAAATTTTGAGCGGGCATTCTCTTACATCTGCAGGGATGGCACCACACGACGCTGGATCTGCCATTGTTTTATGGCCATTAAAGACTCAGTAAGGACTCCTTTTTAT
The DNA here is from genome assembly GCF_036321145.2 of Pelmatolapia mariae. NCBI lineage: Eukaryota > Metazoa > Chordata > Actinopteri > Cichliformes > Cichlidae > Pelmatolapia > Pelmatolapia mariae. Next base: position 60,387,614 of record NC_086241.1, read on the forward strand.
AACTGCAGTTCTATTCTCCTGATTCATAATCACTGACAGTGAACATTAAAAATGTTGGAGTTCATATTCAGAGGTTGCTCAGGTGTACGATTAACCTTTTTTAAAAGACCGTCATATCCCTGAATGACTTAGGTTAGATGGCCGTTTTGACATTATGCACTTCAGTGTGCTTTTTGAATTGTTTCTCTCAGGGAGAGCGTCTCAGTCACGCTGTGGGTTGTGCGTTCGCTGCTTGCCTGGAACGAAAACAGAAACGGGAAAAGGAGTGCGGGGTCACAGCAACCTTTGACACTAACAGAACCACTTTCACCCGTGAGGGCTCCTTTCGTGTTACTACAGCAACAGAGGCAGCAGAGCGGGAAGAAGTCATGAGGCAGCTACAAGATGCTAAAAAAGGTCTGTATCTAAGCGTGTTTTTCCCCGTCCTCAGGATTAGATCGACCGGCTTGTCTTCCACACAGTTTAAAAAAGGTTTAATAGTTTATGATATATTGACTTTTTAAAGGTTTATGATTATATTTTTAAATGAGATATATGATAAACCAGCGCAGCTCGAATCAGCATATAGTAGTTTGATGCTGCTTTACATAACCTCTTTCTTTTACAAAGCCATGGCAGCAGATTAGCGGCTCCTTAAAATGCCTTAAATGTACATTAGCTAATATATAACCATTCATTTGAAAGTTTCCCCCTCTACACCAGTCTCAGATTTGTAATTTGATTCAGAAGGTCGCTGTAAAGCACCAAAAAAAAAAAAAAAACATCAAAAGAAGATGAAGGATAGGCAACTATCCCCCCCACACACCACCCCTGCCCACCCAACCAGCAATCTGAGCCATGGTCTGAGTAACCCTCATTACTGACTCTATATTCAGACCAAGTCCATTGCACTACTTTCAAGCTCTTTGCAACCTGTCCTCCAATATGTGCCTTTCTCTTGTTGCATATATTCCTCTTGTATGTTATTTATTCTTGCTGTCCTACTATTTACATTTTTATTACATTTACATTTGATGTAAATGACAATAAAAGGCTATTCTATTCTATTCTATTCTATTCTATTCTATTCTATTCTATTCTATTCTAAGATGTTCTTAGAATAGAAGGGGTGTAGTGTTGCACACTGAATTACAGATGTAGATATGATTAAAAAGCATGACTGATTAAATCGGCAGATGCCACAAGCTTTAATTTGTTTGTGATTTCTTACCACTGCAGAGGCCTGTTGTCTAAATGTTGCGCATCTCTTACAGCAGAGACAGAAGTGAAGGTTGCTGGGAACTCAGCAGCGAGTGTGACAAACTCGTCAGTCCACCAGACGGGCGGTTCACCGTCCCCCTCATCGTCCCCGCCTCTTTCAGTGCCCATGCTGGGACCTCAGGCGATACCCCGCAGACACGCACCAGTTGAGATTCTCCACAGGCAGAGCTCCTTCAGAGGCTTCCCGGCACTCAGTCAGAAGACATCTCCCTTCAAACGACAGCAGTCACTGCGCATGAATGACCTGCCCTCCACTATGCAGCGCAAGTCTGACTTCCCCATGAAAAACACAGGTGAGTCCAACTGTTACTGCCCTTGCAAATATGCACAATAAATATAAATCATACTTCTACCATGTTCCTATAGCATATAAGCTTATGTTGACCTTTACCTCTTTTCTAATGTGCACCTCCTCCAGTCCCTGAGTTAGAAGGAGAAGGTGACAGCATCAGTTCACTGTGTACTCAGATCGCCACGGCCTTCAGTGGACCGCCAGAGGATCCCTTCTCTTCAGCGCCGATGCCTAAACCGGCTTCATCCCCACAGTCTCCTGTAGCACCGGGTAAAAACCTGTAAAACTTTCTGATAAGCTGTGTGTACTGTGAGAAGCTCTGAATGAATCTGCATTTAAATAAATAAATAAATAAAAAGTAGTAGAGAAATAATTTTGCTGTTTACTGGTAAAAGGTTACATTCAGTTAGATCCTGTTGCAAGGTAAAGATTATTTTTAATACTAAACACACAATTAAATGAAAACAGATAAGACGCTTAAAGTGGACCTATTATGTTTGTTTCATTTTTTAAATTAAATTATTTTTATTATTTGACTCTACTAGAGGAGCGCTGTATGGTTCACAGTTCAAAATAATTGTTATGTATCAAACCATTTTAGCTCTTTTCCGCTTCCTTTTAATCTAAATGTATTCTAATTGGATGCCTCTTGTAATCAGAAGGGTTGATCAGCAAGCGAACAGAGCTGTGTGACTGAGTAGGCCTTATTAGGGATGGTCAACAAGGCATTTTCAACTTGTTGATGCTGCTCACTGGATGTTTTATATTTTTGGACCATTCTCTGTAAACCCTAGAGATGGTCATGCAGAAAAATGTTAGTAGATCAGCAGTTTCTGAAATGCTCAGACCAGTCTGTCTGGCACCAACAGCCATGCCAGGTTCAGTCTCTGAACTCCAACATAAGAAAAAGTATAATAGGTCCACTTTAACTATTTGTTTGTTATGGTTTAGCTCAATCAGCTGTTGATTTTGCATTTGCCAACTCAGGGAAATATAGAAGCACACACTAAAACCCTGGTTGTTCACTTTTATGATCAGCGTTATTTATTTCTCACAGTTTGGCTGAATTTCCCTGTAATTCTGCTCTGTAGAAGTTCAGCCAGCTTCCAATAACTTGATGAATGTGTTGCTTGCAGTTTAAATTTGCAGTTGGAGAATGTGTGGCTGCTCATATTTTCTCATAACTTAGTGAATAACATTTATTTTGCGTGCAGTTTATGCCTCATTAGACTGCTAATTAAATGCAGAGTAACATTGTGCATGTCCAATGGACATCATCCATTGCACAGGCTTGCTTGTACTAGCTTCTGTCTCTTATTTGCTTTAGTGAATGGCACAACTCCTGCCTTCCCTGCTGCCACTACTGCTAACCCCTCAGTTCTCCCCCCTGCTCTGCCCGCTCGAGAAACTAACCCATGGGCTAAAAGCCCTGCAGGTGCAACGGCCTCGGCACAGACAGGTAAGCAGCTCATAAGGGGGTTTGGATTGAGAGTTAAAATTCAATATAATTCTTATAAGATCAGTCTAATGTGATGAGCAGTTTTTCTAGTTAAACTGAATATGTGGGAAGAAGACAAGATTTGATCAAACCATTCAAATTTGTATGCCTTGCTTAAAAGGTGGTATGGATTACTACAGATTAGCACATAGTAGGATCTGTCTTCTCTAAGGAAGAAGTGATTTTTATTAGAGTAGTCCCTAAAACATCTTGTCTTGCTATAGAACTGCTCTCCTAAATAGTACAACCCAGTAACTAAAGGTCAGATGTGGGGTAAGTTAGCAGCCCCCGGTTATTTAAAGCAGATACAGGTGAGGTATCCAACTCTTTTGTAACACTTTAGAGCAAGGGAACAGGGTGGGATTATGATAAATAAAGATTTTAAAAATCAGACTAAGCATGAATGCATTCATGGATCATTTAACTCAAGGATTAAACTTGGAAAAAGTGTTTTTCTTTCAGGTCTTTAAAAGGTTCTCCTTCATTCTTGCTCACAGATATCAGTAGCACGATCAACTTTTACTTTGCCTGATACTCTTTTTGCCTGCCTTTGCTTCTGTCTCACTGTTGCAGTGTCTCATGTTTTTTCCAGTTAAATGTTGGGTCGAGACTCATTCTTGTACTTTCTGCTGACAGGAGGTGACTGGTCAGCTCCTACTCCAGTGATCGTTGTGCCCCCCACGTCTTCTCCAGCTATTTCCTCCCACAAACGCACACCTTCAGAAGCAGACCGGTGGTTAGAAGAAGTTTCCAAATCTGTTCGAGCCCCGCAGCCCAATCCAATCTTGGCAACTGCCTCGCCTCCTCCCCAGCCGTTCGTTGCCCCTGTGCCGATGCCCGTGGCTTCTGTACCTTCTGGTCCCCCAGTGGCTTTTTTGCCCTCTATACCCCCTCCTGTGCCCATGTTGCCCCCTCGCCAGCCTGCCTTCCACGCTCAGGCTCCACCCTCCCACCCGATGGCTAATGGGCTGCCGTTTCCTCAGCCCAGCGTTCCTGTGTTTGGCATCACTCCTTCACAGATGGTGGCTAATGTGTTTGGCTCAGCCACACAACCCCAGCCGTTCCCCGGCCCGGTCTCCACGACGCCCCAGCATGACGCTCAGCCTGTCAGTAACATCAGCCCATTCATCAAGCCTCCGCAGTCCACCACGGCAATCCCTGCTCCCCAGCAGCCATCCAGTGACAGTGTGACCTTTAACGGGGCGGACAGCTGGGCTGCTCCATCTCGAATCGCTCCATCCTCCCCATCCACACAGCCTCCCCCGCAGCAGGAAGATGCCTTTGAGGCCCAGTGGGCAGCCCTGGAGGGCCGCTCACGCCAACGCACCACACCCTCCCCCACAAATCCCTTCTCTACTGAGCTACAAAAAACCTTTGAGATCCAGCTCTGAACACTAAGATTGAAGTTAGAAAGAACTGGACGTTAAGGACTTGGATTGGTTGAATTGACTAATTGACTAGAGCTCAGAAGGTTGTTCTGCCTCTCTCGCTCTCTGTTTTAGTGGAAAATCTCAGTGGCGGCAGGGGGTGGGGGTTAAGCCTGTAGAGAACAGCGGGCAAATCAGAAGGGAGCAGAACCCTGCATGACATTGAGAGAAGAAGAAGGCAAAAAACAAAAATAAAAAACAGGGTGTATCCCCCTTCTCCCCCTCCCTGAGGCATTTCATTGGCATTGTCTGTATTATTTTGTTTCTGCTGTGGAGCGCAAGGTCGTCATAACTCTGTGGAATATCTGTGCCGAGCCACTCCCATCAGCTCCTCCACCTTCCCCAGGTGTGGCAGCTTCCTTCACTACCCCAGGCGTGGCAGCTCCCTTTCACAAAGTCCAGCTCCTAGCGCCCCCTGTTGGCATGACAAGATCTGTCAACTGGCAGAGGAATGCAGCAGTACTGAGAGAACTCAGCTTCCAGAATCTTAAGAATAGAGCGAGACGATGCCAAAATCTTTATTTTTATGCATTAAGTATATTTTAAATAGCTTTGGAATCTAACAGAAGAGTTGTAAGTAATCTTGCCAAAGGCACAGGCTAGCTACAATGAATCGAGTTTGTTTGTGTATACAAGAAATGATCGTATATATTATACAAAAAATATATATCTATAAAGAATCTATACTGTACACAAAGCTCACAGCAGTGCTAATTTTTAATGTGATGTAAAGAGATTTTGTGAAGGGACAGCTGCTTTACTTTTGTGTTTATTTGTTTTATTTTTGAAGACAAGTCTCTTTATTGCCGTCTGTTGCATCCCGTGATTGATTGTTGCTGCAATGATACCCTATTTACAGTGAGATGCTTTACATCCAATGTGGACCTAGCGATGGTGGTGGTGCCCGACTGGTTGCCTCTCTTACCTGTGCTCAGTTTTTAATAGTTTTACTTCTTCTTCTGTCTTTATTGTCATTATTTTTATTTTCATTTTGTGTGGTAACTATCTTATTTGTTTTTATTTAACACGGTAGGATGTGTCATCTTGTTTTTAATCCACCTCTTTATTTTTTAAGTTTTAAGTTGGTAATTTTAGTTCTTTTTTTTAAAAAAAAGTTTTTTATGCACAAGCACTAAAGTAGATGATTCGACATCACCTCCCAGGTGACCTCAATCGCCGACGGTTTGTCAGTTGTGGTACTGCAGGATCTGAGAAGCTGCATGCTGACTTACCCTGACCTCCGTTAGACTGCTGTTGTTCTGACGGGCAGCAGAAAAATGCAGGGAGATATTAATGGTTTCATCTCTCACTGTCTGTTTTTTTTTTTTTTTTTTTTTTTTTTCTTCTCTCTGTCATGTTTTATTTTTTTAAATCAAACCTGTGAATATGATCTATTCTCTGATCTATTTTTCCATTTTGTAATTATTTCATTACTTCGTTCCACTTCTTTGGAAAAATACTGAAGCTAAAAGATTGAATAAATTTATGGTGGTAGAGGAAAAAGTGGTGTGTGTTCTTGATTATAAGCAATATACACTTTATGTGAGAAATCTCTTAATACGAATGACTAAATATGAACTTCTTAAATGATTAGTTAAGTGAAATTATAGTCATAGATTTATTTATTTTTTAAAGAAGAAGAATATTAAATGGTTTCAGGTTGTAAAATCTGATAATTTGTGCCATTTTTTTTGTATGATTAAAAATCATGTCTTTGATTTAATGGGTAGTTGTTTTTTGTTTTTTTTGACAAAACATACTCTTTTAGCAATTAGTTGCCACTGTACCAATGTAATATTAAATATTAATTACAGAAATGTGTGAAAGCTGTTGGCAATCACCTTACAAGTGCTCGCACCCAATCAGCACTGCCAGAGAGCTAAAGTTCTATGGGCTCCAGTGGTCTGTTGTGTTATTGGTCCATCCTCCCAACAGGTGGCGCTGCAGCTTCATATAAATGCACCCTGGAAGAGATGGACGAGCACAGCAAACAAGTGTACATGTGAGATAAAGTGGCGTTGTGTTGTTCGAAAGTGTAAAGGTAAGTTGCAGAATACGTGGGATGGTATATATGTGTACTACTTTGCGCTTACAAATTAGCGTCCAGGTTGCATTTAAAGGACGTATTGGGGCTGAAGAGCTCACAAGCTAACCGGTTAGCTCCAGCAGCTAACCAAGCTAACGTTGATTAAACTTTACTTTGACTAAACTGGAGGACACTAAACGGGATTAGAGGCAGAACGTAATTCGTGGTACGCCTTGCATTTAAAAGTGATGGACATTTGAAGAACTGAATTTATCGATGTTTATTTCTGCTAAAGCTACGTCGGAGAGGGAAGCTAGCAAAAGTTGTGTTAAACGGTATAGTAACTGCTGGCTGCTCACCTGATCGAGAGGTGTTTGCTCTTTGTAACAACTAACAGTAGCTCCTTTTTTTTTTTTTTTTTTTTTTTTTTTTTTGCAGTGATTTTATAACCCAGCCTATCCTTACAAACCAGTGTCAGCTAAATTGACCGACGTTACACTAAATTCGCCCTTGTTTTGTCCCCCAATTTCCCCAATAATCCTAATCCTGTCCTAGTACCCGAAGGGACATGTGCAAATATATAATGGCAGGATTACCGTCAAGAGCTGCAGCTACTAACTATACATGAGTCACGCTTGATTTCTTTTTATTTTGTAGGAAAATGGGAGCAAATGTTTATTGAAACATGTATTGCTTGGAAGACCGCATCTGGTCTGACCACCTTTATTCTTAAGCAAATTCAGAACTAGTCAGGCTTTCTTGTCATTTCTGTAAATATTCTTCAAACATAGTTTTGTTCTTGAAGGACATTCAAAGCTCGTATTTGGATTTTGGCTGCGCGGTGTTCAAGTCTGCCAAGATAATCCCACACTGCTTCAATAATATTAAGGACAAAACATGACTACTAGTTTTCCATTGTTTTTTTTGTTTTTTTTCTACCCACGTATGTTTTTATTGCATTGTCAGTGTGTTTCAGATTGTCATACTGAAAAATGAAGCTGTTGCCAAACAGATCCTTTTCAGACGGCATTGCATGGTAGATCAAAATCTTGTGAAAATGAGTAAAATGCAGCTAATGTCTAATTTAAAACTTAGAATGACCTTAAAGATTGGAGAACAATGGCTCAAGAGTGCATTAAAATTGCTACAAAGTCTGGCTTCTTGGAATTAAAAAAATAAACCAACATGATTAACTTGGCCAACAATTTCCTGGATTTTGCATGTTGATGGGCAGAGATTGATGATGTGAGGAGATGCTGTAAGACAGTTTAAAACCTAGATATAGATCTGTTTATGAAGGGTATTTATAAAATGACCTCTTTTTGCTGGTTTTGTTCCAAAGATGCGCATTGTCTGTCTAAATTGCAACAGCTGGGTTCACTGATGCAGGAAAGGTAAGTCATCTCTCCTTTTTTTTACATTTATTTTAACAGACTAGCTGAATAAAACTTGCAGATCGTCTCATTCACTGCTTCTACTGTGTTTTGGCTCTAGGTTTGAACTTCAGACTGATTAGGATCATTGCAAGTCAGCATGTCTCATCGAGGACCTTTAACAGCTGTCGTAACGGCAGTACTAGGGGCAACCTTGGGAGGGCTGCTCATATGGCGGGTGTATCGAACAAAAAGGAAAAGGCTACCTTCCATCCAGAAGGTCGCAGATTCCTTGCACAATCTTGAGGAAAAGGCCACAGAGGTCACAGCTGTGGAGTCTACATGCATACAGCCGCCACATGTTGTAAAGGATGAATTTCAGACTGTACAGTGCCAGACCACACTTCCTGCCCGGATCCCGTCTTCTGATCACCTGCTGGGAATCAAACCAGTGATTGTGACCTCTGAAGAAGAGTGGCAGCAGTTGTGGCCAATAATGCAAAAAGAACTGTCAGTCTTCCCTGTGCTGGGATTTGACTGTGAATGGGTAAAGACCTCCGCCGTAAGAAATACCTTTTGCATGTTTTTCCATTTTTAAAAAAGGGGAAAAATCCACCTAAATGTAGAAGAATAATTGGCCATGGGGTTCAGCGTTCCGGTTGTGAGGAATTCCTACTTTTTCCCTAAAGGCTGACAACAAGCAAACACCTTGAGCTTTACAAAACATTTATGACGTTACACAATTGTGGAGGATTTTTTTCCTTTTAAGAATCATCCATCATCATCACCTCACACAACTGTCTCTGTGTTTTCTGACCCAGCTGCTGTTGTTTGGATACAGGTGTCTGCTAAAGGCAAAGCCGCTGTGGTCTCCTTGCTACAGATGGCCTCGTACTCGGGTCTGTGCATCCTGGTGAGGCTGTTGCCGTTTCGCAGCAGTCAACAGCCTTTCCCGCACAGCTTAATGGAAGTTCTCAGAAACCCACACATTCTTAAAGTGGGAGTTGGTTGCTACGAAGATGGCAAGCGGCTAACACGTGACTATGGCGTGTCGCTGACGTGTACGGTTGACCTGCGTCACCTTGCCCTGCGACAAAAGTAAAAATAATTCTGCTCTTGCTTAGAATTTAAGCTATTTGTGTCAATTGCAAATACACCCTCACTGATTTTTCTTTTTCTTTTTAGGCAAACTTCAGTAAGTAACGGCCTCAGTTTGAAGTCACTGGCAGCAGATGTGTTGAAAATCTCTCTAGACAAATCTCCAGAGGTGCGTTGCAGTGATTGGGAAGCAGATCAGTTGACACAGGAGCAGGTGGGGATCTTATTGTGTTGCAAATACTATGCTTGTACAGACAAGACGCTGGTTTCTTCTGCCATGCCAAACTAATCGAACAAAAACGCGTATTCTCAAAATAATTCTCTTTACCCCTTTGCTCGTTCCAGATGACTTATGCTGCTAGAGATGCCCAGGTTTCCATTGCTGTCTTCCTCCATCTCCTCGGCTTTCAGTCTGAAGCCAGTCCCGCCTCTTCCAGTGGGAGCTCTTACTCTGAGCTGGCATCCCGCTGCCAGGGTCTGGTCGATGTGCCGTTCAAGGGCCAAGGAGATAGAGATGACAGGGCTGGTGATGGAGACAGGAAGAGGAGGGCCAGGTCGTTAGGCTATGAAAACCCAGAGTCTGGAGATCAGCAAGTCTCAGACCCTCGAAGGAATCACAAGAGGAAATCACTGGGTGCCGGGTATTCCGCCAGGTGAGTGTTATTAATGACAAAGAAGCTCATCCTGAGATGAGGATGAGCAGTTGTTTGTTTTCCGCTCTTACTGTACAGTGAGTTTGGGGCATCGTTTGCACAGGAAAATATGAATGTAAACTGCTTTATACTGTCTCTCTCTGCCTGTTCCAGGAAATCTCCCCTCTATGATAACTGTTTCCTCCATGCACCAGATGGCCAACCCCTGTGTACCTGTGACAAGAAAAAAGCCAAATGGTACCTTGATAAAGGAATAGGAGGTATGCTGGATAACACCCTCTTTATTGCCTTTCAGCTGTCCTAAATACAACCTAAATGTTTTTCCCTTTCATGTTGAGTCTCACTCCTTGCAGCAGCTGCACAGCTCTGTTGCTTTATTTTCTTGGCTCTGACTTTCTTGTGACTTTCTTTAACCCTTTAAGACCGGTCAGAGCGGCACGCTCCGTGTTGCGTAACTGTTTTAAATCCCTGTAGAACTGCAACCACGTAAGCTAGCGCAATAAATTTTTTTGCATATGAAACCGAAGGAGTTGTACTTACATCTTATGCCATCAGCTTGTCCTAATTCACCGTTTCCTTCCACATATAGCTTTGCAAAAACTACATAAAAAGCACTTGCAGCAGCAAAAACATAATATTCCAGAAACACGCTTTGCCGATCCGATCAGCTGTTCATAACACTTCCTACGTTGGAATAGACATCAGCGTGACCTATCGCATGTCCGCCATTACCTGCCCGACCCGGAAGTGATGTCATTATTGTGAAAAATTTAATTTTTTAACCTTCAGGGCCTTATAAGCATATACTGGTGTTTTTAAAAGTCATGTTTGACTTTATGCTTTTCTGTGTAGTTTCTGGGATGCTTAGAACTCAGATTGCACTGCTGGAAATAGTTTATTTGGATGCACATGCTGGTGTGTGGGTTTTGTTTTTTTTTTTTTTTGTTTTTTTTTTTTTTTTTAAACATTTGCATTATAATATTTATATTTTGTTTTTCCTGCAGCATATAAAAGTTGGTGTATCTCAAAAATAAAACTATGTAGACACTTAAAATAAATTTTGAGCAACTTTGTTGTATTTACAGTTTTGAGGGATAAACCTCTTAAATTTATCTAACTAGAAATATATGTTTAAAAAAAACAAAGAAATTTTCAGGTGGGGGGGGGGGGGGGGGGTGTTTTTTGTAGTTTATTGCACTTTTTTGCAATTTATGTAGTTACTATGGACTTAATGCATACATATTATTCAAATTTGGGATATAACGGTTGTATTGATATATAGAAACTTAAAATGCTCTCAAAAATGGCGCTACAGCATGTAAAAATATAAAGATAAGCTCTGGCGGACTTGGCTCTATGGTAGGTCTTAAAGGGTTAAACAGCCAGACTTGAGGCGCGTTGCTGCACCTGCAGCAGCTCCTTAGAATATCCTGTATTTTTGTGTTTGTTTGTTTTTGTTTTTTTTCTAATTGTTTTTATTGTTGCTTGACATTTAGTTTATTTATTGGTTGTGATCTTTACTCAAAGTTTGCAATCAGATGATTGAATATTAATCAGGTTGATGTAGACCACATCGTAGGGTTTCAGAGGTGTTTGGATTTACCCAGTAAGTTGTCGTGTTATACGTGGTGCACAGTGTCATGCATGTCAGCAGCATTTCAAACTTGATTTGACTATCAAAATGCTCTTAAATGAACATGCAGTATTTGTATTGACTCAGTTTTCTGTTTTGTTTATACTAAAGGACTTAATATGAGAAGTAAAGCCATGGTCAGGAGCATCCTTCCTTACAAAAAGCATGCTCTCAGTCATTAGTTCACAGCAACATGAAGCCTGCTTTGATTTCAAACATGCAATCCAGGGCATAGAGCAAGTTTTCAGTTTGTGTGTTGTTGTGGTTGGTGTGTGTTTTTTCCTTTTTTTGTTTTTGTTTTTTGTTTTGTTTTTTAAGTGGAAACTAAAAGATAAAGAGGAAGTCAACAAGGTGTGTCTTCTGAGAGGCTGTGGAGTAGAGCTAGCGGCCACCGGTTTAAAGTATATATTTATGTATTTTTTAAAAAGTGTAATAGTATTAATAGTGCATTTAACAATATAAAAGCAGAGGTCTTTTTTTTTTTTTTTTGTTTGTTGTTGGTGGGTTTTGTTTTTTTTGTAACTCATCAAATTCTGTAAATACTGTCATGCATTTGCATCCCTGTGAGGTTCAAAGAATAGCCTGAAAACCCAATGCTGTTCTGTTTGTGATGCAGTGCTTGAGAGTGAAGAGCCTTTTATTGTGAGGCTGCTGTTTGAGCCGTCGGGACGTCCTGACTCGCAGCAGGATTACTACCTGACTGCCAAGGAGAATCTCTGTGTGGTCTGTGGAAAAGCAGATTCTTACATCAGGTTTGACACACTTATTCACTTTGCAGTTGATTTATATTGAAGGTTTACCTAGAACTTGCTCTGCTTGTCTGAACTCAAGCACAGAACCAATAAAATACACTTGCTTGACAAATGGCGGTTTGCAACTCTGAAGGATTTATTCCGAACTTCAGAGGATCCTTTGCCATGCTAAATGCACAGATTTGTGCTGTTAAAGTATAAATGTCTTATTTTGTGGTGCCACCAAATCACTGCAGACGTGATTAACATGCATCTTTGTTTGATCCTGAAGGAAAAATATTGTGCCGCATGAGTACAGACGGCATTTTCCCACAGAGATGAAGGACCACAACTCCCATGACATCCTGCTGCTGTGCACCAGCTGCCACGCTGCCTCCAATGTACACGACAGTTTCCTGAAACAGCAGCTGGCTGAAGAGTTTTCTGCCCCTCAGGGCTGCGAGGAGGGAGTTCGGATCTTTGAGGACTCTGATCGACGGAAAGTACGCTCGGCGGCTCGGGCTCTGCTCACTGCCGGGGAAGGACTCCCCGAACAACGGCGAGAGGAGCTGCAGGCTTTAATCAAGAGTTTCTTGAATTTGAATGACGAAGAGGAGGTGACTGAGGAGGCGCTGCAGCAAGCAGCCAATTTGGAGACTAAGTGAGTTTAAACTGATACGTGATCACACGTCAGTTATGGTTGTGTCTTAATGATACCTGAAATTATTTTAATACTTTCGTGTTTAGGTTTTAAGTAAAGCTGAGCACTGCTGATGTAACCAAGCAGCGACTGCAAAAAACCCATGAGCTACATCTCAGACTCTACAGGCCTGAGTTGGCATGTTGAATGTTAAAGCTGTGACAGGACAATTAAAAAAGAACAAGTATGGCTTGTCTGGAAGGACTGTTAGGAGCAAGTCTCATCTTGCTAACAAAAACATGGCCGCATGGTTTGGGTTTGCAAAGTTGCATCGGAAAAAACTACAAGACAAAGAGTGCTTTGAAAAGATGAGACCAAAGTGGGAGATGTTTGTCCATAATCGATGGACAATATCGACACAAATACCCTGAAGCGCAGTGGTGGAGGGGTGATGATTTGGGCTTGTTTTACAGACCCAGCACCTGAGGATTTTACAGTCGTTGAGTCGACCATGAACTTCTCTGTATACCAAATAACGTCAGATGTGAGGCCATCTGTCCAATAATTAAAACTAGGCTGAAACGGTGTCATGCAACAGGACAACAAGCTCAGAGATTTTTAAGTGGTCAAATGACAGAAAAATGCACAGATGTCAGACAAATAAGGAATTTATTTATACTTTTTGTGAACCACTTGTGCAAAGATGTGTACTTGCCAATCACAGGCACAGTGAAACATAAGTGTACAGTCACATTTAACTTTACTTAGTACCCAGTTTAAATATGCTAAGAAGCATTCATAATTTAACAGCCCACTCAGTGGACCAAATTATTGGTTGAGTCCTAATCATCACTGTACGTTTAAACAGCTGCATGTAGTGTATCATGATCGTTTTTGCTAGTCTGCACTCACTCTGACCGCTCCTCTCTCTTCTGAAGGATTTTAAACGAGGCGTACGTGCCTCACGGTCTGAAGGTGGTGCAAGCGCACGCTGAGCAAGGCCTGCGGGGACTGATGGTCCTGGAGCGTCGCTGGAGGCAGCATTTCCTCACCACCATGCAGCCTCGCCACCTCCCTCCTCTGTGGTCCATCGATCACAATCACAGCAAGTTACTTCGCAAATACGGAGAGGACCTGCCCATTAAACTCAACTGACTTTCCATCTCCAAGAAGGGCACGACTAGCCTCGCACCTGGATAGGAAACCTGGATTTTACTCTATTACTTTGAAACTCAACAGCCACTCCATCAGTTTCTCCAACCTGCTTTTTGCTTTTTTTTTAGTGAGCACGTGAACGCACTAATTGAGCAGCAGGGATGGAAATGTTATAGTATGTGGCTGCTGTCAGGACCCCACTGGGCAAAGAACATTGATGCCAAATGCCAGTAAGAGTAACTGACCCTACCTGTGGAGAGAAATCTAGGTAAAACACTAACCTTACAATGTCGTGGACACGTTGTTCGCATGTAGACTTTTTTATTTAAAAAAACAAAACAAAAAAAAAACAGAAACAAAAATGATTTGTGTTGAGACCATAAAGCTTGAACAGATTTTTAGAAAAAGCTGCTGCCTGCTACTTTAATTCCCCCCCCCCCCCCCCCCCCTACAATTATTGACCTCCAGCCCCACCCCCTGTGGGTCAGCAGCTTATTATGAATGATTTGCTTTGCAGAGAGATGGTTGTTTTTATAGGACCTTAAATTATTTGGCTCTCCGTCCAGCTTAAGTTTTCATTCTGTTGTCTGGTTTAGGTCAATAGATGATAACTGAATTTCCCTGGGAATGCCATGAAGATAAAATTCATCTTTGCTCTATTTCCTTTTTTCAAAGATGAGTCAGTCGAGGTGTTTCTGGGCCTGAATGTATTGCGTCTGTGGTTTTGTACACTTATCGCAGCAGGGGAGACAAAATGTAAGTACAGTTGGCGTCTTTCACTTGGTCATTTATTTAAACTCCTGCTTATGTCGCGGTGCTGATTCTCCTGACGGCTGGGACCTCTCCATGGCGCGTTTTTGAACGTGCCTCTTAACCCCTAAAGCTGACCGGAGACTGTGTCGGGACATGAGCTCGTTTCAGTTTCACAGCGACGTCATTTCACAGAATCCAAACTGCACAGTAAAGAAAAGCTGCCAACTTGGACGTGATGAAGATAAATTACAAGATTTAACCCTCTGCAAAGCTTTTGAGTATAAGAAATTTACCTTATGGAAGCAGCTGCATTGTATTTATTCATGTTTTCCTGTGAATGATACAGTAAATAAGTGATGTTTATTAATCTTATGAGTTCTTGAACACACCTATACCCTTCATCCACTCCCCACCCCGAAACAAGACACAGCCACATTCATTTATTTCTTACAAAATCACAGTTTAATAAATAGTCTGTAAAAATGAGTACAAAAGTGGTTTTCTTAACATTTCATATATGAATCACTCGTGACTTTCAGGTCAAAGGAGTCTTTAAGTGGATTTTTTTTTTTTTTCTTTCTACAATCTAGTTTTGCTGAATTAAGGCCTCTTGATTTTGGCATCAGAAACAATCTGTCAGTCAAATGTTTTGTATCTGAAGTTGAATTAGTTATGAGCTCCCCTGGTTTCACAGTTCAGTCAGGAAAATTAAATAAAACACATTTACAAATAAATAAAATGGCTCAACATGCAGAATCCCTTTATCCTAAGACGCTGACAACCTAAGCATATTTCTAACGGTCAGTGTTTGACACTGCAACAATAACAATGGCACATGACGCTGCTTCATCCAAGGGGTTTCCATCAAAGTTGACTTTTCATTTCTTGGGTGCCCTTGATTTACTAACATGGACAAATAAGGGCTGACTTTGGGGGATTATTTCATTTTTTTCTTGAAGTAAATTTTGGTGGACTTACCCTTTGAAGAAGTCTAGCGGTGATAAAGAGTGCAATCCTGTGTTATGAAAGACACTCTGACATCTTTACTGCATTACAGTGAAAACCTCTGAGGGTGGAAACACACCTGAAGATTCAGTTTAAATTATTAGAAAGCCTTTGCTTTTATTTGGGCAATTTCTATTTAATAAATTTTGCAAATAAACTACTTTGAAAGGTGACTGCTAACCTGGTTTTAGCAGTGCTGGTAGGCATTTACCTTTGGACATAACCAGGCTAGCCGTTTCTGCTATGGACAGGCCTCATGCTAACTTAGCATACATAGACTGTATATAAAGGAGGCTGTAGTTTCAGGCTCACTGCAGAAGCACCTTCATTTTTCTTTTCAGTGGCCAGCAGGGGGCGACTCTTGTGCTTGTGAAAAAAGGTCTGCTTGTATGGTAAGGTCTTATAAGGTCTGCTTCCAATGGTCACTTTTCCATTGGAAAAGTGTAGAAGCTTCTTTCTGCCACTGTGAAAATTTCAGGTTATCCTAATTTCAATATCACAAGACATTTTTGAGGCAATAATCTGACATTTGCCTTTTTTTTTTTTTTTGACTTGGAATATGGTCCTCAGCTTCCTTGATTTCTGCCTTCAGTAAACACTTTCCTGATGAGTTTATGGGCTTAACTTTAGGTAATCATCCCAGTTAGCAATCATAGGGGCCAAATCATTCCCTGTCTTATATTTCACAGTGAGATCTGTCCCATGCTGTGGTACCTGGGTTTTAAAGATCAAAAACAAAACAAAAAACAAAAACACTCAGCTAGAGGCTTAAAAAAATAAGGCTTCACAAACAGTGCATGGTGTCAAATTGCCCATGTCCGTCCTTTATATACAATCTATGTTGGCAAGGATATGCATGGTTTCACAACCTTGAGCAGGAAACTTTAAAAGTTTAGAGTCCTTAGTGAATCCTCTTGTGTGTGTCCACCTGTACTCCTGCAGAGTTTCAACACTAAATTACTGCATATTTATAACTCCTTTTGTTCGCTGCGACAAAAGACAATTTTTTTTTACAGATGATAAAAAAAAAAAAAAAAAAAAAAAAAAAAAAAGGAAACCAAACAATACATTTCAACAAATGAGTTTCAGATTTAGCCCCAAATCTCTGGATCTTTTTTTTTCTTTTTCTTTTTTTCTTTGAAGGGACAAGTTATTTTCACTTTCAGAACACCAGATGTTATTCAAAAGTATTCAAAAACACCACATTAATCAGCTTTTTCTCCAATTCAGGTACACTGAAATTAAAATAAGGCATTTTCTCGACAATTCCAATTCGCAAGTCAAACCTTTATCCCTAACGGGATTTGCAAAAGCAAAATATTTTAAACAAATTTTCAGGTAATATCACAAAAAAGGGAGACTATTTGCCGCTTGTACGTTTCAACCTTCTAGGCAAAAATCCACAAGGAACATTTTGCACGCGTTTCACGAGGGAGAGAGTCGTACAGCTGTTACAAATGACCCCAAAATGACCAGAATTCACACCTTCACATAGACCAATAAGATTGTCACATTAACATAAGATGTTGCAAAAATCATATATTGCTCCACAACGGCTGCGGTAAAGTAAAGCTCCAGCTTTAGGACAGCGGGCTAGAAACAAAGAGAACTCTAAAGAGATGAGAAGCGGATGGTTCCTCTAGTTTTTGGTCAAAGGCTGTTTGATGATGCAGAGAGGCTCAATATCTGTACAGTTTGTCTGTTTTGGTGGGTTTTTTCCCCTAAAATGGACATTTTCATGGTCACGTTTACAGTTAAGTACCCTCAAAGCCCTTAAAACATGTTAGAAACACAATTTCTAAACTACACGGGCTTTGATGATGGAGTAAGCATCTTAGTCAATGATAAATAATCTTTGTTCTCATCCAATGACACCGATAAGCAAAACAGGCAAAGATCTGTCGTCTCCTTCACTTCACTGCACCACCACTGCTCCCAACAACCCCAACTTATTATTGCTTGCATGTTAATACATACAGTATGGGAAACCATTATCGTTTCTGAAAACGCACAGAAAACTAGAAATTTTTCACAGGTCCAAAAAATGAAAAATAAGAAAGCATGACTGCCTAATGTGTATTTTTATCCGCCTCGGGTTCTTTCTGCTATAACAAGGACGCACTCCAGTTTGTGGGAAGAGACACAACACGGACGTTTGCTGGTGTATTCAGGATGTAGCACAAATTCTTTGGAGTTTCATTCATTAAGCCGAGATGATGGAGCCTGCGGGAATTCTATATTTTTTTTTTGTTTTTTTGTGTACTGTCCCATAGCAGGATGCAATGTCCTCTCTCTCTCTCACACACACACACACACACACACACACACACACACACACACACACACACACACGCACTCATCGGATCCACACAAACCAAAGTAAAACACGCACGCACACCTTCGCTGCGCAAAACACAATTGGCACAGATTATCAAAATAAATACCCTGGAAGCTTGGCACTATGCAAATGAAAACTTCACATTTTCGAAAGAAATCTTATAAAAAACTATTGAATAATCTCAGTCTACTCCACGTTTTCGTTTGCCTCACTATTACTTATATACTATATGCTGATGAAGGTTACACCAGTGTCGTAAACCTCTGAATGACTCAACTACCACTGAAACAATATAGCTCCTATTCAAATAGATTTTTTTTCCACAAACGTACATCAAAATGAAGTATCTAACATCTATCGGACTATAGATAGTGCTGTTGTCTGGTATGCATCTGCTTATAGTGCCTCTTAACTTTTTTCTCCTCGCTTTTTCTGTAAAATCTGAAACCCTTCTGGGAACAGGTAAGAAGTCTTGTACACCTTCCTTTGTTTTACTCCAACTTCGATGTTTTAGGATCTGTGTGGATGCCTGTCAATGCAGATTACCTCACAGGTGTCCCTCCAGGATGCTGGTGACAGCCTGGTCCAATTGCGGGCCTGACGTGGCCCTTGTCGGGGCTGCAGAGGGGCCCTGCAGGCGCTGAAGCTCCAGTATGCTGTCGATGGCACTCTGTAGATGTTCACTGAGCATGTTGTCCTCTTGGAGAGGCGGAGGCGGCGGGCTGAACCGCTGCTCGGCCCGAGGTGACGCATCCAACCTGAAACATTTCAGTTTTGGAGCGCTGACATCTCTGGGAGGCAACTCAAAGCACACATCCTGCGGCTCTGGCATAGAAAGAGGATTTGGGACTTTTTTTACGGAAGTGGGTGCTGTCTGTGAGACTTGCTCAGCAGTGTTACTGAGCGGAGCTCCGTTGGTCATCTCCTCGTCATGCTGAGGACGCTGGGATTCTCCGTTGGGTGCCTGAGAGTGGCGTTCGCTCACAGCTCCACCACCGTTGGTCAGCTGCCCCGTGTGGTCCCTTTTGAGTCCCGGGTCATAGGCCGAGTTGTGGATCACCTTACGAGAGCCCGACTCCTGCTTGATGGTAAGTCTGAGAGCCCCCCGCGAGCTGGAGCGGTAGGTCTTCAGTCCCGGAGGCCTGTCGGACAGTCTGGTCCAGGCCGGGGGAGAAGAGGGGCTGCCAGAGGAGTGGGCATGAGGGGAAGACGCTGACGTAGCCAAAGCTGTCATAAAGGACTCTGGAAAAAAGAAAGTGGAGCTGATTGAGCAATATTATCCAGTTTGGCTGGTTTAATTCTACATAGACATGCTGTGAAGATGAAGAATTTTCAGGCATAAAAGTCTAAAGGATCAGATCATAGAGAATAAAAAAAATTATCCAAACAACTTTGTCTAATTATGCACAGAGCTGTGCTTTTAGTTGCCCTATGCCTTCACCCCCAAAACATAATGTTTTAATCCAGCTATAGAACTGTCAGATTAAAATGCAGCAGTGCACCTGAAGAGAGCACATGCAAACAGACATGAATAGTTTGATGTCTTAGTTTTCGTAACAGCTTTTAACAACCTCCTTCCCCTTTTCCAAATGTTTAATTAACATAACGGTGTTTTTCATCATCATGCTGAGTCTCTCTCAGCACACCCTGCTCCACATTTACACCATTTAATTACTTCTTAACACCTGGGAGCTGCTCTGGATCAAATATGCAGGTTAAAAGCAGTGCTAATAAGTTTGTTTCACTAATTCATTTTTTCCCTGCCAGTTCAGATTTACTTCAGCGCTGGCATCTGCATTTTGGCAAACACACACACACATAGCAAACCTCTGTTTAATAATAGTAACAATAATAGGCGGTGGTACTTCTTTTATCCTGCTGTGACACTGACCCGGGTCTCTGCGGGCTCGCCGTCTGTCCTCTGCTAGAGCGTATCGCTCGGCCTGGAGGAAGAGACGCTCCAGCATCACCATCTCTGCTGAGGGACTCTCCTGCTGTGGAGACAAGTTCAAATCCCCTTAAACACACAGATCCAAACGGTACTGAGAAGAGGATTATAGAGAATCAACATCTGAAACTGAGCGAACTGAGTCACTCAACATCCAGACATTGTTTTGGTTTTGAAGCGATACCGCCCCAGAGATGTCTCACCTGGGCTTCTCTAACTAATAGCTGCCTGTATTTGTTGACCATGTCCTTGGTGCGTTTCAGCAGGAAACCGGACACAGTGTCGAACTCCTGGTCCACTGTGAAGAGGAATATCATTAATAACTCATATGATAAAATAATTACATCCTATTGAGGTTTAAGGTAGTTTGGCACTTGTTCTTCCAGATACATTGATGTGCAGTATATGGTTAGGTGATAAACACTAAAGAAGGAAAATCAGTAATCTGTTGGTCAAGCTAACCTAAATTGAAGTCATCCTGAGTGGGCAGGTGACCAGCGCAGGTGTGGTACGGCAGCAGGCGTCTAACGGCGTCCTTCAGTGTGGAGAAGGCTGGGCCAGTGAACGGAGCCTGCACTGCTCCATGGTCCAAACAAAGCTGCTGCTGGAACCTGAAGGGTTTAATAAAAACTCTGCGTTAACTTAAACCTACAGTAGTTTATTACAGGACAAACAAAGTAGGACAATACAGAAAACACAGGTGGAACCATCTAATAGTGTGGGGTTTTTCTTTGTTTGTTTCATTACTTTTATCAGCTTCAAGAGCCATAAAAAGTACCAGTTTACAGGAATCTTCATGTTTTATGTTTCAAAACATGTCCCTGTGAGGACATGTCCCTGTGAGGACATGTCCCTGTGAGGACATGTCCCTGTGAGGACATGTCCCTGTGAGGACATGTCCCTGTGAGGACATGTTTTGAGCCCTTTTATAAGGCAGGACCGCATGAAAGTGAGTATGTAGTAGTACTGTGGTTGTGTGGTTTTGGGGCTCAGCTGCAGGAGGAAAGGTGGGGCAGAGCGATTCAGGGAGCAGTGCCAAGTGAAGTGACTGGCACACCTGTTGCACATTTTGCCAATTAAAGTCTACCTTTTTATACAGTAGGCGCAGGGCTGACAAGACACACACACACATATATATGTACTGCAGACACGGGGAGCTGCTGCCAGGCTGTGAACTCTTCAGGGGAGAGACTTTGGGTTATTATGTAGAATCTGAATCCGCTTCACCCACTGGGCAAGCTTTCTGAAGCATGCAGTATTGAGTTTATGCCGTGTGTATGCAGTAATGCAAGTAAAGTCTGATGTTTGCTGGTGGAGTGTTGTCTATACTGAGGCGAACACACAGGTAGCACTGACAACTGGCAGAATAAAATGTAAACTGTCTCACTTTTAAGTAAAAGCTGCTTATCAAACCTATTTTTGTCCAACAAACACTGCTTAGATAAGAGATGCCTTAAACCTCAGCAGCTGCCAGATAATGGCGAGAAATTCCATCTGCATTCACAAAAACACCAACAACTTATGTTGCAAAGGGCTTAATATTGAACTGCTAGCTGGGGGAATGGGTCCATATTACATGCCGAGGGCATTCTAAATTATCTGGTACTTATACAGCGCTTTGAACACTACAAAACTCCTTCACCCATTCACACTTCCCTAAGTGCTTTTAAACTAACACTCACACTTACACACTCAGATGATAGATGCATTCGGGGCGACTTTAGGTTCAGTATCTTACCCGGGGATACTTCGACATGCAGACTAGTGGAGCTAGGGATTGAAACACGCCCCCCTCCAGTTTGAATACAGCTTTTATCAATACACCATTTGGATTCCTCCATCAGCTGAGATAATGGTGTAGATAACTCTGAATCATCATGTAATCTTATTAAACTCCTCACTTCATATTTAAAGTAGATAAATCAATAACTGAATATAAAGTGATTTTAAATCAAATTTTACAATGTTTTAAAATGCGAGGCCTCACACTTCAGTTGGTGTGTACGAACTTAAGATAGCATACTCATCCAATACTCTAAAATCTCATCATCAACAACAAGAGAAGCGACAGAAGTTTCTCTTTGTGTTAACTTCCCATCTTTCCTGTCAATAGCAGTAAATGCTTGTAGAATCATTATTTACTGCACTCTGTTTATACATTTATATGTATTATATATATTATATGTATTATATTTTCAATATTTTGCATTTCAGACAGTTTCGTGTTATTTACCGGGAAAAAAAAAATCTGAAAGACACTATAGCGTCTTACATGACGACTTTCAGCAGTACAGAAATTTTCTTTGTTCCTCTTACCTGTGCCTGCGCATTGCTGGTGTGAGCCTCTCCTCTCTCTGCAGCTCCAGAGGACCTGCCAGCTGGCAGATGCACAACATTTTGGACGTGTTAAAAACGACAGACGCGGGTGCATTTTGAAGTCAGTCGTTACACATTTGCAGTATTAAACAAATAATAATTTCAAAGCTTGTCATCTTTTATTCTTTCATTTCAGTACAGAGGAGAAATTATGTATAGTAATTATGAGTAGATTACAGATTTTAATAGCACTAAACCTACTAAACACAATCAATATTATCACAAGAAAGAACATCATGAAATGATGAAGGCGCTGGTCAGAATTTAATTGTTTTAGAAACATACCAAGGAATTAATACACTGACAAAATAATTATAATATTAACTGATAATAACAATTAGATTTTTGTTATTGAATTAAATAATAAATCAGACTTCAAGTAATTGGATATTAGCTTTCGCTCACCTTGGTGCTCGTCTGCTGACAAGTCTGGATGGGGGCGCACTCCATGGGAGCAGGGGGCCCCTGGACCCCCTGGGCTGCAGGAGAGGGTGGATGGACATCGAGAGTAAATGCCTTACTCTCCACGGCCAAGGCAGCTGTTGGCTCTGATAGAGGACAGAATTACAAGGATGACAGAAACGGTGGCAGCAATAATGATAATGAATGGACTGGAAATGAAAGATAATGACAGCGATAGCAATAGTGGGGGCAATAAAAAAAATAAAATAAAAAGAAGCTAATTAAGAATCATATTATTTATCAACTAGCAGATAACTCACTGTTTTGTGTGTGCTGTTGGACAGCAGAGTCGTCTCCTGCTTTGGAGAGAACTGCAGATGCAGCTGTGGGATTAGGCTGCTGCTGAGGCACCGAGACACTCACAGGCAGAGGGGATTGACTGCTGTGGATTGAAGTATGGATTGAAGGCTGAGGCTGGGAAACAGATAGTTGGGGTTGGGAAACTGAGACCTGGGTCTGGGGCCGTGAAACTGGGGCCTGAGCCTGGGGCAGAGGCTTGGAAACAGCTGACTGGATCTGCGCCTGGTTGTGGGCAAACAAGGCCTGCGATACCTGTAGCTGATGAGGGACTTCGTACTGAACCAGAGGTTCACTGTGTGGCTGGGAAGCTGTAGTCTGGGGGACTGAATTCTCAGGTCCTGGCAGAGCAATCTGAGGGCCAGTTGGAGGGGAAAAAGTTGCTGCTGCTGGTCTTCCAGTGTCCTGAATCTGAGAGGGGGAGCAGATCAGTGGCGTATCCTCAGGGTCCGAGTGAAGCGGCGAAACCTCAACACACTGGTCTGACATCACTGTGTGTGTGTTCTGACCGGAGACTGCATGGGTCTGAGGTTGGGACTCTCTGTCACTGGTGACTGGTGAGGCAAGCGACTCCATTGGCACCACCGGCAGCGCTCCAACCAACAATTCAGAAGTGATCGGGGGACTAAGTGCTTGCTGCGGTAGAAAGGATAATAAAAAAAAAGACAAATTAGATCATTTTATATTATCTTCTCCACTGCATCTTTATTGCCTCTATTGTTTTGAGGCAACTTACATTACAGAGCTATACCAGAAGCTCTGCACACATTTTATTTTAATTTATTTAACTTCACTTTTGGCAAGAGCGAAAGGGAAAGTTTACAAGATGGTAAAGAGACCTGCTGTGATGTCTGTTTAGGAGATGGTGGCACTGAGAAAACGCCAGGAGACTGAGCTGCAGACCGAAGAGTTGAAGACTCCAAGTTCTCCAAGGTATGAATGTTTACAGGTCTTTTCAGACTCTGCATCACCAGTAAACGTAACAAACAACAAGCATGCTATATTGCGAGTTCTTTTTGTAATTTGAATCCTATAGTGTTTGTGGCCACAATTATGCTAGAAAAGAGGGGTGACTTAGGGGGTCTAGTCCCTCCTTAAAGCAGCAAACTCAAAAATCTAACATTTGACTTTGCACATCTTTAAAAAGGTCATCTCACTTCTTGGGGGTGGCTGTAGCTCAGGAGGTAGCGCAGGTCACCTACTGATCGGAAGGTTGGTGGTTCGATCCCTGGCTCCTCCAGTCTGCATGCCAAGTATCCTTGGGCAAGATACCCAAGTTGCTCTCTGATGCATCCATCAGTGTGTGAATGTTGTTAGAAAAGCACTCAGTTTAGAGTCAGTGCTTGAGAGAATGGGTGTGAATGTGGCATGTTGTATACAGCGCTTTGAGTACTCCGGAAGAGTAGAAAAGCGCTATATAAGAATCAGTCCATTTACTTCTCTCTGTATCACCTATCTAAGTTCTTCCAGTTTGCCTGAGCCTTAAACTTCAGGCAAATCCTTGTTTTTGGTGAGCCTGCTTCCACAGGAAACAGAGGCAAGTCTATCAAATAGCAGCAGCTATTTGAAACATAATCACATACTTGCACCCAGGGCTTGTTATTATAACATAAATTGTTTCTATCAGTGAAATTCCTTTTTTAATTCACCATCATTTTGTCCTTTTCTGTAAAGTTTCTGTACTGTAAAGTTAGACCTTAAGTTACATTCTACCGTTTAGCTGCCTGTTGGTTATATTTTTACATCCACTTCACTGATGAGAATTGGCACTTTCTTGCTGTCATGTAAATGTAAAATTCGCAGGGGGTTGGTCGAGCTCTGACCTGTTGCAGATGTTGCATAAAGGCCTGGTTCTGACTCATCGAGTGGGTCACCTCCTCTACCACTTGGGTCATATCTGATGGGGGCAACAAGAGTTTGGGCATCTCTGCAGGGTCGGGGGCCAGAGGTGCTTCAGGAGGTGGCTGTAGGACTGTAACCACAGGGGGAGAGGAGGATTGCAGCCCTGCAGAAGTGGTGGACTGTACAGAGATGTGCTGGAGAGTGTGTCCGTAGGGCTGCAGAAGGAGACGTTAGAGTCAGATAAAACTGGGTTGTGTAATTGAGCACAATGACCATCAAGTCTTTATATCATAGTTGTATTATTATTGTGTGGTAATTAAGTTCAGGAATAGATAAAAAATGTAAATGTAGTCGTGTAGACTTGGTGTGTTTATGGAGGGAATATTTTCTGAATCTCTGTGGGCAAAATGGGATTTTAGGCATTTTGAGGCATCTCGTGTGTTACTACAGTAAGAAATCAGACAGTTCAAAGTTGTCATTTTATGTTAAAGCAGCTACTCAGTTTTACTTTGTAAGTATCTACACCAAAAGCTCCTTCATGCAGATCATGTGCCTCTACACTCCAGTTACAGCTCACCTGTTGTAGCTGGTGAAAAGTCTCCTCAGAGCTGGTCCTCTCTTCTTGAATAGTTCTCTCTGGCAGCAGGACCACCGAGGCCTGCTGGAGGTTTAGCTGTCCTTCTGTCACTCCTCTCGGAGGAGCTGGGCCCTGGGCAGCAAAAGGCATCCCCTGAACCATTGAGGGGCCATTAACGATTGAGATAGAAGTAAGATCTGGGGGAAGCACCCCTGAACTGTTGATCAAGGTAATGTGGTTTCCAAGAGCAGGACTGTGGACCAGGGTGGCACGTTGCCCCTGCCCTCCTGGAGCATAGGTTCCAGCCAGCTGTGCTGGCATCTGGAAGACAGTAGCAGGTGCTGACTGTAGCTGCAAAGGTCCTGAAAGCACAGTGGCCTGGCGGAGCGCTAGCTGCCCAGCTGGGGTGGTGAACACAGGGCTGAAATTCAGCTGTCTTTGGGGCACAGTTAAGATCTGAGAGCCGTCTACAAGCTGCCCAGTGGAGGGGGTCATGCTGTGAACCGATGAGCCTTGGTGACTGGGTGTCAGCAGCGGTCGTGCTGCACTGACAGGCTGGGAGATTGTAACAGGAGACTGGCCCGGAAGAAGGAACTGGTTTTGGCCTTGGAAGAGTCCCTGAGGCTGGAGCACAAAGGAGCCACCCTGATTGACCAGCTGCAGGCTGACTGGTTTGGGGAGCTGCTGGGTGGGCTGCGGTGGCGGAGCGACAGTCTTTTGGCCCGCTGCTTGAGACAATAGAATGTTTGGTGAGGCAGTCCCAGGGACGAATGTAAGACCAGGAGTGGGCTTCTGCCCAGAGGGCTTGGGGCTTATTTGAACCAGTCTGGGCTGAATGCTGATGGGCAACTTGGGCTGTATAGGAAGAGGTGCGCGCTGCAGGACGATGCTCGGTGCTGCTGCTGCTGCTGCTCTCAGGGTTGGAGTTATAAGAGGTCGACTGGCAACGCTCGGCACAGCCTTGTGGATGATCATACTTGAGCCCTGGGCAGGACTTAGAGAGAAGGAGGTCTCTGGAGAAGGAGCAGGAAATACATTTCCAGGTAGTAGCCCCATCAGCTGAGGAGGGGCGGCAGGCTTTAAAGAAGGACATCCAGGCCCGACAGCCATTAGGGAGGGCTGGGGAGGCTCCACTGCTGCCTGGGTGTCTCTGGGCAATGCCGTGGTCACAGGCAAGGTCACAGATTTAGGAATGAATGGAGCGGTGGGTGGAGAAAGGAGAGGGGCCGGTGAGTACAGGGACAGGCTGTCCCCTGATTGTGCCAGACCTGCTTCCAGAGCCATGGTCTGCTCAGTGATCTCAGCCTCCTGTAGGCTCTGCTGGAGGATATCACATGCCACCTCCGCCTCCTCCTCTTCCTCCACTTCTCTCTTCTCTGCCTCACAAGCTGCCTCCACAGGTGGCTCACCCTGCACCACCTGTGGGTCTTCTCCACCCTCTGGAGATGACAGGAGGGCCTCTTCCAGGAAGGACAGATCCACACATCCAGGCGGAGGCGTGTCTGGGGAGTCCCTGCCATCTCCCAGCAGAGAGACAGGACTCTGGGGGAAGAAGCAGTGGGAGGTAAACAGAAAGGTGCAGACAACAGAGAGAGGAAGCTGAGTGAAAATAGGGGAGAACTGTGTGATTAGCACAAGTTAACAGGAAGCTTTTTCAAGCACAGAAGGGGAGAAAAACAATTCTCCAGGGGGAAAATGCTGTTTGTTGTGACGCTACTGGCTGTGGATCCAGACACTCACCGGGGCATCTGTGAAGAGGGAGGGCTCCCCAGAGGAGGAGTTAATGAGCAGGTCTTCAGTCTGCAGCTGGTGGAATAAAATCAGCCAATTTTAAGTCGGGCTCACGCAAACGTGCTGAGAAATTCACGCAGTACTACATAACGAGTCCCTTTCACACTCTCTGCGCTCCTCCAGACATCTCTCAGTACCATGTGCCAAGAAATATTTCCAACTCAAACCCATCATTAGCACTATTGATTTTTTCCCCCATTTGAGTCCCTTTATTTAAGTATTTGTTACCTCATTGGTCCCATGAAGGAAGTCGTTCAGGGCTTGGGGGTCACTACAAAGGCAAAGAACAAAAAAATCAGTTAATAACCTAGTGAGTATTTATTCATGGCTTAATTTATTATAATCTATGTACTTTAAATATCTTTGAGACTTTGTTTTTTTTTAACCTGCTGTACGATTACAGATCAGAAACTCACCACAAAACATCAAGTAGACAAGTCCCATCTTCATCCTCCATGTCAACTGAAAGGAAGAGGAGGAAACAGTGAACATTTTGAAACTTGATGTAAGCTCCTTGGTTTTAAGGACAGCCCAGCTGGTTAAGTGGCTAAATCTGCTTTTGAACGAGAGATAGTTTGGGTGGACAACATTTGCTGAAACTGACTGAATAGATGGAGCAGGTGACTGGATACGGTGACAGTAAAACAGTAATTACTTTATTTGTCCATCATCCACACTTATTTTAATCATCATTCTACTTTTTTTTTAGCCTGGAAAAATTATAATTAACAAATTAATGACAAAATTAAAAACTGTAGAAATGAAATGAGGCCACACACTCTTACAATCTATGAAATATGCCAAAAAAAACTTGGCTCTGTTACACATAGTTCAGACCATGGCAATTCCTGGTTTTGTGTCTTCCTGCAGAACCAGAGACTAGCTTATTCAACAATCTGCCTAATAGGTTTTACCCAGGACTTGAACATTGGCTTCTCCTCTGGTAACAACATTTTGTTTTGTGAATTTAAGCTTCTGCTCTTTGTAAACTAAACTTCTAAGAGCCTCTCTACTGCAAACAATATTCCTGCTCTCAGTTTGCAAACCCAACCAAGTGAAGTTGCTTCATATTCTCATGTGCATTATTTATCTGAATTTAAAGATATTTTAAATCATTTTGTTTACTCTTGCTTCAGTATTGTTCTCCATACTGTGCAAAAGTCTCAAGCCACCCCTCATTTCTTTATATTTTAATAGGAAAATTGGAATTAGGTGCAGTGAATTATTGAAATGTGGAAATATGTCACTATTTAGTGTAATCACCTTTATTTTTCAATACTGCCTCAATTCTCTGAGGCAAGCTTTCTCTAAGCAGTCTTCAGAAATAGTCCTCAGGGCTTCTTGCAGGACATTCAGAGCTCTTCTTTGGATGTCGGTTCCCTTTTGTCCCATTCTCTGTCCCACACTGCTTCAGTATCTGGGCTCTAGGGAAGTCAGTCCATCGCTGTGTTTTTTTCCTATCCAGATATGCTTCTGCTGCATTGTCAGTGTGTGTTTGTTTGTGTTTCCAGATAGTATTGCATGGTGTATAAAAAACTGATGGCGCTTTTCTGCATTTATAATTCCATCAATTTTGACAAGATCTCCAACACCACTGGCTGAAAGGCAGCCCCAAACCATGGAGAGCCTCCACAGTGTTTTAGAGCTGTATCTCTGTCCTGATTTTCTCTGTACATACCGATTTTTACTCCAATTCCTGTGTAATTTGGCATAATTCAGTATTACGTCCCCGTTTCCCTTCCTTTGAGACCATTTCTGATGAGGTTTCAGTGAACAATAGATGTATCATGATTGTGGGGCGACCGTGGTTCAGG
Organism: Pelmatolapia mariae; assembly: GCF_036321145.2. Lineage (NCBI taxonomy): Eukaryota > Metazoa > Chordata > Actinopteri > Cichliformes > Cichlidae > Pelmatolapia > Pelmatolapia mariae. The sequence goes on from NC_086241.1 coordinate 60,416,603, forward strand.
GGGTTGGGAAGCTCATCTGTAACCGGAAGGTTGCCGGTTCGATCCCCCAGCTCTCTCTGTCCTGGTCGTTGTGTCCTTGGGCAAGACACTTTACCCTACCGCCTACTGGTGTTTGCCAGAGGGGCCGATGGCGCGATAGGGCAGCCTCGCTTCTGTCAGTCTGCCCCAGCTGTGGCTACAACTGTGGTTTGCCTGCACCAGTGTGTGAATGAATAGTGGAATTGAAAAGTGCTATATAAATGCAATCCATTATCAACTGAAGAGATGCATCTCTCAGGTCCTAAATCAGGTCTTTGCTAAAATTGTTCCTTCTCTTAAGCAATTTTAGGGGACTGTTTGTGTGCTGTAGATTGTCTTTTAGGTCTGCCATTCCCTTTTCCTCCACTTGTTCAGTTTCCTCAGATTTTTTTAAGAACACTCTGCACAGCATGCTGAGGTTTGCCAGGTTTTCTGTTTTATGCCTGTCAAATTGTGTTATGCTCGATTTTATTTTTTATAGATTCAACTAAAGGAACAAATAACATGTGTTTTTTGTGACAGGCTGCTATCCAAAGACCTTCAGAAAGCCTGAAGAACTACTTCTCAACACCACTTAAAAAAATAAATAATAAAATAACTCGTTATGAATTTAAGTTTTGTGGTGGTTCAGCTAATAAATATTTCTTTTTATACATTTGAAGGAGTAAAAGTGTCACATGTTTCATAAGAAAACGTGAAAAAACTGAATCCAGAAATCTATCTTGATCTCAAAACGAGAATTATTGGACCATTTTATAGTCCTGGACGAAAAACATGAGCACTGGTTGTATCTCACCCATATACCATATATAAGAGGAACCTACTTCATATGTGAGAGGCCCCATACAGAGCGGTCGAGCTGAGTTCTGGTGGTGGCCTCATGGAAAGTCGTGGTCGGGCATCAGTGTCTGGAGGCGGGTGGATGCCAGGCCGAGGCGGCGGGACGGAGACGAGACCTCCCTCTGCTGGGGCATCGCTGCGTCTCACGGTGCGGGTAGCCGGTGAAGATGCTGTACGCGAGGAGGGGGGGCACAAACAGACCACCACATGCTGTCAGGTCACTTAAGGTTACCAGCAGCCAAAACACATTCTCATCTGAGCGCTGAGACATAAGATCAATATATGATTCATCAGTTTCTTCTCAGCTGTGGGCAGTGCTGGTGTGATTTTTGTAGCAGACACCTGGGAGACTGGACCAAATCTGCACTAACAATAGTGTAATACACACATATATATTTTACTATCGATTATGCCCGAGGCTGATGAGGAAAATGGAAGCTATTGTTGTGGCGCTCACAGACGTGAGAGGCAGATCTGAGCGCCTCAGCTGTAAATAGACGGCTCCCCCTGCGCCTTGGATGTGACTTGTCCTCTCCTCATGGCTGAAAAGGGAAGCAATGTGGAAAAGCTCGGCGCAGAGCAAGCCAATTATAACATTACTCACTGCCTTGCGCTCAATTTCCCGGGGAGGTCCCTCAAAAAGACAAGACAAGCCTCCCTCTCCGATTCCGCTGACATATTTTTGTTTACAACAAGAGACAACCGCATTAACACCCTCAAGGTACCGCATCGCCCAATGAAATCCAGGCAAACGACACTCATCTAAAGCTGCAGCGGCAAGTGCCATGCTATTCTCTTGGATTCTGTGATGCATTTATAGGTTACGTAAGGTGAATGTGTGTTCATGTGAAATTAATGTCCCAAACGATGCTGGATGCAGAGCCGCTGGTTTCCCCTTACGGTATATATTTTTTTAAATTTCTTTTTAGAAAAATATATATATAATTTTTTCTCTCCCCCCCACCCCCTGAGTGGGACCACGGCAGCTGACGCCTGCTGTAAATCATATCGCGGTAACAAAAGATGCCGTGTGTTAAAATATCATCTCCGCGCAGCCAGCCTCGAGCGATCCCCTTATGGTTGTGCCATTAGAGTTAATTCCGCAATTCAAAAAAAAACAACCAAGAGAGGGAAAAAAAACTCACCCCTTCTTTGTGGTTTATTGTCCTGTCAAGCGGGCCTCTGCGCCATCGATTCTCACTCAGTGGTCTTTTCAGATGCTAAAAGGAGGAGAGGGGGTGGTGGTGGAGGGGGTGGCGGTGGATGGGGTAGGGTAGGGTGGGATGGAGGTGGGAAGGAGGAGGGGTGCGGATGGGGGGTACCGGGGTGGGTGTGAGAAACAGACTGGGAGAGCCGATCACAGCACAAAGGTGGAGAGGAGGAAAATACAGCTGAGAGGAGACAAGTATCCAGATTCAGCGGCGCGACTGCGGGAGGAGGCTGACCGCGCTGTGCGCTCCGCCAGGCGGCAGACGCTTCAGATGTGTCTGCGCTTCACCGCGGAGCTCCCTCATCCCGATTACTGACGCTTTTCTTGCATTTTTTGCATCTTTTAGTCACTCGCTTCTGATATTTGTAATACATTTGTAGGTCACAATTGTAAAGAAAAAGAAAATCAATGTTTGGACATGCCATGTGCTACCTAAAGGAGGAAGACATAACTACGGGAAAGTAAAGCAAGCTGCATTCGTGTAGGACTTTATGGTGTTAAGGAAGAAGAAAGTACAAGTGCTAAAAGAAAATGAGAAAACATTAGCAAATAATGCTTATAAATAAAATGACTGAGGAAATAGAGTTTTTTGTTTTCTAAAACTATTTCTGCTGCAAAGAGGGTTGCTTAATCACGCACTGTTCAAGAGATCAACAGAGGAGAAAGTGGAAAAAATGAGGGGAAAAAGAGAAAGGAAATTAAAGAAGGTGGAAAAAGATTGAATGTAGGCCACATATAACCAGAAATAAGAAAAAAAAATGAAGTCTGCTTAAGTATGATCCATGGAAAAACACACACATACACAAAGAGTTATTTGTCTGTGAAATGAGGGATAACTCCAAAGCAAACTAACATAATTAGTCACAGTTTTCAAAAGTTGTGCACTAAACTGCCAAAGGAGAATGAGTGTAAGGGGAAAAAAATATCAGTGAAGAAGGAAGCCTTTTCTTCGAAACCTTATCCCCATTTATTCTGAAAGGATATCAAACTGTTTACCACTGGACCGAGTCATTAAGGAGCTAATTACAGAGTGCAGCAAGAGTCTGTTTAACCTAACCTTTAGCAAGAGTGAAAGGAGAAGTTTACAAGATGGTAGTGATACCTGCTATGATGTATAGCTTGGAGACAGTGGTGCTGACAAAAAAGACAAGAGGGCAGAGGTGAAGGTGCTTAAAATTTTCATTTGGAGTGAACAGAATGGACAAGATTAGAAATGAGTACATCAGACAGACAGCTCAGGCTGAGAAGCAGGAGACAAAGTTAGACAGACAACACTGGACATAGGATGTTGAAGATGGATGTCAGGCAGGAGAAAAAGAGGAAGACCACAGAGAAGATTCACAGATGTAGTGGAGGAGGACATGGAGAGGGTTGGCGTGACTGAAGAGGATGCTGGATAATGTGAGATGGAGGCAGACAATGAACTGTGGCTGTGACAATGAATGAGATTGCACACATCCATTAAGGCTGAAAAATAACTCCAAGCTATTCATTAATTCAGTCCCTGCATCTAGTTGGGCCAAGTCTCACCTCTAATAATAATAACGAAGAAGAAAACAAAACCATGTAAATCAGTCCATACTTTTTGAACCCCCCCCCTTTTTTTAAACACAGAGCTTATTTGCTTTGTTAAGCTTATTTGCTTTTGTGTTGTTGAGCCAAAACTGGAAGCCTCACAACGTGCAGGACTGAAAGGCAAATTATCATTCTCAGCAGCATGTTTCTACATTTGACAAATTGATAGCAGAAGGGAGAGGGGGAGAATAAATAGTGCAGAAAATGAGGAACAAGGCAGTAAAAGAACACAATTACAAAAAAGAATAATGTAAACAGAAAAGCAGCGGCAAAAAGGGGAAAACTTCACGAGTACTCTAAAGTCAGTCATTATTAGCACTTTTCTACAGCTGACACGCTGTTCAAGAGGGCGTGTAGATGAAAGACATTAAGAATAAAACTAGTGAGAAAACAAAGAATTCCACTAAAGGAAATACGACAGAGATAAAAAAATAAATAAAAGATGAGCAAAATTATTCAATTCAAGAAAGAAAAGACAGAACACAGAAATACAGAACATAGGACAATAAGACGAGAATCTGGAGTTTTGCTATTTAAAGGGAAACTTTATTAAGTCCAACAATAAAATACAAAATACATCCCCCCACATGAGATGAGAAAAAAAAATCAAAAACGTCTGAAAACAAGTTACTTAAAACTTTTAAAACAAGTTCTAGACAGGAAAAATAATTCTGATCCCCCCCACCACTCCCACTCCCACCCTCCACCTCCTCAGAAGCTTCACTGCGCTGCCTGCTGAGCCTGACGCCGCAGCAGCACGTAGATCTTCTCTTTGATCCAGTCCTTGTTGTACGGCTGGTATGTCTGCGTGTCAGCACGATACCTGAGGCAGCACCAAAAATTTAATTCAGTTTCAATGTTTTTCTTTTTTTCCCCTCTGGTTGGCCCAGGATCTTCAGTTTTTTTATAGAAAAACATGCAACTCCTTATTTTTAAAAACACCCAACATGAGCAAATAAGTGACCTTAAGTAGCGACTTTTCTTCTAGATTTGTCTTTTTGTGAGCTGTGATTAGCTCAGAGGAACTCAAACAGAGTAATCTTGCCTGAATAAATGAGCTTGAACTTCCCACATTAAGAATAACAAATTGCCCTAAATCACCTGTGGGCAGGTTATTGCAGCTGGCTTGTTCTACATCTCTGTAAAGCTTGATGTGGTTTTCACTCACTGCCACGAGCATTAAAAAAATATTAATAGAAACACTGATGCTGAGATGTGCCCGTTCCTGCCAAATGCAGCAGAAAAAAAAGCTGGAAACAAGCTCTCTTTAGAAGGCGAACTTACTGCTAAAAACTTTGTTTCAAATCAAACTGTGTTACAAAACTGCTGGAAATATCCCTGTAGGGTTGCTCTATGAATTATATATGTGTTTTGGCAGCTTTGTGATGGAGAAATCTAAATGAAGGAAATAAGAAAACCCAGCAGATGACAGAAAAAGATTGAAGAAAAAAAAAAAGGACTGTCATTGATTTGTCATCATCAAAAGATATGGGTTTTAAATAATTTGAGGACAGATTTTAGCTCGAGGAGGGGCTGATCTGTTTTTCTTTAAGAATGCAAAACATCAAGTGTGCCACTACAACTGTAATATCTTTTTTTTTTAAGTCTGTCAACATTGCTCATCTAAATTCTTACACCTGAAGGGTGTACAATGAAATGAGATTAATAGGTTAGACAGTTATTTTCTATGTTGTGGGTGGCTCTCTTTTTACCTGGTTAAATCGCCACGATAACTTATGCTGAACACATAACCTGGGGAGCAGGTTTGGTTTTAAAATAGTGTGAAAGTGCCATGTTTTCACTGATTCTTTTACTTACAGCATGCTCTAAGCACAATATAGATCCTCTGCTGGAGAAATAAGTTTTATATGTGCATGTTGTTAAGCTGAACCTAAAAACAGTAAATAAAGTGCAAACTGGACACCACATTGTCATGGAAATGCACTTGTATTAATTTTGTGATGCAGAAATTGCATAAATGTTGTTATACTCGGTCCTAATCTGCGGTTAAGCCTCATTTAGCCTGGTGGAACTGCAGCTACTAAAATACAGAACACACAGCAAGAATACCTGTTCAGTCAATAAAATTTATTTCACTTTGATATGCCGAGAAACTAAAGTGATTTCTAGATCTCCTCTATCAGGCTGTGGGACAGTAGCATTTAATATGTTAATGTATCTGGTTTAAAGTTTAAGAGCTCTAATTTGCTGCCATCACTTTAGAATAAACAGCATCCCTGAGAGCGCACTCAGAGATAAAATAATTAACTTGAATTAAAACACATTCCACTGCTCTGTGTGATGAATCCAGAGATTAACGAGTTTCTGCAGCATTCATCTCATTTCTTAATCACTTGTCTTATTGCCCCAAAAAGTTGATTCTGTTCATTTGGCTGTACTGTTTTCAGTGGGAGAAACGTCACTCATCCAAGCGACTTCTTCAGTCTCAGTCCCTTATAAACAGTAAATTTGCATAATGACTTAAACTAGCACCACTGATGAATGATGGGCTGTGAGGTTTGAAAGCCACAGAGATGTGGTGTCTTGAGAAAATGCATCCAAACTCTTCCGATACCCCTGACACACAAGGGATCACTAAAGTTTTTCGCTTAGGCAGCACTTGTCCTTCATCCTTCCTGGACTACCTGGAGCATAACACATCCACAAACATCCCCAAAACATGCCGCGCTAAAAATTGGTCCACAACAAGGATCCGGTCCCCCGACACAAATCTGCCATGATTTATACATCAGGGCAACCAAACAACCTTTGGCTAAGTGGATAGCACAACACAGAAGAGCTAACTCGTCAGGCCAGGGGACTCTGCAGTCTATTTACACCTACAGGCCAGTGGCCATTATTTCAATGATAAGGATGTACGCATCCTGGACAGGGAGGAACGCTGGTTTGAGCGCAGAGTCCATGTACTGACCTATCCATTCATCTTCTTCCGCTTATCCAAGGCCAGGTTGCAGGGGGAGCAGCCTAAGCAGAGAAACCCAGACCTCCCTCTCACCAAGGTGTTTCCAGGCCAGCAGAGAGATATAACCTCTCCAGTATGTCCTGGGTCTGCCCCAGGACTTCCTCCCAGTGGGACATGCCCAGAACACCTCATTCAGGAGGCATCCTTTTAAGATGCCCGAACCACCTCAACTGGCTTCTAACGATGTGGTGGAGTAGCGCCTCTACTCTGTTCCATTCCCGGATGGCCAAACTCCTCACCCTCTCTAAGGGAAGGGTTAAACTACCCTTTGGAGAAAGCTAATTTTCACTGCTTTTATCCCCAATCTCTTTCTTTTGGTCACTACTCAAAGCTCCTGACAATGACAGGTGACGGCAGGGACGTAGATTGACCAGTAAATTGAGAACTACGCTTTTATTCTCAACCTCCTTTTCACCTCGACCGACCAGTACAGCGCCCATATCACTGTAGCCACAGCAACAATCGGTCTGTCGATCTCCCGTTCTCTCACTCGTGAAAAGAACCCAAGATACTGCCCCAAGTGGAGGAGTTAAAGTAACTGGTCACTGACCAGGAGTGGGCACTCCACCCTTTTCCGGCTGAGGACCATGGCTTCAGAGTTGGAGTGCTGATTCTCATTCCCGTGCGTCACACTTGGGTGCAAATCACTCCAGTGTGAGTTGGAGGCCACCACAAGATGCCAAGGCAGCCCTGGCAGAGTCCAAAACCCACTGGGGTCTGACTTATTGCCAGTTATGTGGGCCAAGTCCTTCAGGAACTCAGGGCAAACCCTATCCACCACAAGGGCCCTGCCACCAAGGAATTGATAATATGCCTCAGTGACCTCACATATATTGCACAGAAGTCCAGTAAGAGAACACCACTCGGATTCAGATCTGGTAGGCCGTTCTTCCCAGTCACTCCCCTCCAGTTCTCACTGTTGTTACCCACGTCAGCATTCAAGTCTCCCAGTAAAAAGAAAGAGTCTCCAGGTGGAGCACCCTCAAACACTCCAACCCAGGGACTCCAAAGAAGGCTCGGTACTCTGAGCTGTCGTTCAGCGCATAGGAGCAGACAATAGTCAGGACCTGTTCCCCAACCCGAAGGTGCAGGGAACAAATCCTCTCACCCACTGGGAAAACCTCCACTGTACAGGCAGCAAGCCGAGTGGATGCTAAGATACCCACCCCAGGCCGCCGCCTCTCACCAAGGGCAACTCCCGACTGAGAAAGAGTCCGGGCCCTTTCCACGAGACTGGTTCTGGAGCCTAAGCCGTGCGTGCGCTTAGGTGAGCCTGATCTTATCCAGCCAGTACCTCTCAACCTCACACACTAGCTGAGGCTCCTTCCCCACCAGAGAGGACACGTTCCACGGTTCCACGGTTTATAAGGTTGGGGAAACCTGCATTCAGCTGAGATTGATGAAGTCATTTGAGTGACGAAACGATTCCCCCACTGAAAACGCTACATCCAGATGAACAGAATCAACTTTTTGGGATTTCTTTACCTGGATGATTGAGCATGTATCAAGACTTATTTCTCTTTTTTATAGAACCCCACCCTCCTTTTTAAATCTGTCCTGCCCAGCAGCTTTAGCAAGCAGAATCATGAACTGAATGCACTGATGTGGCAAACACTTTTAACACTCTATTGACTCCTCTTGTTTTTTTAAAAAACTGATCATTCTCTACCATCAGTTAATTATGTTTTGCACATACATAGGTTTAGAAGACATGCACAGGGCTGGATAAAACAATTTAATAATTTAACATGAAACTTACACCAAACAGCTGAGGTCAGCCAGGTCATCAATGAAGTCAAACAGCTGGCTGATATCGTATGTTATCGACGGACTGTTGGGGTTCATTCTCTTTAAATGCTCCTCATACATCTTGCATACACCTGTGCAGGGGGAAAATATGCTATGTTACACTCACAATGAGTAAATATTTCTATATTCACTTGACAATGTTTTGATTTCTGATGCAAATAAGGAATACCTTACAAAATAAATACCTGAAAAGTCTATGATTAGAAATACTGCAGTAAAAATAATAACATAACAGATTAATTCCTTTCTAAAGTCAAAGAAAGATAACTGTGCTATTAGAAACAGGAGATTATTACCATATGAAATGCTTATTTGACAATTATTTGTCAAATGACCAGAGTTTGCTGGACAGTTTTAGTTGAACTGCCTGACCACTACAACCAAAAGTTTTCTCATGTAAGTAAACACAAGTTGCATACATGTCGGGTGAAAATAACCAGGTTTCCCTTAATATTTTAACACTACAGACTCAAGATAGATAGTAAAGTTTCCATGATGTTTTCTAAGTTTGACTAAAATTCCAGGTGGATGCACGTAAGCTGTGTACATGTAAACAATGAAAGCCTGGAAGTGTGGAGTGGAATTACATATCACTGAAAGAAAAGGCAATACACAAAAGAACAAAGAACCACCAGCTTACCCTCCATACACTCATTGACTGACTCATAATCAGCGTAGGTCCTTCCCTCTGGCCTCTTGGTGGGCTGTACCAGAAGTATGGTGTGAGACTGAAAAACCAAATACTTATTGTTAGTCTGATAATACAAGTCACCTTCTCAATTCAACATCTTCAAATGTCTTTTTTTGTTAATTTGTGGGGGTGTACTTCTGTGTGAATATAGAATCTGAGGCAAAAACAATTTATAGTTCTAAGAAGCATGAAAGTCAATATTTGCTCTGACCATCTTAGGCTTCTTGTCATGTCTTTGAGTAGCCTTCAGGAATAGCTCTGCAGGGCTCTTTGAAGGACATTCAAAGCCATTGTTTGGATGTTGGCTACCTTTTTTCCCCCAATTCATGTCAACATGATACAACAATGCTTCAGTAATAATGAGGTCTGGGCTCTGGGGACGCCAATCCATGACTGATAGTGTTCTACAGTGTGTTCTTCTACCCAGGTATGCTTTTACTGTATTGCTTGTGTTTTTTGGGTCGTTGTCATGCTGAAAAATTAAGGTGTTGCCAATCAGATGCACTGTTGATGGTTTTACGTAGTAGATCAACATCTGTGCTACTTGTGTTCATAATTCTATCAATTTGGACAAATTTCTCAATTGTACTGGCTGAAATGCAGCCCCAAACCGCAAAACACTCACTGTGGTCACTTTCTCCTGAGGTCTCCTCATATTGATGATAATTTGTACGAAAAACTTGAAATTTGCCTCATAAGACCTGTTCCCACTGATTTTCAGTCCAGTTTTTGTATAATCTGGAATACCTCAGCCTTTTCTTCCTGTTTACCCATCTTAAGAATAGCTTCTTATTACCCACCCTTCCACTGAGACCATTTCTGATGAACCCAGTGAACAGTAGATGGAACAACCGAAGGGTAGGATGCATCTCTCAGATCCTGTGTCGGGTCGTTGTTGGATTTATTTATTTGTTATTTCTTAAGGATATAACTTTCAGATATCTGGTGCAGAGTTTCTTTTTCAGCCTACCACTTATTTTGTCAGGTTTCCTCAATTTTCTTCCATGCACTCTGCAAGGCATGCTAAGATATGATAGGTTTTCAGCTAATAACTCTTTCTAGTCATCTTGATGGTGCAAAATTACTATTTTAACCCTGTGTGACCCTGGAGGACTGCTGCTCAAGAACCCCTTAAAATATTACAGAAATTTCTGGTCGACTGGAAGCAAAACATTATGAAATGAGGAGTGGCTTATGACTTTTGCACAGTTCTGTCACCTACGTTATTAATTTTTAAACATTTTTACTTTTATTTAATGTAATTGTCTTTCAATATAAGGCGCATTGAGTATTAAATAAATAACTACATTACATTCAACAAATACATTCCATCTGTTATAATCAAGTTATTACACATGGTATATTAAAATGCAATATTTTGGTTAGTTAATAAAACTCTCTTTAGGCGATAAGCAAGTAGCAAAAAAAAAACTGTTAATAAAAGTAATTAAAATAATATTTTCGCCTCAGGCTGGTGGTCTTTCAGCCGTGAATGTGCTTCATTTCTTCAGAGGTTTGTTGCAGCCAAACGCCCACTCATGCTAACTAAGCGTTACAACTCGTTTTTACAACAAACCCGGCTCTGCTGAAATGACACGCTAAAACCGACGCACTGCTTTTGCTCTTCGTACAAATCATTCCTGCAAACACTGCATCAAAACGTACTAACCATGTTTTCTGACGCTTTTGAGTAGCTCTCTGTAGATTTTCTTAGCTCCTTGCGTCTTCTCCTCTGTTGACCTTTGTTACCCGGAAGAACAACCAGCTGAGAACAAAATGCGCTATTTTAATTCAAGCTACTTGTTTCGGTTTCCTATTACTGCTTCGGTATGGCGATTTTAAAAGTTAACATTTCATCCTTAGAATTTATTTAACGACGAGGTTGGCAAAACAATAAAGAGTACAAACAAATCTCGAACTGCCTTTTTGATCCTGAACACTCGCTGACTCTACAGGAAGTAGTTTCCAGCAGCGGCCGGATGTATTGCGAGAACACAGGAACAACAAAGAGGAGAAAGTACCCGGGTTTAAACCCGACTCGAGAACCCCCAAATTAAGGAAATTATCTTGCGTTCATAGCAGGTAAGTGTCATTCTTTTAAGGGACCTTTTCAGGAACCATTTGAAATTTGGGTTACGTAACTTATCCAGCGCTAACCTCCCGCAGCGGTCGCAGCCTGCTCTATCGTTATTACAATATTGGCTATCGTTAACTAGCCATTTTAGCGAATCTCCAATTAAAAAATACCTCTGTGAGTAGTTATTACAGCTAGATAATCAACGTTACAGCTTACTGGTTTCTCTCTGATAGGCATGTAAAGTCAGCAAGAAGAAGGGATCAAATAATAAAGATTTTGGATTTCCCGGCGTGTAATCAGCAACGTGAACGTTACATTCCCATAGATATTTTATTTTTTTATTTTTATGGCCTTCAAAGATATCTTCAAGTCTTCAAGTACAGGTTCAAATACAATTCTCACGAGTCTCTGTATACACAAGAAGAGTTACTAATCAGCGTAATCATTCCTCTTGTACACAATGGCTGTGAAGTAAGCACTGCCCTTATCTGATCTCCTCCCCCCAAAATGTGTGTGTGTATGTTTGTTTGTTTGTTTGTTTATTTGTTTATTTATTTATTAAAGTTCAACCAAGGCTAATTTGTGGCCCAAATGTTACCTTCACATATCGTGTTGTTATCTCTCAAAACTGAAGTCTTATCAAAATCCATTTCCTCCTTATTTTACAATAAGAAAGGCCCCTCTGTTGAAAGATAGAGACATCAACATGATTCAGCACAATCAAGGTTGTTATTTAAGTTTTTCCTAGTATTTAAAATGTTTTCATTAAAATGGAATGACTGATAAGTCTTCAAAACGATTTCACAGGTAATATTTTTGAGAAATAACTGGAACTGTTTGAAATATAAGAAGAATGTATTTAAAAAAAACTGTGAAATTGTCCTTTAAAATGATTTCCAACTCTGTGAAACACTGAATTCCACCACTAAGTAAAATCCTACCACTTAATTAGTGCTACTTTAGTATTTTATATTGGTCTTAGGTTTTTTAGCATGCATTTTAGGTTGACTTTTAACATTTTTACAGTGGCCGGTAGACAGGAAAGTAGTTAAGATGAGCAGCAAAGGGCTGTGGATCTGAATCAAACCTGGGCCGCTGCGGCATATGGTTGCATGTTCATGCTGTGAGCTAACCGACACCCATATTGGTCTTATGTTTTGTAACAACATGCACACGCAATGGAAAATCACTGATATTTAACATGTTTTCTGATTGATTTATTTTTGTCACTGTCCCTTTAATTTCACATAATAAATTTGCCTAATCTAGTTTATAATCTGCACAAAACATGACTCTCTCTGTCTTTACACGCTTGATTTATTCCTGTGTTGGTGGTTATATGCTCTATTGACCTACTTCTCTTTCATCAGGGTTGAAAAGTTCCGGTTTGCATGTGAGGACAAGAGTCCACCGAGCCAACAATGGCGAACAATGCAGAGGATATCGAAAACAATATGGTCAGTATGAAATAAAGTTTCACAGTGGCTCTAATGCTATATCCGTCTATGTTAATGTAGTGGTTAATGATTGCTACACAAGAGTCTCAGTAAGAGGGAAGTAAAGTAAGAGTCTGTTTCGTAGTCACTTTGTAACATCATGTGCTGTTGAGTAGTTTTAATTGAATCATTTAATTTGGTCTCTGTTACACTAAATTGCCCAGGACAGGGTCATTATATTCTGATAAGGAGCAGTGTGTTTCCACTGACAGCACAACCATTAACCTTTAAATCATAGATAGAAGCTTTAGGAACAAGTTGGCTTTGTGCTCTGAAGTTTGCTGTTACTGTAAACAAAGGCGTTTCCTCCTTAGTGGAGTGAATAAGTCAAAGTCCCTCTTTACTGTCATAGTGCACTTAACAGTGCTTAGCCTCGTGCTCCACAACAGTTGAACTCATACACTGCATCTATATTTCAGCTAAGGGAACACTTTGTTTCTGTCTTCCAGCCAGATTTGTCAGAGTGACAAGTCTGGCTAGGAAGGGCATGCTGTTACAGTATCACTACATACCTGGTTAATTTATTCAGAAAAGCAGTCTGTATCTCTTTTGTCCTTGGGACCAATATTGGCCTAATTCCCAGGACTGAGACACAAAGCAGCATACCACACAGCGAGGTCATTTTTGCACAGCAGCCTGTTTAAAAGCTCTGGCAGCTTTCACTACTCAGATCTCTGGAGACGCCTCCTGTCTTCATTTCTGTGTACCTGGTACAATTGCTTCATGTCTAGGCTGCCGCATGTCTCGACTCGTCTGGCAGCCTGACAGTTTTAGTTCACACAGTCTCCTTGAGTTGCGTCCTTACTTTGTCCTGACGGGACAGATCCTCAGGGTGAGTGGGAACAAGCACGCTGCTGTTATCCTTGGAGCAAGAGAGGCGGTGAGCCAGTTAAGTGCACATATGGATCGTCTGATAACATTTAGTTTTAATCTTTCACATTTTGGTGTGCATTTGTTTTCAATTTCAGCAAATAAAGTGGCTAAATGAAAACATTTAATTTGCCAATATAAAGAAGAAACTACTTTTGGCTGCTTCTTTATTCATAAGGTAGTCACCACAGCGTTCCTGACACAGCCCTAAAGGGATTTGTGTCTCCTCCTGGGATTGATCTGGGGATCTTTCACTTGTTAGGCAAATGTGTACACCACTAGACATTTGTGTGGCAAAATCTTAGTTCAGAGATTTCATTATGTATGTGTAAGATACATTTTTGAACTCTATCATAGTAGATAGGGGCTGATAAAACTGTCTGAGGGAATTTTATTTAGTAACGGGAGGCATAACTGTGTGTGTGTGGTTGGTTGTTTGTTTGTTTTTCACACATTTCAAATATGGCTGTTTTCCTGCATCAGCAGAACCAACAGGAGGCTAATAGATCCCCAGATTCCACCCAGAAACCACAAGAAACTGGTGTGCCCAGAGCGCGGTCCAGAGGAGGTTCAGCAGCTGGTGCTGGAGCTGGAACTGGAGGAGGAGGTGATAGTGGCGGTGGAGGAGGTGGCAATGGCACCAGCCCGGAGCAGAATGGGCAGCCCCCCGCTGCTCCCGCTCCAAGAGTGGTGGAAAGAGAGGAGGAGGAGGATGAGGAGCTGACTTTGAAATACGGGGCCAAGCATGTCATCATGCTGTTTGTCCCAGTGACGCTTTGCATGGTGGTCGTCGTGGCAACCATAAAATCTGTCAGCTTCTACACCCAGAATGACGGGCAGAGATTGTAAGTGCTATGGCCCATTTCACACTGATTGTAATAGGGAAATGAGATGATCCAAGGCTCACGTTAGAGCCACTGTTTGAATGACATGCAGAGCAGCCAAACTGCAACTAGGTATAGTTAATGTAATGTGCTTGTGTCATTCCTCCATCCTTTGGACATGAAGACAGTAATACGTGTAGCTTTGTTAATGCTTAACATCTTTATAGAGAGCCTGAATTTGGCTCAAACCACAGAGAGATAATCTTACATATCTTTAGTTTTTCTGAAGACTTTAATGCATCAGCTCCAAAACTGTAACTCTACTGTGTATGTGTGTTTAATCTGTCACTTCAGGATCTACACACCATTCCCTGAAGACACAGACACAGTAGGACAGAGAGCCCTCAACTCCATTCTGAACGCCACCATCATGATCACTGTAATCATCGTTATGACTCTGGTGCTGGTGATGTTATACAAGTACCGCTGCTACAAGGTACGGATTAACACCTCTAACATCTTGCCGCACCACGTATATAGTCTTATTAGCTGCACCCTAGAGTGTAAAAACACTTAATGTTTCAAGGCTTTTTTACAGGATGTGTTTAAACTTGTTAAAGTCGGAAAGACATAGTTTCACTAGGAACATAGTGTTCGTGATAATTTGTTATTTAGCTGTACGGCTTAGATAAAAAAACAATAAAAAAACAAATACAGAAATCTCCTGTGGAAAACCGCCCAACACAAAACATGTTTTAAGTTGTCTGTCAGTTGGTGTAGATCCCCAGTCAAGCTGTAGAAATATGATTTCAGGAACTGTAACTGTGTTAGAAACAAAATAAAGTTGGTAAGGTGTGGCTCGAAATCACTGCTTCCTTTATCAAAGCTCCTTCATTATTATTGAAAGGTTTAGTTTTTAATCAATACTTGACTTTTGCATTCATAATTTTTGTTGAATTAGCAGAGAGTAGTTATAAGAAACAGACACCATTGTTTTCCCTTTCCATTGCTAGAATGCACAGCATAATGGATACATTTACACATTGAGTTGGAGACTAAAATAAAAAATACAGGGATTAAGTGTGATGAAATATATAGCAATTTAATCATGGAGTGATCACAAATACAAATACAGCTCTCATTGATGCTGTTTTCTGCTAGTCCATTGTGTTTCCTGTGGTCTACCTTGTATTAAACATGGCTTTGCAACATATATAAAAGTAAACCGTCTGAGCTAAAAGCACAGGCTTCAGACTGCTGCAAACACAGATAAATTTTTGCTATTCTTGGGCTGTATGTGATGGCAATAATACAACATCTCTCATACGGTCATCTCACGAATACTGCTCTGTGATCACAGAAGCCCCACCCACAA
Source organism: Pelmatolapia mariae (assembly GCF_036321145.2). Taxonomy (NCBI): domain Eukaryota; kingdom Metazoa; phylum Chordata; class Actinopteri; order Cichliformes; family Cichlidae; genus Pelmatolapia; species Pelmatolapia mariae. The sequence goes on from NC_086241.1 coordinate 60,432,371, forward strand.
ACCTTCTGCTGGCAAAGCAAATGCAGCTATACTACAGGATAAGTGGTAAGAACATGGACTGGAGTACATCAGAGAACCAACTCCCATTACATGAGATTTTTAGGGTGGAATGGTAGCAGAAATTGAGTTGAATGAGTGTTGGAGAAAATGTGAGCCACATATTAGTGACCATAATCACATATTTTGGTCATACCCTGAACTAAAAATGTTTCAGGAGGAGAGGTTAAAGGAACTCAAATTTTCATTGAAGACCCAAAGGCGACCCCTTTTGGGTCAAATATTGTAGTTTAAATCAAATTCTAGATACATAGTCTTACAAGCACAGATTCGGTGAAATATTCTGTAAATAATGCGGATTTTTGCTTTCACAGGTGATCCAAGGCTGGCTCTTCCTTTCCTCTCTCCTCCTGCTCTTCTTCTTCTCCTACATCTACCTCAAGTAAGCCGCACAACTCAACTTTTAATGCAGTTGTTACAAACATTACAAAGTGTCAAGCAGTTTAATTCATTATGCTTTCACTCCGTCCAAACAGAGAGGTTTTTAAGACCTACAATCTGGCCATGGATTACATAACCTTAGCGATAATAATCTGGAATTTCGGAGTGGTGGGCATGATGTGTATTCATTGGAAGGGACCTCTGCGGCTCCAGCAGGCCTACCTCATCATGATCAGCGCCCTGATGGCCCTGGTTTTCATCAAGTACCTGCCAGAGTGGACTGCCTGGCTCATATTAGCTGTCATATCTGTCTACGGTAAGTCTTGCACTCTGCTTTTTGACCTCTGTGTGCTTTAAAGTCTTCATCAAACCTTTGAAGATGTTTTTGTGTGCTAATGTCCAGTCATCTGGTTTCTTTTAGCAGTTGCGCTAGATAAAAGCATGGAGGGGAAAAAAAAAGCTAAACTTTAAAATGTCGCTTTTAAGATATATAAACTTTTGATTTTTAAACAAAAACTTTTTAAGCAATTGAGCCTTTTCTATATTTTTGATAAATGAATAAACTCTGAAATAAAACCTAATCTTGACCAATCAGTTACACTTTTAACTAAACACCGCTGTGTAAATGTATTCTTACTTATAGGAACCTTTTTTCTCTCTGCAGTGGTATGTATGCAAGTGTCGAAATAACTCGTTGCTAGAGGGAAGAATGTTTCTCAAGAGCTAAAACATTTACAAAAGTACTTGAAAATGGGGTGAAAAGTCTGTGAGGAATGGAAATGTGGGGGCAGAAGGGCTAAAAGCCAAACCTGATATCCAGAGAGCACACACAGATGCTCAAACTGTCAAATCAGTGGTGGTAATAAGAAACATTTAGATAGATTAGGTGTCAGTCACAGAGGAATTTTTGAGTTACTGTTCAAGGCTTAAATCACTTTGCTTGTATGCCATAGAAAAATAAATAGGAAGTGTGTTTGCCCGAAAGCTTGCTTAATATTTTTGTCTTGATTTATGTATTTCCTCAAAGACAGCGCACTGGGACAAAGTCCAGGGTATATCAAGCGTCATCAAATTAGATTTCCTGTTTGTGTGGCAGTTTTCTTTTCCAAGAACAATATTTAACTGGGAGCCAGAGTTTAGCCACAGATCACAGTGTTGTGTAATACTTGGATGTATCATAAATTTTGCCGTGTTTCAGTAAACTAGGAAGTAAACCCTTTAGAGATTTGGGACTGCCAGAAACTGTGCATGTTAACTTGAGCTCCTGCCTCTTGTTCATAACAGATATCACATCAGGTCATTTGGCCTCTTGAAGAACCCTCTGTTCAGTAGCTAACATCCTTTTTCTGGCCTCTGTCGTCTTTTCTCTTGCAGATCTGTTGGCGGTGCTCTGTCCCAAAGGGCCTCTGAGGATCCTGGTGGAGACTGCTCAAGAGAGAAATGAGCCCATCTTTCCAGCTCTCATCTATTCTTGTAAGATGGACAATGTCCGCAGGCCTACACCACTACACATAGTAACATTTTATTGCATTAAAACAAAGATGGGCAAATGAAATCCTCAGTACCTTTACTTAAAATGTTATTTTTCTTCTCATACTTAAACTCTTTCCTCTTCTTTAAGTGATTTAATTTCATTTTTTGCATTTTAAATGATTTTATATGTAGAATAAGAAATCCCAATTCTACTCTAAATGTAATGTTTCCAGTGTTTCCACCACCACCACCACAGTGGATTTAATTTCAAACAATCGTAATGTTTTAAAAGTGCAGAGTTTTGCTGATATTTAAGGGTTTTAAAAGCATATTACATCAAGAACTTAGGAATTACAGGTATTTTTATACACAGTCCCCTTTCTTCAGTGGCTCAAAATTAATTGGACTTTTAAATGACAGGAGAGGATTCATCTCTTGTTATTTCATGACAAATTAAGCAGACATAATGCCTAAAATTGATTTAAAGAGGTAAATTTGTAATTTATAGCTTATCACTGTAATTTTAAATATAAGCCCAACAAAACAGCACGGTAATATAATTAATTTCATCACTAAGAAAACAACTTTGCAACGTCTGCCTGAAGAACATTCATCAGGAGCTCGGCACATTTGTTAAGGTCTACAATCAGGGGACGCCTTCATAACCGGAAATACAGAGGGTTTACAACAATGTACAAAACACTGTTTGCGCTCAAGAACAAAAAGACCAGATTAGACTCTCCCAGAGTCCCAGTTCTGGAAAAAAAAAATCTTTGGATAAACAAAACGAAGACTAACTTGTAACAAAATGATTGAAAGAGAAAAGTATGGAGAAGGACACAAATCGGTCATCAGCCAAAGAAAACTGTGTCATCTGTCAGTCGTGGTGAAGGTAGTGTTATGCCATGGGCATGTCTGGCTGACAATTGGGTCACTAGTGTTTAATGATGATGCGACTGCTGATAGAAGTAGTAGGATGAACTGTGAAGTGTACAGGGCTGTACTCTCTGCTAAGATTCAGCGAGATCTAAGACCCAGCAGAGCTTGCTTTTCAGTTACCACAGATTAAACGGAGCTTCAGCTGTTGCTAACTTATATTTACATTTTAAAGGCTCTTAACACAAACTGTTCTCCCAAACTCTCTTCTCCAGCTACGATGGTGTGGCTCGTCAACATGGCGGACACAGACAGGCCAAATAGGAACTCGACAGAAGCAGCTTCGCCTCAACAAGAGCCTCAAGAAGGTAACTAACAACTCAAAGAGATGGACTGGGCTTGACTTTGGTGCTCAACGGTTATTTTTGAAACCTGACTTTTATCTTTTTTCAGCACCAGTGGCGTCTCCGGTCCCCTCGAGTCCGTCACAGGACGACGGAGGTTTCACCCAGTCCTGGGTCAGCCAGCAGGAACATCGACTGGGGCCGCTCCAGTCCACCGAGGAGACCAGACGGGAAATCCAGCAGATGCCCTCAGCGCGTCCTCCTGTTGAAGAGGACGATGAGGAGAGTAAGTGGTGAAACAATGTTGAACATTATGACTGACTGGATCTTATGTAGTACTAAGTACACAGGGCAGATGGAGGCGTAAACAGAATGTTAAGTAATGGACCAAGTATATTTACTAACGTTGGCCTCCATGCAGGATTGCAAATTTAAGCCCAGTATTCCCTGCAACTATGTGGCTTTGCATCGGTGAATTATTCCACTCTGTTCTCCAGTTATTACTTAAAATGGGCAAAGATCCTACCTCAGTTTTCTGAAATCAGCTGCCTGCCGAAACAGTGCTCCATAGAGTTGAGCATCATACTTTAAATCATTCAGATTAGCTATTAAGTAAAAACAAAACCCGTCAGGGTCATTTTTAGATTTTAAAAGTGTAAAAAATTTAAAAGCCGGGTTCGGTAATTCAAACCTGTGAATTCTCACATTGTCTGCTTTCCTCTTCTTAGCGTGTAATCATCAGCTTTCACTTCCCTCTTCTCCACAGACATTAAACATTTTAGGAATGTTTTTAAGTGTTCCCTTTTCTGTGAAATTGGGGGCATGTGTGAATGGAACTATTTTGGGACTGAGAAAATTAGGAAGCGATTATTCACGGAAATTGCTAGTGTTCATCTCTGTGCTATATTGAGGCCAGTGCTCTTTTTAACTTAAAGCTTCAGTAAATATGGGGTCAGAGATCTTGTTTGTACAGTAATTACACACGAGGAAAGGTTTCTACAAGGGTTATAGGGTGTGTGGCTGAAGCAAAACTTGTGTTTGAATTGACTCCACCCTGAATGTGGCGTCCCTCTGCCTCCTCAGGGGGTGTCAAGCTGGGACTCGGAGACTTCATCTTCTACAGCATGCTGGTGGGAAAAGCCTCAGCCACAGCCAGCGGCGACTGGAACACCACCCTCGCCTGCTTTGTAGCCATCCTCATTGTGAGTGATCAGCTGTTTATTTTGGTATCAAACTCGACTCACCGCAACTTCAACCCTCTCTCTGTGCACAGTACCCACCCCCCTTTATGTAAACCTCTTGATTACATAATAAGCAATTTTTTGTCTCCTTCAGCGCTGATTTTGTTTGGTATACAATTACCCAGTGTGCTATTTCCAAAGTGTTTTATTTTGTCTGTCTCTTCCCCCGCAGGGCTTATGTCTGACTCTGCTCCTCCTCGCCATCTTCAAGAAAGCACTCCCCGCTCTGCCCATCTCCATTTTTTTCGGCCTTGTCTTCTATTTCGCCACAGATAACTTGGTACGGCCCTTTATGGACAAGCTGGCGCTACACCAGTTCTACATTTAGCAGGACGCTGCCCTGATAACCCTCACCCACATAGCTCTCCGGCCAACAACATGAGAGCAGCCCCTTCACAGCCAGGGAACAAAGAGCGATGCTGGGGCCACTCCCGCCCCCACATCCCCTCCTAAGAGCTCATGATGCTGGGACACAAGTTGTTTTTGCTCTGCCTTTTTTCTGGCACCGAAGGAGTGTATTCTCCACAACAGCTGTTCTTAAACCTTTGTATTTCTGTGTTAAACCAAGAAGTGACGCTTCTCGCTCGGCTTGGGATCTCATCTTCAGTTCGTTCGCTGATCAACAGCTTCAGGCGCAGTCCAAACCCAGTGGGAAGCTTTTACTTTTATTTATCCAGGGAAGCTTTACAAGAGCTCATCCGCTCCTTTCTCAGCAGTGCCCTTTTTTTCTTTTTTTTGCATACACGCAGACACCCACACACACACACACACACACACACACACGCACGCACACACTCAAAACTGGGAGAAGCCCGGTCCAACTGCAGTCTTCTACAGCTGTGGCTTTACAGCAGGTGCCTTCCTCAGGGACACCTTAGCGGTAGCTGTTGAGCAAAGGGAGACGTTTTCATGAAATCTTCCTTTAAAGACTTTGAACAACTTTCCTGTCACGTCTGTTTGCATTACTGCAGAGCTACCACTGGCCCCGAACTAAACCGAAGATTTCCAAGCCTTCATCAAACGAATGGACACTCAGTGATGATAGTGATAATAGATAGAAATGTGTAGTTTGATTGTGTATAAGATATCAGTCACCAGAGTGTGCTTTTCTCACTGCTAAGAATGGTTAAAAAAAAATCACTTTAGACACGCCGAAGTCTGAAGCAGGTGTGATTTACATTGATGTACGCTGAAATGGATGCTTTGATCATGTGAGGCTCTTCCTTATGTGAATAGTAGAGACTTTTCTCTCTTGGACTGAATAATAAGTGTTATTGTGACACCCATCACATCATTTCACCAAGTTTTCTGCCCCCAGTTTTAAATGGAATCGGATTTGAATTCGCAGCTCGTAGAGGGAGGAAAGAGCACTACAGTGACACACTCACACCTGAGACTTGTCAGCCACTGAGGAGCTCTGCTGGAGCAGCTGGTGGTTCAGTGCCTTGCTCAAGGGCATTTAAGTAGTTGTTGTTGTAGGCCAGAAACATCCTTTTCGTTCTCTTTCCCGACTCAAAGTTTGTTGTCTTTATTTTTTTATTTTTTTCCAACCTGTCCATTGGGATTGTAACCTGTGATCATATGGTCACAAACTCTGAACCTTTAGGCTATAGCTGCCCTCATGATGCTCGCCTGGTGCTTTTTGGAACTATGCTACATCGATACTGAAATGATTTTACTTACAAGCAGATACGGTTATGTTTTGTTTTGTTTGGGTTTTTTTTTCCAACATATGCAGAAAAGAAACAGTACTTTTAGAGACATGACTGTATTCACTGTATTCCTGCCAGATTATTAAAACCTGCGAGCGTGTGAAAACAGTGATGTGCAGTTGTTGAGCGTCAAAACCTGATAAGTGAACGAGTGCATCTATTTCAATTTGACACTTGAATTTGCAAACAATTTAATCTCCACTTATGAAGCAGACTGCTTTAGTCAGATTTAAAACCAAAAACTTTCATTCAAAAATTAAAAAAAAGCGATATGATATGTGTAAGAACAAAAAGCCTGCACATTACTTTGGAGGGTGACCAGGACTTCTGTTATTCCACTAGAGGTTCATGCTTGCAAAGAGAAGAATTCAAGAGGCGACATTTTAAAAAGACCATTTTCTTTTTCCCCCTTTTGGTTTTTGGGAATAACCTGGGTAACTGGCTTTTTTTTTTTGTCCTTCACATGCTTATGTGTGTTATGCAAGGTTCCTCCAATTCGAATTTTGTTCTTTTTTTAAATAAAAAAAAATAAACAATAAAATTGAAAATGCCTTTTTTGTTTTGTTGTTGCTGCAGTTTCTTATCAGACATCTGCTTCTATGTCCATTCTCAACCTGTACAAACGGTGGGACCACAGTTATAGTCCTGGAAGTGGTGTCTTTGCTCTCTCTGCTACTTAAAGTTCATAGCTAATGTATCGGACCACCACCAAATGTAAGGTTTACGCCACAGCTGCCCTAAATTAACAGAATTGTGAATTAATGTCTCTGTTTCTTGATGCACAATCATCCAGGTAAGTAAACCCCAAAAGGTTGATTCTGTTCATCTGGAGCGTTTTCAGTGGGAGAAACATTTTGTCACTCATCCAAGTGACTTCTTCAGGCACTTTGGTCAAATATTTAGTTAAGCAGATGAATCGGGATAGAACCAGAAAAAACCCCTGGATATTTAGTCATTTCAGCACAAAAGCTATAAACTAGATTGTTCTCTTTTTCATTTCCATTCCCCACAAAGGTCAGGATCAACATCAACCTTCAAATAGCTGAAAAACACTTTAGCCTTTTTTGATTTTCCCTCGTGAGACTGTCGTAGAACTACACGGGTCGGTGGGAACATTGTGGAAATTCCTCGTCGTGCTGGTAAACTGGCATCCCGCACTCAGCATCCCCTGATGCCAGCTGGCTGACAGACGCAGTTGGCATGTAGCCTGGGGCACTGGCCGCTTTTGCTGTCACCATGGGGATTGTTTGGCCTCGCTGGCTGGGACAGTGGCACAGTATGGCAGTTTACCCAGAATGTTTAGCCTCATACTGTGACTTACCTAACAAGCCCTCAGTGAGGCCTCCTCCTGGCATGCGAATCCTGCAGCTCGGCCGGTGAACACCTACGAGTTAATTCCATAATGCTTTCCTTGCACTGATTCCAGAAACCTGCTCTGTTCAGATTAAGTTATACCATGCACTTGAAGCTCTTTTGGGCTTCTCACCAAGGGGGAAAAAAAGATTTAAACTAATTTTTAACTTTCTCCCTTCAATGAAAGACACGTAAGTCTCATCTTATGTGTTGCACTGACATAGATATTAAAAGTGAAAATGCACAAAAATTAGACTTTATGGATGTGCAAGTATTTGCTGGAAAAGTGCAGTAAATCCCCTCATAGACGTTTACACTATGAAGGGATTTACCCGTCAGTATTTAAACCACTGGGAAGTGAAGTGAATAACATTGATTTTCTTTTTACAATGTCCCTTGGAAAAGTTGTGAGATATAACTCAGCAGATGAACAGTCATTAGTGTGAGAGAGTCGCCTGACGAGAATGAGACTGTCATGACTGGACAACTGGGTCAGAGCATCACCAAAATGGCAGATATTACCAGGTTTTCCCAGCATCCAGTGATTAGTGTGTACCAAACGTGGTCAAAGAAAGGACAACCGATGAACTGGTGACAGGGTCATGGGCAGCCAAGACTCATCAGTGTGTCTGGTGATGTCTGCAGATGATGTCTGCACAATAGAAAAGAAGTAACAGAAACAGAGTGCATCTCATAGCTGCAGACCAGTCAGAGTGGAGCACAGAGCAATGGAACGTGGATGAATCCCACTGTGGTGCGTGCAAGTTTACCTGGGAAAGAGAAGGAGGCAGGATCTATGGGACGAGAGCTACCAGGTGGAGGTAGTGTGATGCTGGGTATTGTTCTGCTTGGACACACTGTGTCCTGATACTCATGTTGATGCTACTTTGATCTCTACCATCTATCTTAAGAGCTCAATACAACTGAGCATCTGAAACAGGGGTCAGGGGGACCTCCACTACAGGCAGGTACTTTTAATTAATATAGATTCATACATAGGACACATTCATATTGGTTAATACTACCGGTAAGCCAGCAAGTAAGACTTAACACTTCACATGAAAGCTTCAACTTTCCACATCCCTCTGTGGCTGTGGCTGTTTAAGCTCCTTTACTGGGCATGTGAGACCACAGAGTGAACTGAGGTAATCTGCCAATCACTGTCATCCTCTAGTGGGAGTTGATTTAGCCAGGAGACTTTGTGGCTGTGTATCACACCTGTGCACGTAAGAGGTTTCCCAGGATAGTGCTAATAAGGAGATTACCGTGCAGGGAGGGACGTCTTCTGCATGTGAGACATGCAAGGAATTGAGGATTAGGCTTCATTAATCGCTCTGCGCAGACAACAAGTGCAGACACTCAGCGGCACGGGAGAGAGGACACGAAGCTTGGACAAAAAGAGCAGAAAAGCCCGTAAAGGTGAATAAATAATCATCAAAGATGTCCAAGGACAAGCTGGAGAGCCTGGTGAAGCGTATGGAGGAGACACTGTCGGAGATGGAGCAGCTGAAAACGCACTGCGGAAGGCAGAGCGAGGAGCTGAGCCAGCTGGTGGTGGAGCTCCGGCGAGAGAACCAGGAGCTGGTGGAGAAGTACAACCAGCTCGCTGTGGAGATGAAGGAAGCCAAGGAGATTATAGAACAGCTACAGGACACAAAATATGCTTTCAATGCAAAAGAAAGGCAAGCTCAGAAGCTCAGCAGGCAGCTCTGAGGGCCCACACGCAGAGTGGGAACCCGATGTGACCCAGTCCTGTAGGAAAACCAGACTGGAAGGCGAATGGAAAAAACCCAAAAAACTGCTCATTGAAGATGATGTCTAGAATCTGGGTGGGCATGCAAAATAAACTGGGCACAGCTGTTTCCTTTAACATATAGAGTGAACATATGTGTACATTTAATGCCAGTGGCAGAGTGGCTGTAAAGCTTAGTAATTTGAATGTAACTTAAATCCTGTGGCTTAGAGTCCTTTTAAAGCTGCAACAAGACTTAATGACCAGGAATAAAAACCGAAAGTCTTTAAGAAATGTGGATGTGGAAAGTGTGGACTTGAAAATGGGTGAAGATTATGCACAGAGTAGAATTATGCTCATTAGATTTCTATAATTAAAACAACATTCCTGGAAGCTAAGATACACTTCCCTGCAAAGTTTTTATAGGATAAAAGCCACTGGATATTATTTTTAAGTGGGTGGTCAGCTATTTTTGGTTGTGTCAAGGACTAAAAATAACTTGCTATCCCTCCCGCCCACAGAAAGAGTGCAAATACAAGAAAAACAGAGAAAATGTGCTTTGATTTGTTGTTCAGCATGTTTAAATTCTAAACATCTTATGCAGATAAGACTGACAGTTGCTTGTGTTTAAGGCTTTTTGCATCATGTTAATTTACAAACCCATTCAAAGCACTAATTAGCCTCTCACTCCTGCAACATTGTTGGAAAAGACATATCAGAGCTGAAACTGCAAACTGGAAATACTGTCTTTCTTACTTTATTCTTTCCTGGGAAAACCTGGTGCCTACATTGCCCATAATGCAATGTCACCGCTGACAGTTTTGTTATGACACTAATGGTTTTACACAGCATAAAATAAAACTGATGTAGTCAAACATGTGCATTAAACCTGCATTCTTTCTGAAAGCCAGGAGGTGGCGATTTCACTGGTTTTGAAAGGAAATCCGATTGTATAAAAGGTTCTGAGAAATGAGCTGATTTTCACTTGATTTATTTCCTCTGTAAAGTTTTAATTGCTAGTTTAAAATCTCAAAGAGCACAACCTCACGATCATTTTCAAGTTATAGTCATATTTAAAGCAAAACTAACGACATATCAGGGTACGCGTTAGGGTGCGGTGACTTTGTAATTGCTCTCATCATGTATTGTTTTTGGGTTTTCAGTCAAATCCACCCTTTGCCTACTTTTAACAAACCCAGATAGGGATGATCACCACAAGGCTTAAAATCAATCCACAAAAACAGTCTGTGGGCGTGGCTGACGTAGCCTTAAGCCTTCTTAGGCAGAGCTAAGGAGGAGACTCAGTGCTGACAGCCATACAAAAACATCTTTCTCTCTCAAATCTTATTTGTGGCATTTTGTTGTTTTCTTATATTTTTGCCCATAAGAGTAAAATTCCATACAGCTGTTTTGAAAAACATCTGACCAATCACATCTCTGCTGACATCTTGTGAGACAGCAATGACACACGTGTGCCTAGATTTTTTAAAAATTATTCCACAACTCTGACTTCAAATCATCTTCACCTGCTAATGTTCAGTTAATATATTCTACAGAACACATCAGGGACCTTAATTTGCCCTGAAATCTGAGCTCACTGCCGTGAACCACAGCACAGATCTTCAAACATGCACTGAGATTCATGTACTGTATGTTTAAAACTCATGTCACAGGTGGCCTTTTGCCTCCCACAGCAGGAACATCGCTGCCTTCAAGGACAAAACATATTCAAGATGATAAAGGACATTATTGTAAGATAACAACTGGAGACTTCAGTCACTGAGGTTTGCATTTTGCTTGTTTCACCTGACTGCATCCTGACTTTGGCCCCTCTTCAGGATTCCTCACAAGCTTTCTCAGTACGGTAGTTGAAATCCAACACTAATCAACACTCTGATTGTGAGTATGTACAAAGTGAGTGGTATGGCAAAAAGTTCCGCAGTGTTTTGCAGTGTTGAAACTGTAGAAGATATCAAAATTGTTTGGATTGTAAAAATACTTTAGGAGGAGTACAATATAGATAAAAAAAGGCCAGTTCAAAGAAGTTCGTCATCAAATGAAAGCATGTTGGAACAAGCTTGTAACTCAGGGATACAAATATAGTATAACAGAGTCAAAGAATAACACTTTGGTTCTAAGGTAGGTTATTAACTATGCACTCATGATGTAGCATGCTTTCTTCCAATGACAACAACTCTGAGCTACTTTGTTAAAAAGAGTAATAGTAATGACCATGTACCAAATGACAGTCAAGGTGATTTAAAGAGTTTTTAATTTAATTAAAGTGCACCTATTACCCTTATTTTAGCTCAATATTTTTTTTTTATCTAGACAAGTAGGATTGCAATTAAAAATAATCCTTATTTGTCTTTTTGCTGTACTCTTTCAGTCCATCTAGTGTCTAAAATAAGCTGTTTAAACTTCACTCCCCCTCCGTTTAAGCAAGCTTTCTTCTGATTGGCTGCCCCTCACAAACAAGGATTTAAAGAGCAGGTGGGTGGGATTGATTGTGGCCTGAGATGCCCATGTTAAAGACGCTTACTCTGACTGACATTAGATCACATCCAAATGTAGAAAAAACTTTCTAAAGCATTAGGAGCAGTCTGAAGCTTCAGGTTTTGATTCACTGGATTACTCATGAATATGCTTATTATTTACAATCCACCAGTGTAACAGCATATGCCACTAAATTGAAAGCTATAATAGGTCCCCTTTAAGCTCATCCCAAAAGGTCGATTCTGTTCATCTGGATGTAGTGTTTTCAATGGGTAAGAATGTTTCATCACTCATCCAAGTGACTTCTTCAATCTCAGCTGACTGCAGGTTTCCCCAATTTTATAAACAGTACATTTGCACAATAACTGGAACCAGCTCACTAAATGAGCAATGGGCTCTGAAATCACTTTCTTGATCATTATTATGCAAAATTGTCATGACTATTCAAGCTCATTTTTCATAGATCCACGGTTTCTGAGAGTAGCACTAGCTGTGTTGTTGAGTTGTTGAGATATATAAGTCTGAAAATGTATATATCAAACAATATCGCAATGAGTCCTTTTGCTTTTGATGGTTTAAAGTACGTTTACCAAAATATACTCCTGTGGTCTCTTTAAACAATGGTCTTACCAGTGATAAAATAAAAGCACGCTTGTGCAGTGTATAGGAAGCATGTTATTGTAAATGTCATACACTGGATTGAAGACTGACATTCTTGAGAGCTATAACTAGATGGTATATTTGATTTGGACCACAGGAGGTTACTCAGTGTCTTGTTGATGGTCCACTGAATTTAAGTGGAGTGAGAGGTGTGCCAGGTTTGCCAAGTTTGCACTAAAGATGAAGGTAACTGAAATTCTACATATTCATTCTTAGATTTGTGAGCCACTCAGTCTGGCTTAAAGATTTAAAATGAGGTGTCATTGTAAGGAGAAAAAAGCGCTTTTTGGAGCCAAAGATTCAGCAACAAAACACTTCAGGAAGGTTTCTGGACCACAGTGTCTCTCTGGTTGAAAAACAAATGATGTCAACTGTAGAAAGCTGGCTCAAAACAACTACAAATCACACCCAAGCTGTATTTTTATAAACCCCAAACTATATAATTTTAGATGGTTGTGGAGTTTTCACATTGTGGTTGGGAACAGAAGAAGTGGGACGAAAAAAATAATAATCACGTTACATACTTGGAGATGTTTATAGATCTGGTTTTGCATTTAAAAACCAAAGGAAAAAGACAACCTTTTTGTGCTCGTATCTTCTAGTTTTAACATTTTCAGTAAGTTTTGAAAATTAAATCACCAAATTCTACAAATAGACTTTGTGTTTTTGTCAAGTTTGAAATCAGATTTAAGAGTTATAGAGTTTAAAAATGTTCAACAATTTTACTGGAGCCCAAGTAACACTGGACAATGACTGCTATGATTGGACAACAAATAACCCTGAGGGACTGGAAGATACCCGGAGAGCCTTATACAAGACTGGGTGATTAGGTAAAGTGGCAGCTTATGAAAGGACACACAAACATATGTCAAAGTGGGGCATGTAGGTGGACTTTTAATCCACGCCAGTGTAATTTGACAAAACTGTTATAGGTATATTTACTGGTGTTAAAACCTTGAATGTTTTGGTGCTATCAAGCTACACAGGCGTCTTTTTTAGTTAGTTTTCTTCAGTCTCTTTTTCCTTAAACTGTGAGAATTGGGTGATTGTAATTAAGATGACCTCTTTTTGTTTGAGTAGGTTATCAAAACACTTTGTTAGACATATGTCTGTTAAATTGTTCTGATTATGAAAAAATGCAAAAAAAGAGGAAAAAATCAGACTTTTGAATTATTGACAACAGTTTTCAGTGTACGTCTTGACTGATTGTGCGGTAATAGTGGGAAGGTGGATATCTGAAACCAAAGAAAAGGATGTTCATGTTTTGTAATCTGTGACTTCTTTTTTCTATATTAGTCTACTTGGATTTCTGTTACTGCAGTTCTCAGTAACAGACCACACAACTGCACAGACAATTTAGCATAATGTACAATTTTTCTTCTGAAAAAGGAAATTTATATTTGATGTAATAACAAGCTCAGCTGTTTCTCTTCTCAGGCGCAATTTCTCAAGATATAAAGAGGCAAAAGTAAAACACAAAGATTAAACCAACACATTCCTGCTGAACATACAATCCAGGGAACATTTGGGACCTATTTTCAGTTTTATAATTTGTAACTGAGCCTTTAAAATAGAGCCACAGCTTCCAGGAAAGATGACTTTGGATGATTACCATGGTGTCACATGTTCGGTATTACATGTTCGGTGGGTACAGTGGGGGAGCATGATAATAACGCGTTTGGTTACAGCAAAGCGGGTCTTTTTCTTTTAGCATTTGCTTGTGGGGAGCCTAGAACAAGCGAACATGCTGATTAACCCTTTTTATTACAGTCTGAAATTAGAGATGGTGAGTAAAATGTACCCTCCTCTGCAGTTAGGGGGGGCTGTAATCGGGCTGGATGAGCTCCTGGTTAAAAGGCGCGGTGATGACGCTGAGGAGGTTTAACCAACGGGACTTTCTCTTCTCCTCGTAGGCTGGGCGCACGGCAGAAAGAAAGAAATAGAGAGGGAGCGAGAGGTTTCCACCCAGATAACTTTCCTCATATATCCAGGACACTGCACCGGACGCATCTTCAGGTCAAAACTCGGAGAGGGAGAAATCAGCTGTCAGGTCTGCTGCGCGCTGCAAGGTCCAACGGGTTGGAACTCCAGGAAAACATTATTAAACCCGCTGAACACGGTGAGGATCCAACATTATTTTACCTGACTTTAAGTTTTTAAAACTAACCTGTTCACGGTCACTGAGTCACTGATAGCGCTCTTGTAAATATCACTGAGGTACCATAGGAAGTAGGATTTATTTTAATAGTATGTTTTATTATTATTATTATTATTTAATATGGAAATAGCACAAATAGGCTAAACTGTTATAATTTTCCCGGCTGATCAGGTGCCTGATGCAGACATTCTTCACCCACAGTACAGAGGACACAAGACACTGCATGCCCTCGCTGACTGGCGAATAATTATTAATTTGGTTGGATAAAAGCATGTAATCGCCCGGGGATAAAGGCTTTATGAGCTGGCACAATAAAAAGGGAGCGAGGCAGGAATCTCATAGGGAACTTCTAAATAGATCAGTGACCGATTATAGTCGGGATCAGTTTACAATCGCTGTTAAAACAACTAAGATTTATTAGCTTAAAACTTTAATCAATAAATATTTGACTCTAGTACTTTGTTTCAGGATACATTAATATGGTGGAATACTTTTAATAAAGCTATAATATAATGATATGAAGTTTTTTTTTATTAGATGTGTTTCTGTGGTGGTATTTCTGTGTTTCTATTTATTTTCGAAAGTGCTTAATTTAGCGAGTTTATTTCTAAATTATTGTTTCTGAACTAATATTTGTAGCTGAACCCACCGAAACAAATGAAAGCAGAAATTCACGATTAATGTGGTTGTTGATGGGTGTAAAATGAATTCATTAAAAAAAAATAGTTAATAGTTATTAAGGAAAAAATGGCAAATCACCCTTGAAGCCAAAAAAATAATAATCAATAAATAAAAATAATAAAAATGTAAATTAAACATTACAGGGTTTGGATCAGAGAAAACATAATTCACTGTGTTTGTATTTTATTAACTATCTTATTAACTCATTCATGAAAACAGTTACCACTCCAGTAGTAAATGACATGACAAGTTTTATGTGGAGGTGCTGGTTTCATCATCAAGGACTGCTGCGGGTCCAGACAGAACAGCCTCAGATTAACCCCACCCAGGCCAATTACCGCATTAAGTTACTCAATTTTGTCCCTATGGCTCAGTAAGTGTTTGTGTATATATGTCTGAGACAGACCAGCTGACACCCTGTATTCTCTTCGCTTGGGCACGGCCATCCTTTTTGTTTTCTTTGTGTCTTTACTGTAAAGTAACTTTCCTTTCAGTTTGGTGGTCATGGCTAAGAGGTCAGGGGTAGTTTGGCAGCTACAGCCAACCCCCTTCTCACTCTCAGAGGGGCAGGAAACATGCAATTTGCCCTGGAAAAAACAAAACAAACAAACAGCCTCTCCACATGCAACAAAGGAAACATTTTAGCTCAGTTAAGCAATTAAGCAATGAGATAGCAGACGGAAATGATAAGGCTGGCGCTTGAAGTGATGGACATCTGATAAAAAGTGTTTTTCCTAAAGAGGTTTTCTTCATGTCCGCATTCTTCCTGTCACTATATGCGCATTTTGGATTGTGAATGTCCAGTTTTAACAATAACTGGAACAACAAGTCATAAATTTGGTGAATATTTTTTCAATAATCACTATTTGGACTAGTGGAAAACATATTAAACTTACTGTTACAGAGGACTAAGAAAAACAGTGCATATCAAAAGATAAGCCAGTAAATGTTTTTGCATTTTGCCAGGTAAAAAACTTTGTAAAAGTCTGTCTGTAAAACTGTCAAAGTACCCAACACTGAAGTACGAGCAGTGCAGAAGCACCACAAACTGATTTATGTACTAGGAAATTTTAGGAAATGCTGCAAGGCAACAAAAATGATGTCTACTGAGTGTCAGCCGGCAGTGTTTTGCTTAGTCTTTTCCCCCTCTTCCTTAGAGCTCTGTTCTGCTTGTGTTAGCCCATTTCTTGTGCGCCTAATCAATTACTGTTTCTCTCTCACTCTTGGCTTGTTTTTGAAAAAGTTTGCTGCATGTGCAGTCATCTTTATTAGTCACAGTGACTAACTCTGGATGCCCTTTAATTCTTTTTTTCCAGGGAATAACGAGGATGCTCCTGCCTTTGGCAATCCTACAGCTGCTCCTGACTCCAGCTCTCATGGTAATTTCCCAGCTAATACAGAAAAGCACTGAGAAAAAAAAGTAATTTTGACAAATTCTGATGTCTAATTTTGCACCCAGGGGCCCAGTGTGGATTACTGGGACTCATGGGGTCCATATGGAGAATGCAGTCGGACTTGTGGCGGTGGTGTGACTGTGAGAACTAGGCGCTGTATTACTCACAGGTAAGTCTTCTGCACATTAACTTTACCCATTTTAATGCATCTTGATGTACATAAATACATGTATAAACTTATAACACACACACACACACACACACACACACACACACACACACACACACACACACACACACACACACACACACACACACACACACACACACACACACACAGAGTTTTTTCCTTTTTGAATAAAGCTAATTGTGAGGTTCACGGGCACAGACTGTGTATTTTTATTGTGAAAGAATGCCTTGAAGTCACGAGGATGTCGGCTTGTCTTACCTCCAAAAACACACTGCAGGGAGGGGCCCTTTAATATTAAAAGGACGTCTCTGTGTTGTGTGTTGTCGTTTGGCTGCTGAAGAGGATCAGGTGGGAAGTGAACATTTCGAGCTGCCATTTTTTTGCTTCAGTAGTGGTTTTAAAAGTCAACATTAAATTTTAGGTTTCCTTTGCGGCACACGTGTTGTTACTTTTAAGTAACACGTACAGTTTTTCTTTAGTTTTTGGACTGGTTTTTAAAGCTTCTCCTCTCACATGTGACTAATATGTAAGCACGCTCCCAGCTTTTCCCGTAAATGTTGCAGTATTGCTGGGGGCCATCTGACATAATGCCATTTGGAAGAAGTACTCAGATCTTTTACAGAGATACAAATATGAGAAAACTGAAGTAAAGATACTATATTACACATAAAACTAGCATTCAAAATTCTACCTGAATATTGGGATCAAACTGCACTGCACATATAAAATTAAACACGCTTGTACAGTTGAGTTGAGTGCATTAAAATTCTGCATTATGATTTTTTTTTAATTAACTGTAGATTTTATTGTTAACTTACTGGCTGAAGGATTTCAAGTGTGTGACAGACTGCTGTGGCAGCACTGACGGATCATTTCATTTTAAGACAAAGAGGTGAATGGCGAGAGTAAATAAGCTATAGTTGAGAATGTAGGCAGGAATGATTGTCTGTCTCTCTGTGTTAGCCTTAGATTGGCAACCTGTCCAGGGTACACCCCGCCTCTCTCCCTTGTGTCACTTCCCCGCTTTGTTTCCTGCATTTCCGCTCTTTTTCTCCAGTGTACCTTACAAAAATAGAGAAAAAAGTCAATCTTAATATAGCCACGCTATAAATAAAACTATCAAAGAGGTTTAAAACAAAAGTCTTCCTATAAAGTAGACGACAGAGTATCTCAGGGACCTATAATTTAGCTTAATATACTGAATACCTTTCTAAAAACAACAAGTCTTATTTTCTTTTGCACAGAAATATTCCCACTAGACAGAACAAGTCTGTGAGGAGCTGTTTTTAACAGGTTTAATTACTTTGTTTTACTTTGTGTCATATTTTGTTGCATTTACCTGACCACAAGCTGTTAGATATGTTGTTTTTATCATACAGTGTTGATATAGCTGTTTGTGCAGCTTCTACATCTCTGTAGAAGCTTGATGGCAGTGTTTTGATGTCTGATGTCTCTTGATGCTTGTTTTCAACATGTTCGTGCAGTCAGCCAGTGAGTCAGAGCCTTATAGTGAGTCTGTAGCCCTTCTTTAGGAAAATGATGAATAATAGGGAAGAGGTCCTACCCATTGCCAGTTAGATGAACTCTGTCATATCTTGTCTGCCAGGCTTGCTGAATCACCCCTTTAAACACAGTGATTTGACAGCTCCCTCTGTGCTTTACAGGAACTCCCACGTCTCACCATACATTCATTTTAGTAAAAAAAAAAAGTACACACATTCATAAGAAAAACAAGCATGATTGGGGTTGTCATTTTGTCAGTCGGGGCTATAATCAGTTTCAATTTTGTGCAATCAATAATTTTGCATGAATAACTGCCACTTTTCCACATTTCTGTTTTGTATCATTTTAAACTGAAAGTAGTGTTTAATGCTGCCAATGTGCTGTTTTCCATTATTAAGTGAAAAGCCGTTGTTTTGACATGTTTTAGTTTCAGTTCAGGTGTGCTGACAGGAGCATGTCTTGTTTTAGGGCTTAAGGCCAGGTACTTTTGAAGGTGACTAAATCATGAATTATCAGCAGTGCTGGAATGGTGAGTGGCGAAACAGTCTGCTATCTTGCAGTTTACTGGCATGTGCACGGATGTCTGTGCAAAGCTAGGGCTTAGCAATGTTGATGTTGAGGCTTCTGCTGTGCTGAGAGGTCATTTTTTTAACAGGTACAGATTAAAGAGGAATGTTGTTTAATGTCAGAGCTGAAACTTGTTATTTCTGCTTGCGCAGACAGTCTCTGCTGTATTTGCGTACATTCATTGCACCTACTCATTAACTGTTTTTGTCTCGCAATGAGAAGCTGTCAAGTTTTAATGAAACTTTACTTGGGAAAGATGTGAGAGAGTTTGATGGGAAGTTAAGGGCAATGACTGTATACTGGATCGTCAGCCCATTTTCAGTTCAGTTCAATTCAATTTTATTTATATAGAGCCAAATCACAACAGCAGTTGACTCAAGGCGCTTTATATTGTAAGGCAGACCCTACAGTAATGCATACAGAGAAAAACCCAACAATCATATGACCCCATATGAGCAAGCACTTTGGTGACAGTGGGAAGGAAAAACTCCCTTTTAATAGGAAGAAACCTCCAGTGAACCAGGCTCAGGGAGGGGCGGCCATGTGCCGCAACCGGTTAGGGTGAGAGAAGGAAGACAAGATAAAGACAGGATTATTTGTGAACATCTTCTTTTAACAGAAAGTCTGTGACACAAATTTAAATGAAGTGGTCATTAAGAAGCACAGAGCATCTAAAGCATCTAAAGAAATGTATCTATGATGTTGTGGAGTGTTTTTAAAGCATAACGAGTAGTAGAAGCAAGGATAAAAGTCAGCCAGGGAGTCTTAGCCTCTTCTACTCTTGTGGAAATTGCTCTCACTATATCGGGCAGATCAGGGTTCATTCATAAAACTATTACGTGAAATGTCATGTTTTATTTTATTTGCACTCAGGGCGGATGGAGGGCACAACTGTGTGGGACCAGACAAGTCATATCGGTCCTGCAACATCCAGGTGATCACATGTGAAACTAATTTGGTTTTAATGGTCAACCTTTTATTTTCATGTATACTTTTATATTTAGATCTCTACATTTTTTTAAATATCAAAGGGCTTTTTTTTAACATGATAACTTGATAGCAATAATCACTATGATGCACTAAAACCTAAGGCAAATCAAAGAACAAATGTGTGTTTCTTTCTTAAAGAAGACATTGTAAATATATTTTTTGATTTTTTTTCTACCCCTTCCAGTTGTTTGATTTTGTATTAAACCTGTAGTTATTTTAGGATTACTGACCTTTGACCTTTGCTGCATCTCCTTATTCAACTCAGGACTGTCCAGAGGGATCCAGGGATTTCCGTGAAGAGCAGTGCTCCCAGTTTGATGGGACAGATTTCCACGGGAAACTCTACAAATGGCTTCCATATTACGGAGGTCAGAAACAAAAACAAAGCTGAGAGTTTGCTTTGACAGTCCATATTTATATATACTATTGACTGAATTTTCTTGTGACATTTGCCAAGCACCCGCTATTTGTCAGCATTTGTATTTCTAAGTTCTTTAAATTGTTAAAATCAGCCTTATTTCTGTGATAGCTGAGAACCCCTGTGAGCTGAACTGCATGCCAAGAGGGGAAAACTTTTTCTACCGCCACCGCAGAGCTGTGATTGATGGTACGCCCTGTCACCCAGGGCGGAGGGATATCTGTGTGGATGGAGTGTGCAGGGTAGGATGCCCCACCAAATATTGCGCACACACTTGCACACACACAAAGAAATTAATATCTGACAGGTGACAAAAACAGAGAGGGTAGGAAGGAGGTTTGTGACATCTAAATGTAATTTTATGTTTTCCAACTTGTCCTGAAAATGTCCTGATGTAAGTTTTTATTACTCCATACTTCTTGAGAAAGAGTATTAATAATTCTAATAATAAGTATTCTTTTCAGTTGATTAGAGATTATGTAAGGGGCAATTTATTGTATTATTTTAAGTGGTAAACTTTCCAAATATGAGTGTACTGTAAGTTCTTTAGTCTCAACATGCTCCTGTTGGCTTCTCCTCAGCACTTACCCCCAGGGCAATCCCTGCTGACATTTTTACCCCGGTTATACCTGACACGAACGTGTGATTTGTATCTGGGGTTTCTATGTGGACAAGAAAACACGTGTTAAAGCAATTTATAATTGCACATAACACAGTTATATGCAGTAGTAATAGCTACATGCAGTGGTTAACGCACAAAAACACACAAAAGATCCCTGGTTTGAGAGCCAGCCTCAATGGGGCACAAGCTAGTCTACTCCTAGTATTGGCCCAAGCCTGGATAAATGGGAGGGTGGTGTCAAATAAAATATGAAAATCCATCTGTTGTAGTGACCTCTTGAGAAACAAGGAGACAGCTAAAAGTACTCCTTGTACTAATGTACTAAATGTAATGTACTAAAAGTACATTACCTGATACTTGCATGCAGAATACGTAGTGACCAGCAGAGGTCAAAATATATTTGGGAAAACATGATTGCTAAAAATATATTGGTTGCAATTTAATAAATGTGTGCATGAACATTTCAATTATAAAGTTAACTAAGTTGCAAGGCACATATTTTGTAGTTCTGCCCTCTGCCCTGCAGGTGGCAGCTCAAATACCATACAGTATGTATAGCATATGCAATTTGGTGCTTACCACACACTAAAGGAATGTGAAGGGCTTTAGAGGTCTTATTTAAAAAATGCAACACATAGCCTGATATGAGTTGCCAGTTAGGTCTAATGAGTTGATTAGTCTGCCCATCCATGATTTGGGGTTTGACGACTTCAAATCTTGGAGTGCAGCATCACTTCGTTAATCAGACAGGACACAATCAGTGGAGCTGAGCAGCAGGATGAAAGATTAGCTTCACTCTGTGGTAACATCAAACACTTCTGCTCTTGTTCTTTTCTCATGCAATTATTGCTGCAACTTTTTCCTCATGAGTAAACCTTGTCAGTTTAACCTCTGACTTCATGTCTCTATCACCTTCCCTGAAGGGAACAGCTGTCCCAAATCCACTATGTTCTCGGGTCTTTATTTATTTATTTTCAATTATTTCACCTCCAATCATGTTTTTCTTCGAACTACACATTTCACAGAAATAATGTTTTAGCACATATATTCTCGGGACATTTGCTCAGCAGATGATTTCTAATCTCTTTCAGTTTATAGTGGAGCAGTGACTTTGTCAGTTATCATACAAAGGCAGGAATTTGACAGGATGAACACATCAAAGTTGAATTAAAATGATGCTATGTGTGCTTGTTTATATCTGCAGAAGACAACCTAAATGACACAGAATAAAGGTTGAGGTGAGCTGGATTTCATCTTCTTTTTTGAACATTTTTTCACAACTTTTCTTTTCATCAGCGTATGGGCTGCGACAACATGCTGGAGTCTCCTCAGCAGGAGGACCACTGTCTGCAGTGTGGGGGTAACGGCCAGTCCTGCTACCGCGTCAAGAACAGCTTCACTGCCCGCGACCTGCCAACTGGTATGATTCACATTTCTAATTTGGTCACACTTACTCCCAAATGATATATATACCTGCCACTCAACCTGGAAGATAAATATCATAAATCAACATTATCTAAATATGTGTCATTTAAATCCTCTCCTGAAGTTTAAACCCCAGTTTCTTCTTTTTTGCCACTTTTATATCAGGCTACAACCAGATGTTCATCATCCCTGTTGGAGCCACCACCATCAGCATCAGAGAGACACATGCCACACGTAACTACCTCGGTAAGTTTGTGTCAGACCTTTTAGAAAACACACTACAAGATGATCAAAAATAATTTACATTTACAACTTCTTTACAGCTATCAAGAATCTACGTGGAGAGTACTATCTCAATGGCCACTGGGTAATTGAGTTTTCCAGAGCCACACCTATCGGCGGCACCATGCTGTACTACCAGAGAGGTGCTGAGGGCGACAGCGTCCCTGAAACCATCATCGGCCGTGGCCCCACCACCGAACCACTTGTTGTTGAGGTAAAAAACAAATGACACTGAAACTGGGATTTTGGTGCACCATTCATGATCAAATAGACTTCACAGGGTTATAAATATGAAACTGTAGAATGCACTCCACACACACAACGGTGCTCACACATGTCAAGTTTGTTGTGGTTCTTATACAACGACCCACAGTCTGGTCTGCGCTGGTCTCAGCTTTCCATCCTCCCCTCTCTCGTCTCCTGCCTCACTAAAAGGGGAAAAAGACTGTCATCAGTCCAAATGCCACCAGCTGTGTTCTCACCTGCCTCGCTGGCACCGCCCCGTTGAGCTCGCTGCACCACTCCTCCCCTGCAGCTGAGCCAGGGACCACACCTCTGCCACAGAAATATATGAGAAACATTTCCACAAAAGAGAAACATTTAGTTTCTTCATGTCATAAGTGTTTGTTTAAAATTTTAAACTTAAGGTAGCGTTTTGGATGTGTGGATAAAAGTAGGAGTTAAAATTAATCAATAAGTATGTTTAACCCTGTTCCCTCAGCTGATCAGCCAGGAGCCCAATCAGGGAGTGGAATATGAATACTACCTTCCAAATGGACGCTCCAGAGAGGGCTACTACTGGAGCTATGGATCCTGGTCTGCTTGCAGCAAAGAGTGTGGATCAGGTTAGACTGCAACTTTTATTTGCTGCCAGCATAATTTTATTTAAAGATTTTTAAACATCCTTGTTTTTGGAAAGTATAATAGCTCCATACCTTCCTTTATCAGGCTACCAGTCTCGTTTGGTCTTCTGTTCAATCGACAATGAGGCCTATCCTGACTATCTCTGTGCTTCTCTGCCGAGGCCACAGAGCAACCGTACATGCAATCCTCAACCATGCCCACAAATCCGCAGGTAAATAATGCTTAAACTTCTCAGATGAAATGTGTTATTTCAGTAAATGTAAGCGAAATTTTAGACGTTTCCAGAGTTTACTTTGCTCCACTCTGAATGAATGAATTTAAAGAGTACTATAAATAACTCCCAGAGCAGCATTTTGACTGTTGTTGGTATGTTATGCCTGTCTGAAAGGATGGCGTACCTGTATCCACCACAGTTGTTGAGATCCTCAAAGAGGCCCAGAGCCTCTGTGTTCAGGTAACCCATGGTCAGCGGTCGTAGAAGAGTTTTAGGTGACTGCAAACACAGGGGGAGGATCAAAATATTAAATGCTTTCACTTATTTCCTTGAAAATATTTTTTTATTAGTTCTCTTAGATCATTTCCATGCTTTCTCTCAAACAAACACTTTTACAACAAATCATTTTTGGCTACATGTCCCTAAAATTGGCCTGAAAATGCCAAAAATGACCAGAAATGTTATAAATGTCGATTGAAAGCGTGATCTCTCCCCCTTTAGAAGTGTTTGACTCTAGTTGAGTCCGTCTTTAGTGCCAAGTCTGTTCTGTCCATGTGAGATAAGGATGAAGGCACGGGTAACTGTCCAGCTCAGAGATCTCTTTCCAACCTTTTAATGACCGTCATTTATCTTAGACAAACATCCAGCACTTTGTACAGTGAGTGATAGATGATTGGATGTAGCATTTCCCCCCCAAAGAGCAAACTCTTCTTTAACATTTAAGCTGTGGCACCTGTGTCTGATTCCTGAGCTGGGCTGCTGCCTGATCTCTTTAGCAAACTGTAAAGCTCTCTGTTCCTGTGCAATATTCTAGCCGATGTGTTGTGAGGCGCTTGGAGGTTAAAGATCGTCATGCAGTGGGTGTTGGGGATTGTGTACTTTTCAGGCTGGGACACAGCAGTAGTGCTAAGTGGTAAATAGTCGCTTTAGTCTACGACTTTCTGGTATTTCCTGCTTTCTTTTCTTTCATGCTGCTGCAGCTTTGAAACCTGAGATGTTTATGTAGCTCAAGTGACTCTAACTGCACCCTCAGTATCCATTAAAGTTAACACCTAAAGCCAGAATCAGTAGATGCTTAATTTGCAGAGATGCGGGGAATTAAATTGCCGTTTATTGCTGCTTTTACTTCTGCCTATGCTTCTAGCAGCCCCATTAGTGCCAGTTCTAACCTATTATAGTGAGAAAAACACTGTCTGAGTTTCATCTGGGATCAGCTGGTGTCTCGACGTCTGTCTCTGAAAGTGTTGTTATCAGTGTGTATGTGTCCAGTAGTTTAGTAGTTTTTCTAGCTGCATGTGAGAGGCTTTGTTCAAACAGCGCAGCCTTTTAAAGGCATTTGGAGGTTTCTTTCCAAACAGCGATTTGCATCAAATATGAAATAATTATTGAATTTGTCAGTCAAAATAAATAAATAAAAAATGCTGATATGTTAACACAAATAGGTTTAGCATGTAGGTCATAGGTCAAGTGATTCTGCTCATTTAAAAAAAAAAAAAGTAAACTAAATGTCTTTGCATTTCTCACTGCTGATGCTGCTGCTAAAACAAGTAATTTAAAATTATAACACTTCTTTCCTGTATTAGTTTATCCATGCATCCAACCAAAAATAAAATTAAAAATGTATACATAATCTACTAAAACTTTTAATTCATTAGCCAAGAATTTTTGGCTAATGGAAGACAAAGAAAAATGTTTACGTTATAGTTAAACTAAAATGTAAAGAACCGGCTCTGAAGAGCAGTGAAGTCAAACTGGACAGTATTTGTTCAACTCATTTGTTTTTCCTGATTTTGGAACGAAACTCTTCCCATCACTCCTCTTGGCTGAAGCTGTGTATGTTGTATGTTCAGCTGTACAGTGTCTATATCAGCAGCAAAGAGAGTGACTCCTGTTTCTTGTCTTTTGGTGGTTTTCTCAGCTGGCAAACTGGGGAGTGGAACGCCTGCTCAGTTACCTGTGGTGGAGGCTCTCAGGTGCGCAGTGTGCAGTGTGTTTCCAATGATGTCTCGGGACCCCGCGTGGTGGAGGATGTCGTTTGTGCCGCTTACGCTGACGCTCCTCCTTCTCTGCAGACCTGCAACATGCAGAAATGTGCTGAGTACCATGTGACTGGATGGAGTGCGGTGAGCAAACTGTAGAACTCTATTTAAGTCCTGGTAAAAGACTTTATAAATAAATTAAATAAAGAAAAAATTCAACCAGCACACAGTAAATGTGTGTCCTCTCTCTTCTACATAACATGTAGAAGTGATGGAAAAGATATCAAGAAAGTAGAACTTTAAGAGCATTCACATTTATCAAGAGAATTTCTGACAGTTTCTGGCCGTTGTGTTGATTACTTTGGAAAAAATAGGCTGCATACTTAAAAGCCTCTGGCCTCTGACTCTGGGAACAAATGTAATATGTTGTGAGAGTGAAGATGGTACTAATTGCAGTCCCTAAACCAGCCTAAACAAAGATTTATACATAAATAATATGTTAATCCAACTAACTACAAAGCAGAGAAGCTGGTTTTAGCTTTACTGAGCTATAATAAACACTGGTATCTAATCTACACTCTGTTAGAGTAATTTGTTTCTAGAAAAAAGTGGCTTACCTCAACTCAGTTCAGTTCAGTTTTTTTTTAATATAGCACCAAATCACCAAAACATAGACCTCAAAGCACTCTCTACTGTAAGATGCCATAGTATTCTGGAAACAGCCTTCTATGAGCAAACCTTGGCGATGGTGGGAAGCAAATACTCCCTCTTAACAGGAAGAAACCTCAGATCAGATTGAAAGTCCTACATGTAAAATTACATGATAAGCACATTTGACTATAAGGTTAAAATACCACACAAACATGTAAGGTTGGGTTATATTTAAAAAGCTTGTCTCCCCCACCTATTTTCATCTTTCTTGGATCTTTATGAAAAAGTGTAATCTATGCACCTGATATATAATCCTTGTGTTTGCAGTGCTCAGTGACCTGTGGTTCAGGTCAGCAGACCAGAGAAGTGACCTGTGTGGGTTCAGATGGTACGAGGCTGGATGAAACATCCTGCAGTGCTTTGCTACGCCCGGCCACTGTCCAACGATGTGAGATGGCCTCCTGCCCCCAACAGATCAGCTGGCACGTAGGAGATTGGGGACTGGTAAACCTGATGCACACATGCAACCAAACAAGGACTCATAAATGTAGTTATAGCAGCTGTATGGGTGAAAAACTCTCTCCATTTTCCCACAGTGCTCTAAGAGTTGTGGATCTGGCTCACGAGAGCGCCAGGTGATCTGCTCTGATCAGGAGAGGAACCTGTACCCTGTGGACCAGTGTAACACCCAGCCCAAACCACTCACAGTGGAGCGCTGCAACGCCCAGCCCTGTTACATCCCACAGGGTGAGCAGATGCTAACTAAGCAAATAAACAATACACCTGTTGTTATTTTATTTCTCAAGTTAAGTTGTTAAATTTCCATTTACTTAATAGACTGCAATCTATAAATACCATGTGCAAACTTACATTTAACATTTTGTGGCTGCTGCCAGTCTTCAGTTAAGTTGCAATTGCATGCTTACACTGTTCTGCGTTTGTTTTATCCACACTTTGTGCAGTCGTCCCCAGCATTCAGGACCCACGGGGACATGACAGCACTCAGATTGGCTTCCAGCCTTATGTGCCAGATCACGCAACAGGTTAGACTCTACCTCTCAAAGGCATCTCATAATCACATCAGCATTGAAAATAAGCTAGTACGTAAGCATTTTTAGCTACGTAGTTACGCAGAAAGTAAACAAAAAGCTCAATGTGACTAAAGGTAACATCTTGTCAGCTAGTTATTAACAATTAAAACTACCAAAACATACCATCTTCTTATTATGGTTGGAGCATTAAAAGCTAATTGTAGGTGTGATTGCCCTTCTGTTGCTCAGCATCCCCTCTTCTCTGCTGATATAACTCCTGTCACTTTGTCCCCAGCAACCCCTCCGCCCCCCTTCATCCCCATTCAGCCTGTCCCAGCACTAATTATCTGGGCCTGATTGACATGTTTTTATGGTTCCATGGGCATTGTTGGCCTGATTAAAATATTTCCGAAGCACTGAAGTGTGCTAGTGCTGGCAGTGACGTTTCTGGCATTTTCAGCATCATGTGCTGTCCCAGTGGTCCAGGATTTTTAAGTTTGACATCTTGTGTGTTTATTTCCCTTCAGATTGTTTCGTCTGATTGCTGATCGTGATTTCTTTTATAATTTCCTCTGCTTTGTTAGCCCATAAACAAAAGGAGTATGGATTTTTTTTGTTCTTCAGCATCCTGTACAGACTCACTGTGTGGTCTCAAACACAATGACAGACTCTATTGTTTATTCAACCGATGTGTGAACGTCCCTGTTGCTTGTATGGTGTTGTCTTGTGAAACATGGTGAACTATGGGGTCTGTTTTGCATGTACAATTAGTGAATTCACCGCTCACTTGGCTTTGCCTGTAGCCCGCAGGCCTGAGACAAGAGATCCAACCCAGACGAATACAGTCTACGACCCTCACAGCTTCGCCCCGGCTCTCCACTGCAGCCAGTCTTATTATGGCTGCTGCTCAGATGGGCATACTTCAGCCAGAGGCCCCCAGGGTCTGGGTTGCCCATCAGCTCCAGCTCCCTTTCCTGTCCCAACATCCTGCATTCAGACCAGGTATCCACCTGCACTCTGTCATTGCGCTGCAGTTGAGGTCATATGCAGAGACTTTTTTTAGGTCGTTGACTTGGTTACTAACCAGGGACTATGTGGCATTATACGTGACCAGAAGCTCAAACTTTTAATACCAACTGTTCTTGCTCTCTTCCTGTTCTGTGTGTCAGTTATGGCTGCTGTGAAGATGGTGTGACGGCTGCTCAGGGCCCCAATAAGGAAGGCTGTGCGGAGTATGTGAACCCTGCACCAACTGTAAGCAAAAGCACACAAAAGTCTGAATGAATGAAACATTAGTCAAATGTCAGTCAAATTATTTAAAGAATGGGAAAATATTGCCTTATTTCATGTGTCATGCCTTTTCAGGTTACACCTTCTCTCCCTACTGAGAATGCAGTAGAATGCCGCACCACCACCTATGGCTGCTGCTATGACCGCACCACACCTGCAGGAGGACCCAATGGGGAGGGCTGCCCCAATCCTCCAAATTATAGTAAGTTTTCTAAACTCAATGAAGAGAAATCTTTTTTATTTTTATATTATTTCCAGTTAAAATATAATTTTGTGCTGTTGGTTACTGAGATGCTCCAATTTAGAGGTCACTCTAACAGTCACTTTTATCCAGTTGATCTAGATCACCTGCATCTCGTGGGCATGATTGATATCATGGCCATGATGGTGTTGTAGCAACTGGCAGTAATAATATGAGAAGAAATAATCAGACAGAGAAACAAAAAAAAATGGTATGCAGCAGAGGATGCTTACTGAATACAAAACATGGGAGTTGTTTTTCATGGCTAACCCCTCAGGCCCCATAGTGCTGTAGTAAGAAAACCGACTATAAACAAATATGTGACTGCAGTAAACTGTAACATTTTAGTAGTAATACTGAACACAAACATTCAAATTATACTTGATAAAAATACTATAATATTGTTTTTCCTCTGTATTTGCACAATACATCTATGCAAGACAGCCCTGTTTGAGAAAATGCTTGACAATGACAAACAGCTGATCTGCATTGTGTTGTCTTTGTGCAGTTGAGCGATCAATCTGCTCCCTGCCCCGTGCTGCTGGCTTCTGCAGCAGTTGGGTGTCCCGGTACCACTTCGATGTGATCTCCTCCAAATGTGTGCACTTCTGGTATGGAGGATGCCACGGCAACAGCAATAACTTCATGACCCTAGCAGAGTGCAAACGGGCATGTCCACGACCTGCACCCAGCCGGCAGGCCCCACAGCCTGCAGCTCCCTCTGGAGAGTCTACAAGAACCGCAGCTGGAGAACACAGCACGACTGGAGCAGAGACCTCAGCTGGGCGAGGATCTACAACAGATGGGCGGTCACGCAACATGGGGAGGATTTTTATAGTCCAGCGTGGCTCGACCAGCAGCACCGGCACACAGGCTACAAGTGCAGCCACTAATGCCCACAGAGGTAGAGTCTACCTGCGGGTACGCCGGCCTTCACATGGCACAGCTGCACAGCACACCGGCCCAGCTGCGAGGTAAGATCCCGAAGACCCAGGGAGAGCAGTGAAAAGCTAACCCTACCCGATCCAACCCCACCACTACCAGTACTGGCCTCGTAATGCTGTTCAGAGCCTGCTTATCCCTGCTGAAGGAGACCCAGTTCACTCTACCCTGCAGGGCCAAAGAGTGGGCTATAGGAGATGGAAACACAATCAAAAGACAAATCATGTGCCTCATTCACCCATCCTGGAAATATGATGGTGGAGCTGATGTTGTATAATTATTCCCAACATGAAGCAACCAAAATCATATATAAGCAAATGATATTTTATGCAATCCAAATTTTTAACTTTCTTTAGTAAAATCTATCAGGGAACAAAACAGAGAACATTAGCTAACTTAGTCTTACCCTCCATGTGGTTAAGCTCTCACTCTGACACAGCAGATGTAGGGTGTGTCATTTTCCTGTAACATCTGGTGTAACAAAGCACACCTCTGATCACACCCAACCTCACCCACAAGTAAATCAGGCTGTGTGCTTCCCAGCCTGGTGTTGAGTTTCAACAGCCTTTCCCATTTTTCCTGGATTGTGTCCAACAAAATACTTGATGTACTGTGCTTCTGTGTAACATGCTGTCTTTGTAGACTCTTTCGATGCTCATATAATCTAAACTCTTGCTTTATAATGAAGCCACAGCTCTTTCCAGCTCCACAGACTCTCACTCTCACGCCTGCTTATGTCGCAACACCTCATTTCTTCCTTTAACCTCAACCAAATCAGGAGGAAGTCACCAGACCTCACACACCTTATATGGACATCAACGCTGTTTAGTGCTTCTGGGACTCACTGCTCTCTGTCAGTCATTATTGTCGGTGCTTATTTGTGCATGCTACCTCTCTGTGTCAGTAACCACCATCACGTTTGGGCTTTGGTATCTTCACCTAAATGTCATGAAATCAAACTAATAAAAATTCTGCTGTGATAATTCAGTCATCCTATGTGTGTCGTCCCTAAATCTCTCTTTCTTGTTTAGATGGTATTAGATTTTGATTTCTTTAGTGGTGTTTGGGTACTTTACGTGGAAGTTGTCCTTGTCTCCTTTGTATGTTAGTAGTATTTTTGTATTTGGGTTTGTGGTTTTTTTTTGTTTTTTTTTTTTTTGCACTGTTTGTCTCGTCACTTTTTGGGCTGCATGTGGATTTCTCTTCTCTGAGCTATATCTGACAAACTCTTAAAGCCAGGTTGTGGGCACTCTTTATGCTTGCTTTGGTGGCTGCTAATAAAAGTACCAGAAGTGGAGCATAAAGTGACTTCTTCTTCTTCTTCTTCTTTTGTCCTTTTCCTTTCACATTTCCTTCTTCCTGTTCTTTTCTCCTTTGTTTTCTTTCTGTTTCCTTTCCTTTTATCCCTCCCTATTCTTCAGCTTGACTCTGGGAGGAGTAACGATTGATAAGACCGACCCATCCACAGTCGAGGCTTTAGTTGGCCAGACAGTTGTGCTGCCCTGCCGAGTCAGCCCTCCACCTTCCTCCACCGTTGTCGTGGAGTGGAGGAGGGATGGTATACCTCTATCAACTCACAGGTATGTAGAGAAACATACTCAGTGACTTAATTTGCATTCAAGTTGTTTTTCTGTTACTGTTTTTAATTGTTATCTATCTTTTAATTACATCTAGGCATCACCAACAGCCCAATGGCTCTCTGTTAGTAGGTCCTGTCTCTAAGCTGGACTCTGGCTGGTTCCTGTGTGTGGCCACTCGAGAACGAGAGAGAGACCACCGCTACATTTACCTGGCTGTTTCAGGTAATTACATTTTAGCCACAACCTTTATGGTCAAAACAAAACTGGTAGGTTCACTTGCAGATAATTATATCTGAAGTTAAGTAAGTTAAGATACCAAGTAGTGGAAGAATTTGGAAAACATTACTATGACAGTCCAAACAAACTGATATGTGGGACATGATCTGAATTTCATATTCTTATAGTTGATGTCAACAGAGTGACTTTTGCTGACAAAGGGGAAATGGCATATTTTGGAAGAGGCTCAGAGTGATAAAGAGCTTTTAATCGATAAGCATTTTTGAGGGAGGTGATCTTTAAAGGCTTTTATCTGAAGTCTTCATTTGGTGGTATGTCTCTGATTTCAGACCTCTGCTGTTATACATATCCACAGACTAGATGGCATTGCAATTCATTGCAATTTCCAGGCCATTCCATTGGGAATCAATTCAAGCCTGGAAAAAGTAAAATCTACCTGAAGAAATGTTTCAAAGTTCCTAAATGGGGGTCTTAATTGAGAATCTGTGTGAAATTACATCCTATATATGCTATAGAGTCTGTGTGAATGTAACATTTTGCTTCAATAAGAAGACAAAAGTTGTAAAAATTTGCACCTGATTGTAAAGGGGTCAGTTGGGAGGCAATGGCTGATTTTTCATGGAATGGCGTTCTCACACCCTGATATACAATCAGCTAATTGGGGCTGGATTCGGTCAAACCGCTAAGTTGACCGACTTTGACCCCAATTAGTCTGTCACATGAACATGTAGAAAGTTTGGGGTAAAGCTCTGATGTCATAGGTTGTGTCAGAACATGCTGATCTTGCAAAGTCACTTGGTGTTTATGCAATGACACTGTGCAAGTGCTCACTCTGTGTGTTGAATGTTTGCAATCATTCATATGTGCTTGTGTTTGTGTATTCGGCCACAGAGGGACCATTTCCTACCTCGCTTCCCAGAGACGGTCCATTTGCAAGGTGAGAAGAATATCTGTGGATCTGTGCACCTAAAGATGGTTATTTACTGTTTCTGTAGATATTAAGAGCCCGGGCACATCAGGAAACCTCACTATTCTGATTTATTTTTGACAGAAGAAATAAATCACTTCACATTATCTTTGCTTCCCTGTAATTTCTGTCAGGTTCAGTATTGATCGCTCAAGCTCAGCCCAGGTGGAAATGCGAGCAGGACAAACTGCCAGACTGCCCTGCACTGTTGTCCCTTCCTCAGCTCGGCAGTCTGTCAGCATTGGGTGGACTAAAGATGGACAGATAATCAGTGACCCCAGGTAATAAGTGAAGAAATTCACAAAATTATGAACCTTTTATTAAAATCTTTTAAAAACATTGCTAGCTGTGAAAGTTCTTTGATTTTATCCATGGTTCTTACTATTACTATTAGTATTTTTATTTTTGAGATCTATTACCTCTGTGATGTCAGTTAGCATAGCTCAGTTATTTAGTCCACTTTATATATAAATCTGATTCAAGCTGAACTTTGGAGTCTAAAGAAAATAACCTGATCTGTCTTTATCCATGTGAGGTTATTTGGTATAAACCAGCTTGGTATAAACTGCCCTGGTTTGCCTGTTAGGGTCTCGGCCATTTGTCATTTTAAACCATAAAGATGAGTCATTTACGAAGAAGTCAGTGTAAACTGGGGTCCTGTCTGATGGCTGCGCTGCAGGTTTACTCAGCATTCAGATGGCACCCTGATCATCGGCCCTCTGAAGTCTGACGACTCCGGTGTCTACACATGTACAGCCTCCAACCAGCAGCAGCTGGAGCAGCGACAGCTGCAGCTCAGAGTCCAGCGTGAGTTTTATTCACAGCCTCATCATTTTTTTAAACATGTACAATTTGGATGCTTGTGTGCAATAGGTAGCTTATTGTGACTGCAAGACTGAAAAATGAGACTGCAGTTTCAGATAATCACCAGCAGAGATCAGTAAATGTCACTGACTGCATGATTCTCTCTCTGCTTGCGCTGTTCAAACACAATGAACAGTGCTGAAATAGAGAGTGTGTGAGTGTGTGTTAATAGACATAAACTTTAGCAGAAATCTCATAGAAATATAGTTAAAAACTAAATTATTATTATTTTATGATATAAAACCAAAGACATCTTAAATCTAACACATACTGTAAACAGATATGTTTCCTTTCCATTCAATGCATTCCCGACTGTGTGGAAACACCAAATAAACACTCATGCAGTTTATATGCTCCAGACCATGAACATATTATTCCTAAATTTACATTCCTGAGATTTTACAGCTGAGTTGATCACGTAATAAAGAAATCTATTTCTTTGTCAGACCAGTAAACATGTGAAATAAGTGTTATAAGGAAGTAAGGCTGTGTAGTTTATTTAACCTCTTAAGCCCCAAGCCTACCTGATCTCCTGCCTTTTGCCCCCGTATCAGGGGGCGTTGGGGCTTAAGAGGTTAAAAACAACAATTATACATCAGATAGTAAACAAATATAAAACTGGAGTGTGATTATTATTGCATATGAAACATTATTGAACATTACTGTTCATGAAACATTATTGTTAATATTTTGCCTACTTTTTTGGTCTTTCAGTTTACAGTATGCACTGGGTGTAAAAGGATAAAACTAAGCAGTTTTTTTTCTGTTTAATTTAAGTAATTGTTGACCAGTTTTATTTTGGGATGTTGTTTTTGTTATTGCCTTTAAAAAAAAAAATACTCTACCCATAGGGCAGCACCCAGGATTAAACTGTAAAAACTTAGTGTAAGGAAAAAGTGACATTAATGATCTTTTCTCTTGGTTTCTTTGTCCAGCTGATCTGAAAATCACTACAGCTCCCAATAACATCCAAGTGTCAGAAGGCAGCACGGGCATGCTTCCCTGTGTGGTGTCAGGAGACGATGTCAATATAGGCTGGTCAAGGTGAAAAATGACATTGTTATTATTTTATTAGACATCATTAAGAATAAGTGGAAGAGATGCATGAAACATCTGTTAAACTGTCTGATTTTAGGTTATAAAGCATTCAAAAAGAATCCCCAATAAAAGTAAAAATGACCCAGAAAAATACACCCTATAACTTTAAAGACTTAAATGTTAAATAAGGTGATATTTGTCTACAAAAATATATATAAATCCAGTTCTTGTTGTCATCAACACTGACATTATTTAAACTTTCATGGCCCTAAAATCCAGAAATAAAGCCATGAGTTGTATTTCTGTTACTTACTTTCTGTTAGTTACAGAGCACACCTGCATTAATATAAGCATTAAAAAGAGTGAACTGATTTTTAATTTAAGTGCCTACTGAATGCATTTAAATAATGTACCTAAACCTTTCCTGTTGCTCTCTTTAAATACAGAAATGGTGTACCGGTGCGTCCAGATGGGCGCAACATCCTCTTGTCTTCTGACGGCAGCCTGATCCTTAATAATGTCAAGCCTTCTGATCAGGGCACGTACACCTGCAACGCTTACACCGGCATTTACTCTGTGAGCGCCACAGCTGAAGTAAAGGTCATTAAAGAAACACAGCAAGGTGAGAACGCTAAATCAGCTCAGACCTGTACCTGTTATCTGCACTGCAGAGGGAATGTAGAAAAACTGAACTTGGAACTGATTTATTTATTCTCCACGATATCATCATGTATTTTTTTTTTTTTAGCTTGAGTTTAAACAATCATTTTGCTTTAACCCTTTTAATTCAAGTGTATCATATTTTATATGTGAGTGACCTTGAGTTTTTCTGATTTCTGCATCACCAGTGTGACTTTTCCACCTGAAAAAAACAACATAAACTGCACGATACATTTTTAAGAAATCAATTGCAGAAAAATGACTGAATATTATCTACATTTTAACAGATTAAAATGATTTAAATTAATTTGATATATGCAAATTAATATTTAATAAATTTTTATTTCATCATAAGCACTCTATTTTAAAAAGAAATGGAATTTTCTAGCAAATATTTCATGGCTCAGGCTTTAAATTTTAATGTTGCTGTTTTTTAGATTTAACAATACATTTTATATGACATAATAAACAAGAAAGCTGTTTAATGCAGAGAACAAACAATTACAAATAAAGTGTAGAACCATAAAAAGTGTTATATGTAGCTTGATTAATCTGTTTTACTTATATTTATGTGACTCTGACCCTGTCTACTGTGCTGTTGCAGGCGTTGACGTCCCGCCAGAATGTGTGGACCAGCCTGAGCTCGCCAACTGTGAGCTGATAGTTTACGCCCGACTTTGCTCCAACTCATACTACTCCAGTTTCTGCTGTGCCAGCTGCACCAGGCATTCACAGAAGAAACGACAGGTTTGGTCGACCAGGTTAAAGCCACAGAGGGTGTAAAAAAATATGTGATGTGTGGTGGTGGACACTGGGGTGGGATCTGAATTCCCATTTAGATTCTAAAAAAAACCCAAGCTGTTGACTGTGAGCTGCTGCATTTGCCAAAAGGACTCAAAAAACCCTGACCAGATTGCAATATTGAATTACATTTCTGTACAATCTTAAAAAAGGGACAGATCACTGTAGATGCACAGTAGTTAAAGCTACAAAGTAAGTGGTGTTCAGGGAATCTTATGGAACGATAAAAGATGGGCCTTAAAATATAACGCAAACCTGTAAAGTCTGAATGTGATGAGACGATGAACTCGTTCTTACTCTACCACACCTTTAAAATGAGTTATGCTCTCACTTGATCTATATGTTCTCTGTTTTTTGAGAATCATGATGATAATAACTCTTATATGTTATTAAAAAAGGGGAAATTACTTTTTTTCATGCCAGTAAATCACTGATACAAGGCTGCACTCATTGCTGCTTCTGTATCATATAATGAAACTTTACAAGACTTTTCCACTATTTTTTTATTTCTATGTAATTATTTGACAATAAAGGTCATATTTTGATAAAAACTTGGGTTGACTTCAATGACTGTACGTTATACACGTGTGCTGAATTGTTCCAGTTTCTACCACAAGGTGTCGCCCAACATGAGAAGCACAGTTTCTCATTCACTTGATGGAAACTGAATATGAACGTAACTGAACCTTCACTGGAAAATAATTCAGTGACATCTCTAAATTCATTAGAGATGTTTTTCCACTGCATATTGCAGTATCTACTCCAACCGTCCAGTCAAGCAATGTCTAACAGTAAGCATAAACATTGAGATGAACATTTGTAACATCTCTCAGCAATCAGCTTTTTTTGCTCTTGTGTTGTTTTCATAAACATAATTTAACCACTTACATTCTAGCTTTAAGATGGATTTGCTGACTCTACAAACAAAACAATCTTTAGCCAACTATCAGTATTTAATCTCCTCGCCGTGGCGTATATTTGTGGAGCATTCTCTTTATATCTTATATATTTTTTAGTACAGTTATGAGCTATAGTACGGCACATCTGGTTTAGACAGACAATAAACGGTATAGTGTAATATTTTACTTAATGTAGCCATTTTTAAAAATAAACTCATTGTTTAATAATCTTTATATTTACAGTTCAGGTTCAAGGCTTTGCACATTAGGATGTTATAAAAAATAATCTGTCCCTTTCCCTAAGATTACGGAAATACAGCCTCAGACAAACATCATGTTATATCATGTTATTATTTAACAAAAAGTGAGCCAACATGAAGAGGTAGTTTGTGAACTGACCAATTACAAGTGTGAGCTCCTTTATAAATGCAGACATTTAGGAAGTTTGCTGGTCTGGAGCGTTCTGGTGCTGATCTGAGACAAGCTGCCCTTCAGTTTGGGAAAATTTATGAGGTAATTTACAGACAATCTGAAATCCATCATGCTACAGTGACGAGACAATACATTTGCCGATCTTCCCAGCAGTGGAAGTCCCAGCAACTTGACTCCAAGATCATTCTGTAATACACAGAGAAACTGGGGAAAAAAGAGCTTCATTTCAGACTCTACAGGCCTCAGTTAGCAGGTTAAATGTAAAGTTCATGACAGTTTAATGAGAGTAAAACTGAATAAGTATACCATATTTTGAAGAGCTACTAGGAGAAAGCCTCTTCTCTCTAAAAACAACATGGCAGCATGGCTTAGGTTTGCAACGTTCAACTTGAACCAACTGCACAGCACTGGAATGCACAGGATCACATATGATTAAAGCCAAACACAGCATATCAACATAAACACCTCATATCAACTGCCAGATACAGTGGTGGGGGGGGAGAGAATTTGGGCTAGTTTTGCAGCCACAACACGTGAGTACCTTACAGTCATTAAGTTGACCATGGACTGCTCTGTATACCAAAGTATTCTGAAGTCAAATGTGAGGCCATATGAGGGACAGCTAAAGCTTGGTTGAAAATGGATAATATAAAAGAACAATAATCTCAAGCACAGCAGCAAATCTACAGCAGAAAGACTGAAAAAGAGAATAAGTGGTGCTGGAATGGCCGGGATAAAGTCCAGACTTCAACCTGAGTGAAATGTTGTGCCTTAAGAGAGCTGTACATAACAAATGACTGAAAAGCTCAATGAATTGAAGCAATACTGTAAAGAAAAGTGAGCTAAAAATTCATCTACAGTGATGCATTTTGGCTTAAATTTAGTGTAATAATTTATGTTTTGTTACCGGCTTATAAGACCTGGTACACACTGGCTAATTTTTTTTATGTGCTTCTTTTTGTCATGTCTGTACCCATCAGCTGTGATTGTGTTTTTAAGACGAAAAACCCAAACACTGGCTCTTTTCTTTATGAGCTCCACACATGTGAGGTTTAAATTAACAGCTTATACAGTCATTTAAGGATCACATGCAGGGGAAGCTAAAATAATTTTCCTAACAGGTGGCAGATGTGCAACATCTCTGTTGCTGCTTCACAGACTATGCTTCCTGTTTATTTGACTTCAGGACAAGAAAACATGTTTTTAAGGAAGCAACCAGGGAAAGCAGAATGTGACAGTTTGAACAGAGTCCTGTAAAAAGGCCAGATTATCTTTTGAATGCAGTCCCACACAAACCTTTATCTTATAGTTATATACACATGTGTACATTTTAACACTGTCAGTTATGTTTGCAAATGAGCTGCTGATATTTGCCTGAAGTTCTGTGGCTTCCCCCAAGTCTGATTTTATCTGGTGCAAAATGTTGTGCCAGATCACTGCAAACAGCTTTTGCATAATATATGACACTGTTTTTGTACAATGCGCAACTTCAGTTGACACAGAAATGGAAGTTTTTCCATCTGTTTGCTCATAGATGTGCAGAGCGGGGGGGGTGCAAAGCTGCAGGTGCACACAGCGAGCCGGAGGTTGTGGTAAAGTGAAGGTTGCACCTCCGCCGTTTCTCAGCACGGAGAGCAAGCTGCAGGCTGCTCTGTGACCACATCCTCTCCTCTGCTGTTGCACTCTCCTCTGCAGGGTTTAATGCCCTGGTTTATCTTTCTCACCCACAGCAGCTTTGACCTTCTTCAGTACACAGATGAAATGCTGATTTCCTGTTATGGGTTAGACTCGTGTTCTTATTTTGCTACAGAGAGTGTTTGAACTAAAGAAAGATATTCTTTGTTTAAGAAAAGAATGCATGTTGTCACACACTGTTTGTGTTTGTGGAAAAGGTGACTCAAAAAGATAATTGATTTCCAAGAAAAGTAAAGAAAATTACTGGATGAAATTTAAATTTACTAGTAGATTTTACCAGACACTTTTTAGTCATCGGTTTTCTGAATGGAAAATCCTGTTATGAGTAAAATTAACCATCTTAAGAAGTTCTCCTGAGGTGAGATGTTTCAAGATTATGGGGGAGAAAATAGAAGACTTCTCAGAAAACAGGCTAGTTGATGAAAAATACATTTTACAGTATCTCTGGAAAAACTTGAGATGTAAAACCAGAGAAAGGCGATGATATTCTTTCGTTTGAGCAAATTACACATTATTATTCACCTGTCTCATCCTATCTTTTTCAAATTAAGTAATAGTGTTTGATATTATGATATGAAGACTGACTCACAGATTTAAAAAGTATTTCCAGGGCAAACTACACAAGAACAAGACAGCTTTAAAATAATCTAACATACTTTTATTAAGAAGAAAATGAAGTTACAAACAGAAATCTCTTTGTGTCTAAAGAAATTGACATCAGTCTATTTGAAAGGCAGTTATTAATTACATAAAGACAAATAAGCAAATAAAAATCAAGAGCAGAAC
The DNA here is from genome assembly GCF_036321145.2 of Pelmatolapia mariae. Lineage (NCBI taxonomy): Eukaryota > Metazoa > Chordata > Actinopteri > Cichliformes > Cichlidae > Pelmatolapia > Pelmatolapia mariae. The sequence goes on from NC_086241.1 coordinate 60,472,097, forward strand.
TTGAACAGGTGATTAACATTGTGCTTTAACAATAGACTATGTTTGTGAACGATATTTACAGAGAGCAAGGTAACTCATGTCCCAGAGTTATTTTTTGAGGCTTCAGCTCAGCTCTCAGTACTTCTGCTTTCCACCAAAACGCTGCAAAACATAGAAAGAACACAGAGAGTAATAAGTCATTTGTGTTACTGTTATTATTATAGAGAGAGACAGTTCAGTTCATCAGAAGTGGTAAGATTTGGACAAACCTGAAGCTTCCACACCAAAAATCCAACGAAAGCTCCATAGGCACAGCTCTTGACAGTAAGCACGCTGTAGACGACCTTGAAATTTTGTGTAGTTGTCAAATACTTCTCTGTAAAGGAGTAAAGAAGAAATATTCAGTGAAACAACACAGCTTCTATATTTCCAAGTGATGACAATCATGCTAGAACTGATTCACTGAAGGAATAATCTGCAATATTTACCTCTTGACATAGACGTTGTCTTGGCTGTTTGAAAAAGAAGAAATTATTAGTTCACAACAGATGACTGAAATATTAGAAGATTTGCATATAATATGTGCATATAAGAGCAAGACGATTAAGTTGCACAAGAATTTACCTGTAACTCCTTCAATAGATTTTGGATAATCTGTATATACACTGCCATTGAAGAAATTGACAACGCATTTAAAGGTATTGTCAGGATTTTCCCATTGTTTGGCATAGACTCTCAGCCTGCTGGTGATTTTGTACACAGTCTTGTCGTTGTCATCTTTTCCTTCACGCGCAGCTTCATCTGTTGCCACACCATCAGTGACATTTTTCTCGTTCATTTGCCAATACACTTCGACATGGTCAGGGTAGAAACCAGAGGCCACACAGACGAGGGTCTTCTTCCTTTTTTTGTCTTTGCTGTTTCTGCACTCACCGTCTGAAGGTCTCAGTATTTGTACTTCTTGTGGTGGAGTGGCGGTACGGTCTTTTTCTGCAAGGACAAAGGACAAAGAAGAATCACATTAACACACATGACTAAAACTGCCTTTAGATCTACAACAAATGTAAGACACCCAAGTCTCATGCACATGCCAGGCAAACATAAACATTAACGCACAAAAACATCCAGGAGAACTTTTTTTCCACACATATTAACACAAAGGATGAACTTAGATTACAAAACTTGCATTTTCTTTATTACAAAATTATTGCGGTGATCTTACCCAGAACTGTTAGCTTGGTTCCCTCTCCAAAATAAGGAGGATAAGTGCTAGAGCACAATGCCAAGTCACAGACACAAAAACTCACAAGACTTAGAACACTTGGATTCACCTCAAGCTTATTTTTTCTACAGCATTTGTTAGTTCACATACAAAACGATTATTCTGCTATGTGCAATTTAAATCACTTTTTGATGAAGCAAACTGCTCTTTTCTGCCAGCTGTTCCATAACACACACATTCTTCCAGACATGAGGCCATTTTTTTTTCAAATATCACAGTTTTTCTGACACATTCTGAGATGTTTACTCATTAAAATGCAATTTAAAGGTTTACAGCAGCAGATGATGACATCTTTACAACTCTAAAAACAAGTATTTATGCACTATTTTGTCACTTTCTTACCCAGTACTGTGAGTTTGGTGCCACTGCCAAAGTAAGCAGGGTCGTAGTTGTTCACACTGATAAACTGCTGTAGAAAAAACTGCTCTAGAAAGCTGCTGTCTGTCTTTGTTCTCCTTTTTTAGTGTTAAACAACCTTTACACCCAAACATATAGAAAAGACCTGAGGAAAATCATCTGCTTGTAGCATTATTAAGCAGATTTTGACCATGTAAGAGAATTAGTTTTTGAAATGCACAAATCTAAAATGATAGATGTTAAAACCAACTAATTTACAGAATGATCACAATGAGTATTTAATAAGAAATTATTACTTTAATGTTAATGCATCTTTGCACTCTTACCTAAAACAGTGAGTTTAGTTCCAGCTCCAAAATAAGCTTCTGACTGGGAACTCACAGTATTTCACAGAGTTGATAAGAACTCAGTGTGAGAACAATATTCTGGGCGCAGAGCCAAACGTTTTATAGGCAGAGTACTTTTACTGGAGAACACAGATAACACTTTTTCTCCTGGCACAAGAAAACTACATAAATTACTGTTAAACTTTAACATTTGCCCACTTTTTTCACTACCATACCATAAATATAAATAAAGAAATTAAACATATACTAAATGTTGTCAAAGATATTAACATGTAACAGCACGAGAATGAAGCTCAGCTGATTTTTGTTGGACGTTTTCTTACCTAAAACAGTGAGTTTAGTTCCAGCTCCAAAGTAAGCCTCGTTGTAGGAGCACAGAGACTTTGTACTGTGACAAAAACCCTTTCTAGTGCCTCTCTTTAGCTGTGCCACATGGAAATTATTCCAACTGTCACTTTTTTACATGTAAAGACTTTGACTTTAGCTACCTGAGTTTTTGGTGTGAATTTAAAGTTTTAGAGGCACCTCAACAAAATCAGTCCTCAACATTATTTAGTGAATGTGAAAATGTGTTCTTACCTAAAACAGTTAATTTTGTTCCTCCACCAAAGTAAGCCTCTGAAGTACCAGAGTCACAGTGCACCTGATCAGTGCTCAAAACAGCTCAACACATGCTGCTTCTGGTTTGCTCCTTAATTCTTTGCTTGCTTTTAATAAACCAAATGTTACTTTTCTGTAAGTTAAAAATTCCACATATGCTGCACTGCTCTTTTAAGTTTTTACAAATTTAATATAAAACAAAATGTTTGTTTTTTCAGGCAACACTTATTCTTTAATTGGTTTTATTTTGTAACATTTATGCGAATAAATTTTGATTCGTCACTTACCAAGAACAGTCAGTTTTGTTCCCTGGCCGAAATAAGCTTCGTTCTGACACAGCATTTAAACCTCAGAGCAAAAAGCCCTGAGCTGACATTACAGAGACCTCAAATACAGTTTGTTTAATAATGACGCCAGTTGGGAAATTTTAACATCTTATTTGGATCAATGTCGCCAAGACCTTACTGCAGACATACATATACTCGTGTAAAGTTTTTGTTTCTTACCTAAAACGGTTAATTTTGTTCCTCCACCAAAGTAAGCCTCTGCACCAGTACCAGAGTCACAGTGAAGTTAATTAGTGCTCAAAACAGCCCAACATGCTGTTTCTACTTTGCATCTTCATTTTTTGGTCTCTTCATAAAAAATAATAGTTTCCTTTTACCTTTCTTTAAATTAAAAACTCTAACTGTGCTTGACTGGTGGAGTTTTTTGTTGTTGTTGTTTTTACAAGTTTAAATGCCAAACACCTTACTGAAACACTTTTGTAAGCTTTAACTAGTTTAACTATGTTTATGAAAAGAAATTTTGATTTTTCACTTACCAAGAACAGTCAGTTTTGTTCCCTGGCCGAAATAAGCTTCATACTGACACAGCATTTAAACCTCAGAGCAAAAAGCCCTGAGCTGAGACTACAGAGAACTCAAATGCAGTTTGTTTAATAATGACGCCAGTTGGGAAATTTTAACATCTTATTTGGATTAATGTCACCAAGACCTTACTGCAGACATACATATACTCATGTATAGTTTTTGTTTCTTACCTAAAACAGTTAATTTTGTTCCTCCACCAAAGTAAGCCACTGAAGCACCACCAGAGTCACAGTGAAGTTAATTAGTGCTCAAAACAGCCCAACATGCTGTTTCTACTTTGCATCTTCATTTTTTGGTCTCTTCATAAAAAATAATGAAGTTTCCTTTTACTTTTCTTTAAATTAAAAACTCTAAATGTGCTTGACTGGTGGAGTTTTTTGTTGTTGTTGTTTTTACAAGTTTAAATGCCAAACACCTTACTGAAACACTTTTGTCAGCTTTAATTAGTTTAACTATGTTTATGAAAAGACATTTAGATTTTTCACTTACCAAGAACAGTCAGTTTTGTTCCCTGGCCGAAATAAGCTTCATAATTGGCACAGTGTTTAAGCTTCTGAACAAAAAGCACTGAGCTCAGACTATAACGAGTCCAAGTACAGTAAGTTTGTTACCAAGCTGCTCATGTAAGAAAGTTTTTTATATTAGTTATTCCTCTGGCCCAAATCTTATTACAAACTTTATGTGTCAATTTTCTTTCTTACCTAAAACAGTTAATTTTGTTCCTCCACCGAAGAAAGCTTCATAACCACCAGTGGCACAGTGAACTTAATCTGTGCTCAAAACATGTCACGATGCTTCTTTCACTTTGCTTCTTTAAGCATTTAAGCTACTATTAAGAAGAAAAATCTGAAGCAACAGCTGCCCTTTAACATGTTTTAATTATTTCTGTGTTGAATTCATGTGACAGAAAAGTTTTACTTACCAAGAACAGTCAGTTTTGTTCCCTGACCGAAATAAGCTTCTCTATTGACACAGCGCTCAGGCTTAATGTCAAAAAGCACTCTAAACATCTGAGCTCCTTACATTTCTTTTTGCAGCTTCACCCTTGAACATCTTCATGCATTTATTTGATTATTTATTTTTTGTCCTTTACTTACCTAATACAGTCAGTTTGGTTCCTTTTCCAAAGTAAGCTTCGCTGTTTGTCACAGTGCAAAATACTCAGCATGAAACTCTTTTTCTACCACACTTCTCTTTGGGAATAATCTTTGCTCATATTTCTGCCAGCGCTTTTACTAATCCTTTAAACAAACCAATATTCATCCAACACAGTAGAAAAAGTGAAATATTTACCTAAAACTGTCAGTTTGGTTCCTTTTCCAAAGTAAGCAGGATTGCCCATGGTCACAGTGCAAAATACTCAGCATGAAACCCTTTCTCCACCATACTTTTCTTTGAGACTAATCTTTGCTCATACTTCTGCCAACACTACTACTAATCCTCTAAACAAATTGATTTTCATCCAATACAGTAGACAAAGTGAAATATTTACCTAAAACTGTCAGTTTGGTTCCTCGGCCAAAGTAAGCAGGATTGCCAGTGTTCACAGTGCAAAATACTCAGCATGAAACCCTTTTTGTTCCAGAATAACCTTTGACAAACATCTTTGATAATACTTCTGACAACACTAAGGCTCTAATCAAAATTGCATTTATCAAAACAGAAATAAAGTGAAATATTTACCTAAAACTGTCAGTTTGGTTCCTTTGCCAAAGTAAGCTTCGTTAACATTGTCACAGTGCAAAAATACTCAGCATGAAACTCTTTTCACGCTAGAATTATCTCTGAGGGTTGTATTTACTTATAATCCTGTCAATACTAAGCCCCTGATGAAAGGTACATTTTTCAGAACAGAGTAGTGAAGTGAAATATTTACCTAATACAGTCAGTTTTGTTCCTTTTCCAAAGTAAGCTTCTCTGCCCTGACACAGTGCAAAAACACTCAGCAAGAAACTAGAATTATCTCGGAGGATTGTCTTTACTAATAATCCTGTCAGTACTAAACTTCTGAATAAAGGTACATTTATCAGAACACAGAAATAAAGTGAAATATTTACCTAATACAGTCAGTTTTGTTCCTTTTCCAAAGTAAGCTTCGCTGCCCTGACACAGTGCAAAAACACTCAGCATCAAACTCTTTTTTTACGCCTGAGGGTTGTCTTTACTTCTAATCCTGTCAATACTAAGCTGCTGATGAAAGGTACATTTTTCGGAACAGAGTAGTGAAGTGAAATATTTACCTAATACAGTCAGTTTTGTTCCTTTTCCAAAGTAAGCTTCGCTGCTCTGTCACAGTGCAAAAACACTCAGCAAGAAACTGTTTTTGCACCAGAATTATCTCAGAGGATTGTCTTTACTAATAATCCTGTCAGTACTAAGCCTCTGAATAAAGGTACATTTATCAGAACACAGAAATAAAGTGAAATATTTACCTAAAACTGTCAGTTTGGTTCCTTGGCCAAAGTAAGCAGGTTGGTTGTTGGTCACAGTGCAAAATACTCAGCATGAAACTCTTTTTCTATTATACAATAGTCTTTACTAATACTCCTGTAAATGCTAAGGCTCTAAACAAAGTTACAGTTCACAAAACACACCAGTAAAGTGGAATATTTACCTAAAACTGTCAGTTTGGTTCCTTTGCCAAAGTAAGCAGGATCAGAAGTGGTCACAGTGCAAAATAGTCAGCATGAAACTTTTTAGATCTGACTAATCTTTGAAAATCCTATTTACTATAAGTTTTCTCTATACTAAGGCTCTAATTAAAGTGACATATAAGAAAACACAGTACTGAAGTGAAATATTTACCTAAAACTGTCAGTTTGGTTCCTTGGCCAAAGTAAGCAGGATCAGTGTAGGTCACAGTGCAAAATAGTCAGCATGAAACTCTTATTTTATCAGAATCATCTTTGAGGATAGTCTTTTTGGATACTTCTGTTTATACTATGGTTATAGCTAAAGTCATATTTAACAAAAACTGCAGTAAAATGAAATATTTACCTAAAACTGTCAGTTTGGTTCCTTTGCCAAAGTAAGCAGGTTGGCCAGTGGTCACAGTGCAAAATACTCAGCATGAAACTTTTTTTGTATCAGAATAATCTTTGACAATAGTCTGTGCTAATACTCCTGTCAATGCTAAGGCTCTAAACAAAGTTACAGTTCACAAATCACACCAGTAAAGTGAAATATTTACCTAAAACTGTCAGTTTGGTTCCTTGGCCAAAGTAAGCAGGTTGAGTGTTGGTCACAGTGCAAAATAGTCAGCATGAAACTCTTTTTACACCAGAATAACCTTTAGGTTAATATTAATGAACATTTATGTTAACACTAAGCCTATAGTGAAAGTCATATTTGTCAAAAAATTGAAGTAAAGTGGAATATTTACCTAAAACTGTCAGTTTGGTTCCTTGGCCAAAGTAAGCAGGATTATTGTAGTTCACAGTGCTCTGTTTTTAGCTCAATATTTTAGATTTTTATGAAAACAGAATTTTCCTTCACTGTCAAACCAGCATTTACACCAATTTATGTGTAATAAGGTGACTCAAAGCTTTGAGATATCCAACTTACCTAAAACAGTGAGTTTTGTTCCTTTTCCAAAGTGAGCTTCAGTTCCAGAGTCACGCTGTAGGCCTCCTCTGCCAAAAACTCTCAAAACTTTCAGGTAACATCCAGTTTACATATATTCTAATAATCCAGATGATCTTTAAACACTTTAAACATGGAGGGTGAGCTTCACAATGACCAAATTTATTTTGTATTTGTTGAGATAACAATACAAACATCCAACAGCTGCAATTATGAATTGCAAGTCTTTAAAAAGTTATTTCCCATTAAAATTACTTCTTAGGAATAGGTTTTCACTACCAAAGTGTTCCTCCATCCCAGACACCTTCAGATGAGTGATTTTTCCGCTCTACCAGCGTTTTAAGTTGCATGTAGCAGTCGTCACAATGCATTTTAATGGGAGGAGGTTTTTGTACGACGGCTCTATGGGATTGTATCACCGTGGCCCCCTGTCCCCACGGTGAAAAAGCATCACACAAAAACCTTGCGTCTTTTTCGTTCTCTCGTCTCTCCTTCCCCCACCCCGCTTCTCCCTATCTCAGCCTCCATCTCTGTCTGCCTGTGAGCGCAGCTGTGCAAGTCGGGCTGACTGATGGATGAACGTGCTACAACCTGAATGCTGCTATTTCTGTGACAGCTAAGAAAAGAAGCAGGAAGGGAGGGCAGAAAAAAACAAAGAGACTTTTTTATTTGTGTTTGTAGTTGCTCAGAGGAAGTGACATCTCTGGTGGCCACAACTCTTTATCCAATCAGTTATCGGCAAGCAAGATGAGAAATACTATAAATGGATGCTCGCGCATTTCGATAACTGTAACCTTCAGATAGACCCAACATAGAATGCTATAAAAGCATGGTATGCAAAACAACCAAGCACTAAGTACTTGATACCAGTAATACCAGTAAAGTAAAATCTCATTGTTTATGGATGAACTTCTGCTGTCTAGTCGAGTTCATAAGAGTAAATTTATCACATAAATGATATAGTTTGTATAACTGAAAGGACATTTTGACAAATTATAACATAATATTGGATTGTGTGGATATAGAATCATAGAAATAAAAGAGCAAAAGTTATTATTCTGAAGTGAATTGTAAGATAATAGTCATAGTCAAGAACACAATGAGCCATTTCATAATAATATAAAATTGTATGTACTGATGTAAAAAATATTTATTTGATATATTTTACATAACATAAGTTTGAGCTAACTAAGTAATCACATACTGAGTAACGTAGTTATGTACAAATTCCTTAAAACGGTATTTATGTCTAAATATATTTATTTAGTTACATTTGCTCCTCTGCAAATTAGCCTGGGCTATACTTACCTTATAATACCTTACATTTCTAATTTATTGCTAACTTTTATAATGTATTTTGAAACATTTCAGAACTTACTTAATTATATAGTCAAACCTTCCATCAGTTACATCTGTAAAAGCTGATGTATATTTACATGTTTGGCATTTAAGGATGAGTAAATAATTAGCAGCACAGGAATTGTTCTCATGTTTAAACCTAAAAATTCATTAAGAACAGACTTAATAGTGCAAACTATAAGCATTTTTATGAGAGCATGTGTACAGTAGCTATAATATTTAGTATAAATGACACTTTATTTGGATTAATTGTTATCCCGTATAAACCCAGTAGAGGTCAGTGTGTGATAATCTTCTGAACTTGATCCTATCAAACCTAACACACCAAAAAAAATAAATGAATGAAGTAGAAACTAAAGCACATGGATGTTGATAACAAACTGTTTGTGAGGATAATACTGAATGTAGTAAAATATCTTTACTGTACCAACACCTGCTCACTTATCTGAACAGATCAGCTTTGTGGTGATGCAGGGACATGACTGAACTTTGCACAGGCAGTTCTTGTACTTTATATGTGTCAGTAAATGTTCTTTATTATTGTTTATAAGATTTCTTTTGTCCTATAATGTCACATTGGTATCTCTCTGAAATTCATTTTAAGAGGCTATCAGAGTTACAGATATAAGTCTTTCCATTAATCCATCCTCCCCATCACGTAGTGATTGTTTTTCACTGAGGTTGTTGTTTAGCTGCTGAGGCTTCCTGAACCACTGTGCTATACTAGAAGCACAGTAATACAGAGCCGTGTCTCCAGCCAGAACGAGGTGTATCTTCAGGGTGGATTCAAGTAAGGAAGGCCGAGACATGGTGTACTTTGATTTTTCAAAAGGAGCTTCAATGTTCGAGTTATCTTTACTAAGGGAATATGCCACTAACTCCAGTTTTTCATTACTGCTTTGTCTGTACCAGTACATGTAGTAATAGTCACTGTCATCTTGTTTACAATCCAGGGTCACATTTTTGGTTCCTTCATAGCTGAAAATAATTTGAGGCTGATCAATTTTAACACCGCGGGAGAAATCTGGAAAACAAAGACACAAAGGCAAATCAGCAAATTAAGTGAAAAAATATGATGAAGAATTACCAGATATATTACAGTTACCTAATATGAGTATAAATGCTCTTACCAGTGAATATAAAAAGCACAAACAGGAGGAAATTCATTTTTACAGTGATTATATTATGACAAATAAAAATATATCTTTCTGCATTTGTATTTCTAACAGGCTGAGCAGGCACAGCACTGATGCAACTTATTGAACTGCTGCAGTTAAAGCTTCTGAAACAAGATGTCATCAACCCACAGTTTTTCATACAGACAATCTGAAGGGGTTCATTTTTAGAGCAACCATATCCCTGTGGCCACCAAGCCAACTGCAGCTTAATTTAGTTTTTTCAGAGTAATGAGACAGTGCTGCTTGCAGGACTCAAGGGGGCAGTTTCTATCACTAACCACTGTATCTGCTAGCTACATAGATTGCACTTATGTTAATTCTCTTCCCTTTTTTTGTATTCTGTATTAGATTAATTGTGGAGTGCAGATGGTGATGCAAAGCTGGGATTTACAGAAAAGCTATTACCTACAATAACAACTGCATGGTCTAATCGCTTTTGTTGCAAACACAAAGAAGTTCTTGTTCAGGGATGTCAAACATGAGGCCCGGATGCCAAAATTGTCGAGGTGAAGACTCTGTTATGCTCCATTGGATGGCTTTGAAAAATGTGAAGCAATGCTGATAGATTTCTGTCATTTCATTTCATTGATCTGATATCAAAAATAAATCCATGTAAATGTTCTAGAATTTCCACCTATTTCTACATACATTTGAAGAGCTGAAGTCTCTCTCATATTTTAAACTTATGTTCCCACCAGGACAAAGGTGCTCTGACATTTACAACCAAATAAGCCACAGCTCCTTCCTTCTTTATGCCATCTGTGACAGACAGCCTGGTTATGTGTATGAGTGTCTGGTCTGTGTGTATCACTGTGACTGGCAGCACAGTAGTAGATGCAGCTGTCATTCATATGCAGCTCAGTTATTTGTAGAGAGAAGTTGTTTTTGGATGTATCGATAAATGACTCTAAGCGTCCCACAGGTTTCTCGTATTCTTTTACAAGGAACTCGACTGGAGCTCCATGATGGTTTTGTCTGTACCAGAGCATGGTGTAGCTGCTCATGCTGAACCCTGAACCCATTTTGCACTCTAGCATCACTGTTCTCCCTGGGTCAGACATTTGATCTTCAGACTGAAGAACAACGACAGTCAGACCTAGCAGCCATGGGAGAGAACACAGAGGAAAAAAAGTGAATTTTCTCAGATTTGTCACTTATTAGGCAGTAAATAAAGTGTGAGTAAATACACAGCCAACACACTCACCAGAGTGAATAAAAAATGAGAGGTAAATAACTGCTACAACCATGTTAGTATTGAGCTGTCTCCAGTGAAATGAGGTAGCTGTTGCAAACATCACTGTATTCAGTACAAAAGGTCATGAGGTCACACGACCACGTCATTTGGGGGATGTTTCATCTACAATTTTCTTCAATGCTACAACTTTGAAAACAGATGTTGACATATATTTAGTGACATTTAATTGATTGTGTAGGTGTACATATTTAATCATAACAAACCCAAGGTAATGGAAACAATCATTTTTAAAAAAGTAATGTAATGTTCAATATTACTGCTTTATATATTGAGAATCTTGTCTTATTACCTCATGAAATTTTTGCTTAAAAAGTCTTTATTATGTCACCCTTATGATATTTTGGTATAGGACTACTTCCAGAGTTTTAAAAAAACTGCTTTACAAACACTTTTTGTCTAAATAATTAGAGAAATAAATCGTTTTTTAAAAACTGCTCATTGCATCAAAATCAGTGTGCATCAAGTCTGTCGAGTCTAACTAGCCAGAAGTTATAAGATCACATGAACTTTAATATATTTTACTATTTATTAAGATTACAGCAGACATACAAAAAACAACAACATTGGAACAGAAACAGCTAAAGTAGCATTGTTGTACTGTGAAGCACATAGTTTATTGAGAAAAAAAGTTTTTCAGACAAAAAGACTAAAGCTGAAATGAACTTAAATGTAGTTAAACAGGGAAATTTGTTTCATATATATAGTTACAGTACACTTCATAAAGAATACATAGATTTGTTATACTCCAATTTTGCCCCGATAAAAAGATGAACAGTTTCAACTTCCAAAAAGAAAAAACAGTGTACCGTTGTCATTAGTTTTCCATGAGAGGTTTTTAGTATAGCGGCGCAATGAAACACGTCACTGTGTGCTGGCAGCACAGAAATACACAGCTGAGTCTGACAGATTAAGGTTTTTGATGATCAGAGAGCCTTTCACTGTGTCGTCTCTTTTTATCTGAAACCGGTCTGTGAACTGGCTCTCATAGTTTGGTTTACTCTGGGGCACTGTGTACCCAATGAGGCTCATCGCCTGATCACTCTGCTTGTGCTGGTACCACAGCATTACTTGTAAGTTGCTGTCATCATGACTGCAGTTAATCCTGAGCTCCTCAGTCCCTTTGTTCACAACTTGAGCAGACGACTGTTCAAAGGTAACACTCTCCACTTTTCCTGTGAGAAAAACAAAGGTGACGTGAGGTGAATTTGAGCATTGCCATTCAACAAAAAAAACAAACAAACAATTAATTAAGCTTACTTGTAAGCACCACGAGTAAAAATCCAAATGTGTACAGAGCTGGAGGCATTCTAGAAAGTAAACCTAAATGTAGATATGTGAAATCATACAATAAACTGCTTTCACAGCAAAATTACAAAACTAACATTTCTGCAGTGAGACGTTTACATGTCGCTCGTGTCTAACAAACTTATACATGTTGAGTTATATCCTCTCTCTTCTTTACACCACACCCCTTCATTCCTGCCTTCTTAAAACTGCCCACCTGATGCACGTGTTCCTTCATGGCCATTGAAAATTATTTACTGATTTTGAAAATAATTTAAAGAAATATCATCCAAAAGGTGCAAATCCAGCTTGTAGTAGCAAATAATTGAATGGCATAATTTTATTTTATTTCATGAAAACAATACTGAACGTAGTAAAATATCTTTACTGTACCAACACCTGCTCACTTATCTGAACAGATCAGCTTTGTGGTGATGCAGAGACATGACTGAACTTTGCACAGGCAGTTCTTGTACTTTATATGTGTCAGTAAATGTTCTTTATTATTGTTTATAAGATTTCTTTTGTCCTATAATGTCACATTGGTATATCTCTGAAATTTATTTTAAGAGGCTATCAGAGTTACAGATATAAGCCTTTCCATTTATCCATCCTCCCCATAACGTAGTGATTTTTTTTTTCACTGAGGTTGTTGTTCAGCTGCTGAGGCTTCCTGAACCACTGTGTTCTACTAGAAGCACAGTAGTACAGAGCCGTGTCTTCAGGCTTAACGGGGTGTATCTGCAGAGTGGAGTTAAGCAGGGAACGCCGAGACATGGTGTACTTCATTTTTTCAAAAGGAGCTTCAATGAACACGTTATCTTGACCAGTAGAATATGTCAATAACTCCATTTTCCCACTGCTGCTTTGTTTGTACCAGTACATGTAGTAATGTTGTCTGTCATCTTGTTCACATTTCAGAGTCACAAATGCAGATCCTTCACGGCTTGAAATAAATTGAGGCTGGTCAATTTTAACACCCTGGGAGAAATCTGTAAAACAAGAAAACAGAGAAAACACAGGCGAATCAGCAAATTCAGTGAAAAAATATAATGAAGAATTACCAGAGATATTACAGTTAAATAACATAAGTATAAATGTTCTTACCAGTGAATCTAAAAAGCACAAACAAGAGGAGATTCATCTTTATAACAAAACATAAAAATGATTTAATTTTCTGCATTTATATTTACAACAGTCACAGCACTGGTGCAACTTATTGAACTGCTGCAGTCAAAGCTTCTGAAACAAGATGTCATCAACCCACAGTTTTCCACAGCTTCCTTTTTACAGCAACAGTCTCCCAGTGGCCACCAAACCAACTGCAGCTTAATTTCCTCTCTCCAGTGTACTGTGACAGTGCTGCTTGCAGGTCTCAAGGGGGCAGTTTATATCACTTTACTGGTAAATGAACTAATGTTGATTTCTGCTAGCCACCTTTTCTTTTTCAGTCCTGTTTTTTGATACTTTTATTTATTTTATTTATTTTTTGATAATTTTTTTTTTAATTTTCAAAGTATAACACAGAAACAAACCCCGCAAAAAAAAGAGAAAAAAGAAAGAAAGAAAAAAGACGCAAACAGGCTCAGGTGCGTTACAGAAAAAACAATTAATTCAAACAAACTTGCACTTCATAATATATGTATATATACATATATATACATATACACATACATACACACATCTACAAATATATACATACACATACATATTCATCGACTTCAGCTTTTTGTGTAAGTTTACAAATCTAGTTTAGCCCAATCTGGCTTTTGCAAAGTGTTCCAAAAAGGGGTTCCAGACATTCAGAAGAGAGTCTTTTGAGTATTTACTGAACCTTTCCATTTGTATTATGGACATCGTGTCTGTTACCCACAACTGAAAGGAAGGAGGGGTGGGGGACTTCCATTCCCTCAGTATTAGTCTCTTGGCGACAATCAGGCCTAGTTCCAATGGCCTCTGCAGTTTAACCGGGAGTAGCTCTGACATCGGAGAACATCCAAAAATTACAAGTTCAGGTTCAGGCTGTAAAGGTTTCATATATGCCTTGGAGTACCAGTCAAATATTTTAAACCAAAAGCCTCTTAATGAGGGACAAGACCAAAAGGCATGAAACAAGGTACCTTCTGCCCGTCTGCACCTGTCACACATTGGAGAGATAGAAGGATAAATCTTGTGCAGTCTGACCTTAGAATAGTGTAACCGGTGGAGGATTTTAAATTGAATTAATTGATGTCTACTGTTTATAGAGCAGGAATGGATTTTGGCCAGACACTTACTCCACATAGATTCGGGCACCCTCATCCCCGATTCTTTCTCCCAAGCCTGCATAATCTCAACGGTATGCACTACAATAGAGTCGCCAAATAATTGTACAATTTTTGTGATAAGATTTCTGGAATCAGGTTGGCTCTTGAGTATTTCATAGATCCCGTGCTCCGAATGTAGAGTTGCAAAGTCTTTAAACTTAGTTTGAATGTAATGCCTGACCTGCAAATATCTATAAAAGTGTGAATGTGGCAGATTATATTTCCCTTTTAGTTGACCAAATGACAAGAATTTATTATCAATATACATATCTTTAATAGACACTAAACCCTTATCTCTCCAGTCATGATAAGTCTTGTCATGCCAAGGAGGCATAAAATCATGATTAAAACATATTGGCGTCTGTACAGATGTGTCTGGCAATGCCAAAAATCTTCTAATCTGATTCCAGATTCTAATGGTTTGTTCTAATACAAAACCCAGACATTTACAAGAGTCTAATTTTTCAAACTTGGTAAATAACATAGCCGACAGAGAGGAATTTTTCACTGATTCAGCTTCCAGTCTAACCCATAATGGGAGCATCGACGCCTGGTTATCCAGGGAGTCCTGCTGCCAGAACACTAATGCTCTGATATTAGCAGCCCAGTAGTAATGTTTAAAAACTGGCAGACCCAGCCCTCCTTCTCTCTCGGTTTTCTGCAAATGCACTTTAGAGATTCTAGCCCTTTTGCCATTCCAAATATAGGACTGAATGATTGAGTCCAAATGTTTGAAAAAGGCTGCTGTAAGATAAATGGGGAGATTTTGACATAAATATAAAAATTTGGGAAGAGAAATCATCTTAATTGAATTAATGCGTCCAATCATTGACAGAGGTAGTGTTTTCCAGTATTCAGTGCTTTGCTTTAGACCTGACAGATACTTAGTGAAATTCAATTTAAATATTAATTTGGGATCTCTAGGTATAATCAAGCCAAGATGGTTTAGATCAGGGGTGCCCAATCCCAGTCCTCGAGAGCTACTGTCCTGCAGCTTTTAGATGCATCCCTACTCCAACACAGCTGAATCAAATGGTTTGATTGCCTCTTCAGCATGCCATCAAGTTTGGCAAATGCCTGATAACAAGCCATTCATTTGATTCAGGTGTGTCGGAACAAGGATCCATCTAAAAGCTGCAGGACGGTAGCTCTCGAGGACTGGGATTGGGCACCCCTGGTTTAGATGATTCCTAACTGCTTTGAATGGAACTTGCTGCAGAAATTCTGGCGAGCTGTTGTTGGAAAGAGGCATAAACTCACTCTTTGACCAGTTAATGGTATATCCTGATAGTTTACCAAAAGCTGCAATCAGGCTGAGGAGCAGAGGAACTGATTGTTCCGCATCCTGCAAGTACAGTATTACATCATCAGCATACAAGCTAATTAGTGATTCAACACCTGCAACCTGGAGCCCCTTGATATCTGGATGCACTCTTGTAGCCACAGCAAGAGGCTCCAAAACAATGGCAAAGAGTGCTGGGGATAGTGGACAGCCCTGCTGCACCGAACGCTGCAGAAGGAATGGGGCAGATTGGTTGTTATTTGTCAAAACAGAGCACATTGGTTCTGTGTAAATCAGTTTCACCCAAGAAATGAAAGATTCACCAAACCCAAATCTGCGCAGTGACTCAAACATGTAAGGCCACTCGACCTGGTCAAAAGCTTTATGTGCATCCAAAGCCAAAACAGAGGCTCCCTTAGAGTTTTTATAGTCAGAATAGATGGTATTGAGTAATCGCCTAACATTAAAAAAGGAAAGTCTACCAGGGATAAACCCCGTCTGATCAGGATGAATAATGGATGCCAAGTGTTTATTCAATCTAGTAGCCAGGATTTTTGTAACTATCTTACGGTCAAAATTTTGAAGTGCTATTGGCCTAAAATTAGTAGGGTCAGTCTTATCTTTTCCCTTTTTCAAAATGAGAGTAATATTGGCTTGACATAAAGTTTTAGGCAATTTTCCTTCTTCTTTTGAGTTGCGCAGCATCCTAAGCACTAGTGGTGCAAGAATGTTGCAAAATGTCTTATAAAACTCTGGACAGAAACCATCAGGTCCCGCTGTTTTGCCATTAGGGAATGATTGTATAACCTGGATAACCTCTTGAAGAGTGAACTCGGATTCAAGATAATCCCGGAAGGAGTTCCTCAATTTAGGCAATGGGAGAGAGTCAAAGAAGCCATTAAGATCAGATTGTAACACATTATGCTTAAGAGAATATAACTCACTGTAGACCTCACTAAAGCGACGGTTTATATCAATTGGGTTAGTTAACAGAGTTCCTGTTTTGGATTTGATGCTGTGTATTGCTCTTGCAGCTTGAACACCCTTCAGCTGTCGTGATAACAACATACCAGGTTTATCCCCAAACTCGAAATGCTTTTGTCGCAGTTTCCAAAGTAGATTACTGACTAGGCCACTCATTATATCTTTTATACTTTTATACTACTTGATACTTTTATTTATGATGAGTCAGTTTATTGCATGCTCTTTTCATAATTTTATACCCAGTAAAAGCTTAAAACCCGATGTCTTTGTCCGTATTAAATGAATTATGCACCTCCATACAGAGTGAGGGCAGATGGTGATGCAAAACTGGGATTTATAAACAAAGTTATTACCTCCAAAAATACTGCATGGTTTAATCTCTTTTGGTGTACACCAGAAGCACATGAATTTAATCTGCTTCTGTGTGCTTATTATTTGTGCAAGACAAATTTGATATTAGTTATTAGCATTATTCCGATATTAAAATTAAATTTATGTAATTGTGCTAGCATGTCTGCCTAATTCTACATAGATCCGAAGACGTTCTTTCTTATATTTCCACCAGGACATTCACAACCAAACAAGCCTGGTTTGTTTCTCATACTCGCTGGTTATGTGTATGAGTGTCTGGTCTGTGTGTATCACTGTGACTGGCAGCACAGTAGTAGGTGCTGCTGTCATTCATATGCAGCTCAGTTATTTGTAGAGAGAAGTTGCTTTTGGATGCAGCAAGAAATGACTTTAAGCGTCCCACAGTTTTATCATATTCATTTAAAAGAAAGTCGACTGGAGCTCCGTGATGGTTCTGTCTGTACCAGAACATGGTGTCGCTGCTCATGCTGAACCCTGAACCCATTTCTGGAAGTTTCAACTTCCAAAAGAAAAAACAGTGTGCCATTGTCATTAGTTTTCTATCAGAGGTTTTTAGTATAGCTGGGATATGAAACACGTCACTGTGTGCTGGCAGCACAGAAATACACAGCTGAGTCTGACAGATTAAGGTTTTTGATGATCAGAGAGCCTTTCACTGTGTCGTCTCTTTTTATCTGAAACCGGTCTGTGAACTGGCTCTCATAGTTTGGTTCACCCATAAGCACTGTGAACCCAATGAGGCTCATCGTCTGATCACTCTGCTTGTGCTGGTACCACAGCATTACTTGTAAGCTGTTGCCATCATGACTGCAGTTAATCCTGAGCTCCTCAGTCCCTTTGTTCACAACTTGAGCAGACGACTGTTCAAAGGTAACACTCTCCACTTTTCCTGTGAGAAAAACAAAGGTGACGTGAGGTGAATTTGAGCATTGCAATTCAACAAAAACAAAGAAAAAACAATTCAGCTTACTTGTAAGCACCACGAGTAAAAATCCAAATGTGTACAGAGCTGGAGGCATTCTAGAAAGTAAACCTAAATGTAGATATGTGAAATCATACAATAAACTGCTTTCACAGCAAAATTACAAAACTAACATCTCGGAGGTGAAATATTTACATGTCGCTCATGCCTAACAAACTTATACATGTTGAGTTATATCCTCTCTCTTCTTTACACCACACCCCTTCATTCCTGCCTCCTTAAAACTGCTCACATGTCCCTTGATGCACGTGTTCCTTCATGGCCATTGAAAATTATTTACTGATTTTGAAAATAATTTAAAGAATATAAGAAATTTCATCCAAAAGGTGCAAATCCAGCTTGTAGTAGCAAATAATTGAATGGCATAATTTTATTTTATTTCATGAAAACAATACTGAACGTAGTAAAATATCTTTACTGTACCAACACCTGCTCACTTATCTGAACAGATCAGCTTTGTGGTGATGCAGAGACATGACTGAACTTTGCACAGGCAGTTCTTGTACTTTATATGTGTCAGTAAATGTTCTTTATTATTGTTTATAAGATTTGTTTTGTCCTATAATGTCACATTGGTATATCTCTGAAATTCATTTTAAGAGGCTATCAGAGTTACAGATATAAGCCTTTCCATTTATCCATCCTCCCCATCATGTAGTGATTTTTTCCCCACTGAGGTTGTTGTTTAGCTGCTCAGACTTCCTGAACCACTGTGTTCTACTAGAAGCACAGTAGTACAGAGCCGTGTCTTCAGGCTTAACGGGGTATATATGCAGAGTGGAGTTAAGCACGGAACGCCGAGACATGATGTACTTTGATTTTTCAATAGGAACTTCAGTGTTTGAGTCATCTTGACCAGTAGAATATGTCAATAACTCCATTTTCCCACTGCTGCTTTGTCTGTACCAGTACATGTAGTAATGTTGTCTGTCATCTTGTTCACATTTCAGAGTCACAAATGCAGATCCTTCACGGCTTGAAATAAATTGAGGCTGGTCAATTTTAACACCCTGGGAGAAATCTGTAAAACAAGAAAACAGAGAAAACACAGGCGAATCAGCAAATTCAGTGAAAAAATATAATGAAGAATTACCAGAGATATTACAGTTAAATAATATAAGTATAAATGCTCTTACCAGTGAATCTAAAAAGCACAAACAAGAGGAGATTCATCTTTATAACAAAACATAAAAATGATTTAATTTTCTGCATATATATTTACAACAGTCACAGCACTGATGCAACTTATTGAACTGCTGCAGTCAAAGCTTCTGAAACAAGATGTCATCAACCCACAGTTTTCCACAGCTTCCTTTTTACAGCAACAGTCTCCCAGTGGCCACCAAACCAACTGCAGCTTAATTTCCTCTCTCCAGTGTACTGTGACAGTGCTGCTTGCAGGACTCAAGGGGGCAGTTTATATCACTTTACTGGTAAATGAACTAATGTTGATTTCTGCTAGCCACCTTTTCTTTTTCAGTCCTGTTTTTTGATACTTTTATTTATGATGAGTCAGTTTATTGCATGCTCTTTTCATAATTTTATACCCAGTAAAAGCTTCAAACTCACCGTTTTTGTCCCGCATTGAATTAATTGTGCAGAGTGAGGGCAGATGGTGATGCAAAATTTGGATTTATAAACCAATTTATTACCTCCAAAAATACTGCGTGGTCTAATCTCTTTTGGTGCACATGACTTTAATCTGCTTCTGTATGCTTATTATTTGTGAAAGACAAATTTGATATTAGTTATTATCATTATTCTGATATTAAAAATAAATGTAACTGTACCAGCATGTCTGCCTAATTCTACATAGATTTCAAGATCTGAAGATGTTCTGTCTTATGTTTCCACCAGGACATTCACAACCAAACAAGCCACAGCTCCTTCCTGCTTTACGCCATCTGTGACAAACACGCTGGTTATGTGTATGAGTGTCTGGTCTGTGTGTGTCACTGTGACTGGCAGCACAGTAGTAGATGCAGCTGTCATTGATATGTAGCTCAGTTATTTGTAGAGAGAAGTTGTTTTTGGATGTATCTATAAATGACTCTAAGCGTCCCACAGGTTTCTCGTATTCCTTCATAAGGAACTCGATTGGAGCTCTGTGGTGGTTCTGTCTGTACCAGAACATGGTGTAGCTGCCCATGCTGAAGCCTGAACCCATTTTGCACTCCAGCATCACTGTTCTCCCTGGGTCAGATATTTGATCTTCAGACTGAAGAACAACAACAGTCAGACCTAGCAGCCATGGGAGAGAACAAGGAGGAAACTAAATTTGATGTAGAGTCAAGTAGGTATTAGGTAATAAATAAGGCTTGATTAAATACACAGCACTCACCAGAGTGAATAAGAAATGACAGGTACAGATAAAAAACTGCCACATCCATGTTAGCAATGAACTGTCTTCAGTGTAATGATGCAGCTGCTGAAAAGTGGTGGTGATTGGGAGGTGTGTTGCATGAAAGACACTTTTTAAGGGAGAATGATAAAGAGCTCAGATTTAAAACTTGAGAAGACTCATTGGCTCAAAGAAGGCAGGCGAGAAGATGATTGGACTAGAGTAATGATGTCAGTATTGACAGTGACAGTGTGAGAAAGTGGTAGTCATGTAAAGAACAGAAAAGCAGCCAAACACCGAGGAAGGCAGGCAGATGAGTGATTACAGATCTCAGATCAGGTATTGTGGAGAGTTGATACGTCAGAGCTGCTCTGTTGGCTTGAACGGTGTCTTACTAGTATTAATCAAGTGTTTTTAATGTTTTTAGTTTTGGTGTGTCTTTTCCTGCAAGTGGTAAAATGTCATAATTCGCCCTAAATGAAGAGTTCCACCTCCTTTTATTGTAGTTTGAAATGCCACTTAGAAATAGACAGCGGCATTTTCGTGTATTTTATTGAGATATTGTGCCCTAAAAGGAAAGAAAATATATTATTCTCCGTCCATTTAAAACTACACATTGTTGTTAAAGCCAAATCAGTCATTTGCTTTGAGGCATATTCCATCAGCGTAGAGCAGAAAGAACAAGGTTTCTAGCATTGACGTTACACCAAAACACATCACTGTGTGCTGGCAGCACAGAAGTACACAGCTGAGTCTGATACAATCACACTGCTGATGCTCAGAGCTCCTGTTTGGATATTTTCTCTTGTAATGTCAAAGTGATTTTCAAACTGCTCCTCGATGACAGCGACACTGCCTGTGTAGCTGTATCCTATGAAGCTCATTAAACCATTTTCTTTTTGCTGGTACCAAAGCATTAAATTGAGGCCATTATCATCATGACTGCATGTAATTTCAACATTGGCTGTTTCAGTGACTATTCTTGGATGAGATGGCTGAAATGTCACACTGCTGGCTTGATCTGTGTAGGGGAAAAGCCACATGTTAAAAGAAGCTAATGTAGAAGTCATGTTAAAAATCGTATAAGTGTTGTAAAATGTACACGAAAATTGGAAATAATTACTTGAAAGGAAGATGAGAAGAAACCCGATCACAGCTGACATCCTCCAAGTTTGTGCTGTTGTAGGTTAAACACGGCTTTGTTCAGCAAAGGTCTGTGAAAAGAGTCACGTCACTCATGAGCTTATAGGAAAAAATGCTTTTAGTAAGGGAGTGGCATTAAGCCACATCGCTGTGTGCTGGCAGCGCAGAAGTAAACAGCAGCGTGTGACAGTTCTGCTCTTTGAATAAGTCCCCCTTTGCATTTTGATATCCATACTCAATGAGGGTCATAGACTTATTCTGTTACATATACTGATACCAGAGCATTAGAGTAAGGTTCCCATCATTATGACTGCAGTCGATCTGGCCTTGACTTTTCTGTGCCACTGTTTGGTGAGGAGATTGCTGAAATGTGGAAAAAGCAGAATAAAAATGTAATGCATGTATTTCAGGCAGAGACAAAAACCAAAACAAAACAGGAAACCAGATCTCTTTCAAAATAACAATACAAGTGAAAACTTATGAAATGACAGACTTCTTATGCTGACCCCTGGAACAACAATCAGTGGAAGACCCACCTCACAACTGACAGAACTGAAAGTATCTGCCTGAAACTATTAGACACCAGCAGAGATATTGTGGAGTCCAAACCTTGATAGGTCTTAATTGTTCTGGTGGCATAAAGTGTTTTTGACCAGAATTAATCAAGTGGTAAACTGTCAAAGTCATTATATTCTGGATATTCTGTTATTGCCAATTTCAAACTTCTGGGTAGATTTATCAGTAATAACACTGCAAATGTTACAGCTAACTAAAGTAGTCATATACTGAGTACCAACACCTGCTCACTTATCTGAACAGATCAGCTTTGTGGTGATGCACAGACATGACTGAACTTTGCAGAGACAGTTCTTATACTTATACATAAGATAAATGTGCTTTATTTGCTTTTATAACAATTATTGTTTCCTTTTATGTCATGTAGTCCTGATACTTATTTTATGGGGCTCTTAGAGTTAAACACATCAGCTTTCAGATTTATCCATCTTCCTCTTATCTTCCAGTTTTTTCTTCCCGTGAGGTTGTTGTTTAGCTGCAGATGCTTTCTAAACCATTGTGCTATTCTGGAAGCACAGTAATACAGAGCCGTGTCTCCAGCTGCAACAGGGTGTATCTGCAGGGTAGTTTCAAGCACGGAAGGCCGAGACATGGTGTACTTTGATTTTTCAAAAGGAGCTTCAATGTTCCAGGAATCTTTACTAAGAGAATATGTCACTAACTCCAGTTTCCCACTGCTGCTTTGTCTGTACCAGTACATGTAATCATATTGACTATCATCTTGTTTACAATCCAGGGTCACATTTTTGGTTCCTTCATGACTGAAAATTAACTGAGGTTGATCAATTTTAACACCACGGGAGAAATCTGGAAAACACAGAAAACAAAGAGACAAATCAACAAATTAAGTGAAAAAAATATGATGAAGAATTATCAGAGATATTACAGTTATCTAATATAAGTGTAAATGTTCTTACCATTGAATATAAAAAGCACAAACAAGAGGAAATTCATTTTTACAGTGATTATATTATTTAAAATAAAAATATATCTTTCTGCATTTGTATTTCTAACAGGCTGAGCAGTCACAGCACTGATGCAACTTATTGAACTTCTGCAGTCAAAGCTTCTGAAACAAGATGAACAACCCACAGTTTTTCATACAAACAATCTGAAGGGGTTCATTTTTACAGCAATTGTCCCCCAGTGGCCACCAAGCCAACTGCAGCTTAATTTCCTTTCTCCAGAGATTCTGATACTGATTATTCTCATTCAGTTTGGAGAATAATACGAGAACAAACAGAGAAAAAAAGGGAATTTACTCAGATTTGTCAACTATATAGTAAGTATAGTAAATAAAGTGTGAGTAAATTCACAGAGCACCCACCAGAGTGAATAAAAAACGAGAAATAAATAACTGCTATAACCATGTTAGTGATGAGCTGCCTTCAGTGGAATGATACAGCAGATGCAAACCTCACCACATTCAATGCAAAAGAGATCATGAGCTGAGATCACATGATCACATGTTTTGAGAAGTATCATCTATAACCCTCCTTCATGATCGACTGCTTTATTTTTGTTCTCTTTGAAATGTTGCCTGTATTCTGTGACATTAAATTACATCTTTTGTTCCCAGCGTCATGCAACATCATTGCAAGTAAGAGAAAGTTAGTGTCTACATTTTAATTATAACAAACAACAGGCCATGCAAATAATAAATAGAAAAAAAATCCATCTAATGATTCAAATAATTGTTATATTACATGCACTATAATTGTATGATAAAATTATATTACCTGCCAAACTTATAAGATGACTGGTTTTGATCAGCTTATTTTTACTTGATTAAAGCCAGAAGCAAAACATGATATTGTGATATGAGATTGTCACCACATTGTCTTTAAAACAATAGTTTATAAATGGTGGAAAAGGGACGGACTCCTTTTTGAACATGTTAATTATAATGGATATTATTTAACTGTTGTCGTACTATTTTAACATGTTCAAAATAAAGCCACACATTATGTTACATTACAATACACAAAGTTATAGGATCACATAAACTTTAATAAATTTGACTGTTATAAACTACAGTAGAAACTCCAAAATGACACCAGAATGAAAAACAAAACAAAACAGGGAAATCCCTTTTTTGCTATGCTTATATCACTAGACTGTTTATACTAACAATTACAGCTTCACCTTCTTAAGGTAAACATTTGGTTCTTTTTACACCATGTAGCCTGCAAATTGAATAAGATTGATGACGTCCCAGACGTACCAGTTAACGACTTAATAATGTGTCAGCAAGTGAAGTTGATGTGTTGTAAAAAGAAGTACTTGGCAAGTGTAAAAACGTTTTTAAAAAACTTTGACAAAGACCAAACTGTAAACAATGAACTCAGAGGGTCTCCAAAATCGGTTAAAGGAAGTGGGCACCCCAGGCTCACTGGTGTGTATGTGGGGTAAGGACACTCTGAGTTCAAAACCACTGAAAATTTGGCTAAAAACACATTTTTTGAGGCACACTTCAGCAGCCTGGTTCAGGAAGAACAAGGTTTTTAGCATTGGCATTTCACCTAAACACATCAGTGTGCTGGCAGCACAGAAGTACATGGCTGAGTCTGATACAATCACACTGCTGATGCTCAGAGCTCCTGTTAGCATGTTCTTTATTGTGCTGTTATTTGTGCTGTTGTAGGTTAAACACGGCTTCATTCAGCAAAGGTCTGTGAAAAGAGTCACGTCACTCATGAGGTTATAGGAAAAAATGCTTTCAGTAAGGGAGTGGCATTAAGCCACATCGCTGTGTGCTGGCAGCGCAGAAGTAAACAGCAGCTTGTGACAGTTCTGCTCTTTGAATGACAAGTTCCCTCTTGCATTTTGATATCCATACTCAATGAGGGTCATAGACTGATTCTGTTACATATACTGATACCAGTGCATTAGAGCAAGGTTCCCATCATTATGACTGCAGTCGATCTGGACTTTACTTTTCTGTGCCACTGTTTGGTGAGGAGATTGCTGAAATGTGGAGAAAGCAGAATAAAAATGTAATGCATGTATTTCAGGCAGAGACAAAAACCAAAACAAAACAGGAAACCAGATCTCTTTCAAAATAACAATACAAGTGAAAACTTATGAAATGATAGACTTCTTATGCTGACCCCTGGAACAACAATCAGTGGAAGACCCACCTCACAACTGACAGAACTGAAAGGATCTGCCTGAAACTATTAGACACCAGCAGAGATATTGTGGAGTCCAAACCTTGATAGGTCTTAGTTGTTCTGGTGGCATAAAGTGTTTTTGACCAGAATTAATCAAGTGGAAAACTGTCAAAGTTATATTCTGGATATTCTGTTATTGCCAATTTCAAACTTCTGGGTAGATTTATCAGTAATAACACTCCAGTATTAAATCATTATCATTTACACTGCAAATGTTACAGCTAACTAAAGTAGTCATATACTGAGTACCAACACCTGCTCACTTATCTGAACAGATCAGCTTTGTGGTGATGCACAGACATGACTGAACTTTGCAGAGACAGTTCTTATACTTATACATAAGATAAATTTGCTTTATTTGCTTTTATAACAATTATTGTTTCCTTTTATGTCATGTAGTCCTGATACTTATTTATGGGGCTCTTAGAGTTAAACACATCAGCTTTCACATTTATCCATCTTCCTCTTATCTTCCAGTTTTTCTTCCTGTGAGATTGTTGTTTAGCTGCAGATGCTTTCCTAACCACTGTGCTATTCTGGAAGCACAGTAATACAGAGCCGTGTCTTCGGGCTCAACAGGGTGTATCTGCAGGGTGGTTTCAAACATGGAAGCCCGAGACATGGTGTACTTTGATTTTTCAAAAGGAGCTTCAATGTCCCTGGAAGTTTGACCAGAAGAAAATGTCACTAACTCCAGTTTCCCACTGCTGCTTTGTCTGTACCAGTACATGTAGTAATATTGATTGTCATCTTGTTTACAATCCAGGGTCACATTTGCGGTTCCTTCATGACTGAAAATAAACTGAGGCTGATCAATTTTAACACCACGGGAGAAATCTGGAAAGCAAAGAGACAAAGGCAAATCAACAAATTCAGTGAAAAAATATGATGAAGAATTTCCAGAGATATTACAGTTATCTAATATGAGTATAAATGTTCTTACCAGTAAATATCAAAAGGACAAAAAAGAGGAAATTCATGTTTACATTGATTATATTATGACAAATAAAAATATATCTTTCTGCATTTAAATTTCTATCAGACTGAGCAGGCACAGCACTGATGCAACTTATTAAACTGCTGCAGTCAAAGCTTCTGAAATAAGATGAACAAACCACAGTTTTTCATACAGACAATCTGAAGGGGTTCATTTTTACAGCAGCAGTCTCCCAGTGGCCACCAAGCCAACTGCAGCTTAATTTCCTTTCTCCAGAGATTCTGATACTGATTCTTCTCTTAGGTTTGTTTTTTTTCTTACTTTTCTGAAGATTTGTTTGCTCTTTTCACAATTTTACTAAACCTCAAACCTGCTGTCTTCATCCTTTATTGGATTAACTGTGCAGCTGCATGTAGAGTTATGGCAGATGGTTATACAAAATTATGATTTACAAACAAATCTATTGCTTCCAATAAATACGGTATGGTCTAAACTCTTTTGGTGTGCACAGACACACAGATGTAACAGTTAGACATGTGACTTTAAAATGTTTTGGCTTATTCTTTGTGCAAGAGGTAATTGGTGTTAGTCATTAACTTTTATGTGATATTAAAAGTAAGAACAAGGTTTTTAGCATTGGCATTTCACCTAAACACATCGCTGTGTGCTGGCAGTGCAGAAGTAAACAGCAGCTTGTGTAAGTTTTGCTCTTTGAATGACAAGTTCCCTCTTGCATTTTGATATCCATACTCATTGAGGGTCATAGACTGATTCTGTTATATATACTGATACCAGTGCATTAGAGTAAGGTTCCCATCATTATGACTGCAGTCGATCTGGCCTTGACTTTTCTGTGCCACTGTTTGGTGAGGAGATTGCTGAAATGTGGAGAAAGCAGAATAAAAATTGAATGCATGCATTTCAGGCAGAGACAAAAACCAAAACCAAAACAGGAAACCAGATCTCTTTCAAAATAATAATACAAGTGAAAACTTGTATTATTGAAATGACAGTGAAATGACAGACTTCTTATGCTGACCCCTGGAACAACAATCAGTGGAAGACCCACCTCACAACTGACAGAACTGAAAGGATCTGCCTGATACTATTAGACACCAGTAGAGATATTGTGGAGTCCAAACCTTGATAGGTCTTAATTGTTCTGGTGGAATAAAGTGTTTTTGACCAGAATTAATCAAGTGGAAAACTGTCAAAGTCATTATATTCTTGATATTCTGTTATTGCCAATTTCAAACTTCTGGGTAGATTTATCAGTAATAACACTGCAAATGTTACAGCTAACTAAAGTAGTCATATACTGAGTACCAACACCTGCTCACTTATCTGAACAGATCAGCTTTGTGGTGATGCACAGACATGACTGAACCTTGCAGAGACAGTTCTTATACTTATATATAAGATAAATATGCTTTATTTGCTTTTATAACAATTATTGTTTCCTTTTATGTCATGTAGTCCTGATACTTATTTTATGGGGCTCTTTTGATTCAGCTTCACTGGCTCCCTGTCAAGTTCAGGGTCCAATTTAAGATCATAATCATGACTTATAGGGCCCTGCACAGTGTAGCTCCAACTTACTTAAGTGATCTTCTTCTTTCTTATCACCCCAGCAGGTCCCTGAGGTCTTGTGACCAGGGGTTGCTGGTTGTCCCGCATACAAGGTTAAAAACAAAAGGTGACAGAGCGTTTGTATCAGTGGCTCCCAGACTCTGGAACTCGCTTCCTTTGAGTTTGAGATCTGTGGACTCAGTCATGTCTTTTAAAAAGCAGTTAAAAACCTATCTGTTTAAACTCGCTTTTGGTTAATTTTGTTTTGTTTTGGATTTTAATGTCTGTTTTCTGCCTGTGTAAAGCACTTTGTGATTTTTATCTTGAAAGGTGCTATATAAATAAAATTTTACTTACTTACTTACTTTACTTAGAGTTAAACACATCAGCTTTCAGATTTATCCATCTTCCTCTTATCTTCCAGTTTATTCTTCCTGTGAGGTTGTTGTTTAGCTGCTGAGGCTTTCTAAACCATTGTGCTATTCTGGAAGCACAGTAATACAGAGCCGTGTCTCCAGCTGCAACAGAGTGTATCTGCAGGGTGGTTTCAAGCACGGAAGGCCGAGACATGGTGTACTTTGATTTTTCAAAAGGAGCTTCAATGTTCCAGGAATTTTGACCAGAAGAAAATGTCACTAACTCCAGTTTCCCACTGCTGCTTTGTCTGTACCAGTACATGTAGTAATATTGATTGTCATCTTGTTTACAATCCAGGGTCACATTTGCGGTTCCTTCACGACTGAAAATAATTTGAGGCTGATCAATTTTAACACCACGGGAGAAATCTGTAAAACAAAGAGACAAAGGCAAATCAACAAATTCAGTGAAAAAATATGATGAAGAATTTCCAGAGATATTACAGTTATCTAATATGAGTATAAATGTTCTTACCAGTAAATATCAAAAGGACAAAAAAGAGGAAATTCATGTTTACATTGATTATATTATGACAAATAAAAATATATCTTTCTGCATTTAAATTTCTAACAGACTGAGCAGGCACAGCACTGATGCAACTTATTGAACTGCTGCAGTCAAAGCTTCTGAAATAAGATGAACAACCCACAGTTTTTCATACAGACAATCTGAAGGGGTTCATTTTTACAGCAGCAGTCTCCCAGTGGCCACCAAGCCAACTGCAGCTTAATTTCCTTTCTCCAGAGATTCTGATACTGATTCTTCTCTTAGGTTTGTTTTTTTTTCTTACTTTTCTGAAGATTTGTTTGCTCATTTCACAATTTTACTAAACCTCAAACCTGCTGTCTTCATCCTTTATTGGATTAATTGTGCAGCTGCATGTAGAGTTAGGGCAGATGGTTATACAAAATTATGATTTACAAACAAATCTATTGCTTCCAATAAATACGGTATGGTCTAAACTCTTTTGGTGTGCACAGACACACAGATGTAACAGTTAGACATGTGACTTTAAAATGTTTTGGCTTATTCTTTGTGCAAGAGGTAATTGGTGTTAGTCATTAACTTTTATGTGATATTAAAAGTAAATGCACCAAATTGTTTTAGGTCAGTTCTGTGTAACTTTGAAAATTTGTAGACTGCTCCATCTTTATAAAAATTTTATATCAAACCAAACAAGCCACAGCCCCTTCCTGTTGTATGTGATGTGTGAGAGACACACTTGCTATTTGTATGAGTGTCTGGTCTGTGTGTATCACTGTGACTGGCAGCACAGTAGTAGGTGCTGCTGTCATTGATATGCAGCTCAGTTATTTGTAGAGAGAAGTTGTTTTTGGATGCATCGAGAAATGACTCTAAGCGTCCCACAGTTTTATCATATTCATTTAAAAGGAAGTCGACTGGAGCTCCATGGTAGTTCTGTCTGTACCAGAGCATGGTGTAGCTGCTCATGCTGAACCCTGAACCCATTTTGCACTCCAGCATCACTGTTCTCCCTGGGTCAGACATTTGATCTTCAGACTGAAGCACAACAACAGTCAGACCTAGCAACCATGGTAGAGAAAAAACAGGAAAAAAAGTGAATTTACTCAGATTTGTCACTTATATAGTAAGTATAGTAAATAAAGTGTGAGTAAATACACAGAGCACCCACCAGAGTGAATAAAAAATGAGAAATAAATAACTGCTATAACCATGTTAGTGATGAGCTGCCTTCAGTGGAATGATACAGCAGATGCAAACCTCACCACATTTAATGCAAAAGACATCATGAGCTGAGATCACATGATCACATGATTTGAGAAGTATCATCTATAACCCTCCTTCATGATCGACTGCTTTATTTTTATTCTTTTTGAAATGTTGCCTGTATTCTGTGCTGCTGTGACATTAATCTTTTGTTCCCAGCGTCAAGCAGCATCATTGCAAATAAGAAAAAGTTAGTGTCTACATTTTAATTTGATCTGTTATTGTATATTTTACACATGTTGGTATGGGATATTGTATTTGTTTTAAATGTTATATACCTATGTGGTATGTGACTTTTGTTGCCATGATGCCAGGTCTCTCTTGGAAATGAGCTTTTTAATCTCGATGAGATTTTTACCTGGATAAATAAAGGACTAATAATTATATTAAAAAAATATATTAAATTATATTAAATTATATTACCTGCCAAACTCATAAGATGACTGGTTTTGATCAACTTATTTTTACTTGATTAAAGCCAGAAGCAAAACATGATATTGTGATATGAGATTGTCACCAATTTAAAACTCCTTTTTGAACATGTTAATTATAATGGATATTATTTAACTGTTGTTGTATTATTTTAACAAGTTCAAATTAAAGCCACACATTATGTTACATTACAATACACAAAGTTATAAGATCACATATATACTTTAATAAATTTGACTGTTATAAACTACAGTAAAAAACTCAAAAATGACACCAGAATGGAATAAACAGGGAAATCCCTTTTTCTGCTATGCTTATTTCATTAGACAATTAGACATTAGACAATTACAGCTTCACCTTTTAAGGTAAATGTTTGGTTCTTTTTACACCACGTAGCCTGCAAATTGAATAAGAATGATGACGTACCACATGTACCAGTTAAAGAGTTAATTATATGTCAGCAAGTGAAGTTGATGTGTTGTAAAAAGAAGTACTTGGCAAGTGTAAAAACATTTTTAAAAAACTTTGACAAGGACCAAACTGTAAACAATGAACTCAGAGGGTCTCCAAAATCGGTTAAAGGAAGTGGGCACCCCAGGCTCACTGGTGTGTATGTGGAGTACAGATACTGTGAGTTTGAACCACTGAAAATTTGGCTAAAAACACATTTGTTTTGAGGCACATTCCAGCAGCCTGGTTCAGGAAGAACAAGGTTTTTAGCATTGGCATTACACCAAAACACATCACTGTGTGCTGGCAGCACAGAAGTACATGGCTGAGTCTGATACAATCAAGCTGCTGATGTTCAGAGCTCCTGTTTGGATATTTTCTCTTTTAATGTCAAAGCGATTGTCAAATTGTTCTTCCTTGACAGGGACATTGCCGAAGTAGCTGTATCCTATGAGGCTCATTAAACCATTTTCTTTTTGCTGGTACCAAAGCATTAGATAGAAATCATTTTTATCATGACTGCATGTAATTTCAACATTGGATGTTTCAGTGACTATTCTTGGATGAGATGGCTGAAAGGTCACACTGCTGGCTTGACCTGTGTGGGGAGAAAGGCAAATGTTAAAGAAGGTAATGTTGAAGTCATGTTAAAATAACAAGTGTTGTAAAAAGTGCAAGAAAATTTGAAATAATTACTTGAAAGCAAGACGAGAAGCAACCCGATCACAGCTGACATCCTCCAAGTTTGTGCTGTTGTAGGATAAACACGGTTTTTATCAGTGAAAGTCTGTAAGAGACACATCACACCTGCAGGCATAGGAAAAAATGCTTTTAGTAAGGGATTGGCATTAAGCCACATCACTGTGTGCTGGCAGCGCAGAAGTAAACAGCAGAGTGTGACAGTTCTGCGCTTGGAATAGTAAGTGTTCCTGTTGTTGCGCTTCCTCTTGTCAACTTGAATTGTTCTTCAAACTGACCCTCAAATGTTTGGGGGGTATTTTGATATCCATACCCAATGAGGGTCATAGACTGATTTTCTTTCATATGCTGATACCAGAGCATTAAAGGAAGGTTCCCATCATTATGGCTGCAGTTGATCTGGACTTCACTTTTCTCTGCCACTATCTGTGAAGGAGATTGCTGAAATGTAACAGCACTCACCTGACCTGTAGAGAAAATACAATAAACATATTTGTGCAAAAACAATAACAAACCAAACAAAATACATCCAACAAAATCACCTCTAAAAAAACGCATATTTTGAACATGACTGTTCAGGCATATTAAAAGAGTTCCACAAAGACCTGAAGTTTGACATCTTACAATAAAGACTGACGAAGAAACAACCAAAGGCATACAATGAAGACATCGTCAGGCACTGATGTGACTAGAGTAGTTCTCTGAGATTAAGACTGTGAAGCAGTAGCAGTGTCGGGTTAATTCATCACCACATCCTCATGATAAAAGCTTCAAACTACGTGCTGTGCCTCCACCTATCGGTTGAATTGGTTTAGTCCTGCCCCTGATGTGCTGCTTTTTAAATTCTTGATCATAATTAAACCAGTTTGAATGTGCTCCCTGCTAACTTTCTATTTCTTCTCTGAAATAATGAATGTGGCAATTCTTCCACCTGCTTTTTTACCATTTACATCCTTTATTTAAATGCACTCTTCTTCTATATTAAATCCATAGCATGTAAGTTTAGTGAAATGCTATTTCTCCACAAGTCCAAAACATTTATCACCCGGTTAATTTGCAAAGATAAACTGACAGATAGAGAGATACTTATTGATCCCACAAATAAAATTATTGTATTACAGAAGCAAGATTTTAATGGCAAGGATTTTCTGATCTGCTTTGCCAGATGTGGTTGCTTTTGACCATATTTTTTGGCCCAGAGAGTTGTTGGACTGATTTTGGCTGAACTAGATAGTTGGAAGATAAAACTTATAGTATACTTAAGTATAGATTCTCATATATTTAGATTTCCTGACTTTTACTGTGCAGTAAAGAAAGTTGAACATTTAAAAAATCATTTGAATGTCTATCTAACTTTCATAGCATCATGCTGATGTTTTTACAATCCTTTCCTTTTCTCAAATTTCTTCTTCTTAATATTATCATTACCTGTAAAACTTGCTTCCACTTCTAATAAAGACTGTTAGAGCACTGATATGGTGTCACATGGTTTCTGTGGTTTCCTGTTGGGGTATTAATATCTGCTTGACTATTATGGAGGTTTTTGTATTGGAGGATGAGCATGTTTATCACTGTGCTTACTTGCTGCTCCAAAATATTCTCCGCTGTCTTCGAGGTGTTTTGGGTTCAGGATGTGAAGATAACCAGTTTTCTCTCCATCTCCACTCACACTGAAACGACCTTCAAAACCTGGCTCAACTTTTGGGGTTTTATAATATATGTATGCAACCAGTTTCATGGAGGTGTCTCCTGCTGAGCAGTGATACCACAGAATTGTGTCATAGCCCGAGATGTTATGAGTTAAGGTCAGGTTTATTTGAATGTCTGGTTTTCCTAACAGTTGAGTTGGAGACTGAAAAACTTGTTTATGTTTATTGGGGTAAACTCCTGTAAAGAAATAAAGAAGCACTGTTAGGTGGTGCTGTAATGTTTTGCTACCAGAGAATAAAAACCTTCAGCTTTATCACTGGAAAACAGTGGTAGAGAAGGTGTAAATATTTCACCTCCAATTCCTCCAGAGTTAGGTGTTTGTAGAGGGTTATTTTACAAATACATTAAAGAAGAAGGTTAACTAATTAATTACCTTTAATCCAGAGAAAGGCGATGATGGTGATGATAAGATAAGCTGGTGTCATGTTGAATCTCAAGAACTGAATGAAGTCTTTACTGTGCTTTGAGAAACAGAAGGAGGAACAGGAAGTGATGTAAAGAGATCAGCATATAAGATGAGATATAAAATAGTGAGTAAAAGTCTTCCAAGAAGCCAGACTTTCTTTTAATTTTTCGAGTGGTCTGTAACAATAGATCTCCTGTTTGTCTTACTTTGAGTTTCTCAGTTAAGATACTGACTCCATTTTTTATTTGTCATTTGTCTTCTAGCATTAAAAAAACATTTGGATTGGCTAATTACAGTATGAATACTATTTTCATCTGAAAGGCTTTTATTTTCATATATAGGATGTTCAGTTGAGTTTAAAAATGGTTCTCCAGGTGTTTTAGATGTGTATCAAAGCATTTCTTTGGACACTGGTTACTTTTGCTATTGTAGTGACTTCTAAAAAAAGCTGTCGTAATGATAGCTAAGGTCCATGCCCTATCATTACATGTTTCAAATGATGAGCCATGTATGAGATCAATGAAATTAAAGGCAAATTTTTGTTACAAAGATTCATGTCACCTTCTTATCTGCCAGGCTGTGTGAGATTCTTCTCTAACTATTAGGGATCAGGTATGCTGGCTGACAGGTACTGTTGGACTGGTTACTGGACTGGACTGGTACAGTGTCTCTCTCAGATTTCACAGGCAGTTGTTTTGTGGTCTGATCTTGGTGGCTTGAGTGTTCACGGTTTTGTGTGGAATCTCGTGTCTGACCGGTGTTTTCACCTAACTGATTAATCATTTATTAGTCATTTGCAAAAATTTTAATGGTAAATATTTTCTGATTTCCTTTGCTAGATGTGGCTGCTTTTTGGCCATATTTGGGCTTTTTAGTTGGTCCAAGATTTTATTGAAAAGTCATTTGTGAGTTGATTACAAAAAGCAGAGAAGATCTGAAGGCAAACAGATCTTCTGTTTGGTGCACAAAAATAAATAAAACTTCATATAGAAACATAATGTACAGAGCTTAGTTTGCAATCTTACCAAAAATGAATAGTTATTATTCAGTTGTTGTGTATTTAAATTGTATCCAAGTTGCAAATCACTCATAAACGACTCTCCAATACGAAGATTAACATCACCTGTAAAGCCTACATCCAGTTCTAATGAAGACTGCTGTTAGAACACTGATACTGTGTCACATGGTATCTGTGGTTTCCTGTTGGGGTACTGGTATCTGCTGGATCATTATGGAGGTTTTTGTATTGGAGGGTGAGCATATTTATCACTGTGCATACTTGCTGCTCCAAAATATTCTCCGCTGTCTTCGGGGTGTTTTGGGTTCAGGATGTGAAGATAACCAGTTTTCTCTCCATCTCCACTCACACTGAAACGACTTTCAAAACCCGGCTCAACTTTCGGGTTTTTATAACTGACATATGCAACCAGTTTCATGGAGGTGTCTCCTGCTGAGCGGTGATACCACAGAATTGTGTCATAGCTCGAGATGTTATGAGTTAAGGTCAGGTTTATTTGAATGTCTGGTTTTCCTAACAGTTGAGTTGGAGACTGAAAAACCTGGTTTTGTTTATTGGGGTAAACTCCTGTAAAGAAATAAAGAAGCACTGTTAGGTGGTGCTGTAATGTGTTGCTGCTGGAGAAGACAACCTGTGCACGTCAGCTGATTTCTGGGAAAATGGTGAAAGTAAATATTTATATACCACCTCCAGTTCTTCCATCTGTAAAGCATTTTAAGGGAATTAATTTACAAATATATTAAAGAAGAAGGTTAAATAATTAATTACCTTTAATCCAGAGAAAGGAAATGATAAGATAAACGGGTGTCATGTTGAATGTCAAGAATTGAATGTCTGAGTTTTTACTGTGCTTTGAGAAACAGAAGGAGGGACAGGAAGTGATGTAAAGAGACCGGCGTATAAGATGACTGTTACGCCCCTCTGGAGCCCCCAATCTCTTTGCAGGGGCAGTGCAAGAGTATTCAGCTGTTGTTAATTGATCACGCCTAGTCAGGTGTGGATGAAAGCAAACCTGAGGCAGGCTTTCATGAAGTAGAGTAGTCTTTGTCATAGTGGTACCTGCTATTTTAGTCAACTTGTTGTGTAATTTAAAATAACACCTCTTCTCTGTGAAACTCTGGTATTAGTCTGTGGCAGGGCGTGGTCTGCGATGCTGCTGCAGGTGAGACTGACACACCTGCGTTGCATCTACAATCAATACTCGCTGGCATGTTAGAGGTGAACAAAACAGGCAGGGTTATGGGCTGGTACTAGCAGTTGTTTTGTGTTATGATCTTAACCGATCTATAGGTAAATATGGTAGTTTAATCCACAAAATTTAAATAATTGTAATTTTAATTCAAACTGTTTAATGCAAACTAAGGGGCTGAGCCCAACCCCTGGAAACCAGGACATTATACCACCAATAGTTGACTGTGGACTTGTTGCACTGATGGCATACTGTCAGAATACTATGCTGGAATTCCTGAGACTGAGCCATTCTTTTACATTGATTTTATGCACCTGTGGCAATAGACGTGACTGGAACCCCTGAATTCAATGATTTGGATTGGTGAGTTAATACTTCTGGCAACGCAGTGTATGTATGAAGGGTGAAAGGAAAGCAGTAGTATAATAAATGTGCTGATAAGCTGGGAACTCAGTAAACCACAAAAACAACCCATGATTGTATGGGAGATAACTTACTCTTTAACCTACATTCATGGGTAAGCAAAAAAGAGGTTTTTGTTAGGAGAAGATGGATGTTTGATGCAGTGTGCTTCCCTGGCTGCACAAAAGTAAGTCGCAGTGTGCTCAAGTGGTTTAAGGTTGATTATGGTGAGCAAGCTATGCTTTTTCTCTCCTTCCAGATCTCCAGATAATTTGAAATGTTTTCTAAACGGCTCCTCCACGCTGTCATTGTTGAACTTTGCATATCCATATCCAACAAGTTTCAGGGCCATTTCTCCCCGTCGCTTCTGGTACCAAAGCATCACTCTGTAGTCAGATTTTTCATGTTTGCACAAAATCTCAACATTGGCATCAGCCTTTTTGATGACAGAAGGAGACTGAAGGATCTGAACCCCGAGTGAAAAACCTACAAAAAAGCCCAACAACGACTTAGATTTACTTAAACAATGAAACAAAATAGAAACTTGCTGATCTAGAGGAAAGTTGAAATTACCCATAAGATGACCTAAAATAAGTAAAATGATCATTTTAGTTCTCTATCCTGTGCAGCTGCGAGATAAATGTGATACTGATGAGGGTTGTCACTAGTATGTAGGTTAAAAAAAAAAAAAAAAAAAAAAAAGACATGAGGAAATGACGTATGTATCACATGACAGGGATCCCAGAGAGCAGCTGGATGGCTGAAGGTTGCTTAAATACATAAAACCACAGTTGATAAAAGATACAAGCTTTTAGTTTTTGTGTAACTAACAGGAAATCTGCCTCAGTGTGCATACCGTGCTGCACAGTAATACACTGCGCTGTGCTCAGACTCTTTTAGACCCGCTATAAACAGAGACCCCTTCTTAGCTGTATTTCCACTTAAATCTCCAGTGATGTTGCAATACTTTTCAAATTCTCCTTCATATTTTATTGTGCTATAGTCCACATATCCAATTAGTTTCAGAGCTGTGTCTCCAGGTGACTGCTGGTACCACAGCATCACTCTGTAGTCAGTTTTTTCATGGGTGCAGATTAGTTGTACAGCATCGCCAGCATTTCTGATAGCAGCAGAGGGAGACTGATGGACTTGAACTCCCAATGAAATACCTGCTGTAAGCAGAGGTTGACACATCAATGATATAAAATGTGAAAGCAAAGATTGTAAATCTCATTTAAGTGTGAAGCAGTTACCTGTGAGGAAAAGGCAAAAAAGAAATCTGATCATTGTGTAGAGTTCTGACATGAGCTACTATAAAATGATGGTTGTATCGGAGCTTTTAAAACAAGAGAGTCTGTGCTGTAGGTGCTTTCTCGCAGAGCTGGGTGTCATTGCATGAAGAAACCAGTGTGATGTAGGCAGAGGAGGAGTGGCTTCATGTGATTTAAGCTCTCCTTTTATTAGCTTTCCCAACAAATGACATTTTTGGACAGCTTTCCTTATAACAAACATAAAAAACAGCCACAAAATACGTTAGCCAATGAAAACATGATTACATCAAACCACAGTACAACCACAAAAGCAGGTGTATGTGATCAGTTTATTCCCTTTCTTCTTTTTAAACCACTGATGATTCCACATTGTGCAGTTTTTGTAAGGTTCAACGAGCCTTTTTGTCATTGTGCTTCTCTTGCAGCACAGTAGTAAACGGCATTTTGCTCTTGTCCTGTAAGTTGAACTATGAGAGAACTCTTCTTTGCTGTATTCCCAGTCAGGTCTCCAGAGATGTTGAAATTATTTTTATATGGCTCTTCCATTGTGACATCTTTGGAGTATAAATACCCAATGAGTTTCATAGCTGTGTCTCCAGGTGGCTGCTGGTACCAGAGCATCACCCAGTAGTCGGTTTTATTATGGGTGCAGAAAATCTGAATTTTGTCACCAGGTTTGCCACCAAGTTGTGCAATAATATCAGAGGGAGTCTGATGAACTCTAAGACCCTGAGAAACACCTGTATGAAGAACAAAAAAAACAAAATACTATTAGTTATGCTCTGATCAATCCTGAAAAAAAGCTAAACTAAATGTACAGTATTAATCAAACATCAACAAATATAGTTGAAACAAGTTTTTACCTGCCAGGCAAAAGAGGAGAAACGCAATCATTTTGAGCAACTGCTCAAAAAGCGACTCAGACTACACTTGGGCTTTTGCATGAGATGAAAGTGACTTATAGTGGCTGATAGTGATGGTGACTGAATTGAAACTGAAGTGATAAAGAAACACAATCACTTCCAGACAGAGAAAGTCTTCAGCTACTTGGGAGGAGCCAGGAGTTCAAGTGAATTTATAAGGACTGAGAGAGCCTAAAAGAAAAACCTATTTAATCAAAACTCCAGTCAATATAAGTGAGGCAAATAGTTTCTGTAGCTTCTCAGAATCTACATTTTGTGATGTGATAGATGGAGAGAAATTTATCAACTCAGAGGCCATAGAAGTAATTATCTCTTGCTATCTTAGTAAAAGTGATTATCATTGGACAAAATTCATAGTTGACATTTAAAGTAGTTTTGTTTGCTGTGAACTTTGTTTGTGCCCTCTGAAATCTTAACTACCTACTTTATATTTCATATGCTGCATGTTAAGGTGAAGTATTTCTTGAGCCCTAGTGCCACCTGGTGACATGATATAAAATGCGTGTTTTTTTTTTCTAATATACATCTAATTGATTAGCAAACAGTTTTTGCTCAGCTTCTCATGCTTCTCGCATCACTGTGTCTGCCAACAGCACAAAAATACACCCCGCTGTCATTAAACTGCAAGTGTTTCACTGTGAGAGTCCCAATGTCAAAGTTCTTTTTGCTGGCTAAATATTTTGCTTCAGAGGCATCTCCATATTCGATCTTTCCCCCAAGAGGTTTGGAGAGGATGAAGGTCATGGTCTTTCCCGGTCGTTGAATGTACCAGTATGTCTGGATATAGGTAAAGTCTTTGTTATGGCTGCAGTTCATCTCTGCAGAACTGGACACATAACTCCAGCTGATTTTAGGATATTGAGTAACATCCTGGCAGTGACCTGTGCAAAGAAAATACAACATTCAAACAGAATTTGATATCTTCTTATATAAGTTGTAACAAAAAGTGTATTTATTTTTTTCTCATTTAAACTTTTTTCCATATTCATTGATGAACTATTACAGCAATCAGTTTTTAAAATAAGCAGAAAATATCTCAGGTATTAGTTGGCAATATTTTAAATAAATAGTTTAAATGTTCCAGGTATTCCTTGACATAGGAAAACAAGAACCCAAAACAAAACTAAACTTGGTTGTTGCAGTGCACACCATGACTATAGCAGAAAATATTTGCATTTCAAATGTTAATTATTAATTACTACCTTGAAGCCAAAGGGGAAAAATTACAAATCTAATGAAAACCTGCATCATGATAGTGCTCCAGTTTCCTGAGATGCTGCCACTGCAGATATACTGAATATCTGAGGGCATTTAAATACTGAGTTGCCTGACAGAAGGAAGCTAACTTTCAAAAAAAGGAGGGGAAAAAACCTCTTCACAGGTGCTGGTGTAGCACCACGTGCTGAGGGGAGAACACATGGTGAGGTTTTTGTACTGAAGTGCAGTGCTTTCTAGCATTGTGTTGAGTGACAGCACAGAAGTACACTGCGCTGCTGTTTGGGCCCAGTTTTTCTATTGTTAGTGTGCAAGTCTTATTTTTATTTGCATCTCCTTTTAATTTCACATCAAGTCCTTTCTCAGGATTATCCACGGTCCCGTACACGTATCCCAAGAACTGCAGATGTCTGTTGTTCATTTGCCTATACCAGAGGATTCGATCATAGCCCTGAATACTGTGAGAACAGTTTATTTCGACTTCTTCTGTTTCCCTTGAAATGTACAGCTGGGCTGGAGTCTGGTAAATTTGGGAATTCAGCAAAGAACCTGTGGAAAAGACATTAAAAATACTGACTACAAATGTGACAAATTTTCCACATGTCAGTTTGTGCATATATGATTGACTAGATTGAGTAAGTAACCTTTATAAAAACCAAGAAGAGCAACACTTTAACAACAATATATA
Organism: Pelmatolapia mariae; assembly: GCF_036321145.2. Taxonomy (NCBI): domain Eukaryota; kingdom Metazoa; phylum Chordata; class Actinopteri; order Cichliformes; family Cichlidae; genus Pelmatolapia; species Pelmatolapia mariae. Next base: position 60,512,426 of record NC_086241.1, read on the forward strand.
TTTGCAGCTCCTCATTACTTGAAGAAACAAGTGTTGTAGAATAGAAAAATGACCAGAAATTAAGTGTTTAAGTTAATACAACCGATCTACTTCTTCTGACAACTAATCCTAGTTTTAGAGACCATAGGAACCTCATGGTTGCAAGCAAATACCTCTTATAAAAACATTTTAAAGAATAAATACAATAAAATACTTATTTTTACCTGAAACATGGAAAAAACCAACAAGAGAACAATACAAGAGAATGATCATCATTGTGTTCTCTGACTTCAGTTTAAGAGCAGTCTGGTTATAGGTTAGCCTTTCAGGAATACAAGAGACCAGGTTTTCAAGGTGGGTGGTGTCCTACGGGTTCCTGCTCTTCTATATGTTATGTTAAATGCTGCTAACCACCATACACCGCTGCCTCAACAAAGATATGCTGCCATCTTGTGAAAGAAAGTAAAACAAACCCGTAAGACTATATCCAAAGTTAGTCAGAAAACAGTCCCTTTGTAAAATCATTAACTTATTATTCATTAGTAGATGTGTTCATTCATATCTACTATCTTGCTTCACAAGACAAGTTACTTGTCACGTTATTAATAATAAAATGTGTTAAAGGTATTCAATTGTCCTAAATTGTCCAATTTGACTGGGTCTTAAATGTTAGTGAGAAGTAAACAGACCATAGTTCCTCCATCATTATTGTCATGCTTTATAGTTTGACCAGTTCTTTCACGCTGCTTTATGTGTAAAAACTGCTAACTGATACTGTACATTAGGTAAATGAATGGTTACAGCTTATGTCAGAAAGGTAAAAAAAACAGATTTCCAAAAGCAAGGGAAGTGTTTCTGGGGAGACAATAACCCGACGGACCAGTAGCAGGAACCAAAATATGCGAAGAATTGCGCCGGGAGACACCTAAAAGAAGTGGAGGATCTATCGGTTTTGTGAGGAAAGAAAAGATGAGAGGTAAGCGTGTTAGCCTAAGTATTAGCCTAAAAATTCGTCATCAGTATTATATGAATCATCAGATTAAAATACACTTACCTAGCATATTTTGGTTCCTTAAACTAGTCCGTCGGGTTATTGTCTCCCCAGAAACACTTCCCTTGTGCTTTTGGAAATTTGTTTTTTCCTTTTTCTGTTTTCGTTTTTCCTGTTTCCCTTGTGTTTTGTGTGCTTTTGCAGCATTTTTCTTATTGCTGGTATTTTCTTAAGTTGCAGTCCGTTTGGCCTCTCAGGGCTACTGTAAAAATTCCTGTTCCGCAGGCATGACAGTTGGCTACTTCAGCCCCCGATTAAGACCAGCCTCCTTGTCAGTCACTTAAATTGATCAGATGCAAGTTTAATGATAAATGAATATTTCTTTCCTTCTTTCTTTCCTTCTTTCTTTCTTTCTTTCTTTCTTTCACCATGGTTAAAACCAGCCTTTTAATCTTTGAATTCAGTTGTTTTCAGTCCCATTGCCAAAGGTGTATACAGTCAAGCACATAGCCATACAATCTGTCTTCGACAATGTTTGTGGAAAAATGGGTTGTTCTAAAGAGCTTAAAGCACGGTTCATTAATAGGATGGAACCAATGTAACGGTCAGTTAAGTGGTTATGTAAGTGTTATTGGTATTAAAGTGGTATTATTGCATAGTCCATGCATCTGTGGCAAAAGGCACAGTGCATCAAACTCACCAGTGCTCTGCTCACTTAATAACTGGGATGAATTTCAAAATAAAACATAGCACTGATAATTTAAAGTATTGGTCAGTTGTTTCTTATAAACACCATTGCACCAACGGACATGGCTAAGATTAACCTGTTTATTTGACAGTAATATTTAAACTATGTTTGAATATAAACAGTCTTACTGAAGGCTTGAGGTGTTTGTTTAGTATAATAGGATGTGGCAGCTGTATTTCGTTATTGCACAGAAGAACCTCATATTATAATATCTGATCTGGATGGGGAGCAAGACCAATGTTGGCTAGAAGTGTGATCCAGGTGCAGAAGGCTGTGAGCTGCAAAACTGAAATGAAAAAGAAAAAAAAGTAGCTGACAGGAGGTTTTTGTATTGAGAAACAATGGAATATAGCACCGTGTGGCTAGCAACACAGAAATACACTGCACTGCTGTTCGGGTTGAGACCTTTAATTGTTAATGTGCAGGTCTCGCCTTTAGTTGAACGCCCAGTCATCGTCACATTTACTCCAGTCTCTGGATATTCTTTATCGACATTCATGTATCCCAGGAGCTGCAGCTCATTATTTTTTGATTTCTTGTACCAAAAGATTCGGGTATAGTCCTGGATATGATGGACACAATTGATTTTGGCAACTGTTTCTTCAGATGTGTAGAAAGATTCAGCAGGAGTCTGGTGGACTTTGTCAATGTGAGAAGACCCTGCTGAAAGAAGTATGTCTGTATTAAGGAGACTAATGCAAAACAATTATGCAGTAATAGAATATTTTAATTATAGACTTAATTAGCAACTGAAATAAAAATAAAAGAAACAATAATATTTACCTGAAACCCGTACAAGTCTAAAGATTACACACAAGAAGATGATCATGATGCAGTGTTTTCTGGGTCTCGGTCTATTTGATACTGAGTTTCTGCCTTACTATAGGCTGATATGGCGATTACTGTATTCCTACTTCAGAGGAAACCCTCCCACTATGTAAGCATACAGAACCTTTAAAGGTGGGTTGTATCTCATCACTTCCTCTTTTAACATTAAAGCCAACTACTCGTGCACACCACTCTGGACCAAAATGTGTGAGAAGAACCAAAAACACCACACAAAGCAGTTTAATAAAGCTTGCTTTTTACCCTAGGTAGTGTTATAAGCTCTAGATGTAAAACCTTAAACATCTCACACAATGCCAGTATTTTCATACCTAAACAGTTTCCTTCTTTTTGGGATTGGAGTCATCACTGCGGTCCAATCCTCAAGTTAAATTTACTGAAGACATATTGAATATTGAGGATGTTTTTTATACTAGGATGTGGTAACTTGAATGCTGCATCCCTGTTCGTTATGAATCATATATGTTAATATGTGATCTGGGTTAGAGAACAAATGCGTGCTGGTTTGAAGTGTAATACAGATACATGGGGCTGTCAGCTGCAACAAATGTTGCTTTGCTGCTCATGAGGAACCTTCTATTGTGATATCTGATCTTTGTGACACCAACATTGGTTATAATGGCTGATTCCAGGTGTGAGAGGCTGTGAGCTGTAATACAGATATTAAAAAATGTGTTTGATAGGTTTTTGTATGGAAGTCTAGCGATGTGCACTACTGTGGTAACTAGCAGCACAGAAGTACACTCCACTGCTGTTCAGTTTGGTTTCCTTAATCGTTAATGTGCAGTTCTTGCCTTGACTTGCACTCCCTTCCATCACCACATTCACTCCAGCCTCTGCATTACTTCCTGTTAAAAGCATGTATCCCAGCAATTCTAATTGTTTCTTTGACTGTTTGTACCAGAGGATTTGGTTATAGCTTGAAATATTATGAGAGCAGGAGATTTTAGCATCTTCTCCATTTGTGTAAATATCAGCTGGAGTCTGGTAGACTTTGTCGCTGATAGAAGAACCTGTTGAACAGATATCAACCAAAAGTAAGAGACAATTCATTAACTTAAAACTTAAAAATGATGTATTTAAAAATTCAATTTATATCCTGTTATATTTCTAATACTCTTTAATTCTGGCTTAAATATATTCAGCACAATTATGCTGTTACCTGAAACTAGAATACAGTTTAAATGAAAGCTCAGGAGCAGAATAATCACGATCATCATCTCGCTATGAAAGGTGTTCTATGGTTAAAGTAAGACTAAATCTGCTTTAGAGCAAACAGTCATTCAGTGGGTGGAGCTTATTATTAGAACTGTCATGGTGTCAGCCATGTTCAACTTACAAGTCTTTGCAATGATATACTGCAGCGCCATGACAGGAAATGTTACAGGTGCACAGGGCTGTGAACTCTGAGAAGAAGAGATGAAAACTGATGATTGGGAGGTTTATGTATTGGGGAGCAGTGATACATTGCACTGTGTGACTAGCAGCACAGAAGTAAACTGCACTGCTGTTCACAATGAGTCCTTTAATTGTTAGAGTGCAGGTGCTGCCTTGAATTGCACTCCCATTTATTTGCACATTGGCTCCAGTCTCTGGATATCCATCGTTCACATTCATGTATCCCAGGAACTGCATCTGATCGTTTCTTGATTGCTTGTACCAGAGGATTTTATCATAGTACTGAACGCTGTGAGAGCAGCTGATTTTAGCTGTTTCTTCAGCTCTGTAGTATATTTCAGCAGGATCCTGCTGGACTTGGTTATGGAGAGAAGAACCTGTAAGATGATTTATACAAAAATATTTTCAGGACAGGAGTTTATGACAAGAACAACTATTTTTTTCATTACATAAAATACAGTTCTTGAATCACTGGTACTCATAAACACATTATCCGTTTGAAATACAAGGAACAATTAAGACTTTATTACCTGAAACCAGAATAACGTCAAAGCTTAGAAAGAAAAAAAATATCATGATGCTGCGTTTTCTGACTAGACTAAACATCAGTCTGTATAATGTTTCTGTAACAGTGTGTACTGATTCCATCTCACTTATAGCCCCTCCCATCAGGGAAGTAGCACAACCTTTAAGATGGGTTGTGTGTCATAGTACTTTCTCCACTTCTTGATCAACTACCACTGCACACCACATTTAGAATTGTGCATAATAACTGTTGCGGGTAAAAATGACTGTTTAAGCTCCAAAGTAATCATATTTCTCGGTAGCTGAGCAACTCACAAACATGCATGTGACTGCAGCCAGTTTAGACTGCTGGGTTGAAAGTGATACACAAATGTTACTAGTACCATGTTGATATGATTGCCATCAGACTTTTATTGACTCCTGTCCCATTATAAAAGTCTACCTATAGATATCCTGTCACTATGTCAAAGATAGTCATGCAGATGTAAGAAGCTTTGAACTGTCTGATATGACTAGTAACTCTCCTACTCTGTGCTAAAGACCAACACAAAAATACACTGCACTTATTTGCATTTCCATTCATCTTGACATCAACTTCACCCTCTGGAATTCACGACTTCCTAATATATATTAAAGAAACTCAATCTGACTGAAATTTGGTTACTTGGACATGAACCTGTGAGAAATGACAAAAAAAAACCCTTTTTAAAGATCACAATAATAATGGAAACATGACTCAGTGCAAGGCTGGGATGTTAAGAGGAGTGTGAGTTCATTATCATTGTTTTAAGACATGTATCTTATAAACTCTTATAAAGCTCTTTCTTTGTCTGCATGAAACAGAGCATTTGGTTATAAGATCTGAAGGCTACATGAGCAGTAGATTTTTGAGCAATAAGAGCAGCCTCGTTTGTGTCAACGAAACAAAAACAGTGAAACAATTGTGTTTATTGTGTTTACATCTTTTTAGGTGCTGATTATATCGGCCTCTGCAAAAAAATTAAAAATGAATTACTTAATTTAAAGGTCATCAGTCACAAATTCAACAAATTCAATTCAACAAGTTGATAATGACGTGTGAGAATTTGTAACATCTCAGTGTTCTTGCTGAAATAAGACAGTGCACATATTTTGAATACTGGAGGATGTGGTGGTTCAAATAGTGCCTTGCTGCTCATGAGGAACATTCTGTTGTGATATCTGATCTTTGTGAGACCAAGATTGGTTATAATTGTTGATTCCAGGTGTGAGGAGCTGTACAAAACTTGTGTTGTTAGGTTTTTGTATAGAGGTGGAGTGATTTGCTGCACTGTGGAAACTAGCTGCACAGAAATACACTCCACTGCTGCTCGGTTTGATATCCTTAATTGTTAATGTGCACTTCTCTCCAGTTCTTGCACTTCCATCCATCGTCACATTCACTCCAGCCTCTGGGTTGTCGTCGTTTAAATACATGTATCCCAGAAATTGTAGCTGTGTCTCTAACTGTTTGTACCAGAGGATTCGGTTATAGCTTGGAATACTGTGTGAGCAGTTGATTTTAGCATCTTCTCCTCTTGTGTAAATGTTAGCTGGATCCTGGGAGACTTGGTCACTTAAAGAGGAGCCTGCTGAAGAGACATCAATCAAAAGTAAGCCACAACATGTAAGAATACGCCTTAAAATTATGCTACTTAAAAAATACAAATATACCAACATTATAATAATAGTGTAGTTTCTTATTAAAATGCAGTTAATGTATTCATTGTATTACCTGAAACTAAAATACAGTTAAAATAAATGCTCAGAAGTAGAATAATCATGATGCTGTGAAAGATGTTCTCAGTTGTGATGAGAAAACAAACTCAAGTAAACCATCATTCAACAGGTGGAGTCTTATTATGTCCTCAGCTTATACCATAGCTCTGACAGACATGACTACACATTCAGCCTACCGGTTCAGTATAAAAGTCAAAGATAGACTGCCACCTTATGACAGGAAGTGTTACAAGTTCAAAGAGGCTGTGAGCTGTGAGAAGAGCTGAAGTTGGTTATTTGGGAGATTTAAGTGAAATGGAGCAACCTCGTTGTTTGTAAAAGTGACAGTAAAAACAATTTATTGCTGAAATCAATATAATTTTAAAGGTTGAATAGGAAGATGATGACACTGATGGCAAATCTTATCTCTTTAGAATTTGTAGATGTAGATGAACAAAATGTGCATTTGTTTTAGATTTCTTTCAACAAAGAGTTGTTGCTTGTAGTTTAATGACTTCACCTGTTGTTTTTCAGTTCTTTTTTTCTTGTTTAGTGACACAAATTTAGTTTATTTTAGGACTGAACAAGTGCATTACAGTCAAGTTCAGTGTCTTAAGTGGAGCTGGATGGTAATTATCACTGAGAGAAGATCAGTGCATTTATGTATCTGCAATTAATCAACATCTTCTGACCATGTCTTCGTTTTTTGCAGAGTTCTCTTCTCTTTAAGAGCAGAGTAGAAATCTACAATAAAATAGTGCTCATGTTGAAATCCTACACAGGAGATATTTTTATTATTGGAGGTTTTTATTTTTTTAGAGATGTGGCTTCTTAAATATGTAATTGTGTTTATTAGGTTTTTGTATTGAGGTGTAGTGATCTGCAGCACTGTGGTAACTAGCAGCACAGAAGTACACTCCACTGCTGCTCAGTTTGAGATCCTTAATCGTTAATGTGCAGTTCTCTTTTTGATTTGCACCCCCGTCCATTGTTACATTCACTCCTGGTTCTGGATAACCTTTGTCAATATTCATGTATCCCAGATATTGTAGCTGTTTCTCTGACTGCTTGTACCAGAGGATTTTGTTATAGTTTTGAATACTGTGTGAGCAGTAGACTTTAGCATCCTCTCCTTTTGTATAAATGTCAGCAGGAGTCTGGTCGACTTGGTCACTTGAAGTAGAACCTGTTAGACGGACATCAACCAAAGAAAAGACGCAAAATAGAAAAATAATAAAAATGTGTTATAAAATGCAGCTTAAATACAGTTATAGTGGTAGCTGTGGATAATACTGTTTTAAAGTGTATTTAATACATTCAGGGCATTACCTGAAACTAGAATATTGTTAAGATAGATGCTTAGAAGTAGAATAATCATGATTCCTTGATGCTCTCAGTTCTGCAAAAACGTTCTTATGAACAAACCATCATTTAGCAGGTGGAGTCTCAGCATCCTTATCTTATTATCATAATCGTCATAGTTTCAGTCACTACCGCCAACTTACATTCGTGTTTCAGTGTAAACGTTTGAGTAAAGGTATACTGCCACCTAATGAGAGGAAGCGTTACAGGTGCATTGGGCTGAAATGTTGTTATTGGGAACAGTTAACAAGAAGAAGATGAGAAGAAGATGATTGTGATGTTGTGTTTTCTTGCTGAAGTAAATATCAATGTACTTGATATTGTGTTACGTCTTACTGTATGTTATTATGCTCATTATTTCTCCCTCCCATTAAGTAAACAGACCCAACCTTTTAAGGTGGTTTGAGTTACACAAATTGGTCATCATCTTAAAGTTTTCCTTTTTACTTTGAAGGTTGATATCTTTGTTTTGTACATTTTGTCCATAGCAGTACCTTCTACTGTAGTTACTCACACTGTAACTGTAACTACGTCATCATTTTGATCTGTGTAATTAAAAGAATCTCAAAATTAATTCTTAGTGATTGGTAAAAGAAAAATTTACTTGTATATCCAGATGTTTAAAGAACATTTTTCAGTATAGAAGCTAATTTAACTACGTTATTTACAGCCCGCTAAAGAACAACTGAGGAACAACTCTAAATATATGTAAATATTTGAGTCCTCAGCGTGCTGAAATCAGACGCCGCTGGTATTTTGAATATTAGAGGTACTTTTGATAAAAGGATGTGGCAGCTTACATGTTGTATTGCTGCAATTTTCTATTATAATATCTGATTTTTGTGAGACCAACATTGGTTATAATGGTGGATACCAGGTGTAAGGAGCTGTGAGCTGTAATCCAGATATTGAAAAACTGAGATGGGTTTTTGTATGGAGGTGCAGTAATGTGCACCACTGTGGTATCTAGCAGCACAGAAATACACACCACTGCTGTTCAGCTTGATTTCCTTAATTGTTAATGTGCAGTTTTTGCCTTGATCTGCATTCCCATCCATCTCCACATTCACTCCAGTCTCTGGATAACCTTTGTCAGTATGCATGTAACCGAGATATTGTAGTTGTTTGTTTGACTGCTTGTACCAGAGGACTCGATTATAGCTTTGAATGCTGTGCCAGCAGTAGATTTTAGCATCTTCTCCTTTTGCATAAATGTCAGCTGGATCCTGGGAGACTTGGTCACTTAAAGAGGAACCTGTTGAACAGACATCAAATAAAAATATGATACAACATCTTCTGTAAAATATAAAATGCAGCTATACAGCTAAAATTGAAGCACTGTATAATACTGTATATATACTGAACATATTCATGGCATTACCTGAAACTAGAATATAATTCAAATAGATGCTTAGGAGCAGAATAATCATGATGTTTTGTGCTGAATGATGTTCTCAGTTGTCTTAATCATTTCCAGTTTTCTGTCTGAGTAAACTTTAATAGGAGGAAACTATAATTCATTGGGTGGAGTCTCAGTAATCCTCGGGTTATTATTAGAATAATTCACACTAGTCTGACTAGCGATATACTGCCTCCTTCTGAGAGGAAGTGTCACAGGTGCGAGGGGCTGTGGAATGTGTACATAGGCATAAGCATTGTTTTGTTTTGTTTTTTATAAGGAACCTTTTGTTATAATATATGATCTTTGTGAGACCAACGTTGGTTATAATGTCTGATTTCAGGTGTAAGTGACTGCAAGCTGCCATACAGAAATTTTTAAAATGTGTTTGGGAGGTTTTTGCATTGAGGTGCAGTGATGTGCAGCACTGTGGTAACTAGCAGCACAGAAGTACACTCCACTGCTGCTCAGTTCGAGATCCTTAATCGTTAATGTGCAGTTCTTGCCTTTATTTGCATTCCCTTCCATTGTCACATTCACTCCAGTTTCTGGATAACCTTTGTCAATATTCATGTATCCCAGATATTGTAGCTGTTTCTTTGACTGCTTATACCAGAGGATTTCATCATAGCTTTGAATACTGTGTGAGCAGTAGACTTTAGCATCCTCTCCTTTTGTGTAAATGTCAGCAGGAGTCTGGTTGACTTGGTCACTTGAAGTAGAACCTGTTAGACAGACATCAACCAAAGAAAAGACCCAAAATAGAAAAATAATAAAAATGTGTTATAAAATGCAGCTTAAATACAGTTATAATGGTAGCATTGGATGATACTGTTTTAAAGTGTATTTAATACATTCAGGGCATTACCTGAAACTAGAATATTGTTAAAATAGATGCTTAGGAGTAGAATAATCATGATTCCTTGATGCTCTCAGTGCTGCTCCTTTGTGCAAAAACGTTCTTATGAACAAACCATCATTTAGCAGGTGGAGTCTCAGCATCCTTATCTTATTATCATAATCGTCATAGTTTCAGTCACTACCACCAATTTACATTCGTGTTTCAGTGTAAACGTTTGAGTAAAGGTATACTGCCACCTAATGAGAGGAAGCGTTACAGGTACATTGGGCTGAAATGTTGTTATTGGGAACAGTTAACAGGAAGAAGATGATCGTGATGTTGTGTTTTCTTGCTGAAGTAAATATCAATGTACTTGATATTGTGTTACGTCTTACTTTTGTTATTATGTATATGTATGTTATTATACTCATACTTACTTACATACTCACTGCGGTCGTGAGGTCTCAGAATTGGCTCTTTGAGCACAAGAATGACAAGACCACGGAGCGCAAGTTTGATAACATCATGGAGAAGCTCGCAGCTCTCCAACGGGAGATTGAGAGACCTGTGTCGGTGTCAGAGTGTTACAGAACATCTTTGAAATTCTCATGAGCTGTTCGCATAAAAGAAAAACCACCATCATAACTCGGCTATCCCTTCGGCGCCAGCTGTGGGCTCAAGGCTGGAGCCGAACAAAAACTCCCTGATAACGACTGTGTTTAGACTGTTCCTTCCCATTCCATGCAAGGCCACCTGGGTTGGCTGGAAGACTGTTTACTTAGCCTGGCAGGGCGAAGGACACTGTCTCAGCTGAACTCTGGACATGCACACACAAACATATACACCGATATGCACACACTCATCCCCCTCCCTTTCCAACGCCTTCGATGCTTGTTTTCTGCTGGGGAACACGGCGGGTCTGAGCCCGCGCTGGAATGGTAGCGTTGGGCAGGGCGGCTGCTGTGTTCGCTTTGGATTACTCCTCACCCCCCACCCAACCCTGTGGCTTGTCACGTGTTCCATAATGTTGTGCTGAGGACATTTATGTGCTTTTTTGTGCAGAGGAGTTTTTTTTGTTTCCTGTTGTCATGCTGTCCTCCCATGGGAGCCCAGCATGAGTAGAGGTCTCTTTTTTTCTTCTTGTACTTTCCCATTGTAGTGTACATTTCAGTGTTTTTTCTGTAATGCTACCGATCTCCGACTTGTATCCCCATGTAATGTCTGTGTTGTGTGTGTAAGGTCGGGGGGGGGTCCCATTTCACTGCAGGGCAACCTGCATGTGGCGAATAAAGCCTTGATTGATTGATTGATTACTTACGTATGTTATTATGCTCATTATTTCTCCCTCCCATTAAGTAAACAGACCTAACCTTTTAAGGTGGTTTGAGTTACACAAATTGGCTATCATCCTAAAGTTTTCCTTTTTACTTTGAAGGTTGATATCTTTGTTTTATTTTTTTTTTTTCCATAACAGTACCTCCTACTGTATTTACTCACACTGTAACTGTAACTACGCCATCATTTTAATCTGTGTAATTAAAAGAATCTCAAAATTAATTCTTAGTGATTGGTAAAAGAAAAATTTACTTGTATATCCAGATGTTTAAAGAACATTTTTCAGTATAGAAGCTAATTTAACTACGTTATTTACAGCCCGCTAAAGACCAACTGAGGAACAACTCTAAATATATGTAAATATTTGAGTCCTCAGCGTGTTGAAATCAGACGCCGCTGATATTTTGAGTATTAGAGGTACTTTTGATAAAAGGATGTGGCAGCTTACATGTTGTATTGCTGCTCATTGCTGCAACTTTCTATTATAATATCTGATTTTTGTGAGACCAACATTGGTTATAATGGTGGATACCAGGTGTAAGGAGCTGTGAGCTATAATCCAGATATTGAAAAACTGAGATAGGTTTTTGTATGGAGGTGCAGTGATGTGCACCACTGTGGTATCTAGCAGCACAGAAATACACACCACTGCTGTTCAGCTTGATTTCCTTAATTGTTAATGTGCAGTTTTTGCCTTGATCTGCATTCCCATCCATCTCCACATTCACTCCAGTCTCTGGATAACCTTTGTCAGTAAGCATGTATCCGAGATATTGTAGTTGTTTCTTTGACTGCTTGTACCAGAGGACTCTGTTATAGCTTGGAATACTGTGTGAGCAGTAGACTTTAGCATCTTCTCCTTTTGTGAAAATATTAGCAGGATCCTGGGAGACTTGGTCACTTAAAGAGGAACCTATTGAACAGACATCAAATAAAAATATGACACAGCATCTTCTGTAAAATATAAAATGCAGCTATACAGCTAAAATTGAAGAACTGTATAATACTGAACATACTCATGGCATTACCTGAAACTAGAATATAATTCAAATAGATGCTTAGGAGCAGAATAATCATGATGTTTTGTGCTGAATGATGTTCTCAGTTGTCTTAATCATTTCCAGTTTTCTGTCTGAGTAAACTTTAATAGGAGGAAACTATCATTCATTGGGTGGAGTCTCAGTAATCCTCGGGTTATTATTAGAATAATTCACACTAGTCTGACTAGCGATATACTGCCTCCTTCTGAGATGAAGTGTCACAGGTGCGAGGGGCTGTGAAATGTGTACATAGGCATAAACATGACCAAGACCAGCCTCATTCACTATAACAGACCTTCCCAAAGTGTGGGGCCCAAAGCCATTGCAGGGGGGGCGCGGCATGAAAGAGGGGGCAAACAAAACGCTTGGACACTGCTAGCACGGGGCGGCCACAGAAATGCAAAGCAGGAGATGAAGCATCGCTGAATATGTTTCCAAACCAACTTCATTCTAAGCCAAAGACTAGAAAATATGGTGAAGCATATCATCCCTTTGGCTTCACCTGCAGAAGTGCTGAGGTAGCTCTCCCCTGCAGAATTGGTTTTCCCTGTGTTGGGAGCAGCGCTGGGCTCTCCAAATCACGGACTAACAGTATCCCACAGCTGTTTATGTTTTTGAACCCATTTTGCACAGAGAGACATTTTTTGAAAAATGTATTGATAGCAATGTTGAATATTATTACACAGGGAAAAAACAACTACACCTAAAATAATTACACCATGACGCCTCTGCCTTTCTAAATGGAGGGACAGTAACTGCGTGTGTGTATGTAAGCGTGTAAAACCTGCAGACAGTCAGATTAACAGTATTTTGTCTCTATCTGCCATTCTGCAATTCATCTCATGTAAACAATAACGTGGCGCACAGCGTGACATGAAAAAAGGCACATACCTTTGACGTTGCGTGACGAACTCTGTATTCCTCGTCCACGCGTAAACGCAAAAAAGGAGTTTTAAAAAATCTCCGTTTTCGGTGATTCCAAACGCCGTTTACGTGTGGACGAAACAGCTGCGTTTCCAAAAATTCCATTGTAGGAGTGGACGCAGCGTGAAAGAGTTAGTAGTGTATTTTATTACTACCTGTAATTTATTGCAGATTACTCGTATTTGCTTAATTTTTTACTAAATGTTTGAGGTGTGAAATAAACCGCAATGGAGCAAAAATATGGGTGTGTGTGGTTGGAGGATGTGTGCGTGCGCGTGCGCGGGGGGGGGGACATTTTTCTTGTAAACAAAGGGGGGCCCAGCAAAAAAAGTTTGGGAACCACTGCACTATAAAATTGACAAGTAAAAGAAAAAAGCAGAAAAAGTCCAAAAATCTAAATGTTTCAACTTTTCATAACTTACAACAACAGAAGAACACACTGGATGGCATGCCTGCTGTTTCAAACAGGACATTGAGGCTACTCCTTACACAGGCTTATCAAGATTGGACAAAAGAAGATTGGAAAATGTTTTTAGTCTGATGAGTCTTAGATTCAGATGATAATCAGAAAGATGTGTAAAAAACGTGAAAGTATAGATCCACTCCGTCTCATATTAACAATTCAGGTAGATAATGGTGATGTAATGGGTTGGTGGATATTTTCTTTCAACTTTTGCCCTCTCAGTACCAACTGAGTATCATTTAAATGCCCCATCCTACCTAAGTATTGTTGCTGCCATGTCCATCCCTTTATGACCACACTCTACCCATCTTTTGATGTCTGCTTCCAGCAGGATAACACAGCATGTGACAAAGCTCAAATCACCTTAAACTACCAATATATCTGACATATATGTTTGAGAATTTTTGTCATCATTTTATTACGTTAAAGTAAAATAGTGCAGATCGTTGGAATATTATAGGTTTCTTTTTAAAACAGGATGTGACACTTTTATTCATAGTCAAAAGCTAATAATAATAATCCCCCACAGATATATTTGCCATTGGAGATTGGCCTCTATTACAAGATGTGACAGCTCAAATGTTGCAATTTTTTTTTAATAAGGAACCTTTTGTTATAATATCTGATCTTTGTGAGACCAACGTTGGTTATAATGTCTGATTCCAGGTGTAAGTGGCTGCAAGCTGCCATACAGAAATTTTTAAAATGTGTTTGGGAGGTTTTTGTATTGAGGTGCAGTGATGTGCAGCACTGTGGTATCTAGCAGCACAGAAGTACACCCCACTGCTGCTCACTTTGAGATACTTAATCGTTAATGTGCAGTTCTTGTGTTGTCTTGCATCCCCATCAATTGTTATATTTACTCCAGTTTCTGGATAACTGTTATCATAATACATGTATCCAAGCAGTTGTAGCTGTTTCTCTGACTTCTTGTACCAGAGGATTGTGTCATAGCTTGGATTACTGTGCCAGCAGTAGATTTTAGCTTCTTCTCCTTCTGTATAAATGTTAGCTGGAGTCTGGGAGACTTGGTTACTTAAAGAGGAACCTGTTAGACAGACATCAAATAAAAATAAAACATAATATCTTATGTAAAATATAAAATCCAGCAATACAGCTTTAATTGTAGCACTCTATAATACTGTGTACATACTGAACATATTCATGACATTACCTGAAACTAGATTATAGTTCAAATAGATGCTTAGGAGCAGAATAATCATGATGCTTTGTGATGAACGATGTTCTTAGTTGTCTTAATCATTTCCAGTCTTCTGTGTGAGTAAATGTTTATAGGAGGAAACCATCATTCATTGGGTGGAGTCTCAGTAATCCTCAGGTTATTATTACAATAATTCACATGAGTAAGTCTGACTAGCGATATACTGCCTCCTTGTGAGAGGAAGTGTTACAGGTGCAAGGGGCTATGAAATGTATGCATAAGAAATTAAAATTGATGATTGATAAGTTTAAAAAGCATTACTGAGACCAGCCTCATTCCTTATAAAAATTAACAAGGAAAACAAAAAAGCAAAACAATGTAAATAAATAAATGTTTCAATGTTTTCAACATCTGAAACCACAATAACTTTAAAAGCTATGTACAAGAAATTATGATGACTTACGTTTGTTTTTTGATGCTAGAGAACAGATGTAAATGAACATACAGCTTCAGGCTAATAGAACGTCAACAGTTATTTAATAAGCTTGCTATAACCAAGGCAGAATTCACAACAGTAGAACACACTGGATTGCATGCCTGCTGTTAAAACAGGAAATTGAGGCTACTATTTACACAGGCTTATCAAGATTGGAAAATGTTGACTAGCCTGATCTGTCAGATTAAGATGATAGTCAGAAAAGATGTGTAAACAACATGTATATCCACCCTGTCTTGTATTAATAATTCAGATGGACAATGGTGGTGTAATACCAACTGACTATTGTTTAAATGCCCCATCCCACCTAAGTATTGTTGCTGCCATGTCCATCCCTTTATCGTCAGACCCAACCCATCTTATGATGTCTGCTTCCAGCAGGATAACACGGCATGTGACAAAGCTCAAATCACCTTAAACTATTAATATGTGTGTCATATGATATGTGTAGGAATTTGTGTCATCATTTTAATATGTTCAAATGAGATACTGCAGATAGCTTTGTAGCTTTCTTTTTATAATGGGATGTGACACTTTAAAAGTTCTGTTATAATATCTGATCTTTGTGAGACCAATGTTGGTTATAATGTCTGATTCCAGGTGTGAGAGGCTGCAAGCTGCCAAATTTTTAAAATGTGTTTGGGAGGTTTTTGTATTGAGGTGCAGTGATGTGCAGCACTGTGGTAACTAGCAGCACAGAAGTACACTCCACTGCTGCTTAGTTTGAGATACTTAATCGTTAATGTGCAGTTCTTGTGTTGTCTTGCATCCCCGTCCATTGTCATATTTACTCCAGGTTCTGGATAACTCTTATCATAATTCGTGTATCCAAGCAATTGTAGCTGTTTCTCTGACTGCTTGTACCAGAGGATTGTGTAAAAGTTTGGATTACTGTGTGAGCAGTGGATTTTAACTTCTTCTCCTTTTGTGTAAATGTTAGCAGGAGTCTGGTCGACTTCATCACTTAAAGACGAACCTGCTAAACAGACATCAACCAAAAGGACCACACAACATATACGAATAAATAAATAAAATATAAATAAGAATAAACATTTAAATTATAAAATGCAACTATAAAGCTGAAGTTATCAGACAAAAATATATTAAACATATTCATGGCTTTACCTGAAACCAGAAATGAATACATGAAATGTATAGCTAGAAGTAGAATAATCATGATGGTTTTACTGTGAATGACGTTCCCAGTTGTGGAGATTTTTTCAAACATTCTTTCTGAGTAAACTCACTTTCAAGCAAGGCATCATTCAGCAGGCGGAGTCTCATTATATCCTCAACTTAGTTGTGTAATTGTCAGTGTGTTAGCCATGAACATCACACTACTGGTTCAGTGTGAGAGTCAAAGATATACTGCCACCTAATGACAGGAAATGTTACAGGTGCATGGGGCAGTGAAGAGTGATATGAATCACTGTGGTAAGTGGGAGCACAGAAGTAAACTGCACTGCTTTTCGCAACGGGTCCTTTAGTTGATCACAAGTCGGTCCATTTGTTGCAGTCCCATCTATACAGGAAACACATTGGTTTGAAATCAATGAACTGCTATAGTGTAGGTTGATAATGCTACAGTCATGTCCATGAGTTTTTAGACAGTGACACAATTTTTGCAATTTTGTTTCTGTATACCACCAAAGTGGATTTTAAATACGCAACATGCAAACTTTCAAAGGTTTAACAAAAGAAATGTCCAGAGTGTCCAAATCAATGATCTGTTACATGTTTAGAAAGAAGAGAAGGATTGGCCTGCTCCACAACACAAATAGGCCGAAAGACCACAGAAAAGGGGATAATCTGAAAGGCCAGACTTTTCCAGAAAATAGAGACTGTACAGTTCAGAAAAAGCGTTGTTTGGACATTTGAAACCAAGATAAATTTTTACCAGAATGATAGAGCGAAGAGAGTGATGAAGGAGACAACTTTTGATCTGAAGCATATCATGATCTACTAAACATGGCAGAGTCACCATTGGCATTAATGACTGCTACTGGAGCTGGCGCACTGCAGTGGAAGTGGGGCATTACTTATAGAGGAGCAGGATAAACTGTGATGTGTACCGAGCAGAGATGGGCAGTAACGTTACTTGTAACGCGTTACTGTAATCCGATTACTTTTTTCAAGTAACGAGTAAAGTAAGGGATTACTATTGCAAAAACGGTAATTAGATTACCGTTACTTTCCTGTAGGAACACTGCGTTACTAAAACCGTGATTTTTTTTTTGCGAGAATGTCTCATGACAGTGACGTAAGCGAGTGCGACGTTCGTGACAACAGCTGTGTGCAGATCAACAATGGATAATATATCGAGTGCGGGAGAGAGTATGAGCATGCAGCGTTTAAAGCGTGGAAGTACTGACCTTACTTAAATAAAAAGTGACAAAAACATTAGTGTCCGTTGTGCGTGGGAAGAGAACTTCTTTTTACAGCGAAAAAAACCCCTAAACTTCCAAGCAAGCACCGAGTGCGCTACCACGTAATGGGAAATTCAGAGAAACTCGCGGATTCTTCAACTGACAGCTGCGGCACACCTGCACCAGGGTAAACCTCCGCCTACCCCACTCCTGCTTTACAGGTGAAAATAGAGCAACAGAACCGCTAGTCTTTGATTTTATTTATTTTCTGCTGTGTTTTACTTACATCTACAGTGGCTTGCAAAAGAATTCGGCCCCCTTGAACTTTTCCACATTTTGTCACATTACAGCCACAAACATGAATCAATTTTATTGGAATTCCACGTGAAAGACCAATACAAAGTGGTGTACACATGAGAAGTGGAACGAAAATCATACATGATTCCAAACGTTTTTTACAAATAAATAACTAAAAAGTGGGGTGTGCATAATTATTCAGCCCCCTGAGTCAATACTTTGTAGAACCACCTTTTGCTGCAATTCCAGCTGCCAGTCTTTTAGGGTATGTCTCTACCAGCTTTGCACATCTAGAGACTGAAATCCTTGCCCATTCTTCTTTGCAAAACAGCTCCACAACTGCCCTGTGATGGCCTCAGAGGTTGTCTAAGAGAATATTGGGAGCAACAACACCATGAAGTCCAAAGAACACACCAGACAGGTCAGGGATAAAGTTATTGAGAAATTTAAAGCAGGCTTAGGCTACAAAAAGATTTCCTAAGCCTTGAACATTCCACGGAGCACTGTTCAAGCTATCATTCAGAAATGGAAGGAGTATGGCACAACTGTAAACCTACCAAGACAAGGCCGTCCACCTAAACTCACAGGCCGAACAAGGAGAGCGCTGATCAGAAATGCAGCCAAGAGGCCCATGGTGACTCTGGACGAGCTGCAGAGATCTACAGCTCAGGTGGGGGAATCTGTCCATAGGACAACTATTAGTGGTGCACTGCACAAAGTTGGCCTTTATGGAAGAAGAAAGCCATTGTTAACAGAAAACCATAAGAAGTCCCGTTTGCAGTTTGCCACAAGCCATGTGGGGGACACAGCAAACATGTGGAAGAAGGTGCTCTGGTCAGATGAGACCAAAATGGAACTTTTTGGCCAAAATGCAAAACACTATGTGTGGCGGAAAACTAACACTGCACATCACTCTGAACACACCATCCCCACTGTCAAATATGGTGGTGGCAGCATCATGCTCTGGGGGTGCTTCTCTTCAGCAGGGACAGGGAAGCTGGTCAGAGTTGATGGGAAGATGGATGGAGCCAAATACAGGGCAATCTTGGAAGAAAACCTCTTGGAGTCTGCAAAAGACTTGAGACTGGGGCGGAGGTTCACCTTCCAGCAGGACAACGACCCTAAACATAAAGCCAGGGCAACAATGGAATGGTTTAAAACAAAACATATCCATGTGTTAGAGTGGCCCAGTCAAAGTCCAGATCTAAATCCAATCGAGAATCTGTGGCAAGATCTGAAAACTGCTGTTCACAAACGCTGTCCATCTAATCTGACTGAGCTAGAGCTGTTTTGCAAAGAAGAATGGGCAAGAATTTCAGTCTCTAGATGTGCAAAGCTGGTAGAGACATACCCTAAAAGACTGGCAGCTGTAATTGCAGCAAAAGGTGGTTCTACAAAGTATTGACTCAGGGGGCTGAATAATTACGCACACCCCATTTTTCAGTTATTTATTTGTAGAAAATATTTGGAATCATGTATGATTTTCGTTCCACTTCTCACGTGTACACCACTTTGTATTGGTCTTTCACGTGGAATTCCAATAAAATTGATTCATGTTTGTGGCTGTAATGTGACAAAATGTGGAAAAGTTCAAGGGGGCCGAATACTTTTGCAAGCCACTGTATTTGAAAGAGTGAGTGTAAACACAAAAAAATATGTTATTTTTTTGCTGGAATGTGCAGAAAATAGGTTTAAATGTTAAACAAATTTCTTCCAGTCAGAGAATGTTGCATATAATTAAATTTTTGCTTGATGCATAAAGTTAAAAGATTAAAACTAATGAAACAAGTTTTAAAAAGAGACTTTTCCATTTGATTACATTTTGTATGATGGATTATGCAGAAAAAGTAGAATTGGGCTGAAAGATCTATTGCTTTATCACCTATTCAGGTTGTAAATCGTGTTTTTAAAAAGTAACTAAGTAATTAATTACTTTTGAAAATAAGTAATCAGTAAAGTAACGGGATTACTTTTTTGGGGAAGTAATCAGTAATTAGTTACTGATTACTTTTTTCAAGTAACTTGACCAACACTGGTACCGAGCTTTTCTCTTGGTTGAAAATGCAAATGAATAATGACCCACAGCATACTGCAAAAACAACCCAAGAATTTCTCAAGACAAAGAAAGGGGATATTCTTCAATGGCCGAGTCATGAAAAAGGCAATCACAGTGATCATTTTGAAATTAAACGCTACAGATATTTTATATATATATATATATATATATATATATATAGAGAGAGACTACTTTTTAAAAACGATGTGGCAGCCCAAATGTTGCATTTCTGCTTATATTGAACCTTCTATATTTGATCTTTGTGAGACCACATTCATGATAATGGCTGATTCCAGGTGTAAGGTGCTGCAAACTGCAATAAAGAAGTTTTTTTTTTTTTTTGTTTGTTTGTTTGTTTGTTTGTTTGTTTGTTTGTTTTTTTTAAAGAAAAACCCCAACAACTTTGGTTTTTGTATTGAGGTGCAGTGATGTGCAGCACTGTGGTAACTAGCTGCACAGAAGTACACTCCACTGCTGCTCGCTTTGAGATAATTAATTGTTAATGTGCAGTTCTGATCTTTTTCAGCACCCCCATCCATCGTCACATTCACTCCAGCTTCTGGATAACTCTTATCATAATTCATGTATCCAAGCAGTTGTAGCTGTTTCTTTGAATGCTTGTACCAGAGTATTGTTTCATAGCTTTGAAAACTGTGTGAGCAGTGGATTTTAGCTTCTTCTCCTTTTGTGTAAATGTTGGCTGGAGTCTGGTCGACCTGATCACTGGCAGGGGAACCTGCTGAACAGACAACAACCAAAAATAAAACACAATATATAAAAACAAGCCAAATAATAAATTATAAAATTCAGCTTAATTATTGTTATACCCTTACCTGAAGCCAGTATACAGTTAAAAAAGATGCTTAGGAGTAAAAGGATCATGATTCTTGACTAAAGATATTCCCAGGTTTGCTGATATTTTCTCTTTTATGAATAGATTTCTTAAAAGCAAACCATCACTTAACGGGTGGAGTCCTACAAGATCCTCAGCTTATTATTAAAATCATCACTTTTTCAGTCACCTCCACAAATTCACTACTGGTTCAGCACAAAAATCTGAGCAAATATATACTGCCACCTTAAGACAGGAAGTTTCATGGCTGCATGGGGCTGTGAGCTGTAAGAAGTGAACAGTCAACAAGAATAACCCTATCGTTAGTAAAAGCGACAAGAAGATGATTGTGATGTTGTGTTTTCTGATCAAAATTACTATAAGTTTTGCTGATATTAAATCTAATTGTTAAAGACTTTTTCTTTATTACCTAAGTTAGTATATAATTGTAAGTTTCTTTCTTTAAAAGTTTGTAACATTTCCTTTTAACATTTCATGACCTTTGATAGTAGATTATTGTAGCTTATCTGTATAAGTCTATATATTTAGAAAATTACTTTCATGAAATTGTTAATATTTGATAGTATAAACTTTCATTCCTGTGCAACTCAATAATAGTTTAATTATTTATATAGCACATTTAATTACAACAGGAGCGTTGACCAAAGTGCTGTACAAGAATACAACATACATAATATAACTGTACAAGAATACAACATACCTAATAAAATAACTTAGAGTATTAAAAGCAAACGCCAAATATGAATTTAACAAATAACTCTCATGCTGTATTAAAAGCCAGTAAATAAAAATGCGTTTTAAGATAAGATTTAAAAAGATTGACAGTGGGAGCCTGTCTGATGTGTAGGGGTAAATTATTCCACAGCGTAGGCGCTACAACTGCAAATGCTCGATCACCTCTATGAACCAGCCTCGACCTTGGTACAGCTAAAAGCAAAAGATCCCTTGATCTAAGAGATTTAAGGGGGGTATAAGTCTGCAAGAGGTCAGACAAATACCCGGGAGCCTGTCCATTCAGGACTTTGTAAGTCAACAATAAAATTTTAAAATGAATTCTGAAGCGGACAGGGAGCCAATGAAGGGAGGCAAGCACCGGGGAAATGTGTTCACATCTTTTAGTACGTGTCAGAAGACGAGCTGCAGCATTCTGGACCAACTGCAGCCTTGCCAGGCAGGTCTGGCTAACTCCAGCATATAAGGAGTTACAGTAGTCCAGCTGGGATATAATGAAAGCATGAATCGCCCGTTCAAAGTTTTTAAAAGATAAAAATGATCTCACCTTAGATAAAAGCCTCAGTTTGAAGAAAGACCGCTGTACGACTGAGCTAATTTGTTTCTCAAAGGTGAAATTGTTGTCAAATATAACCCCCAAATTTTTGGCATGCGATTTGACAAAAGGCTCAAGACTGTGCAGGTTAAAATTAGAGGTGTTGGGATTGCCGCTTGGTCCAAAAATGATCACTTCGGTTTTGTTCTCATTGAAGTTAAGGAAATTAGAGGCCATCCAGGATTTAACTTCACCGAGACACTGAAGTAAGGGTTCTAGTGAGGCAGGACTGTTTCCCTTCAGTTGAAGATAGATCTGAGTATCATCGGCATATGAATGAAAACAAATGTTATATTTTCTAAAAATTAGACCTAGAGGCAGCATATAAATGGAGAACAATATTGGCCCCAGTATAGATCCCTGGGGAACACCACAAGTAAGGGGAGCTGAGGAAGAGATAAAATCGCCAAAGCTCACAGAGAAAGTCCTGTCAGACAGGTATGACCTGAACCACTCTAATGGGGTGCCCTTTACGCCACAATGCTCCAACCGTGTGATTAAGATGCTGTGGTCAACAGTATCGAAGGCAGCGGTCAGATCTAAAAGCAGAAGCACAGCTGAGTCACCTGAGTCAGTGGCTAATAAAAGATCATTAAGAACTTTTAAAAGTGCAGTTTCTGTGCTATGAAGAGTTTTAAAACCAGACTGAAAGCTCTCAAGAACATTGTGTCCATTTACAAAAGATTGTAGCTGAACAAACACAATCTTTTCCAAAATTTTCGACAGGAAGGGGAGCTTTGAAATAGGCCTGAAGTTAGTGAGGACGGAGGAGTCAAGATTAGGTTTTTTAAGTACAGGCTGTACAACAGCATGTTTAAAACAGGCTGGCACAACACCTGAGCTAAGGCTGCTATTAAAAATAGCTAAAATGTCAGAACTGACAACCTTAAAAATCTTTTTTAGAAGATGCGTTGGAATAATGTCATTTGGACACGATGATGTCTTTGTGCCACTACATACTTCCTCCACCTGATCAAGACACACAGGCTCAAACTGATCAAAAACAGCAGAGCAGGTGAATATTTTAGAAGGGTCATGTGAAGGCAGGGCGATCATAGATCGAAGCTGTTTTATCTTATTGATAAAAAACTGCAAGAACCTTTCACAGGTGTCTGAGGAACTATTAATACAAGAAGCTGGGGAAATATTCAGGGCAGAGTCAATAATTGAAAAAAGAACCCGAGAATTATTGGAGCTATTCTCAATAACATTAGAAAAAAACCTAGACTTTTCTGCTTTTACAATGTCCTGATACCTGTACAGACTGTCTCTCAACATGAGAAAGGACACCTGCAGCCCATCTTTTTTCCACTTACGTTCAGCCTTCCTGCACTCTCGTCTGGCTGAACGAGTGGCCTTATTTATCCATGGGTCTGGTTGTGGTTTCGAGTTTATAGTTTTAAAAGGAGCGACCTCATGAAGGACAGTTTTGCATTTATCATAAAAATTAACTGTCATTTCCTCGGTACCAAAGCCAAGGGGAGATCTTAAAACTTTTTTAAAAGCAATAGAAAATTGTTCTGTTTTAGATGGGTTAAAAACACGACAATGACGTGTTGAAATAAGAGGTGTAAAATGGCGGAGAGATAAAAGTATATCAAACACAACAGGACAGTGATCAGAAAAAACAGCATCACATATTTCCATGTTTAGGACCGGTAACCCTAAAGACAGCACAAGATCCAACGTATGACCCTGTTTCTGGGTTGGCCCCGACACAAATTGAGAAAGACTAAAGGAGTCTATCAAACTTAAAAAGTCTCTGGCCAGCGAATTGGAGGGACAACACACATGAATATTAAAATCTCCAACGATTAAGATTCGATCGTAGCTTGGCACAGTTCCAGCTAGGAAGTTTGAAAAGTCTTGGATAAAATCCTTGTGATATTTTGGAGGTCTGTATACATCTGCAACGAGTGTCGGGCGAGGATGCCCCAATTCAAACGCCAGAAGTTCAAAACTAGAATACGAGTCAGTTAAGAGTTGTTTGCAAGAGAGCTTCTTCCTAAAAACAGCTGCCAGTCCACCACCACGCCCAGTCATCCTCGGCACATTAAGATATTCACAGTCAGGCGGTAAAAGTTCAGTAAAACAGCTGGACTCACCGGCTCTCTGCCAAGTTTCCGTTAAAAGCATAAGATCCCGTTCCCGA
Source organism: Pelmatolapia mariae (assembly GCF_036321145.2). NCBI lineage: Eukaryota > Metazoa > Chordata > Actinopteri > Cichliformes > Cichlidae > Pelmatolapia > Pelmatolapia mariae. The sequence continues at coordinate 60,536,723 of NC_086241.1, forward strand.
TCGGTAAAGAAGTCCTTAAGAATAAAAGTTTTGTTTGCTAGCGATCGAGCATTAACAAGACTTAATATCAGTGGTACAGGTGGCTCAGCGGCCGATGTGGGTGCCCGACCTATCGGCCGTAGGTTCTGAGGGTTTACTCCACCTGAGCGAAGACAGGGGGGACGCTGGCGCGGGGTTATTGTCGTAAGCCCGATAAGAGGTGTCAGGCAAGTGTAAGCCATGTCCAGAGAGTGCCAGTAGTTGACGCGGTCAAATCCAGTCGGGATAGGGTGAGGTATTTTTCGAAATCGTGTCCAGGTAGCCTTCATTCTCACCAATAAGCCACTGCGTTTCCCACGGCGTCTACGGCGCCCTCTCAGTTGAGGTAGCGCCAGAACGCAACGGAGACAAGCTGGAACTCCTGACAGGAGTGGTGGGGAGAAGGTTCCCTGATATCCACGATTCCAATAAAGAGTTTTTAACTGAGAGGATCTTAAAGCCAGCAGCATTTGGCGATCATATACAAGCAGAGAGTTAGCATGTTTTAAAACAAAGTAAAAATAAAACACTAGTACAAACAGAGTCAGACGGCAGGCCGTACACACTGGCGCCATCTTGAACTTCTGCCCAATAAGTAAACAAAATTCAAGGTTACTGGAAACTTGCTTTTTGAATCCAATACTTCATTTTTGTTTTGGTAGGCCTTTGAAGGATGTTTTTCTATTTTTTTTCTTTAACCATTTTGCTGTTAGTCTCATGTGAAGTTGCTGGGCTGGCTTCTCATGCATGGCAGTTTCCCCGTGTTTCCATCCTTACTACACATGCCTTATATTTGGCAGTCAAGTGCTGGGTAGAGCAAGGCTGGAGACTCCATAAGTTGTTTTCCCAATAGTTGTTGTCATTATCTTCAGCATTATGTTCAGTTACATGTTGTCACATCTGTAGTAATCCTTGTCTCTCCTTGTATCCATCGTCGTCGTCGTCGTCGTCGTCGTCATCATCATCATCACAAATTTACACTACTGGTTCAGTGTAAAAATCAAAGATATACTGCCTCCTTATGACAGGAAGTGTTAGAATTACACAGGTCTAACAGCTCACAGCCGTTCGATGCTCAGTAAGGTTATGTATTGATGAGTAGTAATGTGAATCACTGTACAGCACATAAGTAAAATTCACTGCTTTTCACAAATTAACTCTTCAGTTGATAATGGCAGCTCTGTCCAATATTTACACTTCAACTTATTATTAACTGCCACAGTGTAGGTAGGTTGGCAATGACATAGTTCGGTCTATACATATTAGGACAATGACAAAATCTTTATAATTTTGCGTGTGTAAACTAACAGCTAAAATGTAGAACTGCTGCTCTTCATATTATAATATCTGATCGTTGTGAGACCAACATTGGTTATAATGGCAGATTCCAGGTGTGAGAGACATGAGCTGTAAAACAGATATAAAAGAAATGTGTTTGGGAGGTTTTTGTATAGAGGTCTAGTGATGTGCACAACTGTGGTATCTTGCAGCACAGAAGTACACTCCACTGCTGCTCACTTTGACATCCTTAATCGTTAATGTGCATTTCTCATTTTTCTCTGCACCCCCATCAATCGTTACATTCACTCCAGTCTCCACAGAGCTTTTGCCTAAGTACATGTATCCGAGCAGCTGCAATTGTTTCTTTGACTGCTTGTACCAGAGAATTTGGTCATAGCTTTGAATACTGTGTGAGCAGTTGATTTTAACGTCTTCTTCTTTTGTGTAAATATTAGCTGGAGTCTGGTCGACTTTATCACTTAAAGAGGAACCTGCTGAACATACATAATTCAAAAGTAAGACAAAATATATAACAAGGAAAAGGGTTCTGAAAAAATACAATTTAAATACACTCATAACACTAGCACTATATAATACCAATTTAAAATGCAATTAAAATGTTGATGGTATTACCTGAAACTAGAATACATTCAAAATAAATACTTAGAAGTAGAATTATCATGATGTCTTGCTATGAAAGATGTTCTCAGTTGTGCTGGTTATTTCCAACTCTCTGATGAAGAAACTGTCATTTAGTGGGAGGAGTCTTAAACAAATCCACACTACTGGTTCAGTGTAAAAGTCACAGATTGCCTGGCATCTTACGCCAAGAAGTGTTTCAGGTGCTACAAGCTGTAAGCTGTCAGAATCAAGAGATGGAAATTGGTCATTGATAGTTAGTGCTTTATCTTTTTGAGAAACCAATACCATGTTAATGTGAATGGAAAAAACCACAACAACAAAGATCAGTTTGAATGCTTTACACAAAACAACCTATTTGTTAAGTAGAACTTAACTAATGGATAATGATATATGAAAGAACTGTCACGGTCCTCGGTCTGCGACCCAGTGTTTTGTGTTGTTGGTTTAAGTTTTCCTCTTGAAATTATAGTTTTCTGTTATAATTATTGTTCCTGGTTTCTAGGTTTCTTTTCTGGTCCTGCGCCTCATGTTTCAATGTCTCAGAGTCAAATCTGCCTCTCTGTGTCTGTCTTGTATTTCCTGTTTTACTTTGGAGTGTCTCATGTCCTGTGTTCAGTGTTTTGGGTTTTGCTTCCTCCTTGTTTCACCTGGTCTAATTAGGTCCAGCTGTGTCCACCTCCTGTGTGCCATTTCCTTGTTTCGCTCTGTTTCTCGTCAGATCGTCTGTTCATCTTCCTGTGTGTTTTCCTCTGTGTCTCTTCGCCTAAGGTTCCTCATTCCCGGTTTAAGGTTATTTGTATTATTAGTTTCTGTATTGTTTTTCTATGTATTTCGCACTGTTAAGTTTAGCCATCCCAGTTTAAGTCTTTGCTAGTTTATCGTAGTCTCCTGTCGCCTTTTGTTTAGTGTTTTTGTGTAGCCCAAATAAAGGCTCGCGTTTTGTTAAACCTCCACCTATCTCTCCGTTGTCTGTGTTTGGGTCTGCTCCTCATTCTTTCTGCACAATTTGCCTTTGCAAATCCTGGTTACAACCGTTTTAGCAACATCCCTAGTCAAAAAAGGGTCATCTCCCCTAACCCCTGTATACGGCTTAACCCCTTTAACGGTCCACCATATACAAGCACAGGTGAGCCCATAAATGGCAGGAAGTAAACATTCCTTAGCAAATAAGCAAACCAGAACCTTTACATGCAATATGCCTGCAGTTAAACACTATAGCTATAGCATCCCCCACCATCCTAGATTTAGGGAAGTGACAGAATATCTGAACATGCAGTTCAGGACAAGATTTACAGCTGTAAGCACAACAATGACAATTTTTATCAAAATCACTCTAACAATGAGTTACAGTGCAGATTTTAAAATGTGTTTGATAGGTTTTTGTATGGAAGTCTAGTGATGTGCAGCACTGTGGTAACTAGCAGCACAGAAGTACACTCCACTGCTGCTCAGTTCGAGTTCCTTAATCACTAATGTGCAGTTCTTATGTTGTCTTGCATCCCCATCCATTGTTATATTTACTCCAGGTTCAGGATTAAGCAATCGTTGCTCTTTCTTTGAGTGCTTGTACCAGAGAATTTGCTCATAGCTTTGAATACTGTGTGAGCAGTAGATTTTAGCTTCTTCTCCTTTTGTATAAATGTTAGCTGGAGTCTGGGAGACTTGGTCACTTAAAGAGGAACCTGTTTAACAGACATCAAATAAAAATAAGACACAACATCTTATGTAAAATATAAAATGCAGCTCTACAGCTATAATTGTAGCACTGTATAATACTGGATATATACTGAACATTTTCATGGCATTACCTGAAACTAGAATATAATTCAAATAGATGCTTAGGAGCAGAATAATCATGATGCTTTGTGCTGAATGATGTTCTCAGTTGTCTTGATCATTTCCAGTTTTCTGAGTAAACTTTAATAGGAGAAAACTATCATTCATTGGTCTCAGTTATCCTCGGGTTATTATTAGAATAATTCACACTAGTCTGACTAGTGATATACTGCCTCCTTCTGAGAGGAAGTGTCACAGGTGCGAGGGGCTGTGAAATGTGTACATAGGCATAAACATGACCAAGACCAGCCTCATTCCCTATAAAATTGACAAGTAAAAGAAAAAAGCAAAAAAAGTCCAAAAATCTAAATGTTTCAACTTTTCATAACTTACAACAACAGCAACTGAAAAACACACTGGATGGCATGCCTGCTGTTAAAACAGGACATTGAGGCTACTCTTTACACAGGCTAATCAAGATTGGACAACAGATTGGAATATGTTTTTAGTCTGATGAGTCTCAGATTCAGATGATAATCAGAAAAATGCATAAACAACATAAAATTATGGATCCACCCAGTCTCGTATTAACAATTCAGATAGACAGTGGAGGTGTGATGGGGTGGTGGATTTTTTTTTCTTTCAACTTTTGGCTGCTCAGTACCAACTGAGTATCATTTAAATGCCCCATCCTACCTAAGTATTGTTGCTGCCATGTCCATCCCTTTATGACCACACTCTACCCATCTTTTGATGTCTGCTTCCAGCAAGATAACACAGCATGTGACAAAGCTCAAATCACCTTAAACTACCAATATATCTGACATATGATATATGTGAGAATTTGTGTCATCATTTTAATATGTTCAAATGAGATACTGCAGACAGTTTTTGTATCGTAGGTTTCTTTTTAAAACAGGATGTGACACTTTAGAAGTTCTGTTATAATATCTGATCTTTGTGAGACCAATGTTGGTTATAATGTTTGATTCCAGGTGTAAGTGGCTGCAAGCTGCCATACAGAAATTTTTAAAATGTGTTTGGGAGGTTTTTGTATTAAGGTGCAGTGATGTGCAGCACTGTGGTATCTAGCAGCACAGAAGTACACTCCACTGCTGCTTGCTTTGATATCCTTAATCGTTAATATGCAGTTCTTGTGTTGTCTTGCATCCCCGTCCATCGTCACATTCACTCCAGTTTCTGGATAACCCTTGTCATTCAACATGTATCCAAGCAGTTGTAGCTGTTTCTCTGACTGCTTGTACCAGAGGATTGTTTCATAGCTTGGAATACTGTGTGAACAGTGGATTTTAACTTCTTTTCCTTTTGTGTAAATGTTAGCAGGAGTCTGGTCGACTTGATCACTTAAAGACGAACCTGCTAAACAGACATCAACCAAAAGGACCACACAACATGTAAGAATAAGAATAAATAAAATGTAAATAAGAATAAAACATTTAAATTATAAAATGCAACTATAAAGCTGAAGTTATCAGACAAAAATATATTAAACATATTCATGGCTTTACCTGAAACCAGAAGTGAATTCATCAAGTGTATAGCTAGAAGTAGAATAATCATGATGCCTTTGCTGTGGAAGACGTTCTCAGTTGTAAAGATCTTTTCAAACATTCTTGACATGCGGGACGAGACCTCATTCACGCCCCTTCCGGCCTCAGGCTTTATATGTCCCCTTCACCAATACCTGCTGTTCTCATTTTCATGCCCCACCCCCCCTTCTTTTCTTCTTCTCTTCTCCTTTTCCTTTCTTTCAGCTCTCGTTAGTACATGGGGATCTGCCCGGCCTGGGAGCCGCTGCCAGTCTCCTTCGAGGCCTTCCCCAACCCGGAGCACCAGTTCACAGTTCCCTCATCCATCATCGCTCATCTTAACTGCAGATGTGGTCCCAGCTAGTGAAACTCCCTTTTAAGCAAGGCATCATTCAGCAGGTGGAGTCTTATTATATCTTCAACTTGGTTGTGTAATTGTCAGTGTGTTAGCCATGAACATCACACTACTGGTTCAGTGTAAGAGTCAAAGATATACTGCCACCTTATGACAGGAAATGTTACAGGTGCATGGGGCAATGAGCTGTGGGAGGAGATTAAGACCTGTGTTGGGAACATTACATATTGATGAAGAGTGATATGAATCAATGTGGTAACTAGGAGCACAGAAGTAAACTGCACTACTTTTCACAACGGGTCCTTCAGTTGATCACGTGCAAGTCGGTCCATTTGTTGCAGTCCCATGTATACAGGAATCACATTGGTTTGAAATCAAGGAACTGCTATAGTGTAGGTTGATAATGCTACAGTCATGTCCATAAGTATTTCACTAGCTGGGCCCACGTCCTCATTTTAGGTTTGACAGCCTTTTAGTAGGTAAAGGTGAATGCTTGGACATGAATTGAGCTGCGGTTTGGGGAAGGCGACGGTTCCCGGGCCTGGCACATCCCCATGTACTAAATAGAAGCGAAGAAGTTAAAGAATTGAAAAGGGCAGGGAGGGTGGGGCACGTAAATGAGAATGACAGCTTGCAGAACTGGGGGAACCTATATAGATGAGAACCGGAAGGAGCATGTTTGGAGGTGTGGTCCTGCTCCTGAAATTCTGATACATAATCTCCAATTAGACAGTGACACAATTTTTGCAATTTTGCGCAGACTTTGTGCAGACTTTCAGGTTTATCTCAAAGGCTTAACAAAAGAAATGCCCAAAGTGTCCAAATCAATGATCTGTTACATGTCTAGAAAGAAGAAATGGATTGGCCTGCTTAGCAACACCAAAGGACTGAAAGACCACAGAAAAGGTCATAATCTGAAAGGCCAGACTTTTCCAGCATTTGGAATTAATGACTGAAAGTGGAAGTGGGGTATTACTTATAGAGCGGGTCTGAAATGACCTTCCAGCTGAGCAATATACGTGAGCGTATGTGTCATCATGGTGATCACGTTGAAATTAAACACTAGATACATAAACAGATATTTTAAATATATAGATATTTATAGATATATAGGGGTTGCTTTTAAAGAAAGGATGTGGCAGCATAAATGTTTCATTTCTGTTTATAGCGAACCTTCTATATTTGATGTGTAAGACCACATTCATGATAACGGCTGATTCCAGGTGTAAGGTGCTGTGAGTGCCAATAGAGATATTTTTTTTTAAAAAACAACAACTACTTTGGTTTTTGTATTGAGGTGCAGTGATGTGCAGCACTGTGTTTACTAGCTGCACAGAAGTACACTCCACTGCTGCTCGCTTTGAGATCCTTAATTGTTAATGTGCAGTTCTGATCTTTTTCAGCACCCCCATCCATCGTTACATTCACTCCAGCTTCTGGATAACTCTTATCATAATACATGTATCCAAGCAGTTGTAGTTGTTTCTCTGACTGCTTGTACCAGAGGACTGTGTAATAGTTTTGAATACTGTGTGAGCAGTGGATTTTAGCATCTCCTCCTTTTGTGTAAATGTTGGCTGGAGTTTGGTCGACTTGATCACTGGCAGGAGAACCTGCTGAACAGATAACAAACAAAAATAAAACACAATAAATATATATAAAAAGCCAAATAATAAATTGTAAAATTCAGCTTAATTATTGTTATACCCTTACCTGAAGCCAGTATACAGTTAAAAAAGATGCTTAGGAGTAAAAGGATCATGATTCTTGACTAAAGATATTCCCAGGTTTGCTGATATTTTCTCTTTTATGAATAGATTTCTTAAAAGCAAACCATCACTTAGCGGGTGGAGTCCTACAATATCTTCAGCTTATTATTAAAATCATCACTGTTTCAGCCACCTCCACAAATTCACTACTGGTTCAGCACAAAAATCTGAGCAAATATATACTGCCACCTTAAGACAGGAAGTTTCATGGCTGCAAGGGGCTGTGAGCTGTAAGAAGTGAACAGTCAACAAGAATAACCCTATCGTTAGTAAAAGCGACAAGAAGATAATTGTGATGTTATATTTTCTGATCGAAATTACTACAAGTATTGTTGATACTAAATCTATTTGTTAAAGATTTTCTTTATTACCTAAGTTAGTATATGATTGTTATAAAGTTTCTTTCTTTGAAAGTTCATAACATTTCCTGATCATAACCCTTTGATGATGGTAGATTATTGTAGCTTATCTGTATAAGTTATATATTTAAAAATTACTTTAATTAAATTATTAATATTTATTAGTATAAAGTTTCATTCTTGTGCAACTAAATAAGTAAATAATATTCAAGGTTACTGGAAGCTTGCTTTTTGAATCCAATACTTCATTTTTGTTATGGTAGGTCTTTGAAGGATGTTTTTCTATTTTTTTTTCTTTAACCATTTTGCTGTTAGTCTCAGGTGAAGTTGTTGGGCTGGCTTCTCATGCAGGGCAGTTTCCCCATGTGTCCATCCTTCCTACACATGCCTTATATTTGGCAGTCAAGTGTTGGGTAGATCAAGGCTGGAGGCTGCATCACTTGTTTGCGTGATAGTTGTTGTCATTATCGTGAGCATTTTGTACATTTTGTTTGAAATTGCCTGTCTGTAGTAATCCTTGTCTCTCCTTGTATCCCCAAAATACCTGCTCCTGTCTGTCTTGGAAATTCTTGCTGTCTTGGAAACATACTCACCCACTAGCTGTGGAAATCTCCAGTCAAGCTTGGCCACTTCACCTGATCACCTGATCTGTCTAACCTGTCAAAGGGAGGACTCACCTGCTCACCAGCCTGCCCACTCTCTGCCTCCTGCTCCCACTAACTTTTGGTTTGTTTCCAGCCACCCACTGTGTGATACAGTAATGCCATTGATGGCATTACCTGAAACAAGAATGCAGTTAAATTGAATGCTTAGGGGAAGAATGATCACGATGCCTTGTTTTGAAATATGTTCTCAGTTGTTTTGATCATGTTATGTACTCAGCTTAGTTGTGCAATCATCACTGTGTCAACCATCATCACAAATTTACACTACTGCTTCAATGGAAAAATATACTGCCACCTTATGACAGGAAGTGTTAGAGGTGCACAGGTCTAACAGCTCACAGCCTGTGAGAAGAAGAAAACTGATGCTCAGTAAGGTTATATATTAATGAGTAGTAATATGAATCACTGATCACATAAGTTAAATTCACTGCTTTTCACAATTAATTCAGTTGATAATGGCAGCTCTGTCCAATATTTACACTTTAATGAACTGCTACAGTGTAGGTTGGCAATGACATAGTTCAGTCTATACATATTAGAACAGTGACAAAATCTTTATAATATTGCGTGTGTAAACTAACAGCTAAAATGTAGAACTGCTGCTCACAAGAAACCTCATATTATAATATCTGATCGTTGTGAGACCAACATTGGTTATAATGGCAGATTCCAGGTGTGAGAGGCATGAGCTGTAAAACAGATATTAAAGGAGTGTGTTTGGGAGGTTTTTGTATAGAGGTCTAGTTATGTGTACAACTGTGGTATCTTGCAGCACAGAAGTACACTCCACTGCTGCTCACTTTGAGATCCTTAATTGTTAATGTGCATTTCTCATTTTTGTCTGCACCCCCATCAATCGTTACATTCACTCCAGTCTCCACAGAGCTTTTGCCTAAGTACATGTATCCGAGCAGCTGCAATTGTTTCTTTGACTGCTTGTACCAGAGAATTTGGTCATAGCTTTGAATACTGTGTGAGCAGTTGATTTTAACGTCTTCTTCTTTTGTGTAAATATTAGCTGGAGTCTGGTGGACTTGGTCACTTAAAGAGGAACCTGCTGAACATACATAATTCAAAAGTAAGACAAAATATATAACAATTTAAATACACTTATAACACTAGCACTATATAATACCAATTTAAAATGCAATTAACATGTTGATGGTATTACCTGAAATTAGAATACAATCAAAATAAATACTTAGGAGTAGGATTATCATGATGTCTTGCTATGAAAGATGTTCTCAGTTGTGTTTATTATTTCCAACTCTCTGATGAAGAAATTATCATTTAGTGGGAGGAGTCTTAAACAAATCCACACTACTGGTTCAGTGTAAAAGTCACAGATAGCCTGGCATCTTACGCTAAGAAGTGTTTCAGGTGCTACAAGCTGTAAGCTGTCAGAATCAAGAGATGGAAATTGGTCTTTGATAGTTAGTGCTTTATCTTTTTGAGAAAATAATACCATGTTGATGTGAATGAAAACAAACAAACAAAAAACAAAACACAACACAACAACAAAGATCAGCTTGAATGCTTTACACAAAACGAGCTATTTGTTAAAGCTTAACACATAAGTACAACTTAGCTAATGGATAATGATATATGAAAGAACTGTCACGGTCCTCGGTCTGCAACCCAGTGTTTTGTGTTGCTGGTTTAAGTTTTTCCTCTTTGAATTATGGTTTTCTGTTATATTTATTGTTGCTGGTTTCTAGGTTTCTTTTCTGGTTCTGCGCCTCATGTTGCCATGTCTCAGAGTCAGCTCTGTGTCTGTCTTGTATTTCGTGTTTTACTTTGGAGTGTCTCGTGTCCCATGTTCAGTGTTTTGAGTTTTGCTTCTGATTAAGTTCAACTGTGTCCCCTTCTGTGTTCCATCTCCCGGATTACCGCTTGTCTCCTGTTGTTCGTTGTCATGTTATCAATCTTCTGTGATTTGTTCGGTGTTCTGTTCTCTAGTTCATAGTTATGCCTTTGTTTGTACATGATTCTAAATTTATGTAACCCAGCAATAAAGCTGCAGTTGAGTTTGCGTCTGTCTCCGGCGTCTTACAGTAATCAGATCTTTCTGTGACCAACATTGGTTATAATGGCTGATTCCAGGTGTGAGAGGCTGTAATAAAAAGATTAAGAAAACAAAGGTTTTCATAGGTTATAGTAGTGAGGTGCGGTGATGTGCAGCACTGTGGTAACTAGCAGCACAGAAGTACACTCCACTGCTGCTCATTTCCAGTTCCTTAATCATTAATGTGCAGTTCTTGTGCTGCCTTGCATCCCCATCAATTGTTATATTCACTTCAGGTTCTGGATAACTTTTATCATAATACATGTATCCAAGCAATAGTAGCTGTTTCTCTGACTGCTTGTACCAGAGGATTTGGTTATAGCTTGAAATACTGTGTGAGCAGTGGAGTTTAGCTTCTTCCCCATTTGTGTAAATATTTGCTGGAGTCTGGTCGACTTGATCACTGTCAGAGGAACCTGCTAAACACCAACCAAAAATAAGACACAATCCATAAGTATAAGCCTTAAAATTATCTAAATTATAAAATACAGATAAATGGATATATAGGATTATTATAGCATTGCATCATACAAAAATATAGTGAAGAAATTCATGGCTTTACCTGAAACCAGAATACAGATAAAATTAATAGTTAGAAGTAGAATAATCATGATTTGCTATGACAGATGTTCCCAGGTATGGTGATTTCTAATCTTTTTTTTTTTCTGAGAAAACTCCCTTTTAAGCAAGCCATCACTCAGGAGGTGGAGTCTTATTATATCCTCAGCTCAGTTTTGTTTTCATTGTGTCAGCCATGACCACAAATTCACACAACTGATTCAGCGTAAAAGTCAAAGACATACTGCCACCTTATGACAGGAGGTTTTAAAGGTGCTGTGAGATCAAAGAGATGGAAACTGGTGTTTGAGAAGATTATGTTTTGATGAGCAGTAATATGAAGCACTGTTGTAATTTCAAGAGGTTTTCAAGGCAATGAAATGGGATATTCTTCAATGGCCAAGTCACGTGATCTTAACCAAAAAGGCCAGTTTTTTGATTAGTTAATACCAAACTAAGGGCATGAAGAACCACAAAGAAGCTCACTTTAAGGTGGCTGCAGTAAAGGCCTAACAGAGGATCTGAAGCAAGGACATGCATGTCATTGTTTTTAATAACAGAATATGACAGCCTTACTGTTGCTTTGCTGCTCATGAGGAATCTTCTATTATAATATCTGATATTTGTGAGACCAACATTGGTTATAATGGCTGATTCCAGGTGTGTGGGGTTGTGAGCTTCAATGCAGATATTAAAAAATGTGTTTGATAGGTTTTTGTATTGAGGTGCAGTGATGTGCACCACTGTGGTGACTAGCAGCACAGAAGTAGACACCACTGCTGCTCACTTTGAGATCCTTAATCGTTAATGTGCAGTTCTCTTTTTCATTTGCACCCCCGTCCATTGTTACATTCACTCCAGTTTCTGGATTACCTTTGTCATAAAGCATGTATCCGAGAAATTGTAGCTGTTTTTCTGACTGCTTGTACCAGAGGATTTGGTTATAGCCTGAAATACTGTGTGAGCAGTAGATTTTTGCTTCTTTTCCTGTTGTGTAAATATCAGGTGGAGTCTGGTGAACTTGGTCACTGAAAGAGGAACCTGCTGAAAAGACATCAAACAAAAGTAATACACAGTATATAAGAATTATAAAATTCAGTTTAACCTTATGTCAGTAACATTGTATAATACTGTTCTAAAATATATTGAAAATATCGATGATATTACCTGAAACTAGGATATTAGCATAGATGCTGAGGAGTAGAATGATCATATTTACTGGATAATCTCACTTGTGTTGATTATTTCTTTTCAGTGAAGAAACTTTCTCATGAGCAAATGAGCAATCAGCAGGTGGAGTGTGATTATATCCTGAGCTTATTATCATAAACATCAGCATGTCTATAACTAATACAAATTCACATTCCTGGTTCAGTATAGATTTCTGAGCAAAGATATATACTGCCACCTTATGAGCGGAAATGTTAAAGGTGCAAGGGGGTGTGAGCAAGCAAGAAAAAGATCATGATGTTGTGTGTTTTGTCTGAATGAACAATCTACTTGTTATTCTAATTCCATCTTAATCTGTGCTGGTATTTAACTATTGTTAAAGCTGGTCTTTTATTAAAGGAAGTGTTATTTAAGTTATAAAACAGCTTTAGGTTGTTTTCAGTCCAGCACTGAGCTGGCATTCATGTAGCTTTACAATATAACCAGCAAATTTACAGTTTCCTTTACTTTGAATGTTAATAACAGAATTTTTTTTTCATTAAAAAAACCTTTAATGGTAAACTATGTAATGCTGTCATCATACAATGTATTGAGAGACGTGTCATATCGTTAACTTGGTTGCATTACATAACAGAAAAAATAAGTTTTTTGAAAACTGAATATTAAAAAATATTAACTTAAACAGCAAACTTAGAAAAGTGTCACAGACTCAACTCAGCAAGGTGAAAATGATACATGTGGAGAAGTTATTTCATTGCTTTTTTTGCAGCTTAAATGCCACAATGCTGCTCACGGCGGACCTTGTATTGTAATATCTGATATTTGTGAGAGCAACATTGGTTATGATGGCTGATTCGAGGTGGGAGAGGATGTGAGCTTCAACACAGATATTAAAAAAGTGTTCAGTATGTTTTTGTATTGTGGTTCAGTGATGTGCAGCACTGTGGTAACTAGCAGCACAGAAGTACACTCCACTGCTGCTCACTTTGAGATCCTTGATCGTTAATGTGCAGTTCTCTTCTTTTTCTGCACCCCCATCAATCGTTACATTCACTCCAGTCTCTGGAGTACCTGTGCCATAACGCAGGTATCCAAGTAATTGTAGCTGTTTCTCTGACTGCTTGTACCAGAGGATTTGGTTATAGTCTTGAATACTGTGTGAGCAGTAGATTTTAACTTCTTTTTCTCTTGTGTGAATATTAGGTGGAGTCTGGTCGACTTGATCACTTGAAGAGGAACCTGCTGAACAGACATCAAACAAAAGTAAAAACACAATAAATAAAAATAGATGAAAAGTTCTGTTATAAAATGAAGCTTTATGTTGTGACTGTAACATTTCATTTTATTATTATGAAATATATTTATCATCAAAGGCATTACCTGAAGCTAGAATATATTTAAAATAGATGCTTAGGAGTAAAATAATCATGATGCCTTGGTGTGAAAGATGTTCCCAGGTATGGTGATTTCCAATCTTTTTTTCTGAGAAAACTCCCTTTTAAGCAAGCCATCACTCAGGAGGTGGAGTCTTATTATATCCTCAGCTTAGTTTTGTTTTCATTGTGTTAGCTGTTTCCACAAATTCACACAATGGATTCAGCGTAAAAGTCAAAGATATATTGCCACCTTATGACAGGAGGTTTGAAAGGTGCTGTGAGATCGAGAGATGGAAACTGGTGTTTGAGAAGATTATGTTTTGATGAGCAGTAATATGAAGCACTGTTGTAATTTCAAGAGGTTTTCAAGGCAATGAAATGGGATATTCTTCAATGGCCAAGTCACGTGATCTTAACCAAAAAGGCCAGTTTTTTCATTAGTTAATACCAAACTAAGGGCATAAAGAACCACAAAGAAGCTCACTTTAAGGTGGCTGCAGTAAAGGCCTAACAGAGAATCTGAAGCAAAGACATGCAGCATTTGTTTATGCCTATGTAGAATAAAGGCAGTCATTGCAAAGGCTTTCAAATTGTACTTAAATTTTAAAGTATCCCTTACCCAGTTAGTTTTGACTCTCTGAAAATTGGATACTGTGCATAGAAGAAGACAGTTATTCCTGAACAGTTAAAGTAGCACTTTTATTAAACCTCTTCACCTGAATCTGAAAGTCTGAACTTCAATCACAGATTGTTTGATTATAACTCTATTGTAGTGCTGTACAGAGAGAAGAAAACATGTTATTGACTAAATATTTATATTCCAAACTGAAACACATCCAATTTTTAGTTGAGACAGAGTTCATGGTAAATATTGGGTATATCAGACGTTTTTAATGTTGGAGGTTGCTCTTTAAAACCTGCAGTTTAAATGTTGTACTGGGGCTCAAAATGAAACTTTTCCCATATCTGATTGTTGCGAGACCAACATTGGTTTTAATGGCTGATTCCAGGTGTGAGGGGTGTGAGCTTTTAATAGAAATATTTTTTAAATGCATCTGGGAGGTTTTTGTACTGAGGTGGAATGATGTGCAGCACTGTGGGAGCTCGCTGCACAGAAGTACACTCCACTGCTGTTCAGTTTGAGATCCTTAATCGTTAATGTGCAGTTCTCACCTTTATTTGCACCCCCATCTATTGTCACATTCACTCCTGTCTCTACAGAACTTTGGCCTAAGTACATGTATCCAAGATACTGTAGTTCTTTCTTTGACTGCTGATACCAGAGGATCCGGTAAAAGCTTTGAACACTGCGTGAGCAGTGGATTTTAGCTTCTTCTCCATTTGTGTAAATGTTAGCTGGAGTCTGGTCGACTTGATCACTGAAAGAGGAAGCTGCTGAAAATAGATAATTAAAAAGAAAGAAACAATAAGAATCATAAAAGGCAGCTTAAAGTTATGTCAGTAACATTGTATAATACTGTTCTAAAATAAATTAAACATATTCATGGTTATACCTGAAACTAGGATGTTGGCATAGATGCTGAGGAGTAGAATGATCATGATGATCTCAGTTGTGTCGATTATTTCTTTTCAATGAAGAAACTTTATCATGAGCAAACTGTCGTTCAGCAGGTGGAGTCTCCTTATATCTTAAGCTTATTATCATAAACATCACCGTGTCAAAAGCTATTACAAATGCACATCTTTGATCGATATAGAATTTCGAGCAAGGATATATACTGCCACCTTATGAGAGGAAATGTTAAAGGTGCAAAGGGGTGTGAGCAAGCCAGAAAACAATCATGAAGTTGTGTTTTCTGACTGAATGAACATAAGTGTACTTGTTTTGTGTTTCCATCTTAATCTATGCTGGTATCTACCTATTTGTTGAAGCTGGTAAGCAGTTTGAGGTCATTAAAGGTCCAGCACTGAGCCAATATTTATTCAGCCATACAGTATAACCAGCAAATTAATGAATAAAAGTAATAACACGGTTTGATTTCACAAAAACCTTAATTGTAAACTACCATAACACTTTCAACAGAGTTCATTGAGAGAATTTTCTTATCATTCATTTGACGGTATTAGATGATAATAGGAAAAAATGAGATTTTTTTTAAGATGTTAAAAACATTTTAAGTTACAGTAAGGTGAAAATGATACATGTGGGGAGGTTGTGTCATTGCTTTTAATATCAGGATGTGGAATCTTAAATGCTACATTGCTGCTCATCAGGAACCTTGTATTATAATATCTGATATTTGTGAGAGCAACATTGGTTATAATGGCTGATTCCAGGTGTGTGAGGCTGTGAGCGTCAATGCAGATATTAAAAAATGTGTTTGATAGGTTTTTGTATTGAGGTGCAGTGATGTGCACCACTGTGGTGACTAGCAGCACAGAAGTAGACACCACTGCTGCTCATTTTGAGATCCTTAATCGTTAATGTGCAGTTCTCTTTTTCATTTGCACTCCCGTCCATTGTTACATTCACTCCTGGTTCTGGATTGCCCTTGTCATAAAGCACGTATCCGAGAAACTGTAGCTGTTCTTCTGACTGCTTGTACCAGAGGATTTGGTAATAGCCTGAAATACTGTGTGAGCAGTAAATTTTTGCTTCTTCTCCTTTTGTGTAAATGTTTGCTGGAGTCTGGTGAACTTGGTCACTGAAAGAGGAAGCTGCTGAAAAGACATCAAACAAAAGTAATACACAGTATATAAGAATTATAAAATTCAGCTTAACCTTATGTCAGTAACATTGTATAATACTGTTCTAAAATATATTGAACATATTCATGATATTACCTGAAACTAGGATGTTAGGATAGATGCTGAGGAGTAGAATGATCATGATGATCTCACTTGTGTTGATTATTTCTTTTCAATGAAGAAGCTTTTACATGAGCTGTCATTCAGCAGGTGGAGTCTTATTATATCCCAAGGTTATTATCATAAACATCAGTATGTCAATAACTATTACAAATTCACACTCCTGGTTCAGTATATAATTCTGAGCAAGGATGTATACTGCCACCTTATGAGAGGAAATGTTAAAGGTGCAAGGGGGTGTGAGCAGGCAAGAAAACGATCATGATGTTGCCAGTTTAACTCAGTGGGTGAGCAGGAAACCAGATGCTGCATGGCCGGAGAGCAGCAGTCCACTGAGCCAATATTTATTTAGCCATACAATATAGCCAGCAAATTAATGAACTAAAGTAATTACACAATTTCATTCATAATAGTAGTGTTTATTAAGAGAAATATCTTTGAACTCATTTGGTTGTATTAGATGATAATAGGGGGGAAAAAAGTTGGTTTTTTTTACGATGTTAAAAACAATTTAAGTTAAAGTAAGGTGAAAATGATACATGTGTGGAGGTTGTCTCATTGTTTTTAATAACAGGATATGACAGCTTAAATGTTGCTTTGCTGCTCATGAGGAACCTTCTATTGTAATATCTGATATTTGTGAGAGCAACATTGGTTATAATGGCTGATTCCAGGTGTGTGAGGCTGTGAGCTTCAATGCAGATATTAAAAAATGTGTTTGAAAGGTTTTTGTATTGAGGTGCAGTGATGTGCAGCACTGTGGTAACTAGCAGCACAGAAGTAGACACCACTGCTGCTCAGTTTGAGATCTTTAATAATTAAAGAGCAGTTCTTATGTTGTCTTGCATCCCCATCCATTGTCACATTCACTCCAGTTTCTGGATTACTCTTGTCATCAAGCATGTATCCGAGAAATTGTAGCTTTTTTTCTGACTGCTTGTACCAGAGAATTGTGTAATAGCCTGAAATACTGTGTGAGCAGTAGATTTTTGCTTCGTCTTCTTTTGTGTAAATATCAGGTGGAGTCTGGTGAACTTGGTCACTGAACGAGGAAGCTGCTGAAAAGACACAAAACAAAAGTAATACACATTATATAAGAATTATAAAATTCATCTTAACCTTATGTCAGTAACATTGTATAATACTGTTCTAAAATATATTGAACATATTCATGATATTACCCAAAACTAGGATGTTAGGATAGATGCTGAGGAGTAGAATGATCATGATGATCTCACTAATGTTGATTCTTTCTCCCAATGAAGAAACTTTCTTATACGCAGACTTTCATTCAGCAGGTGGAGTCTTATTATACACCAAGCTTATTATCATAAACATCACTCTGTCAATAACTATTTCAAAGTTGCACTCCTGGTTCAGTATACAATTCTGAGCAAGGATATATACTGCCACCTTTTGAGAGGAAATGTTAAAGGTGCAAGGAGGTGTGAGGAGGCAAGAAAAAGATCATGATGTTGTGTTTTCTGACTGAATGAACATCAATCTGCTTGTTATTGTAATTCCATCTTAATCTGTGCTGGTATTTAACTATTATTAAAGTTGGTATTTTACCAAAGGAAGTGGTATTTAATGTTATAAAACAACTTAAGATCATTAAAGTCCAGCACTGAGCTGGTATTCATGTAGCTATACAATAAAACCTACAAATGTATAGTTTCCTTTTCTTTAAAAGGAACATTTCTTTAGTTTCTTTAGAAAGTTAATAACACAGTTTCTTTTCACAGAAACCTTAATTGTAAACTACCATAACACCTTCTTCACAGAGTGCTTATTGAGAGAAATAGCTTATTAATTTGGTTGTATTAGATAACAGAACAATATAATTCTTTTTCAATCAGATATTAAGTTACTGGAAACCTTAAACAAAAAGTTATGCCATTGCTTTTTATAACCTGATGTAGCAGGTTAAATATTGCATTGCTACTCACGGGGAACCCTATATTATAATATCTGATATTTGTGAGAGCAACATTGGTTATAATGGCTGACTCCAGGTGTGTGAGGTTGTGAGGTTCAATGTAGATATCAAAAAATGTGTTTGATAGGTTTTTGTATTGAGGTGCAGTGATGTGCAGCACTGTGGTAACTAGCAGCACAGAAGTAGACGCCACTGCTGCTCACTTTGAGATCTTTGATTGTTAAAGTGCAATTCTCTTTTTCATTTGCACCCCCTTCCATCGTCACATTCACTCCCGTCTCTGGAGTACCTGTGCCAAAACGCAGGTATCCAAGCAATTGTAGAGTTTTCTCTGACTGCTTGTACCAGAGGATTTGGTTATAGGTTGGAATACCGTGTGAGCAGTATATTTTAGCATCTCCTCCTCTTGTGTAAATATTAGTTGGAGTCTGGTAGACTTTATCACTGGAACCTGCTGAAAAGACATCAAGTAAAAGTTATACACATTATATGAAAGTCATAAAATGCAACTTAAAGTTATGTCAGTAACATCGTATAATACTGTTCTAAAATATTTTTAAAATATCCATGGTATTACCTGAAACTAGGATGTTAGCATAGATGCTGAGGAGTAGAATGATCATGATCTTCTCTGTTGCGTCGATCATTTCTCATCAATGAAGAAACTTTCTCATGAGCAGATGAGCAATCAGCAGGTGGAGTCTTACTATGTCCTACGTTTATTATAATGAATATCACTGTGTCAATAACTATTACAAATGCACACTCTTTGCTCTGTATGCAATTCTGAGCAAGGATATATACTGCCACCTTATGAGAGGAAATATTAAAGGTGCAAGGGGGTGTGTGCAAGCCAGAAAATGATCATGATGGGATGCCAGTTTAGCTTAGTGAGTAAGCAGGCAACCAGATGCTGCATGTCCAGAGAGCAGCAGCCTGGGTCAGTGTCTAATCTGTGGGTCTTTTCCTGCTTGTCTCCCCCCTTTCTTTCCCCCTGTTTTCCCATTATCTTCACTGCCTCTATCCAATAAAGGCAAAATGCCGCAAATGATCATGATGTTGTGTTTTCTGACTGAATGAACATCAATCTACTTGTTATTGTGTTTCCATCTTAATTTATGGTGGTATTTAATTATTGTTAAAGCTGGTCTTTTACTGAAGGTAGTACTATTACAGTTATAAAACAGCTTAAGAGCATTAAAGTCCAGCACTGAGCTGGTATTTATGTAGCTATACAGTATAACCCTCAAATTTACGGTTTCCTTTTCTTTAAAAGTCAATAACACAGTTTCTTTTAATAAAAACCTTTAATGGTAAACTACCATAATGTCATCATCATAGAGTGTATTGAGAGAAATGTCTTATCATTAATTTGGTTGTGTTAGTTAAAAGAAAAAATAAGTATTTTTTTTGTTGGATATTAAAAAAATATTAACTTAAACAGCAAACTTAGAAAAGTGTCACATAGACTCAACTCAGCAAGGTGAAAATGATACATGTGGAGAAGTTATTTCATTGCTTTTAATATCAGGATGTGAAAGCTAAAATGCTACATTGCTGCTCATCGGCAACCATGTATTATAATATCTGATATTTGTGAGAGCAACATTGGTTATAATGGCTGATTCCAGATGTGGGCTGCTGTACAGATATTAAAAAATGTGTTTGATAGGTTTTTGTATTGAGGTTCAGTGATGTGCAGCACTGTGGTAACTAGCAGCACAGAAGTAGACGCCACTGCTGCTCATTTTGAGATCCTTAATTGTTAAAGTGCAGTTCTCTTCTTTTTCTGCACCCCCATCAATTGTTACGTTCACTCCAGTCTCTGGAGTACCTGTGCCATAACGCAGGTATCCAAGTAATTGTAGCTGTTTCTCTGACTGCTTGTACCAGAGGATTGTGTCATAGTCTTTAATACTGTGTGAGCAGTAGACTTTAACTTCTTTTTCTCTTGTGTGAATATTAGCTGGAGTCTGGTCGACTTGATCACTTGAAGAGGAACCTGTTGAAAAGACATCAAATAAAAATAAAAACACAATGTATAAGAATAGATGAAAAGTTCTGTTATAAAATGAAGCTTTATGTTGTGACAGTAACATTTCATTTTATTATTATGAAATATATTTATCATCAATGACATTACCTGAAGCTAGAATATATTTAAAATAGATGCTTAGGAGTAAAATAATCATGATGCCTTGGTGTGAAAGATGTTCCCAGGTATGGTGATTTCCAATCTTTTTTTCTGAGAAAACTCTCTTTTAAGCAAGCCATCACTCAGGAGGTGGAGTCTTATTATATCCTCAGCTTAGTTTTGTTTTCATTGTGTTAGCTGTTTCCACAAATTCACACAACTGATTCAGCGTAAAAGTCAAAGATATATTGCCACCTTATGACAGGAGGTTTGAAAGGTGCTGTGAGATCGAGAGATGGAAACTGGTGTTTGAGAAGATTATGTTTTGATGAGCAGTAATATGAAGCACTGTTGTAATTTCAAGAGGTTTTCAAGGCAATGAAATGGGATATTCTTCAATGGCCAAGTCACGTGATCTTAACCAAAAAGGCCAGTTTTTTGATTAGTTAATACCAAACTAAGGGCATGAAGAACCACAAAGAAGCTCACTTTAAGGTGGCTGCAGTAAAGGCCTAACAGAGAATCTGAAGCAAAGACATGCAGCATTTGTTTATGCCTATGTAGAATAAAGGCAGTCATTGCAAAGGCTTTCAAATTGTACTTAAATTTTAAAGTATCCCTTACCCAGTTAGTTTTGACTCTCTGAAAATTGGATGCTGTGCATAGAAGAAGACAGTTATTCCTGAACAGTTAAAGTAGCACTTTTATTAAACCTCTTCACCTGAATCTGAAAGTCTGAACTTCAATCACAGATTGTTTGATTATAACTCTATTGTAGTGCTGTACAGAGAGAAGAAAACATGTTATTGACTAAATATTTATATTCCAAACTGAAACACATCCGATTTTTAGTTGAGACAGAGTTCATGGTAAATATTGGGTATATCAGACGTTTTTAATGTTGGAGGTTGCTCTTTAAAACCTGCAGTTTAAATGTTGTACTGGGGCTCAAAATGAAACTTTTCCCATATCTGATTGTTGCGAGACCAACATTGGTTTTAATGGCTGATTCCAGGTGTGAGGGGTTGTGAGCTTTTAATAGAAATATTTTTTTAAAATGCATCTGGGAGGTTTTTGTACTGAGGTGGAATGATGTGCAGCACTGTGGGAGCTCGCTGCACAGAAGTACACTCCACTGCTGTTCAGTTTGAGATCCTTAATCGTTAATGTGCAGTTCTCACCTTTATTTGCACTCCCATCTATTGTCACATTCACTCCTGTCTCTACAGAACTTTGGCCTAAGTACATGTATCCAAGATACTGTAGTTCTTTCTTTGACTGCTGATACCAGAGGATCCGGTAAAAGCTTTGAACACTGTGTGAGCAGTGGATTTTAGCTTCTTCTCCATTTGTGTAAATGTTAGCTGGAGTCTGGTCGACTTGATCACTGAAAGAGGAAGCTGCTGAAAATAGATAATTAAAAAGAAAGAAACAATACATAAGAACAATAAAAGGCAGCTTAACCTTATGTCAGTAACATACTCTTCTAAAATAAATTAAACAAATTCATGGTTTTACCTGAAACTAGGATGTTAGCATAGATGCTGAGGAGTAGAATGATCATGATGATCTCAGTTGTGTCGATTATTTCTCTTCAATGAAGAAGCTTTCTCATGAGCAAACTGTCATTCAGCAGGTGGAGTCTCCTTATATCTTAAGCTTATTATCATAAACATTACTGTGTCAAAAGCTATTACAAATGCACACTCTTTGCTCAGTATAAAATTCTGAGCAAGGATATATACTGCCAACTTATGAGAGGAAATGTTAAAGGTGCAAGGGGGTGTGAGCAAGCAAGAAAATGATCATGATGTTGTGTTTTCTGACTGAATGAACGTAAGTGTGATTACTTTTGTGTTTCCATCTTAATCTGTGCTGGTATCTATTTGTTGAAGGTGAGTAAATATTTATTTAGCCATACAATATAACCAGCAAATTAATGAACAAAAGTAATATCACAATTTCATTTCACAAAAACCTTAATTGTAAACTACCATAACACTTTCAACAGAGTTCATTGAGAGAATTATCTTATCACTCATTTGACGGTATTAGATGATAATAGGAAAAAAGGAGATTTTTTTTACGATGTTAAAAACATTTTAAGTTAAAGTAAGGTGAAAGTGATACATGTGGGGAGGTTGTGTCATTGTTTTTAATAACAGGATATGACACCTTAAATATTGCTTTGCTGCTCATGAGGAACCTTCTATTATAATATCTGATATTTGTGAGAGCAACATTGGTTATAATGGCTGATTCCAGGTGTGTGAGGCTGTGAGCTTCAATGCAGATATTAAAAAATGTGTTTGATAGGTTTTTGTATTGAGGTGCAGTGATGTGCAGCACTGTGGTAACTAGCAGCACAGAAGTAGACGCCACTGCTGCTCACTTTGAGATCCTTAATCGTTAATGTGCAGTTCTCTTTTTGATTTGCTCCCCCATCCATTGTTACATTCACTCCTGGTTCTGGATTACCTTTGTCATAACTCATGTATCCGAGAAATTGTAGCTGTTCTTCTGACTGCTTGTACCAGAGGATTTGGTAATAGCCTGAAATACTGTGTGAGCAGTGAATTTTAGCTTCTTCTCCTTTTGTGTAAATGTTTGCTGGAGTCTGGTGAACTTGGTCACTGAAAGAGGAAGCTGCTGAAAAGACATCAAACAAAAGTAATACACAGTATATAAGAATTATAAAATTCAGCTTAACCTTATGTCAGTAACATTGTATAATACTGTTCTAAAATATATTCATATATATATTCATGATATTACCCGAAACTAGGATGTTAGCATAGATGCTGAGGAGTAGAATGATCATGATGATCTCACTTGTGTTGATTATTTCTTTTCAATGAAGAAGCTTTTACATGAGCTGTCATTCAGCAGGTGGAGTCTGATTATATCCCAAGGTTATTATCATAAACATCAGTATGTCAATAACTATTACAAATTCACACTCCTGGTTCAGTATATAATTCTGAGCAAGGATGTATACTGCCACCTTATGAGAGGAAATGTTAAAGGTGCAAGGGGGTGTGAGCAGGCAAGAAAACGATCATGATGTTGCCAGTTTAACTCAGTGGGTGAGCAGGAAACCAGATGCTGCATGGCCGGAGAGCAGCAGTCCACTGAGCCAATATTTATTTAGCCATACAATATAGCCAGCAAATGAATGAACTAAAGTAATTACACAATTTCATTTCTAAAATACCATAGTAGTAGTGTTTATTAAGAGAAATATCTTTGAACTCATTTGGTTGTATTAGATGATAATAGGGGGGAAAAAAGTTGGGTTTTTTTACGATGTTAAAAACAATTTAAGTTAAAGTAAGGTGAAAATGATACATGTGTGGAGGTTGTCTCATTGTTTTTAATAACAGGATATGACAGCTTAAATGTTGCTTTGCTGCTCATGAGGAACCTTCTATTGTAATATCTGATATTTGTGAGAGCAACATTGGTTATAATGGCTGATTCCAGGTGTGTGAGGCTGTGAGCTTCAATACATATATAAAAAAATGTGTTTGATAGGTTTTTGTATTGAGGTGCAGTGATGTGCAGCACTGTGGTAACTAGCAGCACAGAAGTAGACGCCACTGCTGCTCACTTTGAGATGTTTGATTGTTAATGTGCAATTCTTTTTTTCATTTGCACCCCCATCCATCGTCACATTCATTCCAGGTTCTGGATTACCTTTGTCATTAAGCATGTATCCGAGAAATTGTAGCTGTTCTTCTGACTGCTTGTACCAGAGAATTGTGTAATAGCCTGAAATACTGTGTGAGCAGTAGATTTTTGCTTCGTCTTCTTTTGTGTAAATATTAGTTGGAGTCTGGTGAACTTGATCACTGAACGAGGAAGCTGCTGAAAAGATACGAATCAAAAGTAATAAACATTATATAAAAATTCTAAAATGCAGCTTAAAGTTATGTCAGTAACATTGTATAATGCTGTTCAAAAATATTGTGACCATATCCATGTTATTACCTGAAGATAGGATGTTAGCATAGATGCTGAGGAGTAGAATGATCATGATGATCTCACTTGTGTCGATTATTTCTTTTCAATGAAGAAACTTTCTCATGAGCAAACTGTCGTTCAGCAGGTGGAGCCTTATTATACACCAAGCTTATTATCATAAACCTCACTGTGTCTATAACTATTACAAAGTCGCACTCCTGGTTCAGTATAGAATTCTGAGCAAGGATATATACTGCCACCTTTTGAGAGGAAATGTTAAAGGTGCAAGGGGGTGTGAGGAGGCAAGAAAAAGATCATGATGTTGTGTTTTCTGACTGAATGAACATCAATCTACTTGCTCTTGTAATTCCATCTTAATCTATGCTGGTATTTAACTATTATTAAAGTTGGTATTTTACCAAAGGTGGTGCTATTCAAGTTATAAAACAACTTAAGATCATTAAAGTCCAGCACTGAGTTGGTATTCATGTAGCTATACAACATAATAATCAAATTTACAGGTTTTTTTTAGAAAGTTAATAACACAGTTTCTTTTCACAGAAACCTTAATTGTAAACTACCATAACACCTTCTTCACAGAGTGCTTATTGAGAGAAATAGCTTATTAATTTGGTTGTATTAGATAACAGAAAAATATAATTCTTTTTCAATCACATATTAAGTTACTGGAAACTTAAAAAAAGTTGTGTCATTGCTTTTTATAACCTGATGTAGCAGGTTAAATATTGCATTGCTATTCAAGGGAAACCCTATATTATAATATCTGATATTTGTGAGAGCAACATTGGTTATAATAGCTGATTCCAGGTGTGTGAGGTTGTGAGGTTCAATGCAGATATAAAAAATGTGTTTGATAGGTTTTTGTATTGAGGTGCAGTGATGTGCAGCACTGTGGTAACTAGCAGCACAGAAGTACACTCCACTGCTGCTCACTTTGAGATCTTTGATTGTTAAAGTGCAATTCTCTTTTTCATTTGCACCCCCGTCCATCGTCACATTCACTCCAGGCTCTGGAGTACCTGTGCCATAACGCAGGTATCCAAGCAATTGTAGAGTTTTCTCCGACTGCTTGTACCAGAGGATTTGGTTATAGGTTGGAATACTGTGTGAGCAGCTGATTTCAGCATCTCCCCCTCTTGTGTAAATATTAGTTGGAGTCTGGTAGACTTGAACATTGGAACCTGCTAAAAAGACATCAAGTAAAAGTAATACACATTATATGAAAATCATAAAATGCAACTTAAAGTTATGTCAGTAACATCGTATAATACTGTTCTAAAATATTTTTAAAATATCCATGGTATTACCTGAAACTAGGATGTTAGCATAGATGCTGAGGAGTAGAATGATCATGATGTTCTCTGTTGCGTCGATCATTTCTTATCAATGAAGAAACTTTCTCATGAGCAAATGAGCATTCAGCAGGTGGAGTCTTATTACATCCTAAGTTTATTATAATGAATATCACTGTGTCAATAACTATTACAAATGCACACTCTTTGCTCTGTATGCAATTCTGAGCAAGGATATATACTGCCACCTTATGAGAGGAAATATTAAAGGTGCAAGGGGGTGTGTGCAAGCCAGAAAATGATCATGATGGGATGCCAGTTTAGCTTAGTAAGCAGGCAACCAGATGCTGCATGTCCAGAGAGCAGCAGCCTGGGTCAGTGTCTAATCTGTGGGTCTTTTCCTGCTTGTCTTCCCCCTTTCTTTCCCCCTGTTTTCTCATTATCTTCACTGCCTCTATCCAATAAAGGCAAAATGCCGCAAATGATCATGATGTTGTGTTTTCTGACTGAATGAACATCAATCTACTTGTTATTGCGTTTCCATCTTAATCTATGCTGGTATTTAACTATTGTTAAAGCTGGTCTTTTACTGAAGGTAGTACTATTACAGTTATAAAACAGCTTAAGAGCATTAAAGTCCAGCACTGAGCTGGTATTTATGTAGCTATACAATAAAACCTACAAATTTACGGTTTCCTTTTCTTTAAAAGTCAATAACACAGTTTCTTTTCACAAAAACGTTTAATTGTAAATTTCCGTAATGCCATCATCAGAGAGTGTATTGAGAGAAATGTCTTATCATTAATTTGGTTGTGTTAGTTAACAGAAAAAATAAGTTTATAATATGTGATATTTTGTGAGACCAACATCGGTTACAATGGCTGATTCCAGGTGTGAGCTGCTGTACAGATATCGAAAAATGTGTTTGATAGGTTTTTGTATTGAGGT
This sequence comes from Pelmatolapia mariae, assembly GCF_036321145.2. NCBI lineage: Eukaryota > Metazoa > Chordata > Actinopteri > Cichliformes > Cichlidae > Pelmatolapia > Pelmatolapia mariae. The sequence goes on from NC_086241.1 coordinate 60,563,433, forward strand.
GCAGTGATGTGCAGCACTGTGGTAACTAGCAGCACAGAAGTACACTCCACTGCTGCTCACTTTGAGATCCCTGATCGTTAATGTGCAGTTCTCTTCTTTTTCTGCACTCCCATCCATTGTTACATTCACTCCGGTCTCTGGAGTACTTGTGCCATAACGCAGGTATCCAAGTAATTGTAGCTGTTTCTCTGACTGCTTATACCAGAGGATTGTGTCATAGTTTTGAATACTGTGTGAGCATTGGATTTTAACTTCTTTTTCTCTTGTGTAAATATTAGCTGGAGTCTGGTTGACTTTATCACTTGAAGAGGAACCTGCTGAACAGAAAATCAAACAAAAGTAAACACGATGTAAAAGAATAAATGAAAAATTTTATATAAAATACAGCTTTATGTCATGACATTAACAATTTATATAACTGTTGTAAAATATATTTATCATCAATGGCATTACCTGAAGCTAGAATATATTTAAAATAGATGCTTAGGAGTAAAATAATCATGATGCCTTGGTGTGACAGATATCCTCAGTGGTGCTGAATACTTCTGTCTTGTTTCGTGAAAGTCTCTTTTAAGCAAATCGTGATCCAGTGGGTGGAGTGTTCTTTTATCTTGAGCATTATTTGTGTAAACAGCATTGTGCCATTCACAACAGTGTGCAATTCAAAAGATATACTGCCACCTAATGACAGAAAGTGTTACAGGTGCAAAGGGCTCTAAAGTGTGAGAAGAGATGAAAATTCATGTTTATTTATTCATGTGTATTTGTGGAGCTAAGCAGATTGACCATCATTTTACAGTTTTTTTTTCTTTCTTTGAAAGTTAATAACTTTTTTAAAGCAATTGTTTGTTTGTAGACTACTGTAGCACTTTTGGCTTAGCCTACATATATAACAAAAAACACATCTCCAGTCACGAATTCATTAGTATAATAGACGATTGAAACTCAAGTCCTGTGTTATTACACGACATCTTTCTGTAAGGTTGTAGGAAGTTTAATTTAAAAAAACAGCTACTTTATTTACAGTCATCACATAAGCGCATCTTAGCAAGTCGAGAATGTTATTTGTGAGAATGTTTGTCTTCATAGTACTAATGTTGAAATCAGAAATTGCAGATATTTTGTATATTAGAGGTTGATTTTTATGCCTGTATAACTTTAATGTTTATGTACAAATACGATGTTTTTGGCCATACTGCTGTTGCCAGGTCCATCCTTTTATGATCACAATGCACCGATGTTCTGACGGTTGTTCCAGCAGGATAAGGCGCCATGTCACAAATCACAAAACTAAAACGGTTTTTGTGTACATGACAGTACTACTGTATTTAAATGGCTTCTATGGTTACCAGGTCTCAGTCCAAAAGAGGAACTCTGGGATATAGTAGAACTAAAATTCACATGATGATTGGGCAGCAACTGTGATGCTATCATATTAACATGAACCAACTAATGATACCTGTGAGCATCTTTTTGCCATCATATTGCTCAAGTTGAATTTGGACACTTGAACACTGGAGGTTGCCTTTTATGGCAGGATGCGGTTTAAATGTTACGTTGATGCTCGTGTGGAACATTCTCTGGTGATATCTGATCTTTGTGGGACCAACACTGGTTATAGTGGCTGACTCCAGGTGTAAGGGGCTGTGAGCTACAATAGAGATATCTTACAAAAACAAAAAAAACTTTGGTTTGTTCCGTTTTTGTATTAAGGTATAGTGACGTGCAGCACTGTGGTAATAGGCAGCACAGAAGTACACTCCACTGCTGCTCAGTTTGAGTTCCTTAATGATTAATGTGCAGTTTTTGCCTTTATCAGCATTCCCATCCATTGATACATTCACACCAGGCTCTGGATTATAGTTGTTTAAATACATGTATCCCAAAAACTGTAGCTGTTTCTCTGACTGCTTGTACCAGAGAATTGTGTCATAGTTTTGAATACTTTGTGAACAGTAGATTTTAACATCTTCTCCTTTTGTGTAAATATTAGCTGGAGTCTGGTGGACAGAGGAACCTGCTGAACAGACATCAACCAAAAGTAAGACACATCATATTACAATAAACCATAGATTTTAGCATTACTATACTATTACTATACTATGAAATGCAATTATACAGATATACAGTTTAATAATAGCCTTGTATCAATTTAAAGTATAATAAAGATATTCATTGTATTACCTGAAACTAGAATGCATTTAAAATGAAAGCTTAGGAGTAGAATAATCATGACGCCTTGCTATGAAAGATCGCCTCCGTTGTGCTGAGTAGACTCACTTTTCAGCAAATCATCATTCAGCAGGTGGAGTCGTATTATATCCTCAGCTCTGTGACCACCAGGTCGCACTGAACATTAATCTAGTTGATACTATGTTTCATTTTAATTGTGTGGTAGTGTGCTCATTATTGCTACCTCTGAAGGAATTTTCTCATTAGGAAAACATGGACAATCTTTAAGTTGTGCTTTGTTTGAGTCCTTTCTCATTTTGTTAAAACATTAAACACATTAAATTAGACCTAGACAACATTCAGTACAAACCTATAATGTCATCATTTGAACAGAAGCAAAACAACAAAAGCCTGTCATTTTGTAATGATTTCCACAAAACAATTGAGTTTTCAAAGTGATATGCACAATCTAAGTGCTCGGATTTAAATAAAACACTACAGATATTTTAAATATTGGATTTTTTTTTTTTATATAACAGGATGTGGCAGTTTAAATATTCCATTTTAATATCTGATCTTTCTTTAACCAACTTTGGTTATAATGGCTGATTCCAGGTGTGAGATGCTGTGAGCATTAATACAGATTTAATACAGTAAAATGTGTTTGGAAGGTTTTTGTACTGAGGTGCGGTGATGTGCAGCACTGTGGTAATAAGCAGCACAGAAGTACACTCCACTGCTGCTCACTTTGAGATCCTTAATCGTTAAAGAGCAGTTCTTATGTTGTCTTGCATCACCATCTATTGTCACATTCACTCCAGCCTCTGGATAACCCTTGTCATAGCGCATGTATCCAAGCAATCGTAGCTGTTTCTCTGACTGCTTGTACCAGAGAATTGTGTCATAGCTTTGAATACTGTGTGAGCAGTGCATTTTAGCTTCTTCTGCTTCTTTTGCATGAATATTGGCTGTAGTCTGGTGGACCTGGTCACTTAAAGTGGAACCTGTTGAACAAACGTCAACCAAAGATAATACACATTATATAGGATTAAGCCTTAAAGTTATGCAAATTTAAAATGTATGTTAAAAAAGTGCAGCTATACAGTTAAAATTGTAGCATTGTGTCATACTATAAAACAATCAGCATATTGATGGCATTACCTGAAACAAGAATACAGTTAAAAGTAATAGTTAAGAGTACAATAATCATGATTTGCTTTGGCAGATTTTCCCAGTTGTGCTGATCATTTGCACCCTTTTTTCTTTGTAATCTTCCTTTTGAGTGAGCTATCATTCCGCAGGCGGAGTCTATAGCTTCAACTTAGCTTTGTAATCATGACTGTGTCAACCTTGGCCACAAATTTACAAAACTGGTTCAGCGTTAAAGGTAAAGACATACTGCCACCTTACGATGGGATGTTTTAAAGATGCACAGGGCTCTGAGATGGTGTTTGGGAAGATTATGTACTGACGAGCAGTGATATGAACCCCTGTGGTAGCTAGCAGTAAGGAAGCAAACTGCACTGCTTTTAACAGTCTTTAGTTGATATAGTACAGGTCCATTTAGTAGCTGCACTCACATCTGTAGAGTGAAGTTATTATTTTTGTCTGTTAAATCATGAATTGCTACAATGTTGACATTGATACACTTGCTGTAGGTTTATATGTGTACACAACCATGTTGTATTTGAAGTCAAACAGGCGATTAAAGTGCAGACTTTCAGCTATAATTCAAGGGGTTTAGTAAAGAAAATGCCCAAAGTGGTCATATTAACAGTCTGGTAGAAGTTAGGAGGGAATGTATTTCAGCAACGTGAAAAGGCCTGAAAGACCACAGAAGACGACAAGTAAATTTAAGAAGGACAGTTTAAACTTTTCCAGAAACAATCTAAAGGAGGACACACAGTTGTGAAAAAAATGTTTGGACAGATAAATAGAAGGTGATGGTAAAAGAAAAATATGGAGCAGGAGAGAAACCACTCCTTATCTGTAATGGTCCTGGTTGGGACCCAACATTTTGTATTTTCTTGTGATTGTTTCTTCTGCATTTAAGAGGTTATTTAAGTTCAAGCTCTGTATTTCTTAATCTTGAGTTTAGTTCTTTCTCATACCTTTGAGTTTTATCTATATTTCTGGTTAACGATTTATTGTTTAATCATATTGGTCCCTTCCTTGTCCTCAGCATCTCCTGTGAGAGTCAGTCTTGTCTAAATAGTTTTTTACCTCTCTTTCTCCACGGTTGTTTCCCTGTTTAGATCTGTCAAGTTTATTTGTCTTAGTCTTACATCCTGTTTTATTTTGATAGTCCCTTGTCCCATGTGCATTATGTTCAGTTTTTCTTCCCCTGTCTCCGAGAGTCCCACTAATAAATGACAGCTGAAGGTGGCTGCAGTAAAGGCCAAGCAGAGCATCTCAACGTAAGACACGCAACATTTGATGATGTGAAATCAGGTACTATGTATAGAACAAGACTGTAACAGCGCCTTTGTTAAATCTCTTGAATTAAATCAGAAAGTCACTTCACTTAAATCCCACTTGATTGTTTATTGAAAATGTAGTGTGGTGGCATACAGAAAAATAGTAAAAAAGTATTTATAACCCAACCTGAAAGACGTGAGATTTTGAGTTGTGATAGTATTCATGGTAAAACTGAGATATGCCAGACATTTTTATCACTTGAAGAGGAACCTGCTGAACAGACACCAACCAAAAATAAGACCCAATATATAAGTACAAACCAAATATTACATCAAAAATTGTGGCATAAAATCGTAAAAGGAGCAGCGTATAATACTCTCATCAAATATATTTAACACGTTCGTGACATTACCTGTAACTAGATTACATTTAAAATAGATGCTGAGGAGTAGAATAATCATGATGCCTTGCTATGACAGATGTTCTCAGTTGTGCCAAATACGTCTAACTTCTCTTATGTCTGCCTCTTATGAGTGGATCATCACTCGGGGGGTGGAGTCCTATTATATCCTGAGGTTTATTTTTATCTAAAGGATTGTGCCATTCACAACCACCAGTTCACACACCCGGTTCAGTGAGAAACTCAAAGATATACTGCCACCTTATGACAGGACATGAGAGGACATGCACCACAACCAAGGTTACACAAGTAGAGGAAACTCTCCTGTTAATTACAGAGATCCAACCAACCAAGTTTCTTCATGTCTGTGAAGGTTCTCAGTCATCCAGGTCATCGTAGTCAAAGGAGTTTGCAAAGAAAAGCGTCTGGACTTCTTTGAGTTGCTTGAAGACGTTTCACCTCTCATCCGAAAAGCTTCTTCAGTTCTAAGGTCAAATGGCCGAGAGTCCCAGATTTAAACCCAGTGGGAGTATCCCCCCAGAGAGGGACAAAGGACCCCCTGATGATCCTCTAATCACATGAGCCAAGGTGTGAAAGCGGGTGTGGGACCTAATCAGCCAGGGTTTCGGGTGAGCTCATTGTGAAACCTGGCCCCACCTTGTCGTGTGAATTCCTGAGGTCAGATGGCCCAGGATGTAAGTGGGCGTTAAGGCGTCTGGGGAGGGAACTCAAAACTGGATTATAGATGGCAGACAGTTGGTGTCGTAAACCACCGCCTCTGTTCAAAGATGGTCGCTCACAGTGGACATAGATGGCCTCTTTCACTCCTCTTTCAAACCATCTGTCCTCTCTGTCCAAAATGTGAACATTGGCATCCTCGAAAGAGTGACCTTTGTCCTTAAGATGCAGATGGACTGCTGAGTCTTGTCCTGTGGAGGTGGCTCTTCTATGTTGTGCCATGCGCTTGTGAAGTGGCTGTTTGGTCTCTCCAATGTAGAGGTCAAGTTTCTTCATCTTATTCAGTGTATTTAAAATAATTAAATCACTAATTTTCTAGTACTTTATGAAATATAAGTCTTGAGTATTTTAATGGTTAAACATCTAAAACTTAAATAATATATCATAAAATGTTTTTTTTTCTTTAAGCTGTTGTATTCATAGTCAGCAGCCAATAATAATCCTCTACAGATGTATTTGCAATTGGAGATTGGCCTCTATTAATATCTTATCACTCATTTGGTTGTATTTGATGATAATAGGAAAAAAAGATGTTAAAAAATATTTTAAGTTACAGTAAACTTAAAAAATGTCACAAACTCAAGTCAGTAAGGTGAACATGATACATGTAGGGAGGCTGTGTCATTGTTTTTAATAACAGGATATGACCGCTCAAATGTTGCATAGTTGTTTATAAGGAACCTTCTGTTATAATATCTGATCTTTATGAGACCAACATTGGTTATAATGGCTGATTCCAGGTGTGAGAGGCTGTATTAAAAAGATTAAGAACACATGTTTGATAGGTTTTTGTACTGACGTGCAGTGATGTGCAGCACTGTGGTAACTAGCAGCACAGAAGTACACTCCACTGCTGCTCAGTTCGAATTCCTTAATTGTTAATGTGCAATTCTCTTTTACATTTGCACCCCCATCTATCGTCACATTCACTCCAGGCTCTATAGTACCTTTACCTAAAAATAAAAATCCCAGCAGTTGAAGCTGTGTTTTTGACTGCTTGTACCAGAGCATTTGGTTATAGTTTGTAATGCTGTGTGAGCAGTAGATTTTAGCTTCTTCTCCTTTTGTGTAAATATTAGCTGGAGTCTGGTCGACTTGATGACTGACAGAAGAACCTGTTGAAAAGACAAGAATTATAAAATGCAGCTTAAAGTTATGTCAGTAACATTGTATAATACTGTTCAAAAATATATTGAACATATCCACTGCATTACCTGAAATTAGGATATTAGCATAGATGCTGAGGAGTAGAATGATCATGATGATCTTAGTTGTGTCGATTATTTCTCATCAATGAAGAAACTTTCTCATGAGCAAACTGTCATTCAGTAGGTGGACCGTTATTATGTCCTAAGTTTACTATCATGAACATCACCGTGTCAATAACTATTACAAAATGCACACTCATTGCTCAGTATAGAATTCTGAGCGAGGATATATACTGCCACCTTATGAGAGGAAATGTTAAAGGTGCAAGGGGGTGTGAACAGGCAAGAAAATGATCATGATGTTGTGTTTTCTGACTGAATGAACATAAATCTACTTGTTATTGTGTTTCCATCTTCATCTATGCTGGTATTTAACTATTGTTAACACTGTCACAACTGGTCTTTTACCAAAGGTAGTGTTATTTAAGTTATAAAACAGCTTTAGGTTTTTTACACTCCAGCACTGAGCTGGTATTCATGCAGCTTTACAATATAACCAGCACATTTACAGTTTCCTTTTCTTTAAAAGTTAATAACAGTTTCTTTTACAAAAACCTTTAATGGTAAACTATCGTACTGCCGTTGACATAGAGTGGTTTTTTTTTCAGAGAAATATCTTATCATTAATGTATTCATGTGTTAATGTATTAGATCTTTACTAAGTATTAAGTCTTTACTAATAGGTTGATTAAAATATTAAAGATTACAGGAAACCAACAAAAACAATTTAGAGTTTATAGAGACTCAACTCAATGTGAAAATAAAGAGAAAATGACATATACGGGAAATTTATGATGACATGTTCCCCCCAATGAAATCAGACACTGCAGATAATTTTAATATTAAAGAGTGCTTTTTTATCACAGGATGTGGCAGCTTAAATGTTTCATTGCTACTCATAGGGAAGCTTCTATTATAATATCTGATCTCTGTGAGACATTGGTTATAATGGCTGACTCCAGGTGTGAGAGGCTGTGAGCTGTAATATAGAGATATAGAGAAAAACAAGTGTGTGTTAGGTTTTTGTATTGAGGTGCAGTGATGTGCAGCACTGTGGTAACTAGCAGCACAGAAGTACACTGCACTGCTGCTCAGTTCGAATTCCTTAATCGTTAATGTGCAGTTCTCTTTAACATTTGCACCCCCATCCATCGTTACATTCACCCCAGGTTCTGGATAACCTTTGCCAAAACGCAGGTATCCAAGCAATTGTAGAGTTTTCTCTCTCTGCTTGTACCAGAGGATTTGGTCATAGCTTTGAATACTGTGTGAGCAGTGGATTTTAACTTCTTCTCCTGTTGTGTAAATATTAGCTGGAGTCTGGTTGACTTGATCACTTGAAGAGGAAACTGGTGAACACCAACCAAACAAAAGTAAGACACAGTACCAATGAAGAATTACATCATAAAATGTGGCATACAGTCATAACAGTAGCAGTGTATAATACTCAAAAAAGTGTACAATATAATGCATTTAAAGCACTCTCGACATTACCTGTGACTACACTACATTTAAAATAGATGCTGAGGAGTAGAATAATCATGATGCCTTGCTATGGCAGATGTTCACAGTTGTGTCGATTACGTCTAACTTCTCTTATGTCCGCCTCTTATGAGCGGATCATCATTCAGTGGGTGGAGTCCTATTATAGTCTGAGGTTGATTTTTATATACAGGATTGTGCCATTCACAACCACCATTTCACACACCTGGTTCAGTGTGAAACTTAAAGATATGCTGCCACCTTATGACAGGACATGTTACAGGTGTCTTGAGCTTTTCGGAAGAACAGATGAAAACTTCACAGGGATATTTTTGTATTAAGCAGCAGGATTATGAAGCAGCTGTAGTAATTAAGAAGCACAGAAGTATATTGCACTGGCAATGATGAATTCAACATCTGTCTAAATGATGCTGTGTTTCAATCTTATTTTAAGTTAATGTAACCCTGATTTTTGGTTGTGGTAGACTGTTTTCCAGTCTCTCTAGGCTGTGGGTGTATTGCTATAGTTTAAAATTCTTAGAAATGATCTAAAATAAACACCAACATGGCAGGACTCAACATTTTACATCAACTCTGCAATGCAGAAGGCACAAGGACCTGTTACACCATAAACAGTCCCACCGTAAACACTGGGTAAGAACCAAAGTGACCTTACAAAATGCCATAAAAAATAACTTGATTATTATACATAAAATTATAAATTGAAGTAAGTGACAATAAGGTAATTACTCATTTATAATAAACTTAAAAGGGTAAAATCATAAAATAATATTGCAAAATCTAGTGTGCAACATAAATTTACATTATAATCCACACAAATTAAACACACCCTAAAAAGAAATACATGTGCGATCACCAAGGTTACACTAGGAGAGGAAACTCTCCCGTTAATGACACAGACCAAACCATTCAACTTCCCGTCTGCAGCTCTATGGTCAAAAGCATACCAGCCTTACACAAAGGGAAGCAAATCATCACAAATCACCTTTTGTTTTAGTAATTCAAAATGATTAAAGGTTTTATAATAGCTGTACATTTTAATGCAGTATAAGTTGTTGGTTTGTTAAAAGTCCAACACTAATTCAAAATTTTCAGGTCTTATTTCACAAATCTTTGAAAGTAAACTAGTTTCTTCATCTTAGCGAATGTATTTAAAATAATTAATCACTAGTTTTCTAGTACTATATGAAACGTAAGTCTTGTGTATTTAAATGGTTAAACATCTAAAACTTAACTAATATATCTTAAAAAGTTGTTTTTTTTATTTTAAACTGTTTTATTCATAGTCAAAAGCTAATAATAATCCCCTACAGATAAATTTAACAATCGAGATTGGCCTCTATTACAGGAAGTGGCAGCTCAAATGTTGCATTGTTTTTTTTATAAGGAACCTTCTGTTATAATATCTGATCTTTGTGAGACCAACATTGGTTATAATGGCTGATTCCAGGTGTGTGAGGCTGTAATAAAAAGATTAAGAACACATATTTGATAGGTTTTTGTATTGAGGTGCAGTGATGTGAAGCACTGTGGTAACTAGCAGCACAGAAGTACACTCCACTGCTGCTCAGTTCGATGTCCTTAATTGTTAATGTGCAATTCTCTTTTACATTTGCACCCCCATCTATTGTCACATTAACTCCAGGTTCTGGATAACCTTTGGCATAACGCAGGTATCCAAGCAATTGTAGTGTTTCCTCTGACTGCTTGTACCAGAGAATTATTTCATAGCTTTGAATACTGTGTGAGCAGTAGATTTTAACTTCTTCTCCTGTTGTGTAAATATTAGCTGGAGTCTGGTCGACTTTATCACTTGAGGAGGAAACTGTTGAGCAGACACCAATAAAAGTAAGACACAATATATATGTACAAACAAAATATTACATCAAAAATTGTGGCATAAAATCGTAAAAGGAGCAGTGTACAATACTCTGATCAAATATATTTAACACGTTCATGACATTACCTGTAACTAGATTACATTTAAAATAGATGCAGAGGAGTAGAATAATCATGATGCCTTGCTATGACAGGTGTTCTCAGCTGTGTCAATTACGTCTAACTTCTCTTTTGCCTGCCTCTTATGAGTGGATCATCACTCGGGGGGTGGGGTCCTATTATATCCTGAGGTTTATTTTTATCTATAGGATTGTGCCATTCACAACCCCCAGTTCACACACCTGGTTCAGTGAGAAACTCAAAGATATACTGCCACCTTATGACAGGACATGAGAGGACATGCACCACAACCAAGGTTACACTAGTAGAGGAAACTCTCCTGTTAATTAGAGAGACCCAACCAACCAAGTTTCTTCATCTTATTCAATGTATTTAAAATAATTAAATCACTAATTTTCTAGTACTTTATGAAATATAAGTCTTGAGTATTTTAATGGTTAAACATGTAAAACTTAAATAATATATCATAAAATGTTTTGTTTTTTCTTCTTTAAGCTGTTGTATTCATAGTCAGCAGCCAATAATAATCCTCTACAGATGTATTTGCAATTGGAGATTGGCCTCTATTACAGGAAGTGGCAGCTCAAATGTTGCATTGTTTCTTTTATAAGGAACCTTCTGTTATAATATCTGATCTTTATTAGACCAACATTGGTTTTAATGGCTGATTCCAGGTGTGAGAGGCTGTATTAAAAGGATTAAGAACACATGTTTGATAGGTTTTTGTATTGAGGTGCAGTGATGTGAAGCACTGTGGTAACTAGCAGCACAGAAGTACACTCCACTGCTGCTGAGTTCGATGTCCTTAATTGTTAATGTGCATTTCTCTTTTACATTTGCACCCCCATCTATTGTCACATTCACTCCAGGTTCTGGATAATCTTTGCCAAAACGCAGATATCCAAGCAATTGTAGTGTTTCCTCTGACTGCTTGTACCAGAGAATTGTGTTATAGCTTTGAATACTGTGTGAGCAGTAAATTTTAACTTCTTCTCCTGTTGTGTAAATATTAGCTGGAGTCTGGTCGACTTTATCACTTGAGGAGGAAACTGTTGAGCAGACACCAAACAAAAGTAAGACACAATATATATGTACAAATGAAAAATTACATCAACAATTGTGACATACAGTCATAAAAAATAGCAGTGTATAATACTTTCATCAAATATATTTAACACATTCATGACATTACCTGTAACTAGATTACATTTAAAATAGATGCAGAGGAGTAGAATAATCATGATGCCTTGCTATGACAGATGTTCTCAGTTGTGCCGATTACGTCTAACTTCTCTTATGTCAAATCATCACTCGGGGGGTGGAGTCCTATTATATCCTGAGGTTTATTTTTATCTACAGGATTGTGCCATTCACAACCACCAATTCACACACCTGGTTCAGTGAGAAACTCAAAGATATACTGCCACCTTACGACAGGACATGTGCCATCACCAAGGTTACACTAGTACTGGAAACTCTGCTGTTAATTAGAGAGACCCAACCAAGTTTCTTCCTCTTATTCAATGTATTTAAAATAATTAAATCACTAATTTTATAATAACTAATGTATCTTAAAATGATTCTTTGTTTTTTTTAAGCTTTTTTATTCATAGTCAACAGCCAATAATAATCCCCTACAGATATATTTGCTATTTAAGATTGGCCTTTATTACAGGAAGTGGCAGCTCAAATGTTGCATAGTTGTTTATAAGGAACCTTCTGTTATAATATCTGATCTTTGTGAGACCAACATTGGTTATAATGGCTGATTCCAGGTGTGAGAGGCTGTATTAAAAAGATTAAGAACATGTTTGATAGTTTTTTGTATTGAGGTGCAGTGATGTACAGCACTGTGGTAATAAGCAGCACAGAAGTACACTCCACTGCTGCTCAGTTCGACTTCCTTAACTGTTAATGTGCAATTCTCTTTTATATTTGCACCTCCATCCATCGTCACATTAACTCCAGGCTCTATAGTACCTTTACCTGAAAATAAAAATCCGAGCAGTTGTAGCTGTGTTTTTGACTGCTTGTACCAGAGGATTCGGTTATAGTTTGTAATGCTGTGTGAGCAGTAGATTTTAGCTTCTTCTCCTGTTGTGTAAATATTAGCTGGAGTCTGGTCGACTTTATCACTGAAAGAGGAACCTGTTGAACAGACATCAACATCAAAAGTAAGAAACAATGTATAGGAGTTAACCTAAAATTATATGTTTAAAAATGCAACTTATACACTGTTATAATAATAGTACTGTGCAATCAAGTCCTAAACCATTAAGCACATTTATGGTATTTACCTGAAACTAGAATAGAGTTTAAATGGACGCTCAGGAGCAGAAAAATCATGATGCCTCGTTTTGAGTTCTGCTTGGGATTTCCAACCTTTCTGAGTAAACTAGCTTTTGAGTAAAACTTCATTCTGGGGGTGGAGCCCACTATCATGGTGTCAGCCTGATGTAGTATTAAGGTCTAAGAAAGATATACTGCCAAACCATAAAGGAAAATGTTACAGGTGCGTGAGACTGAGCTGTGAGAACTGATCACTGGAATATTGAATTTTAGGGAGCAGACACACACACACACACACACACACACACACACACACACACACACACACACACACTGTAACGTTCCCCTAAAAAGGTCCAGGGGATGAGGGAAAGTAAGAAAAAGTGTCTGGGTGAAAAAAAGATGACAGGGAGGCAAAATGGTTAAATTAAAGAGTTTTATTAATGCTACTATTAGTAACACTAGTACTGTGGGATCTAGCAACACACAAGTATAGTGCAATGCAAATACACAGTCCGAGTTTAAGTAAAGTCAACATATTGTTATTGTATTGGTTCTTGTCTGTTAGTAAATCCTTAATAGAAAATTCTGGTACAACATATGCACAACTATTTCTGGATCACAGCACAGTCCTGGGCTAGAAAGGGAAGGGAACTGGCTGAAGTTAATAGAGGAAAGGGAAAGAAAAGCTGAGGTTGTGGTTGAATGGAACAGATAGATGATTGTTGCATGGTGGGCCAGGATGTAAGTACAGAGAAAGGAAGGAGCTAACAGGAAAGCAGTCTCCTCAATGCTCCTGTCACTGTCGCTTTTTCCTCTTCTCTACCCATTTCTATTCCCTCTGTTTGCCTATTACCTCTTGTTTCCAGCCCTCACACTTCTCTTAACAACCCAGACTCGTCTTTTTCTTTCTAGAGAACTCCTGCTGTGTTTAAGTGTTTTGTATTGTTTCCTCATAATGAGGAATGATCATAATTCAGACAATGTGGAGAGAAACAGTGCTCCCTAAAGGATGAAATAATTATAGCTGTTTCATGGCATGACAGCTGTGTGAGCAGTCACTGATATGTGGTTTATTTGGTGCTCTCTTGAATAACTGCTGCTGTCTGCATTAGAGGAGGTTTTTGTTGAAGAAGGATAGTAGATGCAACACTGTGCAGCGCTGGCAGCACAGAAATACATGGCGCTGTCCACAGACTCTCTCAGCTTTGGAATGTGAAAAGTTGACAGCCTACTCCCTTCACCTGTCACTTTATAAATGTTTTCAAATGCATCTTCAACAGCCGTAAAGGTAAATCGTGCATAACCGAGTAGAATCATTTCATTTTTCCCCGGAGACTGCTTGTACCACTGTATCATATCAAATTTATTGTTTGAATGGTTGCAGTGTATTTGGATTTCCTCTCCTGGGACCTTAATGAGGGCAGCTGGAGTCTGATGAACGCCAGATTTTGGGACTTCTGCAGAGTAAAAGTTTAAAAAATAAAAGCTTTAGAGGTAACAAAAAACTTTAAATATTTTAGGAAGATTTTGTATGTTTGAATTGAACATTACCTGTTAAACAGAATGACAGAGTTCCAAAATGGATGATGAGTCTGATCATGATCCTTACATTGATGAAAACAAAGGTGTGACGAATATGAACAGAGCTGCCTGAATGTAAAGGAAGAGGAGGGATCTACATTATGTGTGCTACTTCATCATCAATGCGTTTTTCTGTGTGGGCTAACACAGGAAGAGATGGTTTTATGGCTGATATCATTGGTGATTTCCTGCCATAAACAGCAGCTAGATGCAGGTGCGCTCTTCTTCGCTGCTTATTTATGTGGCGTAATATCATGTAGGGTTTTTGTAAAAGCTAGACGTTAACTAGCTCACTGTGTGTACTAGCTGCACAGTAATAAATACCGCTGTCTTCAGCTTTGAGTTTCTCCACTTCAAGCTGTGATTTTACTGACCCATCTCCACTAATTTTGAAAGATTCTTGGAATCCATCCTCAATGGTTGGGTTTCCATATAAAATATATCCAATGAGTTTAAGAGCAGAGTCACCCCTTGGCTTCTGGTACCACAATATTACAATGTATGCACTCTCTGAATGGTTGCAGCTGATTGTTGTTTCACTATTAAGACTTCCTAGTATTGATGATGGAACCTGCTGAACTCTTGTGCACAATGAAGGACCTGTGGTGAAAGTGAAAAACAATATAAAGTGAACCAAAATAAAAATGCCAGTTGTGAGTAATAAATTCAGTTTCAAACCTACAGAAGCAGAGAAGCAGAAGAATGATCCTGGTGATGATTCTCATCATAATGTCTTTATGTTCCTCTTTGTATCTGCACTGAGTGAGAGGCTGAACACTTGCTGCGGGTTACTTAAAGGGGAGGAGACAAAAATATGATACCAAGAAGGAAAGCAACAGAATGTGCCGGTATTGAAGCAAGAAGGTTTCTGGCTTGACTCTCCTGGTCAGCTGGGGGTGTTTGCAGGTTCTTCCTGCAGCAGTGTAGATTTTTCTGTGCACCCTTAAATGGAATAAACCGCTTATGTGTAGTGTATATTCATTACACTGTCTATCAGTGCTCAAAACTCAAAAAATATTTAGCTGAGTGATTCTTATCAAAGTATATAAATATAATGATATAGCAAGCAACTGTTATTGTAATGTTATGGCAGTTGGCCAGATTGCTGTACACTTGTTTCTCTCGTTTTCAAAGGCACTATTCCCTGAAAGCTGTTGATACTAACCCATCTAAAACGAATATCATGGAACCAAAGCAGGTTTAAATACCAGAAACAGAGAACCAAGAAATGGATGATGATGAGAGCAGAGTTCATGTTGATCTTCTTTGAAAATTACTCTTACACTGAGGTATTTTCGGGAGCTGTTAAGCATGACGCTGTGCTGCAAAAGAGGTAAATCATTACTGCTACTATGCACAATTTTAATACTAGGCAGTTTCAATTAGGCCGTGTGTCTTATTGTAGAACACAATCCAAATAAATTTGGCCTTTATTCACAGAAAATTCCTTTTTCAGGTACTTGTCTGCTTGTGACTATTCATAAAAAACTATCAAAAACATAAAGTAAAACTCAGATGTAATCTAACATTTTATTAAAGTTGCTGTGTTAAACATTGAAATAGATAAATTAGCTTGTAAATAAATTTGTGTAACTGCAATAAGCCATTCTTATCTTAGATCAATCCTGACATCAGTAACAGGTACAGAGCTCCCCCTACAGACACTGATATCTTTAGTTTATCAGTGTGCTGTCTGTTGAGGGTATTTGTGCGGCTCTTTAATCCACCTGTATCACTGTGTTCACTCACAGAACAGAAATACACTCCACTGTCTCCAGGCACCAGCTGCTTTACTGTCAGAGATCCCGTCTGTTCATTGGTCTTTGTTGCTGGAAACTTTTCCTCACTGAAGCCACTTTCATATGTGTGAGTACTGTATGCAGTTGTAAAAACAATTTGCTTCATTCCCTTCCCTGGCAACTGCTGATACCAATACATCTGTCGATATGTAACCCCCATAGTGTGGCTGCAGTTCATTGTGACAGACTGACCCTCAGTACTCCACAACAGGGGAGTCTGGGAGACATCGCTCCCACCAGTTAGACCTGAGAATGAAAAAGTCACATCATGTAACAAGACCTCCAACAACTTTTCTATATGTTAACTAAAACAACAGCACAGCAGCTTTTACTGTAAAATAACAACTTGTAAAGTACCTCCGATACAGAGCAGAGCTGCAGAGAGTTTGATCAGAGCAGCTGTGATCATCACTGTGTTCTGAGCAAACTGAAATAGAAACCACAGTCAACTGTCAGCGGGTGTGATATATGCAGAGATACATGTGGAAGTGTCACATTACTGTGAGACAGTGTGTATGTACTTGAGGTTTATTTAAGTAGAGCAGATAATAGAAACATTGCATATAGGTTTCTGTTCAGCTCTCTGCTGTAGCTGTATCACTGTGCTTGTTCACAACACAGAAATACAAGCCTCTGTCTTTTGGCTGCAGGTCCTTCACTGTGAATGTCCCACTCTCAGGAACTGACTTGCTGGCCGAAAATTTCTCTGTGCTGAAATTCCCAAAGTCATGGTCATCAACATTTTTGGCTATACTTGTGAACACAATTAGTTCCAGAGTTTGTCCTGGTAGCTGTCTATACCAGTACATCTGGAAATAGACATCACCCTTTGTGTGGTTACAGTACATTGTTGCACTTCCACCCATCCTTTCCCACAGTATGGGAGTCTGTTGGACATCACTTCCATCAGTACCACCTGTGTGTACAACAGTTGAAGTTAATCAAGTAAACTTTTTAACTCTTGCACTTGACAGTTGTCACCTTCTGATAGCTGAAATATATAAATGTTGATCTTACAGTATTTTACCCTCAACTAATGACAGGTTCATTAATGTTGTCCCCTTATAAACTTTACCTTTAATCCAGAGCACAATTACCAACAAGCTGAGCAGACCGCATCCAATAACAGTCATGATCTCTGCTGGTTTACTGTAGTTACACAGATATGAAGAATTTCAAATAGGTAGTACAATGTATGATGTTCTTTGATCCTATAAGCTGGTGTAAGAAAAAAAATCTGCTCACACGTCAAGTAAAATGCATAGATACGTAAAGGTTGTACAGGAGCTCCCCCTACATACAGATCAGTCACATTGATTAGCTCAGCGGGCCAGGCTTGAAGTTCTGAGCTGAACAAAGCATTACAATTTGCTTGAGAATCAGTCAGTTAACGAAGATAAAGAATTATGAAAAATGTATGAAGCTATCAGTTGAAATATTAAAATATATGCTGTAAATGCTGGTCTTTTAATAAATATAAAACTGAAAGTTGCAAGAAATTGATGTCTTATTTTTAGTAATCAGACTAGGGGTGGGCGATATAAACGATATACGATAGAAACGATATAGATTTGGCCAACGATAGAGATTTTGACTATATCGCGATATCGCGATATTGCATGTTGATGATGTCATCAAGCTGCGCCTGTTTTGGTAGAAAGTATCACAGCGGCTACAAGCATTATCATCAGTAAATTATGTTCTCCTGACTGAAGTTTGGCCCGTGTATAGCATCCTGCTATGCGATTGCATTTGTCCCTAACCACCAGAATCCCTCACGTTAACTTTTATCGAGTGGAAAAAAAGTTGCCGTTCATCCTCCAGCTTCACTGTGCTAATGTTATGCTAACATAGCTGTGTCGCTAGCAATCACGTAGCACAACATTATATACCAGGTAGTCTAACTTCGGTAACCCTGCAAACGCCACTGCTGTTTAGTGTTTCTGTCTTCACTTATGTTGGAAGTGGTAGCAGAGCTGTACGTTTTAATTAGTTTCAAAAATCTCTGTCAGAACATGGTATGAAATGTTTAGGTGTAAACTAGCGAGCTAACTTCCTGTTAACTTCTAACTCCGTTAAATTTAATAAATTCTGTTTTCATGGATGCATGGATGTTAAACTTAATTGTTACACCCGATAAAGCAGCAACGCTGATGATTTAATTAAAGATGAAAGAATTTAGACTGTTTTTAACTCTCAGTGTTCGTTTGACTTTGGGACCTGAAGGGGACGGAGTTTTGGACCCAGATTACTCCTCACTACGGCAGCCGTAATGCTCTGACAATCCATCAAGCAGTCCATCAGCAGGCTTACCAAAGTTGTACTAAAACATTTTTTAACAGATTTCTACACGCCAAAATCGGTTCAAGGTCAGTGAGCACAACCAGAATTCATACATAAGGCACACTCTCGATTTTTGAGAAAATTAAAGGATTTTAAGTGTGCCTTATAGTTTGGAAAATACGTTATACAGAAGAAAAGAATATATCGTGATATATATCGTTATCGTACATGCTTCAAATTATATCGCGATATGAATTTTAGGCCATATCGCCCAGCCCTAAATCAGACATGTATACTAGTTGGAGTACTTCAATTGTCATAATCAAGAAATGTTTAAACAAAATATGTTTTCATAGCTGAATGTTAAGTTGATCCGACAGTTCCTTTTAGATGTGTTTTTTCCTAAATGGGTCAATATGTATGATAAGACACAGGCTAGGGTAATAACCATGCACTATTTCCCTGTAATCCCAGTCACTTTTGTACTGATACCAAAATTACTGGATCACTGTGTTGTTTGTGAGTGCTGAACACAGTACGGTCAGATAACTAACATTTGCATGGATGTGTTACATCAGCAGAACATAATTAGACCTTGGTGTCCTAGCTTTAGGCTCAGCTTTTCTCATCACTCTTGGGAAGTGATGAGTAAATTTGTCCCCAGACTCTACAGCTGTGTTTAGAGTTTAAACAGCAGGTAGCAGTGCAGATCAGAAGTGCCAATGTCATGTGAGACGGTTTAAAATTTGGAACATAAACAAATCACCAATTGAGAGAGTATGTTTTGCACATTCTGTGAAGAGACTAGGGGATTTTATGATGCCGTGCAGCTCACTAAGTCTGCCTTAACGAACTTCAAGCTTTGTCCCTCACAACAGAGGGACATATCAGCTGAGTAATTTTACAGGACTTCCAACAACTCTGAAATAACGGAAAGAAATAGTTAGCATAAGTACAAAGTTAATATAACAGTGTTTCTTGTGATTTGTAATGCAATGTAAAGTAATTAACTTCCAGTATAGCATCAGTGATCATTGTTGTGATCTGAGCAAACTGCAATAGAAACAACAGGTCTAACAGATATATGAAGAATTGTATTTGGCAGTTCCACAGTGTTGTGTGGCAGTACTTGAGGTTTCCCTACAGATGATGGGAACTTTACCAAGAGGTTTTTGTTCAGCTCTCTTCTGTGTCTGTATCACTGTGTTGGCTCACAGCACAGAAATACCATCCTTTGTCGTCTGGCTTCAGGTTCTTTACTGTGAATGTCCCACTCTCAGCAACTGGCTTGCTGGCTGAAAATTTCTCTTTGTCAAAATTCCCATAGTCATGCTCATTATCTTTTTTGCCTGTTGTTGCAAATACAATTAATGTCATGGTTTCTCCAGGCAGCTGTCTGAACCAGTACATATAACTATAGGTAAAATCCTTTGTGTGATTACACTGCATTGTTGCACTTTTACCCTCCTTTTCCCAAAGTGTGGGAGTCTGTTCAACATCACTTCCATCGGTCAGACCTGTGTGTAGAACACTGAAAATTACATAAGTGTATATATTAAATCTTGCGGTTGTCATTTTCCCAAATGCCGTCACTTTTCTGGGATATCTACTGATCTTAGAGTATTTTACCTTTTGTCCAGAGCACAAACACCACCAAGCTGAGCAGACTGTGTCTGATAATAGTCATGATCTACAGCTAAGAGTCTTGTACAGTTGTTAGTGTAGTTAGGCTAATATGAAGACTTACAGGGAGGCGTGTCACTGCAGTGAGTGGCATCCATTCACCCTGTGGGTTAATGTAAAATACTCTTTCTGTCTGTTAAAGTGTAGATGGTTAGATAAAAGTCAGTCACACTAACAAGCTAAGGAGGCTGGGTTTGTTGATGATATTATTTAATGAGTGTAATGAAAGTGAATGTAACGTATAAGCACAGGTCTGAGTTAATCTCTTTGGAAGAATACATGGAGGGTAATTATAGTTGCCCCTTATAGTTGTAATATCACAAACTACCTACCTGCTATTACCAGTTTTAATTAACTTTTTATATAGATGAATACATTATTATACGTTTGTAAAATGTATCAATATGTGCTTGTGAGTAACTTCAACCTGAATTTCTGTTCTTACCGCAGCCCACCTGCAGTACCTTCACGGACCACCTGAGGGCACCGGCCGTCATGTTAGGAATCACTGATTTAGTTCCTTGGTTCTACATTTTGTTAGGTTAGCAACAGTGTTCCTACTAGTCCTTATGTTCTTCTTGCTTGTCCTTGTGTTTCTCCGGTTTATCTCCGGTATGACTGTTTTTAGACTTTGCACAGTCCGACCACTCACCTGGTTTGTTTGCCACACTAGCTACCTAGCATGTTTGCCATTAGTCTGGATTGAAGATTTCGATTTTGTAACTCTGCTGTAGCATTTACGTTGATTCACAGCACAGAAATACACTCCACTGTCTCCAGACACTAACTTCCACATTCTCAAAAATACAGTCTGAGCAGTCTTTGTCTTTAATGCTGGACTTTTTCCTGGATTAAAGCTAGTTTATATTTATGACTGACCAATGCAGTTATGAAAAAATGCATCTGTTCTCCTCATGCAGCTTTTGATACCAGTACTTCTGAAGATATGAACTCTCAGCAGTTCTGGAGAGGTCACCCCCATCAGTGAGACCTGTGGTGTTAAAAATCAATCAAAAAGTCATCTTATATATATCTAAATGCAAACTCAGAGAACAACATGAAAATACTAAACAGCTGTGATCATTCATGTCAAAACTGAAATAGAAAACACAGTGTGAGTGCTGAGAAGTCTGACATGACATACATATGAAGTGATAGAAATGTGGGAGTGTCACATTATTGTGAGAGGTTGCAGACAATGGGAACTTTGCCCAGAGGTTTTTGTTCAGCTCTCTGCTGTGTCTGTATCACTGTGTTGGCTCACAGCACAGAAATACCATCCTTTGTCTTCTGGCTTCAGGTTCTTCACTGTGAACGTCCCATTCTCAACAACAAGCTTATTGGCAGAAAATTTATCTTTTTTGAAATTCCCATAGTCGTGCTCATCATCTTTTTTCCCAGTTGTTGCAAACACAATTAGTGTCATGGTTTCTCCAGGCAGCTGTCTGAACCAGTACATATAACGGTAAGTAGCATCCTTTGTATGATTACACTGCATTGTTGCACTTTGACCTTCCCTTTCCCACAATATGGGTGTCTGTTCAACATCACTTCCATCAGTCAGACCTGTGTGTATAACAGTAATAGTTACATAGGTGGACAAAAAACTCTTGCAGTTGGCAGCTTCATAAAGTTTGTTCATTTCTGATTGTTAGAATAATATTGAATTTTACCTTTTATCCAGAGCACAAATACCAAAAAGCTGAGCAGACTGTGTCCAATAATAGTCATGTTCTAAAACTGAGAGTCACATTCATCTACCAGTGTAGTTACACAGCTATAAAGAGTTGCAGGTAGGTGTGTCACTGTCACAGTGTGTGACATTCTGTGAAGTCGGTTGGTTGAGTTTGGTGACGTGAGAGTTGCTCAATTGAAGCAAGAGTCTCTTTAAAATTCTGGGGAATCAGGCTTTAACTGACCTGATACAACACATGTGGTCAGTTCTGATCTTGAACGACAATATGATAAGCAAAATCCTTCTTAAAACAAACATCTATCCAGTTTAATAACTTTTTTTTTTCAGGTAAATCAGGAGAGAGTGTCAAAGTTCATTTTCATTGTTTCCTGTGTTGTTTTTTATTTCACGTGTGTCATTGGAAGACAGTTTCTATGTTTCTTGTCCAAAATTAATGCAGTGACATGTATGTAGATTTATTATTATTTTTTCTGTTCATTTTGACTTACAGAGGAGTTTTATGATTGCGTACCCATTGTTACTGCAGATATCGCTTAGTATGACTGTAAATCTGAGTAACGAGCATTGAGCGCCCCCTACAGATAATTAAACACACTGATGTCTTCAGTTCATTGTAAAACCATAGTCAGGGTATTTGTGCAGCTCTTTAATCCACCTGCATCACTGTGTTTACTCACAGCACAGAAGTACACTCCACTGTCTCCAGGCACCAGCTTCTCCACTGTCAGAGATCCAGTCTCATAACTGCTCTTGTTGCTGGAAACTTTTCCTCACTGAAGCCACTTTCATAAGTATGCTGGGTATTTGGAGCTGTGAAAACGATTTGCTTTATTTTCTGTCCTGGCAGCTGTTGATACCAATACATCTGTAAGTAATCAACACTCTTAGTATGATTGCAGGTCATTGTGGCAGACTGACCCTCTGACTTCCATAGCAGAGGAGTCTGGGAGACATCGCTCCCATCAGTTAGACCTGTAGGTGTGAAAAATCTAATTATGATACAGTGCCTCATGAACACCACGAAATTGTAGCATTAAATTAAAGCTGAAGACACAGGTTATCTAGTCTTCAGCATCACGATGAAACATACCTCCAAACCAGAGCAAAGCTGCAGAGAGTTTGATGAGAGCAGCTGTGAACATCATTGTGTTCTGATAACACTGAGAGACCAGACTCAGTCTTTTTCTGTGTTGGGAGGTGTGGTATGACAGCAGAGATGAGTCACAGGTGGGAATGTGTTTGCATGTTTTTATCTTCTGACACCAGGTGCTTCACTGTAATAATACTGCCTTATGTGTGACTGCATATTTAACAGTGTGGAGCAATATTTTCATCTAATTGATCACTTCTGCTGCAATTCCCACGTAAGAGTCTCTTTGGATTGTTTTTAACTTGTTCTGTGATTTTGTTAGTAACTGTGCCAGAAATATGTATGGGGAAAGCCATTTATATCTGGGAGTGTTTGTGGTGTTTGAGGTCCCCCTACAGTTTATGTAACAGTTGTGAACACTGCGCTGAGGTTTTTGTTCAGCTCTCTGCTGTGTCTGTAACACTGTGTTGGCTCACAGCACAGAAATACCATCCTTTGTCTTCTGGCTTCAGGTTCTTCACTGTGAACGTCCCATTCTCAACAACAGGCTTATTGGCAGAAAATTTATCTTTTTTGAAATTCCCATAGTCGTGCTCATCATCTTTTTTCTCAGTTGTTGCAAACACAATTAGTGTCATGGTTTCTCCAGGCAGCTGTCTGAACCAGTACATATAACGATAAGTATAACCCTTTGTATGATTACACCACATTGTTGCACTTTGACCTTCCCTTTCCCACAGTATGGGTGTCTGTTCAACATCACTTCCATCAGTCAGACCTGTATGTATAACAGTAATAGTTACATAGGTGGACATATAAACTCATGCAGTTGACAGCTTCATAAAGTTTGTTCATTTCTGATTGTTAGAATAATATTGAATTTTACCTTTTATCCAGAGCACAAATACCAAAAAGCTGAGCAGACTGTATCCAATAATAGTCATGTTCTAAAACTGAGAGTCACTTTCATCTACCAGTGTAGTTACACAGCTATGAAGAGTTGCAGGTAGGTGTGTCACTGTCACAGTGTGTGACATTCTGTGAAGTCGGTTGGTTGAGTTTGGTGACGTGAGAGTTGCTCAATTGAAGCAAGAGTCTCTTTAAAATTCTGGGGAATCAGGCTTTAACTGACCTGATACAACACATGTGGTCAGTTCTGATCTTGAACAACAATATGATAAGCAAAATCCTTCTTAAAACAAACATCTATCCAATTTAATTACTTTTTTTTTTCAGGTAAATCAGGAGAGAGTGTCAAAGTTCATTTTCATTGTTTCCTGTGTTGTTTTTTATTTCACGTGTGTCATTGGAAGACAGTTTCTATGTTTCTTGTCCAAAATTAATGCAGTGACATGTATGTAGATTTATTATTATTTTTTCTGTTCATTTTGACTTACAGAGGAGTTTTGTGATTGCATACCCATTGTTACTGCAGATATCGCTTAGTATGACTGTAAATCTGAGTAACGAGCATTGAGCGCCCCCTACAGATAATTAAACACACTGATGTCTTCAGTTCATTGTGAAACCATAGTCTGGGTATTTGTGCAGCTCTTTAATCCACCTGCATCACTGTGTTTACTCACAGCACAGAAATACACTCCACTGTCTCCAGGCACCAGCTTCTCCACTGTCAGAGATCCAGTCTCATAACTGCTCTTTGTTGCTGGAAACTTTTCCTCACTGAAGCCACTTTCATAAGTATGCTGGGTATTTGGAGCTGTGAAAACAATTTGCTTTATTTTCTGTCCTGGCAGCTGTTGATACCAATACATCTGTAAGTAATCAACACTCTTAGTGTGATTGCAGGTCATTGTGGCAGACTGACCCTCTGACTTCCATAGCAGAGAAGTCTGGGAGACATCATTCCCATCAGTTAGACCTGTAGGTGTGAAAAATCTAATTATGATACAGTGCCTCATGAACACCACGAAATTGTAGCATTAAATTAAAGCTGAAGACACAGGTTATCTAGTCTTCAGCATCACGATGAAACATACCTCCAAACCAGAGCAAAGCTGCAGAGAGTTTGATGAGAGCAGCTGTGAACATCATTGTGTTCTGATAACACTGAGAGACCAGACTCAGTCTTTTTCTGTGTTGGGAGGTGTGGTATGACAGCAGAGATGAGTCACAGGTGGGAATGTGTTTGCATGTTTTTATCTTCTGACACCAGGTGCTTCACTGTAATAATACTACCTTATGTGTGACTGCATATTTAACGGTGTGAAGCAATATTTTCATCTAATTGATCACTTCTGCTGCAATTCTCTTTGCACTATTTAATCTTGTTCTGTGATTTTGTTAGTAACTGTGCCAGAAATATGTATGGGGAAGCCATTTATTTTTGGGAGTGTTTGTGGTGTTTGAGGTCCCCCTACAGTTTATGTAACAGTTGTGAACACTGCGCTGAGGTTTTTGTTCAGCTCTCTGCTGTGTCTGTATCACTGTGTTGGCTCACAGCACAGAAATACCATCCTTTGTCTTCTGGCTTCAGGTTCTTTACTGTGAACGTCCCATTCTCAACAACAAGCTTATTGGCAGAAAATTTATCTTTTTTGAAATTCCCATAGTCGTGCTCATCATCTTTTTTCCCAGTTGTTGCAAACACAATTAGTGTCATGGTTTCTCCAGGCAGCTGTCTGAACCAGTACATATAACGATGATTAGCATCCTTTGTATGATTACACTGCATTGTTGCACTTTGACCTTCCCTTTCCCACAGTATGGGTGTCTGTTCAACATCACTTCCATCAGTCAGACCTGTGTGTATAACAGTAATAGTTACATAGGTGGACATTTAAACTCATGCAGTTGACAGCTTCATAAAGTTTTTTCATTTCTGATTGTTAGAATAATATTGAATTTTACCTTTTATCCAGAGCACAAATACCAAAAAGCTGAGCAGACTGTGTCCAATAATAGTCATGTTCTAAAACTGAGAGTCACATTCATCTACCAGTGTAGTTACACAGCTATAAAGAGTTGCAGGTAGGTGTGTCACTGTCACAGTGTGTGACATTCTGTGAAGTCGGTTGGTTGAGTTTGGTGACGTGAGAGTTGCTCAATTGAAGCAAGAGTATCTTTAAAATTCTGGGGAATCAGGCTTTAACTGACCTGATACAACACATGTGGTCAGTTCTGATCTTGAATGATAATATGATAAGCACATTCCTTCTTTAAACAAACAGCTATCCAATTTAATAATTTTTTTTCAGGTAAATCAGGAGAAAGTGTCAAAGTTCATTTACATTGTTTCCGGTGTTGTTTTCTATTTCACATGTGTTGTTGGAGGACAATTTCTAAAAGTTTGCTTATATATCGTGAGGGGCGTGTGAGCTTAAAAATTGTACAATTAACACTGAAGGTAAGTATACTTTCCTCTTTGTCCAAAATTAATTTTGTGATTTGTGTGTGCATTTATGCTTATTTTTCTGTTCATTCTGACTGTAGCAGTACAAGAAAATTATGCTTCCAGAATGCAGAGGAATTGTGTCATTGCATACCCATTGTTACTGCAGATATCGCTTAGTATGACTGTAAATCTGAGTAACGAGCATTGAGCGCCCCCTACAGATAATTAAACACACTGATGTCTTCAGTTCATTGTGAAACCATAGTCAGGGTATTTGTGCAGCTCTTTAATCCACCTGCATCACTGTGTTTACTCACAGCACAGAAATACACTCCACTGTCTCCAGGCACCAGCTTCTCCACTGTCAGAGATCCAGTCTCATAACTGCTCTTTGTTGCTGGAAACTTTTCCTCACTGAAGCCACTTTCATAAGTATGCTGGGTTTTTGGAGCTGTGAAAACGATTTGCTTTATTTTCTGTCCTGGCAGCTGTTGATACCAATACATCTGTAAGTAATCAAAACTCTTAGTATGATTGCAGGTCATTGTGGCAGACTGACCCTCTGACTTCCATAGCAGAGAAGTCTGGGAGACATCACTCCCATTAGTTAGACCTGTAGGTGTGAAAAATATAATTATGATACAGTGCCTCATGAACACCACAAACTTTTAGCATTAAATTAAAACTGAAGACACAGGTTATCTAGTCTTCAGCATCACGATGAAACATACCTCCAAACCAGAGCAAAGCTGCAGAGAGTTTGATGAGAGCAGCTGTGAACATCATTGTGTTCTGATAACACTGAGAGACCAGACTCAGTCTTTTTCTGTGTTGGGAGGTGTGGTATGACAGCAGAGATGAGTCACAGGTGGGAATGTGTTTGCATGTTTTTATCTTCTGACACCAGGTGCTTCACTGTAATAATACTACCTTATGTGTGACTGCATATTTAACAGTGTGAAGCAATATTTTCATCTAATTGATCACTTCTGCTGCAATTCTCTTTGCACTATTTAATCTTGTTCTGTGATTTTGTTAGTAACTGTGCCAGAAATATGTATGGGGAAGCCATTTATTTTTGGGAGTGTTTGTGGTGTTTGAGGTCCCCCTACAGTTTATGTAACAGTTGTGAACACTGCGCTGAGGTTTTTGTTCAGCTCTCTGCTGTGTCTGTAACACTGTGTTGGCTCACAGCACAGAAATACCATCCTTTGTCTTCTGGCTTCAGGTTCTTCACTGTGAACGTCCCATTCTCAACAACAAGCTTATTGGCAGAAAATTTATCTTTTTTGAAATTCCCATAGTCGTGCTCATCATCTTTTTTCCCAGTTGTTGCAAACACAATTAGTGTCATGGTTTCTCCAGGCAGCTGTCTGAACCAGTACATATAACGATGATTAGCATCCTTTGTATGATTACACTGCATTGTTGCACTTTGACCTTCCCTTTCCCACAGTATGGGTGTCTGTTCAACATCACTTCCATCAGTCAGACCTGTGTGTATAACAGTAATAGTTACATAGGTGGACATTTAAACTCATGCAGTTGACAGCTTCATAAAGTTTTTTCATTTCTGATTGTTAGAATAATATTGAATTTTACCTTTTATCCAGAGCACAAATACCAAAAAGCTGAGCAGACTGTGTCCAATAATAGTCATGTTCTAAAACTGAGAGTCACATTCATCTACCAGTGTAGTTACACAGCTATGAAGAGTTGCAGGTAGGTGTGTCACTGTCACAGTGTGTGACATTCTGTGAAGTCGGTTGGTTGAGTTTGGTGACGTGAGAGTTGCTCAATTGAAGCAAGAGTATCTTTAAAATTCTGGGGAATCAGGCTTTAACTGACCTGATACAACACATGTGGTCAGTTCTGATCTTGAATGATAATATGATAAGCAAAATCCTTCTTTAAACAAACAGCTATCCAATTTAATAATTTTCTTTCAGGTAAATCAGGAGAAAGTGTCAAAGTTCATTTACATTGTTTCCGGTGTTGTTTTCTATTTCACGTGTGTTGTTGGAGGACAATTTCTAAAAGTTTGCTTATATATCGTGAGGGGCGTGTGAGCTTAAAAATTGTACAATTAACACTGAAGGTAAGTATACTTTCCTCTTTGTCCAAAATTAATTTTGTGATTTGTGTGTGCATTTATGCTTATTTTTCTGTTCATTCTGACTGTAGCAGTACAAGAAAATTATGCTTCCAGAATGCAGAGGAATTGTGTCATTGCATACCCATTGTTACTGCAGATATTGCTTAGTATGACTGTAAATCTGAGTAACGAGCATTGAGCGCCCCCTACAGATAATTAAACACACTGATGTCTTCAGTTCATTGTGAAACCATAGTCAGGGTATTTGTGCAGCTCTTTAATCCACCTGCATCGCTGTGTTTACTCACAGCACAGAAGTACACTCCACTGTCTCCAGGCACCAGCTTCTCCACTGTCAGAGATCCAGTCTCATAACTGCTCTTTGTTGCTGGAAACTTTTCCTCACTGAAGCCACTTTCATAAGTATGCTGGGTTTTTGGAGCTGTGAAAACGATTTGCTTAATTTTCTGTCCTGGCAGCTGTTGATACCAATACATCTGTAAGTAATCAAAACTCTTAGTATGATTGCAGGTCATTGTGGCAGACTGACCCTCTGACTTCCATAGCAGAGGAGTCTGGGAGACATCACTCCCATTAGTTAGACCTGTAGGTGTGAAAAATATAATTATGATACAGTGCCTCATGAACACCACAAACTTTTAGCATTAAATTAAAACTGAAGACACAGGTTATCTAGTCTTCAGCATCACGATGAAACATACCTCCAAACCAGAGCAAAGCTGCAGAGAGTTTGATGAGAGCAGCTGTGAACATCATTGTGTTCTTATAACACTGAGAGACCAGACTCAGTCTTTTTCTGTGTTGGGAGGTGTGGTATGACAGCAGAGATGAGTCACAGGTGGGAATGTGTTTGCATGTTTTTATCTTCTGACACCAGGTGCTTCACTGTAATAATACTACCTTATGTGTGACTGCATATTTAACAGTGTGAAGCAATATTTTCATCTAATTGATCACTTCTGCTGCAATTCCCACGTAAGAGTCTCTTTGGATTGTTTTTAACTTGTTCTGTGATTTTGTTAGTAACTGTGCCAGAAATATGTCTGGGGAAACCATTTATATCTGGGAGTGTTTGTGGTGTCTGAGGTCCCCCTACAGTTTATGTCATAGTAACAGTTGTGAACACTGCGCTGAGGTTTTTGTTCAGCTCTCTGCTTCGTCTGTATCACTGTGTTGGCTCACAGCACAGAAATACAATCCTTTGTCATTTGGCTGCAGGTTCTTCACTGTGAATGTCCCTTTGTCAGCAGTTGGCTTTGTGACTGAGAATTTTTCTTTACTGAACTCTCCAAAGTCTTGATCATCATCTTTTTTGCCTCTTGTAGTGAACACAATTAGTTTCATTGTCTCTCCAGGCAGCTGTCTGTACCAGTACATCTGGAAATAGAGATCACCCTTTGTATGGTTGCAGCTCATTGTTGCACTGTCGCCCTCATATTTCCACAGTATGGGGGTCTGGGTAACATCACTCCCATCAACGTGACCTATGTATGTATAACAGTACAGAATGCCATATTGAACTTTGATTGCTCACATCCTTCAGCATCATATCAAAATATGATTAAAGTATATTTACTGCAGCATGACCAATGCAACTCTATATAAGTTTAAATGTTGATTTTGTTGCAACTTACCTAATTCCCACAGCAAGAAGACTGCCAATGTGAAGTGAACTTGTTTAATGATGATGACATCCATCTTTTGTTGCACAGAAACTGAGCCACAGTCTCACACAGATTAAATGAAGAGCTGCTGATGGGAGTGTCTCTGCACTGTGAATTGTCAGTGATGCTGATAGCATGGTGGTACAGTGGGTCCCCCTTCAGGACATCCCAGTACATGAGCTTTAATTCTTTTCAGTACCTTTGATTATGATCATGTGAATTTTTTTCAATAGATTAAGCAATCTAGGATCATTATTGTGTTCTTAGCTAAATAAAATCCAAGACCACAATATACTGTTGTGAGTGATGGAGGTCTGACGTTACTGCAGATATTTTTGAGTGCATTAGATTATAGTAAGTATGTGTGTGGTTGTACTTGAGGTTTCCCTACAGTAGAGCAGGTAATGGGAACTTTGCCCAGAGGTTTTTGTTCAGCTCTCTGCTCTGTTTGTGTCATTGTGTTTACTCACAGCACAGAAATACCATCCTTGGTCTTTTGGCTCCAGTTTATTCACTGTGAATGTCCCACTCTCAGCAATAGTCTTGCTGGCTGAAAATTTCCCTGTGTCGAAATCTCCATAGTCATGCTCATTATCTTTTTTGCCCGTTGTTGCAAACACAATTAGTGTTAGTTTTTCTCCAGGCAGCTGTCTGAACCAGTACATCCAAAGATAGTCACTACCCTTCGTGTGATTACACTGCATTGTTGCACTTTTACCCTCCCTTTCCCACAGTATGGGTGTCTGCTGGACATCACTTCCATCAGCACCACCTGTGTGTATAGGAGTGAAAGTTAAAGAAGTAAACATTTTAACTCTTGCAGAAGACAGTTTCCCAGAATGTTAGATTTCTAGAATATGCATGATAATCTTACACTACTATACCTTTTATCCAGAGCACAGATGCCAACAAGCTGAGCAGACTGTGTCTGGTGATAGCCATGTTCTAAAACTGAGAGTGTCTTTATTCTGTCAGTGTAGCTACACTGATATGAAGAGTTACAAGCAGGTGTGTCACTGTAGTGTGCCACATTGATCACGTGGGCTGATGTAAAATATGCTTTCTTTCTGTAGGCTGGGTTTGTTGATGTGGCATATATATATACATATATATAATATGAGCTGAAACTGATTTTTGATTAAACTAATTTTGCCAATAATAAATATATTTTTTATCAATATAAATTAAAACAGTGTAATCTTCTCTGAGAGATGCAACAAGCTAATTGTAGTTTTTATTTTTATTTGTTTCATTTTAACATTCAGACTAACCAAAAATAATGTAATTTAAAAGCAAAAGTACTCTAATCTGTTTAACAGTAATCTGTTTAATTTGCCACTTGCAGAGGTTTTTGTTCAGCTCTCTGCTGTGTCTCTATTTCGACAGTATGGAGGTCTGTGTGTCATCATTCCAATCAACACAACCTGCGTGTGTATAACAGTGCAGAATTCCATATTGTCACAGCTTCACACAGATTAAATAAAGACCTGCTGGTGAGTGTGTCCTTGCACTGTGAATTGTCAGTAACTTTGTTGGTGTGGTGGTATTGTGGGTCCCCCTTCGGTACATCCCAGTATATTTGATCTCATCATGTGATACAATGTTTGGTTATCTAGTTTTTTTCCCAAATCACAGGCACACATTAGTGCTAAAAGATGTAATAAATAAGACACTATCACAATTTAGTAATAATGTAGTAACAGTAGACTAACGATGTGGAAACAAGACAGTAATATTGAAGTCTGCGAAGTTTTTATACATATAAATTGAATTGAATAAATAAATACAATAAAAGCACATTAACAGGCTTCTGTAAATGCCATTGTAAAAGCTTGAACCATCAGATTCCCCAGCTTTCCTAATAATTTTTTATTATCTTGCATCTAGTCCTATATACATTAAAAAAGAAAAATGAAGACTGTTTAAAACATAAGTTGAGAAAATGCTGACATTTCTGTGAAAGTGGGTGAGAACAGACACTATGGCATTATAACAGAACAGCTAATTTTATTAGCAGGTAATAGGGATACTGGGGAAATTGCAAGCAAGAGTATAAGCAGCACTTTTGTTATTTCCTTAAAAGGTGTCTTCTGCAGCTCCTTCAAGTACAGTTAGTTTGGGAAGCATTTTAGATTTTTTTTGAAGATGGCTGCAGGAGTTTGTGGGTATTTCATAATTGTAAAACTTCATACATGCTCTAAATTCAACAACAAACTGCTTGAAAGGCCAATTTGGACTTTTAAATTAAGTCATGACAACAGATTACATGAGCAGAACTCTATCTTACTTTACTCTCCTTGAAATCGCTGTCAGAGACTTTATGCTTTGACTGCTGTCATGCAGGTTTATCCAGCAGAGGTCACCCTGAGATCTGTTGAGCTGAATCCTGCAGACTGTACACATGTACAGACTTCACTGATGTAACTGTTGCAATTTCACCCTCTCCAGCAGAGAGCTGTTCAAATCCTAAATACTGTAATACAACTACAGTACCCATACAAAATACATGTGCGCTTCTAATGTGCTGCTTCTAATGTATGATAGATTAACTGAATTGAATCGATGATGTCTTCTTCACTATTTTTGCATCTCTGAATACAAAACATGAGTTTGTACCACAAGGGGTCATGCAGCATAACTAAGATTTTGTTTACAGTTATGTGCAGAAGTCTA
This sequence comes from Pelmatolapia mariae, assembly GCF_036321145.2. Classification (NCBI taxonomy): domain Eukaryota; kingdom Metazoa; phylum Chordata; class Actinopteri; order Cichliformes; family Cichlidae; genus Pelmatolapia; species Pelmatolapia mariae. The sequence goes on from NC_086241.1 coordinate 60,596,063, forward strand.
AGACCACCCCTCCGTTTGCATTTTTGTTGTCTTGAACAATAGTTCCCAGTTCTTTTCTAGTTTGTTGAACATTGGCTCAACTTTGGCTGCTTTTTCTCATTACTTATTTTCAGTCTAGTCCTTGTACCCGTCTTTGTCCTGGTTCAGCGGAATTATTTTGGTTTTCCCAAAAAGACTGATTCTGTTCATCTGGACGTAGCGTTCTCAGTGGGAAAAACATTTCTTCAGTCGCTTGGATGAAAACAACTGAAAACGTTACATCCAGATGAACAGAATTAACCTTTTTGGGATTTCCTTACCTGGATGATTGAGCCTCCGTCAAGATAATTTTGTTTTTGTTTCTACTTAATACCACTAAACACCTGAGTCATTCATGCACAAAAAGGTACCTAACTCAAGGGATGAAAGAAATAATTTTAGATAGTAATAAATGTATAAAGATACAATCAGACTTTTCAAAAGCATAGAATTTCCCCAGTGTGGAAAATCTATCTTATCTCTTTATATGATTTCTCATTGAAACTGTGTGTTGGAGATCTTGCCAAAATTGACAGAACAAAGAACAAACTACTGTCAGATTTTAGTCTGCTTTTCAATACCATTTGGAACACATACTATTGGAAACAGATTCATTTTTAAGCATCAACAACCCAACAATCCCAAACACGCTGCCACACTTTTTAGAATAATTTTTGCTTCGTATTTATAGCGCTCTTGCTGCAATGAGGGATGAGAAAGATAATTTTACCCCCATATTAACTTCTCTTCACTGGCTCAGTGTTAAATCCTGAATTTAATTTGAAATCCTTTTCTTCACATATAAGGTTATGAAAAATTAAGCCCCGTCATATCTTAAAGGGGTCCTAGTTCCATATTGTCCCCAGAGCACTTTGCTAGGCTTTCCCTCCCTAAGGCTGGCTCTGCTCTATGTTTGCATGTTTCAATAAATTTCTCCACCTATTTCCCATTTTCTTAGGAAAATATAAAGAAGGGGGTGCCTCAAGAGTTTTGCAGAATACCTGCTTGAAACTGAACATGAGGATGCAGCATTTTGTTTCTGTGTTTGCTGAAGTGATTTAGCATCTGTTTTTTATTATTTTTATTTCACCTTCAGTTTTATGTAACAAACATTATCCTATGAATTACCTCTCTTGGTAAAAGTGTGATTTAAAAAAAACCAAAACAATAATAATGCATATTCATAGTGTTCTAGGAAACTTTCTTATTGTCATTGTCAACCTGAAAAATATTTGTACACAAACAAAACACACAAAAACAAAAATACCTTGTCAGTGTGAGACTCTGCAGTTTGAATACTTTTGTTACAGGATGTTTCCGTTTGAGTTCTCTACAGCTATTATAAAAATGACCAAAATAACTATACTTTAGATTGCATAGTTCTCTCTTTTAATCGAATCTTCAAATACAGTTGATTATTAAGTTATTGTATATTTTTTGGAATGCATTATCTTTGCTCTGTTATTCTAAAATCATAAATATTTACATTTAATTTCTGAAAGATATGGAAAATTTCAACCTATAAAGATCCAGGTTTCCCAAAGGAGCTATAATTATCTTGCACGTGTTTATAGCTCCATATTTCCGTTGCTGCCTCACAGATGTTATTTTCTGTTTATCTGACAGGAGCGACCGCAAACATGTTTTTAAAGGAAGCAAATGAGGAAAGTAGAACACATTCTTCATCTCACCGGGGCACTGACAAGAAAAACAAGATGTAGTGAACGGTTTAGACAAAAGCTATTGTGTAACTGCCTTCACTCAAACACCCTCAGTGGGGTTTTTTTTCATTGCTTAAGCATCCATTAAAAAATAGTTGCCATTTGACAGCAGCACAATTAACTTTACATTTCTTATCTGCTCCAACTAAAAAGATTCAAATAGAAATATCTGTTCCAGATCAGAGTTAAGAGCTGTTGTAGGTGTTGTAATTTTATTGCTTTGGTTAGCACAGAAATGGAAGTTTTTTCATCTGTTTGCTCATTGATGTGCAGAGCAGGGGGGTCGGTGCAAAGCTGCAGGTGCACACTGTGAGCCGGAGGTTGTGGTAAAGTGGAAGGTTGCACCTCCGTCGTTTCTCAGCACAGAGAGCGAGCTGCAGGCTGCTCTGTGACCACATCCTCTCCTCTGCTGTTGCACTTTACTCCTCTGCAGGGTTTCATGCCCTGGTTTGGCTTTTTTGCTTTGACCTTCTTTAGTACACAGATGACTGTTGTTACATGTACACTCGCATTCTTATAGTTTCCTACTGACAGGTTTTTACATAAAGAGAATGTAAAATGTAATACAACTGACTTATATGTGCAAAGTGAAAACAGAAACAATGAAAAACAGCCTACTTTAAAAAGGTCATTATGTATTTAAAATAGCAATGTTTCTCAGAAAATGTACATCACCTTTCAGTTTCTATGTTTATGACCAAAAATGAACCAACTTCTGAAGCTTTTCTGAGTTGAGATGCTTCAGTGTTATGTAGGAAGAAAGGAAACTGACTTCTCAGAAAACAGTCATGATCGGCAAACAGGAAAGAATGCATTTTATCTCCGGAAAAAATCTTGTTCAGTGTGAGGTGAGATGTGGGAGCAGAGAGGGGAAAAAGGCACAGTCAAAAGGAAAGAAATGACCGAAAAGATTCTCTCATAAATGTTTATTGATATGAAAATGAAGCATTAAGTGGAAATTGTTCAGCAAGAATACAGCCAGTGTTTCATAAAAACAATAAAACTAAAATAAAATTAGCCACTATATGAAGATTTAACTTTTGCATAGACCTGCGTACACCTTTTCCTCTCAGCTTAGCAGTTTTATTTGAATGCAAATGGGCTGCAGCACACAAAGTTGTGGCAATAAAATCAGCATCTTTTATAATTTTTATTTACAAAAAACAAAAATGATCCAAGTCCCAAGTCTTTGGTCAGTCCACAGCTCAGCTCTTATTTTTTACGTTTTCCTGGTGAACTCTGTAACACACGTAAAGGACAATCTGTGTTACTGCCAAGAAAACAGTTATATTTGTTTTAATTTTTGTTTTAATTTTTTTTAGGACAATGTAATGTAATTGGAGTTCATGTTCAACAAACCTGCAGCCTCCACACCAAAAATCCAACAAAGGCTCCATAGAGGCAACTCTTGAAGATAAAAACGGCGTAGGAGAGTTTGGCTTTATTTGTGATCTTCAAATATTTCTCTGTAAAAGAATAAATAAATAAATATCACAGGGGAAATGTTCAGTGTACTTTGTGGAGGCAGTTTTCAGTACAGATTTTGTTTAGACTTTTAGCAGAAAATTCGAATTTTAACAGTTTCTTACATACACTGATTTTAATTTTGTGCCTGTGATGATGATTTGAACTGTAATAAAACCACAAAATATGTATTTACCTCTTCCCGTGCCTCTATATTCGTTATCTAATGGAAGAATAAACTAAATTAGAAAAGAATACATTTATTTCCCATGTCATCAATTATGGATCATTCTGTGGTCCTAAACTTACCTTCAATACCTAATGTTGTATTATGATGTGTGGTGGTGTTCTTCCCATCATAGAAACTGACAATGCAGGTAAAGTTTTTTCCCTTCGTGTACCAATCTTTAGCAGAAACTCTCAACCTGCTTGTGATTCTATAGGATACAGGGGGGGTTTCAATCCGCTCTGCAGCTTCATCTGTCGCCACATTATCAGTGACATTTTTCTCGTTCATTTGCCAATACACTTTGACATGGTCAGGGTAGAAACCAGAGGCCACACAGACGAGGGTCTTCTTCCTTTTTTTGTCCTTGCTGTTTCTGCACTCATGTTCTGAAGGTCCCAGTATTTTTACTTCTTGTGGTGGAGTGACATCACGCTCTGACCATGCAAGGACAAAGAAGAATCACATTAACACACATGACTAAAACTGCCTTTAGATCTACAACAAATGTAAGACACCCAAGCCTCATGCACATGCCAGGCAAACATAAACATTAACACACAAAAACATCCAGGAGAACTTTTTTTTCACACATATTAACACAAAGGATTTCTTTGTTACAAAATTATTGCGGTGATCTTACCCAGAACTGTTAGCTTGGTTCCCTCTCCAAAATAAGGAGGATAAGTGCCAGAGCACAATGCCAAGTCACAGCCACAAAAACTCACAAGACTTAGAACACTTGGATTCACCTCAAGCTTATTTTTTCTGCAGCATTTGTTAGTTCATACACAAAACGATTACTCTGCTATGTGCAATTTAAATCACTTTTTGATAAAACAAACTGCACTTTTCTGCCAGCTGTTCCATAACACAAATATTCTTTTTTCAAATATCACAGATTTTCTGACACATTCTGAGACATTTACTCATTAAAATGCAATTTAAAGGTTTACAGCAGCAGATGACGACATCTTTACATCTCTAAAAACAAGTATTTATGCACTATTTTGTCACTTTCTTACCCAGTACTGTGAGTTTGGTGCCACTGCCAAAGTAAGCAGGGTCGTAGTTGTTCACACTGATAAACTGCTGTAGAAAAAACTGCTCTAGAAAGCTGCTGTCTGTCTTTGTTCTCTTTTTTAGTGTTAAACAACCTTTACACCCAAACATATAGAAAAGACCTGAAGAAAATCATCTGCTTGTAGCATTATTAAGCAGATTTTGACCATGTAAGAGAATTAGTTTTTGAAATGCACAAATCTAAAATAACAGACATTAAAACCAACTAATTTACAGAATGATCACAATGAATATTTCATCAGAAATTATTACTTTAATGTTAATGCATCTTTGCACTCTTACCTAAAACAGTGAGTTTAGTTCCAGCTCCAAAATAAGCTTCTGACTGGGAACTCACAGTATTTCACAGAGCTGATAAGAACTCAGTGTGAGAACAATATTCTGGGCGCAGAGCCAAACGTTTTATAGGCAGAGTACTTTTACTGGAGAACACAGATAACACTTTTTTCTACTGGCACAAGAAAACTTCTACAAGAAAACTTATTGTTTTAAACTTCTTGTTCAATACCATCACAAAATATATATATGAACCACATACTAAATGTTGTCAATGGTACCAACATATAAACACCATGAGATAAAGCCCAGCTGATTTTTGTTGGAGGTTTTCTTACCTAAAACAGTGAGTTTAGTTTCAGCTCCAAAGTAAGCCTCGTTGTAGGAGCACAGAGACTTTGTACTGTGACAAAAACCCTTTCTAGTGCCTCTCTTTAGCTGTGCCACATGGAAATTATTCCAACTGTCACTTTTTTACATGTAAAGACTTTGACTTTAGCTACCTGAGTTTTGGGTGTGAATTTAAAGTTTTAGAGGCAGCTAAACAAAATCAGTCCTCAACATTATTTAGTGAAGTTTAAAATGTTTTCTTACCTAAAACAGTTAATTTTGTTCCTCCACCAAAGTGAGCCTCTGAAGCACCAGAGTCACAGTGCACCTGATCAGTGCTCAAAACAGCTCAACACATGCTGCTTCTGCTTTGCTCCTCAATTCTTTGCTTACTTTTAATGAGCTAAATGTTACTTTTCTTTAAATTAAAAATCCCACATATGCTGCACTGCTCTTTTTGTCCCAAGTTTTTACAAGTTTAATATAATGCAAAATGTTTGTGTTGGTTTTTTCAGGTAAGACTTATGCTTTAATGGTTAATGGTTTTAATTTGAAACATTTATGCGAATAAATCTGGATTCATCACTTACCAAGAACAGTTAGTTTTGTTCCCTGGCCGAAATAAGCTTCATACTGACACAGCATTTAAACCTCAGAGCATAAAAAGCCCTGAGCTGAGACTACAGAGAACTCAAACATATAAGCTTGTTCAAAAAAGACTTCACTCCAGGGATAACTAAAATAACATGTTTGGATTCATGTCACCAAGACCTTACTGCAGACATACATATACTCATATATAGTTTTTGTTTCTTACCTAAAACGGTTAATTTTGTTCCTCCACCAAAGTAAGCCTCTGCACCAGCACCAGAGTCACAGTGAAGTTAATTAGTGCTCAAAACAGCCCAACATGCTGTTTCTACTTTGCATCTTCATTTCATTTCATCTTCTTCATAAAAACTAATGAAGTTTCCTTTTACTTTTCTTTAAAGTAAAAATCTACATATGCTACACTGGTGGGGGTGTTTTCCCCTTTTTTGTTTTTGTTGTTTTTACAGATTTAAATGCCAAACACCTTACTGTAACACTTTTTTCAGCTTTAACTGCTTTTACTTTGACAGGTTTATGAGAATAAAATTTGATTTTTCACTTACCAAGAACAGTTAGTTTTGTTCCCTGGCCGAAATAAGCTTCGTTCTGACACAGCATTTAAACCTCAGAGCAAAAAGCCCTGAGCTGAGACTACAGAGAATTCAAATGCAGTTTGTTTAATAATGACGCCAGTTGGGAAGTTTTAACATCTATTTAGATTAATGTCGCCAAGACCTTACTGCAGACATACATATACTCCTGTATAGTTTTTGTTTCTTACCTAAAACAGTTAATTTTGTTCCTCCACCAAAGTAAGCCTCTGAAGCACCACCAGAGTCACAGTGAAGTTAATTAGTGCTCAAAACAGCCCAACATGCTGTTTCTACTTTGCATCTTCATTTTTTGGTCTCTTCATAAAAAATAATGAAGTTTCCTTTTACTTTTCTTTAAATTAAAAACTCTAACTGTGCTTGACTGGTGGAGTTTTTTGTTGTTGTTGTTTTTACAACTTTAAATGCCAAACACCTTACTGAAACACTTTTGTCAGCTTTAACTAGTTTAACTATGTTTATGAAAAGACATTTAGATTTTTCACTTACCAAGAACAGTCAGTTTTGTTCCCTGGCCGAAATAAGCTTCATAATTGGCACAGTGTTTAAGCTTCTGAACAAAAAGCACTGAGCTCAGACTATAACGAGTCCAAGTACAGTAAGTTTGTTACCAAGCTGCTCATGTAAGAAAGTTTTTTATATTAGTTATTCCTCTGGCCCAAATCTTATTACAAACTTTATGTATAATTTTTCTTTCTTACCTAAAACAGTTAATTTTGTCCCTCCACCGAAGAAAGCTTCATAACCACCAGTGGCACAGTGAACTTAATCTGTGCTCAAAACATGTCACGATGCTTCTTTCACTTTGCTTCTTTAAGCATTTAAGCTGCTATTAAGAAAATAAATTTGAAGCAACAGCTGCCCTTTAACATGTTGTACTTATTTCTGTGTTGAATTCATGTGACAGAAAAGTGTTACTTACCAGTAACAGTCAGTTTTGTTCCCTGACCGAAATAAGCTTCTCTATCAACACAGCGCTCAGGCTTAATGTCAAAAAGCACTCTAAACATCTGAGCTCCTTACATTTCTTTTTGCCGCTGTCCCCTTGAACATCTTCATGCATTTATTTGATTATTTTCATGCTTCACTTACCTAATACAGTCAGTTTGGTTCCTTTTCCAAAGTAAGCTTCGCTGTTTGTCACAGTGCAAAATACTCAGCATGAAACTCTTTCTCTACCACACTTCTCTTCAGGAATAATCTTTGCTCATACTTCTGCCAACACTACTACTAATCCTCTAAACAAATCGATTTTCATCCAACACAGTAGAAAAAGTGAAATATTTACCTGAAACTGTCAGTTTGGTTCCTTGGCCAAAGTAAGCAGGATTGCCAGTGTTCACAGTGCAAAATACTCAGCATGAAACCCTTTTTGTTCCAGAATAACCTTTGACAAACATCTTTGATAATACTTCTGACAACACTAAGGCTCTAATCAAAATTGCATTTATCAAAACAGAAATAAAGTGAAATATTTACCTAAAACTGTCAGTTTGGTTCCTTTGCCAAAGTAAGCTTCGTTAGCATTGTCACAGTGCAAAACTACTCAGCATGAAACTCTTTTCACGCTAGAATTATCTCTGAGGGTTGTGTTTACTTATAATCCTGTCAATACTAAGCCTCTGATGAAAGGTACATTTTTCGGAACAGAGTAGTGAAGTGAAATATTTACCTAATACAGTCAGTTTGGTTCCTTTTCCAAAGTAAGCTTCGCTGCCCTGACACAGTGCAAAAACACTCAGCGAGAAACTAGAATTATCTCGGAGGATTGTCTTTACTAATAATCCTGTCAGTACTAAACTTCTGAATAAAGGTACATTCATCAGAACACAGAAATAAAGTGAAATATTTACCTAATACAGTCAGTTTGGTTCCTTTTCCAAAGTAAGCTTCGCTGGTCTGTCACAGTGCAAAAACACTCAGCAAGAAACCAGAATTATCTCGGAGGATTGTCTTTACTAATAATCCTGTCAGTACTAAACTTCTGAATAAAGGTACATTCATCAGAACACAGAAATAAAGTGAAATATTTACCTAAAACTGTCAGTTTGGTTCCTTTGCCAAAGTAAGCAGGTTGGTTGTTGGTCACAGTGCAAAATACTCAGCATGAAACTCTTTTTCTATTATACAATAGTCTTTACTAATACTCCTGTCAATGCTAAGGCTCTAAACAAAGCTACAGTTCACAAAACACACCAGTAAAGTGAAATATTTACCTAAAACTGTCAGTTTGGTTCCTTTGCCAAAGTAAGCAGGATCAGTAGTGGTCACAGTGCAAAATACTCAGCGTGAAACTCTTTAGATCTGACTAATCTTTGAACATCCTATTTACTATAAGTTTTCTCTATACTAAGGCTCTAATTAAAGTGACATATAAGAAAACACAGTACTGAAGTGAAATATTTACCTAAAACTGTCAGTTTGGTTCCTTGGCCAAAGTAAGCAGGATCAGTGTAGGTCACAGTGCAAAATAGTCAGCATGAAACTCTTTTTGTATCCGAATCTTCTCTAAGGATAGTCTTCATGGATACCTCTGTTTATACTATGGTTATAGCTAAAGTCATATTTAACAAAAACTGTAGTAAAATGAAATATTTACCTAAAACTGTCAGCTTGGTTCCTTTGCCAAAGTAAGCAGGGTAGTTGTTGGTCACAGTGCAAAATACTCAGCATGAAACTCTTTTTGTATCAGAATAATCTTTGGCAATAGTCTTTACTAATACTCCTGTCAATGCTAAGGCTCAAAACAACATTACAATTCACAAAACGCCACAGTAAATTGGAATATTTACCTAAAACTGTCAGTTTGGTTCCTTGGCCAAAGTAAGCAGGTTGAGTGTTGGTCACAGTGCAAAATACTCAGCATGAAACTCTTTTTACACCAGAATAACCTTTAGGTTAGTATTAATGAACATTTATGTTAACACTAAGTCTATAGTGAAAGTCATATTTGTCAAAAAATTGAAGTAAATTTTTACCTAAAACTGTCAGTTTGGTTCCTTGGCCAAAGTAAGCAGGATCATTGTAGTTCACAGTGTTCTCTGTTCAGCTTAATATTTCTGCTGTTTTTAACAACAAATTTTTCCTTCACTCTCATGCTGACATTTACACCCTTTTAATTATAATCGACTGAACCGAAGCTTTGAGATATCCAACTTACCTAAAACAGTGAGTTTTGTTCCTTTTCCAAAGTAAGCTTCATTTCCAGAGTCACGCTGATGTCGTCCTCTGCAAAAAGCTTTCAAAACTTTCCAGAAACATCCAGTTTACATGTATTCTAATAATTCAGATGGTCTTTAAAGACTTAGAATATCGAGGGTGAGCTTCACATTGTCCAAATTTGTTTAGTGTGGCAAGATGACGGGACAGACATCCTAATGCTGCTCCTATGAACAACAAGTTAGAAAAAAAATGTTTTTCCATTAAAATTTCTGCATATAAACAACTTTTCACTACCAAAGTGTTCCTCCATCCCAGACACCTTCAGATTAGTGATTTTTCCGCTCTACCAGCGTTTTAAGTTGCATGTAGCAGTCGTCACAATGCATTTTAATGGGAGGAGGTTTTTGTACGACGGCTCTATGGGATTGTATCACCGTGGCCCCCTGTCCCCACGGTGAAAAAGCATCACACAAAAACCTTGCGTCTTTTTCGTTCTCTCGTCTCTCCTTCCCCCACCCCGCTTCTCCCTATCTCAGCCTCCATCTCTGTCTGCCTGTGAGCGCAGCTGTGCAGGTCGGGCTGACTGACGGCTGAACGCGCTCCAACCTGACTGCTGCTATTTCTGTGACAGCTAAGAAAAGAAGCAGGAAGGGAGGGCAGAACAAAACAAAGAGACTTTTTTATTTGTGTTTGTAGTTGCTCAGAGGAAGTGACATCTCTGGTGGTCACAGCTCTTTATCCAATCAGTTATCAGTAAGCAAAATTCACTGAGAGATACAGCAAGACATTATTTACATTTCTCAGTCCTCAATCTCCAGATGTTTAACTTTCAAATGAATACAGAGCACAGCTGCTCTTTATAATACAAACCAAGGTCAAAACTCTACATTTAGTATTTTCTCAGTGGTTCAGATGACCTGGTGTATTGTTATTGGTAGGTTGTCATTTTCTGTGTGATCCACAGATAGTTATTAGTCTGCAGCTCAGACTCTTTAAAGCCTAAACCATAAAATAATTACCAGAAAATTCTGTACAATTTAAACGAAGCATTTATTGAACCACTTGGCAAATTTGTTTGAATTTGTTAAAATTTTAATTTCCACATATGACTTTTAATTTGTATTTGCTACATCTTGTTTTTTGTTGTTGTTTTTTAATGCTTAAAAATGTATTGTGGAATTTATTTAGGTTCTTTTTTGGATTAAAATATCCACACTAAAGTCTCAGAAACTCACAAAAACTGAACATATCAAATATAAATCACTAAACTTTAAGGGCTTAAAGAAGCATTATGCCAACTAAACAAAAGAGCCAAATAAATCCCAACAGACAAGCATTATAGCTTTTTAAAGTTTCCTTAAAGAATAAGTAAATTGCTTCTTTAAAAAGTATTATTGACTTTTGTTTTTAAGCTCATTCTTCTGGTGTATATGGCTGCAATTTTAAACATATCCCCAGTCTCATTATTTGAATTTTTTTTCAGGATCTAAAAGTCAACAATAGTTGTAAAGCACTACAGAGAGGCTAGTGTTCTCCTCTTGCTGCTGAACATTAAAGATAATGGACCAAATATTTTCTTCTTAGCTAAAAAAAACTTCCTTTGATCCATTATGTGCGTGAGGACAACTCCATATAAATCCTACTGGTGCTCTGTGTACGCTGGGTGTGTAGGTAGTCTACATTAGACAAAACAATACCATAACAACAGCTTGTACTTCTGCCCCCAAGTGGCAACAAAAATGTATCAAATACAGCTTGGATCTTTTGGATCCTGTTGGTTGTGGGTTGGGAACTCCTTGGAGCTGGATTATATTGATCAAGTCATTCCTGGGCAGTTTTTATGGTGTGATGGGAGAGACCACTGCTGTCCTGGAGAGCCAGGTGGGTGTCTCAAATGGTGTTTAGCTATATGGTACATGCCAACTATACAAAAGAGCCAAATAAATCCCAACAGACAAAGTTTGCCTCCACTGTAAAAAGAGAAGGCCAAGTTTTTCACCTCACCTGCTAGTCATTATAATGTTTATAATAAAGTATATATATTTCTATAACTCATTAATGTGTTTGAATCCTTTTTCTTTTCTACTTCTTCTTTGCTTTGCCATTAAATACATTTTATTATGTAGGAATTCCTACATAATAAAATCATCTGTACTACAGGACCAATATGATACACAAGATTTACTCGTCATGATAATCTACCATTCAGCTCGACAGTACCTGTATCATTTAAATGTAATCATCTAAGTGTAATGCATGATTAACCCTGTAGAGGTCAGTGTAAAGTTGATATAGTTTTATTATGGCAGGCTGTACACAGAGCCAAAATATTTAATAAGGTGCTGGCTTGGGCACAGAGTGACTCAGATGATGCTGAAAAGGGTAATATTGTATAAGCCTCACAATGCTAATGCACCTGTTCTCTTATCTGAATAGATCAGCTTTATGAGGTTTGCAGAAACAAAGTGTGGAGAGGTCGTTTTTGTACTCTTTGAGAAGTATCTGAATTCATGAATGTTTTTCTTTTCTAGATATATTTCAAAGTTTCAAGTGTTTTAATGCAAGTTGTATATCTTTTTTGACTTCTAAAACAACATTTTGGTCAGAGTCTGACACTTTAATCCACTCTCAGATCTTCCTTCTTTTCTCTTCGGGTTGTTGTTTAGCTGCAGAGGCTTTCTGAACCATCGTGCTCTTCTAGAGACACAGTAATAAACAGCTGAGTCTCCAGCTTCAACTGAGTGTATCTGCAGAGAGGACCTCAGGAGGGAAGGCCGGGACATACTGTACTTGGATTTGTTGAAAGGAGCTTCAGTGTCCCACACTTTTTCACCAAGAGAATAGGTTATTAGCTCTATTTTCCCACTCTTGCTTTGTCTGTACCAAAACATGTAGGAATTATCCTCATCTTGACTACAGGACAAAGTTGCAGACTGATCTCCAATGTGACTGTTTATAAATGGATCCTGTTTGATTTTTAAACAGAAGGAGAAATCTGGAAAACAAGATGAAAGGCAACAAGTGAGCATAAAAAAATCTTGAGCACAGAAAAATATTTATCTCTGAATTTAAAGCACTTACTGGAGAAGATTAGTACTGCAACCAAAAAAGTGTACATCATGGTCATTATTATACACTTAGGGAAAAAAAGTAAGAACCATCAACGTCCATTTACAGTTAGAACCATTTAGTCGTCTGTCGGGCTGAAGAGCTGCATGTCTTCTACAATCAACGCTTCTAAAATGAGTTCAGATCATCCTCCTTCTCTTATTTTACCACAAAGCCTTCACTCACTTTCACATTTCATAGGTTCTTACAGCTTTCTCTGCAGTTCAGCAGTCTCCTAGTGGACACTGAACAGCAACTGCAGAGCAGAGTTCTTGTTATGGTAGGGCACATGGTTAATAGTGCTTCAAAACAATTAGAATTGTTTTTCTTTTTTATTACCTAACTAAACATGATCGATTCTGAAATGTAATCAGTGCTTCTCAAATTTTTGATGTACATTTCAAATTTTATTTTTCCAACTTTAAAGAAGAAACTGGACACAGTCTTTGACGATTTGTGTAGTAATTTATGCAGCATGTGGCGTTTTCACTCAGATCCATAAGGTCCAGTTATGAAGACTAAGGTGAAGTCACAGAGATCCACAATCAAGAAGCAGCCAAAGACCTGACAGAGCATCTCAGGGGAGGAAAAGCAGCATTTGGAGATGTCCATGAAAAAGATTTTCAAAAAATGATTTAAAAATGATTAAAATGTTACAGTTGTGTTATTATCCCTCCAAGACATCTACAGGAAGCGGTGCCTGAGGAAAGCGGGGAGGATCATCAAGGACTCCAGTCACCCCAGCCATAAACTGTTCAGACTACTTCCATCAGGAAGGAGGTTCTGCAGCATCCGGTCCCGTACCAGCAGACTGAGAGACAGCTTTTTCCATCAGGCCATCAGACTGCTGAACACTTCATAGACACCTCACCCTCACTACTGGAACTTCAACATTATGCACTCCATACTGTACATTAATGCCACTGTTTTGCACATACCAACCTCTGTATATTTTATATATCTTATTTTATTGTTTACTTTATTTCATTTGTAAAACATGTATATACATACTATATACACACTCAAACACACACACGTAGAAAAACATATTTAGTATACACATTCAGTAATGTATATACCTTTACATATTGTACATATATTTATTACTTTTTAGATTAGCCATTTTTATATTTTGCTTGTTTTACATTATTGTATTTTGCACAACTCTGTTGCTTGTGAAGCTCGCACACAAGAATTTCACTCACATGTACTGTACCAGTGTACCTGCACATGTGATGTGACAATAAAAGTGATTTGATTTGATTTGATTTGATTTGATGTAGCAGAACTGTAATTCCTAAACAGTTATTGCAATGCTTTTTCAAAAATGTCTTGATTAAATGTGAAAGTCTTCGAAAGGCAATTATTTTAAAAAAAAAAGTATTTTCTAGAAAATTATGAGCTATATTGAATGTGCTTACTGTTTCTACTGTGTTAGATGACAGCAAGTGAGCATAAAAAAGTGTGAGACAAATACATTTTTAATTCTTTTGACAAAAAAACTCAGGCTGTGTTTTCTGTCCAAAGTTTACTCCAGGTTTACTTTGAGCTAAACTTTGAAAGCAGCATTTAGTGACTATATCGATTCTATTTTTAAACTCACGTTAGTGTTACACTTTCCTGCTATTCAGCAAAAATCATAGTTACAGAAGTATAGAATAATATAATATTGTACTAGTAATTAACGAAAAGCTTGACTTCAGCAAGGATAGGCTTGATATCAGTACAGTAAATTATGTAGATTTAAATAACATGTATCAGTAATTACCTGGAAACAAACATGCTGGACAAGAACATAAGTCAAATAAAATAAGTAAAGCTGATATTCGTAAAAGATGAATCAGTGTACCTGGAATACCTGCCAACCAGTGATGAGAAAACTTTATAACTTAATACTGCCAATAGCTGTAAGCTGTGATGGACCATGAGCTGCAATGTCACTGAGGTTTGTGTATTTCCTTTGTAGTCAAATTTTTTATATTCATATTTAATTTTTTTATTTATTATTTTGGGTTGATTTTTGTTTTTTTCTTGGGTTTATTTCAGTTTTTTCAAGCAATTTATTTATTTGTGTAATTGACTGAAACTTTTTTTTTAATAACAGGGATCTCGGGAGTAGACACTTCGTTGAGGTGGTGGACTCACAGTCAATTAAATCACATCTAAAGTCTAATAAATAAATAAAAGGCTGGTTGTGATATTTGACTAAACTGTCAAAAAAAAAATTCTTGTTTTTCAAAATGCAATTTTTTGTAGATAGCTTTGTAAGTTGAGAATATTGTTTTAGTTATTTCTATTTTCCCGTTTTTCATTAGCCAGAATTTCATTTTCATACATATTTTTAGTTAATTTAGTTCATTTTTATTCATTATAACTGATGGTGCTGACGGGTTAAAGAGAGCTGGTGAAATGGGGTTGAGTGTGAAAACGAGCTGTTAAAAAAAACTAGCCAGAATAAAAGGAAGAAAACAGAGCAACGTAAGACAACACATGTATAAAAACGCATCAAATTATTTGTTTGTCTGTTTTGTTGACACCAACATTTTGACCCAGCGCTTGCCTCTCTGATGGACACACCCAGCGGTCACCTGTACGTGGCTGCAGGAGGCGTGGCTGCATGAATGTCCTGTAGCTGCAGGGTTTGACCTAATTAGACTCAGAGCCCACGTTTTTTCCATTTCTTTTAAATTAAGCCTCAAACTAAATTCTGCATTGATTTATGCCTCTCAGTTGCCTAATTTTTAATTCCTTACCTAGTACAAGTATATCCAGTATCATAAACAGTCCTAATATTCTGTACTGCATTTCTAAAGCCGAGAGTTTAGTAATTTCTCCAGAGGGGTTGCGTGGAGGATCCTTCCCAGTCCCCTTTCCTGCAGCTTTTCTCCCACACCAACATCCACCTGCGGACTGGGAGTTTTCTAAAAGCCTCCTTATTTCCGGAAAGCTGATGCTGCTTTATTTTCTTACCAAGGTAAGCCCCCATTTACTTTGGTAACATGTAGTAGTCGTTGTTCATCAAGTGTTTAATGCTAAGGTAACATTTAGCCCTGCTAATTTCAGCTTGCTAATGCTTTTGGTTTTTGTGTACAGCCAGTAATTAAATGTCATCCTAAAGAAAGTCGGGAAAAGCCGAAGAATCTGAAATTCTTCAGTGGCACAAAAACTTTGAATCAAACTCGGTATTTCCTTCTTCCTGTCATCTTACATTCCTCTCTCCTACTTGAGATTTCCTCTTCACTTACAATTTTACTTACAATACTATATTTACATAACATTTTAAAAATGTAAATATATATTGATCAATATTTCATGATAATTTCAGTTATTTCTGAAAAAGATTCACTTATTTTAGAAATAACCTTTGACCCCAACGACCTCATTACTTAGAGCCTCATTGAGGGCGCCTTTCAAAAACCCAAGGTCACCTTACAAAAGAGCAAAATGAATAAAAGAAGCAATAGTCATAAAAACATAAAATAAGTTAAAATTGCAAAACAGAACTTGACAACAGATAAAATCAGCACTAAAGCGAATAAGCCAGTTTGAACAGATGTGTTTTGAGCTGTGACTTAAATGCGGGAAGAGAGTCTATATTTCTTATGGGTGGAGGAAGAGAGTTCCAGAGCCGAGGAGCAGAGCGACTGAAGGCTCTGTTCCCCATAGTGGTAAGACGTGCGGACGGAACAGTAAGATGAATAGCAGATGAGGATCTGAGAGGGCGGGAGACAGTGGTGATATGAAGGTCGCACAAATAGCAAGGAGCAGATTTATGGATACACTTGTATGTGAGAAGTAAGATTTTAAAGTAGGTACAAACTGCTTTTGGATGGGCTTCACTTTTGTTGCTAATTAAGACTTTTATTGCTCGAGTTGAGAGTGGGCATCTTACAAAGATCACACCTGAGTGATGCACAAAAATGTTCTGTTCTGTGAACTGAGCAGTTTGTGACCGTACCTTAGGAGGAGTTGGTCTAACAATAACCAGAAGAACCTAAATAAAACAAACACGGAATGACTTCAACGAAGAACATGCATGTTTTGGAACAGCCAAGTCATATAGTGCTGAATGTGCCTTGAAATGCTCTGGGATGACCTGAAGAGGGCTGTTGAATCAAGACAACCCAGAATGATTGATTAGTGAAGTAAATTTGTTTGCAGTCATAATCAAAAACCTATTCCTCACTACCAAGTAAATCTCATAAGCAGTTAGAGGAATGCACTGGACCTTTTTGCTGTTATTAGAGGATGCACTAAATTCAGTGGTTCCTTTTCTTTTTTTTTCTTTTTTCCCCTTTCTGGCCCGCATGTTTGAATGGGGAAGAAAGTACAGTATTAGTCATCAATGCAGAAAGTATTTCACTTATCCAGGACTGCAAATCTATAATGTGGCACAGATTACTCTAAGAATATGACTTCATTTGCACATCTATAACACCCCACTTGCAGAAAAATGCTGAGGGTTTTTAGTGAGGGAGCATCATTAAACCACATCACTGTGTGCTGGCAGCGCAGAAATAAACAGCCGAGTGCGACACGTCTGTGTTTTTTATTGTCAGAGTTCCTTCTACTGTGCTGCTCCTCGTGAGGGTAAATTGTTTTTCAAATTGACCGTCATAATTTTGGGACTCTTGATAATATCCAAAGCCAATGAGAGTCATGGATGCATTCTCCTTTATTTGCTGATACCAGAGCATTAATATACGGGTGCTATCATCATGCTTGCAGTTTATCTGGACCTCAAGATTCTTATTCACTATCTGTGGAGGAGACTGCTGAAATATAATTGCACTCGCCTGACCTGCAAAGAAAAAGAATAGTTTACAATGAGTCAGTACAGAATTGGCGTTTAATTGATTATTCTGGGAGTTCAAATTGAAATTTAAGATCTTACACGAAAACCAGATGATGACAAGAAGACTAGGTGAAGACATTTTCAAACAGTGATGGGAGAAGGTGATTGCTCATTTTAAAAGAGGCTCAGGGTAAAGGGGGAGGAGAATGTTTGTTGTGCTTAGTTCATCACTCCTGTTATACGGGCCTCATGCCATGTGCTGTGCTTCCATCTATTGGTGTAACAGAAATCCAAGCATCTTCTAAAATAGCATGCATTGAGTTCCTTTATCCATTTTTCAGAGATAGGCATAAGTTACATTTTTGAGGAGTTGTTAGTGATGAGTGCCACACTATGGTCTTCTGCACTGTGTGGTGGTGTCTGCCTCATGAACAAATTGCTTGGGCATGGGTGTTCAGTATGAAATTTGTGTGTGTGTATTGCTATGATTTCCAGATTGGAAAACTTATTTCCAACCACCTAGCAGTGCACAGGAGAGGTAAGAAAGAGAGTACAGTCAGGGTGGAGCAGGTGGAGACGAGTGTCAGCGGTGATTTGTGACAGAGTGAGAGCAGAAACATTTAATGGTTTTGATAGACTGCCCTCTCTAAGTTATGCTACCTAAGTTATACTGCAGTGCACTTTGTATGTAGTCTAAATTAAAGTGCTTTCTGTTCATTTTTATAGCAAACGTATTTCATGTAAGCAAGCTATGGAGCAATCCAGTCATCCTGGTTTGTGCTGCAACTCTAAAGAAAACCAGCAAAAAGCTATGTGCACATGTACAACACGAAAAAATGCTGAGGGTTTTTAGTGAGGGAGCAGCATTAAACCACATCACTGTGTGCTGGCAGCGCAGAAATAAACAGCCGAGTGCGACACGTCTGTGTTTTTTATCGTCAGAGTTCCTTCTACTGTGCTGCTCCTCGTGAGGGTAAATTGTTCTTTAAATTGACCCTCATAACTTTGGGACTGTTGATGATATCCAAAGCCTATGAGGGTCATGGATGCATTCTCCTTTAATTGCTGATACCAGAACATTATTACAAGGGAGCTATCATCATGCTTGCAGTTTATCTGGACCTCTTGATTCTTATCCACTATCTGTGCAGGAGACTGCTGAAATATAACAGCGCTCGCCTGACCTGCAAAGAGAACAATAAACAGTTTACAATGAGTCAGTACAGTATTTGCATTTAATTGATTATTCTGGGAGTTCAAATTGAAATTTAAGATCTTACACGAAAACCAGATGATGACAAGAAGACTAGGTGAAGACATTTTCAAACACTGATGGGAGAAGGTGATTGCTCATTTTAATAGAGGCTCATGGTAAAGGGGGAGGAGAATGTTTGTTGTGCTTAGTTCATCACTCCTGTTATACGGGCCTCATGCCATGTGCTGTGCTTCCATCTATTGGTGTAACAGAAATCCAGGCATCTTCTAAAATAGCATGCATCAAGTTCCCTTATCCATTTTTCAGAGATAGGCATAACTTAGATTTTTGAGGAGTTGTCAGTGATGAGTGCCACACTATGGTCTTCTGCACTGTGTGGTGGTGTCTGCCCAATGAACAGATTGCCTGGGCATGGGTGTTCAGTATGAAAGTTGTGTGTATTGCTATGATTTCCAGATTGGAAAAAAAAAATTCCAACCATCCAGTAGTGCACAGGAGAGGTGAAGAAGAGAGTGTAGTCAGGGTGGAGTGGATGGAGACTAGCATCAGGAGCGATTTGTGACAGATTGAGAGCAGCAGCTTTTATTGGATGGGATAGACTGCCCTCTCTAAGTTATGCTACCTAAGTTATACTGCAGTGCACTTTGTATTTAGTCTAAATTGAAGTACTTTCTGTTCATTTTTATAACAAACATATTTCATGGTAGCGAGCTATGGAGGAATATAGTCCTCCTGTTTCTCGCTGCAACTCTAAGGAAAACCAGCAAAAAGCTATGTGTGCATGTACAACACCTCACTTACAGAAAATGCTGAGGGTTTTTAGTGAGGGAGCAGCATTAAACCACATCACTGTGTGCTGGCAGCGCAGAAATAAACAGCCGAGTGCGATGTGTCTGTGTTTTTTATCGTCAGAGTTCCTTCTACTGTGCTGCTCCTTGAGAGGGTAAATTGTTTTTCAAATTCACCCTCATAATTTGGTGACTGTTCATATCCAGAGCCAATGAGGGTCATGGATGTATTCTCATTTAATTGCTGATACCAGAGCATTAATAGAAGGGAGCTATCATTATGCTTGCAGTTTATCTGGATCTCTCGATTCTTATCCACCATCTGTGGAGGAGACTGCTGAAATATAACTGCGCTCGCCTGACCTGCAAAGAGAACAAAAAACAGTTTACAATGAGTCAGTACACCATTTAAATTTGTACATTTTGTATTTAATTTAGTTGAAATTTAAGATCTTACATGAAAAAAATGAGGAGGAGAATAGTTGAAGACATAGTTAAGCACTGATGGGAGAATGGTTGATTGCTCATAAAAAGGCTCAGTGTAAAGAGGGAGGAGGGTTTGTTTAGTGAGTATCTGCTGCTTAGTTCACCACTACACTCCCATTGTAAAGTGCTTATGCCATGTGCTGTGCTTCCATCTATTGGCAGGATTTATTTAAAACACCTTGCATCATCACAAGCGGGTTAGTCTGAGGAAAATATCCATGTGTATGAACATTATTTTGGGGAAAAAATTCAAATAGTGTTTTTAATATTTTAGAAAACATTTTCTTACCTTTTATTTACTTAACAGCAATTTTTACTATCAAGTTTGTTATCTTCTCTACAGTGTGGTTTCCCCCCACCCCCTCGCGTCGATTACTTATGCTTGAGTCAGATGTTTTTGTCATGCTTCTGAGGTCTGCCACAGTACCGTGTAGCCTTGCAGCGCAGAGATAAAAAGCCTCATCTTTCTCCTGAATACTGGTTATTGTCAGAGACCACTGCTTGTCATTTTTCTCTGCCTGAAAAACAGATTTGAATCCCTCTTCGAACTTCCAGCTACAGTAGCCACAATTAGCTGGAAACTTTGTCCTCTAGGCTGTTTATACCAGTACAGATATTGATAGTCTGTGTCATTCTGGTAGCAGTGCATCTTTGCCGAGCCATTGGAAGGGTTAGAGATATAATGGGGCCACTGAGTGATCAGAACAGATTCAGAAACACCTGAAACACAGTAAGCAGAAATATATCTTTTATCATCTATATGGTAATAATATTTACATTTCTTGAATGGACTTAATGTTTTTGTCTTTGTGTTGATAAACTTTACCTGCTGTAGAGATAATCAAGAAAGTCAGGGTGGTGATGCAAGGAGTCATTTTGTCTTTAGAAGAGGAAATTAAATGGGTGGAAATTCAGCAGAGCCAACACTGTAGGTAGATATCTGTGGAGGAAATGACATCAGAATCTGAGCAAAGACAGAAAGATTGTGTGAAGGCAGACTTTAGAACTGTCACGCCTCCTTTATCAATCATGCAGGTGTGGTTTTGATGCTGTTTGCCACCAGTTTTTGTAAAGCAGGCAGAGGAGTTGAAACACTGTGCCGACTCGCAGCACAGAAGTATTGTGCTGTGTCTGCCGGATTAACATTGGAGATTTCAAGCTGAGCTTTGGCCGTTGCATGGCCTGTTATGTTAAATTTGCTCTTAAAGGTCTTTTCAAGAGTTGGGGCACCATATTCAAGCCGTCCAATCAGGTCCATTGTCCGCTGGCCTCCTGCTGCTGACTTGTGCTGGTACCAGTACATGTAGGTATAGTCACTCGCTCCATGGTAGCATTCGATCTGGGCTTGTCGTTGTTCTGGATTTATCAGAAGATTTAAAGGTGTTTGCTGAATCACAAGCGATGACAGCGCACAGTCTAGAGGACAAAAAACAAAACCAAACTGAAGGTTCACAGGAAGGATTAATATTGTTATGAGAAAGTACATGCATCTTTTTTTTCTACCTACCTGTGAGCAAAGACAAAACCAAAATTCCAAACATTTCGATTCTTTACTGGAGAAAATCCTTAAATAGCAATGATCTATGTAACTAACTTGGAGATAGATATACAGAGATGTCAGTGCAAACACTCTGACATTACATGTTCCTTCATTGTATATGTGTGTTAAGAAGAGGGAGGAGCTATCTTAGCATTTTCATGTGTTGTCACTGCTCTCTGCTGTTCAGTCATTTTACTTAGACATAAAGTGTTGTGTGACACACGGATAGCAGCAAGAGTAAAAGGGAAGGTTTACAACATGGTTTGTAGTGAGTAGCACTAATGCAAAGACAGGAGGATGAGCTGGAGGTGACAGAGTTGAAAATGTTAAGGTTTTCATTGGCAGTGACCAGAATGTACAAAATTAGATACGAGTACATCAGAGGGATAGCTCAGGTTGAGTGATTGGGGGAATTTTAATGTTGATGTTTAATATTGGAGCTATCATGCAGCAAGAACATCACCAAGAATATTTATGGATGTAGTGAAGGAGGCAGAGGGTTGCATGACAGAAGAGGATGCTAGAGAAGACTACATTTTATCAAGGCTAACTGAAAAGGTTGCCTGAATAGTCAGAGAGGGTCCATTGAAGAGCTAGAAGCTCTTTCTGTTTGATAGGAGTAGGACATTACTCTAAAATTATAATTGGATTGCAAATAAAATCATCCTCATTCTGTTTCATTTTTATTGGCTGTCTGACTCTTAGCCTGATCTCTGGTTTTCAAAAGCAACAAATGTAAAAGTTATACTTATTCTTCAAATTGACCATCATATGCTAGGGCCGTGGCCACTGTTTTTAGAAGGCAGCTTATAAAATAGACTGGAAATACCCTTCTGAATATCACCAGGGGTGGACCATAAAGTGCTGCGTGGACAGTAGCAAAAACCTGACGACATGGGACCTGAAAAGAGGTGGAGGGGAGCTCCCCCAGACCGGGTAGATCTGAGGGTTACACTGTGCCAATATGTTATTGCCAGTGTGTATTATGCTTTTTTGTTTGTTTGTTTGTTTGTTTGTTTTTTGTTTGTCTGTTGTTTTTGTTTTTTTGTTTTTTTATGTAGATGATTGTCATAATTATAAAACTTTCAATAAAAATAAAGTAAAAAAAAAAATAAGAGTTCAAAAAGAGTGCAGTTCACAAGTTTTGGTTTTCTGAAATAAAACAAGTTCAAAAGCCAAAGAAAAACAAAAACAAAAAAAAAACAACAAAAAAACAAAAAAAACAAATTGACCCTCATAATTTGGGGACTGTTCACATCCATAGCAGTTATAAACACATTCTCCCGTCTTTGCTGATACCAGAGCATCATTACAGGGGAGGCATCATTATGCTTGCAGTTGCACTATCTTGGGGAGGACATTTGTGAAACATAACAGTGCTCACCTGACCTGCAGAAAGAACCAGGAGTCTCTTTTCCTTTAGAAGAGGAAATTAAATGGGTAGAAATATAAACAGAGCCAACAATGCAGGAAATGACATCCTAATCTGAGCAGTGATAAAAGGACCAAAGTGAGAGAAACCGTGTGAAGGCAGACTTTAGAACTGTCACTCCTCCTTTATCAATCATGCAGGTGTGGCTTTGATGCTGTGTGCCACCAGCTTTTTGTAAAGCAGGCAGAGGAGTTGAAACACCGTGCTGACTTGCAGCACAGAAGTATTGTGCTGTGTCTGCCGGATTAACATTGGAAATTTCAAGCTGAGCTTTGCCCGTTGAATGGCCTGTTATGTTAAATTTGCTCTCAAAGGTCTTTTCAAGAGTTGGGTTTCCATATTGAAGCCGTCCAATCAGGTCCATTGTCCGCTGACCACCTGCTGCTGACTTGTGCTGGTACCAGTACATGTAGGTATAGTCACTCGCTCCATGGTAGCATTCGATCTGGGCTTGTCGTTGTTCTGGATTTATCAGAAGATTTAAAGGTGTTTGCTGAATCACAAGTGATGACAGCGCACAGTCTAGAGGACAAAAAACAAAACCAAACTGAAGGATCACAGGAAGGATAAATTTTGTTATGAGAAAGTACACATATCTTTTTTTTCTACCTACCTGTGAGCAAAGACAAAACCAAAATTCCAAACATTTCGAACCTTTACTGGAGAAAATCCTTAAATAGCAATGATTTATGTAACTGATTTGGAGATAGATATACAGAGGTGTCAATGAAGACACTCTGACATTACATGTTCCTTTATTGTATATGTGTGTTAAGAAGAGGGAGGAGCTATCTTAGCATTTTCATGTGTTGTCACTGCTCTCTGCTGTTCAGTCATTTTATTTAGACAAAGTGTTGTGTGACACACAGATAGCAGATTCCTATCTGTTTGATAGGAATGGGACATTACTCTAAAATTATAATTGTGATTGCAAACAAAATAATTCTGCAAATAAAATCATACTCATTCTGTTTCATTTTTATTGGCTGTCTGACTCTCAGCCTGATCTCTGGTTTTAAAAAGCAACAAATGTAAAACTTGTGCTTATTCTTCAAATTGACCCTCATAATTTGGAGACTGTTCATATCCATAGCAGTTATAAACACATTCTCCTTTATTTGCTGATACCAGAGCATCATTACAAGGGAGGCATCATTATGCTTGCAGTTGCACTATCTTGGGGAGATTTGTGAAACATAACAGTGCTCACCTGATCTGCAGAAAGAACCAGGAGTCTCTTTTCCTTTATAAGAGGAAATTAAATGGGCAGAAATAGACAGAGCCAACAATGCTGGAAATGACACCAGAATCTGATCAGTGATAAAAGGACCAAAGTGAGAGAAACTGTGTGAAAGTAGACTCTGGAACTGTCACTCCTCCTTTATCAATCATGCAGGTGTGGTTTTGATGCTGTGTGCCACCAGCTTTTTGTAAAGCAGCCAGAGGAGTTGAAACACCGTGCTGACTCGCAGCACAGAAGTATTGTGCTGTGTCTTCTAGGTTAACATTGGAGATTACAAGCTGAGCTTTGCCCTTTGAATGGCCTGTTATGTTAAATTTGCTCTTAAAGGTCTTTTCAAGAGTTGGGTTTTCATAATGAAGCTGTCCAATCAGGTCCATTGTCCGCTGACCTCCTACTGCTGACTTGTGCTGGTACCAGAACATGTAGGGATAGCTGTTGTCTCCATGGTAGCAATCGAGCTTGGCTTCTTGCTGTTGTGGTTTTATCAGAAGATTTAAAGGTGATTGCTGAATCACAAGTGCTGACAGCACAGTGTCTAGGACAAAAAGAAAAACTGGTTTAATATTGTCATGAGAAAGTACACACATCCGTTTATTTTCTACCTACCTGCAAACAAAGACAAAGACAATACAACAAACATTTTAAAATCCTTATAGCGATGCTTAATCTTCACTCTCGCTGCAGTGTTCTATATAACTATGATTTAGATATAGATATACAAAGCTATGAATGAAAGCACCCTGACACTACATCTTCCTTTATTGTACATTTGTGAAGAGAAGGGAGGAGCTTTCTTTTTACCATGTTCATGTGTCACCACTGCTCTCTGCTGTTCAGTCTTTTATTTAGACATAAAACATTTTAAAGAGACTGAAGGAAAAACGTTATTTGAACTTTATGGGTGAAAGAGCTGAAAATGGAGGGCAGCATGTATAACTGAAAGCCAGGTTTCTTCCAAAGTGAAACGCATCAGCTTCTTTGGAAATTGGTAATGGCAACAAATTATGTTTTGGGGTTTTTATCTGTAATGAAAACCTCAGTGTGAAACTTCTGTTCTTCTGCACATGCTCTACAGGTGTGGTGGTGGCTGCCTAATTATTTCGTTGCTTGGGCATAGATGTATGGATATAGTTATAGATATAGATATTAAGCATGAAAATGGCACGTGCAATGCTATGGTTTCTAGACTGAACAACTTATTTCTTTGCAATGCTTAGTGGGTGTGTCAGAAGTGTTAGTAGCAATCTGTAAATATAAACTCTGTGCGACCAAAGTTTTGCAAATAATGCATCCTTGAAGCATTTAGTACATATTATCAAGGCAAAATGCAGTTTGGATCAAAAATTATAGTCTGAAAACACAAAGTGGGTTCCACTGAGAGAAGCAACAGCTCTATAAAAGAGTAATTGTAATTTTGTAGCCAATCATTTTTTGCAGTTTCACTATTTTAACTTGGTACAGTTTCACAAAGTCTGTGTGGTTTCCTGTTGGGGTACTGTTATCTACCAGATCAGGATGAGGGTTTTTGTATGAGAGCATCACCATCTTTATAACTGTGTATTCGTGCTGCTCCAAAATATTCTCCACTGTCTTCCGGGTGTCGTGGGTTCAGGATATGGAGATAAACTGTTTTTCTCCCATCTCCACTCACCTGAAAGTTGCCTTCAAATGGCTTCTCAACATTTAGATTTGTAAAATAGACGTAGGCAATCAGCTTCAGGGAGGTGTCGCCTGGTGAGCGCTGATACCAGAGAATGGTATCGTAATTAGTGATGTTATGAGTGAAGGTCAGGTTCACTTGTCTGTTTGGTTCCACTAACAGTTGAGTTGGAGACTGAGACAGCTGTTTTTCTTTGCTGAGATAAGCTCCTGGAGAAGAAGAAGAGGGGGAAAAAAGGAGAAAGACGTCTGAATATTTACCTTTTTTTTTCTCTTTTTTCTCCACATAAACTGATTTTGTAAGAGTTCGGTTTTACCTTTAATCCAGAACACGATTAGGATGGCAACGATAAAACTAGATGTCTTCATGTTGGATGTTAGCACACAAATAGTCTCTTCAGTGCTTTGTCAGTCAGAAGGAGAGACAGGAAGTGATGTAGTGAAATCAGAGTTGTTCATCAACAGCTTGTGGGTTTTTTTTTTTTTTTTTTGTTCTTTCTGGGGGTTTTGTGCAGAAATCCTTGCTCTTGATGCTTAATTTAAGAATATAAATTTTATAGGACTTGTGGTCCTATAAAATTTATAATATATTTATATATTTTAAAAATATAAAAATAATGCTTTTCCTCAAAGTCATCTTTAAAGGTTAGCTCAGAAAGTGTTGACACTGTGTTTCATGATGTCATCATTACTTCCCTCAAGTTAATTATTAACTGAAAAATTATAAATATCTTTTTTCTTTTAGTGAATAATCTGTAAGATTTCTTGTTATCCAAAAAGCCTCCTTGACAAATACTTCCTATAGCCGTGAGTATTAGTGCTGCTGAATATGATGACTAATAGGTTCTAATAGGCTCTTCTGTAACAGGAGACATGGGAAGAGGTTTTTGTTTAGAGCAGATGGGTGTTTGATGTACTGTGGTTGACTGGCAGCACAGAAATACGTTGCTGTATGTTCAGGTGCTTTTAGTTTGTTGATGAAAAGTGAGCCGTTCTTTTTATTCGAATTCAAATCCCCCTCTAATTTGAAATTTTCTTTAAATGGTTCCTCCACGCTGTCATCTTTGAACTGTGTATATCCATATCCAACAAGTTTCAGAGCTGTCTCTCCAGGTAATTGCTGGTACCAAAGCATCACTCTGTAGTCACTTTTATCATGGGTGCAGAGTAGCTGTACATCATCATTGACCTTTTTGATTACAGCAGACGGAGACTGACGGATCTCTATCCCCAGAGAGATGCCTGCTGTAAGCAGAGATAGAAAAATTAATGATTTTAAAATAAGCGAATGCAGTGTGTGTCACGTCACCACGAAGCAGTTACCTGTGAGGAAAAAGAAAAAAAGAAATCTAATCATAATGTAGAGATGTGGTGATAAAGTCATGAATGTGCTGAAGCGTTTAAATTAAAACACAGTCTCTGCTGAAAGCACCATGTCACTGAGCTGATTGCCGTTTCAGGAAGAAGCTACTAAGATGTAGGCAGAAGGGGAGTGGCTTCAGCTGCAGATGAAGATAATTTGGTTTTTAATTCTTTTATTGTTTAGCTTGTTAAATATCACAAAATATGGAAAATGCTCATTATCATTTTCTAAAAGTCCTGTCAATGATCAGTGTTTTGATAAGCAAAGATTTACTGCATTGTAAATGTAAAACGAACTTCAAACTTTTAGATGGTGTATCATTGTAGTCCTGCAAGTTATACAGAATATATGCTCTTATTTTAATCATCCACATAAGATGCTGCTTTAACAGAATTTTACTATTTATTAGAAATAATTACCTTTTATTATCAGTAACTGGAAGAAATCAACAAAATAATATCTCAATTAAAAACCAAAAGAACAAAACCAGGTGTCTGATGTCAGTTTGTTTCCATTCTGGTTTCAAACCACTGATGGTTCCAGATTATGGAGTTTTTGTAATGTTCACAGAGGATTTCTGTCATTGTGCTTTGCTTGCTGCGCAGTAGTACACTGCACTGTCCTCTTGTTGTGCAGCTTTGACTATCAGAGAGCTGTTCTTTGCTGTACTCCCAGTCAAATCCCCAGACATAGTGAAATTGGTTTTGTACTGATCTTCCATTGTGACTTGTTGGTGGTACAAATACCCGATGAGTTTCATGGCTGTTTCCCCAGGTGGACGCTGGTACCAGAGCATCATATAGTAGTCAGTTTTATCATGGTTGCAGAAAATTTGCACTTTTGAACTAACATTTGCGATGATATCAGAAGAAGACTGACGGACCTCAAGCCCGAGAAAAACCCCTAGACCAAAGAAGAAAAGAGAAGTTTTTGTTAGCTGATAAATTAAAACAAATACAAAAATCTGTTATTTCCAGGCTTAAAGAAATTGACATCTTTTAAAATGATTACCTGGGAGGCAGCAGAAAATTAGAAGGCAGATCATTTTGTCTTTAACAACATAAAGCCTTTAGAAGACTTTCTAAGCATTTAGAAACTTTATAACAGAGTTTAGTGGATTTAAATGACTAGAATTAGATCACACCAAGTGTTTTTACTAAGAATTAACAGCCC
This sequence comes from Pelmatolapia mariae, assembly GCF_036321145.2. Lineage (NCBI taxonomy): Eukaryota > Metazoa > Chordata > Actinopteri > Cichliformes > Cichlidae > Pelmatolapia > Pelmatolapia mariae. Next base: position 60,624,348 of record NC_086241.1, read on the forward strand.
AGCTGACATAACTGAGGTTTAAGAAGGAAAGGATGTGATGATGAAACGTCATTGCTTTACAGTTGCTGGGAGGAGTTTTCTCTTCAACTGATGTTTCCCTGAAGATTTCTGTGTACTGGAATAGAACAACATTCTTGTTTATATATTGAAAAACTGACTTAATTCCTATTTGCTGACTATAACAACCGCAAATTGTCATTACTTAGGCTGCGCAGTCTTTAAGGATATCTGAATTAGAGTATTTCACGAGTACTGCATAGTAGTGTCTTACTGCATGAATATGTTTAGTGATGATGTCTTTGCAACTCCTAGTGGCAGAAAAGGAAATGTGAACCTTTGTAAGGCTTGGAGGAGTGTGTCTGCTTCTTGGTTTTGTAAACAGTATGTGCTTTAAAAACATCCAACATGGATCAAGTCAAACGACGACCACTACAGCAGGTGCTTGGGAGCTTGTCTTGTCAAAACCACCAATGATAAAAATTATGTGGAGTTTTTGTAAAGTTCAGAGGAGCTTTCTGTCATTGTGCTTTGCTTGCTGCACAGTAGTACACTGCACTGTGCTCTTGTCCTCTGACTTGGATAGTTAGTGAGCCATTCTTTGCAGAATCGCCCCCAAGATTTCCAGTGATATTGAAATGATCTCTATATTGTTCTTCAAGTGTGACAGTTGCATAGTTTAAAAATCCAATAAGTTTCATAGCCGTGTCTCCAGGCGACTGTTTGTACCAGAGCATCATCCTCCAGTCAGTTTTATCATGACTGCAGAAAATCTGAACTTTGTCACTAGCCTTTGCAACGATATCAGAGGAAGACTGACGAACCTCAACCCCCAGACTAGCACCTAGGACAAAGATAAAAGAGAACTTTAGCTTGTGAAGGTTGATACATTTTAAAGAAACAAGCCAAAAAACAGAGTGCAAGTATTTCCATACTTAAAGAAATTAGCACCTTTTCAAATTATTACCTGACAAGTAGCAGAACATTAAAAGGGAGATCATCTTGTCTGTATTCAAAGCTTGACTTTAGATGTGTTTAGAAACTTTATATAAGATTTTAGTGGCTATGAGTTAAAGAAATTGGACCACACAATTGTTTATACTGAGAACCATCTGCCTATCTGACATGACTGAGGTTTAAGAAGGGAAAGGGAGGAGATGAAGAATCATCACTTCATTGCAGATGAAACTGCAGATTGCTGGGCGGAGCTTTCTCTAAGTAAACTGTCATGTTTGTGCTTTTCTGTGGTTTTTGTGTAAATGTTCCTTTTAGTCTACATGTTGTATTTAAAAATCGATTTAATCGTCGGGTTTACTATTAACAGTGTTACAAAAAATCAAAATTGTGATTAATTATATAGTATTTCAGGATGTGTGAATTAGAGTTTTACAAGTCTAACGATGGATCTGTGTGTTTCCTACTGGTAAAAAAAATTCTTTCATATGGAGATGCTTTGTTTAAGTATGTGAAAGAGTGCTCTAATATGTGCTTCCTTCCTGGTTATGTAAACTACTTAAATTACATGCTTAGTTAAATAAAAATGAAATAGTCAAGCTACAATACAACCACTAAAGCAGGTGGTGGGAGCTTTACTTATCAAAACAAGCAATGATCAAATATGTGGAGCTTTTGTAAAATTCAAACAAACTTTTTGTCATTGTGTGTTGCTTGCATAGTGGCAAAAAGTGCTCGTGTCTTTTGACTTGGGTATTAATTGAGCCATTCTTTGTAGCATCTCCACCCACAGTTCCAGTGATTTTGAAATGATCTCTATGTTGTTCTGCAAATGTGACAGCTGCATAGTTTAATTACCCAGTTAGTTTCATAGCTGTCTCCCTGCAGCTGTTGGGATCAGAACATCACCCTGCAGTCAGCTGGGATCTAACCAAGATGTGGGAGCAGTCTGTTCAGTTTAAAACCATCCACTTTGATGATTTCATGGTTCTGAGTTTTTGTATTAAAGAAAGGTGTTTTCCACTCAGTGTGCATAGCTTGCTGCACAGTAATACACTGCACTGTGCTCAGGCTTTAGGTCCACTATAAACATAGAAGCATTCTTTGGTTTACTTCCACTCAAGTCTCCTGTAATATTAAAATGTTTCTTAAATGATTCCTCATGCTCTTTGTTGTTGTAGTTTAAATGTCCAATGCGCTTTAGGGCTTGATCTCCAGGGGATTTCTGGTACCACTGCATAAATGTGTAGTCGGTCTTTCCATGACTGCAGACCAGCTGGACTTCGTCTCCACGAGTTCTGAAAACTTCTGAAGGTGTTTGGTGAACTTCAACACCCAGACAAAGACCTAGAAAGAGAGAAAATGAACAATAAACCTATAGATAGGTAACCTATAGAGAATATAAAGTGGGATTCTTAAATGGTGAATGTGATTACCAGTGAGCCAAAACAAACTAAATAATGTCAGCATGATGAGCTTCTGTCTGAAAGCAGCACACTAAGTGACTCTAACATTTTCCCATGCACACTTTTATTGACACCCCCCTCTTTGAAGTAGCTACTGCATGTTTAGATATCAGCATTTCTTGAGCTCCATCGCCACCTACTGGAAGTACATAACAGTCAAGTTATTGGATCCCTCCAGAATATAAACAAATAAATATGAGAGAATATCTTGGAAAAAGTCAAAAAGACCATGTTACCAGGGTAATGTTAAATCTTGTGCAGAGGACAGTGATTATCATGTTGTGTTGCATGACTATATTCAAGAACAACTGTGCGTTCAATCCTTGTAATCATATCTCAGTCCTGTTATCTGGAAAATGGGCCTTGATGCAGTGGACACTGAATAACCACTACACTACAGATGTAGGGCCAATTTATGAAGGACTGAAAATAACAAAGACGAAAATTGAACCCCAAAACAGCTGGTGTACCAGAAGGTTATTTTTCAAAACCTTTTTGAGCCTAAAGAATGGTTCAGAAATTTCTCTGAATATTTTCAAAACCTTTAGAGAATGCTTTGTGTCTAAACATTAAGTGCTACAGAAGCATTACCAAATTCTGTACCAAATTATGCAGAATTATTAAATATGAATTACCATGGAATTCCCTGTACCACGAACCCTATGCTGACAGAAAATAAGAAGACCGATCATTTTGTTGGTGTTGACAGAAATCAAATCTCTTGTTGCAATTCCTAGGGGTAGTAAAGGGAATACAAACATTCATAAGGCTTGCAGGAGTAAGTCAGCGGTTAATGCTGATGGGTATGTCAAATAAAGTTGCACATATTTGCTAATTTGTGCATCCTTGCTGCTTTTACAAACTGCTTATTATATTAGTGCAATTTTGCATGAATGGATCAATCCATAAGAAAACCACTCAAGCAGGTGCTTGAGAACTTCTCTGATCAAAACCACAATGATAAAAAAAAATCCTGTGGAGTTTTTGTAAAGTTCAGAGGGACTTTGTGTCATTGTGCTTTACTTGCTACACAATAGTACATTGCACTGTGCTCTTGTCCTTTAGCTTTCTTGATTATCAGAGAACCGTTTTTTGCTGTACTCCCACTCAGATCGCCACCAATTTCAAAATTATCATTATTTTCATCTTCAAATTTTGGAGTGTTGACGTTTAAAAACCCAATGAGTTTCATAGCGGTCTCTCCGGGTGACTGCTGGTACCAGAGCATCACCCTGTAGTCGGTCTTTTCATGGCTGCAGAAAATCTGCACTTTGGATCCAACGTCTGTGATGAACTCAGAGGGAAACTGACGGACCTCAAATCCCAGACAGACACCTGGATAGAGAATGAAGAAAAGATTATTTTTAAATTGCAACAAATGATATATATTTAATGAAATGATTTCCATGTTCAGAAGATAAATGGTAAACAAACATTACCTGTCAGGCAACAGAAAAAGAGAAAATTAATCATGTTGACCTTCCTTTGATAAAGTGTCTAAGAGTTTAAACATTTAAATTGCTGGGATTTGACATCAGATCATATGACTCACCCCACAGAGGTTTAAGAGGAAAGTGCTGTGAACACTATGCTTGGATCTTACCAAGATGTGGGAGGAGTGTGTTTCATTTTAAAAGGGTTTTTCTTTCTTCTTGTGTATAGTAGACTGCACTATGCTCAGGTGCCTTTAGCTCGACTACAAACGGAACATTGAGTAACTTTAGCTTTCGAGACTTTTATCGACACCGTCCTCTTTGAAGTAGCTACTGCATGTTTAGATATTAGTATCCCTTGAGCTCCATCGCCACCTAGCGGAATGACATAAAAGTGAAGTCTTTTCTAATATCCTAGTATGCTTGCTTGTATCAGAGGTTTTGATTGTATTTTTTAGACTGTCTGAAAAGTTGATTTCAGCTGTTTTTCCTTTGGTTTTTTTCTTGATTTTTTTTATACTCATCAGTTGGAGTTTAGTAGACTTTGTCAATGAGTGAATGAACCTGTGGAAAATACCATCAGAATCCTTAAAGAATATAAAGCAAGGAAAGTGAGAGTCTTGAAAAATTTGAAAGTGAAAAAAACAAATCTTGTGCAGAAGACAGTGATAATCTTTTGTTGCATGGCTATAGTCAAAAAAACTGTAAGTGTATGTTTGGTTCTTGTAATCATTCACATCTCAGTTCTGGGTAAGCCCTCCTATTAAGAAAATGAGTTACAGGGACACTGAATAGCCACTACACTACAGACACAGAATAAAAAAAAAAAGTAAAAAAAAAAAAAGACCTGAATTGAAACTCAAAAATCTGTATAAGAATGTTATTTGTTAGCAAGTTTAAGAGAGCCGAGCTTTTGGGCTGTGCAAGCCCACATAGTCCTTCTATTTTATATCTTCTTTTCTTATACATCATTATCTCAGTTTTTTTCACCTATGGGAGCTCATAAAGGGGTTTGGCAATTTTTCTCAACTATTTGGAAACAGACCCCCGACCCCTAATGTTGATGCTTATGTCAAATAACATTGTTTTTTGTGTGTGTGTTGCTTATTTGGGATTCCTTCTTAGTTGTATAAACAGTGTATTAGTACACGTATTAGTAAATATGACTGGATTAAGCCACAAAACAACCACTCAAGCAGGTGTTTGAGAACTTATCTCATCCAAACCACAAGGATAAAAAATATTGTTGAGTTTTTGTAAAGTTCAGAGGGACTTTGTGTCATTGTGCTTTACTTGCTACACAATAGTACGTTGCACTGTGCTCTTGTCCTTGAGCTTTAACTATCAGAGAACCGTTTTTTGCTGTAATCGCACTCAGGTCGCCAGTGATTTCAAAATTATCGTTATTTTCATCTTCAAATTTTGGAGTGTTGACGTTTAAAAACCCAATGAGTTTCATAGCGGTCTCTCCAGGTGGCTGCTGGTACCAGAGCATCACTGTGTAGTCAGTCTTTTCATGGTTGCAGAAAATCTGCACTTTGGATCCAACGTATGTGATGAACTCAGACGGAGACTGACGGACCTCAAATCCCAGACAGACACCTGGATAGAGAATGAAGAAAAGATTATTTTTAAATTGCAACAGATGATACAATCATTGAAACCATTTCTGCTGTCTGAGGATTTTATTGTATGCAAATAAGTTATTACCTGTCAGGCACCAGAAAAAGAGAAAATGAATCATCATGTTGTTTCTTTGGCAAGAAACATTTATTTATGGATTTAAACAGCTGGGATTTGACATCAGATAACCTGACTGACCCCACAGAGGTTTAAGAGGAAGTGAAGTGGGAGGAGCAAGTTCAGTGTTTTAATGTCAGCATGATGAGCTCCTGTCTGTGAACAAAACACCAGTTGACTCTTACTAACACCCCCTTCTTTTAGGCAGCTATGCTTAGATGTCAGTATTTCTTGAACTCCAGCGCCACCTACTGGAAGACATAAAAGTCATCTCTAATATCAGATTAATTGTCAGGCAGTTTTTGTACAGCTTCTCCTACTTCTCACACCACAGTGCATGCTGACAGCACAAAAATACACACCGCTGTCATTCTGCTGCAAGTTATTCACCGTTAGAGCTCCGTTCTCAATGGCTTCTTTAATGGCTGAATATTTATTTTCAGGTGCCCCACCATAGTCCGGGTTCCCACGAAATGCTGTGTAGACAATGAGCCTCATGGTCTCTCCTGGTCTTTGAATGTACCAGTACATCTGACTATAACGTGCGTCTTTGTTGTGGCTGCAGTTCATCTCTGCAGCTTTGTTGAGGAAACGCCAGCTGATTTCAGGGTATTGATTCACATCCTGGGAATAACCTGTGGAAAAAAAGTAATTCTGATCATTCTTTGAGAAATGTTTCTCAGCCAATACATTAAAAAAAATGAAAGCTTAGGAATCTATTGCACAGTTAATATGTCCATGTACCTTGAAGCCACAGAGATGAGACAACAAACGTTATGAGCACTTGAGCAATCATAGTGATAATCTACAAGGAGATGCAGCTGATGCTGTAAATATTAAAACCTTCTGCTATTTATAATGGTAGGTGGAGGCTACAGGCATTACTTCAGTTACTTCACAGTAAGGACCTCCCATTCCAATATAGGATTAGATTATTGGTTAGAATATAGGTGCAAGCACATGTGAGCTGTAAGAGATGAACACGATGAGGAAATTTTTGTATTAATGAGCAGTGATATGCAGGACTGTGGTAACTAGCAGCACAGAAGTACACTGCACTGATGTTCACAGTGAGATCTTTAATTGTTAATGTGGTTAATAAAGGTCTGGCTTTTATTTTCACTCCCATTTGTTGTCACATTGAGGGCAGGCTCTAGAATGAATTCTGAACTGCATCACAAACATACTGCTACCTTATGAAAGGACTGTAGGGAAGGGTAAGTCCTCAAGACTCTGCAAAAAGATTTTATTCATATTACTTTTAAGCTACTGTATATGCATTTGCCCTGAGGATGTGCTAATTTAAAATGTCCTTATTACCAAATATAATGTTTGGGACTAGTTATACATGACATGCAGGTTTTTAAATAGACTTACATTACGGGTATGTTTAGTTTAAATCCATCCTCTTTGATCACTTGATGGGTCTAAGTTTTTGTATTAAGGGGAGCGTTTTTTATCGCTAATTTCATCATCAGTGTGCATCGCTAGCTGCACAGTAGTACACTGCACTGTGCTCAGGTGCCTTTAGATGGACCACTTCAGGTATGGTACGCTGTTAAGTTTTGTGATTACACACTGCATGAGTGTGTAGTTAACTTTCCATGGACACAAACCAAGCTAGACTATGCCTTCCGGTTTTCGGAAAACGTTCAAAAATGTTTGGTAGACTTTAATCCAAGGAAAAACACTTAGAAAGAGAGCAAAACTATAGATGTAATGAAGTGTGACTCCTAAATCATAAATGTGATTACTAATATGCTAAAATAAACTGGATGTCATCATGAGGAGCTTCTGTCTGAAAGCAGAACAATGGGTGACTCGAATATTTGCCAGTTACTGCAGTCCAGCGCCACCTACTGGAAGGACATAAAAGTCAAGTCATTTCTAGTATTAGTTTAATGGTGAGTTTTTGTACAGCTTCTCCTACTTCTCACATCACTGTGGATGATAACGGCACAAAACTACAGACCACTGTCATTTAGCTGTGAATGATTCACAGTAACAGCCCCTCTTCCAGCTATTTCTTTGCTGGCTCAGTGTTTGTTTTTAAAGGGTACGTAGACGATGAGGATCATGGTCTCTCCTTCACAAACCACTTTGTTAGTTTTTGTTTTGTCAGGGCTCCCACCATGTTCTGACTTCAGCCAAATTGTGTCGAGGATGAGGCTGGAAGAAGACCTGTAAGAAAAAAAAAGGATTTTCTTCACAGTGAGGACCTCCCATTCCAGTTATGGATTATAATCACAAGACCAATGTTGGTTAGAATAAAAGTGCAAGCGGCTGTGAGCTGTAAGAGATAAAAACTAAGAGTGAAGTGGTTTTTGTATTGAGGAGCAGTGATATATAGTACTGTGGTATCTAGCAGCACAGAAGTAAACTGCACTGCTGTTCAGGGTGAGATCTTTTATTATTAATGTGCAGGTTTGGTGTGGATTTGCACTCCCTTTGATGTCGACCCTCCATCCAGACTCTGGTGCTCCTTGGCTTACTAACATATATCCCAGGAAATGAAGCTGTTTGCTTTTTGTTTGCTTGTACCAGAGGATCCGATCATAGCCAGCTATACTGTGTGAACAGTTGATTTCAGCTGTTTGTCCTTGATTTTTATACATATTAGCTGGAGTCTGGAAGACTTGGTCACTGAGTGAGGAACCTGTGAAAATATCAATAAAAACCCCACAACAATGTAAAACAAGTGGTATAAGAGTAAATCGTGAAAAACTGAAAAGTTACGAATGCATTACCTGACGCGAGGATAATGTTAAAGGATATGCAGAAGAAAGTGATCATTATGTTGCTTTGCATGATTAAGGAACAATCCTCTTAAGTCTACTGTGCTCTCATAACTGTACATTCAGCTGTTGATCATTTGTATGTCATTTCCTGGTAATCCCTCCCATCAGGAAAATGGGCAGTGATGCAGTGAATTTAGCAGCTACTGTATTGTAGACCCTCTGCCATCTTACTAAAGGACTTAAAATAGCAAAGACCTTAGCTGAAAAGGAATTTGTAAGAGAATATTAAGTCAGAACCTTATGGAACATGTCCCTCCAATGAAAATATATTTTTAAAGAGTGTTCAGTGATGCATTTAATCCAGAATACAGAATGCCTTTTCAAATTATTGAAAGAAGGCATCATTTTGTTTGTATTAACTTAATTGTTTCAGAAATTATCTTGGAGAAACTGTCATATTTGTGTTCTGTGAGTGTTTCTGAGCCGCTCGATTAAAAGTGGCGTGCTGAAAGATGTACTGGTTGTCTTTACTATACTTGGTGTTAAAAAATCAAATTCAACTTTGCCTGAATTTATGATTAGATACATTGCACAGCCTTTAAGATTTGTGAATTGTAGTATTTCATGTACTAAGATCACTGCATAAAGAGGTCTTTGCAACTCTTACTACCACAAAAGTCAAAGTAAACTTTATTGTCATCTCTGCTGTATCCAGTGCAGCGTACAGAGAGACAAGATGATGAGGCTCCGGTTACATCAGTGTAAAAACAAGCTAATAAATAGATATAAAAAGGAGAAGAAAATAAATCAATATACACTTAAGAGTTACAATTAGAATTTACAGTTTACAATTTATAATTTGGAGTGGTTTAAAGTGACCAGTGCAGCAGCTTGTAAACCCGGAGTAAAAAAAGATTGTAGCAGCATATCTTACAGAGGTAGTGGTGTGTAAAGTGCAAAAAAGTCAGTTAACAGATTGTGTGAGAGTGTGTGGGGGGGGGGGGGAGAGGGAGGCCTGGTGGTGAGTTCAAAAGGGGCTGCAAAGATATTAGAAACAGGGGTATATCAGTAAAGTTTTATGCAAATCGATCGAACCACAAAACAAACCACTAAAGCAGGTGTTTGAGAATGAATGTTGAATTTTTGTATTGTTGAGAGGGACTTTTTGCCACTGTGCTTCTCTAGCTGCAAAGTAGTACACTGCACTGTGCTCTTTTTGTGTCACTTTGACTATCAGAGAGCCATTTTTTGCTGTGTTGCCACCCAGATTTCCATTTATATCAAAATGATCTTTATATTGGTCTTGGTCAAATGTGACAGCTTGGTAGTATAAAAATCCAATGAGTTTCATAGCTGTCTCTCCGGGTGGCTGCTGGTACCACAGCATCACCCTGTAGTCAGTCTTTTTATGGCTGCAGAGAATCTGTACTTTGGATCCAACATCTGTGATGACCCCAGAGGGAAACTGACAGACCTCAATACCCAGACAGACACCTGAATAGAGAATGACAAAAGATTATATGTAAAGAAAAGGAGATGAGACATTTAAGGAAAGAAATTCCACTTTCTGAAGGGCTTATTGTGTGCAAACAAGGCATTGTTACCTGTCAGGCACCAGAAGAAGAAATGATGAATCATGCTGACACTTTGCTGATAAAGATGTCTAAGATTTTTAGGGATTTAAATTACTACGATTTGATGTCAGACCCCCACTGATCTAAAAGTTTAAGATGAAACTGAAGTAAAAACACTATACTGGCTGGGCTCTAACCAAGAGGTGGGAGGAGTACCTTCAGTTTAAAACATCCACTTTGATTAATGGTTCTGTTTTGTCTCAAGGGGAGGGGTTTTCCTTTCATTGTGCATAGCTAGCTGCACAGTACTATACTGCGTTGTGCTCGGGTGCCTTTAGATCAACAGTAAACAGAGATGCATTCTTTTCTTTCTCTGCTCTCAAATCTCAAGTAATATTGAAGTGTTTCTCTAACAGTTGCTCATTGTCTTTGGACAATAGCAGAAATGTATTTCAGAGCTTGATTTTCTGTAGCATGAGCATGTAGTTGGATTTTCCATGGCTGCAGACCAGCTGGGTTTGTCTCATACTGTTCTGAAAACTTTCAAAGGTGTTTGGTGAACTTCAACACCTAAAATGAGAGACAATGAATATTCTACAGTGCATATATGATGATATGAAGTGGGACTCCTAAATGCTGAATTTGACTACCAATAGACCAAAACAAACTGATGTTAACATGATGAGCTCCTGTCTGAAAACAAAAAACTGAGTGTCTCTAAAAACATTGGTTAGAATACAGGTGCAAGGTGGTAAGTGATAAAAATTGGTAATGAGGAGGTTTTTGTATTGTGTATCAGTGGTATGTAGCACTGTGGTATCTAGCAGCACAGAAGTACACTGCACTGCTGTTCATGAAGACATCTTTAATTGTCAGTGTGCAGTTCTGGCCTTTATTTGCATTCCCAGCAATTGTCACAGTCACTCCAGGCTCTACAGATGGGTTTGTTAAATACATGTATCCCAGGAGCTGTAGTTTGCTGTTTTTTGTTTGCTTGTACCAGAGGATTTGATTATAGGTGTCTATACTGTGTGAACAGGTGATTTCAGCTTTTTCTTCTAGATTTTTATACACATCAGCTGGATTCTGGTGGACTTGGTCACTGAGTGATGAACCTGTGAAAAATATCAATGAAAACACCACAAAAAATTACAACAAGGAATATGAGAGTGAATGTTGGAAAATGGAAAAGTTAAAGTGCATTACCTGACACGAGGATGATGTTAAAGCTTATGCAGAAGAAAGTGATCATCATGTTGTGATGCTTGACTACATTCATGAACATTATGTCTTCTGTGCTTTCATAACTGTACATTCAGTCTGCTGATCATTCACATGTAATTTTTGGGTAAACCCTCCCATCAGGAAATTGGCAGTGATGCAGTGGATTCTGAAGAGCCACTACACTACAGGCATACTGCCACCTTATGACAGGACTTCAAATAACAAAGACCTAAACTGAACAGAGATGTGTAACACAAATCATAACCTAATGGACGGTTATTTCCTCAGGACTACAAGACAGAAGTTATTAGGATTTGTAATTTTATTAAACATTTGTCTGTCACAGGCAATGAAACCACAATGAAAAACTACTTCTCAGCAACTATTTCTTCAGTTTGGCAACAAACAGCATTTTGATGCAACACCACTTCAGGCAGATGCTCTGGAAAACAGTCATTTTTCCTATTGGTTAACATTGTGAACAAGTACACAGTCATAATTGTTTTAAAATTTGTCAGATTATTTTGAAATATTATTTTTTGAATGTAATTATTAAGAAATATAATGTTTGACATGCTACAGCTTTAATCAGCTGGTAATTTTACAGACAGTTTTTCTCATCATCACAGTTCAATGATACATTTAATTCAAGAGCACAGAAATGATGATGGAAACAACAAGTTTAAAGGCTTCATGTTTGATGTCAAACGACATGAAGGTGGTCTGTGGGGGTGGAGGTGCAGCCTTATTATGTCCTCTTTCATTTGCACTGATATTGCTTTAGATGTCCTACTGAATTGTGAGTTTGAAGCTACTAATTACAGTTCAACACTTTGACTAAACAGGCTCGCATGGCCATGAAACTACTTCTCAGTCAGTGAAGTATTGAAAATGGGAGACTGTTCAAAGCTGTAGTTCATAAACATTTAAAGCAGTGCTTGCGTTAAATCCACTAAATTAAAGTTGAAAGTCAGCACTTTGATCACATCTTTTTTGTGTGTGTTTAATTTAAAGTCCACTGTGGTGATTTACAGAGACAAAATTACAAAAATTGTGCAAAATAATTCTGAATCTGTATATTCAAGCCACAACTGAAAAAAAAAATATATTTTTTTATTCTTTACTATTTTACTGTATCCATATTTTCTGTTTTGCTAATTTTTACTGTTTCACTGTTGGTCACGAAAAAGTTGCAAAGATTAATTTTATTGTAAAACTAAAACTAACAAACTTACCATCTATTTTTCTGGTGATGAATTACTGCAAGCTTAAGCTCCAGCATGAATCTCTATTCTGTTATTTCACCTGAATTATCCAAAAAACTTGGGTCGCTTTTAAGTTTTTATTACACATCAGAAATCTCATTCGTCTGGTAAAATTGGAACAAGCCAGCAAACAGTGTTAAATTAAAAACCAAAACCACAAAAGCAGGTGTCTTAAATCAGTTTGTTTTCTTTTTTCAAACCACTGATGATTCCAGACTGTGGGGTTTTTGTAATGTTCAGAGAGTCTTTTTGTCATTGTGCATATCTAGCTGCACAATAGTACACTGCACTGTTCTCATGTTGTGCCACTTTGACTATCAGAGAGCCATTTTTTGCTGTAACCCCACTCAAATCTCCTGTAAAATCAAAATGATCTTTATATTGGTCTTGGTCAAATGTGACAGCTTTGACGTTTAAAAACGCAATGAGTTTCATAGCTGTCTCTCCAGGTGACTGCTGGTACCAGAGCATCACCCTGTAGTCAGTCTTTTCATGGCTGCAGAAAATCTGCACTTTGGATCCAACATCTGTGATGAACTCGGAGGGCGTCTGGCGGACCTCAATACCCAGACAGACACCTGGATAAAGAATGACAAAAGATTGTATTTAAAGAAAAAGAGATGAGACATTTAAGGAAAGAAATTCCACTTTTTAAAGGGCTTATTGTGTGCAAACAAGGCGTCATTACCTGTCAGGCACCAGAAGAAGAGATGATGAATCATGCTGACACTTTGCTGATAAAGATGTCTAAGATTTTTAGGGATTTAAATTACTACAATTTGATGTCAGACCCCCACTGATCTAAAAGTTTAAGATGAAACTGAAGTAAAAACACTATACTGGCTGGGCTCTAACCAAGAGGTGGGAGGAGTACCTTCAGTTTAAAACATCCACTTTGATTAATGGTTCTGTTTTGTCTCAAGAGGAGGGGTTTTCCTTTCATTGTCCTTACCCTGCAGCACAGTACTATACTGCGTTGTACTCGGGTGCTTTTAGATTAACTATAAACAGAGATTTGTTCTCCGCTTTCTCTGCTCGCAAATTTTCAGTAATATTAAGATGTTTCTCAAACAGTTCCTTGTTGTCTTTGGACACTTTGTAGCAGCAATGGTAGCAGCTTGATTTCCTGTAGCTTGGTAACACAACATGAGTATGTAATTGTTTTTTATCATGGCTGCAGACTAGCTGGGTTTGTCTCCTGTTGTTTTGAAAACTTTCAAAGGTGTTTGGTGAACTTCAACACCTAAAATGAGAGAAAATGAATATTTTACAGAGCAACTATATGATGATATGAAGTGGGACTCCTAAATGCTGAATTTGATTGCCAATAGACCAAAAATAACTTATGAGTTCCTGTCTGAAGACAAAAAACTGAGTGTCTGTAACATTTTGCCATAGACACTTGTATTAACACCTTCCTCTTTAAAGGAGCTACGTCATGTTCTGATAGTATTTGTTGAAACTAGTGCCACCTATTGGAGCAACCTAAAAGTCAAGTGATTTATCAGAGTAATTGTCAGGATGTTTTTGAGCAGGTTCTCAAACATCACTATGTTCATGTTTGTGTGGTAGGTCCATTTGGAAGAGAAAAACCATTGTAGACGAGTGGAGAGCAGGTAGCCAAGGTAGAAGAAAACAAACTTTAAAAAGTGAAATTTAATGTATTTACAATAAAAACGAGGAATAAAAACAGCCATGGCCAGGGGCAAAAAGAATTAAAATATAACAATATAAAAATAAAGTTCTAAAAATCCAGACAGAATATGCACAAATTGTTAAAAACACTTAAAGTCAGTTTAAAATACTAAGACAGCCAGGGTCCCCACACATCCTCTACAGTCCCTCCTTTCAGTGCTCTTGGTCTTTTGGTGGTCGAAAGGCTCACGTTAATTGGTTGACTGGGCATGAACTCTCACAGGTGAGATTAGTGATAACAGTGAGGTGTCTCCTGGATTAAACAAGTTTCACGATAAAAGCATGCGATAAACCTATACGAACTAAAAAGAAAACATAATTAAACGATTAAAAATTATATCTCCCCCCACCACTTCCCCTGCCGGTGGCAGACGCCCTCAGACATCGATGCGTTGGTGGTTCTTTGTGTCCGGGGGTGGGCGTCCGGGTACACACCGGCTCACTCCTTGGTGGCTGCTTATCCGGGCCTGGAACCTGGGGCTCGCTCGGGCCACTTCGGGGGCGGGGTGCCCTCGGCCTCTCGGCCTGGGGCTCGGTCACTCAGGCACAGCTGGCTGCCGGCGGAGCTCACGGGCACGTCACTGCAACCCCCCCTGGCTTCTGCTCCGCGGCTGCTGAGTGATCCCTCATCTGGGACTCTCCTCAGCTCTTTCTGGGACAGTGGCGCGGCTGCCCCTCTGTTGGTCTTCCTTGGTCTCTTGTGTTCTGGGGGCCTCTGGATGTCTGGAGTTATGATCTCCTCCATACCTGCTTCATGCCCTGGAGGATGGGACTGTGGCCCCCCACACCCTCTAGCAGATCATTACATTAAGGAACCTTTTAAATACAAGCGCGCTCATGCTCACAGGTGTACACACAGGTGATCACACACACAAACTACACCCTTTTTGGCTCCTACCTCAAAGCACACTGTGCGCTGTCGATCTTACGTGCTGCACAATAATGTTTAATATTAAGTATGTAGTGTTATATTCCCATATATCATTGTGATGTTGTTTATTCTATTACTCTCGTTTTCTTCTGCTTGTTTTCTTTTTTCTTTCTCAACAGGTGATCCAGGTGATCGATATATGTATTTTTTGTCTGCTTATTTTGTTGGTTTTTGTTTTTTGCCCTTTATCCCCGTCCCTCTTCTCCGCTGTTTTTTTTTTTTTTGTTTTGTTTTGTTTTTTCCCCCCTCTTTCTTTCTCCCTTTTCTTTTCCCCTGTCCCGTATCTAGCAAGTAAAAAAAATAAAATAAAATAAAATAAAATAAAATAAACAATAAAAGGTAAATCAAATAGACCATTACGGCAAGGCTGGGATGGTCCATTTGGTAAAGTAAATCCGTTGGGCATCTTTCTTCGCCTTTAGACAATAATTCTGATGGCAAAAGAACCAAACGGGACAGGTTTAAAAAAAAAAAAGAAAAAAAAAAAAAAGAAATGAGTGACAGATAGGTGCTTGTGAATAGAATAGAATAGAATAGAATAGAATAGCCTTTATTGTCATTGTACAGGGTACAACGAAATTGGAGTGCCACTCCCTTGGTGCAAAATGCAATAATAAATATAAATGTAAAATATAAAAGGTACAATAAAACAAACGTAAGTACTCAAACAAAAGTAAGTATGATATTTACAGGATAGCAGCATTAATATAATGACAGTATGACAGTATGGTATGGCTAAGCAGGTTCAATTGTTTTTGTGCTTATTTACTACAGTGATAGCTCTGGGAAAGAAGCTATCCCTGAATCTGTTTGTCCTGGTTTTATGTGACCTGTATCGTCGGCCTGACGGTAATAGTTCAAACAGTTGATTGCTGGGGTGAGAATAGTCCTTGATGATAGAGAATGGTCCTTGTGGATCTATATCCTGTGTGTGCACCCACTGTGGGCCTCTCTGCTCTTAGTGTCAGCCTACTCTATGAGCGACACACGGGCCTCAAAGGCCAAGCAATTCAAAATCTTGACCAAAAGAAGACACCACTCATGTAGCTGGACCCAGGCTCGCCCCACTTATGCTCAGCAGTGCTTCCCTCTGACAGCAGCTCCTCTGTTACTGAATAAATGGAGCTCTGAGCTCTGATTGTGGAGCAAAACATCGGAGATGATCTCTGTGAGTTATTTTTACTGTCATATTATAACATGTGATGTTCTAGCATCATGTTATTCTTCTTAAGCCTTAGAAAAGCTTCCTCTGTGTCCATTAAACTGATGACATCCATGCTGCTGTCTAGTTGTTACATTTAACCCTAGAACACTATCGCCGGGTGATTTACACCCGAGCAAATACATTTACATGATTTCTCTCTCCTCCAGCTGTTTGCGTGTCGAGGAGCCTGTGCCTTCACCAGGGAAGTCTCAAATGTCCCAGGAATGGGTGGACCAAAGACCAGCTTTCCAGAGTCATTATTTTGTTTTAGGAGTTTTTTTTTTCATTTTGTTAGACATGGCACAGTTGAAAGTAAAAGACGACCACTCTAATTTGTCATGTGTTGTCATATTTTGATATATTTGATTACTTTTTATTGGTTATATTATATCGGGTAAAAATCACCCGGCATTAGTGATTGTGTTACTATTTATAGCGATAGTGTTCTGTTTAATTTTCAAAGTAGGAACATCTGTAAAAAGTACACACAATATAACAATACTGTAAAATTACAAGTAAAATACTTTGATTTAACTACAATCTAAGTATATAATCACAGACTCAGCCTGACTGCCTTGAAGTTCAGGTGTCTTCACTGCCTCCTCTGATAAGAGCTGGAGACCTGAGTAGGTTCGGTCACCCATTAGCAGCAGATCACCTCTCGATCGGGCGCTTTTTAGTCTGGGAGGGTTTTAGAGGCCTGGACAGTTTTCCCCGGGAGACTTTAAAAGGCCTCTTTACTGTTTCACAAAGGAAAAAGAGCGTCCACAATTTAGACTTTGAGCTCCACAAAGAGAGAAAGGAAAAAAAAAGAAAGGAAAAAAAAAAAAAAAAAAAAAAAAAAAAAAAAAAAACGAGGAATAAAAACAGCCATGGCCAGGGGCAAAAAGAATTAAAATATAACGATATAAAAATAAAATTCCAGACAGAGTATGCACAAATTGTTAAAAACACTTAAAGTCAGTTTAAAATACTAAGACAGCCAGGGTCCCCACACATCCTCTACAATCCCTCCTTTCAGTGCTCTTGGTCTTTTGGTGGTCGAAAGGCTCACGTTAATTGGTTGACTGGGCATGAACTCCCACAGGTGAGATTAGTGATAACAGTGAGGTGTCTCCTGGATTAAACAAGTTTCACAATAAAAGCATGCGATAAACCTATAAGAACTAAAAAGACAGTTAAAAACATAATTAAACGATTAAAAATTATAACACACTGGTCAAAGGAGTTAGCAAAGAAAAGCGTCTGGACTTCTTAAGGTTGCTTGAAGACGTTTCACCTCTCATCCGAGAAGCTTCTTCAGTTCTAAGGTCAAATGGCCGAGAGTCCCAGATTTAAACCCAGTGGGAGTATCCCCCCAAAGAGGGACAAAGGACCCCCTGGTGATCCTCTAATCACATGAGCCAAGGTGTGAAAGCGGGTGTGGGACCTAATCAGCCAGGGTTTCGGGTATGCTCATTGTGAAACCTGGCCCCACCTTGTCGTGTGAATTTCTGAGGTCAGATGGCCCAGGATGTGAGTGGGCATTAAGGCGTCTGGGGAGGGAACTCAAAACTGGATTATAGATGGCAGACAGTTGGTGTCGTAAACCACCGCCTCTGTTCAAAGATGGTCGCTCACAGTGGACATAGATGGCCTCTTTCACTCCTCTTTCAAACCATCTGTCCTCTCTGTCCAAAATGTGAACATTGGCATCCTCGAAAGAGTGACCTTTGTCCTTAAGATGCAGATGGACTGCTGAGTCTTGTCCTGTGGAGGTGGCTCTTCTATGTTGTGCCATGCGTGACTGAGAACCTTCACAGACATAACACACTGGTAAAAAAGACAAAAACCTAAAACCTACCACTACTCCCACAGATGACATTTGTTTGTTTGTTTTGGGTTGTTGTTGTTTTTCCCCAGGGCCACACCATCGTCAGCCAAATTATGTAGACCTATAACCTGAAACTTAAAAGTTCTTTGAGAAAAATTGTTCAGGGATTCCAAGAAAATAATAATAAATGCTATGCACGTCATTGAAATGTTCATGTACCTTGTAGCCACAGAGACGATTATTAATGTGATGACCTATTGAGCAATCATAGTGAGACTACAATGAGATATAGCACCTATTTCAAACGTTAAAGCCTGCTACTGTTTATAATAGTAGGTGAAAGTTAAACGCTTTGCTTCACAGCAAGGATCTCCTATTCATGTTTGTAATCACAAGAAAAACATTGGTTAGAATACAGGTGCAAGGTGGTAAGTGATAAAAATTGGTAATGAGGAGGTTTTTGTATTGAGTATCAGTGATATGTAGCACTGTGGTAACTAGCAGCACAGAAGTACACTGCACTGCTGTTCATGAAGAGATCTTTAATTGTCAGTGTGCAGTTCTGGCCTTTATTTGCATTCCCAGCAATTGTCACAGTCACTCCAGGCTCTACAGATGGGCCCGTTCCGTACATGTATCCCAGGAACTGCAGTTTGCCGTTTTTTGTTTGCTTGTACCAGAGGATTTGATTATAGGTGTCTATATTGTGTGAACAGGTGATTTCAGCTTTTTCTTCTTGATTTTTATACACATCAGCTGGATTCTGGTGGACTTGGTCACTGAGTGATGAACCTGTGAAAAATATCAATGAAAACACCACAAAAAATTACAACAAGGAATATGAGAGTGAATGTTGGAAAATGGAAAAGTTAAAGTGCATTACCTGACACGAGGATGATGTTAAAGCTTATGCAGAAGAAAGTGATCATCATGTTGTGTTGCATGACTACATTCATGAACATTATGTCTTCTGTGCTTTCATAACTGTACATTCAGTCTGCTGATCATTCACATGTAATTTTTGGGTAAACCCTCCCATCAGGAAATTGGCAGTGATGCAGTGGATTCTGAAGAGCCACTACACTACAGACATACTGCCACCTTATGACAGGACTTCAAATAACAAAGACCTAAACTGAACAGAGATGTGTAACACAAATCATAATCTGGATGGTTATTTCCTCAGGACTACAAGACAGAGGTTCCCATATGGAAAAGATATATATAAATCTTATAAAGTTTGTATCTGTCTTGTGTGAAACTTGTATGAAAAGCATACAAGAGTGAAAACAGATATAAGATCCCTTGAAAAATTATATAAATGAAACTTGTATGTTTTGGATACTTACTAAAACAATATATGAAAGTAAAGAGAAAGTGGCCACTTTCATGAGTAAATCATATAAGCCTTATATGATTCACTATATGAAGTAGGCCACATCTTATGCAAGTCTTTTATAAGTTTTTACTATTTCTTTTCCATATGGGTTATTAGGATTTGTAATTTTATTAAACATTTGTCTGTCACAGGCAATGAAACTACTACTACCACAATGAAAAGCTACTTCTCAGCAACTATTTCTTCAGTTTGGCAACAAACAGCATTTTGATGCATAACCCCTTCAGGTGGATGTTCTGGAAAACAGTCATTTTTCCTATTGGTTAACATGATGAACGAGTACACAGCTAGTTGTTTTAAGTTTTCTCAGTTTGTTCCGAAATATAATTTTTGAATGTAACTATTAAGAAATATAATGTTTGACATGCTACAGCTTTAATCAGCTGGTAATTTTGCAGACAGTTTTTCTCATCACCACAGTCCAATGATACATTTAATTCAAGAGCACAGAAATGATGATGGAAACAAGTTTAAAGGCTTCATGTATGATGTCAAACGACATGTTCATTCATATCCAACATGAAGGTGGTCTGTGGGGGTGGAGGTGCAGCCTTATTATGTCCTCTTTCACTTGCACTGATATCGCTTTAGATGTCCTACTGAATTGTGAGTTTGAAGCTACTTAATACAGTTAAACTCTTTGACTAAACAGGCTCGCATGGCCATGAAACTGCTTCTCAGTCAGTGAAGTATTGAAAATGGGAGACTGTTCAAAGCTGTAGTTCATAAACATTTAAAGCAGTGCTTGCGTTAAATCCACTAAATTAAAGTTGAAAGTCAGCACTTTGATCACATCTCTTTTGTGTGTGTTTAATTTAAAGTCCACTGTGGTGATTTACAGAGACAAAATTACAAAAATTGTGCAAAATAATTCTGAATCTGTATATTCAAGCCACAACGGGAAAAATATATATATTTTTTTATTCTTTACTGTTTAACTTTATCCATATTTTCTGTGATACTAATGTTCACTGTTTCACTGTTGGTCATGTCAAGATGCAAAGATTTGTTTCATTGTAAAACTAAAAGAAACAAACTTACCATCTATATCTATCTATCTATCTATCTATCTATCTATCTATCTATCTGTATGTATATATATATATATATATATATATATATATAATTTTTTTTGGTGATGAATTACTGTAAGCTTAAGTTCCAGCATGAATCTCTATTCTGTTATTTCACCTGAATTATCCAAAAAAAACTTGGGTTGCTTTTAAGTTTTTATTACATATCAGAAATCTAATGTTACACGTCTGGTAAAATTGGAACAAGCCAGCAAACAGTGTTAAATTAAAAACCAAAACCACAAAAGCAGGTGTCTCAAATCAGTTTGTTTTCTTTTTTCAAACCACTGATGATTCCAGACTGTGGGGTTTTTGTAATGTTCAGAGAGTCTTTTTGTCATTGTGCATATCTAGCTGCACAGTAGTACACTGCACTGTTCTCATGTTGTGCCACTTTGACTATCAGAGAGCCGTTTTTTGCTGTATCCCCACTCAAATCTCCTGTAAAATCAAAATGATCTTTATATTGGTCTTGGTCAAATGTGACAGCTTTGACGTTTAAAAATCCAATGAGTTTCATAGCTGTCTCTCCGGGTGACTGCTGGTACCACAGCATCACCCTGTAGTCAGTCTTTTCATGGCTGCAGAAAATCTGCACTTTGGATCCAACATCTGTGATAAACTCGGAGGGAGTCTGGCGGACTTCAATACCCAGACAGATACCTGGATAGAGAATGACAAAAGATTATATTTAAAGAAAAGGAGATGAGATATTTAAGGAAAGAAATTCCACTTTTTAAAGGGCTTATTGTGTGCAAACAAGGCGTCATTACCTGTCAGGCACCAGAAGAAGAGATGATGAATCATGCTGACACTTTGCTGCTAGAGTGTCTAAAGTTTTTAGGGATTTAAGTGACTGAGATTTGATGTCAGATCCCCACTGATCTAAAGGTTTAAGATGAAACTGAAGTAAAAACACTATACTGGCTGGGCTCTAACCAAGAGGTGGGAGGAGTACCTTCAGTTTAAAACATCCACTTTGATTAATGGTTCTGTTTTGTCTCAAGGGGAGGGGTTTTCCTTTCATTGTGCTTACATTACATTTCATTGTGCAGCACAGTACTATACTGCGTTGTACTCGGGTGCTTTTAGATTAACTATAAACAGAGATTTGTTCTCCGTTTTCTCTGTTCGCAAATTTTCAGTAATATTAAGATGTTTCTCTAACAGTTCCTCATTGTCTTTGGACACTTTGTAGCAGCAATGGTAGCAGCTTGATTTCCTGTAGCTTGGTAACACAACATGAGTATGTAATTGTTTTTTATCATGGCTGCAGACTAGCTGGGTTTGTCTCCTGTTGTTTTGAAAACTTTCAAAGGTGTTTGGTGAACTTCAACACCTAAAATGAGAGAAAATGAATATTCTACAGAGCAACTATATGATGATATGAAGTGGGACTCCTAAATGCTGAATTTGATTGCCAATAGACGAAAAATAACTTATGAGTTCCTGTCTGAAGACAAAAAACTGAGTGTCTGTAACATTTTGCCATAGACACTTGTATTAACACCTTCCTCTTTAAAGGAGCTACGTCATGTTCTGATAGTATTTGTTGAAACTAGTGCCACCTATTGGAGCAACCTAAAAGTCAAGTGATTTATCAGAGTAATTGTCAGGATGTTTTTGAGCAGGTTCTCAAACATCACTATGTTCATGTTTGTGTGGTAGGTCCATTTGGAAGAGAAAAACCATTCTAGATGAGTGGAGAGCAGTGTGGAGCCAAGGTAGAAGAGAACAACCTTTGAAAAGTGAAATTTTATGTATTTACAATAAAAACGAGGAATAAAAACAGCCATGGCCAGGGGCAAAAAGAATTAAAATATAACAATATAAAAATAAAATTCCAGACAGAGTATGCACAAATTGTTAAAAACACTTAAAGTCAGTTTAAAATACTAAGACAGCCAGGGTCCCCACACATCCTCTACAATCCCTCCTTTCAGTGCTCTTGGTCTTTTGGTGGTCGAAAGGCTCACGTTAATTGGTTGACTGGGCATGAACTCCCACAGGTGAGATTAGTGATAACAGTGAGGTGTCTCCTGGATTAAACAAGTTTCACAATAAAAGCATGCGATAAACCTATAAGAACTAAAAAGACAGTTAAAAACATAATTAAACGATTAAAAATTATAACACACTGGTCAAAGGAGTTAGCAAAGAAAAGCGTCTGGACTTCTTAAAGTTGCTTGAAGACGTTTCACCTCTCATCCGAGAAGCTTCTTCAGTTCTAAGGTCAGATGGCCGAGAGTCCCAGATTTAAACCCAGTGGGAGTATCCCCCCAAAGAGGGACAAAGGACCCCCTGGTGATCCTCTAATCACATGAGCCAAGGTGTGAAAGCGGGTGTGGGACCTAATCAGCCAGGGTTTCGGGTATGCTCATTGTGAAACCTGGCCCCACCTTGTCGTGTGAATTTCTGAGGTCAGATGGCCCAGGATGTGAGTGGGCATTAAGGCGTCTGGGGAGGGAACTCAAAACTGGATTATAGATGGCAGACAGTTGGTGTCGTAAACCACCGCCTCTGTTCAAAGATGGTCGCTCACAGTGGACATAGATGGCCTCTTTCACTCCTCTTTCAAACCATCTGTCCTCTCTGTCCAAAATGTGAACATTGGCATCCTCGAAAGAGTGACCTTTGTCCTTAAGATGCAGATGGACTGCTGAGTCTTGTCCTGTGGAGGTGGCTCTTCTATGTTGTGCCATGCGTGACTGAGAACCTTCACAGACATAACACACTGGTAAAAAAGACAAAAACCTAAAACCTACCACTACTCCCACAGATGACATTTGTTTGTTTGTTTTGGGTTGTTGTTTTTTTTCCCCAGGGCCACACCATCGTCAGCCAAATTATGTAGACCTATAACCTGAAACTTAAAAGTTCTTTGAGAAAAATTGTTCAGGGATTCCAAGAAAATAATAATAAATGCTATGCACGTCATTGAAATGTTCATGTACCTTGTAGCCACAGAGATGATTATTAATGTGATAACCTATTGAGCAATCATAGTGAGACTACAATGAGATATAGCACCTATTTCAAACGTTAAAGCCTGCTACTGTTTATAATAGTAGGTGAAAGTTAAACGCTTTGCTTCACAGCAAGGATCTCCTATTCATGTTTGTAATCACAAGAAAAACATTGGTTAGAATACAGGTGCAAGGTGGTAAGTGATAAAAATTGGTAATGAGGAGGTTTTTGTATTGAGTGTCAGTGGTATGTAGCACTGTGGTAACTAGCAGCACAGAAGTACACTGCACTGCTGTTCATGAAGAGATCTTTAATTGTCAGTGTGCAGTTCTGGCCTTTATTTGCATTCCCACCAATTGTCACAGTCACTCCAGGCTCTACAGATGGGCCCGTTCCGTACATGTATCCCAGGAACTGCAGTTTGCCGTTTTTTGTTTGCTTGTACCAGAGGATTTGATTATAGGTGTCTATATTGTGTGAACAGGTGATTTCAGCTTTTTCTTCTTGATTTTTATACATATCAGCTGGATTCTGGTGGACTTGGTCACTGAGTGATGAACCTGTGAAAAATATCAATGAAAACACCACAAAAAATTACAACAAGGAATATGAGAGTGAATGTTGGAAAATGGAAAAGTTAAAGTGCATTACCTGACACGAGGATGATGTTAAAGCTTATGCAGAAGAAAGTGATCATCATGTTGTGTTGCATGACTACATTCATGAACATTATGTCTTCTGTGCTTTCATAACTGTACATTCAGTCTGCTGATCATTCACATGTAATTTTTGGGTAAACCCTCCCATCAGGAAATTGGCAGTGATGCAGTGGATTCTGAAGAGCCACTACACTACAGACATACTGCCACCTTATGACAGGACTTCAAATAACAAAGACCTAAACTGAACAGAGATGTGTAACACAAATCATAATCTGGATGGTTATTTCCTCAGGACTGTGCAAGCTCCCTGTAGTGGTTCTAATCTGTGGTTATACACTGGTGACCATGTTAGAAGGTAAAGACTCTACAATAATAATAAGATCATGTCCCAGTGTAATAAAACTATCACACTGGTACAAACACCAAATCAAGTTTAATGAGAAAATATAAAAATATTTTTGTATTCTTCAACAACATTTAACAAGACAGAAGTTAGTGGGATTTGTAATTTTATTAAACATTTGTCTGTCACAGGCAATGAAACTACTACTACCACAATGGAAGAACTACTTCTCAGCAACTATTTCTTCAGTTTGGCAACAAATAGCATTTTGATGCAGCACCACTTCAGGCGGATGTTCTGAAAAACAGTCATTTTTCTTGTTGGTTAACATGATGAACAAGTACACAGTCATAATTGTTTTAAGTTTTCTCAGATTATCTTGAATTATAATTTTTTAAATGTAATTATTACGAAATATAATGTTTGACATGCTACAGCTTTAGTCAGATTGTTAATTTTGCAGACAGTTTTTCTCGTCATCACAGTTCAATGATACATTTAATTCAAGAGCACAGAAATGATGATGGAAACAAGTTTAAAGGCTTCATGTATGATGTCAGACAACATATTCATATCCAACATGAAGGTGGTCTGTGGGGGCCGCTTTAGATTTTATACCGAATTATGAGTTTGAAGCGAACAAATACAGTTCAACACTTTAAAAAAACAGGCTCGCATGGCCATGAAACTACTTCTCAGTCAACTACTCAGTGAAGTATTGAAAATGGGAGACTGTTCAAAGCTGTAGTTCATAAACAGTGCTTGCGTTAAATCCACTGAATTAAAGTTGAAAGTCAGCACTTTGATTACATCTTTTTTTTGTGTGTTTAATTTAAAGTCCACTGTGGTGATTTACAGAGACAAAATTACAAAATTTGTGCAAAAAAATTTTGAATCTGTATATTCAAGCAACAACTGAAATATATATATATATATATATATATATATATATATATATATATATATATATATATATATATATATATATATATATATATATATTAGGGGTGCAACGATACTCGTATCGATATTGAACCGTTCGATACAGTGCTTTCGGTTCGGTACGCATGTGTATCGAACAATACAAAATTTTTAATTTATTTTATCAACTTTTCTTCTGACGATGCTGTCTGTGTTGAGAGCTCAGTGGATCTGCGTTCAACTACTCCGCCTAGGCTGCACTGTCGAGCGCAGATCCACTGAGCGCAGCGCAAGCTAGCAAGACAGAAGCTAAGCTCGTTGCAACATGGCAAATTGAACCTCCCCCACCCTCATTCAGATCTGGCCTTTGGAACTATTTTGGTCTTCATGTGAAGTATGACCCTGATGGTAAGCGCATCATGGACAAAAGTAAAACAGTATGTCGGATGTGCCACGCAATGCTGAATTACATGGGTGGGAACTACTGCGTTAGCGCAGTTTGCTCGTTAACGTGTTGACACCGTCCAGCCCCACGGATGGGGCGATCCGCGGTAGCTTGTTAACGGAGATTTGCCGTGTTGTGGCGTTAATGTCATTTCAGATTAACGCTGACAGCACTAGTGGGAACACAACGAATATGACTGCACATTTACTCCGACATCATCCTAGTGCAAAGACAAGTGGAAGCAGACAAAAACAACAAGCACGCATGCTACAAACTTTACCCGAGTCATTTAGACAGCCGTTAGCACATGATTCTCCTTATGGGGACCTGATATGTTTAATATGCTGCTGAGAGTATACCCCAGAAGAAGCGTATAGTATAGCTTTTATTTTGGAAAGAGCCATTTCTCTGTAATAAACTCTCTTTTCCAAAGATGAGGGATTTCTCCATCAGATAGATTAATTTTTTTTATTACTTTGTTGTTTCAGCAACATTAAATTTAAAAACTGTACTTTTGAGTTAAAATATATATTTATAATTTTAATAAATGACAAATTAAAAAAGCATGAACATTTTTTGTATCGAAAAAATATCGAACCGTGACACCAAAGTATCGAACCGAACCGTGAATTTTGTGTATCGTTGCACCCCTAATATATGTATATATATATATATATATATATATATATATATTTATTCTTTACTATTTAACTTTATATTTTCTGTTCTGCTGATGTTCACTGTTTCACTGTTGGTCATGTCAAGATGCAAAGATTTGTTTCATTGTAAAACTAAAACTAACAAACTTACCATCTATTTTTCTGGTGATGAATTACTGTAAGCTTAAGCTCCAGCATCAATCTCTATTCTCTTATTTCACCTGAATTATCAAAAAAACTTGGGTCACTTTTAAGTTTTTATTACACATTAGAAATCTCATTAGTCTGGTAAAATTGGAATAAGCCAGCAAAACTGTATCAAAAGTAAAAACCAAAACCACAAAAGCAGGTGTCTCAAATCAGTTTATTTTCTTTTTTCAAACCACTGATGATTCCAGGCCGTGGGGTTTTTGTAAAGTTCAGACAATCTTTTTGTCATTGTGCATACCTAGCTGCACAATAGTACACTGCACTGTGCTCATGTTGTGCCACTTTGACTATCAGAGAGCCGTTTTTTGCTGTATCCCCACTCAAATCTCCTGTAAAATCAAAATGATCTTTATATTGGTCTTGGTCAAATGTGACAGCTTGGTAGTTTAAAAACCCGATGAGTTTCATAGCTGTCTCTCTGGGTGGCTGCTGGTACCACAGCATCACCCTGTAGTCAGTCTTTTCATGGCTGCAGAAAATCTCCACTTTGGATCCAACATCTGTGATGAACTCGGAGGGAGTCTGACCAACCTCTACACCCAGACAGACACCTGGATAGAGAATGAAGAAAATTCAATTTAGACCATAACCCGACACATTTAATGAAACCATTTCCATGTTAACATCGCCTGAATAGACAAACATAAAAAATTCTGGTTAAATTACAACAGATGATACACTTAATGACACATTATAAATGTCAACAGGATCTTATGGTGTGTAAACAAGGTATTACCTGTCAGGCACCAGAAAAAGAGAAAAACAATCATTGTGACCTTCTTTTGATAACGTGTCTTTAAATTGAACTTGCTGTGTTTTGATGTCGGACTTTACTGATCTGTGTTAAACTTTAAGATGAAAATGAAGTGAACACTATACTGGCTGGGATCTAACCAAGAGGTGGGAGGAGTATGTTCAGTTTAGATCCATAAGACCATGAGTGGTTTTGAGTTTTTGTATTACAGGGAGGGGTTTTCCTCTCAGTGTGCATAGCTTGCTGCACAGTAATACACTGCACTGTGCTCAGGTGCCTTTAGGTCCACTATGAACATAAAAGCATTCTTTGCGTTATCTCCACTCAAATCTCCACTAATATTAAAATGTGTCTTAAACGATTCCTCATGCTCTTTGTTGTTGTAATATAAATGTCCAATGCGCTTCAGAGCCTGGTCTCCAGGGGATTTCTGGTACCACTGCATGACCACGTAGTCGGTCTTTTCATGGCTGCAGACCAGCTGGACGTTTTCTCCAGGTCTTCTGAAAACTTCCAAAGGTGTTTGGGAAACTTTCACACCCAGACAAACACCTAGAAACAGAGAAAATGAGTAATCAGCATATAAACGAAAGATAAATTGGGATACTTGGATGATAAATGTGATTACCAGTGAGCCAAAACAAACTGAATAATGTCAGCATGATGAGCTTCTGTCTGAAAACAGAACAGTGAGTGACTTGAACATTTTACCATGCACACTTTTATTGATGCCCTCCCCTTGACACCAGCTGTTAAAGGTTTTGATATCAGTATTTCTTGAGCTTCAGCGCCACCTACTGGAGGACATAAGAGTCAAGTCATCTCTAATATCAGATTAATTGTTGAGCAGTTTTTGTACAGCTTCTCCTACTTCTCACATCACTGTGTTTGCTGACAGCACAAAAATACACACCACTGTCATTCTGCTGCAAATCATTCACAGTTAGAGCCCCGTTCTCAGCTTTTGCTTTTGTAGCTGAATATTTGTTTTCAGGCGCCCCACCATAGTCGGGCACCCCACCCAAAGCTGTGTAGACGATGAGTCTCATGGTCTCGCCCGGTCTTTGAATATACCAGTACATCTGGTTATGAGTTATATCTTTTTTGTGGCTGCAGTTCATGTGTGCAGCTTTGTTAACATAACTCCATCTGATTTCAGGTTCTTGAATCACATCCTGGGAAAAACCTGAAAGAAGATAACATAAATGAATATTAAAAATGCTCTGAGCAAACATGTTCAGGTCTTACATGAACAAAAATGATTAATGTTTATGTACCTTGAAGCCACAGAGATGAGACTATGAAAGCGATGACTGGTTGAGCAATCATAGTGTTACTGTACAATGTGATGAGAGAGACTTTCATTATTTAAGTCTGCTGCTTTTATAATGGTAGGTGGAGGTTAAAGGCTTTTCCTCACAGTAAGGACCTCCCATTCCCTTACTGGGTTATAATCACAAAACCAATGTTGGTTAGAATACAGGTGCAAGCAGCTATGAGCTGTAAGAAGACTAACAGTGAAGAAGTTTTTGTATTGAGGATTATTGTTATGTAGCACTGTGTAACTTGCAGCACAGAAGTACACTGCACTGCTGTTCAGGGTGAGATCTTTTATTATTAATGTGCAGGTCTGGTCTTTATCTGCACTCCCTTTGATTTCAACCATCCATCCAGGCTCTAATATGTCTCGGGTTTTTAACATGTATCCCAGGAGCTGTAGTTGACTGTTTTCTGTTTGCTTGTACCACAAGATGCGATCATAGTTAGCTATCTTGTGTACACAGTTGATTTCAGCTCTTTGTCCTTGATTTTTATACATATCAGCTGGAGTCTGGAAGACTTGGTCACTGAGTGAGGAACCTGTGAAAAATATCAGCAAAAAATCCCACAACAATATAAAACAACAAATATGTGAGTAAAGGATTAAAAATATAAAATTAAAAAAGTTGCATTACCTGAAACCAGGATAATGTTTAAGGTTATGCAGAAGAAAGTGATTATCATATTGTGTTGCATGATTATATTCAAGAAGTTGCATGTTAAGTCTTCTGTGCTTTCATAACTGTGTATTCAGTTACACTGATCATTCATTTGTCATTTCTGGTTAAACCCTCCCATCAGGAAATGGGCAGTGATGCAGTGAATTCTGAGCAGCCTCTACGCCACAGACATACTGCCACGTTATGAAATGGCTTAAAGTGACAAAAACTTGTAACAGATTGTCATTTTTCAGCAGCTCACCATGTTATTCTATATCTCCTTGAACATCTTCATCATCTTTTCCTTCATCTATGCAGAACTATCTGCTATCTGCTCAGGAAACTGTGCATCCAAGCTTCAAGCAGCACCATTGGGTCAAAATTGATGGTGCATTAATATGCTTGAATTTTTCATTTCTATCACTGAATTCTATCCACTATATCCAGATTTATGAAAAAGCTACATTTTTCTCAGACCACACCAGTGACCGTGAGCTGTGTCAAAGGTGATTTTATTCAAAGGTTCAAAGTCCCAAAGTTGCTGACAGCTCACAAGTTGCTTTTTTTTCCTTTTAAAATGATTGTTGTCATAGCTAACTCGATGAAGAAGAGGTTTCCTGAGCAACTGTTTCAGTAGTTTGACAGCAGATGTGGTGTAATAACTCAAAAGGCCTTCCAGAGGATATTAATAAAAAGAGAAGCATATTTTTATCTGAAAGGGGAGCTCCTTTTTTTAAAAAATCTCTTTCATGAATCATGTACCTGGAAGCCACAGAGATGAGACAACAAATATGAAAAGCACTTGAGGAATCATAGTGATACTCTACAATGAGATACAGCTGACATTGTAAATATTAATGCCTGTTGTTAATTAAAACCTTTAACCTCCACCTATTATTATAAATAAATCTAAGGACCTCCCATTTTAGTACCGGATTATAATCACAAGACCAATGTTGGTTAGAATACAGGTGCAAGTGTCTGTGAGCTGTAAGAGATAAAAACTGGCAATTGGAAGGTTTTTGTATTGAGTATCAGTGATATGTAGCACTGTGGTATCTAGCAGCACAGAAGTAAACTGCACTGCTGTTCATGAAGACATCTTTAATTGTCAGTGTGCAGGTCTTGTCTTTATTTGCGTCCCCACCAATTGTCACAGTCACTCCAGGCTCTACAGATGGGCTTGTTCCTACCATGTATCCCAGGAGCTGCAGTTGGCTGTTTTTTGTTTGCTTGTACCAGAGGATTACGTTATAGCTGTCTATACTGTGTGAACAGGTGATTTCTGCTGTGTGTCCTTGATTTTTATACATATCAGCTGGATCCTGGTGGACTCGGTCACTGAGTGAGGAACCTGTGTTTAAAAAAACAAACAAAAAAACATCGGAAATCTTATCAATATGAAATTTCCAGTATAAAAGTAAATCCTGAAGACTTGAAAAGTTAAGAAGAGTGCGTTACCTGACACGAGGATAATGTTACAGCTAATGCAGAAGAAAGTGATCATCATGTTGTTTTGCATAACTAAACTCAGGAACAGAGCTGTCTGTGCTTTCATAACTGTACATTCAGTTCTGCTGATCATTCATATCTCATTTCTTGTTAAACCCTCCCACCAGGAAAATGGGCAGTGATGCAGTGGATTCTGAAGAGCCATTATACTACAGACATACTGCCGCCTCGTAAAAATAAATAGTGTTTCTGTGTTTGTGGTACACACTGTTAATTTCTTTCTTTGTCTGTGAAAGCTTCGTTAACATAACTGCATCTGATTTCAGGGTATTGAATCACATCCTGGGAAAAACCTGAAAGAAGAAAATATATATGAATACTAAAAATGCTCTGAGCAAACGTGTTCAGGTCTTACACAAACAGAAATGATAAATGTTTATGTACGTTGAAGCCACAGAGATGAGAATATGAAAGCGATGACTGGTTGAGCAATCATAGTGTTACTGTACAATGTGATGAGAGAGACTTTCATTATTTAAGTCTGCTGCTTTTTATAATGGTAGGTGGAGGTTAAAGGCTTTTCCTCACAGTAAGGACCTCCCATTCCCTTACTGGGTTATAATCACAAAACCAATGTTGGTTAGAATACAGGTGCAAGCAGCTATGAGCTGTAAGAAGACCAACAGTGAAGAAGTTTTTGTATTGAGGATTATTGTTATGTAGCACTGTGTAACTTGCAGCACAGAAGTACACTGTACTGCTGTTCAGGGTGAGATCTTTTATTATTAATGTGCAGGTCTGGTCTTTATTTGCACTCCCTTTGATTTCAACCATCCATCCAGGCTCTAACACGTCTCGGGTTACTACCATGTATCCCAGGAGCTGCAGTTGACTGTTTTCTGTTTGCTTGTACCACAAGATGCGATCATAGCTAGCTATTTTGTGTACACAGTTGATTTCAGCTCTTTGTCCTTGAGTTTTATACATATCAGCTGGAGTCTGGAAGACTTGGTCACTGAGTGAGGAACCTGTGAAAAATGTCAACAAAAAATCCCACAACAATATAAAACAACAAATATGTGAGTAAAGGATTAAAAATATAAAATTAAAAAAGTTGCATTACCTGAAACCAGGATAATGTTTAAGGTTATGCAGAAGAAAGTGATTATCATATTGTGTTGCATGATTATATTCAAGAAGTTGCATGTTGTCTTCCGTGCTTTCATAACTGTGTATTCAGCTACACTGATCATTCATTTGTCATTTCTGGTTAAACCCTCCCATCAGGAAATGGGCAGTGATGCAGTGAATTCTGAGCAGCCTCTACGCCACAGACATACTGCCACATTATGAAATGGCTTAAAGTGACAAAAACCTGTAACAGACTGTCATTTTTCAGCACCTCACTATGTTATTCTATATCTCCTTGAACATCTTCATCATCTTTTCCTTCATCTATGCAGAACTATCTGCTATCTGCTCAGGAAGCTTTGCATCCAAGCTTCAAGCAGCACCATTGGGTCAAAATTGATGGTGCATTAATATGCTTGAATTTTTCATTTCTATCACTGAATTCTATCCACTATATCCAGATTTATGAAAAAGCTACATTTTGCTACATTTAGCTGTTTCCTGAGCTACCATTTCAGTAGTTTGACAGCAGATGTGGTGTAATAAATCAAAAGGCCTTCCAGAGGATATTAATGAAAAGAGAAGAATATTTTTATCTGAAAGGGGAGCTGCAAAAATGCATGTGATTTTTTTTTTAATGTATATTGTTTTGCCCTGACAACGATCTGATGTTTCCATGTATAATTATCAGACTGTGGCATGCAGTATTTAACTGTCACTATCCAAATGCTTATGGACCTGACTACACTTGCTGTGAGCAGTGATGGACAAATTAAAGATAAAACGAGAAATGTAATAGTCAAGCAGCAATATAAGATGAGTTACTTTAAAATAATGGCTGTATTGCAGTCTTTAAGTGAAGTTTAGTGTCTTCTGTAAGTCCCTTCTCACTCAGCATTATATCATTTAAGGAATAAACAAATGTGATATCAGCACAGCAGATATTACATAAGTAAACTGAAACTGCAGCTAAAAATATGTTGGCTTTTGATTCTTTACTGTTTAACTTGCAGAATATCAGACACTATGGAAAATGCTCATCACCATCTCCTAAAACCAATGATTCAATGATTTGAATGTGAGTGAATATTTTTGGCAATATAGTGTATGTGTTGAGATGTAGGTCTGCCCGACCTGGTAGGAACAAAAGAGAATGTAAACTTTTATAAGGCTTGGAGGTCTGTCATGTCTGCTTTTTCTACTTATGTGAATTAAAGCTGTACTTATTTTTTGCTATTTTTTTCTTTCTTCCTGGTTTTATAAACAATGCATACTCTAAATTACACGCTTAGATAAATGATAATAGAACAAGGGTATATTAATACATTTTTACATGACTGGATTAGTCCACAAACCACTAAAGCAGGTGCTTAAGAGCTTGTCTTATCAAGACCACCAAATGTAAACAAAAAAAAAACTGCAGTTTTTGTAGTGTTCAGTGGGGCTTTTTGTCATTGTGCATACCTTGCTGCACAATAGTACACTGCACTGTGCTCTTGTTGTGCAACTTTGATAATCAGAGAACTGGTTTTTGCTGTATCCCCACCCAAATCTCCAGTGATACTGAAATAATCTTTATATTGGTCTTCAAATGTGGCATCTTTGTAGTACAAATACCCAATGAGTTTCATAGCTGTCTCTCCAGGCTGCTGCTGGTACCAGAGAATCACCCTGTAGTCAGTCTTATCATGGCTACAGATAATCTCCACTATGGATCCAACATTTGTGATGAACTCAGACGGAGTCTGACGGACCTCAATACCCAGACAGACACCTGGATAGAAAATGGAAAAACATTCAGTTTAAACCAGAAAATATGACACATTTAAAGAAACCACCTCCAGGTCAAGATCATCTCATTTTAAGTAAAGAAGTTATCCCCTATTAGGCAACAGAAAAACAGAAAATTAAACATGTTGACCTTCCTTTGATAATATGTTAAACTATGTGCCTAAGACTTATAGGGATTTAAATCACTGTGTTCTGACTTCAGATCAACTGTGTGACCCCACTGATCTATCTAAGACCTAAAAGAAAAGCGAACACTATGCTGGCTGGTGTTTAAGAGGTCGGGGAAGTATGATCAGTTCAAAACCATCCACTTTGATGGTTTTGAGTTTGTGTATTAAGGGGAGGGGTTTTTCCTCTGAGTGTGCACAGTAGTACACTGCACTGTGCTCAGGTGACTTGAGGTCGACTATAGACAGAGAACCATTCTTTTTTCCCTCTCCACTCAAATCACCTTAAAATATATTTTTATTCTGACGTTTCATTCCTGGGCCTACATCAAGTGCAACTGCTGCCCACATACCACTCCTATGAAAAGGTCAACAGCACAGAAAAATCCAAGTTTATGAGCAGCAGTTTGTCACTTTGAAGATATGCAATCCAAAACAAATAAAAACATCTAATCATCTTTTTTCTTCCCTTACAAAGTAATAAGCAAACTAAAGACTATTCTCTAACTCTCAAAAACCAAGAAACAAAAAATGAAGTATTTGAATAAAAAAGGGCCTCTCCCTCCTTATAAAGCTAGCTACAAAGTGCTCGATATGTGAAGTGAATACAAATTTAAAGTTTACTATTTACAAGGATTATTTACAAAATGCTTTCAGCTACTGTAACCACAAAGACTGCAGATTGTAATGCTGATCTCTCACAGAGAGGAGAGAAAGCTGAACACACCCATTGTAATGGTAGAAAAAACATCACATCTTCATGGATCATGTCATTCTTTGTTGTTTTAATGCACATGTCCAGTGCACTTCATGGCTTGGGCTCCATGGGATTTCTGTCTTTTTGTGGTTAAGACCTGTTGGACTTTGTCTCCGGGTGTCTGATAAACATGATGAGCTACTGTTTGAACCCTGAGTGACTCTTACATTTTGCCAGTTGCTGTAGGTTTTGATATCTGTATTTCTTGAGCTCCTGTGCCACCTACTGGAAGGAAATGAAAGTCAAGTCATTTCCAACGTTAGTTGTCGAGCGGATTTTTTACAGCGTCTCCTGCTTCTCACGTCACTGTTTGCTGATAGGCCAAAAATACATGTCACTGTCATTCTGCTGCATATTATTCCCATTAAGAGTTCTCAATGTCTTTTCTGCTGCCTGAATAATTTGTTTCAGTTGTTTCCCACCAAAGAAGGTGTAGATGATGAGGCTCAGTCTCTCCTGGTCTTTGAATGTACCAGTACATATGGATATGACTTTTTCTCTCTCTCTTTTTTTTCATTTCTTGCATCAATCATGTATCTTGAAGCCACAGAGACGAGACAACAAATGTGAAGCACCTGAGGAAGTGATACTCTACAATGAGATACAGCTGACATTGTAAATATTAATGCTTGTCATTATTTATAGGTGGAGGTTAAAGGTTTTAAGTCTAAGGACCTCCCATTTTAGTACCAGATTATAATCAAAAGACCAATGTTGGTTAGAATACAGGTGCAAGTGTCTGTGAGCTGTAAGAGATAAAAACTGGCAATTGGAAGGTTTTTGTATTGAGCATCAGTGATATGTAGCACTGTGGTATCTAGCAGCACAGAAGTACACTGCACTGCTGTTCATGAAGAGATCGTTAATTGTCAGTGTGCAAGTCTGGCCTTTATTTGCATTCCCAGCAATTGTCACAGTCACTCCAGGCTCTACAATTGGGTTTGTTAAATACATGTATCCCAGGAGCTGTAGTTGGCTGTTTTTTGTTTGCTTGTACCAGAGGATTACATTATAGCTGTCTATACTGTGTAAACAGGTGATTTCTGCTGTTTGTCCTTGAATTTTATACATATCAGCTGGATCCTGGTGGACTCGGTCACTGAATGAAGAACCTGTGTTTAAAAAAAAAAAAAAAAAAAAAAAAAAAAAAAAAGAATAAAATCAAAAATCATCAGTGACCGATGATGTCACTCATCAAAAATAAATTTCCAATATAAGAGTAAATCCTGAAGACTTAAAAAGTTAAAGAGTGCATTACCTGACACGAGAATAATTTTAAGGCTTATGCAGAAGAAAGTGATCATCATGTTGTGTTGCATAACTAAACTCGGGAACAAAGCTGTGATGTTGTCTGTGCTTTCATAACTGTGTATTCAGTTCTGCTGATCATTCATATCTCATTTCTTGTTAAACCCTCCCACCAGGAAAATGGGCAGTGATGCAGTGGATTCATTATATTATAGACATACTGCCACCTCATGAAAATTAATAGTGTTTCTGTGTTTGAGTTACGCACTGTTATTTCTTTCTTTGTCTGTGAAAGCTTCATAGGCTCTGAAATTTGGCATGCTGTTTAGGGACAGAGTCCTTTTTTGCTCTATTCCCACCCAAATCTCCAGTGACATTGAAATGATCATGAATTGGTCTTCAAATGTGACAACTCTGAAGTTTAAAGACAAGGTGTTTCATAGCTTTCTCTCCAGGCTCCTGCTGTTACCAGAGCATCACCCTGTAGTCAGTCTTTTCATGGCCGCAGAACATCTGAACCAACATTTGTGATGAACTCAAAGGGAGACTGACGGACCTCAAGACTCTGACACTTGAATAGAAACATTAAAAAAAACAATTTTGTTTAAATCATAAGATTTACACTTTTAGATAATCTTATGTTATGCAAGCAGCGTATTATCTGTCAGAGAGAGAAAGAGAATATGGATCATATTGTCCTCCCATTTTTTTCCCATGTGTTTTAGGGATCTAAATATTGGGCTTTGACTGATTGAGGTTGAAGAGGAAAGTGAAGTGAAAATTATACTGGCAGGGATCTAACCAAGATGTGGGGAGGAGTATGTTAGTTTAAAACCATCCACTTTAATGGTTTTGAGTTTTTGTATTACAGGGAGGGGTTTTCCTCTCAGTGTGCATAGCTTGCTGCACAGTAATACACTGCACTGTGCTCAGGTGCCTTTAGGTCCACTATAAACAGAGAAGCATTCTTTGCTTTTTCTCCACTCAAATCTCCACTAATATTAAAATGTGTCTTAAACGATTCCTCATGCTCTTTGTTGTTGTAATATAAATGTCCAATGCGCTTCAGAGCCTGGTCTCCAGGGGATTTCTGGTACCACTGCATGAGTGGGTAGTCGGTCTTTTCATGGCTGCAGAACAGCTGGACTTTTTCTCCAGGTCTTCTGAAAACTTCCAAAGGTGTTTGGGAAACTTTCACACCCAGACAAACACCTAGAAACAGAAAAAATGAATAATCAGCATATAAACTAAATATAAATTGGGATACTTGGATGATAAATGTGATTACCAGTGAGCCAAAACAAACTGAATAATGTCAGCATGATGAGCTTCTGTCTGAAAACAGAACAGTGAGTGATATGAACATTTTGCCATCCACACTTTTATTGATGCCCTCCTCTTGAAACCAGCTGCTAAAGGTTTTGATATCAGTATTTCTTGAGCGTCATCGCCACCTACTGGAGGACATCAAAGTCAAGTCATCTCTAATATCAGATTAATTGTTGAGCAGTTTTTGTACAGCTTCTCCTACTTCTCACATCACTGTGTTTGCTGACAGCACAAAAATACACACCACTGTCATTCTGCTGCAAATCATTCACAGTTAGAGCCCCTTTCTTAATGTTTTGTTTTTTGTTTTTTGTTTTTGCTGGCTGATAGATAAAAAAATAGATACAAGTAGATAAAATTCTTCTTTACCTGAATAGTAATAACCTCAAACTGTGGGTATTTATACTGCACCACCTTTAAGGATCCTTAAGTACTTCATGGCATTAATGCGTGTACATGTGTGTTGAGATGAAGATGTCTTTTCAAATCTTAACAGAAAAATTTCATGAGGCTTATAGAGGCATGTCTGCTTTTACTACTTTTGTGATTTAAAGTTGTACTTATTATTTGGACTTCCTTCCTGGTTATATAAAGAGTACATATCTGAACAACATGCCTAGATAGATAAGAATAAAACATGGGTGTGTTAGCATGTTGTTCTATGGATGGATTAAGCCACTAGACAACCACCAAAGCAGGTGCTTCAGAGCGTGTTTTATCAAAACCACAATGATGAAAAATAATGCTGAGTTTTTGTACAGTTCAGAGGGACTTTTTATCATTGTGCTTTGCAGCTGCACAGTAGTACGCTGCACTGTGCTCTTGTTGTGCGTCTTGAACAATCAGGTAACCTTTTTTTACTGTATTCACACTCAGATCTCCAGTGATATTGAAATGATCATCATATTGCTCTTCAAATTTGGCATCTTTGTAGGACAAATACCCAATGAGTTTCATAGCTGTCTCTCCGGGTGGCTGCTGGTACCAGAGCATCATCCTGTAGTCAGTCTTTTCATGACTGCAAAAAATCTCCACGTTGGATCCAACATTTGTGATGACCTCAGAGGGAGACTGACGGACCTCAACACCCAGACAGACACCTGGATAAAAATATATAAAAAAAAAAAAACCAAACCAAAACATATTACACATTTAAATAATCTGATCAGTTTCCATGTTTAGAAGATCTTATTCTTGGTAAACATGTTATTACCTGTTAGGCAACAGAAAAAGAGAAAATTAATCATGTTGACCTTCCT
This sequence comes from Pelmatolapia mariae, assembly GCF_036321145.2. Classification (NCBI taxonomy): domain Eukaryota; kingdom Metazoa; phylum Chordata; class Actinopteri; order Cichliformes; family Cichlidae; genus Pelmatolapia; species Pelmatolapia mariae. The sequence goes on from NC_086241.1 coordinate 60,662,928, forward strand.
TTGATAACATATCAAACTGTGTGCCTAAGGCTTTAGGATTTAAGTCACTGGGATCCGACTTCAGATCCACTGTGTGACCCTACTGAACTAAGATCTAAAGGAAAGTGAAGTGAGCACTATGCTGGCTGGCATCTATTTAAGAGATCACAATCCACTTTGATGTTTTTGAGTTTTTGTATTAATGGGAGGGGTTTTCCTTTCAGAGTGCACACTACCGCACTGCACTGTGCTCAGGTGCCTTTACCTGAACTATAAATAGAGAAGTATTCTTTGCTTGCTCACCACTCATATTGGCAGTAATATAAAACACAAAGATTTCAGAATGCATTTTTCAGCTTTCACATTTCAATTATTAGCTTATACTCAGACTAATTATTGGGTCTAAACTCAGACCCCGCTGTATCCAGGACTTATTCCCATGAAAGAAAAACAAGGCAACAGCGTTCGATCGATTACTTGCTCAAGGGAGGCCTTTGGTCAAGAACCAGCTCTTGGAGCTCACGCTCCTAACCTGTCTCCAGCCCAAAGTCCTTCAAAGAGCAGCTTCCCTCGCAGCTATTTATTGACAAACTGTTACAGTTCACACAATAGTTTACAACACGTACCTCCCCTCTTAACCCCCCTTGGTTACAAAGACGAGGCACTGTGTGTGTGTGTGTGTGTGTGTGTGTGTGTGTGTGTGTGTGTGTGTGTGTGTGTGTGTGTGTGTGTGTGTGTGAGAGACCTCCTGCTGGGCAGGAAGCTTACATCAAACAGACCTTCCAGATAGGATGTGTCTGTAATCAAACCTACAGCCCCTCACCCAAAAACTCAAGAATCTGGGGAGGGGGACTGTGGAATTGCTTTACAATGTAGAAATGGATGGTAAGCATAAAAATGACAAACATTTAACAATTCACTCTAACACTAATCACACAAACACTCAATGCTACTAGAAATCTAACTGCTGGCTCGTTGTTTGCAGGGGAAGCAAGCAGCGGGGTGAGGTGGCTGTCACCTGGAAATTAAGATGCTTCTGTCTATCCAAATATCCAATTCGCACGCAGTATTTTCTGCAAACCAGCTAACAAGGAATCTCCACCTGTCTCAGCAGAACACACAGAGGAGAGAAAGCTGAACATACCCACACAAACTCGTATGGTAGAAACAAACATCGCATAATCACTGATCGTGACATTCTTTGTTGTAATACAAATGTCCAATGCACTTCATAGCTTGGTCTCCAGGTGATTTCTGTCTTCCTGTGCTTGCAGATGAGCTGCTTCCACAGGTGTTTGGTAAATTGAAACCCAGAAAAACACCTAGAAAGAAACATATAGAATATAGATGATATGAAGGGGGCCTCCTGAATGATTAATGTGATTACTAATAAATCAAAATACATGGAAATTTGTCAGCATGATGAGCACCTGTCTGAAAACAGAACATTAAATGACTCTTACCAGCTAGCACAAGTTTTGATACCAGTATTTCTTGAGCTCCAGCACCACCTACTGGAAGACAAAAGTCAAGTCTTTTCTTCTATCAGATTATCTCATCTCTCTGTTTGACAACCAATTTTTAAAGTCTAGGTACCTCTTGCAGGCTTCATTTACCTTGGAGACAGAGAGACGAGAGAACAAATTCTATGAGCACTCATAGTGATACTATACAATGAGATACGGCCGATATTGTAAATATTATAGCTTGCTGCTATTTATAAAAGGTTTTAAGTCACTCTAAGAACCTCCCATTCCTGTACTGGATCATAATCACAAAACAGTGTTGGTTAGAATACAGGTGCAAGAAACTGTGTGCTATGAGATGAAAAGAAAGTGAGGAAGTTTTTGTATTGAGTGTCAGTGATGTGTAGCACTGTGGTATCTAGCAGCACAGAAGTACACTGCACTGCTGTTCATGAAGACATCTTTAATTATCAGTGTGCAGGTCTTGTCTTTATCTGCACTCCCATCCATTGTCACAGTCACTCCAGGCTCTGGAAATTTGCTTGTTCCTAACATGTATCCCAGGAGCTGCAGTTGGCTGTTTGTTTGCTTGTACCAGAGGATTATATTATAGTTGTCTATACTGTGTGAACAGGTGATTTGTGCTGTTTCTCCTTGTTCTTTATACATATCAGCAGGATTCTGGTGGACTTGGTCACTGAGTGAGGAACCTGTAAAAATGAATAATCAGAAACCTCACAATAATAAAAAATATAGAATGAGAGTAAATCTTGAAAAATAAAAAAAGTTAACAAGAGTACATTACCTGACACGAGGATAATCTTAAAGCTTATGCAGAAGAAAGTGATTACCATGTTGTGTTGCATGACTAAACTCAAGAACAGAGCTGTTATGTTGTCTGTGCTTTCATAACTGTATATTCAGTTCTGCTGATTATTCATAGGACATTTCTTGGTAAACCCCGCCCATGAGGAAATACAGTGGTGTTGCTGTGTGTTCTGAGGAACCACTACCCTACAGACATACTGCCAGATTATGAAAGGACTTGGTTCTAAATTGGAGGTGTCTTTATGACCTATATTTTCAAGTATATTCTCTGGGCATTTTACGTGGTACTGCTGGGTTCCTATGAACCCGATAATGTCATTATCTAGACCACAAATTTTTTCAGTTATATTAAATTTCTTGAAAACTTTAATTTTTCACAAACCACACTTACGGTCATGAGCTGTGGGTAGTGACTGAAAGGTATTTACCTTAAAGAAAACTTTTTCTTTTTTTCATTTTTCTTTTTTTTTTGCAATATACAGGTCACCAAGTAAACCTTTAATATTGGAATTCAATTCAATTCAATTCAATTTTATTTATATAGCGCCAAATCACAACAAAAGTCGCCTCAAGGCGCTTTATATTGTACAGTAGATCGCACAATAATAAATACAGAGAAAAACCCAACAATCATATGACCCCCTATGAGCAAGCACTTTGGCGACAGTGGGAAGGAAAAACTCCCTTTTAACAGGAAGAAACCTCCGGCAGAACCAGGCTCAGGGAGGGGCGGCCATCTGCTGCGACCGGTTGGGGTGAGAGAAGGAAAACAGATAAAGACATGCTGTGGAAGAGAGACAGAGATTAGTAACAGATATGATTCGATGCAGAGAGGTCGATTAACACATAGTGAGTGAGAAAGGTGACTGGAAAGGAAAAACTCAATGCATCATGGGAATCCCCGGCAGCCTACGTCTATTGCAGCATAACTAAGGGAGGATTCAGGGTCACCTGGTCCAGCCCTAACTATATGCTTTACCAAAAAGGAAAGTTTTAAGCCTAATCTTGAAAGTAGAGATAGTGTCTGTCTCCCGAATCCAAACTGGAAGCTGGTTCCACAGAAGAGGGGCCTGAAAACTGAAGGCTCTCCCTCCCATTCTACTTTTAAATACTCTAGGAACAGCAAGTAAGCCTGCAGAGCGAGAGCGAAGTGCTCTAATAGGGTGATATGGTACTACAAGGTCATTAAGATAAGATGGGGCCTGATTATTTAAGACCTTGTATGTGAGGAGCAGGATTTTGAATTCAATTCTGGATTTAACAGGAAGCCAATGAAGGGAAGCCAAAACAGGAGAAATATGCTCTCTCTTCCTAGTCCCTGTCAGTACCCTTGCTGCAGCATTTTGGATCAGCTGAAGGCTTTTCAGCGAGTTTTTAGGACATCCTGATAATAAGGAATTACAGTAGTCCAGCCTGGAAGTAATAAATGCATGAACTAGTTTTTCAGCGTCACTCTGAGACAGGATATTTCTAATTTTAGAGATGTTGCGCAAATGGAAGAAAGCGGTCTTACATATTTGTTTAATATGTGCCTTGAAGGACATGTCCTGGTCAAAAATGACTCCAAGGTTCCTCACAGCATTACTGGAGGCCAAGGTAATGCCATCCAGAGTAAGAATCTGGTTAGATACCATATTTCTAAGATTTTCAGGGCCAAGTACAATAACCTCAGTTTTATCTGAATTAAGAAGCAGAAAGTTAGCGGCCATCCAGGTCTTTATGTCTTTAAGACATTCCTGCAGTTTAACTAATTGGTGTGTGTGTTACCTGGCTTCATGGATAGATAGAGCTGCGTGTCATCTGCATAGCAGTGAAAATTTATGCTATGTCTTCTAATGATGCTGCCTAGGGGAAGCATGTATAATGTAAATAGAATTGGTCCTAGCACTGAACCCTGTGGAACACCATAATTGACCTTAGTGTGTGAAGAGGACTCTCCATTTACTTGAACAAATTGGAGTCTATTAGATAGATATGATACAAACCACTGAAGCACAGTACCTGTAATACCTACAGCATGTTCTAATCGCTCTAATAGGATATTATGATCAACAGTATCAAACGCTGCACTAAGGTCTAGCAGGACAAGCACAGAGATGAGTCCACTGTCAGAGGCCATAAGAAGATCATTTGTAACCTTCACTAAAGCTGTTTCTGTGCTGTGATGAGCTCTGAAACCTGACTGAAACTCTTCAAATAAGCCATTCCTCTGCAGATGATCTGTTAGCTGTTTGACAACTACTCTTTCAAGGATTTTTGATATGAAAGGAAGGTTGGAGATTGGCCTATAATTAGCTAAGACAGCTGGGTCTAGAGATGGCTTTTTGAGTAAAGGTTTAACTACAGCCAGCTTGAAGGCCTGTGGTACATAGCCGATTATTAGAGACAGGTTGATCATATTTAAGATTGAAGAATTAATTAATGGCAGGACTTCTTTGAGCAGTTTTGTAGGAATGGGGTCTAAAAGACACGTTGATGGTTTGGAGGAATTAATTATTGAAGTTAACTCAGAAAGATCAATTGGAGAAAAAGAGTCTAACTTAACATCAATGGTACTAAGAGTAGCTGTAGATAATATTACATCTGTGGGATGATTATTGGTAATTTTTTCTCTAATGATAAAAATTTTATTTCTGAAGAAGTTCATGAAGTCATTACTAGTTAACGTTAAAGGGATGGTTGGCTCAGTAGAGCTCTGACTTTTTGTCAGCCTGGCTACAGTGCTGAAGAGAAACCTGGGGTTGTTCTTATTTTCTTCAATCAGTGATGAATAGTAAGATGTAATGGCTTTGCGGAGGGCTTTCTTATAAAGCAGCAAACTATTTCTCCAGGCTAAATGATGATCCTCTAAATTTGTGACACGCCATTTCCTCTCCAGCTTACGAGTTATCTGCTTTAGGCTACGTGTTTGAGAATTATACCACGGAGTCAGGTACTTCGGATTTGAGGCCTTAGTTTTCACAGGAGCTACAGTATCCAGAGTCGTACGTAGTGAGGAGGTAAAATTATTAACAAGATAATCGACCTCTGTTGGAGTAGCGTTCAGATAGCTGCTCTGCTCTATGTTGGTACAGGGCATTGAAGATGCTAACAGTGGGTGGATTATATTCTTAAACTTAGTTACAGCACTTTCAGAAAGACATCTACTTTGATAAAGTCTACTCTCCACTGCTGTGTAATCAATTATTGTAAATGTGAATGTTATCAGGAAATGATCAGACAGCAGATGGTTTTCAGGAAACACTGTTAAATGTTCAGTTTCTATGCCATATGTTAAAACAAGATCTAGAGTGTGATTAAAGTGGTGGGTGGGTTCATTTACATTTTGAGAGAAGCCAATTGAGTCTAATAACAGATTAAATGCGATGTTGAGGCTGTCATTTTTAGCATCTACATGGATGTTAAAATCACCCACAATAATTATTTTATCTGAGCTGAGCACTAAATCAGATAAAAAGTCTGAGAAATCAGAGAGAAACTCTGTGTAAGGCCCAGGTGGACGATAGATAATAACAAGTAAGACTGGTTTCTGAATGCCAACAAAGTTCCTGCAACTGCCCAAATTTTTTATTGGAAGATTTAAAAATATCCAAAGACCACAGTTTTTTGTGGTCTCCACCAAAGGTTGGACAAGATGCACCAACATTTTTGGATTTTTAATTTTATTAGAAATAAATCCATCAAAGCCAGTAAAATCAGTGGCATAGCTGGCAAATATGAACCACTTTTTTCTATAGTTTGTCAAAAATCTGTGTTGAGATGGGACCTGTAGAGATCCGTCTGCGAGCAGTGCCTGTGCTGTTAATAAGAATGCCATGATCAGTGGTGTCCAAGGCTTCAGATAAATCTAGTTGAACTGAAATGGAATATTCACCCTTATCTAAGCACATAAGAATATCATTAGTCAGTGCCATTGTTTTTTGGTAAACAGTGCAACCTCTTTAATGAATATTTAATAGAAAATGCTAATCACCACTTTGTAAAGCCCACAGGGTTAAGACGATTTATTTTGATTAGTGAGATGCAAAGATTAATTTTCCTGTAACACTAAAAGAAACTTAAACTTGCCAGTTATTTCCTTTCTGTGTGACTGATGTAATCCTTGTGATTTAGATCCTAATATGCTCATATTTTCATCTGAATCACCCACAAACAAGCTATTGCTTTTGACTTTTGTTATATATTAAAAATGTTATTAGTGTGATGTAGTTAGAATGAACCAACAATAACATCACAGTTGAAAACCGAAACCACAAAAGCAGGTGTCTGAGATCAGTTTATTCCCTATACTTGTGTAAACCACTGATTCAAGGCTGTGTAGTTTTTGTAGTGTTCAGAGGAGCTTTTTGTCACTGTGCTTCTCTAGCTGCACAGTAGTACACTGCACTGTGCTCTTGTTGTGCACCTTTGACTATCAGAGAGACGTTCTTTGCTGTATTCCCACTTAAATCTCCAATGATATTGAAATGATCTTTATATTGTTCTTCAAATGTGACATCTTTGAAGTACAAATACCCAATGAGTTTCATAGCTGTCTCTCCAGGAAGCTGCTGGTACCACAGCATCACCCTGTAGTCAGTCTTTTCATGGCTGCAGGAAATCTGCACTTTGGATCCAACATTTGTGATGAACTCAGAGGGAAACTGATGGACCTCAATACCCAGACAGACACCTGGATAAAGAATGAAAACAAATTCAGTTTAAATCATAACATAATGCCATATTTAATGAAACCGACCATGTTCAGATAACCTTGTTGTAAGTAAAGAAGTTATTACCTGTTAGGCAACAAAAAAAGAGGAAATTAATCGTGTGGACCTCCTTTGATAACATGTCAAACTAAATGAGCCTAAGAGTTGTAGGAATCTAAATTGCTGGGATCTGACTTCAGATCTGACTTCAGTGTGTGACCACACTGAACTAAGACCTAAAAGGAAAGTGAAGCGAACAATCAAAACCCAACAAAATAAATGTTTGGGTTTTTTTTTTTTCAGTTTTTGTATTAAGGGGAGGGGTTTTCCTCTGTCCATAGCTTGCTGCACTGTAGTACAAGGCAGTGTGCTCAGGTGCCTGTAGGTCGACTATAAACACAGAAAAATTATTTGCTTTCCTCAAATCACCATTAATATTAAAATAAATCTTCATACTCATGTTAAACTCACACAGAGGAGAGAAAGCTTAACATACCCCCACAAACTCTAATGGTAGAAGCAAACATCACATTATTGTTTATTATGAAAATCTTTCTTGTAATGTAAATGTCCAGTGCACTTCATAGCTTGGTCTCCAGGGAATTTATGCCTTTCTGTAGTTGCAGATGAGCTGCACTGAACTTCCAGCATCCAGTTTGAATTTAGGAGACAGACACTATCTCCACTTTTAAGATTTGGCTCAAAACTTTTCTTTTTCATAAAGCATATAGTTTGGAGGTTTTTCCTTACCACTGTCACAGAAGCGCTATTGGGGTTTTTCTCTGTTTATTTTTTTTGTTTTGTTTTTATTATTCTTATTTTGTTGTATTATTGTTGGGTCTTTACCTTACAATATAAAACACCTCCAGGGAACTGTTGTTGTGATTTGGTGCTATATAAAATAATTGAATTGAATCAAATGAAACTGAATATTGTTGGCATGGTGAGCTCCTGTCTGAACATGTCTGACATTTACCAGCTACTGCAGATGTTGATCGGTATTTCTTGAGCTCCAGCGCCACCTACAGGAGGAGATGAAAGTAATTTCTAATGTCAGGTTGGTTGTCAAGCAGTTTTTGTACAGCTTCTCCTACTTCTCACATCACTGTGTTTACTGACAGCACAAAAATACACACCGCTGTCATTCTGCTGCAAGTCATTCACAGTTAGAGCCCCGTTCTCAATGGCTTCTTTGCTGGCTAAATATTTATTCTCAGGGGCTCCACCATAGTCCGGCTTCCCACCAAACACTGTGTAGACGATGAGCCTCATTGTCTCTCCTGGTCTTTGAATATACCAGTACATCTGGCTGTGGCCCTTATCTTTGTTGTGGCTGCAGTTCATCTCTGCAGCTTTGTTAACATAACTCCATCTGATTTTAGGTTCTTGAATCACATCCTGGGAATGACCTGTAAGAAAAAAATACAATTTAATACCAATAATTCTATGAGCAAAATGTTTAGGCGTTAGATGGTGAAAAGAAATCTTTAAAGTCCAGGTATCTCTTGAGTGGTTCATGTACCTTGGAGCCAGAGAGATGAGACAAAAAATACGATGAGGGCTTGAGCAATCATAGTGATGCTCTACAATGAGATGAAGCTGACGCTGTAAATATTAAAGCCTGCTGCTATTTGTAATGGTAGGTGGAGGTTATAGGTTTTAATTCTCTCTAAGGACCTCCCATTCCACTACCAGATTATAATCACAAGACCCATCTTGGTTAGAATCAGGTGCAAGTCTCTGTGAGCTGTAAGAGATAAAAACTGGCAATTGGAAGGTTTTTGTATTGAGTGTCAGTGACATGTAGCACTGTGGTATCTAGCAGCACAGAAGTACACTGCACTGCTGTTCATGAAGAGATCTTTAATTGTCAGCGTGCAGGTCTGGCCTTTATTTGCATTCCCAGCAATTGTCACAGTCACTCCAGGCTCTAGAGATTTGCTTGGTCCCACCATGTATCCCAGGAGCTGCAGTTGGCTGTTTGTTTGCTTGTACCAGAGGATTCGATCATAGTTATTTATACTGTGTGAACAGGTGATTTGTGCTGTTTCTTCTTGCTTTTTATACATATCAGCTGGATCCTGGTAGACCTGGTCACTGATTGAGGAACCTGTGAGAAATATCAGAAATCTTGCATCAATGTAAAATATAGAATAAGAGTAAATCCTGAAAAATAAAAAAAAGTTAACAAGAGTGCATTACCCGACACCAGGATAATGTTGAAGCTTATGCAGAAGAAAGTGATTATCATGTTGTGTTTCATAATTAAACTCAGGAACAGAGCTGGTATGTCTTCCTTGCTTTCATAACTGTATATTCAGTTCTGTTAATTATTCATACACCATTTCTTGATAAAGCCCTCCCACCAGGAAATTGGGTGGTGTTGCAGTGGATTCTGAAGAGCCACTACACTACAGACATACCTCCAGCTTATCAAAGGACTTAAAGTAGTATCTTTTACTTTGAGTTACACATTTTCAATCTTTGCCAGAACACTTCTATGAGCTTTCAAATAAACATACTGTATAGGGACAGTATAATGTATTTCTACCTTAATAAATGTTTTGGCTATATTCACTTTTAAAAAAAGGTTAATTTTTTTTCAAGCCACACTTATGAGCTGTGGGAAGTGAGTGAAATGTATTTGGCTTAAAGAAAAAAAATCTTATGTTTTGCAATATGTTTTTTGCCTTCCTCACTTTCATCCGTATATCATTCGTCCTCATATTGAAATGTTTCATTGAGAAGCTACCAAATACAAGTTCAACACTAAGTGTTAAACACTTTAACACTGCTTAATCTTTCATGGAGTAATTAGGCAACAGGCTCACATGGTCATAAAAATGTTTGCTAGTCAATTGTTCAAATACTTTTTAACCTCTGTAAATTGGGAGCTTTTTATAGGTCTAAAAAGGTGAATGCAGTGTTTTGTGAAACTCACTGAATTAAAGCTGAAAGTCAGCATCAGTCAGACGTCTTGTTTGTATTAAAATCCACTGTGTTGGTTTACAGAGACACAATTACAAAAATCCTGTCATTGTCCAAGTACGTATGGACATGTAGATTTCAGCTGCAACTAAATTATTTTTTTCTAAATATTCAGTTTAGCTCTTTGTATACCATTATTTTTACATGAATCATCCACATGTTATCTTGCTTTTGACATATTATTATGTATTAAATATGTTATCAGTGTGGCATCATTAGAACAAAATTATATACAAATTGAAAACCAAAACCACAAAAGCAGGTGTTCTAGATCAGTTTATTCCCTTTCTTGTGTCAAACCACTCATGATTTCAGGCTGTGGAGTTTTTGTAGTGTTCAGAGGAGCTTTTTGTCACTGTGTTTCTCTAGCTGCACAGTAGTACACTGCACTGTCCTCTTTTTGTACAACTTTGACTATCAGAGAGCCATTTTTTGCTGTATTACCACCCAGATCTCCTGTGATATTAAAATGATCTTTATATTGTTCTTCAAATGTGACAGCTTTAAAGTTTAGAAACCCAATGAGTTTCATAGCTGTGTCTCCGGGTGGCTGCTGGTACCAGAGCATCACCCTGTAGTTAGTCTTTTCATGGCTGCAAAAAATCTGCACTTTGGATCCGACATCAGTGATGACCCCAGAGGGAAACTGACGGACCTCAATACCCAGACAGACACCTGGATACAGGAAAAAAAACCAAAAAACATTTTGTTTAAATCATAAACATTCACACTTTTAGATAATTTTATGTTATTCAAACAATTATTACCTGTCAGACACCAGAAGACAAGAAAGGGAATCATTTTTATATTCCTTTGATTTGTTTAAGAGTTTACTTTTTAATTACTGGGATTCGACTGACTGAGGTTTAAGAGGAAAGTGAAGTGAAAATTATACTGGCAGGATTTAACAACGAGGTGGGGCGAGTGCATTCAGTTTGAAACCATTCACTTTATTGGGTTTGAGTTTTTGTATTACAGGGAGGGGTTTTCCTCTCAGTGTGCATAGCTTGCTGCACAGTAATACACTGCACTGTGCTCAGGAGGCCTTTAGGTCCACTATAAACATAGAAGCATTCTTTGGTTTCTCTCCACTCAAATCTCCACTAATATTAAAATGTGTCTTAAACGATTCCTCATGCTCTTTGTTGTTATAATATAAATGTCCAATGTGTTTCAGAGCCTGGTCTCCAGGGGATTTCTGGTACCACTGCATGAGTGGGTAGTCGGTCTTTTCATGGCTGCAGAAAATACTTTTTCTCCAGGTGTTCTGAAAACTTCCAAAGGTGTTTGGGAAACTTCAACACCCAGACAACACCTAGAAAGACAAAAAATGAATAATCTACATGGATACCATAAATGATATAAAGTGGGAATGATGAATGTGATTACAAGTGAGCCAAAACAAACTAAAAAATGTCGGCATGAGTTTCTGTCACAGAGTGGCTTGAACACTTTACCATGCAAACTTTTACTGACGCCCTCCTCTTGAAACCAGCTGCTAAAGGTTTTGATGTCAGTATTTCTTGAGCTTCATCGCCACCTACTGGAGGACATGAATATCAAGTCATATCTAATATCAGATTAATTGTCAGGCGTTTTTTGTCCAGCTACTTTTATTTCTCACATCACTGTGTTTGGTGACAGCGCAAAAATACACACCACTGTCATTCTGCTGCAAATCATTCACAGTTAGAGCCCCGTTCTCAATGGTTTTTCTGCTGGCTAAATATTTATTCTCAGGGGCTCCACCGTAGTCCGGCTTCCCACCAAATATTGTGTAGACGATGAGTCTCATGGTCTCTCCTGGTCTTTGAATATACCAGTACATCTGGAGGTGGCCCTTATCTTTGCTGTGGCTGCAGTTCATGTGTGCAGCTTTGTTAACATAACTCCATCTGATTTCTTGGGATTGACCTGTAAGAATAAAATACAATTTAATAATAATTATTTTCTGATTAAAAGAAAAAAACCCTCTCTATCACATATGTTAAAATGTTCATGTACCTGGAAGCCACAGGGATGAGACTAAAAATATGGTGACTACTTTAGCAATCATAGTTATATTCTACACTGAGATACGGCTGATACTGTAAGTAAGAAGCCTGTATAATGATAGGTGGCAATTAAAAGCTTTACTTCACATTAAGGACCTCCCATTTCAATGCTTCGTTCTAACCAGAAGACCAATGTTGGTTAGGATACAGGTGCAAGGGGCTGTGGGCTGTAAGGGAGAAACTGCCAATTGCAAGGTTTTTGTATTGTCACTCAGTGATATGTAGCACTGTGGTAACTAGCTGCACAGAAATACACTGCACTGCTACTTAAGTCGAGTCTTTTAATTGTTAATGTGCAGGTCTGGTCTTTATTTGCACTCCCATCTATTGACACGTTCAGACCGGTCTCTGGAAATCCTCTGTTTGCTAACATGTACCCCAGGAGCTGCAGCTGGCTATTTGATTGCTTGTACCAGAGGATTCGGTTGTGGTTGTCGTCGATACTCTGCAAACATTCAATTTTGGCTATATCTTCAGATGTTTTGTACATGTCAGCTGGTTCCTGGTGGACACGGTCGCTAGGAGAGAGACCTGTTAAAAAATCAGAAAAGAAAATACACGAGACTTAATTCAATGCAATAAGTTAAAGTATTGTGGTTTTAGCATGGTTAGAGAATTGCTTTATTGGCCCAAAATATTAATATATTTTATAAATTTCAAAAATCTCATTACCTGAAACCAGTATGGTGTTAAAAGTAGTGCTTAGCAATAAGACAAACATTTTGTGTTTTCTAAATGTTAGTGGAAAAATAAGAGACTACAGTGTTGTTCTTATAGTCTTTTTATCCTTCAGTTCATAAACATTTATACTGGTAATTTTCAGCCTCCTTTCAAGTCAAGCTGCCTATCAGCACACAGACATGAACTCATGAAATGGGTGGACTCTGATAAACCTCCTCTTAATGTTACAATCAAGTCAGCTACTGTGGGGCTGTACTGCCACCTTATGAAGAGAAGCAATATAACTGGCTTTAAGCTTGCATGTCATGGAGTTTCATGCAGACATGGAAACCACTATGATAAGGTTTTTGTATTGAGGATCAGTGATATGTAGCACTGTGGTATCTAGCAGCACAGAAGTACACAGCACCACTGTTCAGGGTGAGATGTTTAACAGTTAATGTGCAGGTCTTGTCTTTATCTGCACTCCCAGTTATTGACACGTTCACTCCGGTCTCTACATTTGCCATGCTTATGTACAAGCGTCCCAGGAACTGTAGCTGCTTGTTCTTTAACTGCTTGTACCAAAGGATTTGATCATAGCTGTCTATTCTGTGTGAACAGTAGATTTTGGCTGTATCTGTGGAATTTATATAAATGTCAGCTGGTCTCTGGTGGACTTTGTCACTGAGAGAGGAGCCTGTGGGGAAAGAAACAAGAAAGAATTAGACCAAAAAAAGGACATGAGCATTGAGGCTGCCAAGATGCAAAGCCAAATTTAAAAAACATTTTAAAAAATTGAATGAAGTAATACTTAAACTGCACATTTACAAGATTGTAGTAAACACTGGTATGTTTAATACCTGAAACCAGAAAACATTTTAAAATAATGGAAAGAAATAAGATGATCATTTTGACTCCTGGCTTGAATTAGAGGCAATCAGATACAGCAAATTGAAGCAGTTGCAATATTTATAACCTCCTTTCTGAGTAAGCCTTCCCCAGCAAGTTTGTGGGTGGTGTCAATATGCATCTTCCTCCACCTAAACATATGCTTTACATTCGCAATACAAATGAATATATTCCAGATATTGCAAAACAGGTGCATGGGCCTGTGAGCTGTGACATAGAGATCAAATAAAATATGATTGAGAAGTTTTTGTATTGTGGATCAGTGATATGTAGCACTGTGGTATCTAGCAGCACAGAAGTACACAGCACTGCTGTTCAGGCTGAGATCTTTAATAGTCAACGTGCAGGTCTGGTCTGTATTTGCATTTCCCATTATTGTCACGTCCACTCCAGTCTCTGGATAGCCGTCTTTTTGTAGCATGTACCCCAGGAACTGTAGATGGCCTTTTATTTGCTTGTACCAGAGGATTCGATCATAGTCGTCTATACTGTGTGAACAGGTGATTTCTGCGGTTTGTCCTTGTTCTTTATACATATCAGCTGGATCCTGGTAGACCTGGTCACTGAGTGAGGAACCTGTGAAACAAAAAATGTAAAACATAGTAATCTGAGAGAGAATCTTCAAAAAATGGAAAAGTAAAAAGAGCTCATTACCTGACACCAGGATCATTTTAAAGCTCATACAGAACAAAAAGATGATCATTTTTGGTTGCTTGCAGATTCATGGATTTATGTTGTCTGCGTTATTGCTTCTTTACTTTCGTAGCTGTAGCTTCTGTAACACTGATATCTCATATCTGAATTAACCCCTCCCATTTGGAAATCAACTGCTTTTAGGTGGGCAATGTATTCTGAACAGCCACAAACTGTTGACATACTGCCACCTCATGACAGGACTCAAAATAACAAAAACCCAGAAACACCTGGTGTAATTGATTCCTATTTTTCAGCACCTGCTGGAAAGCTGATGGCAAAGCTTTGTAAGCTCTCCAATAGTGTTTCTAAATTCTCTATTACAATTTTCTCTTCTTTCTTTGTCAGTGGCAGCCGGAACAGTAGAACGATATGGCAAAAGGTTCTGAAATTTGCGACAGTGTTTGACTCTTTTCACCAAGTTTCATGCATAAACCTCAAGTAACACCAGTGGGTCAAAGTTATAGGTGTATTTATGCATCTTTGAGCCATATGCATACATTTTAAACATGCATCAAAGTAGTTACCATATATCATTTTCCATCATATTGCATTTTTCACCATATACAGTTTAGTTTTGAAAAAGTACATTTTTTTTAGTATCCACAAAGATTTGTGTCATTTTAACAACTGTGATGTACAGTATGAACACACCATATTAACCTTTGAAATGTTTGGCCTAAAGAAAATCATTCTTGTACCTGGTAATACACAGATCCCAAGACCAAAAAGTGATAACCTACAGCAACACTTCTAACAATAAATAAATATAAATATTAAATATAAATTAAGAACAATCATCAGCATATAACCTGCTACTAAATGTGTCACCTATCACTCTTGCTGTTGTAGCACATTGGAGTCCTCAAACAGTGCATATTGTGGAGAGGGAGTTTTTGTATTGAGGCGCAGTGATAAGTAGTACTGTGGTAACGAGCAGCACAGAAGTACACCGCACTGCTGCTCACTGTGAGATCTGCGATTGTTAATGTGCAGGTTTCATCTTTATTTGCATTTCCAGCCATTGTCACATTAACTCCAGGCTCTGGGTTTCTAAGGTTTTCAAACATGTATCCCAGGAAATGAAGCTCTTTGCTTTTTGTTTGCTTGTACCAGAGGATTCGATCATAGTCATCTATACTGTGCGAACAGTTGATTGTGGCCGTTTGTCCCTGATTTTGGAACATATCAGCTGGAGTCTGGTGGACTTGGTCACTGAGTGAAGAACCTGTGGGAAATGGATCATAATTAACCATTGAGCAGTACGGAAACAAACAACTTTACACATGGAAAAGTAAAACCAATCTTAAGTATCAAGACATATAAAAAGTCAGTTACCTGAAACCTGTATGATATTAAAGATTATACAGAAGACAGGTGTCATCATTTTGTCTTTCATAGTTTCATTTAAGAAGGTCCTTGTAACTCCTTCTGTGCTCTAAAACTGCGTGTATGAAGTTCTGATTTCTTATGTGAGTTTAACCGTCCCATGGGTGGGGTGAGGGGTTAGTTCATTAGGTGGTGCCATAATGCATTCTTCTCTTCCTGAACTGTCACTATACTGAAGTTCTGCTGCTACCTGTAGAAGTGATCAAAGTACCGTAATACTTGACCTGAACTGAACTCCAAAACCTTGGTTATCCAGTAGAAAAAATATATATATTTTCCATCTATGTTCCTAAGCTCTCTGATTAGCTGTTTAAATGAAGTTAGAAGGTTGGATATTATGTTAAGAGATGGGGTATCCTGCGTTTTGCTGTAGGATAAGTGGAAAAGAATGGATGGGTGTGTGGATGCCAGTCATTCTGTCTGGATCCGGAGAAACACCCTGGACAGGTCACCAGTCTGTCACAGGACTAACACAGAGGAACAGATAACCCTTCATAGTCACATTGACACCTATGGGAAATTTAGAACCCCCAATTAACATAGCAATTAACATGTCTTTGGACTGTGGGAGAAAGCACGAGTACCTGGGGGGGAATGTGGACTCATGTTTTCCCCATGTGTTGGCATAAGTTAATTTAACTGAGCAGAGTGACGAGTACAGATGACCATTTTAATGGACAGTACCTCTAATGAACAACGGAGCTAAAGAGGGCTTGATCAGACCAACTGTGATCAATAATTGTGGTCTGAGGAACCTAAATTTAAAAAACAAGCGTGTGTGTGAGCTGTGATTTGGGAAGTTGAAGACCTTCATATGATCCTCTGATCTGTAGTTGTACTTGAGGTCCCCCTACAGTACAGGAAATAATTGCAACACTTGTTCCAACCATTCAGTGAGGTTTTTGTTCAGCTTTCACATGAGTCTGTATCACTGTGCTTACTGACGGCACAGAAATACCAGCCGCTGTCTTTTGGCTCCAGGTCCTTCACTGTAAATGTCCCATCATTAACCTCAGTCTTTGTGGCTGAGTATTTTTCTTTGCTGAATTTTCCAAAGTCGTGATCGTATTTTTTGGCTGTTGTCGTGAACACAATCAGTTCCATATTTTCTCCTGGCAGCTGTCTGTACCAGTACATCTGGATATAGTTAGCATCCTTGGTGTGGCTGCAGTCCATTGTTGCATTATTACCCTGTTGTTCCCACAGCATGGGAGTTTGTGTGACATCCTTGGCATCAGTTAGACCTGCGTGTGTAGAACAATTCGGTTCATAATGAACATTTTTAAGTATAAAATTTTAAACCATAATCACTTGTTTCTGCCATCTCTAAATTAAGTAACACCATAAATGAGATTTTACTCAACTCACCTTTGATCCAAAGCAGAAATATCAAAAAGCTGAAGTGACCATATATGAAAATGTCCATGTTGTAGAAGATGGGAACAAATGAATAAATGACAGTTTGAATTTATGTTGATATCAAGAGTAACAGGTGGGCGTGTCACTGCTTTGTGGGAAGCTCTGTGATCCTGTTATCTTCGGTTTCACCACTGACAGTTGTATTTGTGGTCTTTGACATCCCCCTGCAGTCCATGATGTCTCTGTGTCTCTATGTTAGCCCTTCCAAAGCATGACAACCTGACCAGTGTGTACACCACCTCTTGTCCTGTGACCCGGAATTGGATAAGCAGAACAGAACGGATTAATGGAAGAAGTTCATTGGGAAACATCTGATACACACAGCAAATGGATGAAACAATATGTATGAGGAGTGATTGTTTAACCATTATGTCCATGCTGTTTCAGATGGTTTCATGAAGTGCAGCTGTTGGTTACCATTTTTAATGATACTAGATTAACGCTGAGGAAGACAGATTACAAGATGCTTTGTCTTTTTATGAACGTTGTTTCAACATGTAGAAAAATGGGTACGGCTTGATTTCACGAAATAGAATTATGTGTCTGACTTTAATCATAGATCAGAATTAATGCTCTAACTCTTCCAGTTATTCTTACAACTATTAATATTTGAAATGAGCCACCAATGTGACTTCAAAGGGGATGAAAATTAGCTTGAAACCTTTAGTAACTTTTTTCCAAGGCTAGATTGAGTTGCATACTGGCTTCAGGTGTTCAGATATTAATCTCTCTGCAGAGACATTAGGAGAGGTTTTTGTATTGACTTTAGTGGAATCTGTAGTACCGTGCTGGCAGCACAGAAATACACAGCACTGTCAGTCACTGAAACATTAGAAATGGTCAGGTTTGAATGTTTTCTGGCATTTCCATTAAAGCTGATTTTCCCTTTCACATCATCCTCGGGGTATGGATATTCCCCATTTAGGTATCCGAGGAACTTTAGAGCTCTGTCTTTGTCTTGTTTATACCAGAGAATGCGATCAAAAATTGACACATTGTGTGAACAGTGGATCTCACTGGAAACAGATTGACCAACTTTCTTAATGATGGAAGGAGGTGTTTGCAGGACATTGTAGGTGCTAGAAACTCCTGTGGGGACACAAAAATAACACATGATTTGTAAGAAATGAAATTATCAGCTGTGTGATGATTTCCTGATCTTAGAATACTCACTATTATCCCCCATCAGCTGAAAGAAAAGGAGAATGAAGACTGTGGAGATCATTCTGAACATAGACCCTATAGTACACCACAGTTAACACATGACTTGTATGAAATCAAAGCACTGACTTTATCAACACGCAGACAGCTGATCTGTGATATTTGGGCGTGTACAATGTCTTTACGTACTTTCATTTCATTAGCTGACTTTTGTCCCCCCCTGTAGGTGGGAAAAATGATATCAGTAACCTCAGCAAATACAGATTTGTATGAAGCTGGGCCATTTATATGTGAATTTGAGTGCACTCATCTTCATTAAAGCTGATTTCCCCTTTCACGTCATCCTCAGGGTTTGGGGAGTTTACATTTAGGTATCCGAGGAACTTTAGAGCTCTCTTTATCTTGTTTGTACCAGAGAATCCAATTAAAAGATGACACACTGTGTGAACAGTGGATCTCACTCGAAACAGATTGACCAACTTTCTTAATAATGGAAGGAGGTATTTGCTGGACCGTGTAGGTGCTAGAAACTCCTGTTGGGGGAAAGAGAGTAACATATGATTTTTTTAAAAAAAATGAAATTACCAGATGTGTGGAAATTTCCTGACGTTAGAATACTCACCATACTTCCCTATGAGCTGAAAGAAATAGATCAAGAAGACTGTAGATATCATGTTGAATATAGACCCTTCCTTTTCTGTCCTGTGGAGTACATCACAGTTAAAGATGTGAAACCAAAGCTTTGACTTTATCAGTATGCTCTGTAGATATGTAAGAAAAATTGTGTATGTTTCTGTTCTGTGTCCTGTGTACTGTTTGTTTGTATATGTGTCTTTTTGGCTGCTGTTACAACCAAATTTCCCCTTGTGGGACAATTAAAGGATTATTCTATTCTATTGTGGCATTTTGGGCGTATGCAAAATGTTTGTGACATTAGTTTATTTGCTGACATTTGTCTCCCCCTGTGGGTGTGAAATATATCATCTTTGTTATCAGCAAATACAGATTTTTATGAAGTTGGACTGTCTTTGAGTGAAATATGTTTTGTTTGTTTTGTTTTGCTTTTTTAACATAATGGTTGGTAGTAATTTCAGAGGGTGTGTGTATATTGTTCTGTATGTCATATCATTAACCAGTCATTTAAAACTGTAACTAAATGTATCTTTCTTTATTTTACTGATTAATTTTGTTTGTATCTACTGAATGAGTTAATGAGCCTGCGAATATGAGTTTATAATTTTCTATGAATGGTTTGTCATGCAGTCATTTATGTGGAAGGTTCATATATGCAGACACTTGTGCCAACCATTCAGTGAGGTTTTTGTTCAGCTTTCACATGAGTCTGTATCACTGTGCTTACTGACGGCACAGAAATACCAGCCGCTGTCTTTTGGCTCCAGGTTCTTCACTGTAAATGTCCCATCATTAACCTCAGTCTTTGTGGCTGAGTATTTCTCTTTGCTGAATTTTCCAAAGTCGTGATCATATTTTTTGGCTGTTGTCGTGAACACAATCAGTTCCATATTTTCTCCTGGCAGCTGTCTGTACCAGTACATCTGGATATAGGAAGCATCCTTGGTGTGGCTGCAGTCCATTGTTACATTATTACCCTGTTGTTCCCACAGCATGGGAGTTTGTGTGACATCCTTGGCATCGGTTAGACCTGTGTGTGTGTTTAGAACAGTTCAATTAATAATGAAGATCTTTAAGTATAAAACTTTAAATCATAATCAATTGATTCTGCCTTCCCTAAAATAAGAAACACCATAAATGAGATTTTACTCAACTCACCTTTGATCCAAAGCAGAAATATCAAAAAGGTGAGGTGACCATATATGAAAATATCCATGTTGTAGACGATGGGAACACATGAATAAATGACAGTTTGAATTTATGTTGATATCAAGAGTTTCAGGTGGGCGTGTCACTGCTTTGTGGGGAGCTCTGTGATCCTATTATGTGGTGTCAGCACTGACAGTTGTATTTGTGGTACTTGACATCGTTGTTTCAAAATGTATGTGGCTGACTGTGAAAATCTTCACAGAAAAATGATTACGGCTTGATTGCAGGAAGCAAAATTATGTGTCTCGCTTTAATCATAGATCAAAATTAATGCTGTAATTCTCCCAGTGATTGAAGCAACTATTAATATTTGAAATGAGCCACCAATGTGACTTCAAAGGGGATGACAATTAGCTTGAAACTGTCAGTAAGTTTTTTTCCAAGGCTGATTTAGTTGCATACTGGCTGCAGGTGTTCAGATATTAATCTCTCTGCAGAGACATTAGGAGAGGTTTTTGTATTGACTTTAGTGGAATCTGTAGTACCGTGCTGGCAGCACAGAAATACACAGCACTGTCAGTCACTGAAACATTAGAAATGGTCAGGTTTGAATGTTTTCTGGCATTTCCATTAAAGCTGATTTTCCCTTTCACGTCATTCTCAGGGTTTGGATATCCCTCATTTAGGTATCCGAGGAACTTTAGAGCTCTGTCTTTGTCTTGTTTATACCAGAGAATGCGATCAAAAATTGACACATTATGTGAACAGTGGATCTGACTGGAGACAGATTGACCAACTTTCTTAATGATGGAAGGTTTTGTTTGTAGGACAGTGTAGGTGCTAGAAACTCCTGTGGGGACACAAAAATAACACATGATATTTAAGAAATGAAATTATCAGCTGTGTGATGATTTCCTGATCATACAATACTCACCATTATCCCCCATCAGCTGAAAGAAAAAGAGAATGAAGACTGTGGACATCATTCTGAACATAGACCCTATAGTACACCACAGTTAACGCATGACTGATTTGAAATCAAAGCACTGACTTTATCAGCACGCAGACAACTGATCTGTGATATTTGGGCGTGTACAATGTCTTTACGTACTTTCATTTCATTAGCTGACTTTTGTCTCCCCCTGTAGGTGGGAGAAATGATATCAGTGCCCTCAGCAAATACAGATTTGAATGAAGCTGGGCCATTTATAAGCGAATTTGAGTGTACTTGTGTCCTGATATGTAAAACCTTCAAGCTGAAATAGGATGTAATTTGTTTTTCAAATGACTATATTTGGTGTTAGTTTCTACATTTATTCAGTTTTTATATATATATAATGATTCAGACAGAATGAGCAGCATGCATTAATTACTTTGATTTTATTTGAGCAGTGCAACTTTCTCTCCAAGTGTAGATGAGACTATATGTGAAACTGTTGGTTACCACTTTTATTAATTATAGATGAAGGCTGAAGAAGACAGATTACAGGATGCTTTGTCTTTTCTTTAATCATTGTTTAAACATTTATATGGCTGACTGTGAAAATCTTGACAGAAAAATGGGTATGGCTTGATTGGAGGAAGCAAAATTATGTGCCTGGCTTTAATAATAGATCATCATGAATGCTCTAATTCTTCCAATGATTCTTGCAACTATTAATATTTGAAATGAGCCACCAATTTGACTTCAGATGGGATGAAAATTAGCTTGAAAATTTTAGAAAATTTTTTCCAAGGCTAAATTTAGTTACATACTGGCTGCAGGTGTTCAGATATTAATCTCTCTGCAGAGACATTAGGAGAGGTTTTTGTATTGAGTTTAGTGGAATCTGTAGTACCGTGCTGGCAGCACAGAAATACACAGCACTGTCAGTCACTGAAACATTAGAAATGGTCAGGTTTGAATGTTTTCTGCCATCTCCATTAAAGCTGATTTTATCTTTCACGTCATCCTCAGGGATTGGGGAGTTTACATTTAGGTATCCGAGGAACTTTAGAGCTCTGTCTTTGTCTTGTTTGTACCAGAGAATCTGACTAAAAGACAGCACACTGTGTGAACAGTGGATCTCACTGGATACAGATTGACCAACTTTCTTAATGATGGAAGGAGGTGTTTGCAGGACATTGTAGGTGCTAGAAGCTTCTTGGGGGGGGAAAGGAATAACACACGATTTCTTTAAAAAAAAAAAAAAATTACCAGATGTTTGGCCATATCCTGATGTTAGAATACTCACCGTACTTCCCTATAAGCTGAAAGAAATAGATCAAGAAGACTGTGGACATCATGTTGAATATAGACCCTTCCTTTTCTGTTCTGTGGAGTTCATCACAGTTAAAGATGTGAAACCAAAGCTTTGACTTTATCAGTATGCTATGTAGATATTGTGGCATTTTGGGCGTATGCAAAATGTTTGTGACATTAGTTTATTTGCTGACATTTGTCTCCCCCTGTGGGTGTGAAATATATCATCTTTGTTATCAGCAAATACAGATTTTTATGAAGTTGGACTGTCTTTGAGTGAAATATGTTTTGTTTGTTTTGTTTTGCTTTTTTAACATAATGGTTGGTAGTAATTTCAGAGGGTGTGTGTATATTGTTCTGTATGTCATATCATTAACCAGTCATTTAAAATTGTAACTAAATCTATCTTTCTTTATTTTACTGATTAATTTTGTTTGTATCTACTGAATGACTTAATAAGCCTGCGAATATGAGTTCATAATTTTCTATGAATGGTTTTTCATGTGGTCATGTATGTGGAAGGTTCATATATGCAGCTTTATGATAAAAAAGTAATGGTTTAGTCCATGGATTTATGTTTTCTGACTTACACAGATTTCTTTGAACATTATTGCAGTTAGTCATGGCACTGCGGCCCTTGACGCACCGCAGAGAAATACAAGCCTGCTTTAACAGACCGTCTTTTCAGTTACAGTTGCAACACTAGTAGTAGTCTATTTAACAACTATGCAGTAATAGTAAAGCTGAAAAGCAGCCACAGTCTCTAAGTGCCATTACAAGTAATGAGTCTAAAGTTCCCTGTGTGTGAGATTATCTTCTGCTTCCTGACACCAGCAGTGCGGTATTATTTCAAGTGTCTAAATCGCTTGTTTGACTGTGTTGACTTACAGCACAGAAATGCACTGTTCTCTTCATCCAGCACCTTCTCCACTGTCAGAGATCTAGTTTGAATGTCACTCTTTGTTACTGAACATTTGTTCTCATGAGACTTCCTTCATATTTTTGCAGGAGATTTAGAAACGTGAAAAGGACATACCTCATTCCCTCACATGGCAGCTTTTTAAATCTGTGCAGGTTAAAAACTATCAAGCTTCCTTTGAATGAAGATGGAATAATAAGCATGCATTCAGTAGTTTGACTGTGAGTGAGTAGTACAGATCAGCACTTCCAGTGAAGAACATTTTTATTTTATTGTGTTCTGGGGATCTTAGACTTAAGAGACCAGAGTCTCTGTTAGTGTGTGTGAGATGGGAGTTGGGAAGCTGAAGAGCTTCATACGATTTCCCGATCTGTAGTTGTACTTGAGCTCCCCCTACAGTACAGGGAATAATTGCAGCACTTGTGCCAACCATTCAGTGAGGTTTTTGTTCAGCTTTCACATGAGTCTGTATCACTGTGCTCACTGACGGCACAGAAATACCAGCCGCTGTCTTTTGGCTCCAGGTTCTTCACTGTAAATGTCCCATCATTAACCTCAGTCTTTGTGGCTGAGTATTTCTCTTTGCTGAATTTTCCAAAGTCGTGATCGTATTTTTTGGCTGTTGTTGTGAACACAATCAGTTCCATATTTTCTCCTGGCAGCTGTCTGTACCAGTACATCTGGAAATGGTTAGCATCCTTGGTATGGCTGCAGTCCATTGTTACATTATTACCCTGTTGTTCCCACAGCATGGGAGTTTGTGTGACATCCTTGGCATCAGTTAGACCTGTGTGTGTAGAACAATTCGGTTAATAATGAATATTTTCAAGTATAAAACGTTAAACCATAATCACTTGTTTCTGCCATCTCTAAAATAAGAAACACCATAAATGAGATTTTATTCAACTCACCTTTGATCCAAAGCAGAAATATCAAAAAGGTGAGGTGACCAAATATGAAAATATCCATGTTGCAGACGATAGGAGCACATGAATAAATGACAGTTTGAATTTATGTTGATATCAAGAGTTTCAGGTGGGCGTGTCACTGCTTTGTGGGAAGCTCTGTGATCCTGTTCGGTTTCACCACTGACAGTTGTATTTGTGGTATTTGACATCCCCCTGCAGTCCATGATGTTTCTGTGTCTCTATGTTAGCCCACAGCATGACAACCTGTCCAGTGTGTACACCACCTCTCATCCTGTGACCCGGAATTGGATAAAAAGAACAGAATGGATTAATGGAAGAAGTTCATTGGGAAACATCTGATACACACAGCAAATGGATGAAACAATATGAGGAGTGATCGTTTAACCATTATGTCCATGCTGTTTCACATGTTCACCTTGAGGTGACTTTTGTTGTGATTTGGCGCTATATAAATAAAATTGAATTGGATTGAATTCAATGAAGTGCAGCTGTTGGTTACCATTTTTAATACTAGATTAAGGCTGAGAATGACAGATTTACAAGATGCTTTGTCTTTTTATGAACGTTGTTTCAACATGTTAGATAAATGGGTACAGCTTGATTTCAGGAAATAGAATTATGTGTCTGGCTTTAACCATAGATCAAAATTAATGCTCTAATTCCTCCAATGATTCTTGGAACTATTAATATTTGAAATGAGCTACCAATGTGAATCTTACAGTAACTTTTTTCCAAGGCTGATTTAGTTGCATACTGGCTGCAGGTGTTCAGATATTAATCTCTCTGCAGAGACATTAGGAGAGGTTTTTGTATTGCCTTGAGTGGAATCTGTAGTACCGTGCTGGCAGCACAGAAATACACAGCACTGTCAGTCACTGAAACATTAGAAATGGTCAGGTTTGAATGTTTTCTGGCATTTCCATTAAAGCTGATTTTCCCTTTCACATCATCCTCGGGGTATGGATATTCCCCATTTAGGTATCCGAGGAACTTTAGAGCTCTGTCTTTGTCTTGTTTATACCAGAGAATGCGATCAAAAATTGATACATTATGTGAACAGTGGATCTCACTGGAAACAGATTGACCAACTTTCTTAATAATGGAAGGAGGTGTTTGCAGGACATTGTAGGTGCTAGAAACTCCTGTGGGGACACAAAAATAACACATGATTTGTAAGATATGAAATTATCAGCTGTGTGATGATTTCCTAATTGTAGAATACTCACTATTATCTCCCATCAGCTGAAAGAAAAAGAGAATGAAGACTGTGGACATCATTCTGAACATAGACCCTATAGTACACCACAGTTAACACATGACTTGTATGAAATCAAAGCACTGACTTTATCAACACGCAGACAGCTGATCTGTGATATTTGGGCGTGTACAATGTCTTTACGTACTTTCATTTCATTAGCTGACTTTTGTCTCCCCCTGTAGGTGGGAGAAATGATATCAGTAACCTCAGCAAATACAGATTTGTATGAAGCTGGGCCATTTATATGTGAATTTGAGTGTACTCATCTTCATTAAAGCTGATTTCCCCTTTCACGTCATCCTCAGGGTTTGGGGAGTTTACATTTAGGTATCCGAGGAACTTTAGAGCTCTGTCTTTGTCTTGTTTGTACCAGAGAATCCAATTAAAAGATGACACACTGTGTGAACAGTGGATCTCACTCGAAACAGATTGACCAACTTTCTTAATAATGGAAGGAGGTATTTGCTGGACCGTGTAGGTGCTAGAAACTCCTGTGGGGGGAAAGAGAGTAACATATGATTTTTAAAAAAAAAATGAAATTACCAGATGTGTGGAAATTTCCTGACGTTAGAATACTCACCATACTTCCCTATGAGCTGAAAGAAATAGATCAAAAAGACTGTAGATATCATGTTGAATATAGACCCTTCCTTTTCTGTCCTGTGGAGTACATCACAGTTAAAGATGTGAAACCAAAGCTTTGACTTTATCAGTATGCTCTGTAGATATGTAAGAAAAATTGTGTATGTTTCTGTTCTGTGTCCTGTGTACTGTTTGTTTGTATATGTGTCTTTTTGGCTGCTGTTACAACCAAATTTCCCCTTGTGGGACAATTAAAGGATTATTCTATTCTATTGTGGCATTTGGGCGTATGCAAAATGTTTGTGACATTAGTTTATTTGCTGACATTTGTCTCCCCCTGTGGGTGTGAAATATATCATCTTTGTTATCAGCAAATACAGATTTTTATGAAGTTGGACTGTCTTTGAGTGAAATATGTTTTGTTTGTTTTGTTTTGCTTTTTTAACATAATGGTTGGTAGTAATTTCAGAGGGTGTGTGTATATTGTTCTGTATGTCATATCATTAACCAGTCATTTAAAACTGTAACTAAATGTATCTTTCTTTATTTTACTGATTAATTTTGTTTGTATCTACTGAATGAGTTAATGAGCCTGCGAATATGAGTTTATAATCTTCTATGAATGGTTTGTCATGCAGTCATTTATGTGGAAGGTTCATATATGCAGACACTTGTGCCAACCATTCAGTGAGGTTTTTGTTCAGCTTTCACATGAGTCTGTATCACTGTGCTTACTGACGGCACAGAAATACCAGCCGCTGTCTTTTGGCTCCAGGTTCTTCACTGTAAATGTCCCATCATTAACCTCAGTCTTTGTGGCTGAGTATTTCTCTTTGCTGAATTTTCCAAAGTCGTGATCGTATTTTTTGACTGTTGTCGTGAACACAATCAGTTCCATATTTTCTCCTGGCAGCTGTCTGTACCAGTACATCTGGATATAGGAAGCATCCTTGGTGTGGCTGCAGTCCATTGTTACATTATTACCCTGTTGTTCCCACAGCATGGGAGTTTGTGTGACATCCTTGGCATCAATTAGACCTGTGTGTGTGTTTAGAACAGTTCAATTAATAATGAAGATCTTTAAGTATAAAACTTTAAATCATAATCAATTGATTCTGCCTTCCCTAAAATAAGAAACACCATAAATGAGATTTTACTCAACTCACCTTTGATCCAAAGCAGAAATATCAAAAAGGTGAGGTGACCATATATGAAAATATCCATGTTGTAGACGATGGGAACACATGAATAAATGACAGTTTGAATTTATGTTGATATCAAGAGTTTCAGGTGGGCGTGTCACTGCTTTGTGGGGAGCTCTGTGATCCTATTATGTGGTGTCAGCACTGACAGTTGTATTTGTGGTACTTGACATCGTTTCAAAATGTATGTGGCTGACTGTGAAAATCTTCACAGAAAAATGATTACGGCTTGATTGCAGGAAGCAAAATTATGTGTCTCGCTTTAATCATAGATCAAAATTAATGCTGTAATTCTCCCAGTGATTGAAGCAACTATTAATATTTGAAATGAGCCACCAATGTGACTTCAAAGGGGATGACAATTAGCTTGAAACTGTCAGTAAGTTTTTTTCCAAGGCTGATTTAGTTGCATACTGGCTGCAGGTGTTCAGATATTAATCTCTCTGCAGAGACATTAGGAGAGGTTTTTGTATTGACTTTAGTGGAATCTGTAGTACCGTGCTGGCAGCACAGAAATACACAGCACTGTCAGTCACTGAAACATTAGAAATGGTCAGGTTTGAATGTTTTCTGGCATTTCCATTAAAGCTGATTTTCCCTTTCACGTCATTCTCAGGGTTTGGATATCCCTCATTTAGGTATCCGAGGAACTTTAGAGCTCTGTCTTTGTCTTGTTTATACCAGAGAATGCGATCAAAAATTGACACATTATGTGAACAGTGGATCTGACTGGAGACAGATTGACCAACTTTCTTAATGATGGAAGGTGGTGTTTGTAGGACAGTGTAGGTGCTAGAAACTCCTGTGGGGACACAAAAATAACACATGATATTTAAGAAATGAAATTATCAGCTGTGTGATGATTTCCTGATCATACAATACTCACCATTATCCCCCATCAGCTGAAAGAAAAAGAGAATGAAGACTGTGGACATCATTCTGAACATAGACCCTATAGTACACCACAGTTAACGCATGACTGATTTGAAATCAAAGCACTGACTTTATCAGCACGCAGACAACTGATCTGTGATATTTGGGCGTGTACAATGTCTTTACGTACTTTCATTTCATTAGCTGACTTTTGTCCCCCCCTGTAGGTGGGAAAAATGATATCAGTGCCCTCAGCAAATACAGATTTGAATGAAGCTGGGCCATTTATAAGCGAATTTGAGTGTACTTGTGTCCTGATATGTAAAACCTTCAAGCTGAAATAGTGTTAGTTTCTACATTTATTCAGTTTTTATATATATATAATGATTCAGACAGAATGAGCATCATGCATTAATTACTTTGATTTTATTTGAGCAGTGCAACTTTCTCTCCAAGTGTAGATGAGACTATATGTGAAACTGTTGGTTACCACTTTTATTAATTATAGATGAAGGCTGAAGAAGACAGATTACAGGATGCTTTGTCTTTTCTTTAATCATTGTTTAAACATTTATATGGCTGACTGTGAAAATCTTGACAGAAAAATGGGTATGGCTTGATTGGAGGAAGCAAAATTATGTGCCTGGCTTTAATCATAGATCAACATGAATGCTCTAATTCTTCCAATGGTTCTTGCAACTATTAATATTTGAAATGAGCCACCAATGTGACTTCAGATGGGATGAAAATTAGCTTGAAAATTTTAGAAAATTTTTTCCAAGGCTAAATTTAGTTACATACTGGCTGCAGGTGTTCAGATATTAATCTCTCTGCAGAGACATTAGGAGAGGTTTTTGTATTGACTTTAGTGGAATCTGTAGTACCGTGCTGGCAGCACAGAAATACACAGCACTGTCAGTCACTGAAACATTAGAAATGGTCAGGTTTGAATGTTTTCTGCCATCTCCATTAAAGCTGATTTTATCTTTCACGTCATCCTCAGGGATTGGGGAGTTTACATTTAGGTATCCGAGGAACTTTAGAGCTCTGTCTTTGTCTTGTTTGTACCAGAGAATCTGACTAAAAGACAGCACACTGTGTGAACAGTGGATCTCACTGGATACAGATTGACCAACTTTCTTAATGATGGAAGGAGGTGTTTGCAGGACATTGTAGGTGCTAGAAGCTTCTTGGGGGGGGAAAGGAATAGCACACGATTTCTTTAAAAAAAAAAAAAATTACCAGATGTTTGGCCATATCCTGATGTTAGAATACTCACCGTACTTCCCTATAAGCTGAAAGAAATAGATCAAGAAGACTGTGGACATCATGTTGAATATAGACCCTTCCTTTTCTGTTCTGTGGAGTTCATCACAGTTAAAGATGTGAAACCAAAGCTTTGACTTTATCAGTATGCTATGTAGATATTGTGGCATTTTGGGCGTGTGCAAAATGTTTGTGACATTAGTTTATTTGCTGACATTTGTCTCCCCCTGTGGGTGTGAAATATATCATCTTTGTTATCAGCAAATACAGATTTTTATGAAGTTGGGCTGTCTTTGAGTGAAATATGTTTTGTTTGTTTTGTTTTGCTTTTTTAACATAATGGTTGGTAGTAATTTCAGAGGGTGTGTGTATATGGTTCTGTATGTCATATCATTAACCAGTCATTTAAAATTGTAACTAAATCTATCTTTCTTTATTTTACTGATTAATTTTGTTTGTATCTACTGAATGACTTAATAAGCCTGCGAATATGAGTTCATAATTTTCTATGAATGGTTTTTCATGTGGTCATGTATGTGGAAGGTTCATATATGCAGCTTTATGATAAAAAATAATGGTTTAGTCCATGGATTTATGTTTTCTGACTTACACAGATTTCTTTAAACATTATTGCAGTTAGTCATGGCACTGCGGCCCTTGACGCACCGCAGAGAAATACAAGCCTGCTTTAACAGACCGTCTTTTCAGTTACAGTTGCAACACTAGTAGTAGTCTGTTTAACAACTATGCAGTAATAGTAAAGCTGAAAAGCAGCCACAGTCTCTAAGTGCCATTACAAGTAATGAGTCTAAAGTTCCCTGTGTGTGAGATTATCTTCTGCTTCCTGACACCAGCAGTGCGGTATTATTTCAAGTGTCTAAATCGCTTGTTTGACTGTGTTGACTTACAGCACAGAAATGCACTGTTCTCTTCATCCAGCACCTTCTCCACTGTCAGAGATCTAGTTTGAATGTCACTCTTTGTTACTGAACATTGGTCCTCATGAGGCCTCCTTCATATTTTTGCAGAAGATTTAGAAACGTGAAAAGGACATACCTCATTCCCTCACATGGCAGCTTTTTAAATCTGTGCAGGTTAAAAACTATCAAGCTTCCTTTGAATGAAGATGGAATAATAAGCATGCATTCAGTAGTTTGACTGTGAGTGAGTAGTACAGATCAGCACTTCCAGTGAAGAACATTTTTATTTTATTGTGTTCTGGGGATCTTAAACTTAAGAGACCAGAGTCTCTGTTAGTGTGTGTGAGATGGGAGTTGGGAAGCTGAAGAGCTTCATTCGATTTCCCAATCTGTAGTTGTACTTGAGGTCCCCCTACAGTACAGGGAATAATGCAACACTTGTGCCAACCATTCAGTGAGGTTTTTGTTCAGCTTTCACATGAGTCTGTATCACTGTGCTCACTGACGGCACAGAAATACCAGCCGCTGTCTTTTGGCTCCAGGTTCTTCACTGTAAATGTCCCATCATGAGCCTCAGTCTTTGTGGCTGAGTATTTCTCTCTGCTGAATTTTCCAAAGTCATGGTCGTATTTTTTGGCTGTTGTTGTGAACACAATCAGTTCCATATTTTCTCCTGGCAGCTGTCTGTACCAGTACATCTGGACATAGGAAGCACCCTTGGTATGGCTGCAGTCCATTGTTGCATTATTACCCTGTTGTTCCCACAGCATGGGAGTTTGTGTGACATCCTTGGCATCAATTAGACCTGTGTGTTTGTGTGTGTAGAACAGTTCAATTAATAGTTAAGATGTTTAACTATAAAACTTTAAATCATAATCACTTGTTTCTGCCTTCCCTAAAATAAGAAACACCATAAATGAGATTTTACTCAACTCACCTTTGAGCCAAAGCAGAAATATCAAAAAGTGGAGGGCACCATATATGAAAATGTCCATGTTGTAGATGATAGGAACAAATGAATAAAGGACAGTTTGAATTTATGTTGAGTTCAAGAGTTTCAGGTGGGCGTGTCACTGCTTTGTGGGGAGCTCTGTGATCCTATTATGTGGTGTCAGCACTGACAGTTGTATTTGTGGTACTTGACATCGTTGTTTCAAAATGTATGTGGCTGACTGTGAAAATCTTCACAGAAAAATGTCAGTCACTGAAACATTAGAAATGGTCAGGTTTGAATGTTTTCTGGCGTCTCCATCAAAGTTGATTTTCCCTTTCACGTCATACTCAGGGATTGGGGAGTTTACATTTAGGTATCCGAGGAACTTTAGAGCTCTGTCTTTGTCTTGTTTGTACCAGAGAATCTGACTAAAAGACAGCACACTGTGTGAACAGTGGATCTCACTGGAAACAGATTGACCAACTTTCTTAATGATGGAAGGAGGTGTTTGCTGGACCGTGTAGGTGCTAGAAACTCCTGTTGGGGGGAAAAAGAAAAACATATGATTTTTAAAAAGTGAAATTACCAGATGAGTGGAAATTTCCTGATGTTAGAATACTCACCATACTTCCCTATGAGCTGAAAGAAATAGATCAAGAAGACTGTGGACATCATGTTGAATATAGACCCTTCCTTTTCTGTCCTGTGGAGTTCATCACAGTTAAAATATGACAGATGTGAAACCAAAGCTTTGACTTTATCAGTATGCTATGTAGATATTGTGGCATTTGGGCGTATGCAAAATGTTTGTGACATTATTCATTTGCTGACATTTGTCTCCCCCTGTGGGTGTGAAATATATCATCTTTGTAATCAGCAAATACAGATTTTTACGAAGTTGGGCTCTCTTTGAGTGAAATATGTTTTGGGTTTTTTTTGTTTGTTTTGTGTTTAACTTAATGGTTGGTAGTAATTTCAGTGTGTATACAGTCATGTGAGAAAATTAGGACTCCCCATTAAATAATCAGCTCTTTATTATGAACCGTTCACATATCAATTTCCTATCATGATTTTGTGTATTACTGGAAAAGCAAGCGGTGTAATTGCAATTAAACAACAAAAATTAACATTTTGTGAAACATGGAGAAAAAAAAGATATAAACAAAAATGTTTATTTCAATGGAGGAAAAAGTTAGGACACCCTACCCCCTAATAACTAGTGTTGCCTCCTTTGGCTGATATAACTTCAGCGAGACGCCTTTTGTAACCTTTTACCAATCTCCGACATCGATCAGAAGAAAGTTTGCCCCACTCCTCAATGCACAGTTCTTTCAGCTGTGAGATGTTTGAGGGTTTTCTGCCATGTACATCCAGTTTCAAGTCACCCCACTGAATCTCAATGGGGTTAAGATCAGGGCTTTGACTTGGCCATTCCAGGATTCTCCACTTCTTCGTTTTTAGCCAGTACTTGGTGGATTTGCTGGAATGCTTTGGGTCATTGTCATGTTGCAGTGTCCAGTTCTGTTTCAGCTTTAATTTTTTAACAGATGGTTTCACATGTTCTTCAAGCACCCTCTGATACACAGCAGAATTCATGATGGATTGTATGATGGTGAGCTGGCCAGGTCCTGCTGCAGCAAAACATCCCCAAACTGTGATACTGCCACCTCCATGCTTCACAGTTGGTATGAGGCTCTTTTCTTGGAAGGCTGTATTTGGTTTACGCAAAACATGTCTACTGTTCTGGTGTCCAAATAATTCAATTTTAGACTCATCTGTCCAAAGAACATTATTCCAGAAGTTGTGGTCCTGGTCTATGTTCGCTCTGGCAAACTTCAGTCTGGTCTTAATGTTTTTCTTAGAGAGCAAAGGTTTCCTCCTTGCACACCTCCCGTGAAAGTCAAACTTGTGTAGTCTCTTTCTGATAGTAGAGTCATGCACTTTCACATCAACAGTAGCCAGAGCCTGCTGTAGTTCCCGTGATGACGTTTTAGGATTTTTGATGACTTCTTTGAGCATCTTGCAGTCTGCTCTGGGGGTGAATTTGCTTGGACGGCCAGACCTGGGCGTAGTGGCAGTTGTTTTGAATGTCCTCCACTTGTAAACAATTTTCCGGATGGTGGAATGGCTGATATCAAATTCTTTTGAGATATTTTTAAATCCCTTACCAGACTCGTAAGCAGCCACAATCTTCTTTCTGAGGGCATCACACTGCTCTTTAGATCTCACCTTGGTGCTCACTTCAACACTTCAACAGTCGGGAGCACATCAAACTAAATCTGAGGTTTAAATAAGGCAAGTCTCCTTTAAAATGCTGGTTAACGATGTACTGATCATGTGCATCTGATGTGATACACCTGTGTGTGATTTTAACCATTTTAAGTGGGATAATATGTGGGGATGTCCTAATTTATTCCTCACCAAAAATTGCATTCTTTTTAAATTACAGTTCACATAAAGTTTAAAAAGGCTTTTCTTATTTTTTGATTGTTTAGTTATATTATTTGGATCCCTCAGTATCATTAAAATTGGTATAAAATATCCATATGGCCAAATATATTTTAAAATATACAGGCTTTCATAGGGTGTCCTAATTTTCTCATATAAGTGTATATCGTTCTGTATGTCATATCATCAACCGGTCATTTAAACCTGTAACTAAATTTATCTTTCTTTATTTTATTGATTAATTATGTTTGTATCCACTGAATGAGTTAATCAGCCTGTGAATATGAGTTTATAATTTTCTGTGAATGGTTTTTCATGCGGTCATGTATGTGGAAGGCTCATATGTGCAGACAAAGCGTTGAAGTTTGATCAGACCAGCTGTGATCATAATCCTGCTCAGAACCTAAACTTAAATGGGTGTGTGGTGGGAAGCTGAAGAGCTTCATACGATTTCCCGATCTGTAGTTGTACTTGAGGTCCCCCTACAGTACAGGAAATAATTGCAACACTTGTTCCAAATATTCAGTGAGGTTTTTGTTCAGCTTTCACATGAGTCTGTATCACTGTGCTCACTGACGGCACAGAAATACCAGCCGCTGTCTTTTGGCTCCAGGTTTTTCACTGTAAATGTCCCATCGCGAGCCTCAGTCTTTGTGGCTGAGTATTTCTCTTTGCTGAATTTTCCAAAGTCGTGATCATATTTTTTGGCTGTTGTCGTGAAAACAATCAATTCCATATTTTCTCCTGGCAGCTGTCTGTACCAGTACATCTGGACATAGAAAGCACCCTTGGTATGGCTGCAGTCCATTGTTGCATTATTACCCTGTTGTTCCCACAGCATGGGAGTTTGTGTGACATCATTGGCATCAGTTAGACCTGTATGTTTATAAATGTTTGGTTAATAATGACATTTTTTAAAAGTACAACGTTAAACCATATACAACTTATGGAAATGAGATCTTAGTCTAATCCACCTTTCATCCAAAGAAGAAAAGTCAAACAGCTGAGCTGACCATGCTTGATGAGGTCCATGTTGTTGGAGATGCATGAATAAATGGTAGTATGAATTTACATTGATATATAGAGTTGCAGGTGGGAGTGTCGCTGCTTTGTGCCGTGCTGTGTGATCCTGAATCAAAGAGAAGTCGTGAGCATTTGTGGTGCTTGACATCCCCCTACAGTTCACAAGCTTGTGTTTATATTCCTGACTGTTAAATTCTTCAGAGGACAAGACATATAGCATGATGGCAGGAAACACAATTATGTGTGTGACTTTAACAATTGATCAGAATTAATTCCCTGCTTCTTCCAACGATTATAGCAACGCTTAAGGTTTAATCTAAGTCAGCAACATGTCTTCAAATGGGGTCAAATCTCTCTTGAAACTCTCAAAACCTTAAGGCTAGATTTAGTTGCATACTGGCTGCAGGTGTTCAGATATTAATCTGCCTCAGAGACATTAGGTAAGGTTTTGTATTGACTTTAGTGGAAGCTGTAATACTATACTGAGCCCAATAATGCACAGCACTGTCAGTCACTGAAACATTAGAAATGGTCAGGTTTGAATGTTGTTTGACATTTCCATTAAAGCTGATTTTCACTTTCACATTATCTGTGTGGTTTGGATATTCCACTTTTAGGTATCCCATGAACTTTAGAGCTCTGTGTTCATCTTGTTTGTACCAGAGAATGCGATCAACAGTAGACACATCGTGTGAACAGTGGATCTGACTGGAAACAGATTGACCAACTTTCTTAATGATGGAAGGTGGTGTTTGTAGGACAGTGTAGGTGCTAGAAACTCCTGTTGGGTGAGCAGAGTGAAAAGTACAGATCACTATCATAGTGGACAGTACCTCCAATGAAGATAGAGCTGAAGAGAGTTTGATCAGACCAGCTGTGATCATCATCCTGTTCAGAGTAACCTAAATTTAAATGTGTGTGTGGTGGGAAGCTTCATACGATTTCCTGATCTGTAGTTGTACTTGAGGTCCCCCTACAGTACAGGAAATAATTGCAACACTTGTGTCAACCATTCAGTGAGGTTTTTGTTCAGCTTTCACATGAGTCTGTATCACTGTGCTCACTGACGGCACAGAAATACCAGCCGCTGTCTTTTGGCTCCAGGTTCTTCACTGTAAATGTCCCGTCACGAGCATCAGTCTTTGTGGCTGAGTATTTCTCTTTGCTGAATTTTCCAAAGTCGTGACCGTTTTTTTGGGCTGTTGTCGTGAACACAATCAGTTCCATATTTTCTCCTGGCAGCTGTCTGTACCAGTACATCTGATAATAGGTAGCACCCTTGTTATGGCTGCAGTCCATTGTTGCATTATTACCCTGTTGTTCCCACAGCATGGGAGTTTGTGTGACATCGTTGGCACTGCTTAGACCTGTGTGTGTAGAACAGTTTGGTTAATAATGCAGATGTTTAAGTATAACACTTTTAATTATGATCACTTGTTTCTGCCATCCCTAAAATAAGTAACAGCATAAATGAGATCTCAGTACATCTCACCTTTGATCCAAAGCAGAAATATCAAAAAGCTGAAGTGACCATATATGAAAATGTCCATGTTGTAGACGATGGGAGCACATGAATAAATGACAGTTTGAATTTATGTTGATATCAAGAGTTGCAGGTGGGAGTGTCACTGCTTTGTGGGGAGCTCTTTGATCTGTGGTATCTCTATCGTCAGTTGTGAGTATTTGTGGTCCTTGACATCCCCCTACAGTTCATTATGTGAGATTTTTGTACAGGCGTTGAGTGTGGCTGCATCGCTGTGTTCACAGACAGCATTGAAATACAAGCCTTGATCTCCTGGCACCAAATTCTTCACTATTAGTGTCCCACTGTGAGCGTCAGGCTTGATGGCTGAGAACTTTTTACTCCTGAAGTCTGGCTCAAAGTCAGGTTCAGAGCTTGCAGTAGTAAACGCCATTAGTTCTCCAGGTAGCTGTCTGTACCAGTGCATCTGGAAATAGGTAGCTCACTTGGTATGGCTGAAGTTTATAGTTGCATTATCATCCTGGTTTTTCCAAAGCATGGAACTCTGGGTGACATCTTTTCCATCAATTAGACCTGTGTGTAACAAAACAAGTTATTGTGTAACTTAATTTTTTAAAATCAATTTCTATCAAGTTTTAAAGATTTTTCTCATCCTAGATCTCATGAAAAAAACTTTCAGTTCAAATAAATTGCTTCAAAGTAGTTTAAGTTGAATCTGTATTATATAGATGTTTATTGGGAGTTACCTGATAACCACAGCAAGAAGATTA
Organism: Pelmatolapia mariae; assembly: GCF_036321145.2. Taxonomy (NCBI): domain Eukaryota; kingdom Metazoa; phylum Chordata; class Actinopteri; order Cichliformes; family Cichlidae; genus Pelmatolapia; species Pelmatolapia mariae. The sequence continues at coordinate 60,699,799 of NC_086241.1, forward strand.
ATATTATGAGGAGGCCTCTTTTGTTAGTAATGATGTCCATGTTCTGTTTTGACAAGAACTCACTAAATTAGTTACATGAAGAGTTTTTCAGGCGGGAGTGTCACTCAACAAAACTGTCATGATGTGTAGATCAGAGTATATATGGTGCTGTTGATCCCCCTGCAGGTCATTAGTTTTGCTAACAATATCTAATGAGCAATACCCGATGAAGATTTCAGCATATTTTCTGCTTTTTGATCATCGTTTAGAAATTTATATTCCTAACTCTCAAATTCCTGAAAAACAGATCCAGCTTGATTGTACGAAGCAGACTTATGTGTCTGACTTTAATCATTGATTATAATTAATGCTGTGCTTTTCCCAATGACTACAGCAACTCTTTAGGTTTGAACTGATCCAGCAACATGACTTCAGATGGGATGAAATTTGTCTTGAAACTTTCAGTAACTTTTTTCTGAGGCTAGATTTAGTTGCAGACTGGCAGCAGGTGTTTAGATATTAATCTGTCTCATAGACATTGGGAGAGGTTTTTGTATTGACTTCAGTTGAATCTGTAGTACTGTGCTGACTAGCAGCACAGAAATACACAGCACTGTCAGTCACTGAAACATTAGAAATGGTCAGGTTTGAATATTTTTTGCCATTTCCGTTAAAGCTGATTTTTCCTTTCACATCATCCTCGGGGTTGGGAAAGTTCAGATTTAGGTGTCCGAGGAACTGTGGAGCTCTGTCTTTGTCTTGTTTATACCAGAGAATCCGTTCAAAAATTGACACATTGTGTGAACAGTGGATCTCACTGGAAACAGCTTGACCAACTTTCTTAATGATGGAAGGAGGTGTTTGCAGGACAGTGTAGGTGCTAAAAACTCCTGCGGTGGAATAAAATAACACATTATTATTTTAAAAATGAAATTACCAGCTGTATGATGATTTCCTGATCTTAGAATACTCACCATTATCCCCCATCAGCTGAAAGAAAAAGAGAATGAAGACTGTGAAGATCATGTTGAACATAGGTTCTTCCTTTCCTCTCCTGTGAAGCACATCACAGTTAATGCATGACCGATATGAAACCAAAGCTTTGACTTTATCTGCAGGCTATGTGTAGATATTGTGGTTTTGGGCATGTGCAATATGTTTGCTACCTTATTTCATTTGCTGACATTTGTCTCCCCCTGGGGGTGTAAAAATCATTCTCTTTCCCCTGTTTCCCCTTTGTTGGTAGTCACTTCAGCATCAATATTCCTTTTACTCATGTGAGATCAGACCACAATCATTTAAATCTCTATCTAAAGTTATATTTCTATATTTTACGGCTTCATTTAGTTTTGTATCCACTGACTGACTTGCATTTATCAACTAGTAAAAATGAGTTTGTGTAAATTCTTGATGCATGATTCAGAGGGATCATATATGCCACTTTGTGATGAAAACGAATGCCTGTCTTATACAGATGTTGCACATTGGTCCCTGAAACACAGAACAGAAATTCAAGCCTTTATCTTATGGCACCAGATTCCTCACTGTGAGCATCAGGCTTGGTGGCCTCAGTTCAAACCTTGAGTATATCTGTAATTAAAGATTATTACAAATATAGCTGTTGTATGTCCAAAGTACATAGGTGTTTTGGGGTGTACTACAGAAAGATTAATAGCCTGCGGAGCCTGTGTTTCATATTAATGATAATCTCCATCTTCTGATAGTGAAGTACTACAAGTCACATGAAATAAAGAAATGAAGAGTTCGGGTGGGAGTGTTGCTGCAGTATCGGCTTATAAGAGGTCCCCCCATAGTGCATACAGATTTCCTCATAGATTACCAGTTCTCTAGATCAGGGAATGACTAAAGAAGACAGATTTGATAACACTAAAATTACGGATTACCTGACAGAAATGTTTCCAGCTTCAGAAAGGAAGTTTTGTTAACTTGTTTGAAGTGCACAGAAAGCATTGCTAAAGCAAATTACTCTGTATTTAAAATAACATATTAATTGAACATGAATTTAACAAACTCAAACTTGAAAGGGAAGCTAGCTGCAGGTGCTCAGGAGCGCCAGTACTTTGTTGTTCTGTCAGGCAAATAAGGGAAAAGATTTTTGTACTGACTTTACAGTGAACTGCAGCACTGTGGCGTTTGGCAGCACAGAAATACACTGCACTGTCACTGAACTTTAGATTATAGATGGTGACTTTTCACGGCCATCTCCGTCAAAGCTGATATTTCCACTCGGATTGCTTTCTTTATTCACGAACTGCAGTTTGACATACCCCAGGATCTCCAAAGTTTGGTGTTGGTCTTGCTTGTATCAGAGAATGACCTCATAATCTTTAATGCTGTGCGAACATTTGATTTCACTTTGAACAGATTCACCAATTTTTCCTAATGATGGAAAGAGGTGTTTGGTAGACACTTTTTGTGTCAGATGCACCTGTGGAAAAACAGAGTTTAAATACAGGAATCATTATGTTATAATCATTGTAATTTCTGGGAAGAGCAGAAAACAAAATATAGTGACCACAATGATCATTTTAAACAATTTATCTCGACTTTCCTTTCAGTATAGTCGGTTCATCAGCTTTGGATGAGAATAGATCGCGGTTACCAGATGATGCACATGGGAAGTGTCAGCAGGTTTCTACTTCATTGCTTAAACTTGCAGCGGAAAACACTGTCGTCATTCGACAATCTGTGGGCGTGAAGATTTCATTTATTGAGGTCTGTCTCCACCTACTGGAGTAAGGGTAAATGGAGCACAAGCCATGTGGAGTTAGATTCTGACACTCATCCTTCTATAGAAACTGACTTGGTGTGCCGCTGATTATTAATTCAACACATGTATTCCTTTGGTTTCTTTTCAGTGGGACTGTATCTAAAACAGTAAACATTATAACTGGTGAACACAGTTAATTTTATAATGATGAATAGATGTGGTTTTAGCTGATCGTTGCATCTTTGCCCTGTGTTTTGTTTTGTTTTTTCCCCTAGATTATGGAGGTCTCTGTGACAGACCTGTGAGTTTAACACAAAATTTTACCACATGCGATATATATTTGACACAGTTTTCCATTGAAACACTCTGAAAACCCCTGGAACTCTTACATTAATGGGAAAAATATTAATATGTTCATCAGATTATAAATGACCTGAAGTCCACTTTAAAATGAAGAATAATCAGAGGACTACCTGTTTGATGAAAACAATATCCATGTCCTATTGGCTGCAGGTGAGACTGTCACTATAGTTTAGAATTTGATCCCACAAACACGTATTATGTGTGTGTGTGTACAGTGGGATGGAAAAGTTTGGGCAACCTTGTTAATAGTCATTATTTTCCTGTATAAATCGTTGGTTGTTACAATAAAAAATGTCAGTTAAATATATCATATAGGAGACACACACAGTGATATTTGAGAAGTGAAATGAAGTTTATTGGATTTACAGAAAGTGTGCAATAATTGTTTAAACAAAATCAGGCAGGTGCATAAATTTGGGCACCACAAAAAAAGAAATGAAATCAATATTTAGTAGATCCGCCTTTTGCAGAAATTACAGCCTCTAAACGCTTCCTGTAGGTTCCAATGAGAGTCTGGATTGTGGTTTAAGGTATTTTGGACCATTCCTCTTTACAAAACATCTCTAGTTCATTCAGGTTTGATAGCTTCCGAGCATGGACAGCTTGTCTTGTTGAAAGATCCAGCCCCAGCGCAGCTTCAGCTTTGTCACTGATTCCTGGACATTGGTCTCCAGAATCTGCTGATACTGAGTGGAATCCATGTGTCCCTCAACTTTGACAAGATTCCCAGTCCCTGCACTTGCCACACAGCCTCACAGCATGATGGAACCACCACCATATTTTACTGTAGGTAGCAGCTGTTTTTCTTGGAATGCTGTGTTCTTTTTCCTCCATGCATAACGCCCCTTGTTATGCCCAAATAACTCAATTTTAGTTTCATCAGTCCACAGCACCTTATTCCAGAATGAAGCTGGCTTGTCTAAATGTGCTTTAGCATACCTCAAGCGGCTCTGTTTGTGCTGTGGGCGGAGAAAAGGCTTCCTCTGCATCACTCTCGCATACAGCATCTCCTTGTGTGAAGTGCACCGAATGGTTGAACGATGCACAGTGACTCCATCTGCTGCAAGATGATGTTGTAGGTCTTTGGTGCTGGTCTGTGGGTCGACTCTGACTGTTCTCACCATTCGTCGCTTCTGTCTATCCGAGATTTTTCTTGGTCTGCCACTTCAAGCCTTAACTTGAACTGAGCCTGTGGTCTTCCATTTTCTCAATATGAAATGAAACGAAATTTATTTTTCAGTCAACAACAACAGATTATAATTTTATTTTAATATGTTCCTAACTGTGGAAACAGACTGCTTAAATATTTGAGACCATTTTCTGTATCCCTCCTCTAAACCATGATGGTGAACAATCTTTGTCTTCAGGTCATTTGAGAGTTGTTTTGAGACCCCCATGTTGCTACACTTCAGAGAAAATTAAAAGAGGAGGGAAACTTACAATTGACCCCCTTAAATACTCTTTCTCATTATTGGATTCACCTGTGTATGTAGGTCAGGGGTCACTGAGCTTACCAAGCCAATTTGAGTTCCAATAATTAGTTCTAAAGGTTTTGGAATAAATAAAATGACAACAGTGCCCAAATTTATGCACCTTCCTGATTTTGTTTAAGCAATTATTGCACACTTTCTGTAAATCCAATAAACTTCATTTCACTTCTCAAATATCACTGTGTGTGTCTCCTTTATGATATATTTAACTGACATTTTTTTATTGTAACAACCAACGATTTATACAGGAAAATAATCACTATTAACAAGGTTGCCCAAACTTTTGCATCCCACTGTATGTGCGTATGCATGTATATATACATACTTTCTAATTCTAGATGGGATTGTAAATGTCATTCAGGGTCCCCCTTAAGTCTGTAAATGGCTTAGCCAAGACTTCAACTGTTGCAGCTGGCACTGCAGATGTTCAAGGCCAAGTGTGAAACACCGGGAATGAGAATCAGCGCCTACAAGTGCAAGACCTGCAAAATGGTGATGTACCCACAGAGGGTCAGAGTTACTACCCCAGGTGGAGAGTCTTGTTCACAAGTGAGGGGAGGGAGGACCATGAGGCTGACAGACAGGTTGAAGCGCCGACTGCAGTGATGTGGACACTGTACTGATCTGTTGTGGTGAAGAGCGAGCTGAGCCAGTCAATCTACATTCCTTTACAGCATGCTTCAGAGGGGGTCAAAGTCGTGTTCAGTTATTCAGTAATAGTTTTCAAAGTCTAGATTTAGTTGCAGACTGGCAGCAGGTGTTCAGATAGTAATCTGTCTCAGAGACATTGGGGTTAGAGGTTTTTGTATTGACTTCAGTGGAATCTGTAGTACTGTGCTGACTAGCAGCACAGAAATACACAGCACTGTCAGTCACTGAAACATTAGAAATGGCCAGGTTTGAATATTTTCTGCCATTTCCATCAAAGCTGATTTTCCCTTTGACATCATCCTCAATGTTTGGATATTCCAGATTTAGGTATCCCAGAAATTGTAGGACTCCTTTTTCATCTTGCTTGTACCAGAGAATGACCTGATAACCTGGTATGCTGTGTGAGCATTTGATGTCACTTTCAACAGAGTCACCAATTCTCTTAATGATGGATTGAGGTGTTTGGTTGGCACTTTTTGTGTCAGATGCACCTGTGGAAAAGCAAACAAGAGTTTAAATACAGGAATCATTAACTTTGCATTATATTGTTGTCATTATTGTTCATTTTTCCTACCTGTAGTTTCTGACAAGAGAAGGAAACAAAGTACAGCAAAAACAGCAATCATGTTAAACAGTGTAAGCCAGCTATCCTTTCAGTATAGTTGGTTCATCACTTGTGGTTAAGAATAGATTGTGGTTACCAGATGATGAACACGGGAGGTGTCAGCAATTGTCTGCGTCATTGCTTTAAGAGCAGAATCTTCATACTGCAGTCTGTGGAAGTGATTATTTCATTGGTTGAAGTCTGTCTCCATCTGCTGGAGTAAGTAAATGAAGTACTGTAAATGGAGCACAAGCCATGTGGAGTTAGATTCTGGCACTCATCCTTCTATAGAAACTGACTCGGTGTGCAGCTGAAATACTGAATACTCTAAATGGGACCTTAGTCAAACTCACCTCTCATCCATAGTAGAAGCATCAAACAATAGAGGTGAATGTGTTTGATCATGTCTGTGTTGTAGTACTTTTTAAAACACGAATAAATGACAGTATGAATTTATATGCTATGAAGAGTTGCAGGTGGGATTATCACTGCTCTGTGTGGAGCTCTGTCATCCTGTTGTCTGTGGTCTCACCATTCACATGATGGATCAACTTTCAGTTGAGTATTTGTGATCCTTGACATCCCCCTACAGTTCATGATCTGAAGTTTTTCTACAAGTGTTGAGTGTGGCTGTATCACTGTGCTCACTAACAGCACAGAAACACTATTTGTTTCATTAGTTCTCCAGGTAGGTGTCTGTACCAGTATGTGTCTGTACCAGTATGGCTGCAGTGTATAGTTCCATCTTCATTCTCTTTTTTCCATAACATGGAAGTCTGGTTGGCATCACTTCCATAGGTTTGACCTGTGTGTAACGATAAAAGTTATAATTTAAAATTTTGTTCATTTCTACTTGTACAGCATTAAAGATTTTTAGTAATCCAGAATTTCCTGGAACAAAATAACTGTAAGTTGAAATAAATTGTTTCAAAACATTAAGCAGTTTGAGTTGAATTGGTATGATGGATCAACGTTCAGTTGTGAGTATTTGTGGTCCTTGACATCCCCCTACAGTTCATGATCTGAGGTTTTTGTACGGGTGTTGAGTGTGGCTGTATCACTGTGCATACTAACAGCACAGAAATACAAGCCTTGATCTCCTGGCACCAAATTCTTCACTGTCAGTGTCCCACTGTGAGCGTCAGACTTGGTGGTTGAGAATTTTTCATCCCTGAAGTCTGGTTCAAAGTCAGGTTTGGCGCTTGGAGTAGTAAAAACCATTTGTTTCATTAGTTCTCCAGGCAGCTGTCTGTACCAGTACATATAGTAATAGCCACTGCCATAGGTATGACTGCATTGTATAGTTGCATTATCACCCTGGTTTTTCCAGAGAATGGAGGTCTGGTTGACTTCACCCCCATCAGTTAGACCTGTGTGCAACGATAGAAGCGATCATGATCAGTTGTTCATTTCCACTAAGCATTAAATATTTTTTGTTATCCTATATCTCTTAAAACATAATGACGGGCAATTAAAATAAATTGTTTAAAAAATGAAATGGTTTAAGTTGAATTTGTATTATAAAGTTTATTGGGAATTACCTGATACCCACAGCAATAAGAATAAAAATATGAGGAGACGTCGTTTGCTCATGATGAAGATGTCCATGTTCTGTTTGGCATGACCTGTTTGAGACAGTTGTATGAAGGGTTGGAGGTGGGAGTGTTGCTCAATGAAATTGTCACTCCAGATGTAGATGCAAGTATATGTGATGCTGCTGGTCCGCCTACAGGTCATGATTTCCATTAACAACAACATATGACTGAGGAAGCTGGATTTTGGTACATATTGTTTTTTGTTTGTTTGTTTTAATAGTTTTTTGAAATTTTCTCTGGCTGACTGGAATTCTTGACAAGGAAACTGGTCCAGCTTGATTATAGGAATTGCATGTCAGTGTTCTGTCAGTGAACATAATTAATTTGTTGCTGCTTCCACCAATTACAGCAAATCTTAAGGCAGTGGTTCCCAAACTTTTTTTGCTGGGCCCCCCTTTGTTTATAGGAAAAATGTCCCCCCCCCCCCCTCGCGGGCGCATGCGCACATCCATTTAGAAAGGCAGAGGCGTCACAGTGTGATTATTTTACATGTAGTTGTTTTTTTTCCTGTGTAATAATATTCAACATTGCTATCAATACAATTTTCAATCCCTCTGCAAAATGGGTTCAAAAACATAAACAACTGTTGGATGTTGTTTGTCCGTGATTTGAACCGGGGGAACGAATCGTGGCAGGATCAGCCTGATATTATTTGTATCCCGCTGTAACTTTACTATATAAAGAGCTAATGTCTCCAAAATGTCAGGAGTAGTTAGTCATTACAACAAGTGTTTGTGAACTAAAAATCAAGAATGTGGGATACTGTTTGTCCGTGATTTGAACAGCCCAGCCGTGTTCCTGACACAGGGAAAACCAATTCTGCTGAGGAGACCTACGTCACTTGTGCAGGTGAAACCAAAGGGAAGATATGCTTCACCATATTTTCTAGTCTTTGGCTTAGAATGAAGTTGGTTTGGAAACATATTCAGCGATGCTTCATCTCCTGCTTTTTGTTTGTGGAGGCACCCCATGCTAGCAGTGTCCAAGCGTTTTGTTTTTTTTGTTTTGTTTTGTTTTTTCCTTTTCATGTCCCGTCCCCCCCCCCCCCCCCCCCCCCCCCCCCAGGGGGCGGGCCCCACACTTTGGGAAGGTCTGTTCTAAGGATTTAATTGAGCCTGAAATGTGACTTCAAAGGGGATCAAACTTGTTCAATTAGTCTTTTTTTTGGATTAAATCTTAAGTCTGGATTTAGTTGCAGACTGGCAGCAGGTGTTCAGATATGAATCTGTCAGAGACATTAGGAGAGGTTTTTGTATTGACTTTAGTGGAATCTGTAGTACTGTGCTGACTAGCAGCACAGAAATACACAGCACTGTCAGTCACTGAAACATTAGAAATGGCCAGGTTTGAATATTTTCTGCTATCTCCATCAAAGCTGATTTTCCCTTTGACATCATCCTCAATGTTTGGATATTCCAGATTTAGGTATCCCAGAAGTTGTAGGACTCCTTTTTCATCTTGCTTGTACCAGAGAATGACATCATAACCTGGTATGCTGTGTGAGCATTTGATGTCACTTTGAACAGATTCACCAATTCTCTTAATGATGGATGGAGGTGTTTGGTTGGCACGTTTTGTGTCAGATGCCCCTGTGGAAAAGCAAACGAGAGTTTAAATACAGGAACTTTGCATTATGTTGTTATCATTATTGTTCATTTTCCTACCTGTAATTTCTGACAAGAGAAGGAAACAAAGTATAGCGACGACAGCAATCATGTTAAACAATTTCAGCCAGCTATCCTTTCAGTATAGTTGGTTCATCACTTGTGGTTAAGAATAGTTTGTGGTTACCAGGTGATGAACACGGAAGGTATCAGCAGTTGTCCACGTCATTGCTTTAAGACCAGAATCTTCATACTGCAGTCTGTAGAAGTGATGATTTCATTTGTTGAAGTCTGTCTCCATCTGCTGGAGTAATGGTACTGTAAATGGTGTGGAGTTGGGTCTCAGCACTTATTCTTTCTTAAGGAAATAATTGTGGTTGTGTGTCCGATTATTAATCAAACATAACATATTCCTTTTATTTAATTTTAGTGTGACTGAATCTAAAACTGTTAACATGACCAGAACACTTTACTACGGTATAGTAGAACATTTACAGCAATTTGTGACACGTGCCAATTATTTCTTTATCCTAAACAAATCTTGTACAGAGGAGCACAAATATCTCATGCACCTTTCTTTGTACTATACAGTTAAAAGCTCCTAAGGTGGTTTTGGATCATCTCTATGAAGTCAGAAAATAAAGATAAAAAGCTGCAGGTGCATGTATTGTGTGGTGGGTACCACAGTAGAGGAGATTAGTAGGTAAAACTTTGCACTGACAGTGTACTGGGGTTTTTGTTCAGCTACTGGGTGCATCTGTATCACTGTGTTTGCTCACAGCACAGAAATACAAGCCTTTGTCTTTAGGCACCAGATCCTTCACTGTGAACGTCCCAGTGTTAGCGTCAGGCTTGGTGGCTGCGAATTTCTCTGTGCTGAAATTTCCAAAATCATGATCAGGTTTTGCTGCAGTTGTGAACACAACGAGTTTCATAGTTTCTCCAGGCAGCTGTCTGTACCAATACATCTGGTTGTGAGAAATGTCCTTTGTGTGGCTGCAGTTTATTGTTGCAACCTCACCCTGTTTTTTCCAAATCATGGAGGTCTGAGTGACATCACTCCCATCACCTGTGAATTTAACAAAAGCAACCTTTTATATGTAGCACAGTTTTACATTGAAACACTCTGAACAAAACTAAACACGAAAATATTGCTAAACCTGTAAATCACCTGAAGTCCACTTTAAAATGAAGCATAATCCAAGGACGAGCCGTTTGATGAAAACAATTTCCATGTTCGACTTGAGAGAAGGTGTCAGCATGTGAAGAGCTGCAGGTGGGACTGTCACTACAGTGTGATGTGATATCGTGAGCTGTTCTATACATATCTGCACTTTCAGTCTAACTGCAGATGGGAACCACCTGGCACTCGGGGTCCCCCTACAGTCCATCAGTGCCATCAGTTTTAGTTGTGATTTCAAACTGTAACACTGACAAACTGTTTGTCATCTTGTGCAGTGAGATAATATATGTCTCTCTACTGAGATTGGAAAAAAAGCTTCTGATTTTTATATTTTTCTGTATGTTATCATTGTAGTTTCATGAAAATAAGATGAATGAAAGTAATTTATTTCTTTTTTGAGAATATAGTGTCAGTCAAGAGCGTGGTGAAAAATGATGCTTCTGTGACAGAAGTTTTAATATACACAGTGCTGTCACAAAGTTGTAGAAGTGCATGAATGTCAATGAACTGTTATCCTATACTGTTTTAGTTTTGTTACAGAAAAAATAAGTAATGCAAAACGTCCTGAAATACTGAACGCTCTAAATGGGACCTTAGTCAAAGTCACCTCTCATCCATAGCAGAAGCATCAAACAATAGAGGTGAATGTGGTTGATAAAGTCTGTGTTGTAATAGTTTGTGACACATGAATAAATGACAGTGTGAATTTATATTGCTATAAAGAGTGGCAGGTGGGAGTGTCACTGCTCTGTGTGGAGCTCTGTCATCCTGTTATCTGTGGTGTCACCATTCACATGATGGATCAACGTTCAGTTGTGAGTATTTGTGATCCTTGACATCCCCCTACAGTTCATGATCTGGAGTTTTTGTACGAGTGTTGAGTGTGGCTGTATCACTGTGCATACTAACAGCACAGAAATACAAGCCTTGATCTCCTGGCACCAAATTCTTCACTATCAGTGTCCCACTGTGAGCGTCAGGCTTGGTGGTTGAGAATTTTTCATCCCTTAAGTCTGGTTCAAAGTCAGGTTTGATGCTTGGAGTAGTAAAAACCATTTGTTTCATTAGTTCTCCAGGCAGCTGTCTGTACCAGTACATATATAAATAGCCACTGCCATAGGTATGACTGCATTGTATAGATACATTATCACCCTGGTTTTTCCAGAGCATGGAGGTCTGCTTGACTTCCTCCCCATCAGTTAGACCTGTGTGCAATGATAGAAGCGATCATGATCAGTTGTTCATTTCCACTAAGCATTAAATATTTTTTGTTATCCTAAATCTCTTAAAACAAAATGACAGGCAATTAAAATAAATTGTTTCAAAACATGAAATGGTTTAAGTTGAATTTGTATTATAAAGTTTATTGGGAATTACCTGATACCCACAGCAATAAGAATAAAAATATGAGGAGACGTCGTTTGCTCATGATGAAGATGTCCACGTTCTGTTTGGCATGACCTGTTTGAGACAGTTGTATAAAGAGTTGGAGGCGGGAGTGTTGCTCAATGAAATTGTCACTCCAGTTGTAGATGCAAGTATATGTGATGCTGCTGGTCCGCCTACAGGTCATCATTTCTATTAACAATAACATATGATGACTGAGGAAGCTGGATTTTGGTACATGTTGTTTTTTGTTTGTTTGTTTGTTTTAATAGTTTTTTGAAATTTTCTCTGGCTGACTGGAATTCTTGACAAGGAAACTGGTCCAGCTTGATTATAGGAATTGCATGTCAGTATTTTATCAGTGAACATAATTCATTTTTTGCTGCTTCCACCAATTACAGCAAATCTTAAGGATTTAATTGAGCCTGAAATGTGACTTCAAAGGGGATCAAACTTGTTCAATTAGTCAGTCTTTTTTTTCAAAGTCTAGATTTGGTTGCAGACTGGCAGCAGGTGTTCAGATATGAATATGTCAGAGACATTAGGTGTTGGGTCTGTTCCCACAAACCCCGCTAGTTCTAGAGACTTATTCATCATGAAAGAAAAACAAGGCAACAGCGTTCGATCGATTACTTGCGCAAGGGAGGCCTCATCTGTGTCCAGCACGAAAATGACCCCAAATCCGGCCTCCTCTCGCTGCCTTTTATTGAGAGACAGTTCACACAAAACACAGCAAAGCAACGCCCACATGGTTCTAAGGCATTATATGTATATGTGTGAACTTCTGTATGTAGGTAAGTGTGTGTGTGTGTGTGTGTGTGTGTGTGTGTGTGTGTGTGTGTGTGTGTGTGTGTGTGTGTGTGTGTGTTACCTCCTGCTGACCAAAGGGTCGTAAACGCAGGAAGTTTACATCAAAAGAAGCAGATCTTCCAGATAGGATGTATCTGCAATAAAACCTCCCCCAGCACAAAGTGGTTAGAGGTGGTTAGGATCAAAGGAATGGCTTTGATCCTACTGCTTGAACTAAGACTGTACAAATTTAAGAAACACAATGGCAACATTCAACAATTAGACCTAACATTAGGGTTTATAGGTTTTTGTATTGACTTCAGTGGAATCTGTAGTACTGTGCTGACTAGCAGCACAGAAATACACAGCACTGTCAGTCACTGAAACATTAGAAATGGCCAGGTTTGAATATTTTCTGCCATTTCCATCAAAGCTGATTTTCCCTTTGACATCATCCTCAATGTTTGGATATTCCAGATTTAGGTATCCCAGAAGTTCTAGGACTCCTTTTTCATCTTGCTTGTACCAGAGAATGACTTCATAACTTGGTATGCTGTGTGAACATTTGATTTCACTTTCAACAGAGTCACCAATTCTCTTAATGATGGATGGAGGTGTTTGGTTGGCACGTTTTGTGTCAGATGCACCTGTGGAAAAGCAAACAAGAGTTTAAATACAGGAACTTTGCATTATATTGTTATCATTATTGTTCATTTTCCTACCTGTAATTTCTGACAAGAGAAGGAAACAAAGTATAGCAACGACAGCAATCATGTTAAACAATTTCAGCCAGCTATCCTTTCAGTATAGTTGGTTCATCACTTGTGGTTAAGAATAGTTTGTGGTTACCAGGTGATGAACACGGAAGGTATCAGCAGTTGTCCACGTCATTGCTTTAAGACCAGAATCTTCATACTGCAGTCTGTAGAAGTGATGATTTCATTTGTTGAAGTCTGTCTCCATCTGCTGGAGTAATGGTACTGTAAATGGTGTGGAGTTGGGTCTCAGCACTTATTCTTTCTTAAGGAAATAATTGTGGTTGTGTGTCCGATTATTAATCAAACATAACATATTCCTTTTATTTAATTTTAGTGTGACTGAATCTAAAACTGTTAACATGGCCAGAACACTTTACTACGGTATAGTAGAACATTTACAGCAATTTGTGACACGTGCCAATTATTTCTTTATCCTAAACAAATCTTGTACAGAGGAGCACAAATATCTCATGCACCTTTCTTTGTACTATACAGTTAAAAGCTCCTAAGGTGGTTTTGGATCATCTCTATGAAGTCAGAAAATAAAGATAAAAAGCTGCAGGTGCATGTATTGTGTGGTGGGTACCACAGTAGAGGAGATTAGTAGGTAAAACTTTGCACTGACAGTGTACTGGGGTTTTTGTTCAGCTACTGGGTGCATCTGTATCACTGTGTTTGCTCACAGCACAGAAATACAAGCCTTTGTCTTTAGGCACCAGATCCTTCACTGTGAACGTCCCAGTGTAAGCGTCAGGCTTGGTGGCTGTGAATTTCTCCCTGCTGAAATTTCCAAAATCATGATCAGGTTTTGCTGTAGTTGTGAACACAACGAGTTTCATAGTTTCTCCAGGCAGCTGTCTGTACCAATACATCTGGTTGTGAGAGAAATCCTTTGTGTGGCTGCAGTTTATTGTTGCAACCTCGCCCTGTTTTTTCCAAATCATGGAGGTCTGAGTGACATCACTCCCATCACCTGTGAGTTTAACAAAAGATGTTACCACACGCCAACTTTATTTAAGTAGCACAGTTTTGCATTGACACACTCACTTGAAGTCCACTTTAAGATGAAGCATAATCCGAGGATGAGCCATTTGATGAAAACAATTTCCATGTTCGACTTGAGAGAAGGTGTCAGCATGTGAAGAGCTGCAGGTGGGACTGTCACTGCAGTGTGTGATGTGATATCGTGAGCTGTTCAATACATATCTGAACTTTCAGTCGAACTGCAGATGGGAAGCAAGTGGCAGTCGGTGTCCCCCTACAGTCCGTCAGTGCATTTGCTGTGATTTCAAACTGTAACACTGACAAACTGTTTGCCATCTTGTTCATTGACATAATAGATGTCTCTCTACTCAGACGGAAAAAAAGCTTCTGATTTTTATATTTTTCTGTATGTTATCATTGTACTTTCATGAAAACAAGGTGAATGAAAGTAATTAGTCTTTTAAAAGATTGAAACATGCTCCTCTTTTTGTGCTCTTTAAAGTTAGTTTTCTAACTTTAAATCAAATGGTTACATAAAGTAACACAGCTGCAAATGTTTGTATTTCTTTTCTCAGACTACAGTGTTGATCAAGAGCATGGTGAAAAAGGATGCTTTGTGACAGAAGTTTTAATATACACATTGCTACACAGGTGTAGAAGTGCATGAATGTCAATGAACTGTTTTCCTATACTGTTTTAGTTTTTACAGAAAAAACAAGTAATGCAAAACGTCCTGAAATACTGAACGCTCTAAATGGGACCTTAGTCAAAGTCACCTCTCATCCATAGCAGAAGCATCAAACAATAGAGGTGAATGTGTTTGATAATGTCTGTGTTGTAGTAGTCTTTGAAACACGAATAAATGACAGTATGAATTTATATGCTATGAAGAGTTGCAGGTGGGATTATCACTGCTCTGTGTGGAGCTCTGTCATCCTGTTATCTGTGGTGTCACCATTCACATGATGGATCAACGTTCAGTTGTGAGTATTTGTGATCCTTGACATCCCCCTACAGTTTATGATCTGAGGTTTTTGTACGGGTGTTGAGTGTGGCTGTATCACTGTGCTCACTGACAGCACAGAAATACAAGCCTTGATCTCCTGGCACCAAATTCTTCACTATCAGTGTCCCACTTTGAGCGTCAGGCTTGGTGGTTGAGAATTTTTCATCCCTGAAGTCTGGTTCAAAGTCAGGTTTGGACTTTGGGATAGTGTAAACCATTTGTTTCATTAGTTCTCCAGGCAGCTGTCTGTACCAGTACATTTGGAAATAGCCACCACCCTTGGTATGACTGCAGTGTATAGTTGCATTATCATTCTGGTTTTTCCAGAGCATGGCGGTCTGGTCGACATCACTCCTGTCAGTTAAACCTGTTTGTACATGTAAAGTTGTCATGTAAATGTATTCATTTCTACTGTGCTTTTTTTTTTTTTATCCTAAATATCTTAAAACAAAATGACAGTCAATTAAAATAAATTATTTTAAGACATGAAATACATTTAGTTGAATTTGTATTATAAATAATTTATTTGGCATTTACCTGACATCCACATCAAATAGTTTAGAAATATATAAGAGGTCTAGTTTGTTCATGATGAAGATGTCCACATTCTGTTGGGCACCACCTGTTTGAGATAGTTCTGTGAAGAGTTGGAGGTGGCGCTAAACTGACAACCTTAAATGTAGATGTAAGTAAGTCCCCCTGCTGTTCATCATTTTCATCAACAATAACAGATGTAGTCTGAGAAAAACCAAACTGTGAAACTCTTGACACTTTGCTATAGCTTCATGAAAATAACCTGAGTAGAAGTACCTATTCTTTGTTGTTGTTTTTTTAAACTTACTTGGTCTTTTTTTTAAAACTTACTCATGCCCCTCTGTTTTCAGCTTTTTATGTTTCTAAGATGTCTCTTGCTGTAATTCCAACAGTTACATAAAGTAACACAGCTGTCGATGTTTGTATTTCTTTTCTCACACCACGGTGTCAGTCGAGAGAAAAATGATGCTTCTGTGACAGACATCTAATAAAAACAATTTTCTCATAAAGATGTGGAACAAGTGCATGAATCTCAGGGGATGACTATCCTATCCTGTTTTCATCATTCTTCACAGAAAAAGCAAGTAATGGGAAATCTTGATCTGCATTTCGTAAACATTGTCATCAGGTTAATCTTGGCCTTTTTATGGAAACGGTGATATCATGTTCTCAGGACATTTTGTGTTTGTACGCTTAGTAAAACGGTCTATCCATAGGCAAATGAGAACATATGGTTTACAAGGTCAACAAGCTTTTGCTCTGTGTTGTCCGTCATTAGAATCTGATTTGAATGGATGAGTAAAACATTTTTCTGGCTGCCTGGTGTTTTTAAACTCAAACCTCTCCTCTCATCTTCTGGTTCCACAGCCTCTTTTGTATCTTTCCAGTTACATTAAACCATGTTGGATGATGTCTTCATGCTTGGAGCTGTGGTTGCTTTGCAGGTATCTTTCAAGTTTACAGAGTTCAGAGATGTGCATGATTTACCACACCAATAATGAACTGTAACTCTGAACCAGAGGAAAGTCAAAGTCAAGGAACCATTGTTTGCTGTTCCAAAGCCACGATCAGTATTAGCTATAGATTGGAATGTAACTAGGTTACAACCTAGTTACTAAATATACTAATATTTATTATCCTTGTGTGGCGGTTGTTACTTTACGCTGTACAAAGATGAGGTGACAGATGTTTGTGTGACATTAGCATCCTTCTATTTATTATCTTCACTAAAACGCATGCATGTAGTGTGTATTCATGAGATTAATAATGAAATATCTCATTAGAAGATGTGAAAATCTAACCACATTCATCCTAAAATACTAAAAGCTCTAAATGAGATCTTAGTCCAAGTCACCTTTCATCCATAGCAGAAGTATCAAACAGCTTAAGTGACCATGTCTCATAATGTACATGTTGTAGTCGATATAGACACATGAACAATGAATTTATATGCTGTAAAGAATTGCAGGTGGGATTATCACTGCTCTGTGTGGAGCTCTGTCATCCTGTTATCTGTGGTGTCACCTTTCACATGATGAATCAACGTTCAGTTGTGAGTATTTGTGATCCTTGACATCCCCCTACAGTTCATGATCTGAGGTTTTTGTACGGGTGTTGAGTGTGGCTGTATCACTGTGCTCACTAACAGCACAGAAATACAAGCCTTGATCTCCTGGCACCAAATTCTTCACTATCAGTGTCCCACTGTGAGCGTCAGGCTTGGTGGTTGAGAATTTTTCATCCCTGAAGTCTGGTTCAAAGTCAGGTTGGGAGTTTGCAATAGTTAACACCATTTGTTTCATTAGTTCTCCAGGCAGCTGTCTGTACCAGTACATATATAAATAGCCACTGCCATAGGTATGACTGCATTGAATTGATACATTATCACCCTGGTCTTTCCAGAGCATGGAGGTCTGCTTGACTTCCCCCCCATCAGTTAGACCTGTGTGCAACGATAGAAGCGATCATGATCAGTTGTTCATTTCTACTAAGCATTAAATATTTTTTGTTATCCTAAATCTCTTAAAACAAAATGACAGGCAGTTAAAATTAATTGTTTCAAAACATGAAATGGTTTAAGTTGAATTTGTATTATAAAGTTTATTGGGAGTTACCTGATACCCACAGCAATAAGAATAAAAATTTGAGGAGACGTCGTTTGCTCATGATGAAGATGTCCATGTTCTGTTTGGCATGACCTGTTTGAGACAGTTGTATGAAGAGTTGGAGGCGGGAGTGTTGCTCAATGAAATTGTCACTCCAGATGTAGATGCAAGTATATGTGATGCTGCTGGTCCGCCTACAGGTCATCATTTCCATTAACAACAACATATGACTGAGGAAGCTGGATTTTAAAACATGTTGTATTTTTTGAAATTTTCTATGCCTGACTGAAATTCTTGAAAAGGAAACTGGTCCAGCTTGATTATAGGAATTGCATGTCAGTGTTTTATCAGTGAACGTAATTAATTTGTTGCTGCTTTCACCAATTAAAGGAAAACTTAAGGATTTAATTGAGCCTCAAATGTGACTTCAAAGGGCCTCAAACCGGCAGCAGGTGTTCAGATATAAATCTGTCTCAGAGACATTAGGGTTAGAGGTTTTTGTATTGACTTCAGTGGAATCTGTAGTACTGTGCTGACTAGCAGCACAGAAATACACAGCACTGTCAGTCACTGAAACATTAGAAATGGCCAGGTTTGAATGTTTTTGGCCATCTCCATCAAAGCTGATTTTCCCTTTGACATCATCCTCAATTTTTGGATATTCCAGATTTAGGTATCCCAGAAGATCTAGGACTCCTTTTTCATCTTGTTTGTACCAGAGAATGACATCATAACTTGGTATGCTGTGTGAACATTTGATTTCACTTTCAACAGATTCACCAATTCTCTTAATGATGGATTGAGGTGTTTGGTTGGCACTTTTTGTGTCAGATGCCCCTGTGGAAAAGCAAAAAAATCACATTAATTACAGAAATCTTTAACAATACATTATATTTCTTATCAATATTAATGTGTTTTTCCCTACCCGTCATTTCTAGCAAGTGAAGAAAACAAAATATAGCGACCACAGCAATCATGTCAAACAATTTAAGCTAAGTGTCCTTTCACGTATTGTCAGTTCATCAGCTGTGGATGAGAATAAATCGTTGGTAACAGATAACCTGAGGAGGTGTCTGCAGTTGTTTGTGTCATTGCACGTCATAGCTGAGCAGCAGAATCTTCATAAGACAGTCTGTGAAAGTGATGGTTTCATTTTTTGAACTCTGTCTCCACCTAGTGGAGTAGATGGAGTGAAGGCTATGTGGAGTTGGATGCTGTGGCTCAGACTTTATACAGGAACAGGTTCACAGTGTGGCTGATTATTAATTTAGCTAAATCTATTCCTTTTATTTCATTTCAGTTAGCTGGATCTAAAACGGTAAACATGACCGGAAGTGAGCACTTTAATTATCACATGGTAGAACATTTACAGTAATTCTGAGTACTTTTTATTTTCTCTATCATACATTTCAGTCACAAACATCATGTGCTGCCAAGACATATTTTTGATCATCTCTATAAAGTCAGAATATAAAGAATAACTGTCACAGATAAAAAGCTGCAGGTGCATGTATTGTGTGGTGGGTACCACCGTAGAGGAGATTAGTAGGTAAGACTTTGCACTGACAGTGTACTGGGGTTTTTGTTCAGCTACTGGGTGCATCTGTATCACTGTGTTTACTCACAGCACAGAAATACAAGCCTTTGTCTTTAGACTCCAGATCCTTCACTGTGAACGTCCCAGTGTAAGCGTCAGGCTTGGTGGCTGCGAATTTCTCCCTGCTGAAATTTCCAAAATCATGATCAGGTTTTGCTGCACTTGTGAACACAACGAGTTTCATAGTTTCTCCAGGCAGCTGCCTGTACCAATGCATCTGGTTGTGAAAAATATCCTTTGTGTGGCTGCAGTTTATTGTTGCATCCTCGCCCTGTTTTTTCCAAATCATGGAGGTCTGGGTGACATCACTCCCATCACCTGTGAGTTTAACAGAAGATGTTACCGCACACAACCTTTTATATGTAGCACAGTTTTTCATTGAAACCCCTGAATAACTCTCAGTGATAGCTAAAACATGAAAATATTGCTAAAAATGTAAATTAACTGAAGTCCACTTTAAAATGAAGCATAATCCGAGGACGAGCTGTTTAATTAAAACAATTTCCATGTTCTATCTTAGAGAAGGTGTCAGCATGTGAAGAGCTGCAGGTGAGGCTGTCACTACAGTGTGTGATGTGATCCCATGAGCTGCTCTATACATATCTACACTTTCAGTCTAACTGCCTATGGGAACCACGTGGCAGTCGGTGGCCCCCTACAGTCCATCAGTGCCATCAGTTTTAGTTGTGATTTCAAACTTTAAGACTGATAAGATGTTTGTCAGCTTGTCAGTGCTGAATAAGAGGTGATAGGTGTCTCTGTATTCAGATTGGAACTCAACTTGTTATCAGCGTATCTTTTGAACATACAAATTCTGGTTCCACTCCCTGTGTGGTGTCCTCCAACATGTTGGACTTAACACTCAGAGCTGTGGTTGCTTTTCAGACATCTTTTATATTTAGAGTTCAGAGATGTCGGAGATTTTACCCACTGATTGGGAACTGTAAAGCTTTAGTAGAGGAAAGTAAAACTTGAAGAACCTTTTTTGTCAGATGGCATACATCAATTGATACTCACAGATCTGTCACAGGTCATGTAAGGTAAATAATGAAATATCTCATTAGAAAATGTAATCACCTTCTCCTGGAATAGTAAAGACTCTAAATGTCACCAAGTCACCTTTCTTTAAAAATAGAGGTATCAAACAGCTAAAGTGACCATGTCTCATAATGGTCGTGTTGTTTTTGACACATGAATAAATGAAACTATGAATTTCTGTTGACATACAGAGTTGCAGGTGGGAGTGTCACTGCTCTGTGTGGAGCTCTGTCATCCTGTTATCTGTGGTGTCACTATTCACATGATGAATCAACGTTCAGTTGTGAGTATTTGTGATCCTTGACATCCCCCTACAGTTCATGATCTGGAGTTTTTGTACGGGTGTTGAGTGTGGCTGTATCACTGTGCATACTAACAGCACAGAAATACAAGCCTTGATCTCCTGGCACCAAATTTGTCACTGTCAGTGTCCCACTGAGCGTCAGGCTTCGTTACTGAGAATTTTTCATCCCTGAAGTCTGGTTCAAAGTCTGGTTTGGTGCTTGGAGTAGTAAAAACCATTTGTTTCATTAGTTCTCCAGGCAGCTGTCTGTACCAGTACATCTGGTAATAGCCACTGCCCTTGGTATGGCTGCAGTGTATAGTTGCATTTTCACTCTCTTTTTTCCATAGCATGGAGGTCTGGTTGACATCACTTCCATAGGTTTGACCTGTATGTAATGATAAAAGTTATTATTTAAATTTTGTTCATTTCTGCTTCTACAGCATTAAAGATTTTTGGTAATCCAGAATTTCTTGGAACAGAAAAACTGCCAGTTGAAATAAATTGTTTCAAAACATTAAGTATTTTGAGTTGAATTGGTATAATAAAAGAGTTTACTGTGAATTACCTGATACCCACAGCAAAAAGTTTAAAATGAGGCAGCCTCGTTTGTTCATCATGTTTTTTACACGACCAGTTTAAGACAGACGTGTGACAAGCTTCAGGTGGAAATGTTGCTCAATGAAGCTGAAGTGTAGAGTGGAGTAGATATACTGATACTGCTGGTCCCCCGTACAGGTCATCACTTCTATTAACAATACAAGATAAATGTTGAGGAAGATCATTTTTAGGATATATTTTGTGTTGATCATTCTTTAAACTTTTATATACCTAACTTTTAAAATTTTAACAAGAAAACAGATACAGTTTGGAAACCATAACTGCATGTTTGTTTTACTATTGTCCGTAATTAATATTCTGTTGGTCCAAATGATTATAACAACTATTAAAATTTGAATTGAGCCAACTAAATATTTTCATAGAGGTCAACATTTTTGTTTTGTTGCTGCAGGTGTTCAGATATTTATGTGTCATAAACATTAGAGAAAGTTTTTGTCTGACACAGCACTGTCTGTTACAGAAACATTATAAGTGGTCAGGTTTTAACTTTTCCTGCTATTTTCATCAAAGATTATGTTTTTTTTCCCCTTTCACGCCACCTTTAATATACGGATGGTTCACATCTGCATATTTCAGCAACTGTCAAGCTCTGTTTGTGTCTTGTTTGCACCAGACAATACTATCAAAAGTTGTTAATGTAAATGTTGCGTTAATTTTTCTTCATGATTCCATTTATGTTGAGGCTTCATTCATGTGGCTTTGAGGAAAAGTTGAATGTGGTGACTTTTGCATTAAGACAAGCATAGCAGAACATTATTAGTTGTATTTTGCAGGTGGGAGTGTCACTGTTTGTGTGGTGATCCTGTTATCTGTGGTGTCACCTTTCACACGAGGAATCTACGTTCAGTTGTGAGTATTTGTGATCCTTGACATCCCCCTACAGTTCATGATCTGGAGTTTTTGTACGGGTGTTGAGTGTGGCTTTATCACTGTGCATACTAACAGCACAGAAATACAAGCCTTGATCTCCTGGCACCAAATTTGTCACTGTCAGTGTCCCACTGTGAGCGTCAGGCTTGGTGGTTGAGAATTTTTCATCCCTGAAGTCTGGTTCAAAGTCAGGTTTGGAATTTGCAATAGTTAAGACCATTTGTTTCATTAGTTCTCCCGGTAGCTGTCTGTACCAGTACATATAGTAATAACTACTGCCATAGGTGTGACTGCATTGTATAGATGCATTATCACCCTGGTTTTTCCATAGAATTGGTGTCTGGTTGACTTCCCCCCCATCAGTTAGACCTGTGTGTAATGATAGAAGCGATCATGATCAGTTGTTCATTTCCACTAAGCATTAAATATTGTTATCCTAAATCTCTTAAAACAAAATGACAGGCAATTAAAATAAATTGTTTCAAAACATGAAATGGTTTAAGTTGAATTTGTATTATAAAGTTTATTGGGAATTACCTGATACCCACAGCAATAAGAATAAAAATTTGAGGAGACGTCGTTTGCTCATGATGAAGATGTCCATGTTCTGTTTGGCATGACCTGTTTGAGACAGTTGTATGAAGAGTTGGAGGCGGGAGTGTTGCTCAATGAAATTGTCACTCCAGATGTAGATGCAAGTATATGTGATGCTGCTGGTCCACCTACAGGTCATGATTTCCATTAACAACAACATATGACTGAGGAAGCTGGATTTTTAGAACATGTTGTATTTTTTGATAGTTTTTTGAAATTTTCTCTGCCTGACTTGAAATTCGTGACAAGGAAACTGGTCCAGCTTGATTATAGGAATTGCATGTCAGTGAACATAATTCATTTGTTGCTGCTTTCACCAACTACAGCAAATCTTAAGGATTTAATTGAGCCTCAAATGTGACTTCAAAGGGGCTCAAACTGGCAGCAGGTGTTCAGATATGAATCTATCAGAGGCATTATGGTTAGAGGTTTTTGTATTGACTTCAGTGGAATCTGTAGTACTGTGCTGACTAGCAGCACAGAAATACACAGCACTGTCAGTCACTGAAACATTAGAAATGGCCAGGTTTGAATGTTTTTGGCCATCTCCATCTAAGCTGATTTTCCCTTTGACATCATCCTCAATTTTTGGATATTCCAGATTTAGGTATCCCAGAAGTTGTAGGACTCCTTTTTCATCTTGCTTGTACCAGAGAATGACCTGATAATTTGGTATGCTGTGTGAACATTTGATTTCACTTTCAACAGATTCACCAATTCTCTTAATGATGGATTGAGGTGTTTGGTTGGCACTTTTTGTGTCAGATGCCCCTGTGGAAAAGCAAAAAAATCACATTAAATACAGAAATCTTTAACAATACATTATATTTCTTATCAATATTAATGTGTTTTTCCCTACCCGTCATTTCTAGCAAGTGAAGAAAACAAAATATAGCGACCACAGCAATCATGTCAAACAATTTAAGCTAAGTGTCCTTTCACGTATTGTCAGTTCATCAGCTGTGGATGAGAATAAATCGTTGGTAACAGATAACCTGAGGAGGTGTCTGCAGTTGTTTGTGTCATTGCACGTCATAGCTGAGCAGCAGAATCTTCATAAGACAGTCTGTGAAAGTGATGGTTTCATTTATTGAACTCTGTCTCCACCTAGTGGAGTAGATGGAGTGAAGGCTATGTGGAGTTGGATGCTGTGGCTCAGACTTTATACAGGAACAGGTTCACAGTGTGGCTGATTATTAATTTAGCTAAATCTATTCCTTTTATTTCATTTCAGTTAGCTGGATCTAAAACAGTAAACATGACCGGAAGTGAGCACTTTAATTATCACATGGTAAAACATTTACAGCAATTCTGAGTACTTTTTATTTTCTCTATCATACATTTCAGTCACAAACATCATGTGCTGCCAAGACATATTTTTGATCATCTCTATAAAGTCAGAATATAAAGAATAACTGTCACAGATAAAAAGCTGCAGGTGCATGTATTGTGTGGTGGGTACCACTGTAGAGGAGATTAGTAGGTAAGACTTTGCACTGACAGTGTACTGGGGTTTTTGTTCAGCTACTGGGTGCATCTGTATCACTGTGTTTACTCACAGCACAGAAATACAAGCCTTTGTCTTTAGACTCCAGATCCTTCACTGTGAACGTCCCAGTGTAAGCGTCAGGCTTGGTGGCTGCGAATTTCTCCCTGCTGAAATTTCCAAAATCATGATCAGGTTTTGCTGTAGTTGTGAAAACAACAAGCTTCATAGTCTCTCCAGGCAGCTGCCTGTACCAATACATCCGAGAATAATCCACACTCTTGGTGTGGCTGCAGTTTATTGTTGCATCCTCGCCCTGTTTTTTTCCAAATCATGGAGGTCTGGGTGACATCACTCCCATCACCTGTGAGTTTAACAGAAGATGTTACCGCACACAACCTTTTATATGTAGCACAGTTTTTCATTGAAACAATCTGAATAACTCTCAGTGATAGCTAAAACATGAAAATATCGCTAAACCTGTAAATCACCTGAAGTCCACTTTAAAATGAAGCATAATCCGAAGACGAGCTGTTTAATAAAAACAATTTCCATGTTCTACCTTAGAGAAGGTGTCAGCATGTGAAGAGCTGCCGGTGAGACAGTCACTACAGTGTGTGATGTGATCCCATGGGCTGCTCTATACATAGCAACACTTTCAGTCTAACTGACGATGGGAACCACGTGGCACTCGGTGTCCCCCTACAGTCCATCAGTGCCATCAGTTTTAGTTGTGATTTCAAACTTTAAGACTGATAAGATGTTTGTCAGCTTGTCAGTGCTGAATAAGAGGTGATAGGTGTCTCTGTATTCAGATAGGAAAAAAAATAGTGTTTAATTTTTCTTTAACTTGTTATCAGCGTATCTTTTGAACATACAAATTCTGGTTCCACTCCCTGTGTGGTGTCCTCCAACATGTTGGACTTAATGTTCAGAGCTGTGGTTGCTTTTCAGACATCTTTCAAATTTAGAGTTGAGTGATGTCTGAGATTTTACCCACTGATTGGGAACTCTACCTTCTTTGTCAGATGGCATACATCAATTTCTACTCACAGATCTTCTTTATGTAAGGTATGAATGAGTAAATGAAACTATGCATGTATGTATATGTATATACTAATTTATGTTGGCATACAGAGTTGCAGGTG
Organism: Pelmatolapia mariae; assembly: GCF_036321145.2. Lineage (NCBI taxonomy): Eukaryota > Metazoa > Chordata > Actinopteri > Cichliformes > Cichlidae > Pelmatolapia > Pelmatolapia mariae. The sequence continues at coordinate 60,725,198 of NC_086241.1, forward strand.
GGAGTGTCACTGCTCTGTGTGGAGCTCTGTCATCCTGTTATCTGTGGTGTCACCTTTCACATGATGAATCAACATTCAGTTGTGAGTATTTGTGATCCTTGACATCCCCCTACAGTTCATGGTCTGAGGTTTTTGTACTGGTGTTGAGTGTGGCTGTATCACTGTGAATACTAACAGCACAGAAATACAAGCCTTGATCTCCTGGCACCAAATTCTTCACTGTCAGTGTCCCACTGTGAGCGTCAGGCTTGGTGGTTGAGAATTTTCCTCCCCTAAAATCTGGTTCAAAGTCAGGGTTGGCGTTTGCAATAGTTAACACCATTTGTTTCATTAGTTCTCCCGGCAGCTGTCTGTACCAGTACATCTGGAGATAGGCAGCTCCCTTGGTATGGCTGCAGTGTATAGTTGCGTTATCACTCTGGTTTTTCCACAGCATGGCAGTCTGGTTAACATCACTTCCATCGGTTCGATCTGTGTGTAACAGTAAAAATTATCAGATAAAGTTGTTTATTTATAGTAAAAATAAAAGATTTGTCGTTATCCTAAACCTCTTCAAACAAAGAACCCCCACTTAAAATAAATTCCTTCAGAAACAGGAAATCGTTTTTTTATTTGAATCTGTATTAAGAACAAATTTGTAGACAATTACCTGAGACACACAGCAGAAAGATTAAAAATATGAGGAGACCTTGTTTAAACATGATGATGTCCATGTTCTGTTTGACAAAAACATTTTCAAATACTATTATAAAGAGTTTCAGGTGGGAGTGTCACTTCAGCTTTCACTCTACATGCATATATATGAGTATATATGTGTTGCTCTTAGTCCCCCTACAGGCTGTCACTTCCATTAACAATATCAAATGAAGCCTGAGGACGACCGATCCACGTTGACTTCAGAAAGCAGAATTATGTGTCTGTTTTTAATCATTAATCATAATTATTGCCACCCTTCAGTGATTCCAGCACCTATTAATGTTTGAAGTAAGTAAACAATATGACTTCAAAGGGAATCTAAATTTGTATTGAAACTTTAAGTAATTTTTTGACTGCAGATTCATCACTTTTCTTAATGATGGAAGAAGGTGTTTGCAGGACTGTGTAGGTACGGGAGGCACCTGTAGGGGGAAAAATAAAATAAACATCAACATATGCTATTTATAAGTAATGAAATAAGGGTTGTTGGCTTCTTCCTTCTCTTAGAACACTCACCAGTATTTACAACCATATAAAGGAAACAGATGATGAAGACTATGGAGATCATGTTGAATAGGTAGCACCGTCCTTTTCTGTCCCGTGGAGGACATCGCAGTTAAAATGTAAAAGGGGCGGTGACAAATTTGAAATCATAGCTTTTACTTTATCTGTAGGAATGTATCCGTATTGGGATATTTGAGTGTGGGCAATATTTTTGTGTCCATAATATCTGTTCCCTACAACATTTCTCTGAGGTTGGATTCTTTTGGAGTGAATTTTTAAACTGTGCACAAACTGAGTACAGAGAAGCATTTAAACCTCCAACTAAATTTACCTATCTATATCTCACTGATTCATGTTATTTTTTTTCATTGTTTATCTTTTTTATAAGTTTATAATTTTGCATAAACGATTCTTCGTACATTCATTTATATTGGCGCTTTAAACGTGACTTTGAGATGAAGTTGATTGCAGTGACTTTTACACAAAGGCAAGCACAGCAGGAAATTATTATTATTATTTTGAAGCAGGAATGCTGACACTAAGCTTTGTAAAAGTAGCATTGAGAAAAATAATGTTCTTTTATACATACATCTATGGTTTTCATTCCCACTAACTGACAGTGACCACTGGTGGAAGAATTTAGATTGTTCACAGTAATAAAAGCAGCAATACAACACCTCACTACTATTACAACCCTTTTATTATGAGTATGAAGTGCGTATTCTGCATTTAAAAAAAGGTCCTGTATGACATTTTTAAAGGGAAAATTTCAAACCAAAATTGTCACTTCAACCATTTCTAAAATCATTAACACCATAAATGAGATCTTAATATAATTTACTAGCAATATCAAAGAGCTGAGTTGACTATATTTGTCCATATTGGCACATAAATAAATTCTGAATTTAGTCTCAAATACAGAGTGGCAGGTGGAGTGTCACTGCTCTGTGTGGAGCTCTGACATCCTGTTATCTGTGGTGTCACCTTCCACATAATGAATCAACGTTCAGTTGTGAGTATTTGTGGTCCTTGACATCCCCCTACAGTTCATGATCTGGAGTTTTTGTACTGGTGTTGAATGTGGCTATATCACTGTACTCACTGACAGCACAGAAACACCATTTGTTTCATTAGTTTTCCAGGCAGCTTTTTCCATAGCATGGAAGTCTGGTTGACATCACTTCAATAGGTTTGACCTGTATGTAACGATAAAAGTTGAAATTTAAAAATTTGTTCATTTCTACTTCTACAGCATTAAAGATTTTTAGTAATCCAAAATTTCCTGGAACAAAATAACTGTCAGTTGAAATAAATTGTTTCAAAACATTAAGAAGTTTGAGTTGAGTTGGTATGATGAATCCACGTTCAGTTGTGAGTATTTGTGGTCCTTGACATCCCCCTACAGTTCATGATCTGAGGTTTTTGTACGGGTGTTGAGTGTGGCTGTATCACTGTGCATACTAACAGCACAGAAATACAAGCCTTGATCTCCTGGCACCAAATTCTTCACTGTCAGTGTCCCACTGTGAGCGTCAGGCTTGGTGGTTGAGAATTTTTCATCCCTGAAGTCTGGTTCAAAGTCAGGTTTGGAGTCTGCAATAGTTAACACCATTTGTTTCATTAGTTCTCCCGGCAGCTGTCTGTACCAGTACATCTGGTAATAGCTACCTCCCTTGGTATGGCTGCAATGTATAGTTGCGTTATCACTCTGGTTTTTCCACAGCATGGCGGTCTGGTTGACATCACTTCCATCAGTTCGATCTGTGTGTAACAGTAAAAATTATCAGTTAAAGTTGTTCATTTATAGTAAAAATAAAAGATTTGTTGTTATCCTAAACCTCTTCAAACGAAGAACCCCCACTTAAAATAAATTCCTTAAGAAACAGGAAATCGTTTTTTTATTTGAATTTGTATTAAGAACAAATTTGTAGACAATTACCTGAGACACACAGCAGAAAGATTAAAAATATGAGGAGACCTTGTTTAAACATGATGATGTCCATGTTCTGTTTGACAAAAATATTTTCAAATACTATTATAAAGAGTTTCAGGTGGGAGTGTCACTTCAGCTTTCACTCTACATGCATATATATGAGTACATGTGTGGTGCTCTTAGTCCCCCTACAGGCTGTCACTTCCATTAACAATATCAAATGAAGCCTGAGGACGACCAATGTCAGGATATTTTGCTTTTTGATAATTTCTTGAAAGTCTCTTTGGCTGACTGTGAAAGACTTTTAATCATTAATCATAATTATTGCCACCCTTCAGTGATTCCAGCACCTATTAATGTTTGAAGTAAGTAAACAATATGACTTCAAAGGGAATCTAAATTTGTATTGAAAATTTAAGTAATTTTTTTTAACACCATAAATGAAATCTTAATCTAATGTACTAGCAATATCAAAGAGCTGATTTGACTATATTTGTCCATATTGCAGAAGGCACATAAATAAATTGTGAATTTAGTCTCAAATACAGAGTGTCACTGATCTGTGTGGAGCTCTGTCATCCTGTTATCTGTGGTGTCACAATTCACATGATGATTCAAAGTGCAGTTGTGAGTATTTGTGGTCTTTGACATCCCCCTACAGTTCATGATCTGGAGTTTTTGTACGGGTGTTGAATGTGGCTGTATCACTGTGTTTACTGACGGCACAGAAATACAAGCCTTGATCTCCTGGCACCAAATTCTTCACTGTCAGTGTCCCACTCAGAGCGTCAGGCTTCGTAGCTGAGAATTTTTCATTCTTGAAGTCTGGTTCAAAGTCGAGTTTGGAGTTTGAGGCAGCGTAAACCATTTGTTTCATTAGTTCTCCAGGCAGCTGTCTGTACCAGTACATCTGGTAATAGTCTACACCCTTGGTATGGCTGCAGTTTAGAGTTGCATCTTCACCCTGGTTTTTCCACAGCATGGAGGTCTGGTTGACATCACTTCCATATGTTCGACCTGTGTGTAAGGATGCACATTATTATGTTTTTTTTTGTCCTTTCTACTATGTTTAGCATTAAAAAATGTTTTCTTAGAACAAAATAAATAGAGAGTTTATTGTGAATTACCTGATACCCACATCAAAAAGTTTAAAATGAGGCAGCCTCGTTTGTTCATCATGTCTTTTACACGACCAGTTTAAGATAGACGTGTGACAAGCTTCAGGTGGGAGTGTTGCTCAATGAAGCTGAAGTGTAGATGGGAGTAGATATACTATTGGTCCCCCTACAGGTCATCACTTCCAATAACAATACAAGACGAGGTCTGAGGAAAACAGATTTTAGAATATGTTGCATTTTTGATCATTGTTTAAAAGTTCAGATATTTTAAATTGTTAAAAAGAAAACGGATACAGCTTGTAAACCGTATATGCATGTTTGCTTGTTTTTATGGAGGTTAATTAATATTATGTTTCTTCCAATGATTATAACAGCTATTAAAGTTTGAAAATGAGCCAATAATATATCATCTTAGGGGGTCAAAATCTCTGTTTTGTTTTGTCTGTACCAATACATCTGAAAACAGCTAACACCCTTGGTATGGCTGCAGTTTATTGTTGCATTATCATTCTTGTTTTTCCATAGCAAACGAGGTCTGGGTGACATCACTCCCATGAGATCAACCTGTGTGTAATAGTAAAGTTATCATGTAAATGTGTTATTTTTCACAAGCATTCAAGATTATTTGCCATCATACAGCTCTTGAAAGAATTTAAATTATACATTCAAGTTGAAAACACAAATTATATTAATATGGATTTACATTATACATTTTTTTAATTACCTGATACCCTCAGCAGTCTTGTTTCTTTGTGATCAAGTTCTCAGTGTTCTGTTGGAACAAAACTATTAGAGATGGTTACATGAGGAGTTTCAGGTGGGAATGTTACTCAATAAAATTCAATCACATGGCAGAAGCTCAGTTGGATTAAGCATGTAGACCTGGTTGTGACAAACTGCTGAAGTTCAAATCAATCAGCATCAGAATGGGGAAGAAAATTGATTTAAGTGACTTTGAACAAATGATCTTAAACTGGTTTCTTGAATATCACAAGGAGCTGACTGTACTAAAATGACCTCCACAGTCACCAGATTTCAATCACATGGAGAACATTTGGGATGGAGTGGAAAAGGAAACTTCCATCTTGAATGTGCAGCTGAATGTTTTTTGCAATTTCCATTAAAGCTGATTTTTCCCTTTCCACATTGTCCTCAGTGTTTGAATAATCCAGATTGAGGTATTCTAGATACTGTAGATCCTGAAAGAAGTTAGCTGTGAGGTGCTCAGGAGCCTTAGGGCTCTTTTGGTGTGTTAGGCAGATAAGAGAAAGGACTGACTTTACAGTGTACTGCAGCACAGAAATACACTGCACTGTCATTTAACTTTACATTATAGATGGTGAGGGCTGACTTTTCACGGCCATCTCCATCAAAGCTGATATTTCCACTCAGATTGTTTTCTTTTTTTGCCACCTGGATGTTGAGATTTCCCAGAATCTCCAAAGTTTGATGTTGGTCTTGTTTGTACCAGAGAATGACCTGATAATTTGGTATGCTATGTGAACATTTGATTTCACTTTGAACAGATTCACCAATTCTCCTAATGATGGAGGAGGTGTTTGGTAGACACTTTTTGCATCATCTGTGTAAAAGCAAACAAGAGTTTAAATACAGAAATCATTAAATTTGAATTGTATTGTTATCATTGTTATTTTCCTACCTGTACTTCCTGGAAAGTGAAGAAAACAAAGTATAGAGACCACAACGATCATCTTAAACAATTCAAGCTAGCGATCCTTTCAGTATAGTTGGTTCACCAGCTGTAGATGAGAATAGATTGCTGTTACCAGATGATGACCACAGGAGGTGTGAGGAGTTGTCTACGTCATTGCTTTAACTTGAAGAGAAAAGTGCTGTCATCATACGACAGTCTGTGCAAGTGATTATTTCATTTATTGAGGTCTGTCTCCACCTACCGGAGTAAGGGCACTGCAAATGAAGTAGATTCTGGCACTCCTCTTTCTTTAGAAACTAACTCGCAGTGTGGCTTAATTCAGCTCAGTGGATCTCCTTTTATTTCATTTTAGTTTGACTGGATCTGAAAAAAAAGTTAACATGACCAGAAGTGGACACGTTAACTATCATGTATTAAAGCATTTACAATTTTAAACACTTGCTAATTATTTCTCTTTCATAGATTTAAGGCACAAATATCATACATTTGTCTTTTTGTCTTGTACAATTAAAGCTATAGAGAGATGTTTTTGATTTATAAAGTCAGAATATAAAGAATAACTGTCATAGATAAAAAGCTGCAGGTGCATGTATTGTGTGGTGGGTACCACAGTAGAGGAGATTAGTAGGTAAGACTTTGCACTGACAGTGTACTGGGGTTTTTGTTCAGCTACTGGGTGCATCTGTATCACTGTGTTTGCTCACAGCACAGAAATACAAGCCTTTGTCTTTAGGCTCCAGATTCTTTATTGTGAACGTCCCAGTGTAAGCGTCAGGCTTGGTGGCTGCGAATTTCTCCCTGCTGAAATTTCCAAAATCATGATCAGGTTTTGCTGTAGCTGTGAACACAACGAGTTTCATAGTTTCTCCAGGCAGCTGTCTGTACCAATACATCTGAGAATAGTCTACACTCTTGGTATGGCTGCAGTTTATTGTTCCGTCTTCGCCCTGTTTTTTCCAAATCATGGAGGTTTGGGTGACATCGCTCCCATCACCTATGAGTTTAACAGAAGATGTTACCACACACAACCTTTTATATGTAGCACAGTGTTTCACTGAAACACTGTAAAAAAACAAAAAAAAAACAAAAACAAAAACATTCACAACAACTGCAAAAACATTAAAAATGTTGATCAGAGTGCAAATTACCTGAATCCCACTTTAAAATGAAGAATAATCCGAGGATGACTTTTTTGAGAACTGTATTCATGTTCTATTGGACAAAAGGTGTCTGCATCGTATATACTGTAGGTACAGAGATATGTAAAGCTGCTGGTGAGACTGTCCCTCTAGAGTATATTGTCCCAGGCTCTGAGGAACTGCTCTATACATAGCAAGATTTTCAGTCCGACTGCAGATGTAATATAATTGGTACTCTGGTTCCCCCTACAGTCCGTCAAAGCCATTAACATTAACTGGTAACTAACTAAATAAATAGATCTAAGCTCTGGGTTTCATCATTTTACTTATTTTTATCATTTGAAATTCATAAAAATAAATTAAACTGATATCTTGTAATTAAAAAATAAATAAATACTGTCTGCTGTTACTTTTTTATGTTGCTATGGGTTTTCTAGCTGTGAAATATAAGGTTACACAGCAGTCCTTCTGTGTTTTACTCAAATCACAGTGACTAAATAGCATCAGTTGAAAGGGTGGTGAAGGCATTTAATATCCTCAAGCAAAACACATGCATGGCTTCATGGATTCATTCTTCTTTTTCTGTTTTTGTCAGGATCAGTTATCAGAGAAAATTACTTGATATTGCAGTTCTTTTACAAGTTTTTTTAATACACTCATTTATTATAACAATACAGGATTGTTGTTGTTTTTTATTTACTAAAGCTACACAGAGCAGTGTAAAAACTGTTTCTTGTCTCCCTTTCACTGTGCTGTCCACTTGATCAGTTGTCTGGTCTTTGCTGCACCACTAATTTAAGCCATGTAAGTCATTTACGAACATACATCTGCATGTGGTTTATAGATTAAAAACTAAAAGAGACTGTTTGGTCCAATAGATGGCGCTGTTTACATATTTTTACACAGAAAGTGTTGGAAAATGAAAAATCCTGAATCTTGTTTTCTAAACACCCTGCTCAGTTGATCTGCCTTTTTTATGGAAAAAAATTATAGTCTCTGTGGACTTTGCTTGTGTGTCTAAAAACAAAAAACAAGCTGTCCATAGACAAATGAGAACATATCCTTTACAAGCTGACTGAGTTCTGGCTCTGTTTTTGAGTTATTAGAAACTGACTTTGAATAGACAAGTACAGCATTATTCATTTCCATTTTATTCTGACCCCCTGCTGTTTTAAAAGCCAAACTTGTCCTCTAATCTCCTGGTCTCACTCCCTCTGCAGTTCCTGCGAGTCAAAGTGGATCGTGTTGGATCACATATTTATCCTCAGAGCTGTGATTGGTTTTCAGGCATATTACAAATATACACAATTCAGAGACATGTGAGATTTTGCACACAAATAATGAATTGTAAGGCTGCACCGCTGAGAATCCAACTAAGAAAGGCTCCATAGGAGATCAGGTACAGATAGTGCCTTAAACTAGGCTGAACATTTAAAAGTACAATTTTTAGATATGCAAAAACATCTAATTGGATCACTACAAAACCATTTTTAAGAATTACAATAATCTCATTTGCTACCTGATATTAAGTTACGATATAACTAGCAGATTTATGGAAATAACAAGAGGACAAGAAGTTACAGGAACTCTGTTAAACATTTTGGACATGCTGGAAGTGTTCTAACTTTCTTGTTTGCCAGGCAGTGTGTCACGGTACACTTGTGTGTTAAAATTAAAAAAAGAGGCTTGGTTGATGGTGTGGAAATAAATCCAGCGTTTTTACAAGCTATAAACTATGCGAAGAATGTGTTGCAAACTTTTTCCACTATTCCCACAATCTCCCCCTAGTGCTTTTACAAAATAACAACACAATGGCCACAAAATGCCTCATAACATGCAGGATAAATATAAACTATAATCTACTTTTAATATCATCATTTTTTTAGTGTCATTTTGCTGGAGAGCCTAAAGAAGTAAGGTAAAAGTAAGAGTCAGTATACTGTACCTAATGGGATTAAATTTTGGTGCTCTGAGTTTTAATAATTATCATTTTTGAGCTCTGAGTATTAAAATGTCTTTGCATAAATAATATTTGTGCGTGCTTTGAATAACAGCAGTTGCATTGATAAGATGGTTTGGGTTTCTTTTTCTTGTTTTGTGTTAAAGATTTCTTATTTAAAAGTCAATTTTCAATGCTGTGAGCACCAGATGTATACTCAAAATAGTTTTGTAACATATTTTTTGTTTCTTTAAATTGAATTGACTCATTACACACTGATTATTGACCAGCATCAATCAAAACTGACACGTTGCTCAGGCGAAAGTGTTGAATACAGTCTTATTGTGCAACGGGATGCCCTCTGCTCCTCTGAACTCCTCTGCGATGTCATCAAATGTACGACCCTTTGTTTCCGGGAGGCGAATCCAGGTGAAGGTGAAGGCGAGCAGAGCCACGATCATAAAAAGGAGGTAGACATAAGCACCACAGATTTTCTGTGTGAGAGAGACAGACAAGAATCCTTTTTTAAAATGTTTTTATTTGACCTCTGCTTACCTAGGAATGGTCACTTGAGATGGGAATCTCATACCACAAAAGCAAAACAATATTAAAAAGAGAAGGAAAGAAAGCAAACACAAAAGGTATTGATTTGGTTCACTGGTCTTAATTTCAGGTTGGCTGTCATTTCTGCTGCACTATAGGGAACAGATGCTTCCTTTGTTAACTGTAATTTAATTACTTATTACATTATTTCAAGCTGGATTTAAAGGATTTAGCAATAGATTTATATGTTTTTCTATAGATACATATGTGCAGTATAACAGATGGAGCAGATTTATAGCCTGTATTTAACAGCTATTTCTCTGAGGTGTAAGCAAACTCACAAAAGCAAAGAAGAAATCCACCTTTAAAGTTTCCCCTGAAGTCTTGCTTGGTCATACAGCATGCAGGCCAACGGTATAAATGTTACGCACCAGTAATGGAGGAAAGAGAAGTGCCAGAACAAACTTCCCTCCCCAGTTGAGCAGGCTACTGAAGGCCATGGCTATAGGTCTGCCAGACTGGTCAAACAGCTCAGCACCAATGAACCAGGAGATCGGACCTGGGCCCAGCTCATAGGCTGAAGTCAGGCAGAAAACCAGCAGCACTTGTAGGCTTCTGAGTTCTGGGACCAGATGCTGTACAGTAAAATAATAAATTGGAAGGATGGTTGGAGGTTAGACTTTGAGTTTGGGGATTTTGTTATATGTAGAAAATTCTGTTAGGTTAAGATGCAGATGGTTTCTTTCTCTCTAAATTAGACAGTTTAAACTTGAAGCTTCCTTTTCAAATATCCTCCAAGCTATGCCATGGTTTGTTTTCATTTTATCCATTTAATCATGTCATAAGATCGGGTTCCAGGGTTTGCAGAAGTTGGATATACATTCAAAACCAGCACATAACTTTTTTCTGAACAAATGGAAACAACCACACATAGATGATTTTACCAGGACAGAATCGACTACGGTCATGATTAAGTTGCACACTGCTATGAAGATGAAACCAGTCAGGAGCAACCTCCTCCTCCCTGCCCTCTCCATCAGGAAGAACTGGAGAGGAAAAAACAACACACTGGAATTAAAATGCAACGCTATCCTTTTTGTGGTTCATGCTGTTAAACCATTCATGAAGAAATAATGACAAAACTTCATGCTTTCTGTGACAAAATCAACAAAATGGGGCACAGCTGATTTACTGATTATATTGAGCAACCTATTAAATATTATAAATAATATTGTTTCGCATTCAAAAACACACTGAACTGCAATATAAAGGATCAGCACTTGGTTTGTACTCACTGCTACCAAAGTGAACGTCAGATTGGCGGCCCCAACACCCAGTGTGAGATATTTGGCCTGGTCAAACTTGGCCTGAAACATTTTGGTGGAATAGTTGATTATCTGGAAGAAAAGCACAGGAATTTAGTTTAGTTTAGTGAGTAACTGAGAAATATTTCAGTGTTTTTTTTAGGGTTGAGATATTGCCTCAAGCTCTTCTCAGGGTTACAGCAAGTGTGCAAAACTGAAAAAGAAATGAAGCCAATGTAGAAATGCCAAGTACTCCTTGAGGCAGCCTCCATAAGTGAGTAAATCCTGGTAATCCTCCTTTGTCAAAGTGGCCAACTTTACAATAGAAATATATTTACAGCCTGTTACAAAAAACAACATAAAATAAATAAATCTTCCAAATAATATGTCCTGCTGTGTGATACATCCTGTCCACATGTGTGCTCAAGCTTTGGTAAGTGAAATTTTAGTATATTATTAGTATGCTCTTGACAAATTGACAGTTTGTAGTTGAGAAGGTAGAATGTGTTGTCAACTCGGCTCTTCCAGTCTGGAGTGTCCTTGGGTAAGATGGTCAATAACTTGCTAGAAATAAGTTTGCACTCCACCCTGTGTAAATATGATCACTTCACCACTTTCAAGTTCTTTTATTGATACCCTCAGATTTGTTTTGCAGGCAACCATTTTACCAGACATCTCAAACAGACACTGGACAGTATTCACATACACGTGGTAAAAAAGAGAGACTGCTCCAGGCTTCACTAAAAATACAGTTTCAATCCCTCAGACTAAAAAAATACTACAAAAAGCCAAAAAGAAAAAGAAAGAAGCTAAAAATCCCCACAAAAGGGATGGGTGTCTTCATGTAAGATGGAACTGGCCAGTCTCTGCAGCTGTCAGGTATAGAGAGACTGGTAAATAGCAGCTTAACCTGATCAGTTTGCCTGATCAGTTCATATTTTGCGTCAGTTTGTTCGTGTCTTTCAGAGTTAGGGTTACCATAAGAGGATTTTATCACTGACCGCATTGAATCCAGAGAGCTGGCTTCCCAGGCTAATAATCAGGACAATAATGATCGGCTGCCTGTAGCTGCGTTTCTTGAAGAAATCCTGGATGGTGACACGACTCTGTGTGTGAGCAGCTTCTTCTTTCATTTCTTCCAGCTCAGCAAATACCTTTTCTGCTCTGCCTCTCAGCCTCAGCAGGGCTGCAGGATTAAAGAAACAACTTTCAACATAATCTAAGGGGATTTTTAGGTGAAATGAATCCACAAAGCTGGGATACTAAACCATAGTAAACCATTTCTGCATTTTAACTTCTGGAACCAACTTGAGAATGTCATAAAAATGAATTCATCTCTTTTAATATATCATAATACAAAAGAGTAATCTCTTTAGAGAGATGTTGATTTATTAAACGATATGAACACTAAGTCCAGTGAGTGGAACCTACCACTTTTTGCCTTGCTTTCTTCTTGCCGGTTGATGAGCAGATAGCGGGGACTCTCAGGACAGAAGGGTAGGATCACATACTGTGTGAGGGCCGGGATGAGAGACAGGGACAGCATCATGGCCCAGTCATGCTGTGTGCCCAACACTATCTCGAGACCAGCCACCTGCAGCACACAAGCAGCTAGTTTCATGTCATATCCATGTATCGTATAAATCCTAATTTATGTATTATGGGATTTTGATGAACTTTGCTTCTTAATGCATCTCCTTACCAAGAGCAGTAAGAAGGAAGTTAGATGTAAATTAAAGCTCAACTCACCATACCCACCAGGATGCCTGCAGCGAGGGACACCTGGTTCAGTGTAGCAAATGCTCCTCTGAGGTTGGTGGGGGAAACTTCCTGGATATAGAGGGGGTTAAGGCTCATCACCAGGCCACAGAACAGACCAAAAACCAGTCGCCCTAGGATGAGGACCTCAAATGACTCGCTGGCTTTGGAGGCAAACATCAAACATGCTCCGACCACAGACAAACTGTTAACTATCAGGATGGAGTTACGCCTGGAGGGGAACAAGCAAATTTATAAGGAGAGGGAGGGAAGCAAGCACTGTTGGAAACTTTACAAAAGTTAGCTTGGTTTTCTTACCTGCCATAAGAATCTGCCAGATATTTGACTCCCAGCGAGCCCAGTAAGGCTCCAAAATCTTTAATGCTGACAGAGAGTGACCACAGGAGAGTAAGACTGTGATCTGAGATTGATTGGTTGTGTCTGGCTCTCCAGGTATTGTTGAAAAACTCTTCGATGATCTAAACAACAATGCCAAAGTGACACAGTTTGCACTGGTAACTCAATTAGATGCAATGACATATTTTTTACACACACACACACACACACACACACACACACACACACACACACACACACAAAAGGGGTTTATAAAGATGTATTTTTATTCCTCTTTTTTCATGGATGACTAATGCAGTGTTCAAAATCATTCATATGTTGCTTCTTTTGTAATAGTTCTTGTGGAGGAAGTGTTTCTATTTCATGAATTATTGTTTTGGGGGTTTTGAGTGGGTCGAACAACTGCTTCATTTTGTAAAGTTAGAACAGTATACCTGTGAAAATGGAAAACCATTCCAAAAAAGGGAACCAAATCCAAAGCTGAGACGGAGAGTTACCTTATTTAGTGCTTTATTGAGGCTCTGTAATATGTTTGACAGGCAGCATGCTTTCCAGCATTCCCCTCTGCATAACTGTTATATCTGGACAATGTAGGCCTTTTATGGAATATCAGCCAGACTAGAATGTCTACTTTTTGATGTCTGGAGTTAGGTTTTGTTGCAGTTTTATGCTTGCAAAAATAATTCTGTTGATTAATACAAATCACTTCACATCACACTTATAATACAATTTGAAACATTATAAATGTGTGTGCTGTCCCTCAGATGCTGCTAGCTCTGTTCACCTTGGCTGGAGCGTTGATGTTGCCAGTGTGGTAACCAATCTGCAGGGACCCGATCACCGCTCCCAGGATGGACGTCACAAGCGTGGCTGTCAGATGGCTCTGCCGCAGAAACAAAATTGAGGTTAGCACCATTTCTTTTCTTTGTCTTATAATTCATAACTAATAAGAGAACGCTACCTCTTAAAGCAACATTAAAAAGCTTTATATGATTCTTAATTAGGTCATTTTTAACCCTTTACATTCTTATTTTATCTTTCTTATTTTGGATTGACTACAATCATCATAAAAATCAAAAGTAGTTATGGTTATGATTAAGCAGATAGAAGACAAATACTCAATCCATTACTGATTTCTAACCTTATGACCTCAGTTGATTAACATTCCTGATCCCTCCCATGATTCCAGCAACCAGGCCAATCATATGACTACTTGTAAAAGTCCAGCTTGGCAAGAACAACAAGGGTTTGGCGCACTGGCAACATGTCCAGAGTTTTAGTCGAGTAAGTGATACTGCCTCGCTATGTTCATTCTGCCTCATTCACTCATTCATAGAAAAGCATTGATTCAAACAAACCTCCTGAGATGCCATTTGATTGTCTAAGATGGTGTATCACTCCCTCGGGATGTATGTGCATTTATTTTTCTCCTGGTTTTATTATCTGTAAAAACCAGATAGTGAAAAAAAATGTCTAGCAGTTGTAGTTTAGGAAGCTTTAGTGGTGGTACAGGAGTTTGACGCAAAATGATAAGAAAACGACTCAGCTAGCAACCAGAGACACTGATATTTTTTTCTGCAGTGCAAATTTCATATACATATATATATCAAATACAGTGTATATCAGTGACTAAATGTTTTTGAACCACAGTGCAGTTCCCCTACAGCATCACAAAACATGTTTCATCAAATAAAAATCAAGCAAGTATATGAAACTATATACTTACTGCATACAAATATTTTTGCTTGTCTTTTTGCATGCTTACCTGTGTTACTGCATCAACCAGACTGCTTGATTTGTCCCGAAACAAAGTTGGAAGACCATATCATCTATATAAGATTGTCCTCACCACTGTTCCTGAGTGTCCTACGTTGATCGCTTCTTCATCCCTGAGTTTTAGATATGACTGTGTATCTAAACCAACTACCAGCTGAAACTTCACACACACACACATTGTACCAGTGACCACAGTGACGAAGTCACACCTAGCTGGTGAATTTGAGGTATATCTGATAAAATGGCAGCAGTGGGCCTCTGGTTCTCATGAATCAGCTGATCAACATCCTGAGTTCCCACTGACTCTGGGGCTGCAGCACTCAAACCTCAAATTGCTTTGAAAACAGCAAAACTGCTCCCAGTTAAGGTTTTAAGAGGAACTGTTTGGTGCTTTGAGTAGGCATTTTGGCACTAATTAAACCAAATGTTTGAGCTGTGTGTGTGTCTGTGTGTGTGTGTGTTGAATTGTGAATAACTTTGTATATGTCCTTTGTTCAAGTTCACTGAAAATGAAACTTAAAAGGTACCTGATGATCACGTGTCTCTAAATGTATTTCAAGCAAGCCTGCCACTGAGATATTTCCCAGAGCCATCAAAATAAACTCAGTTAAATGTGAAAATTGACTAAATAGTTATGATTACACAAACAGTGAAATGTATTTTGCGACTAATGCCACGGTTTATAATCGCATTTATCAAAGATGGAAAAAGTCAGGTACTTTTGTTATAGTGTAGCAAGTTAAAGTTTATCAAAGCCTAAATGTCCGTGTTATCACGAGGTCGTACTGCATTCTTTGCAGGGTTTCCCATGCTTTGGCTGATATGTTCTTCGGGCACCTGGTAGCATTTTCTGTCTTGGAATCCCTCAAGTGACACACATCTGTGCGTGGTAGTTTGTTTTTTTTCAGGCTGTAGTCTGTTGGAAGTATAAATCTGTATTCTTGTATGGTTTGCCCTTATAAAACAAATTGCTTTAGAGAATTTAGTTGAAACAACAAAGATTAACTACAATGGGAGGTTAACTAATTGGAAATTTAGGGTAAAGAACTGCTGCTGCAGAGGTGGCATGTGGATGGAAACGACAACACCCGTCACACAATGCTGTCACAATTTAGGGCCTCAGGGCTTTTATTGATAATACTCTGATGAAGTATAAGCATGTATGTATACTTTCACTCCTCTTTCTCCTGCTTCTATCAGAAGAATACTAGCACGGAAATGCAAGTTTAATCTCAAAATGTCAGTATGTTTGCTGACGTGATAAACTGTTCCTGCGTTTTTTTGTGTGTATTTACAAAGGAACTGCTCTAAAATGGTCCCTATTCATCTACTGCGCACATTACAGCGTTACCCAAAACTTTAATGATGGCAGTCAAATACAAAAACTATGCGAAGGGGGAACACATAAAACAATAATAAGTTTCTATCTGATTTTGGCATAATTGGGTCTCTGGTTTCTAATAGTCATCCAAATAAACCTTATGATTGAGTGAATGTTATAGGTGATATGAACTCATCTCCAGTGTTCACCTTTGACGTTATACTATTCCGGAAAGCCTAATTTCATTACTCCATTGCTTTATTTTCAGTCAGTGAATTGCTCAATTCTTTTTGCTACATCCTGTTTCTTTACATGGCTCGTTAATGTTTAATCCAATCCAGTTTTATTGAATAACTATTGCACAATCGAGTATGTGCTTATATCTGTGCTCTGCGCTAGAATTCACTGAAGACAGATGTTTGAATATGCTATATGTTTGCTCAAAATGTGGGTTAAGTGTATCTTTATGATGAAATCATGTAAGCTAAGCACACACCTGTCTCGTAAGAAAATCCACAAGCCCCCTAACTGTATTTCATTGCCGAGACGCATAAGCCAAATTAATATAAATGCTGTAAACATTTCCCACACTCAGTGCAAACCACATCATTTGAAAACAATTTTTATCATTAATTTTAAGTTGAATACGTTCACATAAATATTAAAGGGCCCCTGGAGCCTGGAGGTGATGAAAAGCAGATAATCTCAGCTACACTGAGTCATATGTGAAATGCTTTATATTACAGACGGAGCACAATTAAACGTTATACACAAAAACAGATCTAGCTTCATATTTAAAAACTAGTTCTTCTAAGCCCTAAACTGCTGACTGACATCATAGCTTTGATGTTAATGGTTTTGATGTTAAATAACATGAGATTGCTCATTTCATACAACAAAATAAAATATGTGCTTTCTTCAAAGTGAATAAGAAATATAATCCTTTCAAACTGAAACTTACAATAATTGGAATAGTTCCCTTAAGGGTGCTCTATTTTTAAAGAAAGCCAGTCACAATATCACAAGACTATATTTATCAGTGATACTTATATTTAGAAGTTTCTGAGCACAAACAAGAAAGAGAAATGTTTTGGGGCATTTTGGAGAGGGGTCAAATGCATCATCCACCTGCAAGCTCTGTTCTGTTCTGTGCAGCTGAGTTCTTAATCAGCGTGTGGATACGCCCGTCTGGAATATGACCTTTGACCCCTGAGCCCTGGCCTCCTGACAGGCAACCCCTTGACCTTGCAGTCAAGCAGCTGGGCAGGTGCTGCACAGGCACACAAGGGCACAAATGGTGAGCGGTGTGCGCCATCATCCCCCCACTGTTAATGTTTTGCTATCACCGAAGCTAATCGTTTGCTCTCTAAATTACCTGTAATGGTGGTTTTGATCTGTTTCTAAGCGTTTCAGTGCACACAAAGGAGGATAAAAATGCGCAAATTTACTCATCACTACTAAAACATGTGGGAAATATTAGATGGTGGCTAATTGTATTGGACAACTACTTCTTGGACTGATTTCTTCCACACATGATGCCTGTAAATAGACAGCGAGGAAAAAGGTTGAGTCATTAGATGATTACTGAAATTGTTTTAGAATGCATTCCTATCAACTGAATTATCAGTAAAACCATGCTGTAAAACCATCACTTGAAAAATGTCGGTAATTCAAGTTGATGTCTTTAACTCCAAGTCC
The DNA here is from genome assembly GCF_036321145.2 of Pelmatolapia mariae. Lineage (NCBI taxonomy): Eukaryota > Metazoa > Chordata > Actinopteri > Cichliformes > Cichlidae > Pelmatolapia > Pelmatolapia mariae. The sequence goes on from NC_086241.1 coordinate 60,742,959, forward strand.
AGAATCAAAAGATTCTATCTATGCACTTTCTGAACTGCTTATCCTGAATTAGATAAGTGATTTAAAAAAAAAAAAAAGATTGTCACTCAATTAGTGTTTAAAGAATTTAAAAAAATACTCGCTCCTTTAAGAAAGTTAGATAACACAAAGTTGTAAAACTCCTAAACATTATTCCGCTCAGATTCTGCCCACGTCACTTTCAAAAATCCAAATTCCAGCTTTCACCTATGAAACCCCTCCGGCAACCTGCCTACCCTTCACCCCACTTTCAACAAAGGAGAAAGAACACACACACTAACACGCACACGCACATACATCCCTAAGCAGCTGCGTCATTATAAAACTCTTTTGAACTTCACACTGGAAGTCAAATGCCACATGTGTCAGTACAAGACAGATGTACTGCAGCTGCCTCTTGGCTCCAATTTCATCTGTGATACCAGCCCTCTCCACTGCCTGTCTCCCCCTTACCCATTTCCAAACCACTACCACCCCTTCCTTCACCAGCAACCTCACCACAAGCCCTCTTCCTCCCATCATGCACTGATAAAATCACCAGCACCTTTGAAGTATCATCACTAAATCAGGGCATCTCACAGCACACACAAATAATTGTGCATAATAGGTTTCCACATTCAAACATGGGGACAATTAATTTTAGTCCTTTTTTAACATCAACAGGAAATTCCACTACAAATTTCTCGTAGGATCTTTTATTTTTTTAACCATTAAAAACACAAAAACTACACAAGTCTGCAGAGAAATTCAGTAAAAACATTATCTTTATTAAAATATTTCAGTTCATGAAATTCAGTTGACTTGCTTGATGCCGTATCATAAGTAAAAACTTCTTGTGTAGACACTGGATTCAATTTGTCAAACTCTAACCTGCAGTGAACAATCTTCACCATTTGGGGTCAATATTGAACTCCTTCGCCCTCCTTTCAGAAAATTTGTCTTCTGTTAACAGCTCTAACTGCTTTCAACTGCCCAGAAAAGTATAGTTTAAGGAGATGTAATATGGAGTATTTCCATATTTTTTTAGAATCATTATCAAGCTTTTTAAAATACCTCTGTTTATATTGTAGTAATATTAAAGTGAGTCTAATCAGTTGGATACTTAGAGTGTGTCACACAGTACCTCTACAGTTTCATTTTCTCAACATGACTCTGTAAGAGATAAAACTTGGTTCAAGTTTTCAAGTGTCTTGTTGCTGAATTCAGTCCTCTCTGTCCATACAACAGTGAGATGTTAAATTCTTCCAAATGTTGGGCACCTAGATAGCTGCTTTAAATTTATGACACACTTAAGGTAGGAAACAGCATGAAGTATCCCAAAGAGTGATACAACCCAGGTGGAAGCTACTACTGTGTCGTAGCTCATAAACTTTATGAAAATTTTCTGAGCTTTATACTTCACTGATTCATTTTAAGATTAAAAGAAAAAAGCCTTTAGCCTCTTTTGTTTTGCTTGTGTCTACTTTGACACAAGTTTGAAAATGTCAATGATTCTGAGCAGCACCCAAATCCACATGAATCATTTTTATTCAAAAATAACACATTTCAGTGTTTTCTTTTCCATGGATCTAATTTCCTTTGCTATGAATAAGAAACATTATCAAAACACATTTGGATGGTGAAGTGCAAAAACAAGTGAACAAAAAAAAGCTGTCTTTTCTCTACCAAACTGACATGCTACAAGACTCCTTCACTACATTTTTCCCATCATGATTTGTAGTGATTACTAGCCTTTTGGGTTGTTTTAGATCTTGCATGTGATTTGCAGCTCTGCAGCGTCTGGAAGCACTTCAGCAGACACACATAAGCCCACTGTGTTCAAACCTGGATTGAAACAGGCACTCAGGAGAGACTGCACAGCCCTCAAAGAAAGGCTGGTTTCTTTTCTGGTTTCTTGGCATAACTATTCAATTCAAATTAGATGCAACTGGACTTGTGATTGTAGTATATTAAGCACCAGATACTGCATAAGTATGGTCTTGACTGTGCGTAGTGATGACGACGGGAATCTTAAAACACAAACTGAAATAGTAAAATAACCTCACCATAGTTAAAATAAACAGTCCTCAGAGCTGACAACGTGCAGTCTCGCCTAAGCATTTCCATGTTGTGAATTAGCTACTGTAACAACCTAATGTTTGACATGATGTAAACAGAGAGAAAAGTATATCTTTTTTTACAAGAAGCCAGAATGACAGTGAAGTAAGTGAACAATCATACACCCCCACAGTGACATTTAGTAAAACAAAGCTTATTGTACATATTTACAAAAGGAGCCTTTTTTGTCTCATAATTGTGAGCCATTGCAGGGACTATTGGGGAATACAACTCATACAAAGTATTTAAACCACAACAGCAAAGGCACGATTCTCCGATTGTTCCCAAATGTGAGGATCACATTTTTATTTTTTACACTGCAAAACTAAAAGGATTTTTTCCCCCTTCACTGCTCATAAAATGTTAGCATTTATCAGACACCCGGGGCAGTATTTTTAAAAGACTTACTTCAGTGTCTTACATAAAGTGGAAAAGCTCCACTATGAGTAGTTTTAAGTGTTTGAGACAACAAGACTGACATCAGCTGTTTGAGGTCAGACAGTAATTGTGTTTACATACACAATACATAGTCTGACATTACTGGGAAGGCTCCAGTATTTACTGTATGAACTGCCACGGCCTATCTTGCGAGGTAAACGTGAATATGATCGATGAAATGGGCTGAGATTAACAAGATATTGAGCCATGTGAACTTCTTACTCTATTTACTGGTTAGATTAGTCAACTGTGGAGTCGTTTTTCTCTGATACTAATAATATTTAAAACATCTTTATTGTAATGTAATCTATTTAGAAAACTAAAATCTCCACAAGAGGGTCAAAGATTTGTTCAGTTTGGATCAGTAAACACTAGAAGGCAGAATTAAAGAAAGATCATTACTATAGATGATTGATTGTGTAAAGAACGGATACTAACATTATAATAGTGTAGTTTAACAAAACCTGCACAATTACGTTTAACACTATATAAACTTATACACAAAAGAATGGGATGCATGTATTATAAATGAGTGGCCTCCACTGTGGTAAGGACACATTTAGATTGAAGATGCATTAGTGAATGCGTCCCATTTGTTTATGTAAACACCAATGCAATGGATTCTGATCACATAGTGTCGGACTTGGAACTTAAGCAACAATTTGCCAGCTCCTCATTAGTATAAACTTGAGATCTATGTTACTTTATACAAATCAGAGGTGCCTGGTGCAATAGCAACTCTGGAGGCTTGGGAAAATTTAACCAAATCGGTAACAAATGAATACAGATTTTGTTTCAGAGCTCAAACTTTGTTTTTTTCTGGGAAAATATTTTGCGGCTCTTTTTGCAAACAGTGTGTTTGTTTTGGTATGAAATCATTTGTACAATTCTACCTGGTTTCAGAAGAGCATCTATCAAATTATCTGTCATTACAAGGTCTAGTAGCTCGCCCATTTAACATAAAGCTTCAAAATAACCCAGCTCTAAAAACACCTGTGTGGACATTTATGCTAAAATGCAACCCACAACTTTACAAGGCTGTATTTTAGAGTTGTTTGTCTCTGTGTGGTTGCATTCCTGAAATCTTTCATTACTTCATATTTAATACTGTTTGTTCGTATTCCAACCTTTGTGTAAACATGTTGAAATGTCTTCCACTGGGTGCAACAGTGTAAAGTTCCATGAACATCCTGTGTGAAATCTTTTACTAAGAGTTGTTTTGCATGTTTAATTTATCATAATCTTTTACTATTTGTTCTATTATTATATTTCTGTTTTTTACAAAACCATTTCCAAAAAAAGTTGGAACACTATGTAAAATGTAAATTTAAAAAAAATGATTCCACTGATTTGCAAATATCATAAACCCATATTTTATTTAAAATAGAACACTGAAAACATATCATATGTTTAAGCTGAGACATCTCATGAAAAATATTGGTTCAAAAGTAAGTGGTACCAAAAAATTCTTGGAGTTTCATTAGAAGTAAAGATAGGCAGAGATCCACCAACCTGCAAAAATGTGCATCTCCAAATTGTGGAACAATATTAGAATAATGTTCCTTTTAAAAGTGATTGAGTGTAAAGAGTTTAAATATTATATCATCTACAGTAGATAATATGATCTTGTGATAATATCACAAGTTTCACAAAATCTGGAGAAATCTCTGTGCGCAAAGGATAAGACTGAAAATCACTATTGTATGTTCGTGATAGCTGGGACCTCAACTGGCACTTCATTAAAAACAAACATTAAAAACCGGCATTATTTTCTTAAATGCATGTTAAAGCTCTATCATGCAAAGAAGAAGTTATATGTGAACATAATGCAGAAATACCATAATCTTCTCTGGGCCAAAGCTTATTTAAATTGGACTAAGGCAAAGTGGAAAGCTGTTCTATGGTCAGATGAGTCCAAATTTCAAATTCTGTTTGGAGAGCAAGTGCTTAACATTCTCCTAACTAAAGAGGGAAGAGACCATCCGCCTTATTAGTGCTCAGTTCAAAAGCCTGCATCTCTGATGGTATAGGGGTGCATTAGTACCCATGGAACTGGCAGCTTGCACCTCTGGAAAGGCATCATTAGTGTTCAAAGGTAGATGATATCTTGTTCAGGGAAAATCATGCACATTTCGGCAAAACAATGCTAAACTGCATGATGAATCTTTTATAACAGCATGGCTTCATCTGGGTGCTGAACTGGCCTGCCTGCAGTCCAGACCTTCCACTAACTGAAAACATTTGGTGCGTTTGGTGAAACAGAAAATATGACAAAGAAGACCAAAGTCTGCTGAGCAGCTAGAATCCTATATCAGACAAAAATGGGACAGGATTCCTCTCCCAAAAGTCCGACAACTGGATTGGAACAGAGGATTCTCCAAAGTGGTAAATATGGCCTTGTCTCAATTAATGTGAGATACGTTGCTGCCAATAAATTCAAAATGAGCTTTTGAATCAAAATGAGAAAATGGTACATTTTCATTTGTAAATAAAATATGGGATTATGAGATTTGCAAATCTTTGCATGCTGTTTGTATTTACATTTTACACAGCATCCCAACTTTTTGGGATTTGTTGTTGTAAATTCTCTTTTTTGATACTACAGAGTGTGAAAATAAATTATGAATAGTGAAGAAGAGTGTTTTTGCAATGGTTTGGGGTTGTAGAAAAAGCAATCGGGTAAAAAAAAAAAGTGACATCCACTTAGCTACCACTGTCCGACACCGGTGCATGCATGAGACTTGACAAAACCCAGATATCCAAAATGTTAATGTATCGAGAAGGTTTTGTGCAAGAGGATTCACGCAGCTAATTCTGTGCTGATGAACTGGACTCCATAGACTCAACTCACAGTTTAATTCCGATGGATGCCACTCACATAATTGTTGCTTGTTCACATACATTACACATTTGTTTTAGTTGTTCTAGACTGACTTGTAGAGTGCGTTTTAAATAAGCACCATTCTTTTTTGTATGTGACTCACTGCAATATCCTCTTTTATAGGTTTCCACTGACCTGTGTGCTGCTTTTTGTAACAAAGGGCCTGTAATTTTAATTCACATGGCAAAAAAACGTGTATTAGTACCTCGTGAGGACACACAGAAGGAATCAAAACATCAGACTTAACACACAGAGAATTGTGGTAATATACACATACTTGCTCTTCCAGTGGTGAGCCTGTCATCTTTGCAAATATATTCTCATTCTTACCTAGATATTTTTCAGTCACTTCAAGAAAGAAAAAAGAACATGTAAAAACAAATAAAATGTCAAACATAGGGAGAAGAAAGTGCAAATATTTTGGCGCCACTTTGTTTTTCTTTTCCATTTTTTTTTCTGTTCATTTACAAAACTCAGGAACTTCTTAATTTTTCTGCTCCATCTGTCTCTGTCCTGTCAGCAAGCGTGCAGATGCCTTCCCTCTGTGCCCTCTGCTCTCCTCTCAGCTTCTTGATCCTTCTCTTCTCACACCAGACGTCCTACTGGAAACATGTGCAGGAAGAAGAAGACAAAAGAAATCATTTAATAGTGAAAGTGTAGGAAGTAGAAATTTGTTACTACTGATGTGGGCTGTGTTTCTGAGTACAGTTAATGCAAACCCTTCAGTGCGCAAACACGTAACAATGCTCTTTGTGCTTTTTTTGTACATGTAAAAGTCTCTGAATGACCATGTGGAAAGCAGATTTGTCCTCAGATTTTTCAAACAAAGCAGATTTTTAGTTTAATTTAATCTGTTACAGAATTCATTTTATTTTAATTTGTCAAACTTTAATTATATCTCTATATTACAGCCATCGCCAGCATACTGTCTGCTCTCCATCTTTTTGTTTTTTAAGGTAATGTATTAAACTACAAGAGTAATATGTACTGACTCAAAATGTTATCTAGAACGGTAACATCAAATTTCCTGCAATTATGTTAAAGCCAAGCAAAATCTGTAAAGTTGTACTGTTTTGCAGTTGCATGGGACACTGAACTGAACTGCGCATGCTGCTCACTCATCAATCAGATGTGTGGGTGTATATGTTCTGGGGCAAAAAGGGAGTAGAAGAGAAAGATAAAGAAGGAAAGAAAGAAGAACAGGCTTGGGAGAAAAGCAGATGGGTCAAGAGCTTAGATTGCTTGCAGATGGCTGTCAGAATAGAGCCGAGGTCCTCCTGAGCTCAGGCTGTGTTTCAAGCCGTGTGCCTGGGTGTTCACTTTTATATGCAAGCATTTCTAGGCTGAGTTAAGTTTGGTTTAAATTTAGTGCATTAATAATGAAGTTGTATTTCTGTGTATATGTAAATTCTTTCTTTCTGCATATTTTCTGTGCAGTGTTCGCTTGTATGTGTAGACTTTACTGGCCTGCATGAGGTGTTCAAAAGAGCAGCCTGGGGGTGGGGAGCTGCAGGTGCAGTATCTGTCAATAAGCTGGATTTCATTTTTAGCTACGAAAAGAAGCCCAGCTGATTTCACTCTAGAGGCTTCTGTAGTCTCAGATGATACATTTACAAGCAATAACTCAGTTCAGACTTTAATGCATCACAATCCTTCCACTGTCCTATAAATCAGCAGTTACATTCCACATGAGCCATCCAGCGGTGGATGTTTTCATCTATACTTTACTATAACTGTACAAAATAAAATATTATAGCCAACTAATCTTGTCATGAGTCTGTTTAATCTAAGTGACTACTGTTTGCAGTTTTAGCTTTGACACTTTTATGTAAATAAATATTGCTTTAGGTCCTGTATGTGACCAGAACAGAATGAATCATCTTATATCCACCTAGGTCGTAAAAAATAGTTTCTGTGCTTGAAACAGAAATACCAAAAATCTCTACTGCCTCTTTGCATGGAAGCAATGAGGTTAACGTGATCCCTTGTCAAAAGATAATTTTGATTTCCATTTTTAGTATTTTATATTTGGCAGCATGTCTCTGTTCTGGGACTCCCCCACCCTTCCATGTGCATACATAGAAAGCCAGTTGGAGAGAACAGCAATACCCCAGCACAGAACAGGGCATATACCAGTGACAACAGATATGACTGATTAAGTCACGCACACCATGTAAAAGAGGTGTTAGGGTATAGGGGGTTTCAAAGGTGCTTGCAGATGTGCAATAACTGTGGACAGTTGCATGTCCAGCTAAGAAATCAGCTATTGTTGACTGGTAACAAGATCAGATGATCTGCTGGGATTGAAGTTGAGCTTGGCCTTTTTGCCGAGCCTTGAAGAGACTGAGTTCTTAATTAAAGGTTCTGGATATTGAAGGGCTGTCTTGGTTGACACATCTCAGCAACATCACATGAAACTTGAGGACAATGCCTCTGGACTGGCAGACCAGAGTGGTGGTAACCCTTTTTAAGAGGGGGGACCAGAACATGGTCTCTAATTTCAGAGGGTTCCCACTTCTCACCCACCCCAGCAAGGTCTATGACAATGTACTGGAGAGGAAAATCCATCTGTTAGTAAAAGCTCATATTCAGGAGGAAACATGGTGGTTTGCAATACTGGACCAGCTCTTTACTCTCTCAGAGAGAATGGAAGTTTGCCCAATGAGTCTGCATGTTTTTTGTGAACTTGGACAAGGCATTCGACTGCATCTGTTGGAACATCCTTTGGGTGGTGTTCCAGGAGTACAGGTTGACTGGCCAGTAGCTGCAGTTCATTCAGTCCCTGTACAGTGGTAGCGAGAGCTTGGCTCGCATGGCCTCACTTACAGCTCCCTTTATCACCGATTCCTTATAACTTTAATGGATGGAATTTCTAGGTGGAGCCAAGTGTTGGAGGATCTCTGCTCTGGTAGCCATCTGCAAAGAAGTGGTTTGCAGATGATGTGGTTCTCCTGGTCTCATCAACCAGCGACCTTCAACTTGCACTAGGGTGGTTTGCCGCTAATTATGTAGTGGTAGGATATGAATCAGGGTGTCCAAGTTTCAGACTATTGTTCTTATTCAGAAAAGGGTGGAGTGTTAACTCCAGGTCATCGACAAGCTATTCCTTAAGTCGAGGAGTTTAAGTATCTTGGGGTCTTGAGTTCACGAGTGTGGGGAGAGTGAAGTGGGAGAATGACGGCAGATTGGCGTGGTATCTGTAGTGAGGCGGACACTACTGGCTTGAAGACGGAGCTGAGGGTGAAGCTGTCAGTTTACTGGTCAGTCTATGTTCCTACCTTTACGGCCAAGGCCATGAGCTCTGGCTAGTAACCAAAAGAATGAGATTGCAGGTGCAAGCAACAACAATGAGTTTCCTCATGAGTTGTTGGACTCTCCATAAGAGACCTCTGTGATTCAGGTTGGCTCACAGCGGTGCTGCTACATCTCCACATTGAAAAAGAAGCCAAGTAAAGCCTCCTGGATGTTTCCAGGATGCTTCAGGCGTTCTACTGCAAGGAGGCCCTGCGGCAACCCCAGGACACACTGGATAGATTATAGCTTACAGATTATAGCACACAGTTGCGTAAGACGAGGTGGCCAGAGAGAGAGAGGTCTAGGTGTCTCTGCTTTAACTATCGCCATGACCCAAACCTGGATAAGTGAGGATGGATGAATGAATGGATGGTTTTTCAGACCTAAAATGAAGTATCTGGCTAAAGTTTGGCCTTTCTCACATTAATGGATTTTTAAATGGTAGTATTCGTTGTCATAAATCCTTTACCTTGGCAACACTAGTGGCATGTTCTACCTGTTGAGGCAGGTCCACAATATTTCCTAAGAGCTTTTTCCACCGAAGTCATGCTGTTCCTCTCTTTAGCTCAGATAAATGTCTCTGTTGTGAGGAGCTGAGCGACAGTTGTGCTGATGAATTGGCTTTGCAATTACGAGGCTCCAGAGGAGCGAATGGTCCTCTCCCTCCTCTCTTCCCAGTCACTAAGGACACTGTCTGTGCCATTAACAACACAAAGCTCTCCAGCCTCTCCCTGGACACCTTGGCCCCACTTCTGATAAAGAGCTGAAAGCAGATCCTGTCTAGCGGTGAATCGCCTGGCCTCACCTGGGACTGACCAATAAAGCCACTTGGCTCAAGAGCTGGGAATCATGGTATACCTGTGCATAATGGCAGCAGGGGGGAAATCACTTGGCTAAGACGAGAGATACACTGGCTTGAGTTTACTTTCAGTTAGGTAAAAACAGCCCATTGAATGACTTTTGTAGCAAATTCGTGAAGCTAATGATATAAAGAAGTAATGCTTTCCTGTCAGTATCCTCTCTGATGACCTCTTTAACATCAGTCTAGAAGCCAGAAAGTCAAGCTGATGTCACTGTAATTAAAACACAAGTGGTGTTGGCTCTGAGGGGGCAGGAGTTCTCTCATGGCCCTGTATCCCCAGTGCCAAGGCTGCTCAATAATGCCCTCCTTTCATTCCTGTCAGACGTAGCCAGGACAAACAGGAGAAGAAGACAGGAAAGCACTAAGGGAGACAAGAGGAAGAGAGGAGTTTGACAGAAAACAGAAAAAGCATAATTCTGTGTGCTAGACTGTCTCATCTGTTTTTGTTACTCGTCTCGTCTACACAACAGCACTGAATTATTTATTTGCCTCTGCCAGGTGAAATAAGTTTATGAATACCTCAAGTGATGAGCTCATTAGTTTCCTTCCTAATCTCTGCTTAAAGACTAAAAAAAAAACATATTCATATGACCACAGGCTTATTTTTAATTAAAGGATTATAATTAACGTAGATGGCATAAAAAAAGAAATCATATTGGTTTTACTTCTGTAAACAAAGTGAAAATAAATCCTTCAGGATTTGAAACCACCTTCCATCACATTCCCATCATGTGATTCACTCTGGACTTCAGTTTGCTGTCAATCTGACAATACATGACATTCTGCATGATGTACAAACCATCACATTTAGAACTTGTTGATTAGCCTGTTTGTTTTAAGTGTTATAGCAAAAATGAGCAAATCCCCATTCACAAAGCTCGTGCTATTCTTGACAGCAGGTGATGCATACTGCAAACTAAGGCCTCTGTAGTCACTCTCACTAGATCCTCAACATCCTTTAACTGTGTATGACCCTTTGAGGTGTTTGTGAGCACTCATACATGCACAAGGCCATGTGTTTGCACTTACTGTAAAATGTGTTTACGTATTTCTAAATGGAATTAAGCTTTTCGGGGGGAAAAAAAGAACTTTGTTAACCTTGCTCAACTTGTTTAACAGTGAAACATTCTTGTGTTTTGTTCAGGAGTTATCTGAGCTTCCAGACCTATGGCTTACCAGTTGACTGACTGTAAGAAGAGATTACAGAGAATAAAATCATTGGCCTTGGCTTCATCTGTAATGATGTTTCCACTGTCTTCAGAGGATGGATGCCACTCTTTTCAGGAAATATCTCCCAAGGTATTTAGATATTTTTCCTTTGCTTTTGCCAACATGTCGGGAGGGAGAAACCTCATACAGATGAGCTCCACTCTTCCTCAAATGCTTGAAATCCTTCAGCAAAAAGCACACACTGTAAATGGTAAATATATCAAGCAAGAACCCGATGACGATCCGGAGGACAGTGCCTGATAAGATTTAAGGGCTGACAAAGGCAGCTTCACTTAAAAACGATCCAGGCCATTAAGGAACAGCTAGGCATACCTGAACACAATGGCTGTCTCTTAGTCAAGACAGTGAACAATGCCATATGTTCTTACAGGCTCTAGCTTCTTTCTGCAGGCTCTCTCCCTCTTCTTTTCTTTATTTCATACTTCACTTTCTCCACAATCATCAGCAGCTTATAGTGCCTGAGTGGCAGCATTAGGAGCCATATAAAGCTGTCAGGCCATTTACCTCCAGCTCTTAAGTATGAAGGTGATAGATTCAGTGACTGTAGTGAAACAGCTAGACGAGCCTCCTCTGCTCCAGCAGAGGGAGGCTGTTTATCCTGGCAGCCATGCCCGGGGTCCAAGAACCCTGACGTTATGCCCGCTCAGAGCCACTGTTCTGCAGACACCGGAGGGCAGAGCCAGGGTAAACACATGACCTCAGTGTTATGTGGCGTTGAATAGGGCTGGTGGTTAGAGTCAGCAGCACCAGTGGGATCAATCACCACTCACTGAGGGGAATCCCGTTAGAGTGATCAAGAGGAGAAGAAGACAGGAAGATGGAAAAGAGCAGCGAGACGGACTAAAAGGTCGATTGATGAGTTGGTCATAAATTTATTTGTTGTTGCTGTGACTTACAAAAAATGTAATTAACAACTAGTAGGCCAGCGTAATTGTGTGTTTATAACAAATCACACAGGGAATAGCATGCACTAGTACTAGTTTTAACTATGCCAGACTGTCACATTGCACATGTACGTATATGTGTTAATGGATTACACAACAAGCCAACTACAGCTCCTGAAGCAAGAAGCAGAGTTAGTGAAAGCATATTAGTTTGCCTTACTGAACAAATTTGTCCCTTGCCTTGTCCCTTGGTTGCCACTTGTTGTTGAGCTACCTGCAAAAAAGAGAAACTGTGATTAAACCTAATGGGAGTGGATGACTTCTTTTTTGGTTTGTTGGGTCTTTTTTTTTGGTCACACAGCAAATGTTATATTTTAAGTGCATAAGGTAAATTGGCTATTAATGGATATTAATGCTTAAAATATAATTTCTTAATATTCAACACCAAGTAAAATTCTACTCTTCACAAATATTTGAACTGCAGCTGCTCTGAGCTCATCGTTGTTAGGCTTGTTTGACAAATGCTAATAGTCTCTATTAGGAGCAAACTTGTTATTAGTACTTCAGTTTTCCTGCCCAGACTGTGTGTGTCTAGGATTGGTTAATGCATCAGTCTTGTCTAAATATTCATTAGTGGGTGCTGAGTGCATTAGCCTTCTTTGGACTGCGAACTGATTCAACTGTTTGTCACTTGCAGTACAGTTACTTCATCTTTTACTTAAAATTACTGTCTTACTGTGACTGACTTCACATTTTTAAGCTATGAAACCATAATTATGTTTATTAAACTATGTAACAATAATAAAATATTAACAACAGACGAAAGCCATAAAACAGTTGCAGATGAGCTCCTAATGCCAACTGGCATCTCTGTCTAGTTGCTGAAGGAGGCCAGTCATGGTCTTACTGCATGACCCTGCTGGCACAGCACTCTCAGCCATTTTGATTTCCTAGTTTTCTCTTCAGCTTCCTTCTTCCTCTCTTACCCTCCTTGCTGACGCCCAAGCAGCCTTTCAGCTCCTGCAGAGAAATGGCCCTGTCCTTATTCAGATCACAGTAGTCGGTGAACTTTCGGGCACATTTCTTGGGTTTGGCTTTCTTCTTCAAGTACTTCTTGAAAGGCTTTAGTTCCTTCTTGTTGATGTCTTGACTACCATTGTTATCCAACTGGGCAAAGTACCAGTGCACCACCCTCTCTTCTAAAGTGTGACTGGGGTCAGGCTCCACAAACCTGAGTAGATATAACAGGCAACAGAAACTGAAAAAGAAAATCTAATGCAAACTTCAAAAAGTAATGTGAGGGCAGAATTACTTTTGGGACATTCACCACATCAATAGCCACAAATTTACTGTTAAATTACAGTAAAGTACTAGCAGAGAAATTTTCCAGGACTGGGCTCACATTTTGCAGTGTCTACAGTAATCCACAGCTTCTTACTATTAAAAAAAATGATGTACTGTCTGGTTGCTCTTTTACAGTTATAATTATTTTAATGTTTCTATTGTACATTCTATAAAAAGTTTATTAATACAAAATATAACAGGATGTCCTCATCCATGTACCCTGAATTTAATTTCTTGTCTTTGAATTATGGCAAGATAACAACTTTGGTGCACTTTCTCTACTTTTTACTTCTCTAAATTCCATTAACAGAAATGCTTCTGTATGCAGCATTTTAACAACCACCCTGAAGATAAAAGCTGGCTGGCCACACAGCTGAAAAACACTGAACACTTATCACCAAAGAAAGATATACTGTGTTATGCCAGAAAAATGTAAAGTAGATAACAGTTGATATTTCCCCAAAGCATTTACAGTATTTAACTATATGGACACTGTTATTTCAAAATATCGTTCAGATCCGTCATACACACATCTTTAGCACCGATGCATAGTAACTCCTGAAGTTTAGTGTCCAGTTCTTCACACTGTGTGTCATAGAAATACTATGCGTTTGCAATTCATGAAACCAGAGGGAAACAAAGTTTTCCACGAACAATCAGCCAATATGTCAGTCTTCTGTGGTATGTGACGCTACTTACCTCCCACCACCAGAGGGGGCTGGTGAGTTTATGGCTTGCACCATGTCTGTGGTGAGGGCATCTAACAAGCTTGTAATGAATTCCACTTTCTTGCCCTCAGGGCAGCCTGGTGCAAATAAAAGACAAAAATACACCAAAATTACCTACCACAACTAATTTGAGCCATTAGGCCGCAATGAAGAGCCTCTAAACCTTCAACACCAGTGAACCACTGTGACAGATGTCAAATAGAAAACGTGTGTTAGACCGTCAAAGCAAACCTTATATAGAGCTTAGTGACCAAGTAAATCTGTTAAAAGTGACCAGGTGAAAAACATGAACATATGAATATATGCTTTAACAGAGGTGAAATACATTGTTTGGCTGTTTTGTTAGACTTCAAAAACACAGAGCTGAGGCACATGGGTGAGGTGGGGCAGAAGTGTGCTGTGATGAGAGAGCTTTCTTGAGCAGTGCAGACCTGTTAACTTTTATGGCACAATTTTGAACACCTTGGGTAGCTCTTTTTAATTGCCCAGATGTATGGTTTTAAAAGCACACAAAACCCGTGCAAAATTTTCCCTCCTAATTGTGTCTCTTAAAGGGAAACTTCAAACGCAGCTGCACTGTAAACTAATCTTCCTATTCTGCCTTTTTTTCAGTCTCTTCGTTTTTCTCTCGAGCTTTCTCTGTAGATCCCCTCCTCCCCCTTTCTCTGAGGATTTGTGGCCTCCTCGTCCTCTGCGCCATTCACGTCTTTTCTTTCCTTTTGTGTTGGCTCAGGACGGTCTGTGGGAGGCGGGTTGATGCCCCGCCAGGTGAATCCAATTAGCATTTCCTACAGCATGACAAGCTTGAAGAATCTCTACCTCGCTGTGCTTTAATCCAAGTGTTAAATTGGGGTGTTATGAAGCGCAAACTGTTATGTTGTATGTAGCTTATGAGGCAAGGTGGTTCAGGATGTCTGCCAGCATAAAAGAAGCTGCGGGCACATGAAAGCTGCCACAAACATGATTGTTGCATGTGTAAACATAAAGAAGGGCATTTACCCTTGAGAGACTCCAAATGAGACCCCCCAAAAAAATCTTTTTGGCTCTTAACACCTAAAATGAAGTTAAATATTGGTGGATGTTGAACAATATATGCAGCAATACTTGTATATCTGTGACAGGCCAGCTGATAAAGTCAGGCTTTACCTACAGAGCAGACACTGTAAATACTGCATTGGTGGCATATGTATGTGGATGTGTTCAACCTTTCAATTTAAAGGCATTTGCTGATTCATGAAAAGTGTAATTTTGCTTTACTGTTTGGTGGACTTTACCATTATCACATTACAAATTGCATTGTCCTAAACAATTCTGTTCAAAGTGTAGCCACAGGCATCTAAGCCTTTACTTTACTACAGTTGAACTTAATGGATCTCATCCTTTGGTCTCAGAGGAAGAGCTGTTATATGCTCAAAAGGACCGAGGCAATATTGCCACTATGTGTAGTTGGTAAGGCTGAACCTGTAGCCAAATGCTGTTAAGTCTGCCCTCTTAAGCATTCTTTTTTCACCATTGCCTTGATGTGACAGCCATGAAATATCATGCTTTGTTGTGGCGGTTCAGAACATCCCGCTACAGTACATAAAAATATCTACATTCAGCTCCCTGCAGTATCCAACACCACCAGCAGCCCCCCCACATGCCTTGCCACCACACCCCACAACACTAACACCTTCCATAAAACATACCACACATCTGCTGCACAGTCAGGAGTATGCTTGACTCTGTAAACTCACCAGATGGGGAATTAAACAAGAGTTACAATGCAGCCTTAAATGATGGGGAAACAGAGGGGCAACAAAAGTAAGTGAGCAGTAACAAGGGCAAAGGAGTATGAGCCTATGTTACGACCTCTGGCTCAGGGGGCAGTCTGAGTCATACATACTTAAAACTTTCCAGGTTACATTCTTTAACATGGATTTAAAAGCAGAATTCATGTGGATTATTATGTAGGACCTGGGCTTTTTTTCTGCAACAGCCACAAACACGTATACATTGACAAACCACATCTCGGTATACATACTATTTTTCAGTTGTTATTTGCTTATATCATTCATCTAAATAGCTATAAAAAGCTTTTTTCCATTACATTTTGGTATAAGTTTCTCTGTTTTGGCAATATTGACTTTAAAAGTTCTCTTGAATATGACGCGCCTTCCTTGTGGTGCTCAAAGTGCCAAAAAATAAATTAAAAAAACTTAAGCAGCAATCTCTCTTTCCAGCAAAGAGACATTGTTGTGAACAGATTCATGTAAAAATCATTTTCTTTCTACCAAACCACACTTGCCAAACCCTTCATGCTACAGAAGCTTCCATTTACCCATGACAAGCAGCCAGTCCCGGTGAGAGGGTGTTTTCCCCCTCAGCTAAGCTGTGTTGTTGGCTAGAAGCTAGTGTTTTGATATTAAAGTCCACTGACAGTTATTATTTGGAAAGCAAGTTTAATCTCTAAAGCAGCTATAAAAATTCTGCAAGATAATAAATGGAAAGTTTCTGTACTCCCACACCCAAATTGGATTGAACTGCAGTGAAAAAGTGAAGTGACCTTGCAGTTCTCTGCCTTGGAATGCTTCTTCTGTGTCCGAGACTCGAGATCGTGCAGCTCCATCGCACTCAGGCGTCTGGTACCTGTTACAAAGAGGCAAGCACATGGCTGCATTAGATAGAAGCCGAAGAGGAAAAGCGTAAATCTGTCTTAGCAAAGTGTGAAAAATTGGAGACATCAAAGGAGTTCATTTCGAAAGATTTGAACAGCTAGAGAAGGAAAAAAAAATCATGACCTGAAACTAAAACCGAACCAAACTAAACAAAAAAACCACCACAATCCAATTAGTCTTCCATGATCTCATTTGCAACATGTAACAAATGATTCAAATTCTGACTTCTTAAAATTACAACCTCTTGCTCTCTTGTCTTTGATCTGTATGCTCTCCCTTCATCTCAGTTGACCGTGATTAACCTTTCTTTATAGCTTGGATTTGAAGTGCACAGAGCTTTTTTTTTTTTTTCAAAACCATAACAAACTGTTCAGCATTACGCGTGGCATGACTCGTTTTCTCCTGGCTATTATATCAGTGGTTCGTGGATACGATGGAAAATTGAGCACATGTGTTTGATTTGTCTTTTTTTTTTTTTTAAGCAAAAGCAAGTTATCAACTCTATATTTTTTTACACAGTCTGCACAGCCACTGATCCAAGATGGGGATATCTGATGGATGACTCTGCACATTGCTGTTTGGAAAAGAGAAACTGGGATGTATGACATGAGTTCTAGTCCAAGTGTATTTTTATGTGAAGGAATAATCACCTCAGGGTTTTCATAAAAGAGCTCTGAAATTCAGATCAGAATTTGCTCTGTCTAAAGTTTCCTGTTGTGCAAGTGATTTATCCTAGGCTGTCAAAAAATAAATAAATAAGCCTTCTGGTATCTTATTGATTTGAAACTAAACTTGAGCTATTGTCTATTCAAACAGGAGACCATATCTTCAGATTTGAAAAATGTCTTTACTTCAGCTTGTAAAGCATTAAGCCTCTTGGAGAGAGAGAATGATGATTCCCTTTCAGGAACAAAATCAGTTCATTTCTTCACCAGTGCATGCTTATAGTCCACGCTTTGTCTTTGTCTCGCCACTTGTTTGAAGTTGTAATATTCATCTTCTGATTACAATTTACGAAAACATTTTGCAGAAACAAAACATGAGCAGTGAACAATCATTTTTTTTCGAACATGTTTTTAATTCAGAGATCCCCCAACATGAAGCTCGTGCACAAAAAATACTGTGTTTTCCTCAAAGCAATGTAAACAGTAGCAACTGCACTAAAAACAAAGTCATTCCAGAAACAGAGTGTTTATAGCTAGCTAACCGAAATTCACATCATCTTGGAACTAATTGCGTTGGCAAGTGAACTGGCAAGAGAGCTTGGATCAGAAACTTTCTGGATAATATAACTGACCAGTCTGTCAGTGGGTCCACCACTTTAGTCTGACTTACAGCAAAAAGGTGTTATTCTTGAGCTTTTCCTTTGTTGATCCAAGTGAATTATTTTTGGGGGATTGATTGCCTCAAATTTTGGAACCAATATGTGCTTTTCAGGAATGGATTCCAAGATTGGTGATTATGACTCCATAATCATTGATTCTCAGATGCCCTCAAATTAACTACCGTAGAGCACGCTTGTTTAAAATTAGACAGATTATTGTTTTTGACACATTTCAGTAGTCCTGTTATTAGCATGTCAGTTATTCATATGATGGCAGACAGACATACATATCAAATCATTTAAAAAACATCTGTAACTACTATAATAAATGATATTGTTTCTTTATGTGATTTTTCTGATAATATTACCTGGTAGAGGTTCCAGGAATGGGGCGTCCCGTGTCCACCAGAACACACCAGCAGTAGCCTGTGGACTGGTGGCACTGGACGGCCTTGTAAAGGCCTCCAGGCCCACAGTCGGGGATGAAAATGGCCTCACGAGGATTCTGCAGAGCCTCTTCCAGAGCACTCTGTCTCTCCTGGTCACAAGATGGAACTTTCTCTAAAAGTATTAGAAACACACTCAGTACAGGAAAAAAACAGATTTGGGAAACCAAATACAGACAGCACATATGCAAAAAAATGACTACTACTAAATTAAAATGTGAAATATGTGGAACAGGGTTCTGGAAGTGTTCACTGCAAACCAGATGGTGGCCTCTGGTAACATTTTATGTGGCCTGTGAGCACAAAAAAGGGAAAAAATGCATTAATGTGCATTTTATTCAGGACATAAATGACAATTAACAACATAAAGCCTTATGTCCTGACCAGGCAATTTATAAATACAAACCAAAAGTTTTGATGTGGGCATTTTCCAGTGAAACTCTGTCATGCACTGGCTCTATAAAGAATCAGTCACACAGGCCTAGAGACCTGTAACCATCTCGTAACTACTAGTCATGAGGAAAATATGTATTCTCCAACCGGTTGCAAATGGTTGCTGAGAGTTGCTATGAAATTGATTGCTGTTCTGTTAACTCAGGTCTAGAAACGAGTCGGTGATGCCCATGGTAATCATCAGTCACTAGGGATGGGTATCGTTTAGGTTTTATTCGATACCGGTGCCAAACCGGTACTTTTGAAACGGTGCCGGTGCTTAAATGGTGCTCGAACCGGTGCTTAAAGAATGGAGAACACAAACTTTGTCCAAAAACCTCTCATGTTTAACTGTTTTCCTCTTTTTCTTTGGTCATTTTAGCCTTTTTGGCCAGGGTGAAGGGAGTATTTGCCATCAAACAAGAAGACAGCCGCATGTAACTACGATGGTGTTTGCTAGTTCACCTTACATGCATTAATTTAATAACGTGGTTAGCCCTACTCAATGTAAATTACACACAAACAACATTAAGCTACTCGCCCAGAGAAGAACGGCTGCTGCTGCCATCATCATCCGTCATCATTTCTGCTACACTGACAGGGCTAGGGACCAGGACTCTCCTCTTCGGGTTCTTGGGGGATGTTGCTAACTCCGGGTCCGATAACAGGCACTATACCCGCAGTAGATGTGCTCGGTGCTCGGTCTTGCAGCAAGCTATCAAATACGGTGCATTTCTCGGATTTAAAAAAAAATGCTATACGTCGCCAGGTGTTTCATCAGATTCGAGGTGTTACCTCCTTTGCACAGTATCACCTTAAAGCACTTGTTGCAGGCTGCTGAGTTTGCATCTTTTGCTGTGAAGTACAGCCACACTTTTGACCGCTCCACCTTGGGCATTTTTAATCTGTAGCTCTGCTCTAAAAGAACGGACGTACCTGGGCCCGCCTACTATCCTTGGAAAGGTAAAATGATTGGCTAGAATCCAAAGTGTATGACATCTCAGGGAAAAAAAGCACCGAAATAAAGCACCGAAATGTGCGCTGCTTTTCGGTCTGGTTACTACCGTTTATGTCAGAACCGGTGCCATAATGGCATCGGATACCGGTACCCATCCCTATCAGTCACTAGGGAAAAGTGTGTACTCCATGAGCAGTTGGCAAGGGGTTGCTAGAGGCTGCTGGCAGTCACTAACAGGTTGCTGTGGTCATTTGTAGTTTGCATGGAAAATGCTGACTTGTCTGCAAATATTCAACTTTTACTTTGAAGTCTGTTTCAGGTCTGCATTGCACTTTTTCCAAGTTTCACTACACCTTCAAGAATAAATGACAAGTGTTTCAAGAGAAGTCAACATCTTCCATGCAAACTATAAGCAACCACAACAATTGTAAAGCCAGCAACCTCAAGAAATAACTTACCAACCAGTCGCAGACACACTTTTTTTTTTCGCAACCTGTGTTTATCAGGGGGTCACTGACAGGTCCCTTCGGAGACTCAGACCTGAATTAATGCCATTTTCACATATGTGGTGACATATGTTGGGTGAGTGCACCCTGCCCCTTTCTTGAATTCAGCTGCCATCCGGTTCTCCTGAGAATCAGCCACCTGACAGTATAAAAGCTAGGGAAGAGCTGCTTGGTCAGTATGCGTTAGGACCAGCCTTGAGAGTATTGAGCTACAGTGGTGTCTTGTCTGAGCTGTGACTGAGAGTTTATCTGGGGGTCATAGCAGTAGATATTACCGGACAGAGGTTTATGTAAGAAAGTAAATGTTCCATTCAGGCATTTGTTCTCCCAGCACCTTTGTGCAAAGTCTGTGTAAGCCCATGTTAAAATACTGCACAGCAAGCATGTGGATGCCAGGCATCCTCCCTCCAAGCATGTTCCAGGCAGGCAACTGTCACTGTTTAGTAACAACATTGGGTTACGGAGAGATAGTCACATTAAAATCAAATAGGTCTTCTGTTAAATCACCAATTTTTGACCACCCCAAAAGTAATGCCATTAGCAGCAAAGTTAAATTATGGCTTTACCCACCGCAGTCTTACATGTTTCTGCTCAAAAACAGGCCTCAACCCTTGAGAGATGCTCCTGCAGCACCTTGTCTCAGTGCACATCAGTGGATGAAGAATGTATTTATATTCACATCCATTTAATCCATTGCTCACTCTTAAGCCACGTCCAACAGAGCTGCCTGCTGAGATGGTTACCAAGGTGATTAAGTGTGCTTTGGTCGCTGCAAATCTATTCTTCATTTTACATTCAAGTACGCTATGACGAAGCCTTAAGCAACAATAACAGAGCCACAGTGACTTTTCTTCAAGGTGGTGACATGTGGTGGTGTTTTCACATTAAGGGGCTGACTAGCGCCAAGACAGTGCCTGCAGTCTTAGCTTACTCAGCTTTTGCTACCAAAGAATAACAGCTGTATCACATAGCCCCTGCC
Source organism: Pelmatolapia mariae (assembly GCF_036321145.2). Taxonomy (NCBI): domain Eukaryota; kingdom Metazoa; phylum Chordata; class Actinopteri; order Cichliformes; family Cichlidae; genus Pelmatolapia; species Pelmatolapia mariae. The sequence continues at coordinate 60,764,037 of NC_086241.1, forward strand.
TAATTCAGATTAGCATCAGAGGAGTTGAGCAGTGAAAACAGAAATTAGACTTCTGGTCTTTACATAATTTAAGACTGTCCAATAAAAAGCGGGTTGTATTAAACCCCTTTACGTTAGCAGCCACAATAGCAAATCACTAGTTGTGGGCACTGCTCTGGGCATTTCAGAATCTGTTGCTGTTGATTTAAACATGTAGACATGGTGAAGTTGACCTGCTTAAGCCCAAACCTAGCATCAGAATAGAGAAGAAAGGTTATGTGAAATGTGAATGTGGCATGATTGTTGGTGCCAGACAGGCTGCTCTCAGCATTTTAGACTTACTGGGATTTTCCCACACAGCCATCTCTAGGGTTTGGAGAGAATAGTGAAAATATCCAATGAGCTGCATTTCTTTGGGAGAAAATACCTTGTTAATATTAGAGGTTAAAGGTGAATACCCAACCTGGTTCGAAACGATGGGAAGGAAACAGTAACTCAAATAATGTACTCACACCAAAAAGTATGGAGAAGAACATCTCTGAACACGCAACACATTGAACCTTTTAGTAGATTGGATGCCACACAGGCTACCCAGAAATTTGACAAAAGAAGATTGAAAAAACATTGCCTGGTCTGATGAGTATTGATTTCTGCTGAACATCATCTAAAAACCACAGACTTCCTGATTATTGCAGCTAACCATTCCATACCTTTGTGAACACTCCAATCATTTCTTGGTTTCTTGTACCTAAATGGCCTCCACAGTCACCAGAGCTCATTCCAATAGAGCAACCTTGGGGTTTTAGTGGATCAGGAGATTCGTACCACGGATATAGACTAAAATCTCTGAGTAACGTCCCCAGCAACTTGTACAATCTACATTAAAAACAATGAAAGCAGTACTGAAGGCTTTAAAAGGTCCAACCCATTACTAAGAAGTTGTACCTAACAGTATTGACAATAGCTTTGAAGTTTTTAAATTACACACATAATACCTTGTGTAACTCTTTTCTACATGGTTATAGACTCCCTCTCCTCTTTCCTACACCTGTATTTCAAAAGCAAATATAATGATACTATCATGGTCTTTTTTCAAATTGACAATAACACAGAAACCATAGAGATAAAGTTTTCATCTGATGACAGTAAGTGTCCAGATAATATTTGCTGGTGTCTACACAGACCGTTACAATTACCAAAGGTGGACTGCAGTAATAATTCAAGCAAGATATTTAACTCCATCCGAGGCTGCCCTGCTCCGTAATGCCAAACCAGTATTCTGGAGCCTTAGCAGGAAATAATAATAAAAATCACAGTGCTGATTTAAAGGCTGACATTTAAATCATAATGCTGTGCTCAGAGTACAGAATATTATTGTCTGTTACAATGGCTGCCGTATCCATTTAGTCATAAAAACTTGTCTTTTTATGACTGAGACACATGACAGATCTACACTGGTCCCTGATCAATCATGGCTGCCATCTTTCACGAGATGCCTGATGTCACTGGATGGAAGTTCAGGAAAAGAGTGTAAACAGCCAATGGTAACCAGATAGTATTACGATACTGGCTGTCTTGTGTTTAATAGTTCCACCTAGCTACTCCAGCAACATTATTCATCTTTTGCTTTGCTTTGTTTCCAGTTTTGCAAAGCTGAGCAGGGGAAAAAGTCTAAACAGCTGGTGGAGCACTCTGTACTCACGTCAGTCAACTTTACAGAAGTGACAGAATTGTTTTGAGTCTTCCACAATTTTTCCAAGATGCAAGTCTTTCTGTGACACTGACTGCTGTACACGATGCTCGCTTTCATCCCCAGCTTAAACAAGTGCCCTGCTTTGTCCGCATCAGGCAATAATCAAGCTGATATCATGAATTTGAACCCAGCAAAACTGAGCTGCTCTTTATAGGTGGCGTTTTGAGAACACTGGGTCATGAAAAACATAGCATGTCATTACTTCTGTTTCTTTTTGTTTTGGCAGTGACTGTGTGCAAAACACAATACTCTCTTATCACGATCCATGGTGAAGTTAATAAAGATGGAGATGACGGTGGTGGCGGGTTCAGCAGAAGGCCTGAGTCCTAGCTGAGGAGAGTGGGAGGTGGGGAGGTCAGATTTCCTGAGCGTGGCTGCCAGCACAGAGCTAAACGTGTCCTTGCACTAAAGAACATTTTTTGTCCTGTAAGGACTCATACTCAAGTGTTCTTAGTGCTGTCCTCGCCAAGGTTCCTTCACATCCAAATTATTTAGCACTGTTTATTATACAGAGGTTATGCTGGCGCCAGGCACTAGGATTCCCAAAAGAAAATTGTTTTTGTACATATAAATGGAAAAAGGCTGGATGCTTGCAATGTAATCCTTTCAGTTTTGTGTGGACATGAAATTCAATCAACGTCGTCCAGGCCTGCCTTGGATATCTGCATTTCTGCTCTATTTATTTTTTGTTTTTGTTTCTTTTTCAATTTTATTTCCCTTCCTTCGACAGGAACTGAAAGACAAGAAACACAAAACCCTCAGAAAACAAATATTGTAGTTTGAAAAAAAAAATGAAACCCACACAAGTGGAAGTCAGGAACAGTTGTAACAATGTGATCATTGTTGTCGTGATTTTCTTCAGGGCAAATTGATAATGAACAAAAGATGGCTGTCTGCAGTATCTTTGATAACACACTTGCCCCATTTTATACGTCTCACTTTGGCCATTGTTACTGAGGCTCCAGCCTTAGCAAAATAATTTTTAATCTCCTTTTTTTCTTTATTCCTATTCTTGTTGTGACCACCCTCACTTTCTCAGTCCTTTCCTCCACTCCTCTACATCTTTTTCTTTCTTTTTCTTTTACTCTGCTTCCCTCCATCCTAATTCCTCCGTCTTTAAACCTGCTCTCCCCCCTCCGATCGCTCTCTTTTTCACTTCACTTCAATGGCTTTCAGCTGTTGGGTAATCACTGCAACATTGTCTGCCTTCTCTGCAGTTAAGATGGCAGAAATGTTAGTAATAGAGGAACTCTGTGAGGATGTATATAGGTGCATGTGTTTGTCTTTATAACACAACAAAAGGATTGACATGATAGAGACTCATTAAAAAGATGGTGTAACTTTTGAACACATCATGGCCGAAACCTGTTGCTGTGCACACTTATTGCCCTTTAAAGTTAAACAAGTGCATCCTGCCCTCATGCATGACATGTAAATGGGATTACAAGAAACAAAAGTCTTTTTAAGACTGCAAATGTTTAAACAAAATCATGCTCATTAATGACATGATCGCATTATATCCCTTCAGCATTTTTGTTTTTCTTTTGTTTGCCTCACCACAAGAGAGGAGTGGTGGTTTGTAAGTTTCTGCTTCTCTGTACACTTTTAAAAATGAGCTGCATGACAGAGCGCTTCCCCCTGCTTGCAACATTTGATCAACAGCACGTCAAAGTCTGGCAACACAGCATCTGTTTGAAAAATGGACCTTGCTTTGCTTTGCCTAAGCAAACACATTTCACTAGCACAATCTCCACATCGCTCTAAATCAGAATTATTGAGTATCCAGAGACAAAGCCTGTAAATGAATAACGCAGTTTAAGTGCGTGCGGGATGTCTGCTCCATGAGGACTCAGGTTATCCCACTTTGTATTTAAAGACAGGAAGGTTTAAATAAGGATTGTTGTGCCAAATCTTCTCTGCTTAAAAATAATTTTATCCAGAAGTTGATAAAGCAGTTTGTCAGTATAAGGAGCCCTGCCAGTCTCTGCACTTGTCCTAGAATCAAGTGGAGAAATTGCCTGGTGGGTAGAGAGATTTATTCGCTGTCTCTTCCCTTTTGCGTGCCGAATTGCCCGAGTGAGTAAGTGTATGAATATAATACAACAATATAACACTTTCTAGTACCCAGTTGGACAGCTTTTGCCTTTAGAACTGCCTTAATTCTTTTTATTTTTGATCTGTGCTGACTGGACAGCGTTACAAAGTTGCTCCAGATTTGTGACCTGCACATCCATGATGTGTATCTCCTGTTCCACCATATGGAGTTGCTCTATTAGAATGACATCTGGTGACCGTAGAGGTCATTTTGAGTACAATGGACTCACTGTCATGTTCAAGAGACCAGTCTGAGATTATTTGATGTTTGTGACATGGTGTTTTATCCTGCTGGTGGCAGCTTTTGAAGATAGAAGAATAAACTGTGGTCATAAAGTTAGGCTGTGGCATTTAAATGATCAGTTTGTACTAACGGGCCCCAAGTGTCTCAAGAAAATACTCCCCCACACCATCACACCATCACTACCACCCTGAAATGCTGATACAAGGCAGGATGGATCCATACTTTCACATCTAGCCTCATTACTTGACAGAAATGGCATCCAGTGTGGTCTTTTGCTGCTGTAGTCCATCTGCTTCAAAGACTGATGTATTGTTTGTCCAGAGATGCTCTTTTGCATGCCTAGATTGTAATGACTGTTTGAACTGATATATGAATGCAACAGTAACTCAAAGCAGCAGGCCAATGTCATTGCTTCAGGTTGTTTTTGCCAGCACAGCATCAAGGATATTAACAAAAGACAAACAATGGACTTTTTTTTTTACTAACCAATCAGAAGACACGCTGTAATTGCGTATGCTGGAGCTAACAAATTACAAGTTAGTTATTTAATTTATTGATAGATGTGTTTTTGTTCCTTTGTTGCCACAAAGTCTTGTAGCTAAAAGAATTTGTGACAAAGGGGCGATCATTACATTGTTGAGGTATTTTTTCCTGTTTCTTTTTTTTTTTTTTTTTTTTTGCAGATAAAATGCACATGCAAAATGTGACCTCTGCCTTAAAAAGTACCAGCAAACAATGCTACAGCTGCCACTGTTAATAGAAGTGATGCTACCGGTACCAACCTGCTATGCACTGAGGTTTGTCACTACATTTAGTAGTCCTGCCCTCTCATGTTAAGTTTATTTCACCCTTAAACTGAGAGTAGCTTTTTCACTTATTGTAATATTACTAATACTTAAAGTAAAATATACTTATTTTACTTTATTGTATTTATTTCAGATTAGTTTTTACCTAATTAATTTTTCATACTGTATTATATGTAAGTTATATGCCTTTCTACATATTTCATATATGTTTGTTGTGAACTTTAAACTGCTATAACAAAGGTTTTCCCACCAAAACAAAGTACATCTTACCTCTTTTCTTTATCTGAAATGTACAGTAAGCTACATGGACAATATAATTAACATGTGCAAAGAATTGTGAATGCTGGTATCTCAAAGTACAATAAAAAGTTTTTTTTAAATGGGTAACATTGTAACATAAGAAATTAATTTATATTGTGGATATTTTGTAACGTAACAAGTACTCTTAAAAGTAACATTACCCAGCACTGGTAACTAGCTCATGAAATTAAGAATTACAAAAGAGCCAGTGCACTTAAGAATGTAAGCAGAAGAAGTGTACTGGTACAAGTTTTCAAGAACAAGGGTGATGTGCAAAGCTGTTGTAGCTATAGAGGGATAACACTGAAGCTAGGTTAAGATGAGACTTCATGAGTATTGGTGAAAAAGTATAAAGAAGGTCAAAAGGAGTTACACAGTGTTCTTGTTGATCTAGAGAAAGCATATGATGCCAAGAGAATGGCAGAGAGGGTGGTGCTGGACATGTACTGCTGGACAGTAAGACAGAGGTGAGGTGTGGGGTGGGAATGACAGATGGGTTCAGAGTGGGGATGGGATTCCACTGGGGATGACACTGCCTGACAGATGAGGTCAGGCAGGAATTTCCTTGACTATGATGCTATGATCTGTGGTGAGAGGAGGGAGCAGATGGAAGAGAGCCTGGAGAGGTGGAGGTATTCTCTAGAGAGAAGAGGAATGAAAGAAAGACAGGATACATGTGTGTGACTGAGAGAGAAACGGGTAAAAAAGTGAAGGAGACAATTTTAAATACCCGGGGTCAACCATCCAAAGCAACGGACACTGCACAAGAGAGGTGAAGGAGAGAGTGCAGGTGGGGTGGATGGAGAAGAGTGGAGGGGGTGATTTGTGATAGAAGGATAGCATAAAGTGTAAAAGGGAAGGTTTACAAGATGGTAGTGAGACCTGCTATGATGTATTTTTTGGAGATGGCGGCACTGACAAAAAGACAGAGGCAGAGCTGGAGAGGGCAGAGCTAAATATACAGGATGGACAAGATTAGAGAAGACAGACAAACTTAGCGAGGAACAGTTGAGATGGTTTGGATATGTGCAGACAGGAGGGATGGTGGATATATTGGACAAAGGATGTTTAATATGGAGCTGCCAGGCAGGAGGAAACAAGGAAGACCACAGAGAAGAGATTCATGGATGAAGTGAAGGAGGATATGAAAAGGGCTGGTGTGGCAGAGGAGGATGGTTGAGATGGAAGCAGACGATCAGCTGTGGCGACCCCTAAAGGGAGCAGCCAAAAGAAGAAGAGGTTTAAGTACACTTCCTCCAGTAACTGTTATTTGCCTTCCAACTTTAAATTAGGCACAGGCACACAATCTCCTTTGACAACACACACAAACACACACGCGGTTTGCAATCACATGCAGATGTAGACACACACACACACACATCGCTCATGCCTCAAATGTGATGACATCTCCCCCTCACTCGGCCTTGTCGCTTGTCCTTTGAGGACACCGGATGCTAATTTGAAACAGGAAGCTGGTGTTTCCACAGAAGTTTCAAAGAGCTGTCACAGCGAATACCTCTTAGATAAAATACACCCCTCAATGCTGACCACAGTTTTCCCTGCCACATCACCATCATTCAAAATCCCAGGAAGCCCCAAGGTGCAATCAAGTATTTGTATGCCTCATTGTTTGCAGCGTAGCATGTAAAATCAGATTTTGTGGTAAATGGCAGACAAAAAGGTTTAGGATGAAAGAAGAGTTGTGAGATTACATAGATGCATCAACAATATTTAGATGCAAAATACTGATGTGTGCGAGAAGACAGGCAGACAAACTACTGGTGAGATGTGGTGAATTTTTTCTTTTTTCTTTTCAGTATTTTAACGGCAAAAACTACGTGGCTTACAAGTCTGCAAGCTTCCACATCAGTTTTCATGGGTATTTGATTTTCTGAAAGTCTGATTAAATCATAAATGCTTTTTTAAACACTCGTGGAAACATTATAGCTTAACACACACACAGTAGGTGCCTGATTTGCACTTTTTTCCAACTTTTTCCATCTTTAGGAGATACAGTCTGAATGAAAGATTTATTATTGAAGAAAAACAAGTCTAAACAAAATAGACTGTTTTTAGACTTTCGAAGATTTACATCAACCCATATATATCAGCTAACCAATATATCCATCTACTCCTAATACACATATGCTCACACAGGCCACACTTCATTCACTCCTCGACTTGGTACAGCCATCAAACCGCCCAGAGTTTAGTGGACACGTCAAGGCATAATTAAAAAGGAGACAGAGAAAGCTAAACAAATTACACCAAAGGAATGAAACCACAAAACATAACCCTGGCAGTGTAGGTCTGTCTTCAAGTTAAAACAGATTACATTTCATGGCAAGCTGGTGGTTTTGAAACTGGTTACACCGGAGCCACGTTTATATATACTTTGTTTAGGGTTCTAGCAACTTCTCTGATATAGCTTTCATATCTTCCAAAGGTCAGTATGGCTAATTATTTAGCCTGAGTATGTAAAAAGTGCAGCAGAGAAGAGCTGAGTTTAACAGCATCCAACAATGCGATAATTTAAGGGCTTCACGCACACAAACTCCAAATTAATGCATACCCTTAATGCCTTTATTTTAGATTATATGTGTAGAATAAGCAGAAAAAATTTCTTTCACTCACCTGGTTTCCTGGAAGAGGAGCTGTTCTTCTTGTTCTCCTTGTAAACCAGCTGTTTTATCCATAGTGTTGGAGCAGTTATCTCTGCAGCGACAGAATGGCAAGTTCTAGACAAATAGCTTTCACACATTTAGGTGATCTCGAGAAAATTTTACACACAGCCGTGCTTTATTTAACCTCACCAGTAGCTACTTATTTGAAAAGCAACATGCACAGCCAAGCTTTGCCCACAAAACCAAAGCTAAAATTGCATCCAAGATCCCAGTTTTTCCAAAAATATCAAATGTATCATCTGGTATTTTTAACATCTGGCCTTTTCCATTTGATGTAATGGTGCATTCTTAAGACATGGGATGTAAGCACACAAAAGAGCAATGCTGTCAGCTGCCTTTAAACCCATGAGTCATTATAAATATACTGTATGCACACTAATTATCTAAGCGACTGTGGAGGAGTTATTGAGGAGGCTTACCATCACCCTCAGGGGGGACATGAGTCTCCATGGTGGGTGTGGGCTTGGAGCCATCATCTGGGTTAAGGGTGAGAAAGAAACGGAAAGAGACTACTATTATTGAGGTTAATACAATCTACTCTCCAGAACTGTTGAATGGTTGGGATTTGCACATGGCCCGGCCAAGACAGACAGACAGACTGAATAATATAGAAAGGAGAGAGAGAGAGAGACAAACACCCACATGTGGTCCTGCACACATGCATCAATAAATCATCCTCACACCAACATGATCAGCTGCACATTTAGCACACTTACTCACACTCGCAGTGTAAACCACACAACCAGGCACTCACACGAGGAGGACACCGCTCCTCAGGACCTGCACAAATGCAGTGCAGATGTAGCATCAGAAAGCTGCATCCACAGTTAATGCAAAGAGGTGAAACTGTCTGTGTCGTCATTCTTAATTGTCAAATTATGTTGTAATGTATCGCTAGGATGCCAAGTAGGTCAACTGGTTAGTCCACCCAAAAATGTTTGTTTTTGGTGAGATCTCAAGTAACTTGAATGCATTAAAATTTGGAAATAATATACTAATGGATGTCCAGGGAATTTACCAAAGTGAATTCGGTGATGGTCTCATCGTTAGTTTACAATCACGTCACGCTGGAAAATTAGTCCTTCACACCTTGGTTAGGTAGAAGGATATATAACAAAACCAGTTTAAAATGGAATCACATGAGTTTTTACAAAAATAATACGAGGCCATTTATTCTCCCAAGCAGATACGCATCACTCAAGCATCATCCTCGGGGCAAACTTTTATGTCTTCAAAGCACATGAAGTACTAGATAATTAACTGTCTCGGACACTAAAATAAAAAACACTAATAAGCCACAGAAAAATCTTATTGAGCAATATTTTCCTCTTTTTTCCTTTCGTAAAATATGCCAGTGTAGAAGGAGACTTAAAAGTTGTCGTGACTCCCTTGCGTTTGGCAGATGCAATTATGCAGCTCACTTTAACTACTAACCAAAACTACAAGTAATAAAATTGAAGATCACAGTATAAACGTTTATTCTTATTCATTACAGTTAAACACTGGTAAAATATTTGTGTCTCTGCTCCCACACTGAAGGCCAAATAAACTGCTGTCTTCAGTTTTCTTGGTAAATTATTAACTAAATATTTGACTTTCCTCTCCTAAACGCAGTAAATTCTGGCAATGCTAAAGTTCATATGGGTATAACAAAAATACAACACTTTAACTGTTAAGCAAAAACTAGAAACATTTCAAGTCCGTTTTTTTTTTTACATTTATAGATGTGATTATAAAGTTTTGCAACTCTGCCTATTAAAGATTCAAGAATGCTTTCTGGAAGTCCCCCTCTGTTATCACCTGAAGACTTTTGAGTTTGCTATGTAGCCCACAATCCCACACTGTTTCAAAGTGGCAGGTAGGGCTGCCACGATTAGTCGACTAGTCACGATTACGTCGACTATCAAAATCGTCGACGACTGATTTAATAGTCGACGTGTCGTTTGAAGCTTTGTAAGATCACAAAAGACGGAGGAATAAGTAGTAGGATTTAAGAGTGTAATAACGGACTGAAACAGAAGATGGCAGCACTGCATGTACAAGGATGCCAGCTGCCATTAAACCCCGAAGAAGAAGAAGAAGTAGCTCTGTCCCAGAATTCATAGCGCAGCCCAGCTCAGTTTCCAACAATGGCGGCAGCTAGTTAGTTTTAATATTACTCTTATTATTCTTTCTGGGTCACAAAATAAACGTTTAACATATTTTCAGGCGAGAATGTAACTGTGTAAACCTCAAATATCTGCTCAGTTTATCAAGACACGACATATTTTCAAAAGCGCTCCGACATTTTCGGAGACGCCTGTTAACTACTAGCTCGATAGCTAGCCGGGGGCAAGGCTCACTACAGCCCGTGAGAACACCGGACTCCCGGCAAATCGTTTTCAAACCCACCGCCGTCTTTCGCTACTCAGGTTTAACATACATAAGTCACTTAGATAACTTAAAAATGTTATTGTTTGGCTTTTTTAGTATTTAATTTGTTCCTGAGCAAATCGGTTTGGCTGAGATTAAAGTTATAGTTTTTACACAGCTGAATAAACGTCAAGCAGACAACTGGTTATCAGAAGTGTGAGATGCTCCAGAATATACTCCGGTGTCCTGTTATATTTTAGATAGCAAGGAGTTTATTAAACTTCACCGAAACAATCTGCAAATTTCATTAAAATTTAATAAACTATCATCTTGTCTTTATTTTTAGTTAGCACATATCTTAAACACTTAAAGCTGTAAGCTAATGATAGTTATATAAGAGCAGATGCATGCTGGTGCAATAAGCTGTACGTTTTTTGTCCAACGGATGCATGATCTGATTAGTCGACTAATCGCAAAAATAATCAGTGACTAGTCGACTATCAAAATAATCGTTTGTGGCAGCCCTAGTGGCAGGTGAGCAAAGCTTTTATTGGCGAGGTGAAAATACTCCTGCATTTCAATTCACTGTGAGCATGTGCACAGTGCACACCTAATCTTTTCCCTCTGTGCAATATAGTAGTCCTCCATGCTGTCAGTCAGATCCGATCAGGGCAAATTCAAACCCTGTGAACGATGAGCATGGTCGTGGCTGTCATTTGCTGCCTTTGGATGGAAATTTCTATCAAAAACTGCTGTTTGGTCTCAAGAAGCAGAGCCCCAGCTCTCATTCTCCGCTAAACTCTGCAGTGATGTAGAAGTTGATAGTTTGCTCCCTACAAAAGTCTAAAGTCCATGTTTATATACCCCTTGCAGTTAGAATAGAACTGATTTCTAAAAACTGCAGCTGCATTGAAAGTAACCCAGGGGCGCCAAAGAGGGTGACCTTGTAGGGAAAACTGGTAAAATTTAGCTAAGCTAAGCTTTTAGGTAGAGTTGCAAAACTTTAAAGGATCTCATGTAATGCTGTGAATTGAACTGCCTAGAATACTCACCCACATGCGGTATTGTAGCATCTGGAAAATTCCTTGGGAAATAATTCAATCAAAAGCAAACAACAGAGAAACTTTGATTGGAGATAAACACTAATGTTAAGTTCTTAAATCAGATGACATGTCAGTAATGTTAAAGAACCTGAGGTCAAACTGACCTATTCAGGTTGAACTGTAAATAAAATGCAGTAGTCAGTGGGTCGGTCTTGGTGTAAACCCAGGTGAAACAAAGAATGAGCAGCAGCTTTTTTGTTTTGTTTATTACATATCTCTTTTAATTTACCATATATGAGACATCTATGTGTAAACCCAGCTAGAGTGTGATAAGTATGTCAAAATAACCTGTAACTTATTGCAATTGTCAAGTGGTGTGAAACAGCATCGGCAGAGAAGCTTTGAGAGACTGCCCACTTTTTCTCAGTTTAAAGAAATTCTTTAAGATCTATTTTCTGTGAGATTTCTGAAGCAAAGCCCAATTTTTAGAGGGTCATTAGAAAGAAGAGAGATGTGCCTTAGCGTCTCCTCAGTGTTTCTTTAATTTCTTGAATTAATTCTTTAATGTTCCACATTTTATCATTCCTGAAGGGTGGGGAAAAAAAGCATAACTTGAGCAAAACCAGACAAGATTTTGTACAGATTTGTCAAAACTGCTATGGTTAAAGATGAAGTGCCACTTGAGGGATGCATTAGACAGTGGTGCATATATTTGAGATCTTATCTGGTTCGTTGAATAAATTCAGCATCATTTGCATCTTATAAAAGGGGGAAAACATCTCTTGGTGTTGTTTTTAGCTCCCCTTTAAATTTAACAGTGAAGGCCAGTACGTGTAAGTTTGTGTTCTTCGCAAATGTTGACTTTGCATGGATCACATGGAGTAAAATCAGGTCAAAACACTTTTTGAACTTGTGCTCGTTTACCCTCTGTCATACACATAGAAACACTAGGGTACATGCACACATAACAGCAGATCACAACTCACCTTTTCTATCTGTGTTTGGTGGCCCTGGTGGCTTATCAGTTACTGACCCTGTGAAGAGGAAGAAACACAGCGTAAACCAAAGGCTAGACAGTAACAGCCAGTAAAGTTAAATTTAAAGAATTTGTCTTCAAAACTGTTTTTTTGAGCTGGTAAAATAAAAAAAAATTAACCACCTTACAGCAAGTAAATATGTTTTTATTTCTTTTAAAACAGTTGACACAGGAAACATCAGAAAAACCAGCACTCCTACTGATTACCCAATCCACTGGTGTCTCTTCCTTTGGTTAGGTGGACGAGTACATATTGTTAGTACTATGCATAATTTTAATACAGACCAACGCAAAACTGAATGATCTACTTCATCTGTGGAAATTAAACATGAAAGATTCCAAGTTCTAAATGTCATTATTGTTTGGTGCATGCAGGTATTTGGTGTCATGCGTGGATGCACGGAGGGCAGGGCAAAATTAAACGGTGCAACCAATTACAATAGAAAAGAAAAATGGGAGATTCTTTTTTAAGTTAAAGCAACTAGAAGGAAATTTACTACCTGACAATCCACTTGTCCCAGCATGAGTTCCCATAAATTCACGGAAGTTTCCTGCAAATGTATGCGAGATGATTGATTTGGGTCACAGTAGACAGGGGCATCTGAGCATGTCAAAGGTTATTTGATTGGGAAGGTATAGTAAGGGGCAGATGAGCTGGGCATTAAACTTTAGTATCCGGAGACACCAGTGGGTTTATTGTGCCCAGATTCAGGCACCAGTGTCATACATACCTTTGCAAGAAACAATGAAGATATCGGATCTTATGCAGGACAGAAAGGAGACAGGTAGAAATTGGGTTGTGCAATAAACTACATTTCAGGATTTTAAAAAGAGTGTATTTAAACACGATTACACGAGAATGCACTTTCCAACCTGTGCTAAGTGTAACTGCTTTTAATTAATCTGTTATCTAGACTCAAGTGTCAACTTTATTAGTACAACTTGCTGGTATCTACAGACTGTGAAGCCATTTGAGTGCATTGTCATGTTCAAGAAACCAGTTCAAGATGATTTGAGCTCTGTGACATGGCACATTAATGCTTTGGAAGCAGCCATCAGGAGATGGTTAGACTGTGGCCATAAGGGGATTTATATGGTCAGCAAAAATAATTAAGAGAGGGTGTGGCATTTAAACTATGCTTAGTTGGTACCAAGGGGCCTAAGGTGAGCCAACAAAATGTCCCCAGCACCCTTACACAAATAGGGAAGAAGGACTCAAGCTTTTATGTTGTTTAGACCAAATTCTGACCCTATTATCTAAATGTCGAAGCAGAAATCAAGCAACACTTTCCCAATCTTCTGTATGAATTACAGTCTGTTTCCTATCTTTCCAGGCTGACAGGAATGGCACCGAGTGTGGGCTTCTGCTGCTGTGGCACATTTGCTTCAAGGTTAAAGGTGTTGTACATTCAGAGATGTTCTTCTGCATACCTTTGCTGTAACAGCAGGTTATCTGAATTACTGCTTTCTTATCAGCTTGAAGCGGTCTGGTCATTCTCTTCTGACCTCTGGCATCAACAAGGCCTAGAGAATTGCCACTGAGTGGATATTTGTTCTTTTTCAGACTATTACCTGCAAAGCCAAGAGATGGTTGTTCCAGAAGTTTCAGAAATCCTCAGACTAGCCCATCTGGCACAAACAAAATCACCTTTCTGCTTAATTCTGATGCTCCTTTTTAACATCAGCCAGTCATTTTGACCATGACTACACGCCTATATACACTGAATTGCTACCATGTGAGTATACTGTATATCTAACAAAATGGCCAATCAGTGTATATTGTATTTTTGGATTGTGAGAATGTCGTAGTTAAAGATATCATCCAAAGTGACATCTTCACATTGCTTATTTTGTCAAACCAATCATCCAGAACAGATTTATGTCATATATGAACAGTAAAGCTCCAAATCCTGTACGTTAAGGAACAGAACAAGCAAATATGATTTGGTGCAGCTCTGTTTTGGAGCAAATTCATTTTTTGCACCAAAATAAATTCATTTCAGTCTAATGTCTCTCCCTGAGTTGGCTTACAGGGGTGAAGTAAAAAATGTTTTGCAAACATTGCAAAGTGATGATGTTTGAGGAAACAGAGCCTCACGGAAAAAAGCACACAGAATTGTCTGCAGCGTTAAACACAGAAAAGTCACAAAAATTTCAGGACCACATGTTTTGTGTGGCTGCACAAATTAATTTGCTGTCACTTTCTGTTGTGAAGGGTGAACTGAAAAATGAAATATATGCGCCATTAAAAACACATCTGGTGCAGAGAACAATAAAGCAAAAAAATTATAATTAGAGCTACTTTGTCATAGCATACCTTCATATATTGGAAAATCAGTAAGGTGAGGTTTTATTGTTGTAACGGGTGGATGGAAGTATGATCAATTTGTGAAGTTTTCTTCAAAGCATCAAACAGAAAAATGTGGCACAAGTTAGAGAGACAGAAAAGACAAAGCACAGCAGATTAGGCAGATAGAGATCGATCAAGGAACTGAAGAGAAAAAGAAAAGGGGAGGTTTGGTTGGGGGTGCTTTGTCTGCTGAGCAGTTTCAGAGGGGCATGCGACCACTTTCACCGCACTTTCCACACAAAATTTGCACCATATGCTCTAGTGGCTTTGCAATCCAGCTCTGGCAAAGATCGCTGTGTATTATCTTCTGAGAGAAAATGATGGTGATTATCATAAAGTGTTCCCATCCAGGATGAGTGTGCAGAGCCCCGTTTGCTCTCTCTCCTCCAGCCTGCTGAGAGCACTTAGAGGAGGAGGGAGAGCTTGAGTGCCGAGAGGCCCCTGCATGTATGGCCATTAGCCTTCTCGTTGACCTTGCACCCGCTGTAAGCCACATGACATTTAATACACATGTGGCCATAGAATGGCTCGACATTTACAGACAGACCTTTTGTAACTGTCATCCAAATGCTGTGTTCACTCTTTATCCTCCATCAGGACTGGCAGGCTTCCTGAACATCATTTATAAGTTTCAATTCTACCTCCAATGTGTCCAGTAGTATCCTAAAATTATATAAAGCCTTTGAAAAAGAATTATTGTCAGATGTTTTTTGAATTATGAAAACTAGTTCACTTCCTAAAATGATTGACTGGCCCCAAACCCCAGCGACTTGGCTTCCAAGCACGCTTGCCTGCAAGATCCAGCAAACATAGCCACCACTATCATGTCTAAAAGCTTATTTTTCTGTTTTTCATACCAACAAGGAATTGTCAGGAAACATCCAACCAACTCGGATGTTTTGGTCATGCAGACTGTTAAAAATTACTCAGAAGTAGAGCTGCTCAGGTAACACAAATAAGTAACCATCACTCGTATGTGCGGTAATACAGCAGATGTTTTAAGATGATTTGGAAAAGCTCCTCATCAACAGGTTACCAACTTGATTCCCCCCTATTTAGTACCTGAACACACTGGGGTCCTGTTGTGCACAGAGGAGCCACTCACTGGCTTGCCATCACTGGTAACACACCAGCAGTAACCGGTCAGAGTATGGCACTGGACCTGCAGAGGCAAGACACATGGAAGAGGTAAAACACATGAGAGTGTAAATAAAGAGCAGGGGGTGGACCTTTCTGTCAGTGAAGAAAAAGCTCAATATTGGGGTGATCTGAAGAGGGGGGTACACATGAGACTAATGGAAAGAGAAAGATGAAGTGTGAAAGATTTAATAGGGAAGGAAAAAGCCGCGGATGATCGGATACGGACCTGGGCAAATGTTCCATCTTCATTGCATTCTGGGATGAACATGGACTCTGAAGACTGAGGTCTTCTGGCTTGCTCCAGAGCCTGGTTCCTCTCAACACGACACTTGGACTGTCCTGCATCTGAAACGTATTGAAAGGACCTTCTGTTCTCAAACACTGCATACAAACCTCCAGCACTGTTTTTATGTACTGAAGACACATGTTCTGTGCCAGTAACACTCTGCTCACACCTGTAAATACAGACGCAGTTTACTGCTGTGCCTTGCTCATGGGCATGTTTTGACAGGATGGGAAAACAAACATAATTTTATAACTTTCTTCTCAGTTTTGATTTTTAATCTGACCCTTAAAACACTTCATCAAACTTTCAGCGTGGGGTTTTTCACAAATCTAAAAAAAAAAACCTCCAACCATAATAATTTTAAAACCTGCAGGTAGCTCAACTCTAGAGGAGGCAGAGACTTTTTAACAGTCTTCAAAAATACTAAAACAACACATTCTTCAACACTGACCACTGCTAGTGCCAGATGTAGGCTATGGACACTTCATTGTTAGTGCTGAGGAGTGCGTCATGTACTCTACATGGATATTTGGAAATGTCAGTGGAAAATGTTCGTGCAGCACCGATGAGCTTGTCCTGCTCTCGGGGCACAGAGATGGAGGTGGCTTTAAAGGTCAGAGAATGAAGTGGGCTTCACACCAGCTGTTCACTGGTTCAAACTCCCGTCAGTGACTACTGTTTTTATTGCACTCAAAAATCCTGTGGACCTGAGTTCATGTTCAACCGTTCCTGTATACACAGTCACACCAGGGAGCTGACCAGTCGACCACAGTCCTCCACTTTTGACAAATATTTTTCCTGGATAAATAAAAGTTTGAAAAAGTCATCTCTGGACCTGAGTAGAGACAGACATGATGTCTCCTTTAAGTGCAAAAGACTGACAGGGCCAAAATAGGGTGGTGATGTCACTGAGGACAGCCATGCATGAATTTATAAATGAGACTTGTAGAGAAAATGCAGATAGAATATTGTAGTGAGAGACATAAAAGCAACCCCAAAATCTAACCTGAATACGTCTGATTTATGTAAATGTAAAAAGAAAGTCGAGCCCAGCAGTTGTTTGCAGGTTGTCGTCTCGTGCTTGTTAGTGTATGCACACAGACAAATCTCCCTTTGAGAGACTTTGAATGATGACCTCATGCATGATGTGTTGATTTTAAAGCTAAATAATGAATAAGCAGGTCTGCCGGTTGAATCAGCCACAGCTTTGTGCTTGTTGTTGTTTGCGGTTGTTTGTTGTACTTGTTAGCAATTTATAAGCCTCGTATTCAAATTAATCTGTTGTGTTTAATCTGAATCTCACGCACATTTCAACCAGACTTTGCCTGGCTTTGCCGTTGTAAACAAGGATTGGTTCACGAACTGCCTGCCTAAATAAAGCAGCATTTTCATTACAACAGAACAGGCCTGCTGCATCTGCAAAGACTGCGTGAGCTTTGCCCAGCTTTCCTTCCCTTGGCACAACACTGGTATTATGAAACAAAGCCACATATTACCACACAAAGGGAGTCAGATTCACTCCAAAAATGGATTTAGTCGTACTGCTGTTTTTCTAATGGATAGAAGGGGGTCTGGAAAAAAGGGGGCTACAATGCCCGGTTCCAATCTTGACCTTAGACCTATCAATCTCTGCCGTTGCTGGGTGGCTGGCATCCAGAGACTGAGGAAGTATGTGAGCCTAGTCTGTAAAAACTTACATGGCTACACAGAGGCAGAAAATTAAAGACATCTTCTCATTTAGTTCCACTTTTCCCAGACTTTCAGTTGTGGCCACAGGCTGCAGTTACTTAAATATGCTATTTAAGATTCTAATAAATTAATTTTATTGCTTTTTTTCATTTTTATTTTATTGCTTTTTTAGTGGCCATGTTAGGTTATAATGAATTATAAAACTTTTGCATTTTAGGTTGTGTGCAGTGTTTAAGGTGTCACAGTTCTTACCTTTGAGCTCCACGTCTCTCCCTTCAGATGTGGCAGTTGGTGCTAGAGCCACTGGCAACACCCAGTTTTTACCTGAATGACAAAAAAGTCACAGAGTCTGTGTGGTTTTGGCTGTTGATGCTCTTTTTTGTACTCTTTCAGGTACTATTTAGAGTCGAGTACGATACAAAATCTCTGCACACCTTAATGAGCAACGGGTGTGACAAGGAAAACTTAAATAAACTTAAACAGAACTCCCACACTCTCTTGAAATTAAAATCAATTAAAATATTTCAAAGTATCATAAATCTAAAAGTACAAATCCAGCTGTATTGTTTTGACATTTCACACCAATGCAAACTATCTACCATGGCAATGCTATAGTACACCATGTGTTTTTAGGTTGATTTTCTTTTTGATCCATTTCCTCTCCAGGGCTAGATACAGATTCAGAAAATGAGCATCAGTATAGGTAGGCCAAGTTAACCTCAACTGCAATCCCACAGGTCAGCTAATCGTAGTACAGAGTCAGTTCTTTTATCCAACCTAAAGTTGCTATGCATCTGCAAGCTGCTTTGCAACCAACCTTCATCCCAACACGTCTCATTAGTGCTGTGTCTGACTTGTTATTGTACCTGTTGTGTGCCCATTGATGTATGTAAATGCATGTATGACTTTTACTGATAGCTGTGGACTGTTATGTGTGAGAAATGGATTGTTTAAACATAGACATCAGGAAAACATTGATGTAAACATCATCACTTTTTACATTTATAAAAAAAC
This sequence comes from Pelmatolapia mariae, assembly GCF_036321145.2. Taxonomy (NCBI): domain Eukaryota; kingdom Metazoa; phylum Chordata; class Actinopteri; order Cichliformes; family Cichlidae; genus Pelmatolapia; species Pelmatolapia mariae. Next base: position 60,782,807 of record NC_086241.1, read on the forward strand.
CCAGATGAATCCTACATCTCAATTTTCTTGAATGCACCCTGAAAATAGCTCCGTGTATCTGCACAAAGTTGACCAGAGTTTAGCTCTCACCTCGACACCGGCCTCTGTGTGCTAATGTGAGTGTCTTATCTTTGCAGCGCGCCTTCTGCAATTCACAGTTGGTATCATAGCTCCGCCCGTCTGAACCACACACCGGCTTCCCCGTCCGTGAGCAGGTGATCCCACAGTCCCTGTCTCTGTCTCCAATCAGCCACTGCAATGACAAATACAGCAACATGTTAACACAACACTGGTGCAATACACATTTAACTCACTTCAGATTTTATATAACGGGACAGACACATTTTGAGATTAGGGACTTTGGAACTTTTTTGTCATCCCTTGAAAAATTGGTTTGTTCTTACTTTTTGGCGTCGTCTCTTTCTAGCTCCCCTATGTCTGAACAAAGGCAGCATTCAGCTGAATCTGAGGTTATGCCAAACTAACGTACAAATTGGACTCACGGGTCACTTGCCTATTTTGCTCAAAACATTTCTGTTTTTCTCAAACACTTGTCAGCTGCTGCCTTGCTTTTTTTTTTTTAGGCCGACGTGACAAGATTGTTTCGCACTGAAGCTTGACCTAGAGGCTAATTTATGTAATTGATCTTTGGCTGAAGACAGGTTCAACCTTGATTAAGTTTTAAAGTAGCCAAACCACACTCTCCAATAGGAATCTTTCTTCCCCTCTCCCAAGATCACTCATGATCTATTAGTGAGTCAATTATACTGTACTGTTGGAACACGGCCTTCTTTCTGACAGCAGTAATGGTCCTTGGCATTATGGCTGCCTCAGATATATTTAAGCTCTAAAGGATTTCAGGGGAGTACAAACTTTGCCAGAAGATGGAGTTTTGTGTTAGTGAGTGGAGAGAGTAGGTGTGTACTGAGCAGGAACAGAGTCCTCTGCTATGAGAAGTGTCCCAGTTGTGTACCTGAGCCAACTCTTGTTGAAATTATTTTCAGTATTCCAACATGAAAACACAAGAAGCAACTGTGTCATCTCGCTAGTGATGATTATGCTCTTTTTTGTTCTAAACATGTGTTTTATAAAATGTAAAAAAAAAAAAAAGAAAGAAAAAGAAAATAAAAATATCCTGCAGATTAAAACTTTTATCAAATGTGTTTCATACCCAAGGTCTCAAAAATGACTAGAAGAGATCTAGCTGAATCCAACAAAGCATCAAGAGCAGGTACTTTACCAAAAAAAGGACACACTTTTCCAACCTTCACTTGCCAACTCATATCAGACAATCTGAGGCCATTTGCGAAGTGATCTACATTGAGCTTTCATGCTTCTCTCATTGTAACCAACCCCCTCCTGGCCCCAGCCTCCAACTTCAAAACTTTTTTTTTTAATTATTTTGAAAAACATTAAAAAATGTTGCTTGGAGACAGATTTTCTCTGAACGTCTAATCAGAAAGACATGAGCAAAGGGTAGATTGTAACTAGGCCAAATTTCTGATGTCATGAATGAGCTGGTAGACAAACTGGATCTCATATACACACCAGACATTTTCATCAAACATACTCTAAACTCCTCTGTGGCTTTGAATTAGTGTTACTCTTGTTATCAAGGAGTGAGAACCCAACACAATCATCATCTCTGAAGTCTGTAACTTTGTTTATTCTGCCTTTAAAAAACAAGAAACTTCCAGTACAATCAGACTTGAAATATTTTCTATTGACAACAGCTTCCTAGGAATTTTGACTTATGTATACCTTAACCTTAATCTATTCTAGAGGTCGTTTTAGTATACACTAAAGTCTACACTAAAATAATTTTTCACGTGATGTACATCTCATTTCTTTATATTTTGCAAGGGAAATGGGAAAGATGCAGCAATTTACTAATGCATATTGGCAATTCAGTGAACAGCAGATGCATCAACGGATTAATTGTGTCATCTCACTAGTGATGATTAAGCAATTTTTTAAATTTTAAACAGAAAATCAAGGTATGTAGTCATGCCAGCAGTTCTGTAAACCCTAGGTTATATTCACTTTTTGCTGGAAGTAGTTGTTTTTTTTTATTTTATTTTACTTTCTTGTCCACAGTGAGTCCACTCGGGGGACGCATGCTTAGCTGGTGCACTTAATGTATTTTAACTGTGCAGACACGTTTGCAAAGCAAAGCTTGGAATGCCATTAGGTTTACATGTCATAGACCACAGTTTGTGACCTTATTGTGGTGCTTGACAAAAAAGGGGTATAAATGAGATATTACGGTAAAACCCGGGGAATAATTAATGTCCATGCAAACCATTGCAATCAATCAGTTTGCTGTGACAGTTAAAAAATAGGCATCCCTTGACACACGCTGGTAAAACCTGAAGCATCACTTCAGCCACAGTGGCAAAATACTCTTGCTACTTGAATTTTATATTCTTTGTCATATTCTGGCTGATATTTCGTTCTCTTTAGTGACCTGGAAAGAAAACAGGATTTTAACTTGTTATAGCCTGCAGCACAAAGCCAAAACGCGGTGTGTAAAATGAGACGCAGGTCAGAAAATCATCCATTTGCAGTCTCTGTGGTTTTTTTACTTTACAAATACCAAACGATCGTTGCCAGCGCTGACAGCTGTGACGGTGAAAAACATTAATTTTTTAAATCCCAACATTTGAATCCAAAACTGAGTCCCAAATTCAAAAAGCAAATTATCTGCCAAGTGGTGAGTTAACATCACCAGTGTCCAATGCAAATGAACTAGTTTCAAGACTACATGGCTCTTTTTTTTTTTTTTTAATAATAGTGACGACTATTGAGTTTTTCTGGCTTTTTTTTTTCTTTTAAATCATTTTACTCCACTGCAAAATATGTAACGGTGCACAAAAAATCAGCTTTTATTACTAAATGTGACATTAATTAGATAGTTTGGACATTTTTTAGACTTACTATCATGGAAATAATCCTACGTTTAGATACTTCATTATCTGCAAAGATAATTGGATTTTTCTTGAAATATAAAAAGATACTCGACATTATTAGCTAGATAAATCAGAAGCCAAAGTAAATGTCCTGAAACTGGAAGGTAACAGATTTAACCCCTTCAAAACATAGTCTTGTATTGAACGTCTGAACAAAGGCAAAAATGTTAAGTTTAATGTTGATTCTTCCCATATAGAAGAACCTTAATACAACAAGGTGAAGTAAAATTCAAACAAAGGGATTAATACTTTGGTGAGACACAAATACAGCTTGCCATGCTGTAAAAATATCCCTAAAACAAGGCAGAGAGTTTAACCTGATTCCAGGCTTGGCACTGAACCGTCACAGAGAAGCTCTTGTCAGATAGTGCAGAGTAAAACTAAATCATGACGTACCTCTTTAGGAGAACGTGCAGACAGGGAGAAAAACGTGGCACATCATTCTAAGTTTTAACTTGCGTGTCTTCCTCTTGGCTTTGGTCAAGGACAGCAATTATTCAGTAATTGGAAAAAAGCATGTATCTGCATTATATCACGTTTTTTTTCCAGACTAACCAGACATATGACTATTATTCATTATCCAGGTAGAGAGCGACCATGTCAACTTTCTTTTTAAGCATTAGAAGAGAAGAGAGCAGTTACTTGTTTCTTCCACAGGAGAGATGATTAAAAATAGTCAACTAGCCTGAGCCAAACGACTGTGAATGGAAAGCAGTTCGTCTGTGTGGTGAACTCTTAAACTGGTACATCACCATCCAAAGCAAACCATTTTTAAAAAGTGATTTAGCTCTATCCGACTTCATCTCCAGTGTTATGAGCCAAAGAGTCTGGCCTCTGCCCACAGACTGACCTGTCCTCCCCATCACTGACTCACAAACTTACTCTACCTCCACTGTCATAATAAAGCATTGGGACGGCATTGTCTGGTAGGTGGAAATAAACACTTCTACCATGTCTCCCA